>NC_135903.1:6616638-7991552 GCF_964194155.1 Cetorhinus maximus | reverse complement strand
CCCCCCTCCCCTCCCCCCCTCCCCTCCCCCTCCCCCCTCCCCCCTCTCCCCCTCCCCCTCCCCCCCTCCCCCCTCCCCCCTCCCCCCCGCCCCCCTCCCCCCTCCCCCCTCCCCCTCCCCCTCTCCCTCTCCCCTCCCCCCCTCCCCCCCCCCCCTCCCCCCCCTCTCCCCTCTCCTCCCCTCCCCCTCTCCCCTCTCCCCTCCCCCTCTCTCCTCTCCCCCCTCTCTCCTCTCCCCCTCCCCCCTCTCTCCTCTCCCCCCCCCCTCTCTCCCTCCCCCCTCCCTCCCCCCCTCCCTCTCCCCCCCCTCCACTCCCCCCCTCCCTCTCCCCCCCCCTCCACTCCCCCCCTCCCTCCCCTTCCCCCCTCCTCCACTCCCCCCCCTCCCTCCACTCCCCCCCTCCTCCCCCCCTCCACTCCCCCCCCTCCCTCCACTCCCCCCCCTCCACTCCCCCCCCTCCACTCCCCCCCTCCCTCCCCCTCCACTCCCCCCCCTCCCTCCCTCTCCACTCCCCCCCCCTCCCTCTCCACTCCCCCCCCTCCCTCTCCACTCCCCCCCTCCCTCCCTCTCCACTCCCCCCCTCCCTCCCTCTCCACTCCCCCCCCTCCCTCCCTCTCCACTCCCCCCCCTCCCTCCCTCTCCACTCCCCCCCTCCCTCCCTCTCCACTCCCCCCCTCCCTCCCTCTCCACTCCCCCCCTCCCTCCCTCTCCACTCCCCCCCCTCCCTCCCTCTCCACTCCCCCCCTCCCTCCCTCTCCACTCCCCCCCCTCCCTCCCTCTCCACTCCCCCCCCTCCCTCCCTCTCCACTCCCCCCCCCTCCCTCCCTCTCCACTCCCCCCCCCCCCTCCCTCCCTCCCTCTCCACTCCCCCCCTCCCTCCCTCCCTCTCCACTCCCCCCCCCTCCCTCCCTCTCCACTCCCCCCCCCCTCCCTCCCTCTCCACTCCCCCCCCCCTCCCTCCCTCTCCACTCCCCCCCCCCTCCCTCCCTCTCCACTCCCCCCCCCTCCCTCTCCACTCCCCCTCTTCCCCTTCCTCCTCCACTTCCCTCCCTCTCCCCCATGTTTAAAGGGCTGACTTGTTGTTCTAGGCCTCAGCCTCGCTAATAAATGTACCAGTGCCTCCCACAGCAGCACCGCTCTCCCCGGGGTTATCTCCCCGTCCTCCCCCCCTCTCTCGCCAGAGGCACTCACCAGGTCCCCGCCGCCCATCTCGGCCCCGCAGATCCGTCAAAGTCTCCCCCGGATCCAGACGCCGCGGCTCCGAGTCTAGGAGGATGAAGCCGGAGAAGCCGCCGCCTCTGCTGCCCCCTGGGCTGGAGGATACCCAACCCGTGCAACTGCTGCTCAAAGATAAAGAAGTGCCAAACTTATCATGCTCCAAAAACTTTACTCCAGGGTTGTGAGACCCAGTGGACGCAGCATTGAGTTCAACCATTTTACATCATAATCTCAGCTTCAATTTTAGTTCGTTTCTTTCCTTATTCCTTCACTTTGCATTTGAACATAAGGAATAGGAGCAGGAGTAGCCATCAACCCCAGAGCCTGCTCAACCATTCAATAAGATCTTCTCCTCTCCTCACTGTCCAAGGGCCCAAACACTCCTTTCAAGTGAAGCAGCATTTCACTTGCACTTCCCTCAATTTAGTCTACTGCATCCGCTGCTCCCAATGCGGGTTCCTCTACATTGGTGAGACCAAACGCAGACTGGGTGACCGCTTTGCAGAACACCTTCGGTCTGTCCGCAAGCATGACCCGGCCCTCCCTGTCGCTTGCCATTTCAACACTCCACCCTGCTCTCATGCCCACATGTCCGTCCTTGGCCTGCTGTATTGTTCCTGTGAAGCTCAACGCAAACTGGAGGAACAGCACCTCATCTTCCGACTAGGCACTTTACAGCCTTCCGGACTGAATATTGAGTTCAACAACTTTAGATCATGAACTCTCTCCTCCATCCCCACCCCCTTTCCGATCCCCCTTTTTTCAAATAATTTATATAGAATTTTCTTTTCCCACCTATTTCCATTATTTTTAAATGTATTTCCATCCATTGTTTTATCTCTACCTTTTGGCCTATTTCGATCCCTTCCCCCACCCCCACCCCCACTAGGGCTATCTGTACCTTGCTCGTACCGCTTTCTACCCTTAATGTCACCTATTAGCACATTCCTTAGATAATATCACCACCTTCAACACCTCTTTGTTCTTTTGTCTATGACATCTTTTGCTATCTCCACCTATCACTGGCCCTCTATCCAGCTCTACTTGTCCCACCCGCCCCTTAAACCAGCTTATATTTCACCTCTTTTCTATTTTTCCTTAGTTCTGTTGAAGAGTCATACAGACTCGAAACGTTAACTGTGTTCCTCTCCGCAGATGCTATCAGACCTGCTGAGTTTTCCAGGTATTTTTATTTTTGTATTCAATAAGATCATCTGGCCTTAACTGCACTTTTCTGTATGTCCCCCATAACTCTTGACTGCTTGTCAATCAAAAATCTATCTAACTCAGCCTTGAATATATTCAATGATGCAGCTTCCACTGACCTCTGCTGAGAGGATTCCATAGGCACCACATCTGGGCACAATTTTTGTTTCTCTTTTTATTACCGTGAAATCTTTTGACATTTAATCTGCTCCCTCCACCCTATTACAGACCTTCCTTTACATTTTACAGCCCCGACCCCCCCATTTACACTTTCTATTTTTTCTCGGTTCTGATGAAGGGTGATCATCAACCTGAAACATTAACTCAGTTTCTCTCCACCGATGTTGCCTGACCTGTGTATTTCCAGCATCATATGTTTTAATTGCCATAAAAAGTGTCCAGGAGATTCTTCAGTTTCTGGAGACTTCAGAACAAGCCTGGAGAGTTGGTCACCCTCTAACAAGGCTCAGAAATCTCCCTCGCCCATCTTACAACTTGAACCATCTCTGGGATTTTCCTCCATGCCATTCTGCATGGAAAAAAAATCCCTGTGCTTGGTGCACAGGGCGTCAACTTGCACCTTCTTTTCATTTGTTCATGGGATGTGAACGTATTGCCCATCACCAATTGCCCTGGAGAAGGTGGTACTGACCTACTTGAACAGCTAAAGTCCATGTGGTGTAGGTACACCTACAGTGCTGTTAGGGAGGGAGTTCCAGGATTTTGACCCAGCAACAGTGAAGGAATGGCGATATATTTCCAAGTCATGATGGTGAGTGGCTTGGAGGGAAACTTCCAGTTGATGGCGTTCCCATCTGTCTGATACCCTTGTCCTGCTAGATGGTAGTGGTTGTGGGTTTGGAAGGTGCTGTCAAGGGGGTTTGGTGAATTCCTACAGTGCATCTTGTAGATGGTACACACTGCTGCCACTATATGTTGGTGGTGGAGAGAGTGAATGTTTGTGGAAGGGGTGCCAATCAGTTAGGCTGCTTTGTCCAGGATGGTGTCAAACTTTTTGAGTGTTGTGGGAGCTACACTCATCCAGGCAAGTGGAGAATATTCCATCACACTCCTGACTTGTGCCTTGTAGATGGTGGACAGGCTTCGAGGAGTCAGGAGGTGAGTTACTCATCACACGATTCCTAGCCTCTGACCTGCTCATGTAGTCACAGTATTTATATGGTTGGCCCAGTTCAGTTTCCGGTCAATGGTAACCCCCAATGATAGTGGGGGATTCAGCGATGGTAATGCTATTGAATGACATGGAGCAATGGTTACATTCTCTCTTGTTGGAGATGGTCATTGCCTGACACTTGTGTGGTGTGAATGTTACATGCCACTTGTCAGCCCAGGTCTTGCTGCATTTGGACATGGACTACTTCAGTATCTGAGGAGTCGCGAATGGTGCTGAACATTGTGCAATCATCAGCGAACATCCCCACTTCTGACCTTATGATGGAAGCAAGGTCATTGATAAAGCGGTTGAAGATGGTTGGACCAAGGACACTACCCTGATGAACTCCGGCAGTGATGTCCTGGAGCTGAGATGATTGACCTCCAACAAGCACAGCCATCTTCTTTGTGCTAGGTGTGACTCCAACCTGTGGAGAGTTTCCCCTGATTCCCATTGACCCCAGTTTTGCTAAGGCTCCTTGATGCCACACTCAGTCAAATGCTGCCTTGATGTCAAAGGCAGTCACTCTCACCTCACCTCAGGAGTTCAGCTCTTTTGTCCACGTTTGAACTAAGGCTGTGAAGAGATCAGGAGCCAAATGGCCCTGGCAGAACCCAAACTGAGCATCAGTGAGCAGGTTATTGCTAAGCAAGTGCCACTTAATAGTACTATTGATGACCCCTTCCATCACTTTACTGATGATCGAGAGTAGACTGATGGGGCGGTAATTGGCTGGGTTGAATTTGTCCTGCATTTGGTGTACAGGACATACCTGGGCAATTTTCCACAGTGTTGTAGCTGTACTGGAACAGCATGGCTAGGGTCGTGGAAAGTTCTGGAACACAATACTTCAATACTATTGCTGGAATATTGTCAGGGCCCATAGCCTTTGCGGTATCTAGTGCCTTCAGCCATTTCTTCATATCATGTGGTGTGAATCAAATTGGCTGAAGAATGGTATTTATGATGCTGAGGACCTCCAGAGGAGGCCAAGATGGATCATCCACTTGGCACTTCTGGCTGAAGATTCTTGCAAATGCTTCAGCCTTATTTTTTGCACTAATGTGCTGGGCTCCCCCATCATTGAGGATGGAATATTTGTGGAGCCTCCTCCACCAGTAGGTTGTTTAATCATCCACCACCATTCACGACTGGATGTGGCAGGACTGCAGAGCTTAAATCTGATCCGTTGGTTGTGGAATCGCTTAGCTCTGTCTATCATTTGCTGTTTATGTTGTTTGGCATGCAAGTAGTCCTGTGCTATAGCTTCACCAGGTTGACACCTCACTTCTAGATATGCCTGGTGCTGTTTTTGGTATGCCCTCCTGCATTCTTCATTAAACCAGGGTTGATCCCCTGGTTTGATGGTAATGGTAGAGTGGGGGATATGCTGGGCCACAGATTGTGGTTGAGTACAATTCTGCCGCTGCTGATGTTCTACAGCGCTTCATGGATGCCCACTTGAGTTGTTAAATTGGTTTGAAGTCTATCCCATTTATCATGATGGTGGTGCCACACAACACGATGGAGGGTATCCTAAATGTGAAGTCGGATCTTCATCTCCACAAGGACTGTGCAGTGGTTGCTCCTACTGTTAATGTCATGGACAAATGCATCTGCAGCAGGCAGGTTGGTGAGGATGAGGTCTAGGATGGTTTCCCCTTGTTGGATCTCTCAGCATCTGCTGTAGACCCAGTCTAGCCAGCTCAGTCTGTAGTGGTGCTACTGGGCCACTCTTTGTGTTGGACATTGAAGTCCCCTACCCAGAGTACATTCTGCACCCTTTCCACCTTCAGTGCTTCCTCTGAACGGCTTTCAACATGGAGGAGAACTGATTCATCATCTCGGGTGGGGGGGGTCACGCGGCGGGTGGTGCTGTGGGTGGTGGTACGTGGTAATGAGCTGGAGGTTTCCTTGCCCATGTTTGACCTGATGCTATGAGATTTTTGGGGTCTGGAGTCAATGTTGAGGACTCCCAGGGCAACTCTCTTCTGACTTGTAAACCACTGTACCACCGCCTCTGCTGGCTCTGTCCTGCCAGTGGGATGGACATACCCAGGGATGATGATGGTGATGTCTGGGACCATTGTCTGTAAAGTATGATTCCGTGAGTATGACTATGTCAGGCAGTTGCTTGACTAGCTTGAAAGGCAGCTCTCCCAATTTTGATGTTAGTAAGGAGGACTTTGCAGAGTCGACCGGGCTGAGTTTGACATTGTTGTTTCCAGTATCTAGGTCGATGCCGGGTGGGGTCCTTCCGGTTTCATTCATTTGAAACTTTCTAGCAGTATGATGGGCCATTTCACAGGGATTTAAGAGTCAGCTATGTTGTTGTGGATCTGGAGGCCAGGTAAGGACAGCAGATTTCCTTCCCTAAAGGGCATTAGTGAACCAGATGCGTTTTTATGACGATTGACAATGGTTTCATGGTCATCATCAGACTTTTAATTGGATTCAAATTTCACCATCTGCTGCGGTAGTATTCGAACCTGGGTCTACAGATCGTTACCCTGGGTCCCAGTGACAATACCACTGTGCCACTGCCTCCTTCATGTCATCTTCCACCTGATGTGCCATCTTGCCATTCAGTGAAAGAAAGACATTTCAATTGCATCTTTCACGACCACCAGACAGCCCAAAGCACTTTACAGTCAATGAAGTACATTTTGAAGTGTGGCTACTGTTGTAATGTAAGAAACATGGAAACATACACAGCAAGCTCTCACAAACAGCAATGAGATGATGACCAGATAAAGGATAGCATTCCATTAGCCTTCTCAATTACATGCTGTACCTGCATAGTAACTTTTTGTGACTCATGTACTAGAACACCCAGATCCCTCTGCACCTCAGAATTATGCAGCCCTTCTCCATTTAAGTAATACTCTGCTTTTTTGTTCTTTCTGCCAAAGTGAACAACTTCACATTTTCCCACATAACATTCCATTTGCCAGATCTTTGCCCACTCACTCAACTTACCTATATCCATCTGCAACCTCCTCATGTCCTCTTCACAACATACTTTCTTACCTATCTTTGTGTCATCTGCAAATTTAGCTACCATGTCTTCACTCCCCTCATCTAAGTCATTCATGTAAATTGTAAGAAATTGAGGGCCCAGTACCGTTCCCTGTGGGACTCCACTTGTCACACCCTGCCAATCAGACAAAGACCATACTCTCTGCTTCCTGCCAGCCAGCCAATCTTCTATCCATGCTAATATGTTACGCCCTACACCATGAGGTTTTATTTTTCGTAATAATCTTTGACGTGGCACCTTATCAAATGCCTACTAGAAATCCAAGTACAGTACGTCTACAGGCTCCCCTTTATCCATTGCGCATGTTACTCCTTCAAAAAATTCCAATAAATTGGTTCAACATTATTTTCCTTGAACAAAACCATGCTGACTCTCCCCTATTGCCTTGAGCTTTTCTAAGTGCCCAGCTATAACCTCCTTAATGATCAATTCTAATAACTTCCCCACGACAGACGTCAAGCTAACTGGCTATAGCTTCCTGTTTTCTGTCTCCCTCCCTTCTTGAATAGCGGGGTTATATTTGCTACATTCTGATGGCACCTTTTCAGAATCTAGCGAATTTTGGAAAATTAACACCAGCACATCAATTACCTCATTAGCACCTCTTTTAAGACCCTAGGATTTAGTCCGTCGGGACCTGGAGACTTGCCAGCCCACAGCTCCATCAGTTTGCTCAGTACCATTTCCCCAGTGATTTCAGTTTCACCAAGTTCCTTTCTCCCGTTCACCTCCTGATTTGCAGCTATTACTGGAATGTTTTTTGTATCCTCTATAGTGAACACTTGCCTGGATGAGTGCAGCTCCAACAACACTCAAGAAGTTCGACACCATCCATGGCAAAGTAGTCTGCATTGATTGGCACCCCATCCACAAATATTCACTCCCTCCACCACCGACACAGTGATGGCAGTGTGTACTATCTACAAATGCACTGCAGGAACTTACCAAGGCTCTTTAGAAAGCACCTTCCAAATCCATGACCACTACTATCTAGAAGGACAAGGGCAGCAGACACATGGGAACATTACCACTTGGAATTTCCCCTCCAAGCCACTCATCATCCTGACTTGGAAATATATCGCCATTCCTTCACTGTTGCTGGGTCAAAATTCCTGGAACTCTCTTCCTAACAGTGGTGTACCTACGCCACAGGGACTGCAGCGGTTCAAGAAGGTGGCTCACCACCACCTTCTCAAGGGAAATTAGGGATGAATGATAAATGCTGGCTTAGTCAGAGATGCCCATATCCCATGAATGAGTTAAAAAGGCTGGACTGATAAAAAAGGCCACTGCTGACCACATGAAGGTAACTCTAGAAGTTTCTGAGCATTTTATAAATGGATAAAAGGCTAACACATCAAACCCCTGGAATGTAACACTTCTTGCATTATATAAACATTCCATCCAAGCAAACACAAAGGATAGTAGGCAAGACGTCTGCACCAGCCAGCTATGGACAAAGGCAGAGCTATTTTTGACTCCTCATCTCCAATGTCGTGCTAATGGTTCTACAGTTACCTGCTCAAAACACAATGGGTTTTAACAAGGGGCCTTGTTAGCTGAACCTGAAACCACCCTGTCACATGATTGAGTTTTGAACGGTTTCAATTACTTAAATGATACAGCTTTCGTATTCCATCTTCAGTCTGCTGTTTAACATCTTGCTGGCAGGCCGCACGGAAGCAAGCTCTTGGACAGCTGGCCCCCATCTAACCTGACTCTGCCGGGAAGATTTTGTACTATCACCTACAGAACTGATTCAACCTCTGCATGCCTACTTCATCTTGGGACATCAACACCGCAGGAAAAGCAAATCTTACACCACCAGTCTTCAGACAGCCGAACTCGGTGAAAGAATTCCTCTTTGGACTTTGATTCTGGACTCTGGTCTCACATGAAACCATAATTGTTATTTTTATTGTGGTCTTTGCCCTAAACCCCTTTCTTTCCCTTATCCCTCTGTTATTTTATGAATGCAATAAAAGGGGTGGACATTGCGAAACCCCTTTCCCAAGTTGTGTGTGTGTGTGTGTATAAAATAAACCAACTCTCTTATTTTACCACATCTCGAGTTTGCTGTGAGGTTATTAGAGGATTAGACCATTCCAACTGAGGAGTTGGGGAAAAAACACCACCACTTATAAAGGAAGAAATCAAAAATACCTTTCTGTTTACAGATGGGTAGTGAGTGGAGAAATCAGGACTGTTTAAATTAATCCTCCTCTGGTCCGCAACGCAGGCCATAAAAGAAATGCTTGCATTTATACAGTGCTTTGCCACATTGTCAAAAACATGTCTAAGCACAGCTGTGTAAAATAAAGGCTTTTCAGGACCTCAGGACAATGTAGAGCACTTCACAGCCAAAGTACTTTTCCAAGTGTAATCACCGTTCTTCTGAAAGAAGGCACCTCTGATGGTGTAGCATTCCTTTAGAACTGCACTGAAATGTCAGCCGAAATTTTGTGTTCAAGCCTCCATGGTGGGACTTGAACTCACAACCTTCTAACTTAGAGGCAAAGACTCTCAGCTGACCTATAGACAGGTATGACAACTTTTTTTTGGTGGTATAGGTTGAGGGAGAAATATTGGCCATGACACCAGGAAAATGGCACCACATCTACCTGAAGAGACAGACAGAGAGTCAGTTTAATGTCTAAATTCTGTTGGCCTGAATTCTAAACCCAGGCCTTGAACCCACAACCATCTAACCCAGAAGTACACACGATTCAATGAGATCATGGCTGACGAGCATATTAATTCCATCTGCCTGCCTTAACTCAGTATCCTTTTATATCCTTGCCTAGCAAAAATTGTCCATTAACAATGGCAAACAGTGAAGTAGGGAAATCTAGTTACCCAGTCTAAAAGGTACTAAAACAAATGTGGGAGCTCTTCTGGCAGAGTTCATCTCCACATGTGACAGCCTTTTATTCCCAAATTGGAAATAATATGGCAGATATTAAATTGCCATGCTGTAAAGATTTTCATTTGCCAACCTTCTGCTTCAGTTGTGTCAGCAGCACAGACTAATACCCGTATTCTGCCAACATTTATATGGGTAGTGCAAGCTAAACCAGGCATGAACTGCTGAGATGGTAATCCTGATAATGAAAACTTTTAAATGGAAAGAATCTAAAGATGAATACTGAAGATTTCAAGTGATGGGGCCAAGGCTATTTCCTTTGGCAGCTTAGAAACATAGAAACTAAGAACAGGAGTAGGCCATTCGGCCCTTCGAGCCTTCTCCGCCATTCAATGTGATCATGACTGATCCTATATCTCAACTCCATATTCCCACTTTCTCTCCATACCCCTTGATGCCCTTAATATCCAAAAAAATTATCAATTTCTTTCTTGAATATACTCAGTGACCCGGCCTCCACAGCCTTCTGTGGTAGAGAATTTCACAGGTTGATCACCCTCTGAGTCTCTGAGTGAAGAAATCTTCCCTCATCTCAGTCCTAAATGGCCTGCTCCGTATCCCAAGACTGTGGCTCCTGGTTCGAGACTCCCCAACCAGGGGAAATATCCTCCCTGCATCTAGTCTGTCTAGACCTGTTAGAATTTTATACGTTTCAATCAGATCCCCTCTCATTCTTCTAAACTCTAGTGAATATAGGCCCAGTCGAACCAAACTCTCCTCATACCACAGTCCTGCCATCCCCGGTATCAGCCTAATGAACCTTTGCTGCACTCCATCTATGGCAAGTATATCCTTTCTTAGGTAGGGGGACCAAAACTGCACGCAATACTCCAGGCGTGGTCTCACCAAGGCCTTGTATAACTGTAGTAAGACATCCCTACTTCTGAACTCAAATCCTCTGGCAATGAAAGCCAACATATCATTTGCCTTCCTAATTGCTTGCTGCACCTGCCTGTTTACTTTCATTGACTGGTGTACAAAGACACCCAGATCCCTTTGTACATCCACATTTCCCAATATGTCACCATTTAAATAATACTCCGCCTTTCTGCCTTTGTTTTTCGCACCGAAGCATATAACTTCACATTTATCCACATTGTACTGCATCTGCCATGTGTTTGCCCACACACACTTGTCTAAATCTCCCTGAAGCCTCCTTGCATCCTCCTCATAACCCCGCCCAGTTTTGTGCCACCAGCAAACTTGGAAATATTGCATTTGGTTTCCTCATCCAGGTCATTTATATATATCGTGAATAGCTGGGGCCCAAGCTCTGATCCTTGTGGGACACCACTAGTCACCACCTGCCATCCCAAAAAAGACACACTTATTCCCACTCTCTGTTTCCGGTCTGTCAACCAATGCTCAATCCGTGCCAGTATATTACCCCAGATCCCATGTGCTTTAATTTTGTCCACTAGCCTCTTATGTGGGACCTAATCACCACATCCACTGGTTCTCCCTTATCTATTCTATTAGTTACATCCTCAAAACACTCCAGTAGATTATCACATAATCACACAGTGCAGAAGAGGCCCTTCGGCCCATTGAGTCTGCACCGACATGTGAGAAACACCTGACCTACCTACCTAATCCCATTTACCAGCACGTGGCCCATAGCCTTGAATGTTATGACGTGCCAAGTGCTCATCCGGGTACTTTTTAAAGGATGTGAGGCAACCCGCCTCCACCACCCTCCCAGGCAGTGCATTCCAGACCGTCACCACCCTCTGGGTAAAAAAATTTTCCTCACATCCCCCCTAAACCTCCTGCCCCTCACCTTGAACTTATGTCCCCTTGTGACTGACCCTTCAACTAAGGGGAACAGCTGCTCCCTATCCACCCTGTCCATGCCCCTCATAATCTTGTACACATCAGTCAGGTCACCCCTCAGTCTTCTCTGCTCCATCGAAAACAATCCAAGTCTATCCAACCTCTCTTCATAACTTTAATGTTTCATCCCAGGCAACATCCTGGTGAATCTCCTCTGCAACCCCTCCAGTGTAATCACATCCTTCCTATAATATGGCGACCAGAACTGCACACAGTACTCCAGCTGTGGCCTCACCAAGGTTCTATACAATTCCAACATGACCTCCCTACCTTTGTAATCTATGCCTCGACTGGTAAAGGCAAGTGTCCCATATGCCTTTTTCACCACCCCACTAACATGCCCCTCTGCCTTCAGAGATCTATGGACACACACGCCAAGGTCCCTTTGTTCCTCAGAACTTCCTAGTGTCATGCCGTTTATTGAATACTTCCTTGTCAAATTACTCCTTCCAAAGTGTATCACCTCACATTTTTCAGGGTTAAATTCCACCTGCCACTTATCTGCCCATTTGACCATCCTGCCTATATCTTCCTGTAGCCCAAGACACTCAATCTCACTATTAACCACCCCAGCCAATCTTTGTGTAATCTGCAAATTTACTAATCCTATCCCCCACATAGTCATCTATGTCGTTTATATAAATGACAAATAATAGGGGACCGAGCACAGATCCCTGTGGTATGCCACTGGACACTGGCTTCCAGTCACTCAAGCATCCTTCTGTCATCACCTCCTGTCTCCTACAAATAAGCCAATTTTGAATCCACCTTATCAAATTTCCCTGTATCCCATGGTTAGTTAAGGGTGATTTCCCTTTCATAAACCTATGCTGACTTTGTCTAATCCCGTTAATGCTTTCCAAGTGTTCTGTTACCACGTCTTTTATAATAAACTCTAGCATTTTCCCCACTACTGATGTTAGGCTAACTGGTCTGTAATTCTCTGTTTTTCTCTCCCTCCTTTTTTAAATAGTGGGTTTACAATCTGTAGGAACTGTTCCAGAGTCAATAGAATTTTGCAAGATGACCACCAATGCCACTTCCTTTAGTACTCTGGGATGTGGATTATCAGGCCCTGGGGATTTTTCAGCCTTTAACCCCATTAATTTCTTGAGCACCATTTTTTTACTAATACTGATTTTCTTCAATTCCTCCCTCTCACTAGACCCTTGGTTCCCTAACATTTCTGGGAAATTATTTATGTCCTCCTTCGTTCCATTGTGGTATTGTCCTTGGAAAGAAAGATTGTTGATACACTGTCTTGGAAACAAATGGTCTTTGCAGTTTGTGTGCATGGCTCCCTCACAATCTGTCATTGCCGGAGGGCACCAGGTACTAGTTTCTGTCAATTCCCACCAGTCCATTGCAAGTTTTATAGAACACAGTCAGTCTATTTTTACCCCTCCTTTGCTATAGTGATTCCCATTCCAAATCTTTGATCCAGGATGTGACACTGGTATATTTTTCATACTGATTTGTGCAGATTGTTTTTGGATCCCTTCAATCTTGTATCTTATGCCATATAAGCATCCCAGACACAACTTGCGTACCCCAGGATTGGACGAGCAAATGTCTGATATTTTTGTTGCAATACCAAAGATTCCTCCTCAGGAATCCAAGAACCACTTGCCTTGGATGTCACCACCAAACATGGAATTCCTATTGAAGACTCTCTCTATGTTAACGCTAGTTATGCACTCTGAAATTGAATAGAACTGTTCAAAGCAAGAAGTTCTCCCTACAGAAATAAAATATCAAATACAGGATAAATGGCGAGCTGAAAATATACAGTTGCAAAGTTCTGCCCCCATGCACATGCTTTTATTTTAGGATCTAAGGAGATATATCCGATCATACACAACATATTGTTTACACAGACAGATTATTCTTGATCATCACAGAATTATCACATTCAATTTGTTTCTCTAAGAGAAGTGACTTCCTTGAAATTCCAACTTCTTAAAATGTAGCAATTGAAGTATTGATTTTTCAACCTGCCAAACTGTCCAACATCATCAATGGTCCTTGTAAAAAGTAATCCCTCCTGCTGATGTTAAAATTAATGACTTAAGACTTTGCAGTCCTCTGTCTTTGCACATGTGCTAATGCAACGGGAGACAGCTGGTCTCCCCGAAAATGGAAGGTTTTTGTCTCAGGCTGGGTGTGTTTCTTCTGAATCCAAACCTTCCGTTGTATCCGTCCATCGGTTTGAGATTTGCCAAAAATCCTCTGTGACCGACTATTTGATCACGTGAGTGACCTGCAACATCAATACACACAGAATAAAACCAAATCTCTTCTTGAGTTTCACGTAGAACCTACGGCCATTTAACCCAACTGGTTAGTATTGCCAGTATTTATTCTGGACTAAAGTCTCCTCCCATTTAAATCTCCCGATCATCCTTGGTTTCATTCTCTCTCGTGTGTGCATCAAGCCTCCCCGTAACTGTGTCAATGCTACCTAAACATGAGAAACAAAAGAAATGGGAACCGGAGTAGACCATTCTCTTTCATGAGAATGCCAAATTTGGCCAACCTCCTCCTTAAAATATTTTCCAGGGATTTTCTCCCTTACCTGAGTATCAATTATAAAGGCAGTGATCTTGGAAATATAAAATTTGCTTTTCTTCTGACACTTTATTGCACATCATGAATAATTACATTATTAATTTTATTGAGCAGCATGCAGCAGGATTATTTCTCCAGCCAAATGCACTAAGTGAAAGCTAGCTACAAATCTGATGCACAAAATCAAACCTAGTTACTTACAGAATGGCTAGACTCCAGGTGTGATGGTTGGGGGGAATGGCCCAATCATCTCCATTCTGGCCAGATTATGTCACCAGTTGCCACCAAAATGGAGCCTTTAGTATTGGGTGTGAGGGCACATGTCTGTAAGGATGCAATAAAGGCATCTATGATTTTCTACCAGTAAGAGAAGCAGCGCCCAACCATTCCGATGGGCAAAAGTCCTCCCCCAGTGCTTTGACAGTGCGTCATGGGAGTAGGGGAGGACTCAGAGAAGAGATCCCCAAGAAGAGGTAAACGCCCAGGATGAAAGACCAATCATCGAGGGACAGGACTGGGGGGGGAGGGGGAGGGGGCGGTGGGTCAACCTCAAGACGCAGAAGAGGTCGGGAGCGGAAGGAGGACATGGTGACTGTCTGTGGCCCAGGGCCCTTCCCCTCCTTTAGGATTTAGAGAAGAGGTCGGGAGGAGAAGGGCCCAGGCCAGGGCCACAGACAACTTGGTCAGGCGGGGTCAGGAGGAGGGGGGACGGCCTTTCCAAGATGGTGGGGAGTCTGGCCAGCGGGGGAGTTAAATTAAAATGTAGGTGCTTAGCTAAAAGCTTCACTCAACTCTGAAATCCAAGCAGGAGACACAGCACCACCCAACCACCGACAAGTCTTCAAGCCCAGTCACCAGGTGCGAGACAAGGGCACGTTCAACTGTCAGAACAATAGCAATCATTGTCCAACTAGCCTGTCAATCGGGATGGTGTCCATGGTGCCCGAGAGCCGGGGCCATGGTCATTTGGTGGGTGCCAGACCGACAAGCTATCATTTTCCGATAATTTTGATGCGCAAACACTTCCACTCTTGCCTTTGTGGGGTTTTTCCTGCGAATTCCCAAGGGGTTCGCGAACCACAGTTTGGGAACCACTGGTTTATTGTGATTCAGATGTGCACCATTCCATAATTTTCTGCTCCTGTTTCAGATTTCCAGCATTTTAGAATCCCTGAATATTTTTACTCCAGAATTTGTTTTGTCTCTATTTTAAGCACTTCAGGTGACATAATGTTTATGTTGGCCTGGGGGCATGTGTTCCAAATTCTCACAACCCTTTTTGTTTTTAAGAGGGTTTTCCTGAAATTTTCCTATTATTAGTTTTGCTCAACTTCTAAATTGCAACCTTGAGAGCAAGGCCATTCTGGAGCACTATTAGGCTGTTATTGGTGCTCCTACTGAATGGACTAATGGACCGATTTTGGGATCTTCCTGTTCTCTATGACTCAGATTTACACTGGATTGTGTTATCCATTGAACCTTCAAAGGAAGAAATTTTTGACAAGACTTGACCAATTAGTGGCAGTGCTCGGAGCTGCCAGTGCAGTAAGTGCTGGGCTTTGTCAGTTGTTCATTGTTTCTCAGTGCAATTTTTCCTGGGTCATTCTAAGCTCCAAACAATCATCAGGGTCAAAAACCATGAAATAAACATCTGTTATCTCCAGCTGCTTATCTCACCTCATTTACAAAAGTAAAAGTCCTTTCAATGTCTTTGCATGTCAACGTGTTTCCAAAAAGGTGATGCAGCACCTGACAGAAGCAGATAACTAGACATGTCATGGGACAATGATAATCAGACACAAGCTGTTGCTATGTCATGTTGCTAGGCACCAAATAACCTCGCGTGTCATTGAATTCAATGGTGATTATCCAAGCTCACTGGGAATGATCAACATGGCACTAATGTGTACATTTGGATTCTGTCTTTGCTGAAAGCAAAGGTATTTTGTCTTTCCCACTAGTATTCTTAATCTGAGAATGCAATTCTTCTGTAATCAGCTACAGGTTGTTTTTCTGTGATGTTGCAGTAATTAGATCCTCTCATGCTGTGCTCATCTCACTACAGAACATCACAAAGAAATGTTTTAAAAGTCCCTAGGTATCCACAATTCTTCATCATGAGGGGTTTTTAGTGCTGGAGCGAAGGTTGCTAGTGTTGCGAAGTTAAATACTTTCCATTTCAACCTACCAGTACCAGCACCCAAGTTTAGAGCTTTGATCATATCTGCCATGTTGGAGGTTCTTTAGGAACTCTTCTGTGTAGATGTTACCTGTGAATGAAGTGACAAAGTACTTCTGTGTCATGAGCTGTAGAGGAAGTTCATTTCTTTGGGAAAGCAACAGCTTGTACTTTTGGTTATTTTGCGGTTACCATCTCAACATCCCAGACTTCAGAAAAGCTTGGGGAAAATTCCTACTACAGAAAATGATTTAAACTGGTTCTTAATTTGATTTCATTGGACAAAAGCTTCCAGGTGGGAGAAACCGAACATTGGAAGGTAATAAGCAAAATACTGCAGATGCTGGAAATCTGAAATAAAATCAGAAAATGTTGGAAATACCCAGCAGATCAGACAGCATCTGTGGAGAGAGAAGCAGTTGTTACCATTTCAAGTCCATAATCTTTCATCAAAACTGCAGCTACTGCTAAATAAGCTTTCTTTTCTGTATTCCAACTGCACTCCATCAGCCCTATTCACACTCTTGTGAAAATAATTGCAAACCTGTCCTGATTATTGCAAATGGTTTGAATCAAGATGCTGATCATCTTTTTTTTAATGCAGTTGTAGCCTCTTCAGCCTTGTCCCCAGCTGAGAGTACCTTTGACCCAACAGTATTTTAATTATGGATTCCATAAGAGAAGTAAAACATAGGTTAGTCAGCACCTGTAACATAGATACAGTCAGTTAACATTTTGGTGGGGCCCTTTGTCAGATGTTTTCTGAACTCGCTATGTTAAAGTAATTAGCTAGCTGCCAGGAATCTGAAAGATGATCTCTTTCACCATGGTCATTTAAAATTACTCTTTCAGTTGGTGGATAAATGTTGCTAAGTTTTACAAATTTGAGGGTTTTTAAAATTGTATTGTTGTCATATCTATGCGACAAAGGTATCTTGAAAGGTCGCCCAGCTAGATAACTCATTAATTTTGAAAGCCCTCATCCTTGCAGCCACAGTTTTCCCTCATTCTGACTGTGGTAAAATCAAGTCTCATTGTACTGTCCATGAATGGACCACAAATCACGCAACTCCTCACTTCTTTGGTCTTCCCGTCCGCTTACAACCTGCCATTCAAACATTAACTTACCTAGGAATCACTACATGGAAAAGAGGACCACGGTCCATCTAGTTCACCTTCTGCCATCCTTCTAGTCGCATGATATAACAACAATGGAGTTATTCACTAATCATAGCAAACTTGGCACCAACTAGACACCACTTACTGATTTACCTCATTATCTGCCTGACGTTTTCATCCTTTCTGGTATCTTGCAATTTGTATTGTGGTCCTTTAGTCAAGTTTCTCAACACAAGAACCTCCTATTTTAACAGATAAATCAGGATAATGTCTCTGGGATTGCACCCAAAATTCCTGCACTATCTGGGTGGACAGGAACTAAGGGAGAGTCAGATGTTGCTGCTTGAAGGTAGGCACCTCTTTGATTTGCCTTGGATCTAACCCTTATTTGTAAAATCTTTTGTTCTAGATCAAACAATGAGTAGTTTCAACCTTTGGGACTAATGCTTCCAATGCTTCTGCCCCTTTTGAAATATCTGATCTATATTGAAAACAGAATCAATAAATATTACATCAGAACTATTTTTGTTCAAAAGTATTTAAAACTACGTACCTGCTCCATATACATTTCTCTTGGTGAGGTATCTTTGAGCTGGTCCATATTTATAAAAATAGTCCACAAGCCAGCCACTGCTTGATGTCCCACCATGATCCTAACAAAGATTATTTACTGGTCAAATTGACTTAATGAGTTGAAATAGTAAAGTAAATAGCCTGCTGTGTCTCTTCTAACTTTAACTTTTTTTTATTCTTCATCTTCCCTTCCCCCTGCCCCCAATTTCAAGTCCACACCACCTCCATCTCCCCATTGTCTCCTAACAATGTTGGGTAATGTTCCAGAGGTGTTACTTTCCCTTCTGTTTCCTGTTCAAGTGAGCATTTTTTATCCAGTGCCCTAAGAATGAGCATTAATTGGCTCTGTCCTTTAGGTGAATCCAAACTGAGGCTGATTCTATCTTCACCCTAAGACCAGACACACATGCTTTCCACTGTACAGTGATCAGGAATGGAAAACAATATTGACATTTTTCTTAATCTGCCCATCCTTAATACCATCCCCTCCTCAGGTCAACAAACACAGCACAGGCTACGAATCAAACCTGAGAGCTACTTGGTGTGCATGGCTCAGTTTCATATAAGGAAGTAGACTGAACATCTAAATCGTTGAGGAAGTTTTTAATATTCACCCTAATATGTTTAATTGCAACTTGATGCTGGGGTCAGAAGCAAAACTGAGCTCTCACATTCATGTTTTTATTCCACCATGAAGTAGTTGCAATTGTGTGTTCAATGGTATTTTCACCTCAGCATAAACCATATGCAATCGAGAAACATTTACAGAGCAAAGATGATGGGGTATGGTCGGTACACTGCATTTGAATCTATTCCACAGACATGAGATGAACTCTCCCTGCTGACTGGAAGGGTCCCATTTACAGTGAGCCTGACCTGTTCCATTTGATAGCATTTCAAATGCATTTAATAGAAATAAAGGAAAATGATTAAATTGACTGCTGAGATTCTGTGAGAAAATCTGAAGCCAAGTTTGTTCATTGGCTCAGAGGCTACAGAAATTGAACAGCTGAGTCACACAGCATAGACAACTCACAGTTTTCTTCCTGGCTTGTCCTGAGGCTGGTGACAAGGGATGTTAAAATAAGCTTCAACATCATGAATTAAGAAGGGTGAAAATCAGCCAGGAATCTACCCAACAAACCAAGCTTGAAACGTGTATGTGTGGACATAATGTGAGGAGCATGATGGTTATATTACAAGACTAGTAATCCAACGGCCTGGACTAATTCAGAGACATGAGGCCAGATGCAAACTCATTCAAAATCCATCCAATTGCATGGAGTTAAAATCAGGCATGAGAGTTCAAATCCCGAAATGACAACTGGGAATTTTAAATTTTAAATTTGGTGAATTAAATACATCTGGAATAAAAAGCTAGGATCAATAATGGTGACCATGGAACAGCTGGGATTGTTGCAAAAATCCATCTGATTTACTAATGTCCTTTAGGAAAGGAAATCTATTGTCCTCACTTGCTGGCCTATATGTGACTCCAGACCCACAGCAATGTGTTTCACTCTTAACTGTCCTCGGAACCAGCCTAGCGAGTCACTCAGTTGTTTAGGGATGGGCTGCTTTTGTCAGTGTCTCCAACGGCTTGTTATTGATTAATTTTAAAAAATGGATATTTGGCCTTGACTGCGATACCCCTCCCCAACTGCTTTATAGGCTACATATTCTCTTGGCTCATCCATCAATAATGGTATGGTATACTATGCACACTCTGCCCAAAGGCAGGTCTTTGGCTCATTGTCTGCTGATGCTTCATCCTAAACCATTTTATTGGCAGTTTTTTTTTGTCATTGGTCATTTGCCTTTGCCTTCCACTCTCAGGGGCAGGGCGGGGAGACAGCTCCCAAGTCTACCTCAGCCGGTACCAGAATCGAACCCACACTGTTGATGGCCATTTGATTAATCATCAGAACAAGACCATTGCTGTACAATCATACCCTTAGGAGAGAAAAAAAAGACACATGAGGCTTGGTGCAGTGGGTTCTAATTGAGTACAAACTAACCAAGAGAAAAAGGAAAAGACAGGGAAACCAAGAGAAAAAAACAGAAACAAACAATCAAAAAAACAGCAGAAAGCCATCTTAAACACAAAGCAAAAAAATAAACAGCAACCAGACAACAGGGGCAACAGAGACAAGGGCAGAAGTAAGAAAGCCAAACAGAAACATAGAAAGATTCATAACACAGAATGAGGCCATTCAGCCCATCATATCCATGCCAACTGAAAAAGAACTATCCAGTCTAATCCCATCTTCCAGCTCTTGGTCCCTAGTCCTGCAGATTAATTGGATTCACCTCAAGCGAATATCCAAGTTTTTTTAAAAATGAAATAATTATTTTTTGGATACCACCCTTTCGGGCAGTGAGTTCCAGATCCATCACCCTCTCTTTGGGTGAAAAATTATTCAACTCCACTCTAATCACTATTTCTAGGAAGAGCAGGGGAGTTATCCCTGGTGTCCTGGCCAACATTTATCCCTCAATTAACATCACAAAAAGTCTTATCACATTACTGTTTGTGGGAGTTTGCTGAGAGCAAATTAGCAGCTGCGTTTTGTACATAATGACTGCACTTCAAAAATTATTTCATTAGCTGTAAAGTTCTTTGAGAAATCCAGTGGCACTATATAAATGCAAGCCTTTCTTTCTTCTTTCTTTTAATCTTTCTACCAATTATATTAAGTCTTTCCCAGCTGGTTATTGACATCTGCTCATGGAAATATGTCCTTCCTATCCACTTTATCCATGCTCCTCATATAAGGTTAAATGTAAATACATTCTAATAAGACCATAAGACGTAGGAGCAGAAGTAGGCCATTCGGCCCATTGAGTCTGCTTCACCATTCAATGAGATCAAGGCTGACCTGATAATCCTCAACTCCACTTTCCTTTTCCCCATACCCCTTGATTCCCTTACTGATTAAAAATCTGTCTATCTCAGCCTTGAATATACTTAATGACCCAGCCTCTACAGCTCTCTGCGATAAAGAATTCCACAGATTGACTACCCTCTGAGAAAAGAAATTCCTCCTCATCTCTGTCTTAAATGGGTGACCCCTTACTATGAGATTATGCCCTCTGGTCCTAGGCTCACCCACAAGGGGAAACAACCTCTCAGCATCTATCCAGTCAAGCCCCCTAAGAATCTTAAATGTTTCAATAAGGTCGCATCTCACTCTTCTAAACTCCATTGAGTACAGGCCCAACCTACTCAACCTCTCCTCATAAGAAAATCCCTCCTTACCTGGGATCAACCTAGTGAACCTTCTCTGGACTGCCTCCAATGCCAGTGTATCTTTCCTTAGTTAAGGGGACCAAAATTGTTATCATGCCTAAATCATGAGGCATTACGATTCTGTAGCTGCTCCTACAGAAAAATCTCTCTCCGTTGATTAGATATTTCTTTTTCTCAATAATAAGCAATGAAGCCAAATAAAACAATCAACAATAGGTTAAGAAAATGACAACAATGTGGTCTCTGACTGGACACTTATTATGAAAAACTTCCACATCACCAGCTATGGGAGGTGTGGTGCCTCTCATTGGGTTGTATTTTCACTGTGTAGTCAACTGGCCATAAATCGGTTTTACTCGCCAGGTGGGTGAACGGACATCACGTCCAAGCAGCACGATCGTTACAAAGTGCAAACCCGGAGGTACCTGGTTGGTCCTCTTGAGAAGCTTTTTCATTTCCCTGCTATGAAAGTTGAGCTTAGTCTGAGGATCAGCTTGGGCGTTGTAAGGCGGAATAACATCGCACAGTTTGGGATTGACTTTGCCGTATCCCTTGGCGTTGGAGTCGACGGCCACACCATCCAAGATGAAACCTCTTTCTCTTTTGAAGTAGTCATAATCTAGGCAACAGGCCTCAGGAGGACAGGAAATATTGCTCATGGTTATAGCACTGGTTCAGATATGAACCCAATCCTGCAAACCAGATATAACCATCCCAAGCCTAGCTATTAATGTCACAGGGCTCACTGTTACGTTTCCATTAAATATAACGCTTAATATGCAACTGGCGTTATTTCAACCGGCAATCTCGGTGTAAATGAAATACAACCGCAGTTTTGAACTGAACATCTATCCATAACACTGAAGCTACCATTAGTTTGCATTGTTTTAAGATTCACGGTCTCCACTGTGATTTACTGATTTAGTGTGACCATCAATTGTATTTATTGTGCACCTACTGTGAAACCTCCCTGTTGGAAGACTATGGAGGGAAATCTTACTAAGTACTTTTCCATCAACACAGGTAGGTCTACGGCAACAGAAAAAGATTGGCAGCACCCAGAGTTAGAGGCGTAGGGGTCAACTGGCGACTGGTAACAATATGGTGGAAGCGGGAAGTGATCAATATTATGCATTTTTAGAATGGTCGTTTTTGTCTCACCTCAGTGGCCGGCCCTCGGTACAAAGTGTTGTTCATAGGCAATTTACTGTACTGTATAAAGCAAATTCTTCTCCAAGCCACACATCATTCTGACGTTCCTTCACTACTGTGGCCGGATTAAAATCCCGAAACTCCCTTTCTAACAGCACCCTGGATGTACTTTCTTATATTCGTTCATGGGGTGTAGGCGTCGTTGCCAAAGGCACTTGTTGCCCATCCCTAACTGTTCTTGAGAAGGTGGTGGTGAGCTGCCTTCTTGAACCGCTGTGGTCCATGTGGTGTAGGTACATCCACAGTGCTGTTGGTACATCCACAGTGCTGTTAGGGAGGGAGTTCCTGGATTTTGACCCAACAGGATGAACCAGGTGGACTGCAGCAGTTCAAGAAGGCAGCTCACCAACTTCCCAAGGGCAATTAGGGATGGGCAACAATTGCTAGCCTTACCTGCAACACCCACATCCCATGAACGAATTTAAAAAAAGATAGTAGAACAAGAGTTAATGGTGACAAAAATACTTTATTGGTGTGAAGTGTGTTGGGGATGTCACACCATACCACACACCGGTATATTTTTCTAATTCTTAAGATATTGGTCTCTGGATCTGAAGTCAACAAAAAAATCAGCAGATGTCCTTGAATGATTCGATCATCTTTTCTCTCTACCAAAAGAAAAGCAAATTATCCATAAAAATCTTAAAATGCAAGTTTTACATCATTCGTGGACATCAGACATAACTTGTTTAAGAACCTGCAATTGGGGAAGCTATCCAGTTTTGAATGTGATGTGCACTTAAGTCATACAAATTCAACTAAACAGAAAATATAGATCAGCTTTCAGTGAAGATAAATAAAACTTAAAAATTGCAAGAAAAATATCAGGAATATTGCTTTTGTTTCTACCTACACATGAAATTTTAATGCTTAGCTTCCCCACCACCCACCCCAACAGTCCCAGCCCGAAACTGCAATTGGAGAATACTTGGGGTCATGGTCAGTTTTGTGGGTGGAGGTGATCATCCAGGAGACTTCTTCTAAACCACATAATGTCCTGGATCTAGCCCACATGGTGTGGATCACATTGGAGTAATCTCACACATAGCAAACCAGTAAGTAAAATGTACTGAATCCTTTCAATTTTAATTAAAAATTTAGAGCAAAATAAATTATTGGGACATAGGATAAAAGCAGTAGCTGAAATATAAACAACCTATATATATTTTTTAAATGTGAAATTTATCTAAATGAGAAATAGTTGTTTTCCAGCAGAGGTTTTTCAACAGTAAATATGAACGTAATTTACTATTGAAAACCCAGTTGCACCTCATTCAACGACATGTAACATTTTATGGTGAGATGAACAGTATAAAAGGAAAATTCTCATGAGTTTAGTCATTCCTACCTGATTACTGTCAGGGGGACTTCAACTGTGTACCCCATGAGGAAGTGTAGAATCACTGATAACTTTTGGATTTCCCTATTTAACTGTGCATGTGCAGACCCCAGAAGGTGCTGTCAGTTTCAGAGGAGTAATGATGGCATCAAACACTGACAGTTTCATTATCATCACTACCAGAAAATCATGGAATGATTACAGCACAGGAGTCCATTTGGCCTGTTACGTCTGTGCTAGCTCTCTGCAAGAACTACTCACCTGGTCCCACTCCCCCTTTTCCCTGTAGCACTGCACTTTTTTATCTTCAGGCATGTATAAATACCTTGTTCATAGTTTGTTAATATTTTAGAGATAATGTTTAGCTCTGGGAAGATTAAAGCTTAACTGTAGACAAATGAAATTAAAGCAGTTTGAGCACTGTTACATTCAAAAGGGTGGAACCATGTCGACTTAACAGGTTAACAGCTCGAAAAATAAGATCATAAAAACAGCAGGTGGGTTTACTTGGCTGGAGAATTGGAGATGAGGTGTCTATGCTGCTTGCAAAGAAATGCAGACCAGAGCGTTGTTTTGGGAGTTAGGGCTACAATTAGTTTAAAAAGCATTCAGTGAGCCCTGGAAGACTACGTTGTCATGGAGATGGGTAGAGCTTAATAAAGTTCTAGGGTTTCAATTTATATGTGTGTTTGCAGGGTGAGTGAGAGTTCTGCAACAGTGGAAAAGGCCATACTGAAAAAGGTGCTGCTGTTAGTGGACTCCAGGCAGCCAACTTGTTGCTGTCAGCTGGCTCTGTGTGGCTGGGGCTCAGGAGAAGTCCCAGGAGCCGTTCAATAACGCTCAGGAGAAGTCTTGGGGAGCTAAGAAGGTGGCAGGTCACTGACTCTGTGCTGGAAAGGGTTATGGCTCTCAAAAAAACCCTGAGAGCCATTTGTAGCTTGGTGCAGCTGGGGGAATTGGAGCTTGGGTAAAATCTAGGGGCAGTGCCAGCCCAGAGAACCTGGTCAGCTATTAAAGAGCTGAAATTGTGCCAGCGGATAGAGGTGGAGTGCAGACTCAGAAATCCAGGGGAATGGAGTCTCGGGAGACAAGATTGAAACCCTAGGTGTGCAGTCATTGAGGCAGTCCAAATCAGAATGGCTTTTGAGGGAATTCAGAGACTTGTTCTTTGAAAGTGAAAAGTTTGGAGTCCCTCGTAAGGGAGAAAAGAGTTTCAATAGTTGACGCAGTGTTTACTGATGTCTGGGTGGGTTGCTGAGAAATCCTTGGGATCTGTCTTTATTGCGTTTACTATTTATTGTACAGTATGGCATGTTTGCCTGTTAGTTCACATGTGCCTCATTTTAACCCTGAATAAGATAGATATTGTAAACTATTTTATCTTTTGACCTTGTTTATTCAAAACTCATAGAATCTTGTGGCTTTATTCTCTTAGCAATTGTCCTGAATCTCAAACTTTGTCTACTTTAAATTAAGGCTGTCTGTTGCCAACACCATGCGTGGGCAGTTCTTGTGTTTTACTCTGTTATATCATTGCAAGCGATGGAGTAGGCAGCAACCAGGCGCAGAGATCCTTATCAGTTATTAAAGACATTTTCCCATGAAGATATTTTAAGCAAACGCTCTAAGAAACCAGGCAAGACTCCATCTCCAAACCAGTAAAAACTCACATTACACCCAATAACGTTTGCTCCATACTTCTCCAAACCAACGGAGGCCACTGAAGGATGCAGCGGGCTGTCATCCTGGGCCGGTCCGATTTGGTACTTTAACCCACTCACGATCTCACTCTGGGCCTCAGTTGGTAACAATGTTGTCCTTATTCAGTAGGCTAGCTGCTACAACCACACAATTCATTCAGTCCCACGGCCACAACTCTGATTGGCTTACACACATCACCCCACCTCCTCAAACTGACGTATGACCTTGCCATTGGTCAATGTGGACGTCAGTCGTGTCCCTGTGTGCAGTAGCCACTCTTGACAGTTTTGCTGGCAGTGTCTAACTGGGTGCAGTGGAGTGATGTCATTGGTCTCTAAACAGACCGTACCAAAATAATAATAGAGATAAAAACAAAAAACTGCAGATGCTGGAAATCCAAAACAAAAAACAAAAAATACCTGGAAAAACGCAGCAGGTCTGGCAGCATCGGCAGAGAAGAGTACAGTTGACGTTTTGAGTCCTCATGACCCTTCAATAGAAAGTTTGGGGGTCTAGTCTAAAATCATGACAGGTGCTTATACAATTTTTTTGAAGGCCTCAATTAAATCTGCCTCCACCGCTCTCGACAGTACATTCCAGACCGTAACCTCGCATTCTGAAAAAATGTCAATTTTCCTTCATTTGCCAGTCACTTTAAATCATTGTCCTTTGGTTCTCAATCCTTCCAACATCAGAAATTTCTTCCTATGGACTCTATCCAGACCCCTCATGATTTTGAGCACTCTTCAACATATCTCTTCTCCAAGAACAACCCATTTGTCCAATCTTTTCAGCTAACTGAAGTTCCTCATTTTTGGAACCATTCCCATTAATCTTTCTGCACCCTCTCTAATGCATCACATCTAAGTATGGTGCCCAGAACTGCACACAATACTCCTGTTGAGGCCAAACCAGTGTTTTATACAGGGTTATACCTTCATTGCTTTTGTACTCTACGTCCCAAAATGCTGGAAAAGCAATTTTATGCAGTCCATTGTGCTTGCTTACACTGTAAGGAGTCTCAGGGTCAATACTAGATCTACAAGATCATCTATTATTGTATGATGCTGTATTTCTCAATTACATTGTCATTAAACTACCATGAACTGTCACAAAATTTCGAAGTATTTTAATTCCTACAACTCAAGGAGTGCTATTTAAATAATCAGGATTTTGAATATTCAACATTGGGTTAATAATTAAGTGAAAATCCCACTAGCTATGTTGGCAGCATATCATTCAGCTCTGGAGAACATCAAAGCCCAATCCTACCCTTATTCCACTTTTGTACATGTATACTTTCTAGCAGTGGATAGTGATCAAGGACTAGACCTGGGGTGATCTTTTTCCATCTCCTGATCACAAGGGCAGAGAGGTGAACTGTCAACTCAATTGCTACCCCAGCTAGTGCAGAACCTTCTATAAGCTGCAGAATTTCAACCATCAACCACACCAATTCTGTAACCATCCGTCACAAAGCACACACTTTTGAGATGCAATTGGTCAGCATTAAGACAAGTATTCTTAATTGGGCCAAGGGGAAAAGATCATGGGAATGAGAGTAATTGTTTAGCTTTTATTTTTCAAAATGTTTCATAGGCTGAGTGGTCCCCATCTGCATAATCTTGGGGTTCAAATCCTCCCTCTCCCCAAATCCAGTTGCCATTCAGAATCATTGAGAAGCCTTGCATTAATATAACACCCTATATGACCACCTGATGCCCCAAAACACTTTACAGCCAACGAAGTGCTCTTGAAGTATAGTCACTGTTGTAATCTAGGAAATGCAGCAGCCAATTTGTACACAGCAAGCTCCCACCAATGGCAGTATGCGTGATGTATAAATTTATTGGATGTGACAAAATTGGGAAGAGAATGTAAAAAAAAAATTCTCAAGCTAGATTGTCAATCGTCATAAACTTGCGTAGCATGGAGATTGTTTTTGCCTTAAAATTCATTCAGGACATGTTCTAACTCAGTTGATACCATAGTTTACCATTTAACAGCTTGCTGAGCTAGTGTGATTTATCAGGGAGTGAATACACCCAATTATTTAAACTATAGAAAAGACACTGCTGCTATTGAATGCAAGACTTGAGTGAAAAACATGTTAAATATTAACGTTTATTTACACAAACACAGGGATGGAAAACTGCATTTTGATTACAGATCATGCTACAGATAAATTAGGGACATGGCCAAAAGAAATCAGTGACTGCTCGTGGCTCGGAGTAAAAATATTTATTGAATTGCACGGATATCTTTGTAGGAAACCTTTACAATTGTTATGCAATGCTCCCAGCATTGGAAGCAATCCTGGGCCACAGATCTGCACATTCCTTGGCAACAGGGCCTGTGATCGCAGAGCCTAGGAACAAAACAAGAGGATAAATTAGCAAGTCAGAAATCATTCAAATGACACTTGCGTTTCAGTGATGCATTATTAGAGATTGTGTCACAGTCCAAATGTTGATTAAAGTTACAGGGCACAATCATTTCTGCTCCACTTATAGAGACCCAACATCAGACCCCAAGCTCATTTACAAGTCCAAAGCAATACTCTGCCTTATATCAGTCTGGTACTATTTCAGAATCACTGCTCAACATTCCATGTATTGGATGATTAGCTAATTACCTACCTACCTTAGTCCAAAAGGGACCATAGGCACCTGTCTCTTTTCGAGACAATTGGTTATATAGCTTGTGGGCCATCACTCCGCAATAAGCCTGGGGCAGGCAAGGAGGCAGGTCCCAAATCTACCTCAGCCGACAGGGGAATTGATGGTATTATTCTGAACCACACGCTAGCCATTAGCCAACTGGTCTCATATTGTATGATACTTAACTTGAAAAATTTCAAAATCTGAGCAAAATTATTTAAATTGGAATTCAATGAGTAACAGGTGAGACAATGTGAACAGTTTAGGGACTTTGATTTATATTTGGTTAGCCCTTTTAAAATTCATATTGAAACTAATCCTCAGCAGCTGAATAAACCAGGAAAACCCAAGTTTAATCCCTACTTCCAGTCAGCTGAGACAGGTGATGATGGACAAATTTTCCCAAATCCAGTCTCACTCTGGTTCTGTGGAGCAAAAAAGGATCCGTAATGAGCGTTCGGCTCACTGCTGAGGGAGAGTGAAAGAGTTTCAGAAGTCTGCACTAGTGTCACACCACTGATTGAGATTGGACAGCACATGGCAGCTGCCACCTCACCCAAATGCAATGCATTACTCTGCCCTTCCACGACATCTTGCTAAGCCACGGAGAACAGGCAAAGTAAGTGCTTTTAGAAAGGGAACCGTGTATCATTCAATGTATAACACAACAGCTAGGAGCTCCGAGCAATGCTAAAAATCAGAATGAACACAGGAGATACTACTGAAAAACCAATATGCTTTGCTCTTCTCAGCAGACACCTCAGCAGGTTACCTCTGCATTCTCTGCCTCAGGTCAGGTTAAAATGAAGGCAACATCATGCTACTTGGCTTTAAAAGCAGCTTCATATTTAGGGTAATTGACCAGTAATGTTTCAATTCAGAGGCTGAATTGCAGCAACACACGTACCTTTCATTTCTCCTTTGTTATTTACTATCACCCCTGCATTGTCTTCAAAGTATAGGAAGACTCCGTCTTTTCTCCGGTATGCTTTCCGCTGCCGTATCACTACTGCTGGATGCACTGTAACATGAGCAAACCAAAATAAAGATTAATATTTGGAAGATCCCAGATTCAAAACGAAGCTTGTGGGAGCTAATTGCAATTTATCATTGTGTTCATTTGGTTGCCAACTAATCCACTGAAAAAGTTACTGGATCAGTGAAACTTTTAAGATATGGTTAAACAGCAAGTACATAGCAAACATCACATTAAAGATAGCCTTGTAAAACCAGTTAAATCCAGGGCCCCCTCTCCTTCAAGAATCATCAGATATCCTAAATGAACTGTTCCACTACTGATTGAGAATTTACAACATAAGCAGCTGCAATCTCACCCAAAAGCAATGAGTTACTATCCCCATCCTTGACAACTCACCAAGCCACAGAGTACAGACAAAGCAAGTGCTTTTAGGAGGGTGAACCACAATTATCAGGAAAATCCCAGGAACAGACTGTCCAATTGTGAAAGGCAGCAAATTACCAGGGACATGATATCTGTGTACATGACAACTGGAATAGAAAATGTTAACCACAAGCACCATTTCAAGCTTGAGGTGCTAGAACCTCAATCACCTTCCAAACCTTAAAACATTGATTTTCCAAACTGTTACCTCCCCAACTGTAATGATTCTCAAGACTGTAACAAATGAAATATGCACAAGTTTCTGCATCACTCAAACAGAAGACACAGATGAATAGAAAAAAACATTTCCAAAGGATCTCATCCATAAGATGTGGTGCAGTTAAATCATTGAAGATAGAAGCTACTCACTAAAGCAGTGTTTGGCCATTGAAATGAGGTTATATTCAGTAGGGACAGAAGGCACAATCATAGCCACACTGCGACAGAGGGACTAGAATCGGAGGATACCACAATATAAAACTCATGGACTCGCTGAATATGCGGCAAATGATTTCCACAGAAGTCCACCCAAAAACTGCATTTATTTACGCCCCTTAAAGCAATGGTGCTTGGATTTCAATGCAACTTATGATTATCATGGGATACCACAGGAGCCCTGAACAATTACAGCCTGTAGCCATGTATACAGTATACACTGAAGTAAAATCAGGCCACCATATAATGGATTATTTGCAATGCCACATTAATTTCACTGTTAATAAGAAATTACTGAGAACAAAAAGTAAAAGATCTAAGTAATTGCACCAATTTCCCGAGTGAGTCCAAAGCAGATTCCTATTAGTCTTTAGAGAGAAAACAATTCAAATGTCAAACCACAGGCAGGTTACTGGTTTCATTAGTTAGATACCAGTTCTCATTCTACCTACGGGTGATGCCCACACCAGTGCAAATTATAAAGTGAATCTATAAGAAACCAGGGTCAGTTTCCTAATGCGGAAGGGAGATGGGGTTACAAGTAGCCCAAAATTGAGCTTGGTTTCCTATAGATTCAGTTTATGTCAGGCTATTTGAATGACAAGACTGTCAAACATAACCTACGATCCAGCTACAACACCAAACACTTGTGTAATCTAGTTTAATCTCACTGGCTACTTAAGAGCAACCCCACACAGTCAGTAGTTGCCACCTACTCTCCAAATCCAACACAGCCCATTTTGCTTCTTTGGTCCCAACACCATCTGCCTTTCACATTCGGGAACCAATCAAGGAATAACTTGCCTCCATGTTACTCTTTAACCAGCTTGGTTTAGTAGATTGAAAACATGGAAAAAGGAGAGATCAAAATTAACACATCTCAATAAAATGCACATTCAGGATTACTCACTGGACAGAAAGCCATAAGAAAGTTAAAAGCCATAAGAAAGTTAAAATATAATTTGATAAATACAATACCCATTTGTTTAACAGCTGCTGTATTTGAGAATTCTTGTTTACAGAATGGATATGTCAGTGGCATTGGGTAATTTACCAATTTAAAGCCACACTTGCATACTACAACATCCTCATCATTCCAACTCACCAGTTTCAAAGAGCTCACTCACCCTTTTTCCTGAGCTCTGGTTTGCCTTTCTTTACAGTTGCCATGACCATGTCGCCAACACCAGCAGCTGGTAGTCTGTTCAAACGTCCCTTGATCCCTTTGACAGAGATGATGTACAGGTTCTTGGCACCTGAAAGCATATGACCAGTAAACAGGTAAAACATCTCCCTACACTCATCATAAATCAAATGCTTCTGCCATATTATTTGAATCTGGGCATTGTATCACACATTCAGATGGTCTCTGCGTAGGTACATAACATTCACAGCTGTAGGCTTGACAACACAAATCAATGCAGTCAAAATAATTTCATCCAAAGTTCATATTGGAAATAAGATTAAAAGAAACTCAATGCCCCAATAGGCCGAAGTGCTGACTGCCCATTGTAGTAACACACTAATACAATTGAGGAAACAAACTGAATTTACTGGAACAGACCTTCACTCCATTAGACAGCAAAAAGAGCATAAGAACTAGCAGCAGGTCATTCATGCCTGCTCTGCCATTCAATATGGTCATGGTTGATCTTCCACCTCAACCTTCCCGCACTATTCCCATATCCCTTAGCATCCAGAAATCTGTCAATCGTGGTTTTGAACATATTTAATGACTGAGGATCCAAAGCCCTTGGGGGAAAAGATCAACAACCCTTTCAGTGAAGGCACTCCTCCTTATCTCAGTCCTAAATGGCCAGCCCTTTTTCTAAGACTGTGACTCCTGGTCCTAGACTCCTGAGCCAGGGGTAAACAGCCACTCAGCACCTTCCCTATCAGGCCCTTTTAAGAATTTTATGTTTCAATGAGGTCTCCACTCTTTCCTCTAAACTTTAGGGTATATATACCTAGTCTACTCAATCTCTCATTGGAGAATTCCCACATTCCAGACATCAGACTAGTGAACTTTCCCTCCGAGGCTAAAGTATGGTTCCTTAGGTACGGAGACCAAATATAAAACGACTACAGTTCTCCCACTTCATCTCTTATCCTATAGGGTCCAAACAGACACAATAACAATGGTTCTTACCTGTGTTATCGGCGCAGTTGATCACAGCCCCCACGGGGAGACCGAGGGAGATGCGAAATTTCGCTCCGGACGAACCACCGCGTCCTGTAACCAATGGAAATGAGACATTTAATCATTTAAGTACGACACACAAGTGACAAGTGGACTCCTAACAGCTGATTACCTCCCACAGGCCGTTCCAGGACCTGTAGCAGGTATACATTACAATAAAAAACATAACCAGGTAATTTCAAGCCTTTCAAAAATTATCACCAAGGATAGTGCAGAATGAGTAGTTACCAATCACTACTTTACACAAGAGTAAAGGTACTGCAGACATTAGAAATTTGAAGTATGAACAAGAAAGTGCAGGAAATATTTGGATCTTGTCTAGCTTTCTAATCATTTCCACCAACATTGTCGGTTTATTGAACAATATTTTATGTTGCAATCTTAGCAGAAGTTTATAATAGTGAAAGATGGCAAGCAGAACTTTAAACTGCTGATCGCATTTACCATTAATCTGCTCCCTCTCTTAGCTGATGGTGTGTCCCCCACACACCAGGCTGGGGATCCAATAATCAAGGCGGATCCCCCCCCTTAAACAGAGAAGCCCCAAGGCCAAGAGTTACTGACTGGGCCTGGCTGCTGGAGCCAACTGCACCCGGCGGGCCCACCTGCTCTGAGCTTCACACCAAACAAACCACCCCTTTACATCCGGTCGCAAGGGGCTCCAGAAGATGTTAAAACACTTTCAGGGGTGGGTATAAAACATTGAAAACCCTCTCCCCGCACTAACCGGGATTTCACCAACATGGCGGGCGCCGCAGATACAAGTTTAATGCTCATCATGTCATCAGGTCAGCTAATTATTACTAATATCCGCATCGGATGACAGCTAAGGCAGTTATACTAACGATCGGAACGCTAAAATGTGAACACTGGTAATACAAGGCACGGATGACAGCGGATTCTCTTTGACATCCCCGCCGGGCGCTTACCTCTCTTAGACATTGTGATTCAGGGAAAGAGAGTGAGCGCCTTGAATCATGGGATATATCGAGAACGCACGTAACGCGCGCCATGACGCGATCGCGTAGATTACGCGGGGCCGGCGAGACAATTGCGCCCCACGTTACGTGAGAAGCGCCATGTGGAATCCGGAAGTATTGACAACACCTGGGAATGGTTACAGTACAGGAGGAGGCGGCGGCCTCCATTGGGTCCTTTCGTGTCCCGTGCCCGCTCTCGGCAAGAGCAATTCACCTACGATTGCCAACCCTCCAGGATTGGCGTGGAGTCTCCAGGAAACTGCTGCATGTGACCCTGGAGAAAAATCAGCGGGATATTAAAATTTTTTTTTTTTTTTTGTCATTTTCTTTGAACATGTCTCTTGACCAGATATAAAAATCCTTGCAAAGAGGATACCGGACTTGCATATCAATAGCAATGCTGTGCCCATGTTCTTGTTCCACATAGATAAAAACAAAAAACTGCGGATGCTGGAAATCCAAAACAAAAACAGAATTACCTGGAAAAACTCAACAGGTCTGGCAGCATTGGCGGTGAAGAAAAGAGTTGACGTTTCGAGTCCTCATGACCCTTCAACAGAACTGAGTAATATTAGGAGAGGGGTGAAATATAAGCTGGTTTAAGGCGGGCGGGCGGGGGCGGGGGGGGATGCAGCTTATATTTCATCCCTCTCCTAATATTACTCAGTTCTGTTGAAGGGTCATGAGGACTCGAAACGTCAACTCTTTTCTTCTCCACCGATGCTGCCAGACCTGCTGAGTTTTTCCAGGTAATTCTGTTTTTGTTCTTGTTCCACGTTGCTAGCCTATTCACTGATGTAATGCTTAAGGAAGCCATAGACATTTGCACCACATCACTATGTCATGGTGATCTAGACCTGCCACCATTGTCTGAATCTACATTCATTGAATTTATAATCTCAGCAGCTTGCGCAGTTGAGTTCTGTTATAATGACACCATGTCTGCCCAAATGAATGCCATGGGATCCCCTTTAGACCGTGCTCTCGCTAACATATTCTTTAGTTTCCATGAGAAATGTCTTTGATGGAATTACCCCCAACCTCCTACCCCTTGCATATTTCTGATATGTAGATGATACATTTGCTATATTTGAATCTGCAGCTGCTTTTAAGAATTTCATCACATGCCTTAATGGGCTCCATGCTGCACTCAAGTTCACCTTGGAGAAATGGAGGAGTCTAACGAGCTTCCTTTCCTTGACATGCTAGATGAGAAATCCGTGAATGGGTTCTCTACTACTATCTACCGCAAGCTCACTTTCATTGGTCAATATATGTGTTGGGATTTCTACAGTTCCACTCGCCAAACCTCCTTAGACAGTACCATGCAAACCCACACGTCTAGAAAGATAAGGGCAACAGACAGGTGGGAACACCACCACCTGAAAGTACCCCATTAAGCCACTCATCATCCTGACTTGGAAATATATTCCTTCACGGAAATACGTTCCTTCACTGTCGCTGGGTCAAAATCCTGGAATTCCCTCCCTAACATCACTGTGGGTATACCTGCACCACATGGACTGCAGCGGTTCAAGAAGGCAGCTCACCGCCACTTTCTCAAGGTCAATTAGGGATGGGCAATAAATGCTGGCCTAGCCAACAATGCCCACATCCCATGGATGAATTTTAAAAAACTATAAGATTGTCCTTATTGGCAACTTCATATATAGGCCCCAAGCCATTTACTCACTGTGCAAGCTTATTGCCAAATTGGGACATATCAAAGCTATCCTGTAGGATAGTGGCTATCCAGATCAGATCATTGTTTGTTGTATATCACGCATGGGCCTAAGACTACCACTTTTGGTCCTGAAAAGGGCCCAGTCTATCTCAGATTACCCTGAAAGTGTAAAGTGTGTCAAAAATTTGAACAACAGCCATTTTACGCCACTATTATGCAGTAGCAATACAAGTGGTATTCTCCACTAAACAGGATGCTGCCATCAAGCCAAAAGATGTTCTGCCTATCACACAAATGAGTAATGTGGTATATGAATTTCAGTGCCATTTGCGATGCCGTACATCCGAAAGACGGTGGATCGAATTGAACAATAGACAAAGCACTGACCGTACTCAACCAACCCGTGCTTGCAAAACTGAGAACATAGTGTCCGACATTAGATGTGATTCTGTGATTGGACAACACTTGCTAAACAACCCCAGCTGTGCTAAGAATTACAAGAACAACCAATTTAAGGTTATCATTTGGGCTCACTTCTGCGTGTTAGAGGCTATATATATTCACACACAGGGCCCTGTCCTTCTTAAACAAAAAAGAACATGTCCATGCCTTGCACCTTTTTCAACTAAACAAAAGCCTGGGGGACAGCCCTTCCCTGATTCATTCCCCATGGCAATGCCTTGACCAGAGTTGACTTGCCAGGTTTGAATTTAAACAACATCTTGGCAGTTAACTGTTCCCTGGTGCATTCTCCATGGCAACACCTCTACCAATATGAGTACATTTGCCAATCAATCAGCACCCTTTTCTCATGCAGTACAAATTGTTGTTCCCTTTGAGATTTGGTGTTGTTACACATCTGCCCTGATGAGTGGGAGATGAAAAGCCTCGACAGCATGTCTCTATTTTCAGCAATACTTACCTTTTGTACTACCAAGTGACTATCAGATGTAAAAATATTGAAAATTGGAAAAAAAGGCTGTTTAGCCGACAGTCAAGCATCATCCAATTAGGTAATGAGTCTTCTTGCTTTCCACTTGGTGTCTGAAGGCAGCGCATCACAAGGATGGACGTGTTGGCCGACTAATGACTGGAGTGTGGTGGCAAGTCATGTGATGAAAGTTCCAGGAATACAATTAATTGCAATTGGAAACCTTAGCCGCTCCCTGCCTTTTCTCCATAAACATGCAAAATTTTCCTTTTCAGATAAAGATCCAATTTTTTTTTTGAAAACCACAGTTGAATCTGCTCACCACACTCTCAGGCAGTGCATTTCAGATCTCGGCTGCATAAAAAAAGATTTTCCTCATGCCGCTTTTGCTTCTTTTGCCAATCATCTTAAATCAGTGCCCTCTGGTTCCTGAGCTTCCACAAATGGAAACTCTTCCTCCCCATCTACTGTGTCCAGGCCACTCACAATTTTGAATACCTCTATCAAATCTCCTCTCAACCTTCTCTTACTAATAGCTACATATATTCACACACAGGGCCCTGTCCTTTGTAAAAGTAAAGGACATGTAGGATCTCATCAGCCGTTAATGTAACTAATAGCAAGTATGGAGAGGATTTTCCAGCAACTAACTTGCCTTGGTGCCATACTCGAATCTAGCAGTAATCAGGTCAGAGAGTCACCAAGAAATCAAATAGTCAACATCTTTATCTAAGAGTGAAGAGGATGTGGAACCCACTACCACATGAAGTGATCGTAAGCTATTCACTTTGGTCATACAAATAGAAAAGGAGAATTTTTTTTAAAAGTGTGAAAGTTTTAAGTGTTGATGTTCAAAGAGACTTGGCAGTGCTTGTATAAGGAACGCAGAAAGATAGCATGCAGGTGCAGCAAGCAATTAGGAAGGCAAATGGTATATTGGCCTTTATTGTAAGGAGTACAGGATTAAAGAAGTCTTCTTACAATTGTACAGGATTTTGTGAGACCACATCTGGAATATTGTGTGCAGTTTTGGTCTTGTGAGGGTGGATGTTATTTTAAAAATATTTTTGGGGAATATTGTGTAATTCTGTAAAGACTGCATGTGTGCATTTGTATAAATTATTTAATTAAGCTGGGGAAAGGTTAATAAAGACAACTTGTCTGCGGGGGGGAGTTGAGAGATAAATGTGCTAAATGCATGCATTTGTAATGAGAAGCTATGGTAAAGTGGATTTATGAGTAAATAGGTTAGGTTTAGAAAATTGTATTAAGAGATAGATAGAGACTTGGTTTTTCAGCAGTTAAATTTCAAAGGGGAGTAAGGGACTTTTACAAGTGGCAAAGGTTTCATAAGTAAACAAAGGAAGGTTCTTAAATTTTATTTGATCCGAAAGGGGAGGCAATGGGAAAACATGAAAGATTTTTATATTTTGGAAAAGTTGGGTTCATAGAGGTGCTGAGGAAAATGGAATAATCAAAGATGAAGGGCATTATGTCCAGTCTCCAGGTGAGGCCTCCCAATTTGTTACCTCCCCGAATGGGACCCTAATTTTGTTTTGCTCCTGGGTGAGGAGGAATGAGCTGGCTCTCCTTCTTTATTCAACCCCCTCGCTTGTTCCAGCAAGGTTAATTTAAAAGGGATACCTTCTCCCTGTCCAAATGTATTCATTTTTTTTTTAAGAAGGAGCCAATTTAACCAGGCTTTCTTGAATGACAGAAAGAATAAGCTTATTAGTTACTGAAAAGACAAGAAAAATAATAAAAACACAACACACATGCGTCCAGATCAGAAATGAGAAGTTAAGAGTCCAAATAAAAGTTTAGAAAGATAAATGAAACGTTGGAGCTGTTAAGTTGGGTGATTCCGGTAGAGCTGACTTTGGGCAACTTTGCAGTTGCTTTGGAGACACTTGGTTCTGCAGGGTAGCTGAAGAAGCTGTCCTATTTCCTGTTTTTGTGGCTTCTGCTGAGCCTTGCCTCCAGCAACAGAGAGAGAGAGAGAGAGAGATCACCTGCAACTACAGGGGTGACTAATTGGTCTTCTTGTTCTATCATTCTCACAGCACTCTAGCAGTGCTTTGCAGCTAACTTTTCAAAACCCATTCTCCTTGTGCATTCCTGTAAAAGCACGTCTTGCGTCCAGAGTCTGTTTTCTTTGATCTCTGACCATTTTACACATTCTGAGATACAAATCAACAGATTGACTTTAGATGTCCACTGAGGCGTGATAATCAGTCTTTGTCTCCGCAACCACAAGAGATTAAAGTTAATTCTTTTGTATCTTTCCTATCTCCCTTTCAAGTGTCTCTGCTTGAAGAACATCCTGACACCTTTTCAGGTGCGACATTTCCATGTTCTCTCAGGACCAGGCCTGTCAGCATAATCCACATAGGAATTTTCCAGAAAGTGTTCACTTTACATTATCAGCCATCGTTTGCTCAGTGTCCTTGCTTGTATTTTTTTAAAAAAACACACACGTCATCCTTATAAAGTTCAATATGCCCATAAGTAATTTGTAGCTGACAAAGGGAAAAAGGATACTCATGGAAAGATGTTGAGCTGAGTTGTGTCGGCAGGTTGGGGAAGATATCCTGGGACCAGTTCTGTGCTGAGAGAAGGTGCGAAATCTGAAGCTGCCATCCAGAAATCCTGAAAGACTGTTTCTGGAAGCAGTCTTGTTTCTGAATATTCTTGGATTTCCACAGCAGAGTGGAAGAGAGTGAGAAGTTGTGTGGTATACCTTTAACAAAGTTACAGCAGTTTTGCCTTGGGTAATATTATTGGATTTTTAGAGTTAAAAATTTATAAGGGAGCATTGCCAAGAAGGTGTGTTTACTTGTGTGTTCTGACCAAGTGGGTTCTTTTGGGGAGGTTTTGTAAGACTGTTTTAACTGCATAACTTTAATCTTGTGTGCTTACGTTTTTGTTTCTTCTTGTTAATAAGTCTTTTAATTTTTAAAACCGCAGAAGTGTTACTGGAATTCTGTGTTTCTGGGTTCAGTAGGTTTCTCCTCATTTTCAGAATACAACAAATAAAGGTTATGATCAGTAAGACAAGTTGCCCTCTGGGATTTTGCTTGCTCAGTGAGCAACATCAGCTGTGGTCATAACAATCTCCACATTGGAGGCATTACAACAAAGGTTCACTAAATTGGTCCCTGGGATGAGGGGGTTGTCCTTTGGTTTGGCTAAGTAAATTGGTCTTACATTCTCTGGAGTTTAGAAGAATGAGAGGCAATTTCATTGAAACCTACAAAATTCTGAAGGGTTTTGATAGGGTAGATGCTGAAAGATTGTTTCCACTGGTTGGGGAGTCTAAAACACGGGAGCACAGTCTCAGGGTAAGGGGCCGATTATTTAGGACTGAGATAAGGAGAAACTACTTCACTCAAAGGGTTGTGAATCTTTGGAATTCTCTACCCGAGAGGGTTGTGGATGCTCCATCATTGAACAGGTTTTTGGTCACTCAGGGAAATAAGAGATATGGGGAGCAGCAGGAAACTTGAATTGAAGCCCAAGATCAGCCACAATTGTATTGAATGGCAGAGCAGGCTCTTCAGGCCATATGGTCTACTCCTGTCCCTCTTTCCTGTATTCTTGAAGTGAGCAATGTTGATGCATTTAAGGGGAGGCTAGATAAGCAAGTGAGGGAGAATCAGGGTGACTAGCCAGCTGGATTTTCTGGGACCATCCCATGATTCAGCCTTTTGTCCCAGGCCAGGCCTTCCCAGGATGTGTTGTGTCGTGGATTTATGGTGTCATAATAGGCCTTCCTTTTGCACATGCATTGGTCCTGGTAGGTTTGCGGTGTTTTGGGCTGGCTTGCGCATGTCCAGCAGGTGGCAAAATCATAATCTGGGCAATTTGCGCATCTGCACCCTCCCTGCTCTCACAGATCCACCCGCCCCTTTCCACCCCTGCTCTCACAGGTTCCCCCTCTCCCCCAGCTTTCAAGATTTTGCCAGCATGTGCATGGCGATTTGTCCCTTATTTTTTTCGACTAGTGTTGTTCACCCTGGGGAGAAGGGAATAGAGGCTTATGCTGATAGAGTTAGATGAGGAAAGGAGGGAAGAGGCTTGAATGGAGCCTAAACATCAGCATGGATGGACTGGGCCGAATGGCCTGTTTCTGTGCTGTATGTAATCACACCTTGAAACTGAAAAGCACACACCAATCTACAAAGTTCTCTCACCAAACAAGAACAAGATTCAACTTGGCCTGTGTTTAATTAATTTGTATGACCTTAAAAAGATTGATTTGACATTTAATTAAATAGCCTAACTGGCACCTTACAGAATAATATGTTAGCTCTGATTTTGCTGTAGAAATAATGGTGAGGCTACCAGCACTCACTGCTATGACAGGATAAATAGGACCCCGGTATCGGCAACCGCAGATGCTCAGTTAAACACAGAAATCAGCAATTTGCTGAGATTCCTGATCCTTCCAGGCGCTTCCAGTATTTCCCACCTTTGAAATACATGAAAAGATGTGAAGTTGGGCTACTTACCCACTAAACATGCTCGAGAAAAAAAAGTTAGGGCTTGTCCATTCAAGTATAAGTGAATTTTTAATGGAACACTAGGTCTTAATTACAGTCAAGCAACATTTGCGAGACTGAAAATGAACTGTTATAAGTGTAGAGTCTCATTCCTGCAAATTTAATTGTTGGAGAGTTTAAAAACAAAAACATGTTTTTTTCAAACTTTTTTTCTAAATCTTATATCTCTCTTCTAATCCCACCTTTATTTTCCTCTCTTTGCTTTCTGTACATGATTTGACATTGAATTAAATAGCCTAACTGACACTCCCTCGTTTAAACTCTGAATGCCCCAGTAAGAATTCTGCAATCTGATTTGCTAATTGCTTACCCTGTTCACACAGGGTCCAAATTCCCCGTGGAGGACACCGTTCTGTTTTCAATTTCTAACCACAGTCCAGTGCAAAAGCTTTACTGTATGGGCAAGGCTACCGTATGGTCAAGTGTGAGTCTAACAAAGAGCTAGCACAATTCATTTGCTATTGACCTCAAAAGCTAATGTCTCAATAGTCAATGTCTGGTACGGTATAACACTTCATATGAAACAATGTTTCACAACCATCAGTGCTAGGTCTGCAGCAGTTACATAAAGGACTTAGACCTGGGATTCAGAAGAGCAATTTTAAAATTTGCTGGTAACACCATATTGCAGGGTTTTATAGTCGATGCAGAGGCAGACTACAAGACGTGAATAAACTGGCAAAATGGGTGTGTAAATTGCGAATGGATTTCAATATACACAAGTGTGAGGTAGTGCATTTTGGTAGGAGAGTACTTCTTGAAAAATAAGAGCCTAAATGAGATAAAGGAGCCAGAGGATCTAGGGGTGATTTATGAACCAAGTTCTGTGACGCAGGACTCGGTGCTCTCCGGACGGCTGAGGAAGCACACCAAGGCAAACATCAACCGTGGCTGGAGGATCATTAACTCGGTGAAAGACGCTCTTTGGTCTGCCCAAAACTTGTTGGTCTTCCAGTGCAAAGAGTTGTCCTTGACCAAGTGTTGCAGACTGGCACATTCCAAGGTCCAGGACTAAGTGCTGAGGGATGTAACAAAGCTTGGGGCAGCTGCTGCAGAGGCACAATGGAGAAAGGTTGCTGTCTAAGGCCTTTTACTGAGGGGTTGGAAATTGTGTAGAACCCCTTGGACTTTATGACTCACATTGAATATAGACAGTAAATATTACATGTATCACAATTCTATTAAAGTACTTCAGAGTGCAACATGATCTATGTGGAAAATTTGAATATCATTGCACTTTCTGTAGTGACTATTTTGAAATGCTTTGTAATGTTCTTTTAGATATTTTATGAATAAAGTATATTTTTGCCAAATAAAATATGAACCAAGGGATGTAGGGAGAATATTAAAGCTTCGCTAAAGGTGCGGAAGAGAATTAGCAGACCGACACCAGGGATGAGTGACCTCAGTTATATGGGGAGAATAGAGAAGTTGGGATTGTTGTCCATGGAGTGGAAAAGGTACAAGCAGCAGTTGATTTAGATGTTCAAATTTCAAGGAGTTTCCAGTAACAAGTGGGTCTCTATCCAGAGCAGAACAAATGGGGTGTAAATAGGTGATTTGGTCATTCTGTTTGCACAATGTTTTTTAATGCTTATATTTTCAGTTGAGTTGGTTGCAGGTACACGATGACACTGCACACTTTCCAATTAGCAAGCAGGATTATTGTCTTTATGCAAGGGGACAGGGCTGTGGAGGCAGTCCAGTCAGGAGAAGCTAGAGTTGTATTGCACCAACTGAGAGTTTTAAAAATCTGCTGGGAAAGAGTCCAAACAACTTGGTGCTTCCTCAACTCCAGGAGTGGTCTGTATTTTTTCCTCAGTTTTAATATAAAGTACAAATAATAAGAATTAGTATGATGTTTGATTGAGGGTGCAATGACATAATTGCAACTATATCTTCAGAGCTTTTTTTTTTATTAAGCTACCAATATTTCTCAAAAACATTTTAACAATTCAAGTACCAAGAAGCCTTGCTAGTCTAATATCCCATTATGCAGACATTTATCTATCCACCAGAAATTTCCAGGAAGTCAGGTCTGTAAGAATGTTCATGAAAGTTGGGAATTCTGGTTGGGAGAACTTAGTATTGGTTTTGGAATATGGGTTACATCGACAAGAAGCGTTTATTGTCCAACCCTTGTTTCCATGGATCATTAAGAGTCAACCCCATAGCCTTGGAATTAGAATCCTACATAGGCCAGACCAGGTAGTGTGGCAGATTTCCTGACCTGAAGGATACTAGCGAACCAATTGGATATTTACAACAACCTGCGGCTCTGATTGATCTTTCTGGTCCAAAATTTATTGAGTTAAATTTCACAACTTACTGTGGTGGGATTTAAACTTGTGGCCTGTGTGTGTCTAATCCAGTAACCATACCCACCAGGCAACTGCACCCCCTAAAATAAGTAAAAATAAAACATTTCAGATTAAGATAGAATAGAGAGTGACACAGATAGGATGGTGAAATAGGTACAAGCACGTAAGATGAAGTTAAATGAAGACAAGTGTGAATTGATGTACTTTGTGAAGACCAACATTGAAAGTCAGTGATTGTAAATGGCATGATTTTGAAAAGTGTAAATGAACAGAGACTTGGAATTCATAAACACAAATCCATAAAGGTGCCGGGGCAATTTGATAAAGTGGTTAAAATACATATGGGTTACTTGGGTTTATAAAGAGAGGAATAGAATATAAAAACAAAGAGATCATGCTAGAACTTTATAAATCACTGGAGTATTGTACACAATTCTGGATACCACACTTCAGGGAAGGTAAAGGCCTTAGAAAAGCACAGAAGACGTTTACCAGGATGTCACCAGGATTGAGGAAGTTCAGTTATGAGGAGAGGTTGGAAAAGTTAGGACTATTGTCCCTGGAACAGAGAAGGCTGAGGTGGCCTAATAGAGCATTTCAAGACGATAAGAGATTCAATATAGAGAAAGGCTGTTCCTTCTGATGAATAGGTCAATGAACAGAGGTCATAGATTTAAAATAAATGGCAAAAGATGGGGTAACGAGGAAAATTCTTCTCATTCAGAGAATTTTTGGGATCTGGAAGGCTCTATCTGAAAAGGTGGTCAAACTGATTCCATAAATAATTTTAAAAGGGAGTCAGGCAGATACTTGAGGCTAAAGAACTTACAGGGTTACAGACAAAGAGCAGGGGTGCAGAATTAAGCACAACTGCTCTTTGAAAGAGGTAGCACAAGCACAATGGGCTGAACAGCCTCTTCTGTGCTGTAGATTTCTATGATCACACAGTTTACAATATCTGTTGAAAGGTGATTACAGGATTCACAATTACATACCAGGGAGGCAAAATTCAGGGTTCACTGTACCCTTTAAAAGAATATAAGCAATAAAGTCAGACCTCCATTAACATAATGCTCAACATTTGCCTCAGAATTGTCCCAAAGTGGCTCATGTATAATGAAATATTTTGACGTACAGCCACTGTCATTATGTGGACAGTAATTTATCAGCCAACAGAGTGCCACAAACAACTGAAAGCAATAACTGGGTTCGGTGGTGTTGGGAGTGATGCACTGTTGGAGGTGCCCATCCTTCAAATCAGACATTAAACTGACGTTCCATCTGTCTTCATAGGCAGCTGTAAAAGATCCCACAGGGGGAAATGAGTGCTCTCTTGGTTTTTTTCCCTACATCTATCTATCAATCAACACCTAAAACAGATGATCTGGTCAGTTATTTAGCTGTTGTTCACCAATTAGCTGCTTTGTTCCCTCCATTGAAACAATGGCTACACTTTGGTAAGTGCTGAAGTTGTGTAAAGTGCTATAGAAATATTACTTTGTTCATTCATTTTTCCTGGTTTGGGTGGAATTTAGGTCAGGATACTGGGAAAGACTCATCACATTTCTATAACTATTGTCATAGATGTTTAATGTGCACCTGAACAGCCAGATGGGTCTCAGAGGGGCCTCAGACTCAGAACTTTCTGACTCAAGGATGTGTTATACCAGCTGAGCCATGTGCAAATTAGTTACCATGTTTCCTATGTTACAACAGTAACTGCACTTCAAAAAGTACTTCAGTGGCTGTAAAGCACTGTGGGACATACTGAGGTCATGAAAGTCAAATCTTTCATTCCTTTGTGGTATGCATCCAAGTGATCCACGAAATTCAAATAATTGAACCACTCCTGCATAGTTACTGACACCAAGGTATCTGAGTGTAAGGATGATGGGGCAGTGAGAGGAGGGCCATGAAAGCCAGGGGAGTTCAGTGCTACCCTCATCATATACCATCTACATTCTGGAGCCGCTGGATAATGATGAACAGTAGAACCCTGGACTTCCCGAATCAAGGGGAACCATGGTCCACTGTATAATCCTTGCAATGAGGTTTTAAAACTCTCATTCTTGATTTCAAATCCCTACACGGCCTCATCTCCTTATCTCTGGAACCTTCTCCAGCCCCACAACCCTTCAAGGTCTGTGCACTCCTCGAATTCTGGCCCCCTCGCACATCCCTGGTGTTCATTGCTCTAACGCTGGTGGCTGTTCTTTCAGCTACCTGGGTCCTAAGCTCTGGAATTTCCTCCTTAACCTCTCCACCTCTTTACTCCTTTAAGACGCTCCCCTACCAAGCTTAAGTCACCGATTGTAATATCGCTTTATGCGATAAATTTTGTTTGATAATGTTCCTGTAAGGCACCTTGGAAGGTTTTGTTATGTTAAAAGCACTTTATAAATGCAAGTTGTTGCACAGTTGTTGTAAGTTGTTGTTGTTCCACAGAGATCAACTATTTACAGCGTAGATGGAGAATCAGACCTGCAGACCTGTCTGGCTCTGTAATATGAGAGACAGAAGAAAAAAAAATTAATTTAACCAATGCAAGCTTTGCACGGGCTTCCTATGGAGCGATCTTGGAGGAAATCAGCCAGGCCTCGGGGTAGCACTGTTGGGCTCTGTGTCAGAAAGTTGTGAGTTCAAGTCCGACTCCAAAGATTTTATTACTTAATGTAGGCTGGCACTCCAGTGTAGTGCTGAGAGAGTGCTGCATTGTCAGAGGTGCCATCTTTCAAATGAAATGCTAACCTGAGGCCCCATCTGCCTTCCCAAGAGGATGTAAAAGACCCCAAGGCACGGTTTCAACAAGAGGCCAGGGAATGCTCCCCAGTGTCCTGGCCGATATTTATCCCCCATCCAACATGACTAATGCAGGTTATCTGGTCATTTACCACATTGCTGTTAGTGGGTGCCTAAATTGGCTGCTGGCTTTTCTACATTACATAGGCATTTAATTGGCGGTAAAGCACTTTGGGATATCCTGAAGTCATGTAAATAAAATAATGATCCGACCAGCAGAGGGCACCCAAGAGCTCCATGTGGCAATCGACCATTGCAATTCTGAGCACACGTGCCGAACGTGGGACAGTGAGCAATTAAACAAGTGCAACAGCTAGAGCTCAGCATGTTTTGTTCTGCTCCTGCTGAGTATGTTTTAGGAATAAAGTGTTGATTAAAATCCGAATTACAGGCTCATACATGACATTCACACTGTGTTCAATAATCCAAACGGATGTTGGATTTGTACGCTAATTTATTGCATCCAGAATTCCAGTAATGAACAAGCCCAGCTCCAGCAGAACAGGAAATCCCTTGGTTTGATTCCAGATCATCCCAGCTAGCACTGAAATTCGAATGCTACAATTGGCAATGCGACCCCGGGCTGGGAATTGGGGAAGGGCAGGTTTTCCAAGTCGGATCACTATCTGCCAATTGCACCATTCCCGAGTCCAGCCTCTTGTGCATCCCACCCCCTCCCTTTGCCCCACCTTTGTCAACCATCCCTTTTGCTGCTTAGCTCTCACTTTCTGGAATTCCATCCACCTCTTAAGAGTTGCCACCCTCTAGCATTGTCCTGGAGCCTCCAGCAACTAAAGATTAATCTCCAGGGCACTGAGGCGCCTGCTGCACATTGTCCAAGCACCAGTGGTACCTTTGCAAGATCTTCCAAATCCAGTGGCGGTTCAACAGCAGCGTCCTCTCCCAAGCCAACTTACCCAGCATTGAGGCACTAATCACTCAAAGCCAGCTCCACTGGGTGGGGAATGTGATTGGTGTTCCTGATACCAGGCTCCTAAAGCAACTTCTCCACTCCAAATTCGGTCACAGCAGGAGACTCCCAGGAGGTCAGTGGGAAAGCTTTAGGGATGTCCTCAAAGAGGACAACATGTACTTGCTGACTCATGGGAATCCCTGGCTTGTGACCAACCAAGATAGAGGAGCCTCTTATCCCGGAAGGCACCAAACACATGGAGAGACTTTGTCGGGAACGTGCCGCAGCAAAATCGAGGCATCAGAGGGAACGCACAAATCCCCAAACAACCCAAGTACCCAACCTTTCAAGCACCATCTGTCCCGCATGTGGCAGAGTCCGCAGATCGCACATTGGACGTGTCAGCCACCTCAGAACTCATTGAACCGGAGTGGGAAGCAAGTCATCCTCAATCCTGAAGGACTGCCTGAGAAGAACTATGAGCAACCGGGGACAAAAATCATTGAGGTGTTTAAACAGAATTGTGTGTTTCTTTTATTTCCTTTAAACAACAGATAATTTGTTGTAAAAATTGTGGAGATAGGTACAAAAGATGAGTGATTGGAGATGGGACATCAGGTGATGAAATCAACAAGAATACGTCCCAATCAGAGTCGGCAACCTTACCTTCTCCCTCCCCTCTTTTTAAGGCCCTCTGGCAAAATTGTTTTGGTCACCCTCCTAATTTCATGTCTTTGTCTGCCTCCACTTTCTTCTTATTCCATTCAGGTTGCTTTATCCGTGTTAAAAGTGCTATATAAACGCAAGGTGTTTTTACTAAAATAAAAACCCAGTGTATGGGTAAACAATGAGTGTGTATACCATTACCTCCTTAGAGCGGAGATGTTAAAGGGAGATTTAATTGAGGCATTCAAAATAATGATGGACTTTGATAGAGTAAATGAGGAGAAACTAATTTCCATTGGCAATGGGGTCAAAAATCAGATAATTAAGATAACTGGCAAAAGAACCAGAGGGAAGATGAGGATTAATCTTATAATTCACTGCTTGAAAGGGTGGTGGCAGTAGATTCCATAGTAACTTTCAAAGGAGAATTGATTAAATACAACTATCACCTTGTAGGTAAAGAAAAATCAAGGCTATGGGGATAGAGCAAGAAAGTGGGACTAATTGAATAGCTCTTTCAAAGAGCAATACAGGCACAATGAACTGAATGGCCGCCTCCATTCTGTATGATTCTCCTTTCCTCTGTTGAAGGGAAAGCGCATTCAACAGAAGCAGACAGTTTGTGGTGCATTGTCCAAGTAACCACTCTTCAAATGTGAGAGTGTTTCAGCAAGTTATTCAAACATGGAGGCTGTGCAGACCAGGTTTATCTTGTCCTCAACGGATGTCCAAATATGGCCTTTTGAAAGGGGTCAGCCACTAAGTAATTACTAGAGCAACAATTTCAATTGCTGGGTCAGCAGCGTGGTTTAGTGGCAGCATTCTCATCTATGAGTCAACAATCATGGATTGAAGACCCACTCTAGAATCTAATCTGGATTCACACATCAGTGCTGCACTGTTGGAGGTGCAGTCTTTCAGATGAAATGCTTAAATCGAAGCCTTACCTGCTCTCTCAGCTGGGCTTAAAAGTTTACATGTCACTATTTGAAAAGTGGGAGGTCCTTTGGTGCAGTGGTAGCGTCCCTACCTCTGGGTACAAGTCCCACTTCAGGACTTGATGGCCATGAAAGATGTGTTCATAATGTGGCCAAACAGTTTGATTATCAGCTTGTAAATCCTTCCAATGTGCCTGATGGCAGGCGGTAAGAGCGGGAGAGTTTCCTGGTCAGCCATATTGCAGAAGGCTACGACAAACTACTGCAGTACTTTGCCAAACATCATCATGGACCAATCCAATGGAAGTCCATGGTCATCAGTGCCCTCTTAGAGCATGATACCTGAAGGAGGAGGAGGATTTGAAATGCAAGAGAGTTCACCTGGTGTCCAGGCTAACACTTATCTATCAACCAACACCAAAAATAGAATAGCTGATCATTTATTGCCTTATTGTTCTTGCAGCCTTGCTGTGCATAATACAGTTCTCATCACAACTGTGGCTACACTTCAACAGTACAGTATTTCATTGCGCTAAAGTGCTTTGGGACATCCTTCCAACCCTGAGGTGTGAGAGCTCCTGCTGATATGAGATGCAGTTTTAGGTAATCATTTGAAACAAATAGATTGAACCCTATGTAAAACAGCTCACAGGAGTTCGTAGGAAAAAGTTTTCAGTATTCAGCTGTGAATTTTGCCAATTGATTTTCTCAACTTAAGTTCAATTTCCTGCACCCGTTAATTTGCCTTATCTCAGGTTGCCGGGGCTTACAGATCTTGATTTTCTGATTTAGGATTTACCCCGGATGAGTAAATGTGAAAGGCGCTATGCAAATGCTAGCTTTCTTTCTTACTTTTCTCCTCCTGGTCCTGGAACAACTGAAATGTTCCAGCAACATTCAAGCTTGGATTTATAAACTAATTAACATCCCTCAATCTCGATAGACAAAAATATTTGCCTAAAATAGAAGATGAGTTCACAACCTCTGTAAAAAGTATCAGTCACATTGCAAAAATACCATTGTAACATTTTCACTTCACACCTCCCCAGGTTGATATAAGACTAGGGGAAAGTACGCAAACCCTGCCCTCGAAGCCCAAGTAACTCAGTTATATTTACAAGAGGAAAATACAGGCTGGAAATCTGAAATAAAACCAGAAAATGCTGGAAATACTCAGGTCAGGCAGCATCTGTGGAGAGAGGAACAGGATTAACGTTTCAGGTCTGTAACCTTTCATCAAAACTGGTGACTTTGACAGTGTTTCTCAAACCACTCTTGCTGCATCCTGAGATCAACACTCAACACCACGCATTGGCATATGCACACTCTCGCCCCCTCTCTCTCTATCTTCAGCAGTACTGGCTCACTCTGTCCTAAAGGTGTCCTCTCTGCAGTGCTATTTCATCCTTTGATTCATCTGGCCCTTTAACCAATCTTTCTCTCCTCTTTTCAGGTATCCAGGATCACCAGATTCAATAACTCTTGCGATTCAATGCTTCTCCAGGTGCTTCTTCCCCTTCACTTCCCTCTAACCCCATCCCTTCTTCCATTCTCACCCCTTACCATGTTTTTTCTGACCCTGAATAATCAGTCCTCAAAGGCCTCAACTTCATCCCCTTACATCCCCAGGTCAATGATTTTCCAACTCCACACAATTCCATCACCTTCGCCTCAACCGTTACTTCTTTGGCTAGGAGTCTTTCCACCAAATAATATACCCTTTCTCCCACCTTCAGAATTTTCTCCCACCTGGACCCCTCCCTCAGGCCTCTTACCCTCTCTGGCCTGACTGCAAGAGGATTTGGAGTAGAGGAGCAAAGAAGTCTTGCTGCAGTTCTTTAGAGCCTTGGGGAGACTGCAACAAAGGTTCACCAGACTAATCCCTGGGATGATGGGATTTACCTATGAGGAGAGATTGAGGAGACTGGGCCTGTATTCCCTAGAGTTTAGAAGAATGAGAGGTGATCTCATTGAAGCATACAAAATTTTTACACATTTGACAGGGTAGATGCAGGAAAGATATTTCCCCTGGCTGAACCAGGGGACACAGTCTCAGAGTAAGAGGTCGGCCACTTAGGACTGAGATGAGGAGGAATTCCTTCACTTGGAGGGTGGCAAGTATTTGGAATTATCTACCCCAGAGAGCAGTGGAAGTTCAATCATTGAGCATGTTCAAGACAGAGGTTGATAGATTTCTAGATATTAAAGATATGAAGGAATATGTGGAAATATGGTATTGAGGTAGAAAATCAGCCATGATCTAGTTGAATGGCACAGCAGGCTTGAGGGGCTGAATGGCCTACTCCTGCTCCTATTTCCTAAATCTTTTCATTGGTAACTCCCATCTCAATTTCTCTGCTGGCCTCACTCACTCTAACCTATCTCCCTCTGAGATTGCAGTACTGCTTTCTCTCAGGCCCCAGTTCTAACAAACGTTAAGGCACTGTTTCTCTCTCCAAGTGTTGCCTCACCTGTTGAGTATTTCCAGTATTTGGTGTTCTTACTAATATTTAGACATTATTTCATTAAATATTTTTTAAATGACAGGCCTGAATTTTCCTGGGTCAGTTTTTCATACTCTTGCCTCATTGGTGGATAAATCCTAAATCTGAATGTCCCAGCAGCTGACATACTGCAAATTAATAGGAACAGGAAAAATGAGCTTAAATTGTGAAATTGAATTGGCAAAGTTCACAGCTGAAAACTGCGTGGAGTTCTTCGACAAAGTACCACATGGTGTTTTGAACATAGGTCTAACCTGTCCATTTCAAATGGCTGACTAAAACTCCACTTGCTGTCATCTGGGATTCAATGGGTAGTACGATCACCTCAGAGTTAGAAAGTCATGGGAGCAAGTCCCCTTCCAGAGATTTGAGCACATAACCTAGGCTGACACTCCAGTGACAGTACTGAGGAAGTGCCACATTGTCAGAGGTGTTATCTTTCCGATGACACATTAAATCGAGGCCATGTCTGCATTTATATAGTACCTTTCACAACCCCAAGGATGTCGCAGTGTGCTTTTGAAATGTAGTCGCTGTTGTAATGTGGAAAACATGGCACTGATTCTGTGCACAGCAAGATCCCACAAACAGCAATGAGACCATGACTAGTGAAAAGTGATATTGTTGAGCGACAAATATGGTTCAGGGCACCGGGGTGGGAGAATCTTCTGCTCTTCGGTGGGAGAATCTTCTGCTCTTCTTTGACCTTTACCTGTGAGGGCAAATGGAGCCTTGGTTTAACATCTCATCCTCAAGCCTGAACACTTGCCTCTGCAGCAGTAGCTCAGAGCTGCAGTGAGAATTTCAGCCTAGATTATATGCTCAAGGCTCCGTTTTGAGATAATTAGAGTGGGAGGAGGGTGACTCGTGTGGCGTATTTACACAGTTTGGTCATGTGCTCTGTGTCTGTGCTGTAGACTCGATGAAACCTGTTTTTAGTTTAAACAGAACTTGGTGTTGTCTTTATCACTGATGGTCTGCTCGATTTGGGGTGTGGGGATGTTAGGGTTGCCAATTCTAGTTGGGCATATTCTCTAGTTCAGTCAAAAAAAACTTTCCATCTTCAATATTCCCATAACTAATAGAGTGTTAAAGGAAATTGCATTTTTAATGCCCCTATGACCTTTCTCACAGTTTTGCCTTAGAATTTAATCTATAATTCCCGGAAACTTCAGGGCAGTCCTTGAAGGGTTGGCAACCCGATGAGAGGCACTTGTAATTTCCTGGTCGCTGTGAACTTGCCCGACCTGACTGATATGTGAAAAAATAAAATCCTTGTACTCAATGAGACCCTATTCATTTCTCCCCAAACTCCCCACCAAGAAAAGGGGCCAACGTTAATTTACAATGGTTCAGTACAGCCCAACATGTATCATTGCTCACACCTGTACTTGCAAACATGACAACAATCTTTTGTGCAGTTCAATAAATAATTAAATCGATTCACTGCAGTCCTCAAACAGACGCGCGATAGACAAAGCTGGCACAGCCCGCTCTCGATTATTTTCGGCGAATAATAAAGCCGTCATTTGAATTAATGATTACATACATTCCTGCTGAATAAGAAGGCCGGTTTCAGATTGCTCCTTTTGCTTTCCTGAACGTGCACGTCTTCATCAACGTGCGCGCTTACATACATAACCAACCCCAACTCAACCCAACCCCTTGTTAGACGTGTAATTTCCTCCGAGCGCACTCTCAGGGGCCCCTCCTGTTTATTCCCTGGTCAGACCGGGGAGAGAGAGAGAGAGAGAGAGAAGAGCTTCTAACAGAAGCTGGAAGAAGGGTGGAACATAGTCCAAGGAGATTGTAGAGAGCGATTAGAGACCGAGAGATAACGACAGCGAAGAAAAAACATCTTTCAAAATGAATCCACCTTGTGCCAGATGTAAAAAAATTGTCTACCCGACTGAAAAAGTCAACTGCCTGGACAAGGTGAGCTGGAATCGACACGATGCGTGCGCGCTCGGGGCTCTTCTTGATCAGTTACACTGTACCTCGTCAGTTACATTGTTGCGAGTTGTGACCGGTCGGTTACATTGTTGCGGACTGTAACTCGTCAGTTACACTGTTGCGAACTCTTGCCTCAATTTCCGCTGCTTTTTCTCCCATTTGTTACATTTCGTAACATTCACCGTTGAAGGCGCCAAGGAGGCGGAAGTATATCACTCTCCCCAGCGTACATTTCTTTTTCTCTCCAAATAGACCCCGAGAAAGACTCATCCAGATGTAGGAGGTCTTGAAAAACATTTTTAAAAGAATTATTTTTTCTTGATTTTTTTTTTAAAAGACAAAACTTATTTAATCTTCGCTGTTTGGACTGCTGGTTTTAAATTTTAGTTCTGTCCTTCCTCTTCCTCGTTTTTTTCTCTAAATGTTTCAATCTTAGATATCAATTTTGGAAATAAATCATTTAGTGTTTGATTTAAACCTCAAGAAACAAATTCGACACAGGTCAGTGTAAGGCTTTGCAAAATTGAGTGTGTTTTGTTGGAGATAAAGCTGTTTGAAGGGCGTGGATCGATTGATCATGTGTTGCACTTTACAACTGGGTCTGGAGCTGTTTCATTACAAAATGCGGACTGCTTTTGGGGATTACTGTAGAAATATATCAAAACCTTATTACTAACTAGTAGGTTTCTCTCTCTTCCTGTCCACTCCTGACAAAAAGAGATAGTGAAATTACTTAGCAACTCCCAAAAGGCGACATTTAAACAAGAAAGGAGATGAATAACAAAACTAAATGAATTTTCAGCCGTTTCTTCCCCCCTTCAAAAGGTTTTTACTGGGCTAGATTAAGGTTCCAATAATGCTAGTATTCCCTTGTGATAAGGTTCTTAGACAGTATGAACTTTTTTTTTAACAAAAGGAATTAGTTGAAGATATTAAAACTGGAAGAGAAGCGATGTTAATTGAGAAACTAAATTGTGTTCTGGACTCGAATACAAACGAAGTCTCCTGTAATCACCGTTAAAATTGTTTTGAAAGGAAATGATTTCTTTTTACTGCCCCCCACCCGTTGTTGGTGCCTGGGTTCACTTTGGGCGCTATCAGGAACATTGGAGTCCTCTACTGATCTCTGATCATGCAATGCGTATATGCCCGCACTATGAGTGGCAGTGGACTGACCAACCATGGATATGATTACAAAAGCAAAATGCTGCGGATCCTGGAAATCTGAAATAAAATGCTGGAAACATTTTGCCAGTCCTGATGCAAGCTTATTGTCCTGACCCACTAACTCTGTTTCTCAGTCCACAGATGTTGCCTGTCATAGAGTCATAGTCAGAGGTCTACACCACAGAAAAAGGCCCTTTGGCCCATCGAGTCTGTGCCAGTCAAACAAGTATCTAACTATTCTAATCCCATTTTCCAGCACTAGGCCCATAGCCTTGTATGCCATGGCATCGCAAGTGCACATCCAGATACTTCTTAAATGTTATGAGGGTTTCTGACTCTACCACCCTTTCAGGCAGTGAGTTCCAGATTCCCACCACCCTCTGGGTGAAAAAATTCTTCCATACGTCCCCTCTAAACCTCCTGCCCCTTACCTTAAATCTATGCCCCCTGGTTATTGATCCCTCCACCAAGGGGAAAAGTTCATTCCTGTCTATGCCCCTCATAATTTTATACACCTCAATCATGTCCCCCCTCAATCTCCTCTGCTCCAGGGAAAATAATCCCAGTCTATCCAATCTCTCCTCATAACTAAAACTCTCCAGCCTTGACCTGACCTGCGTATTTCCAGCATTTTATATGAGGATGGATACAATTGAACGTGGACCAGCAAAGATCAGTGAAGACAATTGGAGAATAAGCCCCTTAGCTGAATTTTCCTTGTATTTCTTCTCCCCATATGTTTAAGGATCATATGGCTTATTGTACCACTACCGCAGTTGTCCTCACTGAACTCAATTAATTGATACATTATAAGTTAACCTAAAATCTTCCTGTTGACATGGCTCATTACATCACATACAGTATTTATTCACTGAGCCATTGTGGAAACTCTTGTACCTTCTGTTTAGAATAACTTAACATACACAGTCTTGTAACTTTGGAATCTAAACTTTTTTATTTAGTCAGCTTCTCAAACTGGCAGCTGCCGTACTGATGGGCAGTACCTGATTCATGTCAAACTAACCTTGGACTACCTGGTTTCATTGAGCTAGATTTTGCAGTCAGTGGTCAAGCAACAGTGCCTGCTGATGATATTGAGGAAAATTGCCCAAATATAGCTAGCAATCTCTCTCTGTGGCATGGACTTCCCGACATCAGTTTAAATTCAAGGGAATCTCCAGGCATGCAACAGCAGTAATGTATAGCAAGCAAGGTTAGCAGCCAGTTGCACCGAGCTATTCCCAGATACAGCAAACCAGGAAGTTATAAGTACTTTATCCTTCACTTTTAAATCTTCAGGTAAAAAGATTTGTACGGTATTTGTGACCGCCACACATTTTAAAAGTGCTTTAGAGCCAACTTTTGAAAAGTTGTAATTTATAGTCACCGTTGTAATGTAGGAAATGTGGTGGCCGATTTGCACACAACAAACTTCCAAAAACAGCAAAGTAATAACAACCAGATAATTTGTTTCTGCAGTATTGATTAAGAGATAAATATTGGCCAGAACACCAGGGGTAACTCCCCACTATCCTTTAACGGTAGTTCCAGGGGATCTTTTATGCCCATCTGAGGGGGCAGATGGGGGTCTCAGTTCAAAATCTCTACAAAAAGACAGTGCACGGTCCCTCAGTAGTGTCAAATGTGATTTTTGTGCTCATGCCCTGGAGGGAGACTTGTACCCACAACCTTGTGACTTGAGGTGAGAGTGTGACCAACTGAGTCACAGCTGACGCAGTGAAATAAATTGAATGGATTTAGATAGGATCCAAAATATCAATACAAACACCATAACAATGTTAAAACAGTGAATGTTTGTTTCAGTATAATAGAGAAATTTGATATTTCACAAATATAAAATCTACTTTTCAGGGCTAGTGAGGGTGTTTAGAAGTAATTATGAGATTAATGTGCCATTATATACCCAGTTATACCTCATTAACCAAGGTGCAACTTTTTCTAGGGTTTTTCCATCGAGATTAACAGTGTAAGAGTCAATTCACACCAGCTTAAAAACATTGATTGCAATTTGAGTGGGGAATGAGAAGCCACTTAGAGAAGTGTAGAATCACCAACAACAGCTTTTGGATTTCCGCTTTATTCTCCACATGTGTAGAGTCCCCAAGTCGGTTTCAATTTTACTGGAGTAATTATGGCAAATGCTGACAGTTTTGCCGTCATTACCACCGCAAAATCTGGGGCATTCTTTTGCTTGAGTTCACGACAATAGCATGTTAAATGCTGATGCGGAAGCTGCTAGTTTCCATGACTGTGTAACAAGGGCACAATACTCCATATATTCAGAGTAACTGTAGTGCCGTTCAGTTGGGGCGGATTGGAACCATCAGAGTTTCCAGGATTATCCCTGTTTCCCAAGACATGTCTAGTTTTATCTTTGATTTAAATCTGATTGTGAGAGTGAACGTATATTGCCAATCCCCCATTTGTGCATAATTGGCAGAACTTAATTGAGGCAGGGTAATGAAATTGGTCTCAGTGTTCTGAAGTAGGGAAGGAGAGAATCAGCTAGACATCATTCTTCTTGTTATCCAGGAACAAAAGCTGCAAAGAATACATGAGAGTGTTGGATGACATTGAGGCTTGATTTGTGATGTCCCATCTTAATAGCTCACCACTCACCATCTACACTTGTATGTTATGGATGATGTCTTGGATGAGGTTGTAGAGAATGGTTTGTGTCTCTGGAATCACATTCTGGTGTGAGATAGCACTTTAAGGAGTAAGAAATGTTGGTGGGGTTTGGCATGTGTGTAATAATTTGCATTTATATAGCACCTTTCATGGTCTCTGGGCATCCTAAAGCACTTCACTGGTAATTTAATTGCCTTTTTGGCGTTTCTTCACTGTTCTATGGGAGGGAAACTTGGGACCCAATTTGTGTACACAAGGATCACAAACAGCAATGTGATAATGACCAACTAATCTGTTTTAATGCTGGTTTAGGGATAAATATTGGCCAGGACACCAAGAAGACTGCCCTTACTTTTCAACATAATCCCAGGGAATCTTTTACAACCACCTGTGAGAGTTGATGGGACTTTGGTTTGACATTTCACCTAAAAGAAGGCTCCTCCAACAGTGCAGTGCCCCCTCAGTACTGTACCGGTGTGTCAGTCTAGGTTATGTACTCAAGACCTGAAGTGGGGCTTGACAGTACAACTGACTGACTCAGCACCACTGTTGATCTGTGGCTGATGTTATTGTACAACAGGTAGAAACGTGTTGCGAACATGTAGGTGCTGGTGGGAATCAGATTGCAGCAGAGAATAAAACAATGGTTTTGACTCTGTGCCCAGACACTTGGTTTGAAGGTTGATGTGCTCCAGTTATTAAAGGATCTTTGGGCTTCAGAGAGAGAATTTTGTGACTGTAGCTCACAAGAAAAGGAGCAATTCAGTCAGGTTGTGCCCTAGGCCATGCTGTATCTCACTTTTATACTCTTAGGATTTCTTTCATGCTTTTTGTCTCTCCAAGCTGTAACTTGTTTTGGATTATAGGTACTGCTAGTCCCCAGGAACCTCACCAAGTTGGTTAATTTTCATTGTGTTGTAACCTATTCCACTCCAAGTATTTTGTCAGTGCATTTCCATGAAAATCAGCTTTCTGGGAGAGATTTATAAAGAGAGAGACTTTCAGTTGTATAGTGCTTTTTGACAACCTCTGGATGTCCCAAAGTACTCTACGGTCAATGAAGTACCTTTTAAAATGTTGTCACTGTTGTAATGTAGGAAATGCAGCAGCCAATTTGCATACAGCAAACTCCTACAAATAGCAATGTGGTAACGGCCACATCATCTCTTTGACCACGACATTGGAGAACTCCCTGCTCTTCTCCGATGGTTTAATGTATTGTATGAAAGATACTCTAATAGTATAACAATCCCTCAATATTGCATTAAAGTGTCAGCCCATTATACATGATCAATTCTCTGGAATGGAACTTGAACTCTCAGCCTTCTGATTTCAGCAGTAAGGAGTATAAGTAATAAGAAGCCTGGCTGATTTCCCCCCCCCCCCCCCACCTCCCCCACCCCATGCCCATTCCTAGGTGTCAGCTGAGGCTCAGTAGGTGGCACTCTTGCCTCTATGTCAGAAGGTTGTGGGTTCAATGCCCAACTAGGCTCAGTTGGTAGCATTCAGAAGACTGGGGAAAATGGAAACACTAACCTAGGAGTAGCCTGTAATCTAGGCTGACAGACTAGTGCACTTTTGAGGAGAGTGTCGCATTGCCAATGAGATATTAGACCTGTTCAGGTGGATGTTAAAGATGCCATGGTCCTTCTCGAAGAGCAGAAGTTCATTCTGGAGGAGAGTCCTCCTTCAACCAATGTCACAAAGATCAAATTGACTGGTCATTCAACTTGATGTGTGGAATAGTTGCCTCATTTGTGCATTTGACATTTTCAAATAATTCATTGCATATGAAACACTGACACTTGATCTGTGAAGGTGTCATAATGGGGCAATTAAAGGGTGCAAAACAAACATGGTATTGTGGCTTTATACCTTGTCTAGTGTAAGTGGGTAACAGTCACCAATGAAATAAAATGTAACTATTTCAAAATATTTCTTGAACTTGTGAACAATTGCTGACTATTATGAATTAAATAGATTTGTTGAATATTTAAACTTCACCATGATGGTTAAAATAGATTACCTGATCATGATCGCAACGTTGTTTGTGGGATCGCTCTTTGCCCAAATTAGCTGTCAATTTTTTACGTGACAGCAGTGAGTACGTTTTACAAGTACTTCATTGGCTGTGAAGCACTTTGGGACATCCACTGGTCACGAAAGTTGCTACAGAAATGCAAATTTTTTTTTCAATGATCTTTGAATCTGTTGCAAATCAGATACATTTCTGATGCAAAATGCTCCCTCGGTTCTCAAGCGGTTAAAGTTATTGCAGTGAGGACCTACCACATGCAGCAAGAACCATATGCAGCAAGAGCCACATGCTGTTGTAATTGCAATTCGGAGGTTGTGTGGACAGTAATTAACAAAGAGACATGCACAAATTGGAGGGTTGGAGAGTGGGCTGATTAACTCAGTGACAATTATTCCAGCATTGTGCTTTACTTTGTGCTAAATCAGACGGGGATAAATCCTGGTTATCCGGACGCTTCCAACCACGTGGTGGTTAGATTGTGGAGTTGGACTAGTTGTGTTTGAGTAATGATTGGCTGAAAAGGTGAGCTCACTGCAAAAATCCCTTTCCCTCCCAGAAGTAATAGTAGCACAGTTGAGTTTATCTGATGCACTTGGAATTGAAGACCCTGGAAATATATAGCAGGTCCATTAATGTTTCTCAATATTTTGGGTGTGGACCTATTGTCAGAATTGCTTTGCATGAAAGGCGTTGAGTGTTCAATTCAGCTGAAGCACAAAGGATTGGGCTGTAATGTGAGTTTTTTCTGTGTGTGAAAATTTGATCTGCCTTGCTGAATGGCCCAAGTGTGGGAAACAACCAAAACTGAGAGGAGAAAAGAAAGAACTTGCATTTCTATAGCAACAGGATGCCCCAAAGCGCTTCACAACCAAATAATTACTTTTCAAGCGAAGTCATTGGCTGCCTTGTTTCCCCACATTACAACAATGTGTGCAGAGCAAGATCCCACAAACAGCAATAAAGTAAATTACCTAAAGTTAAAGCTAAATGTATTTCAGTAGGATCAGCTGAGGGATGGATGGTGACTGTGGTGAAATTGCTGCCACTAAGTCAAGGATGACAATTAATAAGTGATAATAACCGTGGGTTTTAGAAGTTAATAGATTAGGTGAAGAGTTCCACAGTTTGGGGGTTCTGGGAACAGACCTGGAGAGTGTATGATCGATATTGAGTACAACAAATGTGGATGCAGAGAGGAGGGAGAGGTTGAAGTTGGTCAAAAATATAGGTAAAGAGTTTTTTTTGAAGGTAGAGAGATGCGGAGGTGTTTGTGGAAGGAATTTGAGCAAGTAGGGCGAGGCAGTTGAAGGTTCTGCCACCCATACAAGATCGGAAGCTTGGGAAATAACCAGAAAAGAGACAAGACAGTCCGATCGTCGGGGCAGAGCTAAGTGAAGAGTAACTGCTTCCAAGTGGCAAGACAAAAGGCTGCAACTTGTCCTGCAACTACTTCCACTTGATGTCCTGTTAGTGATAGCAATCCTTGAGCAGGTTGTATTCAGGTGGGAGATGGGGATGAAAGGAGTGAGATGATTGCCTTTTTTATGCCGGTTTTCTTGCCTTCACTCCTGGGGGTACGAACTCCTGACCTTCCCACTAGCCCAAATAACCACTCTTGACTGCGTGTAGGCAGGTTGCAAGCATCATGATCCAGAAGTTATGTGTGCGCCCTTCCAGAAATTATTCCTGGATAATGATTTTTTTAATTCATTCATAGGATGTGGGCTTTGCTGCTTGGGCCAGCATTTATTGCCCATCCATAGTTTCTCTTGGGAAGATGATGGTGAGCTGCCTTCTTGAACCGCTGCAGTCCCTGTGTGTGGTACACCTGCAGTGTTGTTAGGAAGGAAGTTCTTGGATTTTAACCCAGCAACAGTGAAGGAATGGCGATATATTTCCAAGTCAGAATGATGAGTGACTTGGAGGGGAAATTCCAGGTGGTGGTGTTCCCATCCATCTGCAGACTCCATCCTTCTAGATGGTAGTGGTCATGGGTTTGGAAGCTCTAAGGAGCCTTGGTGAATTTCTGCAGTGCATCTTGCAGATGGTACACACTGCTGCCACTGTGCGTCGGTGGTGGAGGGAGTGACATTTGTGATTGTGGTGCCAATCAAGTGGGCTGCTTTGTCCTGGATAGTTTCAAGCTTTTTGAGTGTTGTGGGAGCTGCACTCATCTAGGCAGGTGGAGAATATTACATCACACTCTTGACTTGTGCCTTGTAGATGTGGACAGGCTTTGGGGAGTCTGGAGGTGAGTTATTCGTTGCAGGATTCCCAGCCTCTGACCTGCTCGTGTAGCCACAGTATTTATATGGCTAGTCCAGTTCAGTCTCTGGTCAATGGTAACCCCCAGGATGTTGATAGTGGGGGATTCAGCAATGGTAATGCCATAGAATGTCAAGGGGTGATGGTTTAATTCTTTCTTATTGGAGATGGTAATTGCCTGGCACTTGTTACTTGCCACTTGTCAGCCCAAGCCTGGATATTGTCCAGGTCTTGCTGCATTTGGATATAGACTGCTTCAGTATCTGAGTCATCGTGAATGGTGCTGAACATTGCGCAATCATCAGCGAACATCCCCGCTTCTGACCTTATGATGGAAGTAAGGTCATTGATGAAGCAGCTGAAGTGGGCTGAGGACACTATCCTGAGGAACTCCTGCAGTGATGTCCTGGAGTTGAGATGACTGACCTCCAACAACCACAACTATCCTCTTTTGTGCTACATATGACTCCAACCAGTGGAGAGTTCTCCCCCCTGATTCCCATTGACTCCAGTTTTGCTAGGCGCTCCTTGATGCCACACTCGGTCAAATGCAGCCTTGATGAAAAGGGCAGTCACTCTTAACTCACCTCGGGAGTTCAGCTCTTTTGTCCATGTTTGAACCAAGGCTGTAATGAGGTGAGGAGCTGAGTGGCCCTGGCGGAACCCAAACTGGGTGTCAGCAGGTTATTGCTAAGCAAGTGCTGCTTGATAGTGCAGTTGATGACCCCTTCCATCACTTTACTGATGATGGAGAGCAGACTGATAGGGCACTAATTGGCTGGGTTGAATTTGTCCTGCTTTTTGTGTACAGGACATACCTGGGGAATTTTCCACATAGCCGGGTAGATGCCAGTGTTGTAGCTGTACTCAGCTTGGCTAGGGGCGCGGAAAGTTCTGGAGCACAAACCTTCAGTACTATTGCTGGAATATTGTCAGGGCCCATAGCCTTTGCAGTATCCAGTGCCTTCAGCTGTTTCTTGATATCACATGGAGTGGAAATCAATTGGCTGAAGACTGGCACCTGTGATACTGGGAGCTTCCGGAGGAGGCTGAGATAGATCATCCACGCTGCACTTCTGGCTGAAGATTGTTGCAAATACTTCAGCCTTATTTATTACACTGATGTGCTGGGCTCCCCCATCATTGAGGATGGGGATATTTGTGGAACCACCTCCTCCAGTGAGTTGTTTAATTGTCCACCACCATTAACGACAGGATGTGGCAGGACTGCAGAGCTTAAATCTGATCCGCTGATTGTGGGTTCACTTAGCTCTGTCTATCACTTGCTGCTTATGCTGTTTGGCACCCAAGTAATCCTGTGTTATAGCTTCACCAGGTTGACAACTCATTTTTAGGCATGCCTGGTGCTGCTCTTGGCATCCCCTCCAGCAGTTTTCATTGAACCAGGGTTGCTCCCCTGGCTTGATGGTAATGGTAGAGTGGGGGATATGCCAGGCCATGAGGTTACAGATTGTGTTCGAGTACAATTATGCTGCTGCTGATGGCCCACAGCGCCTCATGGATGCCCAGTCTTGAGTTGCTAGATCTGTTCGAAATCTATCCCATTTAGCACGGTGGTAGTCCCACACAACATGAAGGAGGGTATCCTCAGATTTCATCTTCATAAGGACTGTGCAGTGATCACTCTTACCGATATTGTCATGGACAGATGCATCTGTGGCAGGCAGGTCGGTGAGGATGAGGTCAAGTATGTTTAACCCTCTTGTTGGTTCCCTCACCACCTGCCACAGACCCAGTCTAGCAACTATGTCCTTTAGAACTTGGCCAGCTTGGTCAGTAGTGTTGCTACTGAGCCGTTCTTGGTGATGGACATTTAAGTCCCCCACCCAGAGAACAATCTGTGCCCTTGCCACCCTCAGTGCTTCCTCCAAGTGGTGTTCAACATGAGGGAGCACTGATTCATCAGTTGAGGGAGGGCAGTACATGGTAATCAGGTTTCCTTGCCCATGTTTGACCTGATGGCATGAGACTTCATGGGGTCCAGAGTCGATGTTGAGAACTTCCAGGGCAACTCCCTCCTGACTGTATATCACTGTGCAGCCACCTCCGCTGGGTCTGTCCTGCTGGTGGGACAGGACATACCGACGGATAGTGATGGGGGTGTCTGGGACATTGCCTGTAAGGAATGATTCCATGAGAGTGACTATGTCAGGCTGTTGCTTGACTAGTCTGTGAGACAGCTCTCCCAATTTTGGCACTAGCCCCCAGATGTTAGTAAGGAGGACTTTGCAGGGTTGACAGGGCTGAGTTTGCCATTGTCGGTTCTGGTGTTGGGGTTGATGCCAGGTGGTCTGTCCAGCTTCATTCCTTTTTTGAGATTTTGTAGTGGTTTGATACAATTGATTAGAATCCATAACTTTCTTCTCACCCTTCTCCCCATTCCAGGGCCATTGAGACCAGTTGTATAGCTCCATACCACCTCAACTAGGGTTGCCAACTCTCCAGGACTGTCCTACTGTCGTTTGGAATTGGAGATTATTTTCCAGCACATTGCTGCGAGCAAGCTAGGAGTATGGGCACATTAGGGAAAAAAATGTTTTTTTTTCTTTTAGAACTAATAAACACAAATATTCAAAAAGTTATAGTGGGGATGAGGGAGGCCATTTGACAAGTCAAGAATCAGTGGTAGGGTCTGTTTGCTTTCCAGTTGGCATGAGAAGTTGGTGCTCTGTGAGGATGGGTGTGTGGGCCAACCAAAGGCAGGAGTTGGGGGTGGTTAGAAGTTATGCAAAATGAAACTAGGAATGCAGTTGGCAACCCTAACTCACCTGAGCACGAACGGAAAAATTGTATTTGGGGCTTTCCTGGTGTGCACGCGTGGTGTGCCTGTGCATGTGTGTGTATCAGCGATTGGGCAGTCCAGCTGTGGATTCTTTATTATGAAATGATGGGGTGGAGGAATACATAGACTGTGAGATTAACTGGAGGTTGCTCAGAGTCAAGAGCTTCTAAGGCTATAGTTATTGCAACATTTCAGTTGTGTGCAGGTGCTGTGAATCCTATTAAGCTTGTAACATTGATGTCTTCCTGCAGTTAACTTTCTGTCACCATTTAGGTTTTGTAGAAAACTGCATACTTTAGATAAACAGATTAGTGTTTGTTTTATTTGTGGAAATTCTTGGAGGGTTTTTGAACACAACTATCTGTGAAATAAAATTTCTTGCATCTGTTGTCTAATTGTTAACCAATGAGGAAGAAAATGATCAAACTTAAGTCTGTATATTTTTTGCATATTACTCCAAATCATGCTCAACAATTTCAATTTGCTATCCAATCGCATTCCAGAAAAAAAAACTAGTGATACAGTGGCCATGAGGGAACCTCACCAAGAAAAACATAAACTCCTTTTTAAAAAAAGTCATTGTTGGCTGTGGCTCAGTGGTTACACTCTTCCTTCTGATTCAGAAAGAGGGTCCAAGCCCCAGAGACCTGAAAATGTAATTAAGTTGGAAACTTGGTGCAGTATTGAGGGAGTGATGCATCATTAGAGGTGCCGCCTTTCAGATGAGGTATTGCACCAGGGTCCTAACTGCTGATGAAAGCAAAAGTTTCCATGTGCTATTTCAAGGGCAGGAGAGTCCCTCTGGTTCCTTGCAAATGTTTATCCATCAACCAATACTTGAGCATCTGCTCCTTTTATCACAAGGCTGTTTGTGGGATCTTGCTGTGCACAAATTGGCTGCTACTTTTTCCTGCATTGTAACAGTGGTTACCACTCCGAAAGTGCTTCATTGGCTGAAAAGCACTTCTGGGATGTTGTGAGGGGGTGTAATAGATTACATAAATGCCAATCTGTTATTTCTCTCTGTCTCAAATTTACTTGTAACCTTGGCTCCAGTTTGTTCCCTTCCACAAGCAGGACAACCCCATCCTGCAGGACATTTCTGGTTTGTGCATCTTGAAATGCAGTCGCTTTTTTGAAGGATATAGTTATTTCAATTCACAAAGGGCTTTGTGATTTTAATTTGAGGTTTTAACATGCAATGTTGCATTTCTGTTGCAAGTGAAATTAACAGATTACCCTGTGAGGCCATGCCCCTGGGCTTTTCTTTTACACTCAGCCGTATCTGGCAATTGTTTGCATTGGCACACTCTGTTTTTTGCATTGCTGCTTCATTTAAAGAAAGAGCTTGTGACTCAAATACAAGAATACTACCTGTTTAGACAGCCTAGAAAACATGTTTGCTTTCTCTTTGACTCTATCAAAGTGTCAAATATCTATGAGTAAATGTGAAATATTTTTTATTCAGTCTTGGGTGTCCCTCAGCTTTTTCAGAAAAGGGAAGGGAATGTGCAGAGCAGATCAGCCATTATCTCATTTATTAGTGGAACAGGCTCGAGGGGCTGAATGGCCTCTTCCTGTTCCTATAGTGAAGATGCTGTCTTGATGACTGCAGTTGAGAGTTTTGAGCAGGTACCAATGCAACGTGATATGATCTCATTTCACACTCTCCTCACCCAGTTTTAAGATGCATGCATTTTTCAAAAAAAGCATTAGCTAATTGTGAATATGAAGTGATGTGAAGTCTGTGTTCAACTAGTCATAGCTGCTTTAATAAATAGTCGTTTGGTAGTCCAGAACTTGAGTATTGCTGAAAAAGACATGTCAAAGCTTGTTTTCTTGCACTCATCAGGACACTTCGTAAGAATAGCAATATAAAGGGAAAATAACAATTTACACTGCGAGAAGAGAGTGCTGATTGGTCGGCAAGTGGACTCTAATTGGACCTCACTTGCTAAATAATCCTCAATTTGCTAGGAATTACACTGATAACTAATTTAAGATTGTCAGTTGGGCTCACAGTGTGGTGCATCTGCGTGTACTGGAAGCTACATATATTAATACACAGGGTCCTGTTCTTTGCAGACAGAAAGAACATGTACACACATTGTGCCTTTTTCAGCTCAACCAAATAAGTGATGGCCATTCACTGACTCATTCCTCAGGGCAATGTCCTGACCAATCAGGGTCAAGCTGCCTGGTTTAAATTTCAAACAATGCTTAGCAGTTAATTATCAGTCACCATCACTGATGCATTCTACATGGCAATGCCTCTACCAATCAGAGTCCACTTGCCAAAGAATCAGCACTCTATTCTCATAAATTGTTGTTTTCCCCTTTATATTGGTATTCTTGCAAAGTGTCCTGACGTGTGCAAAATTAAAACCTTCGAAATGTCTCTTTTTTTTTCCGGCAATGTTTTAGTAAAATTACGATTGGTTGATTTGTTTAATGCTGTTTTCTAACTATTTCAACACCAAGTTCCCTGCATCTTTTATATATGGAAAAAATGATTTCGTTCCCTCTATTCAACACTCGCCCGTTCAAAAACTTTGGGCCTGGCCTGGAGGATGCAGACTCCTGAGCTCCAGCTACTTTCGAAAACCTCCCCTGAGGGGCTGAGAGAATCCAGACATTGAGGTTGATGAGCTGTTTGACTGTGGAGCTAACATATCTGTGCCCAATCTGTTCTACACACAGCCACACTTCCAGCAAAGGTGCTCAAGAGAATGCAACTGTGGGATTATTGTTGGCCTGGTTTATTTTTTCTTCACAGCCTGAATTTGAGGCCAATTGTGCATTCCACACACACATTTAATTTCGAGTTGCTGAGCTGGTTCTCAGTGTTCATACTGCTAAATCTGGCTCTCTTACCCCAGTGATAGGATGGAGACCCAGTTTAGTTTTATTTGAGAAGTTATGAGCCTGGCACTGGGACAGGGGAGATTGATTAAGTAGCATAAATGATGGGTGCTGGCTGACCAACTTCAAACCGAACGGGTGCCAAAAGAATTCTGGAACGAAGCAACGTGGGAGGCTAGCTGGGTGAATTTTTTCTCTCTATTACTCAGCAGAGCCTATCTGGTCTGTGAAGTCTGGCTCCTGATTTTGAGTATGAAAGCAGCCAGCAGAAGAGACTGAAACAGTGTGCAATGCATAATCCCAAAGTAAAAGCTCCTTCGCTGTTGCTTGAAGGCTAGCCCTATAAATTTCTGTGTAATAAGTCGTTAGAGTTCATATTGCATTACTTTTACATAGTATTTTTACAGCATAGTAATGGGCCAATTGGTCCAAGAAGGCTCTGCCGATGCTTATACTTCGCTTGAGCCTCCAACCTTATTTCCTCTCGCCTATTCAACATATCCTATCCTATTTCTCCCTCCCTATCTCTATAACTTCCTACAGCCTTACAACCATCCAAGATTTCTACGCCCCTCCAATTCTGGCCTCTTGCTCATTCACAGTTTTCTTTGTTCCACCAATGGTGGCTGTGTCGTCAGCTGCCTAGACCCTAAGCTCTAGAGCCCCTCCTAAAACCCCTCCATGTCTCTACTTTTCCTCCTCTAAGATGCTTCTTTAAAAATGACCTCTGTCCGAACTTTTGGTCACTTATCCTGTTCTCCCCATTTATGGCTCTGTGTGACACTCTGCTTGAGCTCCTGTGAAGCACATTAGGGCTTGGTTTTTCTATGTTAAAGACGCTATATAAATGCAAGTTGTTCCTTTCTCCCTCATAAGAACATAAATAGGAAAGGAGTAGAACATGTGGCCCCTCGAACCTGCTCAGCCATTCGATAAGATTTGACTGTGGCCTCAACTCCACTTTCCTGGCTGTGCCCCATAATCCCTGACTCCCTTGTCAATCAAAAATCTGTCTTACTCATCCTGAATATTCAATGACGCATTGCTCACTGGGGAAGAGAATTCCAAACATTTCCCTTTGAGGGAGGAATTTCCTCCTCATCTGTCTTAAATAGGAGACTCCTTATTTTGAATGCTCCTTAGTTCTAGATTGCCTCACAAGGGAATACATCCTCTCAGCACCTATCCTGTCAAGTCACTTCAGAATCTTGTATGTTTCAATAAGATCATGTATTTATCTAATTTTCCTTTCTAGTTTCGACATTAAGAATTTCTATCTCAATCTGTGCTCTTCTGATAACTGCGTTTTATTTTCATCACTTTAGCAAATGTTAAATCAAAAGACCAGTCAAGTACTGGGCCAGCTAGAGATATAATTAACTATTGTCTGTTGGGGAACAATTAGTGTCTGTGTATCTGAATAAGACACTGTGTTCCTTATTTTAAGGGCCTTTTACCCTGCCTGTTTCCTGCCTGTCTAGGAAGAGCTATCTCCACACACCATGAGTTGTTTTACTGTTTGGTTGGGTGCTTGTCTTGCTGCGTAGTGTGCAGAACCATTTGCTTAAGGCAGTGTTCATTGAAACTGGGCCTCTTTAACTAGACAGCTCATTCAAAATATGATGGAGCTGTCAGCTGTGGCTAGTTTTGAGCGCTGTTGCCTCTGAGTCAGAGGTTGGGGGAGCAAGTCTCACTCCAGAGCCTTGAGCACCTAAACTAGGCTGACACTCGAGCACAGTACCTGGGGGAGTGTTGAGCTGTCAGTGGTGATGTCTTTGGAGGAGACATTAAACCAAGGCCCCTCTGCTCTCTCAGGTGTATGTAAAAAAAAATTCTGTGGCCAAGATTTTGAAGAAGATATTTCTCCAATGTCCTGACCAATATTTATTCTTTGACCAACATCATTAGTGAATAGCACCTTTCAAAATCTCTAGATGTTCCAAAACACTTTACAGCTGATGATGTACAATTGAAGTATTGTCACTGTTGAAATATAGGAAATGTGGTAGCCAATTTGTGGGTAGCAAGATCCCACAGACAGAAATGATGTACTAGCCAGATTTTTTTGTTGTTGTTATTAGTTGAGGGAATAATATTGTCTAGGATGCCAGAGAGAACTCCCTTGATCTTTAAAATTTACTGAAGAGGACAGAAGGGCCCTGGGTTTTGATGTCTCAACTGAAAGACAGCACCTCTGACATTGCAGCACTCCCTCAGCCCCGGCAACAATGTGACTGGGTCTCTGGAGTGGGACTTAAGCCCAGAACCTCCTGACTTGTGCTCCGTAGCAATAACCTTGCTTCAGAGTGACGTTGCTACTTCCTACACCAGCCATTGTTGCGATTTGCCTGGAGATTGTCAATTGGTGCTAAATTGTGATCTGTATAGTGTTGTGGGCTGAATTTGTTGCAGGAACTGGGTCAAACTAACAATCTATTTCATCTGGGACTTTTGCAACTGGGGTTAAAGTTGCATTTTATGCAGCCAATCTGTGCTGGTTTGAAATGCAACTGAAAGGAAGTTACTCTAATTCATGAGCTGCCCTGTCCTTTAGATTGCTGGTTGTAACCAGGCAACACAAAACGGCTAATCTCTGCAACATGATATTAGTTGAGTTGCTAATTGTAGCTGTAAGAAAACAAAATCATTTTGAGAAGTGCTGTCGAGTTTGAGTGTTCCCTTGGTGTTGGTTGTAGCTCTCTACATGAGGTCTGGATTTTGTCCAAACAAACTAGAACATCTCTTAATTGGTGAGTATTATAGCTCGAACAATGTCAATGAATTAAATTTTCTCATCTGCAGACTTCATATTTTAAAAAAAAATTTCCATTAAGAATTTCAAAAATGTATGTCTTAAGGTATAAGAGTCTAGTCCATTTCGCACGTGTAGTTCATTCCATTGGGCCTGTACTCCCTGTGGTTTAGAAGAATGTGATTGAATCTCATTGGAACATTCAGGATAAGGAAGGAACTTGACAGGATAGGTGCTGAGAGGTTGTTTTCCCTTGTGGGGAATCAGGAACAAAGGGGCACAGTATCAGGATAAAGGGACATTCATTTAGGGCCGAGTTGTAGGAGACAGAGGGTGCTGACAGAAGGATGCTTTAGTGACTGGAAGCCACTGTCTAGTGGCGTACCACAGGGATCTGTGCTGGGTCCCCTATTATTTGTCATTTATATAAACGACATAATGACTATGTGGGGGGTAGGATTAGTACGTTTGCGGATGACACAAAAATTGGCCGGGTGGTTAACAGTGAGGTTGTGTGTCTTGGGCTACAGGAAGATATAGGCGGGATGGTCAAATGGGCAGATAAGTGACAGATGGAATTTAACCCTAAAAAGTGTGAGGTGATACACTTTGGAAGGAGTAATTTGACAAGGAAGTATTCAATAAACGGCATGACACTAGGAAGTTCTGAGGAACAAAGGAACCTTGGCATGTGTGTCCATAGATCTCTGAAGGCGGAGGGGCATGTTAGTGGGGTGGTGAAAAAGGCATATGGGACACTTGCTTTTATCAATCGAGGCATAGATTACAAAAGTAGGGAGGTCATGTTGGAGTTGTATAGAACCTTAGTGAGGCCACAGCTGGAGTACTGTGTGCAGTTCTGGTCGCCACATTATAGGAAGGATGTGATTGCACTGGAGGGGGTGCAGAGGAGATTCACCAGGATGTTGCCTGGGATGAAACATTTAAGTTATGAAGAGAGGTTGGATAGACTTGGGTTGTTTTCGTTGGAGCAGAGAAGACTGAGGGGCAACCTGATCGAGGTGAACAAGATTATGAGGGGCATGGACAGGGTGGATAGGGAGCAGCTGTTCCCCTTCGTTGAAGGGTCAATCACAAGGGTACATAAGTTCAAGGTGAGGGGCAGGAGGTTTGGGGGGGATGTGAGTAAAAACCTTTTCACCCAGAGGGTGGTGACGGTCTGGAATGCATTGCCTGGGAGGGTGATGGAGGCGGGTTGCCTCACATCCTTCAAAAAGTACCTGGATGAGCACTTGGCACGTCATCACATTCAAGGCAATGGGCCAAATGCTGGTAAATGGGATTAGGTAGGTAGGTCAGGTGTTTCTCACGTGTCGGTGCAGACTCGATGGGCCGAAGGGCCTCTTCTGCACTGTGATTCTGTGATTCGCGGTTCTTCCACTGCTGTGAACACAAACAGCAAGCAAGCTGCTGCTGTACGCCTGTTTTTAGGTTTATACTCTAATTCACACAAACTGTTGAGAGTACATGAAATTGGAGGTAACCTACTGACGTTTGTTGGAAACTGCTTAGGAAGTAAGAGAGGGACAGTTAGGATAAAGGTTTTGTACTGCAATTGGCAGGACCCTAGTGGTGACCCTAGGAGGCTGCCCTGGGGCTTTGGCTTTTCACTTTTTTTTTTCAGTGACTTGGGTGAAGGAATAGAGAGCTGTATATCTCAATTTTCTGATGACATCAAGTTAAGTGAGAGTAGAAAGTTGCAAAGAAACATTCATAGATTAAGAGAGTGGGCATAACTGGGGCAGGAGTGAGGGTGGGTGGGGATGGCATTGTTGGTGCTAGTGGTTGTCAGGTCCTCCACTTTGGAATCAATCATTTTAGTTCTGTACAGTGAGAATTATCCAACGCCCAAGCTGCCCCATAGAAGGGACTTCCAACTCGGCAGAACAAAGTTGTGTGGAGTCTGCCACAATGTTTTAACACATCACAGTTTTCTTCATGCTTCCGAACTCTTGACTGGGAATCTTAAGCAAGTTTTGTTCTCCCTTTATACTCAACCCCTTTCTCTCTTGAAGGTGGATAGGGCAATTGGGGATGGGCAATAAATGCTAGCCTAGCCAACGACACCCACATCCCATGAATGAATTAAAAAAAACACTTGTGATTACGTGAATGCTTCTCCATTGGGTTACCCATGTGAATCCAGTGATTGTTGTCAGCCTACATAATGGGAGAAAAGGGAGAGAAACTGACAAGAAAATTGCTTTGAAATTAAAAGGCACAAACAAGCCATTCTAACCAACTGAAACATGGTAGTCTTTATCCTCCACATGGGTAGTAATTTAATCCCACATACCTGCCCATATCTCATTACTCCCTTGCCTTCATCCACTTTTCAGTAAATGTTGACATGGTCTCTGCTTCAATTGCTAAATTAAAAAAAGACCAGACTTTAGATAGAAATTACCCCTTAAAACTCCCTCACTCACTAAACTCCCACTTTGTACTCTATGCACCCAAAGCAGCACAGAGGAAGGCCTCTTTTTATGCTCCCTGATAACTGATTCAAGCATCTGCAAAGCCAGTTTAAGGTAGTTATCTAATTAACTAGCTGCAGCTGCTCTGAGAGCTTGTGTAACTCTGTTTTCAGGCTGGAATAAAACTCAACATATCTTAAGGAGTAATTTTTAGTTAATTGCTAAATTAAAGAGAAAACTAGACTTTAGTTAGAAATTAACCTTTAAAACTCCCTCACTCACCAAACTCCCCTTTTGCACTCTACGCACCCAAAGCACACTCCAGTGCAGCCTTGATTATTGTGCTTAAGTCGTAGAGTGGGACTTGAACCCACAATCTTCTGACTTGTGGGTGAGAGTGCTATCGACTGACCCGTGGTTAACACACGAGTATAATAGTTTGTCTGGCTAGTGGTTTGTCTGTATTTACCAAGTGAGCCACACAATTGTCAATGCAGGTCTCCACATAATACCTGATTCAGTCACCATGAAAAACTGCTGCTCTGCAGGCCAGTCCACTCTGCTGCAGTGTTTATCTCCCAGAGCTACAAATTCCCACAGAAATCTGTCTTCCCTCGTCAGTTACAGGAAGTTTAATTTGGCTGAGCACAAGTGTTTATTTCAGTATCTGGATTACTGAATCAATTAAAGCACTTGGAACAGCAGAGTACTGTCATCTATTAGCGAGTTCTGTCACACAACAGCAATGAAGTTAAGACAAGTTGCCAACAACTTGCTGCCTTGCATTCAGTATTCCTTAATTGTGTAATACACAATGTTTATTTTTCATACCATTGTGATTTTTCTCTCAGATTGATTGTAGCAGTGTCCAGGAGGTTAATCTTTAATTCCTGGAAAAGAGTGACAACTCTTAATTATATCCCAGTCTTGTGTTGCTCAATCAGGAGAAGAACAATTCGGCCTTTGAAACCTCATTAACAAATATTCTCGAGTGTTGAGTTTTCCCTAATCTCTAAAGTGCCCAACTCTCGAGTACACCGTGTCGATGTGAGACATCTCATAGAATTCAGATTTTTAATGATTTGGGTAACAACCAACTCTTCCAAGTTTTGATATACTTTGGTCTTTAGACCTAATATGAGCACTGACATTCAATGCCACTGCCTGCTAATCAAGGTAGTGTTGGATCCAATAAACTAATTCAGTCCTGTTAGCCGAAGCTAATTGTTTTTTGACTAGAAGCCAATTGACCTAGAAACTGGTATGGTACAGAAGTGTTGCTTGATATGTACTAGCAGTAGGACCATGGGGCAGAGATGGTCTAAACTCCATACCTCAAATACTGATTTTTGAATTTATTGATCAACCCAAAAGTGATAATTTGTAGTAATGACTAACATTAATGTTCTCCTCCATCATAAGGAGCTTTGGGATGATTGAAACAATCTTGACTCAAAGGGGCATCATCTCAGAATCATACAGCACAGATTTGGTCCACCATACATGTACCCATTCCTTTTAGAGAACCATCCAATAGTCCCACTTACCCCTCTATCCCAGGCCTGCCAAGATTTTCTTTTGGAGCATTTATTCAACTTGCTTTTTAAAAGCTACTATTGGATTTGCTTCCATTGCCCTTTCAAACATAACTTGCTTTTTAAAAAATTTCTCTCCACCTCCCACAGATTCTTTGGCCAATTATCATAAATTTGTATGGTTACTAATCTTCCTGTCAGTGAAAACAGGTTCTCCCTATTTACGCTAACCAAACCATTCATGCTTTTACATGCCCTGAATAAATCTCCCCTGAACCTTCTCAGCTCCAAGAAGAATAATACTAGCTTCTCCAGTCTCTCCACATAACTGAAGTCCGTCATTCCCAGTATCATTAATTTATTTGAAAAAAGAATTGGCAATTTTTTTCCCCTAGGAACACGCATGTAACTTTGGGTTGGGGGAAGGTTTGGAGAATCAGCCAGCGTTTCTCTCCTGATGACAATGCAGTGAACCTTTACGGCAGCAGTACCTGGATGCATTAACATTAACAGCCAGACTGCCCCTCGCAGTCCATGCTCATTATTGGCAAAGGGCTCTTTGCGAATGTGGAACTGCGCATCAGCAAAATTCTGCCCCTTTGAAGGGGCAGGAAATGTAAGGCTGAAGAAGAATTAAAAGTTCCAGTGTTGACAAAACTGCTGCCTGGCTCTGTTTTCTGCCCAAACAAAAGAGTTGTTAAATCATGTTGATCAAAATGGTAATCCCCCTTTTAATTTGCTTTTTGTCCCCTGTTAGTTCCATAAACTTTAGCACAACTTGCATTTATATAGTGCCTTGGATGTAGTAAAACACTCCAAGGCACTTCACAGGTGCGTTATCAGACAAAATTTGATATTGAGTCTTGTGAGGAAACATTAGGGCAGGTGAACAAAACCTTGATCACGGACATAGGTTTTAAGGACAATTTTAAAGGAGGAGAGACAGAGGTGGAGATGCAAAGGTTTAGGGGGGGAATTCCAGAGTTTTGAGTCTTGGCAGCTGAAGGCAAGGCCTCCAGTGGTGCAGCGATTAAAATCTGGGATGCACAAGAGGCAGAATTAGAGGAATGTATTAATCTCAGAGGATTTAGCACATCATTTTTTGTTTACTGGTTTATAAAAATATTGAATATGGTGTGCAGGGAGGGAAGCCAGTTTGACTGACCATATAGAATCATCCATATTCAAGAGTCAATTTGCTTTCTGACTGGTGTGGGAAGGTGAGGGAGAGGATGGATGTGTTGGTCAACCAGTGGAGAGTGAGTGGAACCTGGTCATTGGAGATAAATGGTCATGTGATGACACCATCAGAAATTTGTCCAACTAGAGCTGGCAACTTATAGTTGTGAAACAGGCTGGTACTAATGGAAACTCCCTGCAGACAATGTTGGTACAAGACTTTTCTTGGGTGTTGAGAGATAACTTGACCAGCTAATGAGTTTCATTGTGGTCTAAGTTGAGGAAGGGTGTGGACAAGCAGACCTGTTGCACGATGGTATCACTGGGGAAATGCCAAGCAGAGACCAGGTGTCCCATGGGGAAGATAGAGAGCTGCCAGAGACCCAGGAAGAGATTAATACATGACTTCAGGTGTGTGTGTGTGTGTGTTCCAAACATTGAGTATAGAAGAGTCCATGTCCTCTGAGACATTTAGAAATCCTAAACGAGGCTTATCTAATTAACCTTTGCAATCCGGTGTGGCACACCCAGGCTAATCAATCAACTTTAGACTTGTATTACCAGCTGATTCATTCTGTTTGGATTTGGGGGTTTGGAAGGAGCTTTTTTTCAGACCACTTGCCTCATTGGGTACATCCTAGTTACAATATCAAGACGATGTTGCACCACAGAATCAGTTTTTTGTGTTGATATAATTTTTCTTCATTGTTAATTGTTTGTTTGTGATTTTTGGTGAATGAGCAATGTGCCCAAAATTAATTTCGGTAGGGACAATAAAATTTGAATTGATTTGGAGATCGGTTAGTATCAGAAATTTGACATATGTACAAATTAATGAGACCCTGGATTTATACTTTATACACAGGGCCACAGGAGGATCCATGCTCCAAACCTATGTGGCCTACAAGGACAAAAGTCTTGAGCACCTACAGCATAAAGCAAATTTTCATGGACAAGACCATGATAGGGCTGGAATATTTCTTTAAGAATGCGTGTGCACAGACTGATGGGAATTGGCAGCCACAAAGCAAGTTTTGTTTGAATAGTGATGCACAGTCAGTCTATTCATAGTTAGGACATTTCTCTTCCAGTCATTAAGGCAATTCGTCGTGAAGTTTTTTTTAAAAATTCTATTTGTATTGAATTTTGGACAAGTCCCAGTGCTGTTTTAATATTTAAACACAGCAACAAGAGTCATATACCATGTCTGTCATCCCAGGAGGAGAAAAGATGGATTCATATTTTGGATACAGGCAGTTGGTCAGAAGCAATTAATTTCCAAGATCTGATGAAGAGTTATACCTGAAAGATTATTCCCTTTCCAAAATTTTCAGTCTTTTTTTATTTTGTTTTATTTTAGCAGCTTTAGTCTTTTTGTTTTTAAGAGCCCAAAATGTGAAACATTGACATTTTGGTCAAACAGACTTCAGCTGTGTTGCTAACATTGGGAGGGGAGTTGTGGCTATTTTCTCAGATAAATAACTGTCACAGCTCTCCAACTATATCCAGTGTAACGTGATAGAAAGGAAGGAGGGGAATTTTTCATGTATCTACACATGGCAATACCTTTTTACTTTTTAAGATATTAAAACTCTTGGGTTTTGCAAACTTCTGTCAGATTGCCATTCTAAATTCCAAAGTCTGCGTTTTCCATGAGTTCTGCTATGTAAACTTGTCACGTTGTAAATTAGACAATCTTCCCCCAGTGGGGATGTGCATACCTTCTAACAAGACCCAGCTGAGCCAGTCCCCGCCTCCACCTCCCCAGTGCCCGGAGAGTGCAGTTGGGATAGAAACCATGTGGATTTTATGGTACGAGACATTTTTATTATGATGTTGTTCGCAAAGTATGAAGAATGGTGGGAGATGAATTGGAGAATGGGATGATCGGAAAAAACCACTAATCTCCTATTGTTTTAAGATAAACAGCATTAGGTTTGTTGACATCCTCCAGTGGCTCAGTTGGTAACAACCTTTTGAAATGGAGCCATTAGCAAGTTCAGTTCCTGGGACATGCTGAACTTGACCAGTGCAGCAGCAGTAATGCTACAATTGGCCTCAGTACGCTGAGTTAAAAAGAAGCAAACATTCTCAGTATTTATTGCTTGATTGCTAAATCCTGGTTAAGTTTGTGTGTAAACCTCAACTTTCCTTGCTCCACGATTGGCCATACCTTCACCTGCCTAGGCCCTGAGCTGTGCGATTCTCTCACTAAACCTGTCTGACTCTCTATATCTCTCCTCCTGTAAGATGCTCCCTAAAACCTACCTCCTCTGACCAAGCTTTTGACAATCTCTGCCCTCATCTCCTTATGTGGCTTGGTGTCAAATTTTGTTCGTCAATGCTCCTGTGAAACACCTTTAGGATGTTTTATTCAGTTATAAATGCAGGTTGTTTTTGGTGTAAACATCTGAGAGGACAGGCTCATTTTTGGCTATTGATAGTCTTCATTTCAAATAGTCCACTTCGTTTAGGCTTGCTGATGAAAAGTGGCCAATTGAAGTTAGGAAACACTTCTACGTGCAAAAGGTGAGAGAAGTTTGGAACTCCCTTCTGCAAATGGCAGTTGATGCTAGATAAATTGTTAATTTTAAATCCAGGCGCGATATACTTTTGTTAATCAAAGGTATTAAGGGATAGGGGACAAAACTTGGTCACAGAAAAGCCATGGTCTCACTGAGTGGTGGAACAGGCTCGAGGGGCTACTTGGCCTCCTGTTTTAATGTGAGGTACAAGAAAGTACCAGGTGCCTGTAGACTACATTCCAGCAAGAGTTGGCACCTTCAGGAGAAGAGGATTTCATAAGATTAGTAAGCCAGACCAAGTGGCAGCCATTACCTCAATTTTTATGAGGAATGTGCCTTTGGTAAGCGCACAAGTCGGTGGTTATCACAGTTTGGCCATCTGTTCCTGTACAACTGGAGTATCGATGAGATTTTCAATTACCCAGCTGTATGGTACATGTGTTCATTGAAATCCCTCCATCTGGTACTACGTCCAGAAGCTATAATTTTTTATATTTTCCCAAGAATTCAAATTTAACTTCAAGCCTCAACGTAAGAGCTGACGCAAATGAGACCTAAAACATTTTTGAATCTTTATTATGCATTTCTCCCACACAATCTTTCCTCGCCAAATTAATTGCTACTTTTACATGTTCCCTCTGGCATTATCTAGACAAGTTTGTTGTTTGAAGCAGTTTGAATGCAATAATTGGAAGTACTTGATTTCTCTTAAATAACCTCGTCCGTGTCTATATAAATATGAGATCTGCTAATTAGTTGTGCCTATTACATATCCCTTTCCATTCCTAGCGTGCCCCGTGGCTATGATATCTTGGTTGACTCTTAGAAGAAACCCGGCTAAACTGAAATTTTTGGTTACTTACGTACATTATTTCTGATCTATTGAGGTTTCCTTTCTCAGTAAGCAGTACTGACCTTAGAAGCAACGTAGTTATCAATAGTGATGACTTCCTTTTCCTGTTTTAAAAATAAAAGCACTGGCCTCTAAGTCAGAAAGTTTGTGGGTTCAAGTCCTACTTCAGATCTTGAGCACAAAAATTAAGGCTGACATACCAAAGTAGTATTGAGGAAGTGCTGCACTGTCTGAGGTACTGTCTTTCAGATGAGATGTTAAACCAAAGCCCAGCTTTCCCCCTCGAATGGATCTAGAAGATCTGATGGCACTATATCGAAGAAAAGCAAGGGAGTTACCCCAGTGTCCTGACTAGTGTTTATTCTTCAGTCAACCTCACGAAAGAGAAATTATCTGATCATGATCACATTGCTGTTGTGTTCAAATTGACTCTGTGGTTCCTACATAACAACAGTGACTACACTAGTATTTAATTGTTTGGTCATACAGAACTTGAGTGTTGCTGAGAAAAGAAACACGTCAAAGCTTTTCATCTTGCACTCATCAGGACATTCGCAAGATGTGTCTCTTTTTTTTCAGCAATACTCAAGCTCTGTACCACCAAACGACTATTTGTATACCTGAGACAGAGGTATAATAAAGACCAAATTCGGGAAATATACAACATAGTTCAACTTACAGCTAAGTTAAGAACAGGTAAGCTATCTATCAAATTTCTCCAACCGTGTATTAAACCCAAGGTTGTGTCAGTTTTCATTTGCAAATGGATTGATAATGCTAAAGTGAGACATAGTCCCATGTTTGAGCAGGCATTTATGTGAGATGAGATTGAACAGATTGATTGGTGGATTAGTAAACCTATTACCAATCAGCACTCTCTTCTCGTATAGTACAAATTGTTGTTTTCCCTTTTATATTGTATTCTTGCAAATGTCCTGATGGGTGCAAGACGAAAATCTTCAACATGTCCCTTTTTTCACCAATAAACTGGTACTTCAGTGCAAAGTGATTTGGGATGTCCTGTGGTTGTGAAATACATACAAGTCTTTCCTGTAAAAGGCTTATGCATCACCAGAGTGTGTTACTGTCTCCTTCATGACAGAAAGAGAAATGGGGTTACAATTTTAAATTGAAAAGATGTGTAAACGTACAGCACAGAATATGGGCAAAGTGATGTTTTATTTGTTTAGATGGAACAGGAAGTTAAAGAGGCTTCTTTAATGATGCACCTGGTGTGTACCATTAGAAAAGATCCCTGGTTGATTTCCTAGTCTGAATTAAAAGATGCCAATGGGATGTTTGTAAGTCAGATGATATTTAACTGTTGATGGTGAAGAAAAATTAACCATGGTCATGTGTTTACCAGTGATCTTTTAGCTTGGAAGAGTGTAGGATTGGACATTTGATGCAGACAAGGTTCAGTTCAGCTGTTTCTTGTTTATTTATTTGTGGAATGTGAGTTTCACTGGCTGGGCCAGCATTTATTGCCCATCCTTAATTGCCCTCGAGAAGGTGGTGGTGAGCTGCCTTCTTGAACCGCTGTAGTCCATGTGGTGTAGGTACACCCACAATGCTGTTAGGAAAGGAGTTTCAGGATTTTAACAGTGGCAGTGAAGGAATGGCAATTATATTTCCAAGTCAGGGTGGTGTGTGACTTGGGGGAGGGGAACTTCCAGGTGGTGGTGTTCCCATGCATCTACTGCTCTTGACCTTCTAGGTGGTAGAGGTTGCGGGTTTGGAAGGTCCAGTCGAGGGAGCCTTGGTATGTTGCTGCAGTGCATTTTGTAGATGGTACACACTGCTGCCACTATATGTTGGTGGTGGAGGGGGTGAATGTTTAATGGCACCGGATGCGGTGCCCGTCAAGTGGACTGTTTTGCCCTGGATGGTGTTGAGCTTCTTGAGTGTTGTTGAAGTTGCACTCATCCAGGCAAGTGGAGGATATTCCATCACACACCTGACTTTTGTCTTGTAGATAGTGAGAAGGCTTTGGGGATTCAGGAGGTGAGTGATTCTCCACAGAGCACTCAGCCTCTGACCCTCTCTTGCAGCCAGAATAATCATGTGGCTTCTCCAGTTAAGTTTCTTGTCAATGTTGACCCCCAGATGTTGATGGTAGGAGATTGTGATGGTAATGCTGTTGAATGTCTGGGGAGAGATGGTTAGATCATGTTTCATTGGAGATATCATTGCCTGGCACATTCGTGACATGAGTGTTACTTACCAATTATCAGCCCAAGTCTGAATCCTGTGCTGCACTTGTGTGATATAGAACCAAACAATGTTTGCTTGTCCAGGCTCCTTTAGTTGTAGCGCTCAAGTTACTGGTAACTGAGAAACTTGACATCATTTTGTTAAAATTTTCCTGGTACCAAAGATGGGAGATGTGGGATTGGAGGACTTGGAGGAAAAAGGGATGCTATTGGGAGCTAGCTTTTCATATCTGTCGTCTATTCTGGGAAATCGATAATTTTGACCTTGTATGCGACACCACCACTTGGGCACAATGATTCTTCCTGGCCAGCAGCCTTGGTGAATCTAGAATGTTTACTTTTGGGTTATCACTTGCTGTGAATATCTGCACATCAGGGGCTAAACATAACATAAAAGCAGCTCATCTTTCTTCAGTCTTTACTCACCACTACACTCTTTTGGAAGAAGACCTAGTTTCCATTTAGGTCTGACTGTAGCTAATCAGTTAAGGATGCCAACTCGGGATGAGAGTGAATGAATCAAACCCATACCTACGGTTAAATGGGGAGCAACAGTGGGGACTATTTTGGTTTCCAGCCAAGCAATGCCTTGATTTTAAAATTCTTGTTTTCAAATCCCTCCATAGCCCGCCCACAAGCTTCCTGCAGATAGCTGCGTGCATCTAATTGTGGCCTCTTGGGCATCTCTGATTTTTATCTCTGCACCATTAACAATTGTGCCTTCACATGCCTAAGCTCTGGAATTCCCTCCCCAAACATCTCCACCTCTCTTCCTTTTAAGATGCTCCTTCAAACCTACCTTTTTGACCAGGCTTTGGTCATCTGTCCTAATATTACTGTATGTGACTCAGTCTCAGTTCACTTTACGATGCTTCTGTGAAGTGTCTTGGGACTATCGATTATGTTAAAGGCACTGTATGAATGTAAGGTGGTGTTGGCAGAATTTGAACATGAAATTTAAGGTACAAACAACAAATGCCGCTTCTAGAGAACTGCAAAAGATCATGAATAAAATGAGCTTTTGTGGTTCGCACTTCAATTCCCAGAACATGAAAATGCCCTCTTGCTGGTACCACTTGTCACTTGGGGTCGATGAACACTGCGCTGAACATAATGACAAATAAATATTGACATTTGAATTTCTTTAGGACTTGTTCTCTGTGTTTGTTTTGAGTTGCTCGGAACATTATGCTTTGTGCAATATTGTCTTTCACTTTATGGTTTACTTTCCTGAGTGTCTTTGTTCCTCATTTTCTCTCAATAATACTGACTTACTGCTAGTGGAGTCCACAATCCTTGGCTCTTGGCAGTGTATAATGATTTATGCCCTGTTGTGTTTCTGCAGATATGTGACTTGAAACCTGTGATTGGGAAGCCTACAAAATTGATTTTGCATGGAATGATATATAGAATTTACAGCACAGATACAGGCCATTCAGTCCCACAGGACTATGCCAGTGTTTATGTTTTGCACAGACGTCCTCCCATCCTATTTCATCTCACCCTATCAATATAACCCATTCTCTACTCCCTGGAGTTTATCTAGCTTCCCCTTAAATGCCCCAATGCTAAATGCCCCAACCGCTGCATGTAGGAGGTGCTTCAATTGCTAAAAGTAAACTGGGATAGAATCTTCTGTTGTGTTATATTGTTTTTGGCAGACATGTGATACTGTCTTGTATTAACAGTACTCTGTTCACTGGGCTTATACAATTGGCTCTGTTAGTTGCTTTGGAAGCTTATTGCTGTAGCCAACTGGGATACTCTGATGCCAACAGTATTCATTTTATTTAGCATATGATGAACTTGGCTGGTGTCTCTAAGGAAAAGAAAAGAGTAAAATTACCATTTTAATAAGTTGACTTGGCCTTATATACTTTTAAAAAATTCAACCACTTTACTCCAGCCAGCTTATTGCTGAAGGAATTTTTTGAGCCTGATGACACTTATTACCACGATCACTGTGTTGGGACTTCTGAAGGTTATGTCCAATTTGACCATTTAAATAAGGGTATAGAAATTGGTGAATTGTCAGACATTAAACTGAGATGCTGCCTAGCTATTTGGGTCTTTGAAGATTAGGAGTCCATGGCAGTACTTGAAGAGCCTGGACTTCTCCTCATGCCCTAGCCTGCGTTCCTCCCTTAGCCAACAGCACAGAAAATAGATTCCTGTTTGTGATGGTCAGGGATCTTGTGTGTGCAAATGGGCTGCAAATCACTATTTGTGAAGTGTTGAGGGATGTCAGAGATACATATGATCATATATGTGCAAACCTCCCATGTGATGAAAGCTTAAACGAGTTTGTTTTGCAGCCTACTGAACAGTGAGCTGTCTGAGGGCCATTCTCAAAGGGTTATAATGAAGTAACTAGTTGGTTCTGTTTGTTTTTTAAATGCCTCCGTTTGCTTTTCTCTGGATCCAATGCCACCTACCAATCCTCACATCCACACTTGCATCCCATTTCCAGAGGCATAATGATAATAAGAGGTAGTCCATGAATACAGGCTCAGATGTCAGGAGCGACATTGTCTGAGGGCCTGGGGTGGAGAGAGAGTGGATCATGTTCTGCATATTGATGTCTTAAGCAAGTGAGTCCCTTGATTACCAGATCTTTCCCTTAGAAAGTTTAATCGTAGAAAGATGCACCACAGAAAGAGGCTCTTTGAAAGTTAGTTCCACTCCCCCACACTTTCCTGTTGCCCTGCAGTTTTTTCCCCTTATATAAAAAAAAGATACAATTCTCTTATGAAAATTACTATTTCAGGCAGTGTGTGCCAGGTCACCAGCATTGCTGCATTTATTTAAAAAAGGTCTCCTCATCTGCTGCCACCTCCAGTATTATAGCCAGTTATCTTGAATCTGCATTCACTGATTACTGATCCCCTGTCCGTTTATCCCTATTTACTCGATCAAAATCCCTCATTATTTTGAACACCTCTAATCGATCTCCTTTTAGCCTCCTCTGCTCTAAGAAGGTCACAACTTCTCCAGTCTTTCCACCATAGCTGAAGTCTTGCATCTCTGGTACTAACATGACCAGTTTAATTTGCTGATGGAAACATCCAGAGCCCCAAATATTGAAGTGCCTTTTTGTATTAATAAGCCTAGTGATAGTACACGTTTATACAAATTATTTTTGTTTAACATTTCCTTTCTTTTATCTGTCGCTACCTGTGGGTTCACCTTCCTCTGGCTGACTTTATGCCACCACAGCCCAGAGTTCTATTGTTGTGGTAATAACATACTTCATACCAATTTGCATTACTACCCCCTATATGAAAAAAATCAATGTTGAGCTTAACTTTCTAATGGCTTTAAAAAAAAAAGAGATAATGTTCCAATTTATATTGTCGAGTAGTCAATATCTGATCATGTGATTTGGGGATAGAATCATAGTGGCTATAGCACAGAAGGAGGCCATTTGGCCCATCGTGTCTGCATCAACTCTCTGCAAGAGCAATTCACTGAGTGCCACTTCCCTGCCTATTCCCCATTCCCTATTGGATTTATGCATCTGTCTGAACTATCATGGTCCCTTAGCCTTTGCACTCTTTGTTCTTTATGGTCTAGTTTGTGTTCTGGATTTGCATTTCATTTATATTTTTGGCTTTGCAGTTTCCAGTCATTTAAGCTGGGTCCTCAACTGTACCATGCACGTGTACTCTCTTTATGCTCACCAAAGTAAAGGAACTTGGTACTGGGGAACGAGCGAGTTTCCTATTTCAGGCACCCAAGTCAATGTCGAACACTCTTGAGGTCGAGTACAATGTGATTATTAGCAGTGTTCTGTGCCTCAACGTGTGCCCCGACCTCTGAAGAAGATGCCTACTACACCAGTGTGATGCATTCCGTTCCTTTAGTCAGGCGTCCGGAGGCGGTTGTGACTCAAACTAGAAGCAGTTGCTGCTGACCAGAAACTGGATTTGTATCGTGTGTACACCATTTTAAATTAGAGATGTACCACGCCGTTTTTCATGTCATTTAAAAGGTTAATGGCATAGGGCAGTTTACAGCAGCCTGGCTGTTATCCTGTAGGAAATAGATTATGAACCCCTGGCAAAGAACTGAGTTACATCCTTTGGGTATGGGAGTTCTTTACTGCATGCTAGCTGGATCGTGTCCAGGAAAAAGTGGTTTCATTATAAAACCGTCTGACTGTGCTGCCACATTTTAAAAACTGAGCCTGTTGGAAGTTTGGTTAGCCTTCCAGTCTTCAATGTCCCCCTTTCCTGCTCCTCAGCAAACCCCCCCACCCCCCCTGCTCCATTCGTGATTGTTTACATAGCGCCTGCCTTTCCAATTCCTCTGATAATCAAACATTCTTTGCATTTTTTTTGATACTGAGCCAGTTTCTCCTGATTGAATTTTTCCAGTTCTGACCTCCCGTCGTCTTCAGCTGTCAGATGGATAGAATTTCAGATCCCTGGGCCTATTGCTTGTTGTCAGTGTACCGTTGTATATTCTACCTCAGTTCAGTCTGAAGACTTGGCGGGCTTGAAGTTTTGTGACATGTGTGAGGCGGTTATAGAGCTTCTTGCAGTTTTCCTGTAAGGGGCTGGTAGCTAGGTTGATTAAAACTGCTCTGCATGATCCCTGGATAAGGAGGGCTGGGGGGGGTGGTGGGGGGAGGTCAAAGGTCAAGCTTATCCAATTCCTGACCGTCCAGATGATGCCACGAGTACAAAGGAACACATGATCTGAAACTAAAAAAAAAGTTCTGGAAATACTCAGCAGGTCTGGCAGCATCTGTGGAGATAGAAACAGAGTTAAACAGAAACTTCTTTAGCCAGAGAGTGGTGAATCTATGGAATTCATTGCCACAGAAGGCTGTGGAGGCCAGGTCATTGAGTGTATTTAAGACCAAGATAGATAGGTTCTTGATTGGTATGGGGTTGAAAGGTTACGGGGAGAAGGCGGGAGAATGGGGTTGAGAAACTTATCAGCCATGATTGAATGGCGGAGCAGACTCGATGGGCCGAATGGCCTAATTTCTGCTCCTATGTCTTATGGTCTTAACGTTTTGAATTGAATGGGACTCATTAGTCAATTTGGAAGGTCTTTATAAGAGCAGCAGACATGGGGAATGAGAGTTTTTCCATGAAGTGCCCTCATCAAGCTCCACCTAATTCCACCTCCGTAACATCACCTGACTCTTCTCCTGCCTCAGCTCATTGCTAAAATCCTCATTCATGTCTTTTTTTTTTAACCTCTGGATTTGACCATTCCAATTTACTCCTGGGCAGCCTCCCATCTTCCACCACCACCCGCCCCCCAACAAACTTCAGTTCATCCAAAACTCTGCTGCCTATACCCTAACTTGCACAAAGTTTCATTCACCCATCACTCTGTGTTCACTGGCTTACATTGGCTCCCAGTCCAGCAGTGTCTCGATTTTAAAAAAAAAGCTCTTTTTAAAAGTAAAAAACCGTCCATGGCCTCGCCCCTCCCCATCTCTTTAACTTTCTCCAGGCCCATAACCTCGAGACCTCTGCTCCTCCCAACCTTGCGCATCCCTGATTTTATTTGCACCACCGTTGGCGGCTGTGCCTTCAGTTGTTGAGCATCTAAGCTGTGGAATTGCCTCCCTGAACCCCTCTGCTCTCTTTCCTCCTCGAAGACGCTGCTACTTATTTGGCCAAGCTTTTGGTCACCTGCCCTAACATCTCAAATGACTCGTTGTCAAATTTTGTTTGATAGTGCTTTTGTGAAGCACTTTGGGAACGTTTACTAAATTAAAGGCGCTACATAAATGCAAGTTGTTGGACTCGACTTAGAGAAACTCCGGACCTGATAAGCCCTAAACAATGCACTAGCAAGTGCAGTGCAACTTGTTTTATTTTCTAGGAAAACTCCGGTCTGGCAGCATCTGTGGAGAGAGAAACAGTGTTGACGTTTCCAGTCTGTATGACTTCTTCAGAACCAGCAGTTTGGATGTAGAGTCATGTTGGATTCAAAACTTTTACTCTTTGTCTCTCCAAAGGTGCTACCAGACCTGAGTTTTTCCAGTGTTTTCTGTTTCTATTTCAGATTTTCAGCATCTGCAGTATTTTGCTTTTCTTGTTTTATTTTCTACTGTCTGAGGGGCACTTTAAGATGAGTTGCAATTCATTGCAACAGATACCTTCTTCGTCCTTTATCGTTCACAAAATAAATTGGTTCATTAGTATATATTTGACCTTATGTCGCCACAACGTTAATCAGTCCGCCTTTCAGAAACTTGCTGAAGGACAAGAAGTGGCATGTGCAAGATTACAGCATCCTGTTCATATAGCAAGGAATGTCATTGTTTGTAGATGCCCCAAGTCATGCTATTCCTATAACTAGATATTCGGCTAGGAAGGCAAAATCCTGATCGTAAGGGACAGAGGATCCACTTATGAGGAGGACCCGGTGGTACTGAATCTGGGTAACTAACACGAGCTGCAATTTGTAACATTGAGTGTTGTCTATGAAATGGGATTCCTGAATCAGGGGCATTGAATAGGTTTCAAGCAGTTAATTTACATATGAACATAACATGATTTTGTGAACTTTTTTCAGCCAATTTAAAGGTTCATGTGCTGACACTCTGGTTCAGCAGTTGCCTTTGGGCAGGCGATACTGGCAAATGTAGATGCTTTGTGGCACAAGTTGGTTTCAGGGCAAGCAACAGTGTGTTGTCTGGCTGGGTTTTCTGCACCACCTCCAGCTGCGGGCAAGGGCCCATGGCTGGAAAAGGCGGCATGTTTGCAGTTCTAATTTTATAAAAACCACTTGCCATTTTGCCGAGGCTGTGGGAACTGGCCTGCACTGCACAGCCACACAGTGAGTGGTTTATACTTCACCTGAGGTGTTAAAGGAAATAGTAGGTGTGACAGATCTGAAGAGCGTCTGGGCTTTTATCTGTGCGATCAACTCTTTCGTCAGAATCACAGAGTGATGCAGCACAAACAGAGGCCATTTGATTCACTGTGACTCTTTTGAAAGTTATCTCATTAGTCCTATTATTCACTGCTCTTTCCCACAGCCCTGCAATTTTTCCTCTTCAAATAAATATCTAATTTTGCTTTAAAAGTTGTTATTGAATCTGCTTCCATCTCACTTTTTCAGGCAATGCATTCCAGATCATCGGAACTCACTAAAAAAGTCTCCTCCATGACACCTTTTTTCATTGTGTATCCTCTGGTTAGCAATCTCCTGCTATCAGAAATGATTTCTCCTCATTTACTCTATTAAAACCTTTCATGACATTGAACACCGCTATTAAATTTCTTCTTATCCTTATGTTCTAAGGACAACACCAAATTGGAAAAAATAAACAAGCCCCCTTAATTGGACTAACTAAGACAACAGGGGAGGGAGTGAAAGAAAGAATTAGAAGTCAAGACTCCTAATTTCTTTGGCTCCTTGTTCCTTGGCTTTCGTTTTGTTAGGTACACTTGCCAGATGTGATCAGACCTGCTGTGTATTACCAGTATTTGCATCTCTGTTCTAAATTCTGTTTGAAACATCTCTGTAATTTAGGGGATATGTTGCAGATTTGATTCCCCTGGACTATAGTTAGTTAGCTAGTCTGAGGTAGGGGTGCTGTAATAGGCTTCAGCAGACCTGAGATAGGAAGATGGACTGACCCCTGATAGTAGTAGCATGTTGAGCAAGGACAGGGCAGTAGTGGTGCTTGGGGTTGCCAAGCCTCTAGGACTGTCCCGGAGTCTCCAGGAATTAATGATTAATCTCATTGTCACTGGCCCAAGAAACCTGGGAGACGAATTGTAGGGTCATGCAAAAATTATGCTTTGCATACAGGAGTAGGCCACTTGGCCCCTCAAGCCTGCTCCACCATTCAAGAAAATTATGGCTGATCTGTTTGTAACCTTCTGCTTACTCCTGATAACCTTACACCCCCTTGTTAATCAAGAATCTATCTGGCTCTGCCTTAAAAATATTCAAAGACCCTGCTTCCATTGCCTTTTGAGGAAGAGAGTTCCAAAGGCTCACGACCCTCTGGGAGAAATTGCTTTGAACCCTTTCAATTATTAATGAAAGTATTGGAGATGGGGGTGGGGGTGGGGGGTTAAAAGTCTGTTTGGTTGATTTTTGACAGTCATAAGTCACTTTCAAATTGACTGGGGGATTTGGGGCTTTGCGGGGATGGGTGAATCAGGCTGGAGTCAATGGCTGGAGTGGAGTGGAGGGATTGAAATGGTACAGTTGGAAATGGGAGGTCATATGATGAAAATTCCAGGTGTAGGCCCAACCAGAGATTGCAATTCCAGGTGGTGTCGTCATTCACCAGGTGAGGCTCAGATGAGGGATTGCCAGTTGAGAGTTGGGTACTGGAATCATACGCTGAGGGGGTGGGTAAATCAAAGCCTTTGGAATGGTTGGGAGGGGAGGAAAATTTGATAAGCAAGAAGATTGAAAAGGCTTTTTGAAGGGGTTGTACCAACTGAGACTTGGTGCTTAGAAGACTTGGAGTTTAGAAGACATCTTTGGAACGATGACATGACTACAGCTATGATGCAGATGATTTTACAAAATTCATAGAAATTACAAATGGGCATTTCAAACCGATCAGCCCATGTTGGTACTTTCTCTGCGAGCAAATGGTCCTAATCTCACCAACCCACCCTGTTCCAATATTCCTCCATCCCTCTTTTTTTTTTCTTCTGCCTATCCAATTTTACTTGAATGTTGACATGGTTTCAGCTTCGTCCACTAACCTTTTTGAAGTGAACTTCACAGACCTCCAACTCTGAATAGTTTTCTCTTCTATATCTCTTGTATTTAACTCGTGTCTGTGCACCCTCTCCATTCTAGACCCCTCAACCACTGGAAACAGTCTGATTCGATCTCTACCTCATCACACGCTTTCATCATTTTAAATGCTTCTATCATTATCTCCTCGACAATCTGCGTTGACCGCAACCCAGGGACAAATGATTCTACCTTGCAACATTCTCCTGATTTGTTTGATCAAAGCCAAGCTATTTATATTTTCTTGACATTGGGGTATGAGTGCCAAATGTGATTGCTGTTTCTTTCAAAAATAATTAACTTAATACTCCTATTTTCTGTTCTTGTTACAGTTATGGCATAAAGCATGTTTCCAGTGTGAGGTCTGCAAAATGACTTTAAACATGAAGAATTACAAAGGTTACGATAAGAAGCCTTACTGCAATGCGTAAGTATTTTACACTTTGACATTCATACTGGGTAATCAAGCATTAGCATTAAGTACTTCATACTTTTGATGATGGTGATCTGGTACAATTCTCCCATTGCTGAAATCAAGACCATAGTTTTTTTTTTAAGAAAGTGATACAATCATTTGGAAGCGGCAGGACCTGTGGAATCTTGGCATGGTACCGTCAGTTTAACTCGGTTGATAGCATTTGCTTCTGCATCAGCAGGTTCTGGATTGGTGAAAGTATCAGCTGTGGCTCATTGGGTGGCACTTTGGCTCCAAGACAAAAAGTTGAGCGTTCAAGTCCCATTTCAGAGATTCGAGCCTAAAATCCAAAATAAGTCTTGTGGTGCCAGTGGTAGCATCGCTACCTCTGGGCCAGAAGCTCTAGGTTCAAGTCCCAGTTCAGGATTTGATGGCCACAGAAGGTACATTCAGAACGTGGCCAAACAGGGTGATAATCAGCCTCTAAATCCTTCCAACACACCTGATGCCAGGTGGTAAGAGCAGGAGAATGTCCTGATCAGTCACGCTGCAAAAAGCAACAGCAAACCACTGCAGTACTTTGCCAAGGATAATAATGGACCAATCGAATGGAAGTCCATGGCCTTCAATGCCACCTTAAGGCATTGTACCTGAAGGAGGAGGAACCCTCCAGTGCATTACTGAGGGAGCACTGCGTTGTCAGAGGTGTCATCTTTCGATTGAGAATAGGAACATGGAAAACTTACGGCACAGAAAGAGGCCATTTGACCCATCGTGTCTGTGCCAGCTGAGAAGAGCTATGCAGCCTAATCCCATTTTCCAGTTCTTGGTCTGTATTCCCATGGGTTACAGCACTTCAGGTATGTTTAAAATTTGATTTGGTTACAAAAATATTGCAAAGAATATTGCCCCTTTCCGGCAGTAAGTTCCTGACCTCACTGGGTGAAATAAATATTCCATAACTCGCTTCCACCAATCACTTTAAATCCATCCCCCTTGAAAATTGACCTCTGTGCTAAGGGAAACAGGTCCTTTCTATCCACTCTCCAGGCCCCTTTTAATTTTTTTTACAGCTCAATTAAATCTCCCTTCTGCCTTCTCAGTTCTAAGGAAAGTAGCCCCAGTCTATCCAATCCTTTCCTTTTGGCTAAAATTCTCCATTCCTGACAACATCCTCATAAATCTTTTCTGCACTCTCTCCAATGCTTTCACATCCTTCCTGCGCACATCGCCTTTCCACAACAATTAACATTCTGGAGAGGAATGGTTTCTTCGCTTGTAAAAATCACACGCCAGACTAAGTTAGTGTAAAATCAGCTCTTGCCCAAGAGAAATCCATCACTTTTTTTTCCCTCTGATTATTTTCTTGTGAGGGGTGGTGGCATCGTGGGGAGGATTTGAATGCCGGGCTAAATGCAGATACAGTCCTGAAAGAAAATGCCGGCTATTTGTTTGCCTTTTTGTATACGCTGACCCAACAAACCAGGGAGGTGGCTCTTGTCCAGCATTGAATTTATTGAGAGCATGGAGTTGTTTATCCTCCTTTTCTAAGAGAAAAGCTTGTGCTTGTCCTATTTGGTTTCCAAGTCTTTTGCTTTGCATTCCACTCAGCATTTCTTGTGTGTTGTCTTTTGTGAAGGGATTTTTCTTTCTCTCAGTAGTTTTCTTTCCTCTTCCGGTTTAGTGTTTCGCAGTGACAAAGATGCATTCTATTCCATCTGGCGTTTTTACACCTGTGCGTTCACATCGCATTCTGCGCAGTTTATTTTTTATTTTTTACACGGCAAGTTGTGGTGATCTGGAATCCTCTGCCTGATAGGGCGGGGGAAGCAAATTCAGTCGTAACTTTCCAATGAGAATTAGATAAATAATTGAAGAGAAAATAACTTAAAAGGGTCATAGGGAAAGAGCAGGAGAGTGGGATTAATTGGATAGCTCTGTTAAAGAGCCGGTGTTGGTATGATGGGCCGAATGGCTGCTGACTGTGTTGATCAGTGGCTTTGTTGCTGGAAACACTTGACCTTTCACCTGTGACTAGGTTTGCCAAACGTGGGACACAATCTTCATCACATGACCTCTCTTCTAACTGCACCACCTAGTCAAATAACCCTCTTTCATCCTCCTTCAATATTTTTATGACTAAATCAAAATTTTTCTCCTGGGTTGCTCTGGCAGTGTCCTGGAGATTAATGTCTTAATTCCTGAGGGATTTCGGTTAATGCTGGAGGGTTGATGACCTCTATCTGTGACGTCATTTGGAGACTGGTCCTGTCATTAACAATTTCACTGTTCAGATAATGTGGTATCACAGAATCATATAGCACAGAAGGAGGCCATTCAGCCCATTATGCCTGTGCCAGCTTTTTGAAAGAGTGGTCACACCCTGCTCTTTCCCCATAGCCTCCTTTCCTTCAAGTGTGTAAACCAATTTGCTTTTGCAAGTTACTATTGAATCTGCTTCCACAGCCCTTTTCATGTCATGCATTCCAAGTAATAACTCACTGCGTTAACAAATTTCTCCTTGACTCACCTTATGGCTTTCGTGGTAATCATCTTAAACTTGTGTCCTGTAGTTACCAACCAATCTCTCCTTATTTACTCTTATCAAAGCCCTCATGATATTGTCATTTTAATATATTTAAATGAGGTGAAATGGACTTTTAAGGATATCTTTCCAATCTTTCTCAATTTCTGCCCTACAACTGAGAGGTTAAACTGAAATCTGGTCTGCTGGATATTAAAGCTGAATGGACGTGTAGTAGGGTTAGTATCCTGCAAGGATACGGCTGCTGGGCTGCCTTCATTTTGCCCTCCTTGTGATTTATTTTTCCTTTTCTCCCAACCCCCAACTGCAACATGCCTGATATTCAATTTGTATTCCGATGCCTCCTGCTTCTGGCGTTCAACCTTGAATAAATGCCAGTCACATGGGAGGCCAAGGCGAGGGTATGTCTGCACAAACAGAATTAATGGACAGGTTTCCAGGGAACTCTTTTTTTTTTTAAAGAAAAAAACAACAGAAAGATTCTCCTCCTTGCTGTCCCATGCAAATAGGGTTAGATCTTCTTACCTTCTAAAAACACAAATGTATGTCGCTCTCCTGGACGACATCACTTGGATAAATAACACATCCAACTTATTGTTCTCTTTGTGATCGATTATTAGATTTGATGGATGTGTATCTAGAGTTACCAAACTTTCAAGACTATCTTGCAGTCTCCAGGAATTGCAACATCATACAAAAAAAAAATTCATGTTTATATGCCTGTGTGCCATTTTAATGTAAAGATGTTTGGCAGAGCAAAAGTTAATGTGGGACTGGAGAATAGCCCCACCCACGGTATGATGTATGGAGTCATGTGGTAATTGACTGAGTGAACAGTCTAGAGAGAACACTCTGGAAGCAGCCTGTGTGGAGAAGCAGCACTGTGCATGATAGTAACCTGGGATCTGCAAATAGTTAAATGTTAACAATAAAGCGTTCATGTTTAAGTTTATAAGCCTTGAGATCTCATCAATGAGCCACAACAGCTGACACCATATTGCAATACTCTTGGACATTGCTGCAAACAATTCCAGGGTATTGAAGACATGTAATTTTTTTTTCTTTTCTTTTGTACACTTCCATTTAGTATTTGTAAAAATATTAGAGGGGGTGGCAGGGAAAGGACTGGGCTGGTAGGGTAATTGAGTCATTATGGTACAGAAGGAAGCCATTCGGCCCACCAAGTCCTGCATCTCTTTGTAGAGCAATCCAAACATTCCCATTTCCCTGCTCCATACCATAGCCCTGCAAGTTTATTGCCCTCCAGTCCCCTTCCAATTTCCTTTTGAAATCATTAATTGTCTCTGATTCTATCACCTTTGTAGGCAGAGTTCCAGGTCATTCCCACTCGTTGTATTTTAAAAAAAAAGACAACTTCCTCACATCACCCCTTCACCCCTTGTCCAAAACCGGAAATCAGTGTCATAAAATAAAAACAGAAAATGCTGGAAATACTCAGCAGGTCAGGCAGCATCTGTGGAGAGAAATAGAAGAAAGGTCATTGACCTGAAACGCTAACTCTGTTTCTCTCCACAGATGCTTCCTGACCTGCTGAGTATTTCCACAATTTTCTGTTCTTTACTTCAAATTGCCAGCATCCACAGTATTAGCGTTTAAATCTCTGTCCTCTAGTCCTTGTACCATCGGCTAATGGGAACAACTTTTCTTTGTCTAACTTCAGCAACACTTAATAAAACAATCTCCTAAAGACAATTCAGTTCCGAAGATACATAAGGCAATCACATCTGATTGATGTGTTCACTCATACGACTGGTAAGCACAAGCACAAAATGACAAAACCTGTGGAATATGTGTGACCAGAATTGGCAACCCTGCGTGATGTTTGGCTTGAGATTGGCATGGCTTGTCACTGTGACTGGGTGTGCAATGTTTGATTATGCTGGTTTCCTGGGCCAGCAGTGGAAAGACAACTTTTTTTTGTTTTGTGTTGGCTTTTTAGTTCAAAACCGAGTGGTGGCCCTGTTCCTCTGCCCTGGACTTCAGACCCAGTACATTTTCCAGGCCTAACTTTCTCGGGCAGTGGTTTCTGTGTGAAGGGCTGAACACCTAACTGTAACTGTACCTAATTCCAGCACTACCGTGCCAATGAAAGCAACTTGGTCAGAATTATACTGAGTAGCTTTGTATGCAAAGGGAAACCAAATCTCAGAAATGGAGGGGGAAATTTAAAAAAAAAAAATCTGATTTCCCCTGGAAGGGAGAGAGTTGGGAGCAGGGGTGGGTGGCTGGGTGGGGTGGGGGAGTGGTGGATGTTGGGGTCTGTGAGAGGGAGGTAGATGAAGTGACAGAGGAGGGAAATCAATTACATCTCTGTTAAACAGCATTCAGATATGTGTGGAGGATAAAAGCAAAAAACTGCGGATGCTGGAAATCCAAAACAAAAACAAAAATACCTGGAAGAACTCAGCAGGTCTGGCAGCATCTGTGGAGAGGAACACAGTTAATGTTCCAAGTCTGTATGACTCTTCAATAGAACTAAGGAAAAATAGAAAAGAGGTGAAATATAAGCTGGTTTAAGGGGGCGGGGTGGGGGGGGGTGGGACAGGTAGAGCTGGATAGAGGGCCAGTGATAGGTGGAGATAACCAAAAGGACAAAGAGGTGTTGAAGCTGGTGATATTATCTAAGGAATGTGATAATATAGGTACAGATAGCCCTAGTGGGGGTGGGGTAGGGGTGAAGGAATCGAAATAGGCTAAAAGGCAGAGATAAAACAATGGATGGAAATACATTTTAAAATTATGGAAATAGGTGGGAAAAGAAAAATCTATATAAATTATTGGAAAAAAGGGGGGATCGGAAATGGGGTGGGGATGGAGAAGAGAGTTCATGATCTAAAGTTGTTGAATTCAATATTCAGTCCGGAAGGCTGTAAAGTGCCTAGTCGGAAGATGAGGTGCTGTTCCTCCAGTTTGCGTTGAGCTTCACTGGAACAATGCAACAGGCCAAGGACGGACATGTGGGCATGAGAACAGGGTGGTGTTGAAATGGCAAGCGACAGGGAGGTCTGGAGTGTGGAGGATACTTGCAGTTTTGCATTCCATATGCACATATAAAAGATTAGTGCTCACTGTGTTCTCCTTTTTTGAAAAATGCTAATTATTTAGTTGTGATAGAGTAGATAATGTCCATTTTTATTTTAAACAGCACATTAAAATGTTTTAAAATGAGCATTCTTTCCCCTGGATGTGGAACAATTTAATGAGTACTGCATGATATTTGCCCAGTTTGACTCTGAAATACATTGAAAAGAAGTCTTTCTGGCCCTAGCTCCTTGCAATTTTAAATTGTGATTATTGCCTTTGCTTCTGATTCTGTGGGTTCAAACAGCTGCTGTACTTAAATCTAAAAGGAAAGAAAGAACTTTCATTTTATATGGCATCTTTCAGGATGTTCCAAAGCACTTTACAACCAATTAATACTTTTCTGCTGCGTAGTTATTACATAAGATTACATGGGATGTATAGCATAGAAATAGGCCATTCGGGCCAAACAGTCCATGATGCTTCACCGAAGCCTCTTGCCGTCTTCCCTCATCTAAATCTATCATCGTAACCCTCTATTTCCTTCTCCCTTATATGCTTGTCTAGCTTCTCATTAAATGCATCCAAACTATTGGCTGTGGTAGTGAGTTCTACATTTTTACCACTCTAAGTAGAGAAGTGTCTTTGAATTCTGCATTGCGTTTCTTGATGAACATCCTACATGGAGGGCCTCTTCCTCTTGTGGATCTTCCCCACAAAGTGAAATGTTTTCTCTGTATCCATGCTATCAAAACTTTCACTCTTGTAATGTAGGAAGCAGGACAGCCAATTTGTGCATAGCAAGATCCCACAAGCAGCAATGAACTAAATGACTAGGTAATCTGCTTTTAGTGGTGTTGGTTAGGGAGAAATATTGGCCAGGCCACAAAGAGAACCTTTCTGCTGCTGTTCTGGAGGTTTTTTTTAACATCCACCTGAGAGGACTGATGGACCTGAGTTTAGTGTCTCATCTGAAGGACAGCACCCCTAACAGTGCAGTGTTCCCTCTGTCATGTTGTGAAGTTCCGCCTAGGTTACGCATGTGCTCAAGTCCTGGATTGGGATTTGAACCTACAATCTTCTGACACGGAAGTGATGGTGTTACCACTTGGTAGAGTTCTAACCATTACTTTTGACTTGCCTCCTTCTCTTTTCCATCCCTTCTGAAGTTCAACTTTGCTGATGTCCAATGCTGTGACCTTTGGCCTTTCACTTAAGTTTCTCAATTAAAAATGCACACAATTGCAGTTGATGGTTGCCAATTACACGATAAGATTCTTGGTGTGTGGATAATGAGGTTATTGCTGTATCCAATCAGGTTGTAATCTAATTTAGGGACTTGGATGACTTCTCTCTCTCTCTGCCGAGCACGCGCTCTCTTTCTCTCTCTCTCTTCGCCCCCCCGCCTCTCTTTCGCGCTCGCTCGCTCGCTCTGGTTTTTAAGAAGCTCCTTAAAAAACCTACCTTTTTAGCTAAGCTTTTGGTCACTTCCCAATAATGCCTCCTTCCTTTGCAATCTGCCTAACGTCTTATGAGATTGCATTGTGTGTGTTATTTCACTTGACTTTTCTTTTACACTTGCAGCAGGGAATCACTTGATTGTCATCAGAAATTGAAGGCCTGGCTGCTGTTCCTTCTGTTCTTGTCCCTACTCGCCAGCCCCCAACTCTCCTAGCCCAAACGACGAGAATCTCTTGAGCTGTGCTTTATAACGTCAGAATGTTGCAGCAGCTGCTGCAAGCAAGTTGAATGCATTTTTAATGAGCCGGATGGGAACAGTTGAGCAAATCCCAGGCACAATTGCTTGCCCTCGGTAGTAGAGAATGTGATGTATGATCAGAATAAGGATTGCCAATCTGCATCCACTGGGATATGTTACAGCCCCAAGCCTTGGCACTTGAAGCAAAAGCAGCACCTTCCCACTTGTATTTATATCTTTCATTTACAGTTTTACTCTGTTTTAAATGTTGTGGGTTTAGAGATTTGGAAAGGCTTGTGTTTCGAGTTGTTCCTTATTGACAATTAGGTTCTAAATATTACAATTGTGAGTTTTATAAAATTGTTATGTTTTGAGACTGTCTTTTTAATTTAGGGTAAAATAAAGGGGGCCATGTGACCTGTTCTGAAGTCTGCCTTATGGCGAACCTGGATGGTTTGATTGTTAGAGATTGGAGGGAACCCAGATTATTTTGCTGGGAAGAAGGTGTGAGGTGTTAATGCTTGGAGATAATGGTAGCACCTGTGTACTAACAATGAATAGACTGAGAGTCTCTAAAGTCCCCCAAAAAAGTGTTGAAAATGTTGTGAAAGCAAAATACTGGGGATGCTTGAAATCTGCAACAAAAACAAAAATTGCTGGAAAAACTCAGCAGGTCTGACAGCATCTGTGGAGAGAAAGACAGTTAACATTTCCAGTCCGTATGACTCCTCTTAAAATGTTGTGTTGTAAACAGTTGTGTTTTAAACTGTCTATTCACTTCCAAGTTAAAGAGAATTGGGGTTCTGAGGATCACTAATCAGCCCTTTTTTAATTCATTCATGGGATGTGGGTGTCACTGGTCAGGCCTGCATTTATTACCCATCCCTAGTTCAGGGGACATTTAAGAGTCAACCACATTACTGTAGGTCTGGAGTCACATGTAGGCCAGACCAGGGAAGGACAGCAGATTTCCTTCCCTAAAGGACATTAGGGCATTTCTACTTGGATACAAGGCCCATTCAGAACCATAGAAAACAGGAGCCACGAGTAGGTTATTCGGCCCTTCAAGTCTGCTCCGCCATTCAATATGACTCATGGCTGATCCTCTATCTCAACACCGCGCTCCTGTGCTCTCCCCCTAATCCCTTGATGCCTTTACAGTCTCGAAATCTATTTCCTCCTTAAATATATAGTGATTTGGCCTCCACAGCCTTCTGTGGTAGAGAATTCCACAGGTTCACCACCCTCTGAGTGAAGAAATTTCTCCTCATCTCAGTCCTAAATGGCCTACCCTGAATCCTGAGACTGTGACCCCTTGGCCTAGACATCCCAGCTAGAGGAAACATCATCCCTTTATCCAGTCTGTCCATCCCTGTCAGAATTTTATATGTTTCAATGAGATCTTCTCTATTCTTCTAAACTCCAGTGAATACAGGCCTAGTCGGCCCAATCTCCTCATACGACAATCCTGCCATCCAGGGAATCAGTCTGATGAGCCTTCGCTGCGATCCCTCTATGGCAAGTATATCCTATGTACTGATCCAAAACTGCACACAGTACTCCAGATGTGGCCTCACCAAGTCCCTGTATAGCTGCAGTAAGACATCCTTGCTCCTGTACTCAAGTCCTCTTGCAATGAAGCCAACATAGCATTTGCCTTCCTAACTGCTTGCTGCACCTGCATGCTTGCTTTCAGTGACTGGTGCACACGGACACCCGGGTCCCTTTGTATATCAACATTTCCCAATCTATCACCATTTAAATAATACTCTGCCATTCTGTTTTTCCTGCAAAAGTGGATGACTTCACACATGTCCACGTTATACTGCATCTGCCATGTATTTGCCCGCTCACTCAACTTGTCTAAGTTGCCTTGAAGCCTCTTGCCATCCTCCTCACCACTCAGTTTTGCGTCATCAGCAAACTTGGAAATATTACATTTGGTTCCCTCATCCAAATCATTGGTATATATTGTGAATAGCTGGGACCCAAACACGGATCCCTGTGGTACTCCACTAGTCACTGCGTGCCACTCTGAAAAAGACCCATTTATTTCTACTCTCTGTTCCTGTCTGTTAACCAACTCTCCATTCATGCCAATATATTACCCCAATCCCATGTGCTTTAATTTTGCATACTAACCTCTTATGTTTCTGAAAATCCAAATACACTACATTCACTGGTTCTCCCTCATCTATTCTGCTGGTTATGTGCTCAAAAAACTCCAGTAGGTTTGCCACAGAATTTCCTTTTCATAAATCCACACTGACTTTGTCTAGTCCTGTTGATATTTTCTAAGTGTCCTGTTCTCGCATCCTTTATAATAAGCTCTAGTATTTTTCCTACCACTTATGTTAGGCTAACCGGTTTGAAATTTCCTGTTTTCTCCCTCTCTCCTTTCTTAAATAGTGGGGTTACATTTGCCACCCTCCAATCTGCTGGGACTGTTCCAGAATCTACAGAATTTTGGAAGATGACAACCAACACATCCATTATTTCTGTGGCTGCCACCTTTAGTAGTCTGGGATGTAGATTATTAGGCCCTGGGGATCTATTGGCTTTCAGTCCCAGTAATTTCTCTGGCATTATTGTTTTAGTAATACTGATTTCCTTCAATTCCTCTTCCTCATTAGACCCTTGGTTCCCTAGCATTTCTGGTTTTTTGTGTCTTCTCCACGAAGACAGAACTAAAGTAGTTGTTTAATTGCTCTGCCATTTCCTTGTTCTCTATTATAAATACTCCTGTTTTGGTCTGTAAGGGACCGACATTTGCCTTCACTAATCTTTTTCTTTTTCATACTTATAGAAGCTTTTACAGACCAATTTTATGTTCCTTGCAAGTTTACTCTCATACTCTATTTTTCCCCTAATAATCAATCTCTTGGTCCTCCTTTGCTGAATTCTAAACTGCTCCCAATCCTCAGGCTTGCTACTTTTTCTAGTAACTTTATATGACTCCTCCTCTTTAGAACTAATACCATCCTTAATTTCTTTTGTTGGCTGTGGTTGGGCCACTTTTCCTGTTTTTGTGCAGCAGAAAGGAATATGTAGCTGTTGCAATGCATGCATTTGCTCCTTAAATATTAACCATTACTTACGGCTTTTAATGAAGTTCCCCGATCTATCTTAGCCAACTCCCCCTCATACCTTCGTAGTTTCCTTTGTTTAAACTTAGGACCCTAGTTTCGGCTTGGACTATTTCACTTTCCCTCAAAATGAAGAATTCTATAAAGTTATGGTCACTGTTCCTTAAAGGACCCTGCACCCCAAGATTATTAATTAACCCCTTCTCATTGCACAATACCAAATCTAGGATGGCCTGTTCCCAAGTTGGTTGCACAACAAACTGGTCTAAAAAAAGCCATCTCGTACACACTCCAGGAATTCATCTGCCACAGTATTATTGCTAATTTGGTTTGCCCAGTCTATATGTAGATAAAAGTCACCCATGATTACTACGCCCTTGTTATTTGCATGTCTAATTTCCTGTTTAATGCCACCCCCTACCTTATCACTAATGTTTGGAAACCTGTAGACAAATCCCACTACTGTTTTCCGCCTTTTATAGCATCTTAGCTCTACCTAGGCTGATTCTAAATCTAGATTTTCTGAGCCAATATCCTTTCTCACTATTGCACTGATTTCATCCTTACTAACAAAGCTACCCTGCCTCCTTTCCCTTTTTGCCTGTTGTTCTTAATATTGAGCACCCTTGGATATTCAGTTCCCTGCCTTGGTCAACCTGCAGCCATGTCTCTGTAATCGCAATCATATTGTACTTATTTACATTTATTTGCGCTGCTAATTTGTTTACCTTATCGCAAATGCTCCGTGCATTCAGATAGTGTCTTTAGACTTATCTTTTTAACATTTTAATTTTTTTTTGTATCATGGCCCTATTTGCTGCTAGCCCTTGTTACCTCTGCCTTCCACTTTTGTTTTCTACTTTTCTGTCTTTCATTTTATCTTTGTTTCCCTCTCTTGTGTCTCACCGCTCAGACTCCCATCCCCCTGCCACCCTCCCCCATGGTACTAGCAAATACCCTTGTGAGAATATTGTTTCCAGTCCTGATGGGGTCCAGTCTAGCTTCTACATGTCCCATGTTCACCAGAATCGGTACCCTTCCCCCTCTGCCCCCCAACCATGCAGCTGATCCACTCGTGGTGCCATAGACTGGGCCCTTGCTGCATTCTCCTGAGAAAGCATCCCCCTCAGCCAACGGAAAATCTGTTAGGGGGATAGACCCAGGGGACTCCTGCCTAGTGCTTTTACTGACTGGTGGTCACCCATTCCCTTTCTGCCTGTGCACTTTTTGCTTGCAGTGTGACCACCTCATTGTGCATGCTATCCATGAAGGTTTCAGCATTGTGGATGCTCCACAGTGGCTCCAGCCGCAGCTCTAGCTCCGAAACTCAGATTTCAAGTCGCTGCAGCTGGAGACGCTTCCTGCACATGTGGTCACCTTGGACACTGGAAGTGTCCCTGACTTCCCACATCACACAGAATGAGCATTCCATGTGGCCGAGCTGCCTTCCCATGACTCCCCTTAAATTACTCCCTTTCCTTAAACTAGAGGAAGTAAAAGTAATGTTTAGGTACTCACCAGTCCCTACTTACCAAGACCACTGCTGGCTCGGACCTTGTTTCCCTCGGTCTTTAAGGCCTCCACTCCTCTCGCATTAAAAGCAAAAGTAATGAGCACCTCTTTCCTTTCCTCCCCTAACCCCCTTAATCACCCGCCTCCCAGCACTCTATTCTAAGTTGTACTCAAGTGCTAAGTCATACGAAGTTGACTGGCTTTATATGTTCCTAAGACAAAGGCTAGTTTTATCTGCTTCTTTAACTAAGCCCAACTGCTCATCCAGCGGACAGACCTTGTTAAAACCCTCCTTAAGGCTGGGAGCTTTAGAATTTAAACTGTAGATTTCAGTTAAGTGTTAACTACAAACAAAATCAGATTTTTACAAAAAGTTTAAAAAAAAAAATAAGACTCCAGACTCGCCATCCACCAGCATCCAGTCTATACTTACCAACCAATCAACTTACGGGACTCCTGTGATGTCACTTTTGGATTTTCTGTGCGCCCCCTCGCGCCCCCTCGCGCCCCCTCGCGCCCCCTCGCGCCCCCTCGCGCCCCCTCGCGCCCCCTCGCGCCCCCTCGCGCCCCCTCGCGCCCCCTCGCGCCCCCTCGCGCCCCCTCGCGCCCCCTCGCGCCCCCTCGCGCCCCCTCACGCCCCCTCGCGCCCCCTCGCGCCCCCTCGCGCCCCCTCTCCTGCTTTATGGACTTCCCCTGTGGCAAAGTAACAGCCAACTGAGGAAAGGTAGAAAATGAAAAGATCACATCCTTCCCTCTTCATCAAACTCCAACTCAGCACTCCAATGCAGCCTAAAGCAGTGCTCCAGTGCAGGCCATGTTTCATGTTACTATACAAATGGGATTTGAGAGGGGAAAACTCTTAAGATATCCCTGATAACTCTCTTACCAGGATCCGAGAGGGGAAAAGTAGCTATAGGCAGAAAGATACTGTGATTCACCATACAGGAGCCTGGGTGTGAACTCGTGCTCGGATTGAAAAGGCCGAATTCATGAGGAGTTAAAATGTGGCTGTAAGATTTATGTAGTTTGCGCTAGAGGACGAATCTCTGAGGCTAGTTAGTGGGAGGAAACCACACAATGAAAGTCAGCTCTGAGATTAAAAGTTCCCGAGCTGAGAAGGGAAAATTACAGAAGTAAACCCTCTGGAGCTAAGAGTCACCTTGGACTGGTTCTGGGAGAATTGAATGTCCACTTAAGGGACAGCGTAAAGTATATTTGTGAAGGGTGTTTTTGGTTGTGCTAATAGAAAAAGGGGACTGTTCTGATTTGTGGCTTAAACTATAAATTGCCTCCAAAGATGTTGTTTAGCTAAAAGTGTCTTTCAGTCTTTTGTTCAGTAAAAGTCTTAAAACATTAAATCTTGTCATGTCATTCTTTCAGCTATTAACTGGAAGTTCAAATTTATTTTGAGAAGTTATCTGCCTCTCTGGCGATTAAAACAAACCTTGATGTTTTTACTCATGTTGGGAGTTTCATTCTGCTTTCTCCTTGGAGAGATTCCTTGTGCTACTAGTTCCAGACATCCAGGTGTCACACACGGCAGCGATTCCCAAGTGAACTTGTGAAATTTGCTAATGTTGGCCAATTGGTACAAGGCAAAGGCAGATGTTGGCAACTTGATGTCTATGTAAGTGAATAGGAACATGGGTTTAAACCTTGGATGTGATCCCCAAGACTTCATGATGTCCGTGCATGCTGCCGTCAAAGACCACAAAAGAATTTGGACCCAATTTTCCACTATGTTAGCCACTAGCCACCTAAGTTTGCTGTGGCTCACCTGGGGAGCACTTTCTCCTCCTGGTCAGAAGGTTGTGGGTTCAAGCCCCAAATACAGCAACTGGAGTTCAAGCTGTAGGCTGATACTGCCAGTGCGGTTACCGAAGGGGAGCTATGTTGTATGAGGTGCTATCTTTTGGATGTGATGTTAAACCAAGGCTCCATCTGTTCTGTCTTGTGGATGTAAAACTTCCATGGCACTATTTTGAAGAGCAGGGGATTATTTTTTCTCATGTCCTGGCCGCAATTTATTGCTCATCAACATCCCTAAAATTAGGTGATCTGTTGTTTTGTGGGAGCTTGCTGTGCCAAGATTTTCTACATTACAGCAGCGACTACATTTTAAAAGCACTTCATTGGCTGTAAAGTGTTTTGGGAAGCCCTGAGATTGTGAAAGGTGCTATATAGCTACAATTTTTTATTACAGGTATAACTTTAGTGTCATGTAATGGATCCAACGAACAACCCAGAATCATTTGGAAATTTTGTATCTGGATTTGTTCTTGGAGACTGTGGCTAATTCTTTTTTCTGAAGTGAAGTTAAATTTTCTACTGAGTTTCATAACTGTTCATCTTGTAAAAGCTGTGCCTGGTAAATGCAATGGTTCTCATGTTACAGTTTTCTGTGAACAGTCTTGGTTATGAGTGTGACTGACTGTTGAGTTCAAGATCCCAGCGGACATGAGTCCACAGCACAAGAATATTTGTGAATTTGGCTGTGATTCAGCGCTCTTGCTCACAGCTCCTGCACCATATGGCTGGAAAAGTGTGGGAAAATAAAAATGTACATTGCTGCAGAGGGGGACTTCCTGTGATGTGGAATGGGCCCAGTATTAAAACAATAAAGGCATCTCCAAGAATTTTGCCTCGGGTGTCTGCTTCTATTTATAGCTGACCTGGGAGAAGCCCAAAGTGCTTTTATTAATTTGCCAAAGTGTCCTAGGAGGATTGGTGTTGAAATGGAGACCCTTGGCTCTTGTGTTTTACTGTGCCCTCTTTGTTTTAGCAGGCAGCAGACTGCTCCTGCCCCCAATTCCGTTGCTACAAGTGAGGGATTCCTGCTTTTGTTGGAATGATGAAAGTTGGGTTCTTTTTTTATATTTCCCCACTGTTGCTGACCACAGAATTCTGCACTCTGAGAATTTTGGAAAGTTACAACACAGAAACGGGCTTTTTTTAGCCTGTTGGGCCTGTCTTGGCATTTTGCTCCATCTTTTGAACAAAATGAGCTCTCCATACTCTTCAGTAATTCCTCTTAAGCAATGATCTAATTTCTGCATTTCTAAAAAAAAAGGTAATGGGTTCTGCAACCTTATTTTGCCTGGAGAATTGTGTATTGTAACCACTCTTTTGTGTCAAGAGATCCTTTCTCACCTCCCGTTCTTGGATATCCTTTTATTCCGATTGTAGACTAGCACAGCACAGAAAGAGACTATTTGGCCCATCGAGTCTGCACGGTCTGTTTTGAAGAGAATCCAATGAGTTCAACTCCCCTGCTCTTTCTCCATGTCCATGCAATTTCATTTTCCTTAAGTATTCTGCTAGCTACTGTTGAATCTGTTCTACCACAATTTTAGGCATTGTATTCCTAATTCTAACTGCTCACTGCATGGAGGAAAAATCCCCTCCCATTTGGTTCTTTTGCCAATTATCTCAAATCTCGTGGCCTCTGGTTAACCCTTCTGCCAGTGGAAACTGTTTTTTCCCTATTTACTCTATCCAGCCTCCATCGTTAACAAAATATGAATGTGTTGCAATTAGCTTGGGCAAACTTTCACCCTTCTATCCCCAGACAATGCAGCAGTGAGCACTGACCGTTGGTCAATGAGACCAGGACTGGGGGGTCGGTGAGATCTGCAGCACTAAGATGAAAGCAAAATACTGTGTGGATGCTGGAAATCTGAAACAAAAAAGGAAAATGCTGGAAAAACCGAGCAGGTCTAGCAGCCCTGAAGAAGGGTCATACGGAGTCGAAACGTTAACTCTGTTTCTCTCTCCGCAGATGCTGCTAGACCTGCTCGGTTTTTTCAGCATTTTCTGTTTTAGCTCTGCAGCACCTAAGTGCCTATTTAAGGAATGATTTGACAAGCAACGTGCACAGAGTGAACCATCAGTTACTGGGGGGGAGGGGGGGGGGGAAGAACCACAGTTGTTCAGCAGCAATTGATGTGGAGTAGTTTGAGCTATAAAGGTGATGCCACATCGAATAGAAGCTTATTTTCACCCAGGAGGAAATGGCAGAGTGAGGCCAAAATAAATCTGAATGGTCTGTGTGCATTTATTTTAAAAAGCAAAGCATGTATATTGTTTTGCAACTAATTCCTAAATGCTAACATTTCCTTTCTATTCTCTAAAGAGCTAAATACATGTTTCTTTTTCTACAGCACACAAGTGACTTTGAAGATTTATGGAGAGATAACTTAAAAATACGCAGCTCAGTACTGCTGAACTAGAGTGACGGGGGAAAAAAATCTATCACTGTTTGTTCTCGTTACCACCTGCCCACTTCCCCTTAACTGAGCATCAAGCGAAGAGGAGCTAAAGCTCTGCAGTATGCTGCCGACTTAGCTGAATATTCCAATTGCTTGACATTGTGGAAAATGGGAACTTGCCTCAGGTGCTAGAGGGATGCCTGTTTCTATAAAACACTCCCGTAACATGAAAGGAAGACTTGCAATTCTGTAGTGCCTTTCACAACTCCAGAATGTTCCAAAGCATTTCACAGACAATGAAGTACTTTTTTGAAGTGTAGTCACTTCTGTAATGTAGACAAAGCAGCAGCCACGAGTAGAAATTATATAAAACAAAAATACCTGGAAAAACTCAGCAGGTCTGACAGCATCTGCGGAGAGGAACACAGTTAACGTTTCGAGTCCGAATGACTCTTCATCAGAACTAAGGAAAAATAGAAAAGAGGTGAAATAATAGCTGGTTTAAGGGGGGTGGGGCAGGTAGAGCTGGATAGAGGGCCAGTGATAGGTGGAGATTGCCAAAAGATGTCACAGACAAAAGGACAAAGAGGTGTTGAGGTGGTGACATTGGCTAAGATATGTGCTAATGGTGACATTAAGGGTAGAAAGCAGGACGAGCAAGGTACAGACAGCCCTAGTGGGGGTAGGGTGGGGGGAAGGGATCGAAATAGGCTGAAAGGTAAAGATAAAACAATGGATGGAAATACATTTAAAAATAATGGAAATAGGTGGGAAAAGAAAAATATATATAAATTATTGGAAAAAAGGGGGATCGGAAAGTGGGTGGGGATGGAGGAGAGAGTTCATGATCTAAAATTGTTGAACTCAATATTCAGTCCAGAAGGCTGTAAAGTGCCTAGGTGTGGCTATGGGTACCTGCATGGGCCCCAGTTATGCCTGCCTCTTTATGGGGTATGTGGAACATTCCTTGTTCCAGTCCTACTCCGGCCCCCTCCCACAACCCTTTCTCTGGTACATCGATGACTGCTTCGGTGCTGCTTCATGCTCTCGTCTGGGCCTGGAAAAATTTATTAATTTTGCTTCCAATTTCCACCCATCCATCATTTTCACATGGTTCATCTCTGACACTTCCCTTCCCTTCCTTGACCTCTCTGTCTCAATTTCTGGTGATAGACTGTCCACCAATGTCCATTACAAGCCTACCGACTCCCACAGCTACCTCGACTACAGCTCCTCACACCCCACTTCCTGTAAGGACTCCGTCCCATTCTCTCAGTTCCTTCACCTCCGTCGCATCTGTTCTGATGATGCCACTTTCAAAAACAGCTTCTCTGACATGTCTTCCTTCTTCCTTAACCGAGGTTTTCCACCCACGGTGGTTGACAGGGCCCTCGACCGTGTCCGGCCCATCTCCCGCGCATCCGCCCTCACGTCTTCTCCTCCCTCCCAGAAACATGATAAGGTCCCCCTTGTCCTTACTTATCACCCCATCAGCCTCTGCATTCAAAGGATCATCCTCCACCATTTCCACCAACTCCAGCATGATGCCACCACCAAACACATCTTCCCTTCACCCCCCTGGTGGCATTCCATAGGGATTGTTCCCTCCGGGCCACCCTGGTCCACTCTTCCATCACCCCCTTCACCTCAACCCCCTCCCATGGCACCTTCCTATGCAACTGCAGAAGGTGCAACACCTGCCCATTTACTTCCACAGTCCTCACCGTCCAAGGGCCCAAACACTCCTTTCAAGTGAAGCAGCATTTCACTTGCACTTCCCTCAATTTAGTCTACTGCATTCGTTGCTCCCAATGCGGTTTCTTCTACATTGGAGAGACCAAACGCAGACTGGGTGACCACTTTGCGGAACACCTTCGGTCTGTCCGCAAGCAAGACCCAGACCTCCCTGTCGCTTGGCATTTCAACACACCACCCTGCTCTCATGTCCACATGTCCATCCTTGGCCTGCTGCAATGTTCCAGTGAAGCTCAACGCAAACTGGAGGAACAGCACCTCATCTTCCGACTAGGCACTTTACAACCTTCTGGACTGAATGTTGAGTTCAACAACTTTAGATCATGAACTCTCTCCTCCATCCCCACCCACTTTCTGATCCTCCTTTTTCCAATAATTTTATATATATTTTTCTTTTCCCACCTATTTCCATTATTTTTAAATGTATTTCCATCCATTGTTTTATCTTTACCTTTTAGCCTATTTTGATCTCTTCCCCCCACCTCACCCCCGCTAGGGCTGTCTGTACCTTGCTTGTCCTGCTTTCTACCCTTAAAGTCACCATTAGCACATATCTTAGCTAATGTCACCACTGTGAACACCTCTTTGCCCTTTTGTCTATGACATCTTTTGGTTATCTCCACCTATCACTGGCCCTCTATCCAGCTCTACTTGTCCCACCCCCCTTAAACCAGCTTATATTTCACTTTTCTATTTTTCCTTAGTTCTGATGAAGAATCATTCAGACTCGAAACGTTAACTGTATTCCTCTCCGCAGATGCTGTCAGACCTGCTGAGTTTTTCCAGCTATTTTTGTTTTTGTTTTGGATTTCCAGCATCTGCAGTTCTTTGCTTTTATCTTAGAAATTATATAACCTGTTTTTAATTAATGTTGCTTGAGGGCTAAATATTGGCCAGCGAGAGTGCCCCTGCTTTTCTTGCAATAGTGCTGTGGAATATTTTACGTCCACCTGAGAGGGTAGGTGGGCTCTTGGTTTAACGTCTCATCCAACAGTGCAGCATTCCCACCGTACTGCACTGGAGTGTCATATTGGATTTTGTGCTCAAGCCTCTGATGTGGGAATTGTACGCTTGTGACTCAGAGGTGAAAGTGCTGCCCACTACACCGTGGAAAGCACCACCAAGCATTGCCCAGAGGTGTGAAGTTGAAACTTCAACGCCACTGACCGTGACTGTGCTTAGTCCTGGCGACCTGGGTCAGACTGGGGGCTTCCAGTGGCCTTGGCGCTCTGTGGCACTGTAGCTGGTGCCTACAGGCTATTTCCTACGTATCAAACAAACAGCTCTTGGCCCTGCTTGGAGGTTCATTCTGATGCAGCAGCTCACACCAGACCAGGAAAATCCAAGATGGGCACAGCTTTTTTAGCTGAAAGACAGGGAGGTCGTACACCTTTGCCCTTGTCGTATGACTGTTCTCCTTGCTTACCGGACTTTCCCAGCACTTTGTAGCATCTGGGAGTGTTTATGATGATAATCTATACATTTAATTATGGTGTAAAATGCTGGAAGCGAGGTTTTGGCACTGGGTTGGGATCGTTGGGTTGAGGCCTTATTAGGTGTTTGGAGTCAAAGCTACACTGTTTCCACAGTAGTTAAATTTTGTTTCTGCTTTCATAACAGGAAGTGACACGGTCAATTTCCCTGCTGGCATGAAGATTTCACTTCCTTTGTTTATTCATATCTAAAATTGTTGTTAATCTGAAACCATTTGCAACAAATTCTCTTTTGTAGGCACGTTTCATCCCAGTGAGCAAATTGACTTGGAATTCAATTTGTACATTGGCTAGGTTTTTTTTATATAAGTCGAATGCACTAGCATTTTATGGACAGCTGTCTTTTTCCCATCACCCCACTCCCTGAAACTAAAGTTACAAGTATTTGTCAAAAATTTGCAGTGTTCAATCTCTATGGTTCTGCAATTATTTGCTGCAGGCAAACTCTGACTGTTCAAGAGTTAAGTGTTCTTCCCTTGGCCTGGCCGGCATTCATTCCTCCCTCGAACAACATCACTTTATAAAAAGTTGATGAACTGACCGTCCAATTGCCATGAGTGGGATCTCGTTTTGTGAAAAACGTCTTCCAATTCGCGTACCTGACAGTGGCCAAATCAAATGAATCAGAAGGTCCCAGGTTTGTTCCTCAAGTGTGTGCTGACTTGGCTGAAGTCAACCTGGGCTTCTACATCTTGCAATCGTGCTGGTGGCTTATAGGAGCCAGGCAGCATTCTTGTAGCTGATTCCCAGTCAGTGACACCAAAACAACCCCCATCCCCCCCAAACCTACACCTGGACATTGAGTGAAAAGAGAGTTTGATTTTAGCGTGATGCCCCACATAATCAAATAACCCAACAACGCTCTTCTGATTGGCTTTTACTCCGAGTGGGTCATTGAGGAAGGGGATACAGGAGATTTGCAAGCACACAATGAGCTTGTGACATGGTCTGGGGCTGGAGACTGGGTGATGGGAGCAGGCAGGGGGAGGAGAAAATTGGGGTGGGGAATTGAATTACTGCTCTTTGACCACCTAATGTGAGAACTCCCTTTGGAAAGATCATGAACATGTTATGAGAAAGAAGGGACTGTAGGATAATGGAGCTTCCTTATGATGTCAACTTTGTGACACTCCTGTGCTGCATCTTGTGCCAAATGGCTGATTGTCAGAATACCCTTCCTTATCATTGGAATGCTGCCATGCTCCTCCAGTCAGCCATAACCTGCCAAACTCCGAAATAGAGCATAGACCAGCTAATGGCCGATTGTGCTGTTGCAAACAAAAATCACCTGCAAATGGGCAATTGCAGTGAATAGGGAACCTTGAGAATTGCGTCATCTTGATGTGTGGTTTCTTCGAGACCTGGGCAGATAACCTAAGCTGATCCCTCTGTAAAGTACTGAGGGAGCACTGCACTGTTGCAGGTTCTGTCTTTCAGCTGAGACATTAAACTGAGACCCTGTCTGCTCTCTCAGATGGACATAAAATATCCCATGACATTACTGGAAAAGGAGCAGAGGAATTATCCCAATATTTAGACCTTAATCAACACCACTAGAGGAGATTATGTGGTCATTGTCATGTTGCTATATGTGGGACCTTGCTGTGTGCAGATTAGCTGCTGTGTTTCCTACTTTGCAACAGTGACTACACTTTAAAAGTGCTTCATTGCCTGTAAAACACTTTGGGATATCCTGAGGTCGCGAAAGGCGCCATATAAATGCAAGTTCATTCATTTGTTCCTTTACGTCGAACAGAGAGTTTGATGCAGCAGCTTTGAGGGCTGAATAAGAGATCAGGTTTGAAATCCAGACCTACTCCTGCGGATTGAATTTTAATGTTCACTCGAGTGTGGAACCTGGGCAAAGTGTTGAGGAGTCCCTTTTTGATCCAGTTAAACATTGCTCCTAGAGGATGACATGACCACATGCCTGCAGATACCAATGGGCCCAGACTGTCTTCACCCTCTTGATGCTTCTCAAACTGAACCAGTTGGAAGAAAGGGGAGTAGTGTAGAGCTTTTTGCATGTTCTAAAATTTTATTTAAGCAACATGAAACATAGAGCAGGTCACTCCTTTCGCTGTCCTTGAAAACAGGAAAGAAAGGCTTACGTTAATAGTGTCTCTTATACAATGCCCTGTGTGTATTGAGTTTGGGCAATTTCAATGCCATTGTTAGAGGGCATTACATGAACTGAAATGTAACTAAGACTGCTTCATGTTGGAAATGGGAGAAAATGACATTGTTGAAGATGGCACTCCTCTGATATTTTGGGGAGCAATGAGGGTTAAAGTTCACTGTGGCAGAAAGAGGGAGTTTTACTGAGCACCTGGCTGTGCTTCACCTGCATTGGGAGTGCTTAATGTTGGGTCGGGTGGAGCAGGGTGGGGTGGGCGAGGGTGTCAGGTGGGGTGGGGTGGGTGAGGGGGTCAGGTGGAGCAGGGTGGGTGAGGGGGGTCAGGTGGGGCAGGGCAGGGTGGGCGAGGGGGGTGAGGTGGGGCAGGGTGGGGTGGGTGAGGGGGTCAGGTGGGGCAGGGCAGGGTGGGCGAGGGTGTCAGGTGGGGCAGGGATGGGTGGGTGAGGGGGTCAGGTGGGGCAGGGCAGGGTGGGTGAGGGGATCAGGTGGGGCAGGGCAGGGTGGGTGAGGGGGTCAGGTGGGGCAGGGTGGGCGAGGGGGGGGTCAGGTGGGGCAGGGTGGGTGAGAGGGTCAGGTGGGCGAAGATATCAGGAATAAAATTAGAAAATATTAAATTACAAAATGGATCCTTTAGCAGAAGACATCTCAACATTTAGGGACCATTTATTCATCAGCTCCATTTGAAACCCCTAATGAATGTCTCTTCAGATATTGGTGGGCATGTGTGAGGAATTAACGTGTTGAGCAAGTGGCCCGCTGGATCCCAGCTTCTCTAAACTAAAATAGGAGACAATTTGACAATTTTTTTTGTGTTTTGATCTGAATGACTGACTGCCAGGCTGCATGCAATTCACTCCTCACATCTGGCCTGCTTTCAAGTTTCAAAACAAAATTGAATCTGCAGTAAAAGAACACCCTTAAATATTTGGTGCTGATACAAGAACAGAAACGCAAGGAGCCATGTGCAGCCTGAGTTTAATGGCCCCTCTTGTAATATGTTTAGAAAGTTGCAGGTTGCCATTCATGGAAAGATTTGAGCAGTTTCTGGCTTTCCCCATCTTGCAATGTTTGAAAAGATCCCTGTGGCCCACGTTTTCAATGCTGTTTCAGCGCCTGAAATATGCACCCTGCATCTTATAAGTTATGTTTCTTACATTCAGTTTTCTTATTTTAGTTGTGGCAGGACTACCTTTTATATTGGTGTCTGGAACTGAACACACTAGAAAGAAAGACTTGCATTTGTGTAGACCCTCAGGACATCCCAAAATGTTTCATAGCCAGTGCAGCACCTTTAGTGTGGGAGGAGACTTGTGCAGCATAGGCACCAGTATCATCTAGTTGGGCTGAATGGCCTGTTTGTGTGCTTTAAATTCTATGCAAGTTGTCCCAGTTACCAGTTTGTACTGGTGTCTGTGTTTCTCAATCCTAGTTGGTCCATCAAGTCTATATTTTATTTCTTCCCATTCCTCCACATAACCCTGGCAAGCTGATCTAGGTTCTGTTGCCAGGGCGAGAGTGAAGAGCGACTTGACAGAAACCTTGACGTTTTCGAAGCTGGCTGAGGGAGAAGCCCATGCAAGTTTTGAAAGCTGGAACAAATATTCTGTCCTCCCAAGTGTTGACTGGTCAGCTGCTAACAATTTGACTCTTCTCTTGAGGGCTTTATTTAATAATTGTTTGTAGAAAGAATGTCAGTGCTGGGAAGGGAAGGAAAGCAAAGGCCTCATCTGAGAAATAGCTAAAAAACCAAAACAACTCCAAACGCTTCTGTTCCATTATGGTAACTATTAGTTTGTTGTACTTCCCTTAAAGATTTGAATTGAACTAATAAACATTGACTTCCTAATTGTGCTTGTACCAAAATACAACTTAACACGTTGATTAGAGCTGACTTTTTTTTGATTGGTGGGTAGAGTTGTTACCCCTGTTTGGATGTATTCCTGAAGCTTTCAATGCTGCAGTCACATGCCCAACAAATGTGCAACCGCCATTGGTCAATTAGTTCCCAATGCATCCATCCCAGTGTTCCATCTCCTTCCCACACCAGTTGAAAAGGGAGCTTCTGTAGATTGAGCTAGCCCAGCAGCATCTGCAGAGAGAAAAATAATGACTCAATGCTGAACTCTCTTTCTCTGGACTGATGCTGTCTGATGTGCTGCATGTTTCCAGCATTTTGTTTCTTCATTAGGTTTGTTCCTTTGTTCCACTGTGTTTAATATTTCTCTCTACCGAATTTCATTTTGCCAATGATTCACCTGCTGAGATTGGCTGACTCAGCACAGATTGGGCTCGAATCTGACTTCATTGAGCCACCAGGAATGTTCAATATGTTTTTGTCAATCCTTTTTATAAGTTTTCATTTGGGGAATAAAAGGACGCAATTGCTTAATATCTTGTCAACCCAGCAAGATGGAAACATGTGCTTCATTGTGGTCAGTATAGCCATTATTAAGTCGCTTTAACTTGGAAAAAGGAAAATACTTGCATTTGTGTAGCATCCTTCATGGCCACAGGCCTACCCAAAATCAGCCAGTAAAGTCCTTTTAAGTGTAGTCACCATTGTAATGCAGGAAATGCGACAGACTATTTGCACACAGCAAGCTCCCGCAAACAGCAACGTGATAATGACCATGTAACCTGCTTTTGTGATGTTGACTGAGGGAGAATGACCGGCCAGGTCACCAGTGAAAACTCCCCCGCTCTGCTTTGAAATGGTGCCATGGGATCCTTTACTTTTGCTGAAATGGAAGACAGGGCCCTCGGTTCAATGTCTCATCCAAAAGGCAACACTTCCCACTGTGCAGAGACCTCTCGCGATTGCACTGGAATGTCAGCTTAGATTTTGGTGGTCTGGGACTTGTCCACAACCTTTTGACTTGGTACTGAGTTTGCTGCCTACTGAGCCATGCCTAACACTCTTAACATGAGCCCTTTCCCCAGCTTTGCATTTTCAAAAAGTGGCTTGCTTTTCTAGCATTGAACAAATGGGCTTGTTGGTGCTCATGTGTTTCTGTGGTTTCTTTTTGTGTCTTTTAAGTAGAGACTCAGATGTGTGTGGCAGTGTGTGAGACACACTCCCCTCTACAGCTGTTGATAGACTTCAGCTTTCAGTGCTTAAGCTCTTGTAGGAATACTACTGCTGCAATGTATAATATGGTTGTCCACAACATGCAAAACCCCACAAACAGGGATATTCAAAGAATGAAGCCTTAGTTCCGATGTTCTGATGAAGGAAATAAATGCTTTCTAGGTAATTGAAACTGATGGATTTGCTGCAAGACGTGGGACTTAGAATTTTGAGTTGCCATACAAGTACTTGTTCTCTGTGGTTCAACATTCAGTCTCTTATGCAGTTTGTCATTCCATATCCTCTGTCTGTCACAAAGATTTATACTTTCAGCCCAGCTCTGCACCTGCCTCAGCTCATCTGCTGATGAAACTTTCAATCATGCTTTTGTTAGCTCCAGATTTGACTCTTCCAATATTCTGTTGGCCAGACTCTCACCTTCCATCCTCATAACCTTGGCCTCATCCAATATTGACTGTAGCCTAACTCGCACCAAGCCCCATTCACCCACCACCCCCTCTGCATGCTGACCCATTGGCTTTCAGTCCTGCAATACTGCTGAAAAGAGGGACATGTTGATGAAACTTATCCTCTTGTACTCATCAGGAAAAATGCAGGAATGCCAAATTTCAAACGATCACAACAATTTATACTACAGGAGGAAAGGATGCTGACTGATTGACAACTCTGATTGGCCAAGGTGTTGCCATGGCAAAAGTAACAGGAAACTCTAGGCTACCCCAAGCTTCTGGGTAATTCAAAAAAATACACAAGGTTTGAACATATTCCTTTTGTTTGCAGAGAACAAGTCCCTGCGTATGAATGTATGTTGCTTCTAGCAAGTATAAATGAGCAACATTATGAGCTCAAGTAATGATCTTAAATTGGTTGTCAGTGTAGTTTTAGTGCACTAAATTGTTGTGAAATTTTAAAATTTGGCATTCTTTGCGTTTGTCCTGATGAGTGCAAGATGAAAAACTTTGGCAACATGACTCTCTTCAGCAAAATTCAAGTCCCGCAATGTTATTGTCTCAATGGCCTCACCTACAACCCTCCAAGATCTCTGCCTTCAGAGACTTGCATAGAATTTACAGTATAGAAACAGTCCATTCGGCCCAATGTGCCACATGAGTCTCCTCCCGCTTTATTTATTTCACCTCAGTCTTAAACAGAGGGATGAGTCCCTGCTCCACCTCTGATCGCTTGTGTATCCTCCACTTCCATCAACCCACCTCCTTCACCCCATCATTGGGCCCCAAGCCTTCAGCCGCTAGGTCCTAAACTCTGGAAATCTTTCACCAAATATCCCTGATCCCCTCTTCTCCTTTTAAGTTGCTCCATTAAAACAACCTAGGCACTTGTGTCAGGTGTGACTTTATTTGTTCTCTGTATTTGCATCTCGTGTAGTCCTGTGAAGAGCCATGGGAGGTATTAAGGACATAACATCAGAAATAGGAGCAGTAATTGGACGTTGGGCCCCTTGAACCTGCTCTGCCATTCAGTAAGATTATGGCTGATCTTCAATATCAACTCCACTTTCCTGCCCTGTCCCTGATTCCCTTAAAAAAATCTTTATCAATATCCATCTTGAGTATTCTCATCAATAAAGTATCCAGGACCCTTGGCTTGGAAGATATTAGAAGTGCTTTATAAATGAAACTTCTTTGCTGTTGTTGAGATTGTGAAAATCCAAACCTGATTTAATACTGCAGGAATCCTTTTTCACCATAGGAATTCTGACTCGCTCAGTTTCTCCATAAGCCAATATTCCTACTCATGACTTCATCTGATTATAAATTCATGGCATGATACAGAACAGGAGGGGGCCATTTGGCTCATCGTGACGGCTTTTTGAAAGGGCTATCCAATTAGTCCCACCCCCTCTGTCTGTTCTCCATACTGTGAATACGATTAAAAAAAAAACACTCGTACGTAGTTGCAGCACAGTGACAGTGATTCTGCAGCTATCTTGTGTGTTGTGATGACCTTTTCTCAACCACCAAAATCGTACAAGGGAGGTGTTTTTTTAACTGGTTAATTTAATTTGATCAATCTGTTGACTTTTGGAAACATTCAGTGATTTTTTTTCCCCAAAGCCTGTCCACAAGACACAAGTCAGGAGTGTGATGGAATACTCCCCACTTGCCTGGATGAGTGCAGCTCCCACAACACTTAAGAAGCTGGACACCATCCAAGGCGAAGCAGCCCCGTTTGATTGGCACCCCATCCACAAACATTCACTCCCTCCACCACCGACGCACAGCGGCAGCAGTGTGTATCATCTACAAGAGGCACTGCAGGCGTTCACCAAGGCTCCTTAGGCAGCACCTTCCAAACCCACGACCACTACCATCTAGAAGGACAAGGGCTGCAGACACGTGAGAACACCAGCGCCCGGAAGTTCCCCTCCAAGTGACTCACCATCCTGACTTGGAAATGTATCGCTGTTCCTTCACTGTCGCTGGGTCAAAATCCTGCAGCTCCCTAACAGCACTGTGGGTGTACCTACACCACAGGGACTGCAGCGGTTCAAGAAGACAGCTCACTGCCACCTCCTTAAGGGCAATTAGGGATGGACATTAAATGCTGGCCTAGCCAGCGGCACCCACATCCCGTAAATGAATAATCAAAAAAATTCTTGATGTTTTGTCATATTCAGCTTTTTAAGTCATGTGATAATTTATGGCAGAGTCTAAACACATGTTTTGACAATTAGGAAAACGGATAAACATTCCAAAGGATTGAGTTTTGCTGCTCTCTCTGTTTGTGCATCAGGCTCTGCTACTCAAACTTGCCCCATTAATGAGTTGGTCTTTGTTATTTTGTTGTATGCTTTTTCTTTGATGGGGATGGGGAGTGTTGGGGAAGATGAAGAGAAATTTGGGAGGAAGTTATATCCCTATTAAAAGATTTCCCAACCTCTTTCTTCTTTTAATTACTGCAAATCTGTTTCCTGGGCTGTTTTGCCCTCTCTCCTCTTTCATCTGCCTCCTCTTCCTCTCTCCCAGCTGGAGTTCTTCAGATGCTGCCGTGACCCACTAGACTTGAATTATTTCCGTTTCATTTTGCTGAAAGTTGTGTGAGATCAATCTAGCAGCCCTGGCTCACAATGTCCTTCCTAAAGAATACTGGCGTTACAGGAACCAGACTGACACCCAAGAGCCATCTTGTGATGATACCATGTTAACCGCAGTGCTGAATGGGCTCGGGGAGTCTGGATAGCAATATGAGCTAAAATAATGAGGCGAGTGGGAGATCAAGAAATGGTCAAAACTTGCTCAGCTAATTTCTTCTTCGATGAAAAGATGGATTTTATGTATATCTTAGTTAATTATTTCTGGGTGGAACAGCATTCCTGTGATCCCCACACAAGGGTCGATTTGTTCACTTAATCCCAGAATGTTTCTGTACGACAGCTTGCATTTATTTAGCGCCTTTAACGCATTAAAATTACCCAAGCTGCTTCACAGGATCGTTCTAAAGTAAAATTAGACACCAAGCCACATGCGGTAAGCGCAAATTGGAAGGCATGACCAAAAGCTTGTCAAAAAGAGGTAGGTTTTATGGAATGTCTTAAAGGATGAAGGAAAAGCAGAGAGTTTAGGGATGGAATTCCAGAATTTGGTTGTCGGCAGCGGAAACCACAGTCGGCAATGGTGGAATAATTAAAATTGGGGATGGTCCGGTGCCAGAGTTAGAGGGCCACAGAGATCTTGGTGGTTCGCTGAGCTGGAGGAGATCCTTTTTGTATTCATTTGCGGGATGTTGGTGTCGCTGGCTAGGCTAGCATTTATTGCCTATCCCTAATTGCTTTTTACAGAAATGAGGGGTGAGGCAATGGAGGGATTTGAAAACAACAGTGAGAATTTTATAAACGAGGCATTGTTTAATCAGAAACCAATGTGAGTAAACAAACACCGGGTTAATGGATGAACTGAAAGATTAGGGACAGAGTTCTGAATGAACTCAAGTTTATGGAGGAGAGAACCAGGGAGCCTCGCCAGTCCATTAGAATAGTCAATTCTAGAGGTAATGAAGAAATGCATGAAGGTTTCAGCAGTAGATGAGCTGAAGCAGGGGCAGAGTTGGGCGATGGCATGGAGTTAGAAATAGGTGATCTTGGGGTATGTGGTCGGAATTTGCTCAGGTTCAGATATGGCACCAAGGTTGTGAACAGTCTGGTTCAGCCTCACAGCTGCCAGAGAGAGGGTGGAGTTGGTGGCTAATGAATGGGGTTTGTGATGAGGGTCAAAGACAATGGCTTTGGTCTTCCCAATATTTAATTGGAGGAAATTTCTGCTTAACCAGGACTGGATGGCTGGCAAACAGTCTGTTAATTTAGAGACAGTAAAGCAGTTGAGAGAGTTGCTGATGAGGTAGAGCTGGGTGTGTTGTCAGCGTACCTGAGAAAGCTGATGCTGTGTTTTGGGAGATATTGCCCAGTGGCAGCATGTAGATGAGAAATGGTTGGGGTGGGGGGGGTGGCGCTGCCAAGGGTACATCCTCATGGAGATTCCAGAGGTAACTGTACAGGAATGGGAAGAGAAGTTATAGCATGTGATTCTCCGGCTACAGTTAGATAGGAATGGAAGCACTGAGTGAAGTCCCACCCAGCTGGACAAGTGACGCTCTGGCAGCTGCTTCTTGGAAATTGTTGACTCCTTGTTGAAATACCGTCCTAAAAGCACAAGCTGTCTTTCATTGTCTCACTAAGTGGTCATTCTTTGAGTCCAGGCCTAGGTGGCTATTCTAATGTGTAGGAGAGGCATCAGGGCTGGTGTATGAGAGAGAACTTGGAACCATTTAATGTACTTGTGGGGCAGAATATTGCAGTCGACATGAGGGGGCGGGCCTGACACACCGACGCGTAAAATGATGCGTGATGACATCGGGCATGCGTCCCGACATCATCGCGCATCATTTCGATATTTCGTTTGGTGGGTGCGTGCCAGACGCAGCTGCGCACCCGCCAAACTGTCAATGGCCCGTTAAGGCCATTAAAAAAAGTAATTGAAGTTGTTAACGACGCTGCCTGCCCAACTTTAAGGTTGGCGGCAGGTGAAGAGCTCAAGCGGCCTTTGCATTTTTCAGGAAACCTCATCCACGGGAGGGATGAGGTTTCCTGAAGGTCTTCTAAAATAATTAAATAAATTTTGCAAAATGCGCAAACATGCCCCAGCTCATGCGACGCTTTCACATGAGTGGACATGTTTAAATAAAACTTTTCAATAAATGAAGTAAAAAAAAAAAATATCAGCTTAATCTCCGAGGCAGCTCTGTGCCTCGCGGAGATTGCTGTGCTCTTTCGCGTGCATTTGCGAAAGCGCGCAGGCCCCGACTCTCCCTCCTCCCCCCCTCCGTCCGCACAGGTAGTGCTGAGTGCTACTGGCCATGCGTTACGCTGGGTGAGCCTTAATTGGCCCGCCCATGTAAAATGGTGGCATGCAGCTGATCGCGGGCAGCGATTGGCTCCATGCTCACTCCCGAACAGCCTGCCCGCCATAGGAAAAATTCACCCTATGGTTTACAGATCTGTCACATGGTGTTGGGTAATGCTTTAGATATTTGAGTCTATGAATTAAGCGAATCATGCAAGTGCACTGCACATCATTGAAGTGTGTTCTGACTTGAGGGCAGCAATTAACCGAGTGGCTCTGTTACTAGACTAGCAGTCCGGAGAGCTTGGCTAATAATTCATTGGTAGTGCTAATCCCAGGGGTAAATAACCACCTGCGGTAAATCTTCTTGTGTTCCTATGATTGAGATTTTGAGCAGGTATTAGTAAGTATGACTATGAAGCTGCTGAATTGTTATAAAACCCAACTGGCTCACCAATTTCCTTTTTAGGAAGGATAGCTGGCCTATGTATGACTCCAGACCAACCTCAACATAATTGACTCTTGACTGCCTCTGAGTGGCTTCAGTTGTAGCACCAAATAAGGATGAGCAATAAATGGCAGCCTTGCCATTGATGACCACATCCTGAGAATGAATTTCTTTTTTAAAAAAAGCACATACAGCACTCGACGCCAGTGTTAGCACTAAGTTTACAAGATGTGTTGGTTCTGGTTCCTTTTCCTCTCCTTTTTAACTTCCTCCATTTGCACTCTTCTGAAGAGTTGGGACTATTGGACCTTGCTAATGAGGATTTCTACAACAACTACTTTGTTTTTTTTCCTACCCCCCCACCCCCCCCACCCCGTCTCTCTCTCCCTCTGTCTCTCTCCTTTTCCCATCTTGCTCCCACCACCCTGTTGGCACCCTCAGAGATGACCTAAAGTGCGGCTCCTAGTGTTGCCAACTGACCTCAGTATCTCGCCATTTTTCTCAAAAACCTGAGGTTAGGGGCCGACAACAGGCTATCCAACTACAGAGGGCCTCGGAGCTGAACCTGATCCTGTATTCATTTAACACCCACACATACATTTCTCCAGCAGGAGACATTGGATTGCACTTAGGGGTAGGAACACTGGTTGATTCTGTTTTCTCGCACAGGGATCAAATGTAGCACTTGTCAATGTATTTCCTTTTATCAGTGGTTCCACTGGACTTGTAAATTCATGAATGTTTTAGTGAACTTCTCAGTAAAGCAGCAACTTAATTAATTATTGATTACATTCAAGCTGCACATCACAGATGGCATCCCCTCGGACTTGTACCTGGTACGGGGATATCAGGAGGTGTGATCTGTAAGCACACAGAACAAACGCACAATGATATAAGGCCATGACGGACGTAATGCCTGACTCGAGGGACAGTAACTGAAGGGCAGTGACTACAAAACCCGGCTTCTAAACGTCGTTTTGGAATTTCCTATCCCAGCTCTGAGTTCTGGCTAAAGCTGGTTTCACTTTATATCCACCAGGGAAACATTATTTGCTTCTGAGTTTGGTTAGTTGTTGATCTCCCCTCCCCCAGTTGCCAGGACTTCCCTGGTGTTTAAGGAATTAATGATTAAGCTGGACGCTGCAGAAAACAGACCCAGGAGAAAAATCACAGGGCCTTTAAAATGCAGTGTTTGTTTTTAAATAAATCTTTGAACGTTTTTTGTTGTTGCTAGAGCTGGGGAAGAGAAAAGAGCTCTTTGACTGTCTGTCTGTCAAGAATTATGCAATTGGGCTAATTAAGACTGTTAATTCCCGCACTAGCATGGGAAGAACGGGCAGTGTGGAGATGTACATGTTGTGCAATCAATGGTGAGAGTGGGGTGGGATGAGGGTGGGATGAGGGTAGGGTGGGGTGGGGGTGGGGTGGGTGGGGTGGTGTTGTGGGATGCTTAGAAATTGGCAAAAAAACCACCAGGAATGTGCTCATCAGGGCAACCCACTGCCCCTCCCCTCCCAGCTTCAATGATGCATCTCGTCTTAATGTGCCATATCTAGCTTTCAAATATTTGTGAAAACCTTTGCATCAGTGCTGCCTTTCAAAGATGCTTTAAGTTAATTTTGGCATTTCTTTCAGAAATGCCAACTTCCTTGGAATGTGTACTGTCCATTGGTTGGAACCAACTCCACTCTGTTTTCTCTGCCCAATTAGCCAAATTCAGCCGGGGCCTTACAATTAGGCTCAGCGCAAAGTAAGAGAATGGGATGGGGTACAGAGAGGAAACAAAGCCATGGTTTCTCCTCCTGATTTGCCCTCTAGCAATTCCTGCAGGAAAATAGGCCTGTGTGGATGTCGGTGAGGAAGAGTTCAGGCTCCACTATAATCTCTTGGGTGTGAATAGTCTACTCATCTGCACAGTCTCTGAATAGCTATGGGCTGAGATTCTGGGAGCTGGTGGTGATGTCCATCACTCACTGTGAGTCAGCACTTTGGCTGAAGAGGATTGAAAAAGAGAAAGGAATTCCTGTAGTCCTATCTCTAGCTAAAAGAAAATAACAGCCTTGCATTTATATGGAGCTTTTCATGACCTTACTGTCATCACTGTTTTAATGTAGGAAACACGCCAGCTAATTTGTGAAGAGTGCAGGAGAGCATGTTAATAGCAGCACCAGTCATACTGAAAAATGAGGTGTCAACCTGGTGAAGCTACAACATAGGACCACTTGCGTACCAAATAGCATAAGCACCAAGTGATACAGAGCTAAGTGATTCCACAACCAATGGATCAGATCTAAGCTCTGCAGTCCTGCCACATCCAGTCATGAATGATGGTGGACAATTAAACAACTCACTGGAGGAGGAGGCTCCACAAAGGTCCCCAGCCTTAAAGACGCAAAAGCCCAGCATATCAGTGCAAAAGATAAGGCTGAAGTATTTGCAACAATCTACAGCCAGAAGTGCCAAGTGGATGATCCATCTCGGCCTCCTCCGGAGGTCTCCAGCATCACAGATGCCAGCCTTCAGCCAATTCGATTCACTGCATGTGATATCAAGAAACAGCTGAGGGTACTGGATGCTGCAAAGGCTATGGGTCCTGACAATATTCTGGCAATAGTACTGAAGACTTGTGCTCTGCAACTTGCCACACCCCTAGCCAAACTCTTCCATTACAGCTACAACATTGGCATCTACCCAGCAATGTGGAACATTGCCCGGGAATGTCCTGTACACGAAAAGCAGGACAAATCCAACCCGGCCAATTACAGCCCCATCAGCCTACTCTTGATCATCAGTAAAGTGATGAAAGAGATCACCAATGGTGCTATCAAATGGCATTTGCTTAGCAATAACCTGCTCACTGGCGCTCAGTTTGGGTTCTGCCAGGATCACTCAGCTTCTGACCTCATTACAGCTTTTATTCAAACATGGACTAAAGAGCTGAATTCCAGAGGTGAGGTGAGAGTGACTGCCCTTGACATCAAGGCCCCATTGTGTGGCATCAAGGAACCCTAGCAAAACTGAAGTCAATGGTAATCAGAGCAAAAACTCTCTGCTGGTCATACCTAGCACAAAGGAAGATGGTTGTGGTTGTTGGAGGTCAGTCATCTCAGCTCCAGGCCATCACTGCAGGAGTTCCTCAGGGTAGTGTCCTTGGCCCAACCATCTTCAGCTGCTTCATCAATGACCTTCCTTCCATCATATGATCAGAAGCGGAGATGTTTGCTGATGATTGCATCATGTTCAGCACCATTCTCGACACTTCAGATACTGAAGCAGTCCATGTCCAAGCGCAGCAAGACCTGGACAATATCCAGGTTTGGGCTGACAAGTGGCAAGTAACATTCACGTCACGCAAATGCCAGGTAATAATCCCCAAATAGAGAGAATGTAACCATCGCCCCTTGACATTCAATGGCATTACCATTGCTGAATCCCCCACTATCAACATCCTGGGGGTTACCATTGACCAGAAACTGAACTGGACTAGCCATATAAATACTGTGGCTGCAAGTGCAGGTCAGAGGTTAGGAATCCTGTGGCAAGTAACTCACCTTCTGACTCCCCAAAGCCTGTGCATCATCTACAAGGCACAAGTCAGGAGTGTCATGGAATACTCTCCACTAGCCTGGATGGGTGCAGTTGCAACAACACTCAAAAAGCTTGACACCATCCAGGACACAGCAGCTTGATTAGCACCCTTCCACAAACATTCACTCCCTCCACCACCGATGCACAGTAGCAGCAGTGTGTACCATCTACAATAGGCACTGCAGAAACTCACCAAGTCTCCTTAGACAGCACCTTCCAAACCCATGACCCCTACCATCTAGAAGGACAAGGGCAGCAGATAGATGGGAACACCACCACCTGGAAGTTTCCCTCCAAGTGACTCACCATCCTGACTTGGAAATGTATCGCTGTTTCTTCACTGTCGCTGGATCAAAATCCTGGAACTCCCTCCTTAATAGCACTGTGGGCGTACCTACACCACGTGGACTGCAGAAGTTCAAGAAAGCAGCTCATCACCGCTTTCTCAAGGGCAATTAGGGATGGGCAATAAAAGCTGGCTTAGCCAGCGATGCCCACATCCCATAAATGAATTTTTTTTAAAAAAAAGCAAGCTCCTACAAACAACAATGAGATAATGACTAGGTAAGGTTTTAGGTATTGGGCGGGGCACCTGGGGAATTCCTCTGCTTTTCTTCGAATAGTGCTGTGCATCTTCTACGCTCAACTGAAAGGGGAGGTGGGGCTTCAGTTTAACGACTCACGCAAGACACTGCACCTCCTGACAGCATGGTACTCCCTCAGCATTGCTGTCCAGCATGAGCCAGGATTACGTACTCAAATCCCTGGAGTGGTGTTTGAATCCACAACCTTCTGGTGTCAAACACCCGAGTTCTACCCACTGAGCCATAACTGACATGAGGATTGGCGATTTCCCCATTGTACACTGGGCTACTGCTGGGTTCAACCAGCTAAAATTGCGCAGATCAGAACAAAGAAGTGTCAAATTTACTACTGCTCATCAGCTGGGACTGCCCTACCAGTTACGATACAATATTGGTTTTTGGGTTGTTAAAATCTAAGTAGGAGGAATCCCAGACACGGGATGAGTCTTTACCACCAGACTTGGTCAATCAGCCAGGTTGGCTTGACTGTTGGCAACATCTACACCAATTTCTGCAGTTGTTCACGGATTAAATTTAGCAAAGGTAACACTGAATATGTTATAATGTGTAACGTTCTCCAACGTTCCTCACTTTAAACTGAAAGAGGAAGGGGAAAATAGACTTTCATTTAATCTTATTTTAAAGTTGAAACTGTTGGGCAATGTTCCTGACTTGCAAAACCACAGGCATATGTTTTTACTGAGATTATTGTGGAGGGTGAACGGAAATTCTGTTGTTTTTCTGTGCTTGAGTATTTTAAGCATTAAGGTGACTGTCACCAAATGGCCAACGTTGGGTAGTTTGGTACCAGAACATTCTTTGCAACTTTGCACAAGAAACCACAACACAAGAAATAGGAGGAGTAGACCATATGGCCCATCGAGCCTGCTCCACCATTCATTACAATCCTGGCTAATCTTGGGCTTCAACTCCATTTTCCTGCCCGTTCCCCATATCCCTTGATTCCCTGAGTGACCAAAGTTCGGTCTGTCCCAGCCTTAATTGTATTCAACAATGGAACATCCATAACCCTCTCGGGAAGAGAATTCCAGAGATTCACAACCTTTTGAGCGAAGTAATATCTCCTTATCTCAGTCCTAAAAGATCAGCCCCTTATCCTGAGACTCCTGAGGGAGTTAAGAGAACAATCCAGTGTTTTAGATTCCCCGACCAGCAGAAACAATGTCTGTGTCCACCCTGTCAAGCCCCTTCAGAATCTTGTATGTTTCAATGAGATCACCTCTCATTCTGATAAACTCCAGAGAAAATGGACCCAATTTGCTCAGCAAAAAAAAAAACACTTCTCCTTTGACTACTTGTTTTTGCACTTTTTTAAATGAAGCGGATCCCTTTCAAGTATGAATATTCTATTGGGGACACCCAGCCAGTAGGTACTTGGCTGCCCAGAGCAAAACCGTGCAAAAATGTTCTTGTACAATATTGGAAATAATGCCCGTCTATTAGGGAAGTCAAGACCAAGGGGGCACAGCTTTAGTTGGAACTCGGGTGTTCAGAATTGCTTCCAGGAAACACTTCTCTCTCTCTCACACACACACACACACACACACACACACACACACACATGCAGGGTAGTGAAAATCCGGATCACACTCCCTCAAAGGTCTGCTGCTGCTGGGGGTCAATTGATAATGTCAAAACTGAAACTGAAGGACCTTCGTTGGGTAAGGATATTAAGGGCATTAAAGGTAATGGAACCAGGGTGGGTAGATGGGAGTTAAGAAATCTAAAGGTGGGTGAGCGTTCGATTGTGGACCGCCTAGTGTCTAGGAACCTCTCTGAGGATCAAGGAAGTACAGCATTCTTTAAAGTAAACTGTTTGTTTGACAATTAGGAGCAGTTTGGGTGTGTGTCCATGCATGTCTGTGGATCCCTATTTCTAGAATAAAAGAAAGAAATACCATATTTAGAAACTTTTTAAGATCTCAGGAGTTCTCTCAGCGCGCATCAGCCAATGAAATGTTTTGGAAGTGTGACACTGTTGTCACCATGTGAAACACAATGTCTGTGCACAGCAAGTCCCACAAACAGCAATGTGATAACGATTAGAGATTTTAAAAAAATGATGTTGATAGAGGGATAAATATTGGCCAAGATTGGCTAGAGAAAACTCCCCTGCCCTCCAATCTATTGCCGTAGGATTTTCTGTGCCCATTTGGGAGGGCAGATGGGGCCTCTGTTTAATGTTGCCGCCGAAAGGCAGCACTTCCTTGGTATTGCACCGGACTGTCAGCCTTGATTTTTATGCTCAAGTCTGCAGAGTGAGGCTTGAAACCACCACCACCTGACTGAGAGGCAAGAGTGCTACTCGGTGAGCCATGACTGAAAAAATATTTTCTGAATGTGCAGCATTGTGTTAACGTCTAGGCTTATAGAAAAATCTCCAGCAATTACCAAAGGTATGTGCCGCCAATTCCTGAAGGCTTTGTTTGGATCCTGAGAAGTGGTCGATTGGGAGACTCTTGCTGCTCTTTGCGACTATTGTGAAGGGGGAGATTATCTTTGATTAAAGTTCAATAATTGATTGGTGGGTTTGAGAAGAAGTGGAAGAGTCTAAAACTGAAACATTGTATGTGAAATCAAGATATAATGGATTGAATGCCCTTGCTCTTGGTCGTGTTTCACGATCATTTATAATTGGTGCAAATCACTATGTATGGCTGAGATATTGTTAATTTATAAACCAGGGGTGTCCTGACATCTCATACCCTTCTACCTGAGTGGCAGTATGCTTCACTCATTTGCCAAGTTTCATTGGTTCCACTGCTTGCTTCATTAATGAGGCTAATTCTTGTGGGAATAAAAATGTTGTCGTAGCAACTGAATTTCTTTTTTTTTTCCAGGCACTACCCAAAATCATCATTCACTGCTGTGGCAGATACCCCAGAAAACCTGCGCCTGAAGAAACAGAGCAAGCTGCAAAGTCAAGTAAGTAACCCGGTCAGAAAAGTGAAATGCTTCAGAGGCTGGAAATCTGAAATAAAAATCAGAAGATGGTGGATATACTCCAGGTCAGGGAGCATCTGTGGAGAGAGAAACAGAGTTAATATTTCAGGTCAATGACATTCTGACGAATACCAGCTTGTCTGAAATCAGTCTCTCAGCTCGGAATTGCTTGCTATCCTCCCGTCAGTGGACAACCCCTTCCTACTAGGCTGCTGAAGGATGCTGGCTGTGTCAAGCTTTGGGAATAAGGTTTGGCTCATGGCAACTTCAAGCTTTGTAATGAAATTGCACCTTCACTATTAAAGCGTTTGTTTAAACATTTTCCTCTAATGCCCTCCCGCAGGCTGGGGTTTGATTGCATAAGTACTGGTTGCCCTATTTGTGTTATTCCTCTGCAGGCCCAGGGAGGCATCAGTCATGAGCAAGATCCTGACCTTGAACAATGGCAGCAAGATATGGAACTGTAATGTACCCAATGGCCAGTGCTACAAGGGAGGGGGAGAGATAATTGGGAAGGGGGAGACATGGAGGACCAATGGGGATTGGCCAATCCATCTGAACTGCTGCTGAGCTTACTGACAAGTGGACAATTGTGGCATCTTGTGTGACTATCAATAACTACCTGGTTTAGGTGGCAATGGGGATACCTAATGTAATAGCTTTGCACATCAGTGTAGTGATTTATGGCACTGGACTAGCAACTGCAATGTCATGACTTTTAAGATGGCCAAAAAAACAGACTCTATCTGCTTATCAGTTGGCATAGGATCCACGAGGATTGACATGTCAGTTGCCCAATGGTAGACCATGGGGAGGGAGGAGATGGTGTGAGGGTGGTGGGGAATTGGGTGGTTGTGTGATGAAACCTCATCTTGGAACTCATCCAACCAGAGCTGGCAAGCCTAGGTAGAAGATTTTACTATTCGATGCCCGGCTTACCTCTTAATAAAGCATATTAAATCCCTCACAATTTGAATATACAATGCTGTCCATCAAGAGGAAATGAGCAGCAAACAGTTCTGTTGACACTACTGGAAAGTTAGAGTGACAGCGAACCTATTTAAATAAATGGAGCTCTACTTACTCTCTTGAAGATGCTTTTATTTTAATGGTAATAAAGAAAGAAATGAACTTATTTTTTAACAGTACTTTATAGTCATCACTATTGTAATGTAAAAAATGTGACAATCTGCATACACAAAAGCTCCACAAACAGAAATGTGATAGTGATCAGAACATTTGTTTTTAGTTTTTGGTTGCGGGTGCTTTGGAAATCTTCGCTGCTCTTCGCACTTGTGTTGTGAGATCGTTTATGTTTACCTGAAAGGGCAGACCAAATAACTTGGTTCAACATCTCATCTGAAAGGCGGCACTTCTGACAGTGCAGCACTCCCTCAGTACTGCACTGGCTGCGTTGGCTGGGATTTTCTGGGACTCGAACCTATGACCTTATGACCGAGGGATGAGAGTCCAACCAAATGAGCCCAGGCTGGCACTGTGCAGTTTTGGGTTTTCAGACACTCTTTTCTTTCCCTTTTTTGGGTCTGTGTAAGCAATGCAATGGCAGCGTTAGGGCTCTCCTTTTCAACCGGGCATCTTTTGATGCCATTCCTGCTGCGAGGTTGGGCTTCATGTGCTTTTGTAGACCAGGAGCAGGGCCAATGAATGGGCAGCTGCTCGGGGAAAAAAAAAGGCAGTTGCACCCCAAGGGGCGATCGCGCAGCCAAATCCACTTACAATTCTTGAATGTTCGAGTGTCTTCAGAACCAGCCACAGTTAAACAGGGTTACGATTCCAAATCAAAAAAATGAGAGCAGATAGCTCCCTATGGAGTGGGACAGCTCTGCTACTGAACAAAAGTCAGACTTATGGATTAAACTTCCAAGAGTGTCAATCTTCTGAAAACGAGGTGCACCCGTTCCTGGAATGTTGTTTTATGTTGGAAGTGCTATATAAACACAAGCTGTCCCTGTGAAGAAGACGTGTTCCATTTAAAGCGCTAGTTCTCATTGTGCCTTTTTGAAATACATTCAGTCCAAAATCTTCAAGAGTGTTTATACTGTTTTACTGCTTCAAAACAAAAAGTAAACAAAAGCAGAAAATGCTGGGAAAACTCAGCAGGTCTAGCAACGTCTGTGTGAGAGAGAAACAGAGTTAACGTTTCAAGGCCGTATGACCCTTTTATCACCCAAAAAGTAACTTTTTTTTGCAGTTGAGAGGTTAAATTGACAAATGGAAAATTTCACACTCGATTGGGTTTGTTAATTCATGAGTAGTGAAGCTCTATAACTGAATCAATAACGGGTGCAGTCGATGTAGTGCCTCCTAGACAGTCTGTTATTGATGAATTTCAGTGAATGTATAAATGTACAATGATTGAATGTAGCAGATTCCAGCCTCTTACTAACAGCACTACTGGACTTGATACTTAATTGCAACCTAAAACTACCTTGAAATGGGTTACCCATGTAACAGGTGCCTTAGTGCAGAACTATTCCCCCTTGCTTCCTAAGAATAACATTTGATCAAAGGAGAGTTGTCTTTGAGTAAGGCAGTGAGGGGAGAGCATTACAACCCTGGGGAAACAGCTCTAAGGGTTTCCTGGACTAGTAAACAATATCAAGTAGGCTACTGAAATTACCGTCTCCTCTCCCGATCTGTTGCTGGGTTGGGGAGCTTTCTTTTCCCTCTTCTTGAATAATAGGGCAGACAGGAGACCTGTTCCATATACAAAGGATGGTTTGAAGCTGATCTCTTCTGTGTTTGTTGAATGATGTGAGCTCGTTGATTCTGAAGTTGCAGCCTTGGAGAGACGGTTCTGGAGGCACTGCTGATGCAGGCCACCAATGTCCCGGGCTGACTTTCGACATGCAAAGTATTTTTGATATTTACAATTTTTAAAAAAACGTTTTCTCACCTCCTCCCCTGAGGACATTGCAGAACATGCTCAAGAAGTCACTTCTCATGTCAGTATTGGACTGTTTGACTATGAGGAGACCCACAATCAAACACAAATCAGGCTATGCTTTGCAGTAGGGGCTTTATGGATAGCAGAGAGGGGTTCATTGCTTTCTCTTCCCTCATCATCACCACCACCTCCCTCTTCAACCAGCCCCAGATATCTTTGTCCCAGGTGAGGTCAATTACATTATCCTTTTTGTGACCTGGATCAGCTAACTGAGCATAAACCAATTTGAACCAATCGCTTTCCTGATCTTGTTACTTAGTTTATCAACTGGCTAAGGTCTTAGGGAACCACTACGTTACCATTGGTTTATGGCGCTTTCTCCCTGTCTCTCTGGCACAGCTCCAGTTTCAATGTGGGTTCGGCTACCTGGAGAGCGTCTGGATGTGCTTTAGGGACCATGTGTCACAAGATACATAAACAGCCACCTCCAGTGATGATTGCTGGCATTTAGTTTCATAGCGAGTCAGCTGATTCTTCAACATTGGCCAACAATGGCCTTTCCAACTGGCTGTCGGATCTCCCAATGCTCTCCCTGCTAGTACTAACCTAGCCATCTTCCACCTTTGGAATTTTAAAGTCCACTGAAGAGGAGAGGCAGGCAGAATATCAGACTCATCTTCAACACAAAAACAGGCCATTCACCCAACTAGTTTATGCTGGTGTTAATGCACCACATGAACCTCTCCCAAACCCCTCTTCATCTAGCCCCATTAGTATAACCTTCTGTTCCTTTCTCTCTTATCTATCTACTACTTAAACACATCTATACTATTTGCCTCAACTACGCCCTTTGGAAACAAGTTCCATGTTCTCACCACTCTCTGAGTAAAGAAATTTCTCCTGAATTACTTATTGAAATTATTAGTGACTATCTTATGTTGATAGCCCCTAGTTTTTGTTTCTCCCACATAAGGAAACATCCTCTCTTCACCTACCCTTTTAACACCTTTCATAATCTTAAAGCTCTCTATTTGGCTACTCTTCAACCTTCTCTTTCTAAAGAAAAAAGCCACAGCTTGCTCAGCCTTTCCTGATTGCATGCGTCCTCTCAGTTCTGGAATAATCCTTGTGAATCTTTTCTCATGCGCTTTCTCTCTATCCTTTTTGTAACGTGGAAACCAGAACGTGCACAGTACTTCGAGTATGATTGAAATTTTAGCTTATGGAGATTGTAGTGTGTTTGTCGGTGATGGTAGTGTTGGGGGGAAGGTGGGGGGGTGATGGTGAGGAGAAAGAGAAAGATGCATTGCAGCAAGATGAGGGCTGTTTATCAGATTGGCTGATTTCCTCCCGTCCAGGCATTCAAGAGAAGTGTGACTTAAGATTGCTGCATTGCACAGAACATTTATATAAATATAAAAAGCCATGGTTTATTTTTAAACTTGTGTGTCATCTTAAAAATATTATAATGCTTGGTTAGAAACTTCTGCTCCAGATAAGGTGTGTCAACTTCCTTGTGACGTTTATTCAGTCCTCTGAGTAGTTTCTAGTAGTCTTTTTGTCTTGGGTGGGAGTGAGGATGAGCTCTGTTGCTTTCATGCTTTGTGATGGTATCTGCATCTCCCAGGAAATATCTCTGACCCTTTTGTAGTCAAATCATGGGCACAAAAATTAGAGGGTTATCAAGGATTTCTGAATGACCTTGTCAGCTATTAATACACTCTGTGGTTTGGAAAGCCACAGTCTGGTTAATTAGTGCCTGATCTGCAAAGAGTTCATATAGTCTGAGGAATGGGAAGGGAAAAACAAACAGAGTCGGTCTGATCTGTGGCCAGTAGTCCTTGTTGGTCATTTGGGGGCTGGTTGCGGTGGTTGTGGGGATTGGTTGCAGGGAGAAGAGAAGGGAGAGCGTGCTTGTATACATGTTTGTTCTTGGTGGTTATGGTTACCAATCCTCCAAGCTTGTCCAGGAATTAGAGAAGTCTTCAGGAATTAAATATTAATCTCTTGAAAACTATTGTGAGCAGCCCAGGGAGGAGAAAATGTCAAAATGGGATTTTTTTTTACATATTCTTTGAAAGCTCTCATTTATTAATTATGAAATTATTAGGAGTGCAGAGAGAAGACTTTGACTTATGGAGGCAGTTGCGGGAGGGAGGTCATATTATGAAACCTCCAGGATTATGCCCAATCGGAGTTAGCGACTCTACCGCTTGAGCACAGGGTGAGGCTTGCCTCTTGCTTTCTCCTTGGTTCAGATGATCTCTGACACTTGCTTTCCCCAGCGAAGTACGGGTAGGTGAAAGGTGTGTGTTACACCAAACTGGCATGAGCCCCAGTCTTCAGGATAGGAGAGTGTAAGGGGGTATGATTGGTCAGACATGGTGGTTTAACATGCACTATTTTGCAAAGCTCTTCATGGCTGGTTTCTCCAATTCCATAAAATCTTAAGACTCTTAAATCAGGGTTGAAGTTGCACATGATTTTTTTGTATTACAAAACTAGTCATTTAATTTTTATTTTCTTTGGTTGTGTTTTGAAAAGATAAAACAAATCATTTGCTGCCCCGGTTTTACATTTTAAAAATAAATTGACAGGCAGCCAAAATGCAAGGTGTGCAGTCAAAAATTGGATGGGTAACAACCTTATAGCTGGGATCGAAAACTCAACAGTGAATGTCAGTCCAGTAACAGTTGAATCATAGGAACAGGAATAACTTACACCACCTGTCGTGCCTGTTTAGCCGTTTAAGGATATAAATGCATGAGAAGCAATTCCGAGAACGTTCACCTGACTGATACCTGGGATGGGGGTGGTGCTATCTTACAAGGAAAGATTGGGCAGGCTGGGCCTGTACCCATTGGAGTTTAGAAGATTGAGAGATGACCTTATTGAAACATATAAGATCCTAAGGAGACTTGACAGGGTGAATGCCGAAAGGAGGCTTCCCCATGCGGAAGAGGCTAGCACTAATGGGCAAAGTTTAAGAATAAGGGGTCTCCCATTCAAGGTGGAGATGAGAAGAATTTTTTTCTGAGGGACATGAATCTTGGGAACCCTCTTTCCCAGAAAGCTGTGGAAGCAGGGTCACTGAATATTTTTAAGGCAGAGGTAAATAGATACAAAAATACCTGGAAAAACTCAGCAGGTCTGACAGCATCTGCAGAGAAGAATATAGTTAACGTTTCGAGTCCGTATGACTCTTCACCAGAACTAAATAGATTCTTGACTAATGAGGGAGTCAAAGGTTATCAGGGTAGGTGGAATATGGAGTTTTGGCCACAATCAGATCAGCCATGATTTTATTGAACAGCGGAGCAGGCTCAAGGGCCCAAATGGCCTACTCCTGCTCTTAATTTGCATGTTAATTAGATCATGGCTGATCTGTAGCTCACTCCATTTACTGCTGGACTCTTAAACAGTTAGCAGACCAGTGGGTTAGAAAAGAGCAGCATGTTCTCCTGCTCAAAAATTAATCATTTAATACAATCTTATCAAAAATCTAATGAGCAGTTGCCACATTTGATGGGCTTTGCTTTCGTTTCTGCTTTTTCACTTTGTATTCTGACTGCATTTATCCTATGTCCAAAACCATTCGAAACAGATTAACTGGTCGTTTATTTCATTGTTTGTGGACTCTTAAGTGCAAATTGATCGCTCCATTCGCCTACAAAATAGACTACACTTCAAAAGTAATTCATTAGCTGTGAAGTGATTCAGGATGTCCTGAGGACTTGTGGGTTACTATAACAACAGCTTGCATATAGCATCTTAAACACAATGAAACAGTCGCTTGTTAGTACAGAACTTGAATATTGCTGAAAAGAGAGACCAAAGTTTTTTGTCTTGCACTCATCAGGACAAATACAAGAATGCCACATTTCAAATTTTTAAAAAATCATTTACAAGATGCGGCGTCGCTGGCTAGGCCAGCATTTATTATTCATCCATAATTTCCTTTGAGAAGGTGGTGGTGAGCTGCCTTCTTGTACTGCTGTAGCCCCTGTGGTGTAAGTACATCCACTGTGCTGTTAGGGAGGGAGTTCCAGGATTTTGACCCAGTAACAGTGAAGGAACGACGATATATTTCCAAGTCAGGATGGTGAGTGACTTGGAGGGGAACTTCCAGCTGGTGGTGTTCCCATGTCTCTGTTGCCCTTGTCCTTGGTAGCAGTTGGGTGTTTGGAAGGTACTGCCAAGGCACTCCATAGGGGTGTAATGACAAAACTGACACTGAGCCACAAAAGGTAACATTAGGATAGGTGACCAAAAGAGAGAATATTAAGATGCACCTTAAAGGAGAGAGTTGGAGAGGTTTGGAGAAGGAATACCAAATTTAGGACAGCTGTAGGCACATCTGCCAATGGTGGAAGTGGGTGATATATAAGCAGCTAGAATTGGAGAAATTGAGTACCTGGAGAGTGGTAGGCTTAATGAGTGTTTCAGGTGGACGAAGGGACAAGGCTATGGAGGGTTTTGAATATGAGGATGAAAATTTTAAAATTGTGACGTTGTTGGTCCAGGAGCCAATGTAGGTCAGCAAGCCCAGATCTGATGGGTGATTAGGTCTAGGCGTGAGTTGGGATATGGGCAGCAGTTTTGGATAAGACCATAAGAAGTAGGAGCAGAAGTAGGCCATTCGGCCCATCGAGTCTGCTCTGCCATTCAATTAGATCATGGCTAATCTGATAATCCTCAACTCCACTTTCCTGCCTTTCCCCCATAACCCTTGATTTCCTTACTGATTAAAAATCTGTCTATCTCAACCTTGAATATGCTTAATGACCCAGCCTCTACAGCCCTGTGCAGTAAAGAATTCCACAGGTTCACCACCCTCTGAGAGAAGAAATTCCTCCTCATCTCTGTCTTAAACGGGCAACCCCTTACTATGCGATTATGCCCTCTGGTCCTACACTCTCCCAGAAGGGGAAGAAGCCTTTCAGCATCCACTCTGTAAAGTCCCCTAAGAATCTTATGTTTCAATAAAGTCACCTCTTGTTCTTCTAAACTCCAAACTCCAATGAGTACAGGCCCAACCTACTCAACCTCTCCTCATAAGAAAATCCCTCCATACCTGGGATCAACCTAGTGAACCTTCTCCAGACTGCCTCCAATGCCAGTATATCTTAGATAAGGGAACCAAAACTGTTCACAGTATTCTAGGTGTGGTCTAACTAGTGCCTTGTATAGTTTTAGCATGACTTCCCTATTTTTATACTCCATTCCCTTTGAGATAAAGGCCAACATTCCATTTGCCTACCCTATTATCTGCTGAACTTGTATGCTAGCTTTTTGTGATTCATGCACGAGGACCCCCAAATCCCTCTGTGATGCAGCTTTCTGCAGTCTTTCTCCATTTAAATAATATTCAGCTCCTCTATTCTTCCTGCCAAAGTGCATAACCTCACATTTTCCCACATTATATTCCATTTGCCAAGTTTTTGCCCATTCACTTAATCTGTCTATATCCCTCCGTAGGCTCTTTGTGTCATCCTCACCACTTGCCTTCCCACCTATTTTTGTGTCATCTGCAAACTTAGCAATAGTACATTCACTTCCCTCATCCAAGTCATTAACATATATTGTAAATAACTGTGGCCCCAGCACTGACCCCCGTGGCACTCCACTTGTTACAGGTTGCCATCCTGAAAATGCCCCCTTACCCCAACTCTCTGTCTTCTAGTCGTTAGCCAATCCTCTATCCATGCTAATATATTACCTCCAACACCATAGGCTCTTATCTTTTTAAGTAGCCTTATGTGTAGTACCTTATTGAACGCCTTTTGGAAATCCAAATATATGACATCTACTGGTTCCCCTTTATCTATCCTGCTTGTTACCTCCTCAAAGAATTCTAATAAATTTGAGCTCAAGTTTACAGAGAATGAAAGATGGGAAACTGACCAGTAGAGCATAATGGAATCTGGAGGTAACAAAAGAATGGCTGAGGATTTCAGCAACAGATGAACTGAGGCTGGGGTGGAAATGGGTGATATTACAGAGGTAAAAGGAGAGGGGTCTTTGTGATGGTGAGGGTACATACAAAGTATGAACTTGTCCTTTTACCTTTCAAATATTTAGTTTGACTGCAGATGGCTGTTTTGTGCACCATTGGCAGCTCTGGTTACACAGGTGATCCAATCTATGTTAAGCTGACTGCATTGGACTTGCAGCTTCCCATCAAAACATCTACCAACTCTACCCATCCCACCAAGAGCACTTGCTGGATTATTTTTGTCCAATTTGATGCAAAAATGCATAAGCATGGAGCCAGCATACTGCTTTGTCGCACGAGGTCTGATGTGAAATAGAATCAGAGAAGGGGAGGCTTTCCATGCACACCCTGAAGGACCTCATTTCCCACCCCCCTCCTCCACCCCACCCCCACCCATTCACCTCCAGTAGGCCTGCAAGACAAAGCTAGTGCAAGGGAAATCATTTTGCCTTGCTCTTTCGAGACACTGGCCACATACCTCTGCGTGCCTTACTGTGTGAGGAATCTCAATAACTTGGGGACATTAAATCCTTTTAATTTTAGATTTTAAAAAAGTAGTACAATAGGAGAGGTGGACCATGATTGATGACCGGGCACTTTTTCTGCTTTATTCACGTTTATTTAATGTGGACTTATTTTTAATTGAAGCAATTATATGTGGAAATTCTGTACAGCTTCTGTTTTGATTAAGCTGGTGAATGCTGCTTTTAGCACTTGGGATCAAATATTGTTGGAGTAGATAGCTCAGCCTTGTTTACATGTGCAGAAAATAGTTGGGTGGGGAGGCAGAGAGGAGGTCAATCTCAGAGATCTTGGACTATAATTGTTTTCAGGTTGCAACGATTAAGAGGATTTGGTTGTCGTCTCCCCCTTTTTCCCCAGCAATCTGCAGCCCTGAGTTTAGTGTTGATCAGCGATTCCCTTCATAACTGTAGCTACTTTGAAGTATTTCACTTGCCTGCATGCTGCAGTAATACTCAAGAAGTTTGACACCATCCAGAACAAAGCAACCAGCTTGATTAGCACCCTACCTACAATTGTAAACATTTACTCCCTCCACCACTGATGCTCAGTGGCAGCAGTGTGTACCATCTACAAGATGCACCGCAAAACTCATCAAGGCTCCTTCGACAGCGTCTTCCAAACCCACGACCGCTACCATCTAGAATGACGAGGGCAACAGATACTCACTCTCAGGTGGGATCACCACCACCTGCAAGTTCCACTCCAAGCCACACACCACCCTGACTTGGAAATATATCGCCGTTCCTTCACAGTCACTGGATCAAAATCCTGGAACTCGCTTGCTAACCGCACTGTGGGTGTACCTACACCACATGAACTGCAGTGGTTCAAGAAGGGAGCTCACCACCACCTTCTTGAAGGCAATTAGAGATGGCAATAAATGCTGGCCTAGCCAATGATGCCTACGCCCCCTGAAAGAATAAAAAAAAACTTTATTCCTGCTTCAGAGATGTTTAATAGTTTGCTCATGTGCTTTCTTGGACTGCTCGCAACGTGCAATTACTTTAATGCATCATGGAAGTAGCCATAGTCGGGATCTGTCTCTACTGTTGATTTGAGAGAAATGACACTCTGCATTGTAGCATTATAGACAAGTAGAGACTTGGCCCTGAAGGAACGCACAGTGTCTGTGGTTCGAGACTTTCTACAGCAAGCAGCCACCTCAAGGACCTGGAATGGGCGCAGGCAATAAAACCATTTGCTATTTTCCTTTGTTTTATTATTTAGTTTTCTATTAATGTGCCTTTTCTTGATGACACTAGGACAGTTCCTCCTTTTGAAAGCTATATCTGATGTGAAATTTTCTTATAATCTGATCCAATTGAGATATAATCTTGAATTCTGGAGCGCATTTTCCTTGACCACTTGGTAATTCACCAGCCGCTGGTTGACCAGTTCCATATATTCTGCCCTTGCATGGCACCTTTCACGTCCTCAGGCTTGTTTAATGTTGAATGTGTGGTTATTATGTAGACAAGCGCCACTTCAACCAATGCAAAGCAAGATCCCACACAAACAGCAATAAAACGAATGACCCCTTTGACCTGTTTTTGGTGATCGGTTGAGGGATGACCATTGGCCAGGGATTTTGGCCAGCAGGATTTTCCAGTAGCCCCAAAGATGCTGATAAACCATGAGTGCCCCAAAACCATGATGGGTGAATGCCCCTGGCAGCACAGAGTAGGACAGTGACTTGTCCCCTGTCCTGAGTGTAGAGGTTGCCAGGACTGAATGTGGCAGTAAAGCCCGTTCTTTTGACATTGCGATGGTCGCACATGGACAAAGCGTTATTCACCTAGGAGGGGGAATATGCGAGAGGTTAGGGAAAAACTAAAGTGGATGTAGTGGAAACACATCACCTGATGGACTGCAAAGCAGAAGAATGATCTCCCTCTGTGGAAAATACCCAGGCCAGTAAGATAAGCAGGCACTGATCTCTATTTATAAAATATCAGCCTGTGGGGGAGATCACTATGGTAACCATAATAATTCCACTCCATTGTATGCTGCAAGAAGCCAAATATAGTTGTGTTGTAAAATGTCTGGGTGTCAGAGAGAGTAGTAAAAGGATACTGTGCACACACCAGGAGATTTGCTTTGCTGCTGAGTGATTGGGCAGTGAGTGGTGTGTTCCAAAATGCTAGACTGGGCAAAAAATAAGACCTGTCTCCCCCTCACCTTCCTCACCTCACCACCACCCCCCCACCCACCCCCCAAACAACCCATTTCACTCAGGGATGTGAACAGTTTGGATAATTTCGCAAATTTTGAGGAGGTGGGGATGGAAGATGTGATTCAGTGGATTGATAAATAGCCCAAAGTGCAACGGAATCCGACCCACAGCCGGAAGGGTGCCAAGTTAGCAGATCATGACTGCAGTGATTGATATCGGGGTGGGTGGAAGTGGCTGCACGTGGCCCTCGACAGGAATGAGGAGAAAATAAAATAGCCAGTGTTATCAATTCCAAGTGCTATGCTCTGCTGGAATATGTGCATGTGGCATTTGAGTGGGGGCACAAGTGGTCTCCATCTTTGATGCCCTGTCACAGTCAATTATTCACCTGACCCTCAAATTATCTTGGCACAAAGAAAGGGGTACTTGGCTCAGGCACCAGAAGAGGGGTGGGGGAGCGAGAGGGGAAAGATTAACAGCATGTCAAAGTGGAATGTATTTCAACAGCTCAAAACTATCGTACAACAACTTGCATGTGTTCTTATTGTAAAATGTCCAAAGGTGCTCCACAGGAGCATTATCAAACAAAAAATTGACCCCAAGTCCCATAAGGAGATATTAGGGCTGATGTCCAAAAACTTGTTCAAAGATGTAGGGCTTACGTGTTCTGGAAGGAAGAAAAGTGGTGGGGCTGGGGGGTAGTGCAGAGAGATTAAGGCAGTGAATTTCAGAGTTTACGACCTAGGCAACTGAAGGTATAACCACCAATGCTGGAGCGATTAAAATCGGGGATGCCAAGGAGGCCAGAGTTGAAGGCGTGCAGAGACCTCGGAGGGTTGTGAGTTAGAGGAGTTTACGGAGATGAAGAGGGGTGAGACCATAAACAGTTTTGAAAACTAGGATTAATTTTTCCATTCGTGGCTACGCATGATGCAGTGTGTTTAACAGCAGGAACATATCTTGGGTTGCATTTTTAGTTTTACCTGTGATCTGAACTCACTGCTTTATGTAACTCGAACAAGATGTTACTGTCTGAAAAGGCAAAGAATTTGGGGCTGGGTGGAATGTGGAGTTTAATGCTTCTGGAATTCCATTAGGAATGCGCAGTTACATTTCCCTGTTTCTGGAAATTCCTCAAAATTGATGGGAAGCAGGCCATTGAACTGAAGGATTTGAACCATTCTTTCTAATGGTTGAATGTGTGATCTTCCCCACCCATAGAACCTTTTAAAATATTTGACTTTCATTTCCCCTCATTGTTTAGAAACCACAGCAACGCTTGCAATCAGCCACCAGCAGAATGGTTTGTTTCGAACTGCAACCAGGTGCTTTACATGGGAGGGGGAAGGACCAAGCAAAGGCAGAATTGGGGAAGATCATCAAAAACATGACTACAGAGATAGATTTTGAGAATATTTTTAAAAAGCTGTAAGGGAAGTAGCAAGGAGAGGTTCAGGGAGGGAAATCCAGGGTGGTAGGATTTTGGTATGTGTGTACATTCCTCTGATTTGCCTTGTACACAGTTTCTATTTGTAGAATGATATAGCACAGAGGGAGATCATTTGGCCCATTATTCCTGTGCTGGCTCTTTGAAATAGTGATCTAATTATCCTCTGGTCTTTCCCCATAGCATAGCAAATTTTCCCCCTTCAAATATTTATCCAATTCTCTTTTGAAAGTTACTCCTGAATCTACCCTTTCAGGCAATGTAGCCCAGATCATCATAACTTGCTGTCCCAAGTTTTCCCCCCTTCTGTTGCCTCTGTTTCTTTGCCATTTGTTATTGAACACAAGTGAAAAGATCCTGGAGAGTCAAAGTTTCAGGAGGCTGCAGATTGAGGTTAAATTGTCCACACTTGCACTTTTGCCCTTTACGTTGAGCTTCTCACTTTGAGGTTTTCTTTGGACCTGTGGTGTTGTGACCGAATATCTGCTGACTCCTTTGGGGTCACTTGCTCTTTTGAACACATGGTTTTTCTCCTTCCAGCTTCCTCACAATTTGATCACAATCACAGAGTGTCCACAAACAAAAGAAGAAATATTATCTGCCACCATCGCATTGCAGCTCTGTGAAAGCTTGCTGTGCTCAAGTTAGCTGCATTTCCTACATTGCAACAGTGTCTACACTTTGAACAGTACATATTCAGCTGTAAAGCCCTTTGGGGCGTCTTAAGTCCATGAAAGTCTTTCTCGCTTTTTCTCTGGATCTTGGCAACCTGTCTCCCTCGAGCAGTACCTCTACAAACAGATTAGCTGTTCACTTCTCTCGTTGCCGCTTTTGTACATAATTGCTGCCAAGTTTGCCCGTGTAACCATGGTTACACAAGCTTCAGTACCAATGAAGCATTCAGAGATGTTTGTGAGAAACTTGTTAGGGTGCTATATAAATGCAGACATTTCCAAGTGAAGGGGAAGAACACTATTTCTATCTTGCAGTCTTTTTTGTTCAGCTCTGTCCCTCTTGCACTCTAACCAGAGGATCTCCTTTGCGACAGGGACAAGAACACAGAGGATCTGCTCTAGGTGCTTAGTTTATTGAGCCTGACGTAGCATTGAATAGTGCCATATTTTTGTCCATCTATAATGATCGTGGTTTTCCAAACGTCTGGCCATTTATAGTGTGGGCTATAGTGTTAAAGAAATGTGCACATTGTTGGAATGCACAATGGGGAAAGATGCCATGCTGCCCAGTTGATACATGCCAATGTTTGTACTCCACATGAGCCTTCTCTCACCCCAACTTCCCTTTCCCCATTCAACACAATCTTCAATTCCCATCTTCCCCCCAAATAACTTTCCCTTCAATGTCTTGGAGCATTGTGGGTCCTCTGAACTGTCATTGTGCCTTTATTTCCCAGTTAAGGAAATGCAAAGTGTGTCTGTGTTCAGCATTTGCTGGCTTGATGAAATATCTGCTTTAAAAATAAGTAACTCGGGGCGCAGGGACCCCTGAGATGGGATTTTGTTTTTTTTACAAAGACCAGTTTCTTCTGTTTCAGGAACTGTCCTAAATCTATCGTCTTCTAAAACTATTCTTTTAGGTTTTTTTCCTGGGGGGCTATTTTAAAATTGTTTTTCTGCATTCTCTAACTTTCTGCCTGTTATTCTCATTGCGTTTTGTACATTTACAGTCGATAAGGCAGATTCACATTTGTTCCTGCAATCCCATTAGCAACTGATTGCCAGTAGATGCCTGACTCCAGTTTCTTCTTCCCTCTTCCCCCCTTTCTCTCTCTCTCTCTCTCTCTCTCTCTCTCTCTCTCCCTCTTCCCCCTCTTTCTCTCTCTCTCTCTCTCTCTCTCCCTCTTCCCCCTCTTTCTCTCTCTCTCTCTCTCTCTCTCTCTCCCTCCCCCCTTTCTCTCTCTCTCTCCCCCCTTTCTCTCTCTCTCCCTCTTTCCCCCCCTTTCTCGCGCTCTCTCTCTCTCTCTCCCCCCTTTCTTTCTCTCTCTCTCTCTCTTTTTCTCCCCCACCCCCCCCCCCTTTTTTCACTCTCACATTCTAGCTTTACTGTGCTTGTACATACATGAGTGTGACCAATGTGGATTTTTAGACCGACTTCATGCCTAGTCTATAATGCTGAGTCTTCGCTGTCACTATAACTTGGAAAAGATTAAACCACTTGAGGCTTTTTTCCTTAGAAACGAGAAGGCCGAGGGTTAACCTAATTGAGATCTTTTAAGATGTTGAAGGGGTTTGATTAGGTAATCATGGTGAAGCTGTTTCCACTTGTGAAGGAGACCTAGAAGCCATAAATATAAAACGGTCATTAGTAAATCCCAATAAGGAATTGAAGATTGAAAATGGTTAGAATGTGAAAATTGCTGCAATAGCACAGGAACATGCCATTCAGCACATTGGACTATGCTGGCATTTATGCTTCATACAAGCCTTCTCACAACCCTCTTCATCTCGCCCTGTCAACATAGCCTTCTATTCCTTTCTCCATCTGGCTTCCCCTTAACTGTATCTGCTATTCACCTCAACTACTACATGTAGGAGTGAGTTCCATATTCTAACCACACTGGGTAAAGATTGGTTTATCATGAATGGTGAATTGGGTGCAAATATCTCGAAGCTAGAAGAGTGGAGGGTAATTGTTGGGGCGGAAGGTCGGAGGAGATTGCAGAGGCAGAGTGGAGGAAGGCCAATGAGAGGCTTGATATGTTCTTTTGATGCGGCTACATGTAACATTCGGAGATATTCACACTCACACTGTCATTTGTGAGGAGCACATTATTTTCAGTGGCGTCTTGGGATTCTGCCTCATGTTAGTCTGTCCCATTGGCTTTAGCCTCACGACTTTGGTATCACTAACAGCCGTTACGATGAAATAATATCAGTCGTGCCCCACTGCAGTGTCTGAGAGTCACCAACAGAAAATTTTTGTTGGTCCCACCAACGGCACCACCATTGTTAGAGCAATCCAAACCTCTCGGTCAGGGTAGACTATAGGACTATATCAAGTTAATGGCTGTTTTGTTTTCCAAACAGCCGCTGAAACTGAGGCAGTTAAGACTTGAGTTCGGAAAAGAGAACATGAACAGGCAGTTTTACATTACACTAAAGCAAAATTAAAGACTTGCATTTATGTATTGCCCTTCAGAACCTTAGGATATCCCAAAGTGCTTTACAGCCAATGAAGTAGTTATGAACTGTGCTGTTTGTTGTAATGTAGGAAAATGAGAGCGCCAATTTACACACAAACTCCCACAATGATATTGACCAGATAACCTGTTTGTGATTTTAGTCAAGGTTTTTAGCATTGGCCAGGGTAAGAAGAGCACTTCTTTGAATAGTGCCATGGCGTTTTTTACATCTATCTGAGAAATCTCACCTGAAAGACAGCACCACTGAGACTGCAGTACCTGAGGGAGTGCCGCACTGAGTGTTGGCTGAGGTTTCCTGGAATGGGACTTGAACCCACAACCATCTGACTCAGAGACAACAGTGCTACCCACTGAGCTACAGTTGACACCCACACAAGGTGGTGCAGCTACAGAGCAGACAGCCCAGGAGCAAGTGGAGGTGGATACTCTTGATAAATTCAAGAAAACGAGGCAAGTATTTAGCAGAGAATGTGACTGAGGTGTAGGGGGAATAAATTAGAGTGTTATGGATTAGTCATTTCTATGTTTCTGAGGTACATTGGTTGGAAACATATTCCTTTTTGTGCTCTTTTGTAAGTCAGCTCTCAAAGTCTAGGCTTTCTGGTCAGATGGAAGCAGCTGCTGGATCAGTTGCTAGAATGACCCTTTGTGCCCTCCCCATCCCCCCACCCCTGGCAGCTGTCTGTCTTTGCTGTAGTGCCCATATCCTATCTGGAACATGTCCTCTTCACTCTAACCGCCACGCCTGAGCTCGCTAACCCGTATTTCTTCACGGTCCAGCAAGCCTCGAATTTAAAACCCCTACCTTTCTGTTCAAATCTGTCTCTGGCCTCACCCTCCCTGCCTCTGTAACCTCCTACAGCCTTCCCAAACTCTGCGCTCCTCCAACTCTGGCCTCTTGTGCATCCCTGATGCTAGTAGCTGTGTTTAGTGGCTGAAGCCCTGAGCTCTGGAATTCTGTCCTGAATCTCTCCTTTATAATACTCCTTAAAGCCTATCTCCTTGACCAAGCCTTTAACCATCTGCCTAAAATCTCTATGTGAATCTCTGTTAAATGCTGTAGATAATGCTCCTGTGATGCACCTTGAAAAATTGTACTATGCCAAAGGCGCTTAATAAATTCTACCCAGGAATGCAATTTGATGATATCATCATGTATGTACCTCACTGGTGGATACATTTTAGGAACTAAAGTTGTCTGTCCGATGAAATTACTGGTGACCAATTTTAATTTGAAATGGCCTTGTTTCACATGCACACCTCTCTCCCTATGCCACTGGTTCTCAGGGAGACCATGGTGTGAATGGGAGACTGGTGCTACATGGCCTAACCTTCTGTATAAAAGGCCTTAAACTTGCCAGCTGTGGGTTTTTGTATAGCTATGTTGCCCAGTTTTTTTCTGGTGTTGGATGCAACATAAACAGGGTGGGTTCCAAAGCAGTCAGTACCTCTGGCCTCTATTGCAGAACCACATCTTGAAGCAACTTTGCAATATAAAGAGGGCATTAATTCTTGTTCGGTTACTCACTGAGTAGTGTAGTCTGCTTAAATTCCGGTTGCAAAGCAGGGGTCATGACCTATCCCTATCTCCCCTTTACTGCTGCATTCTGGCCTCCAGCTGTAATTTTGTGTTGAAGGTCTTTATCGGGATTTAACTCTTTAACGACCACAGCTGCCAAGATCGCCAAACCAACTCAACTGGAAATAATGCAATTACATACGAACATACGAAATAGCAGAAGTAGGCCATTCAGCCCCTTGAGCCTGCTCCGCCATTCACTAAGATCATGGCTGATCTGTTTGCGTTTCGAACTTCACCTTCCCGTCTACCCCCCCGCCCTTTCAGTAACCTTTGATTCCCTTGCCTAACAAGAATCTATCTACCTCTGCCTTAAAAATATTCAATGACCCTGCCTCCAACCCTTCTGAGGCAGAGAGTTACAAAGTCGCACAACCCTCTAAGAGAAAAGGTTTCTCCTCACCTCTGTCCAAAAAGGGCAACCCCTAATTTTAAAACAGTGCCCCCTAGTTCTGGACAAGAGGAAACATCCTTCCCACTTCCACCTTGTCAAGATCGTTCAGGAACTTGTATACTTCAATCAAATCACCCCTCACTCTTCTAAACTCCAGTGGAATCAAGCCGTTTGTCTGACCTTTCCTCATAAGATAACCCACTCATTCCAGGTATCCAGTAAACTGCTGAACCACCTCTGACACATTTACATCTTTTCTTAAATAAGGAGACCAACACTGCACACGGTTTTCGAGATGCCCTGTATAACTGAAGCAAACATCCTTACTTTTATGTTCAATTCCTCTCCTAATAAAGGATAGCATTCCATTAGCCTACTTAATTACTTGATGTACCTACATACTAACTTTGTGACTCATACACGAAAGCATCTACATCCCTCTGCACCTCGGAATTCTGCAGCCATTCTCCATTTAAATAATACTCTGCTTTTTTTATTCTTCCTGCCAAAGTGAACAACTTCACATTTTCCTACATTATATCCTATCTGCCAGACTTTTACCCACTCACTCAACCTATCTACATCCACCTCACAACATTCTTTCCTACTTATCTTTGTGTCATCTGCAAATTTAGCCACCATGTCTTCGTTTGCCTCATCTAAGTCATTGTTATTATTGTAATCAGTTGAGGCCCCAGCACAGACCCCTGTGGGACTCCACTCGTTGCATCCTGTCAATCCCAAAAAGACCCATTTATGCATACTGTTTTCTACCAGCCAGCCAATCTTCTATCTGTGCTAATATGTTAACCCCTACACCACGAGCTTTTATTTTCCGCAATCATCTTTGATATGGCACCTTATCGAATGCCTTCTGGAAATCCAAGTACAGTACGTCTACATGCTCCCTTTTATCCACTGCACATGTTACTCCTTCAACAAACTCTACTAATTTGGTTAAACATGATTTCCCTTGCACAAAAATGCTGACTCTTCTAAATTACCTTGAGTTTCTCTAAGTGCCCAGCTATAACCTCCTTAATGATCGATTCTAACACTTGCCCCACAACAGACATCAAGCTAATTGGCCTCTAGTTTCCTGTTTTCTGCCTCCGTCCTTTCTTGAATAGAGGGATTATATTTTCTACTTTCCAGTCTGATTGAGCCTTTCCAGGATCTAGGGAATTTTGGAAAATTAACACCAACGCATCTACTACCTTATTAGTCACCTATTTTAAGACCCTAGGATGAAATCTATCAGGACCAAGAGACTTGTCAGCCTGCAGCTCCATCAGTTTCTTAGTACCGCTTCCCTAGTGATTTCAATTTCACCAAGTTCCCCTCTCCCTTCCACCTTTTGATTTGCAACTATTACTGGAATGTTTTTTGTATCCTCTATAGTGAAGTCAGAAGCAAAATATTTGTTCATTTCATCCGCCGTTTCCTTATTATCTACTATTAACTCCCCACTGTCACTCTCTAGGGGACCAGCACTCACTTTACTTACTCTTTTCTTTTTTAAATACCTGTAGAAACTCTGGCTATTCATTTTTACATTTCTAGCTAGCTTCCTCTCATACTCTGATTTCTTTCTCCTGATTAACCTTTTAGTCATTCTCTGCCGTTCTTTATATTCTGACCAATCATCTGATCTGCCACTCATCCTTGTGGAGTTGTATGGTTTTTCCTTCGGTTTGATCCTTTCCTTAACTACTTTAGTTAATCACAAATGGTGGGTCCACCCCTTAGAATTTTTCTTTATAGTAAGAATATACCTATTCAGAGTGTTCTTTTTTGTTGAAATGTGTAAGGGAGAGAAGAGGCGGAACTTTGCAAATCTTGACAAATTCTGTAAGTATCAATGTTTTTTCACTTCAGTACATTTGTCTCGTGAGCTATTTACAGGGCCGTTGTAACAGGAACTGAAAGGAGAATCATGTTTTGAATAGATGGACTTCTTCATTGAGGCAGAAGTTGATTGGGCTTCTATTTTTCTGGAAGAGCAAGAACCCTGTCCTCCCCCAACCCTAGCAAAGGCAGATTCGTTGAATGTTCACCTTAACCTCTTTGTTGGGATCTTGTGTGCAAAATGGTTGCTGTGTTTGCTAATGTACAATGTTTCAGAATATTCATTGTTGGCAAAGGACTTTGCCGTGTTTCTGAGGGACTTGGTAAGGTGGCGCATGGCGTTCTTTGCCACCTGCTTCATTTAGGAGATTTGGAGCTGCGGGCTGACAAGTCTCTGGGTCTGAAGGTTTTATTTCCTAGGGACTTAAAAGAGATGGCTAAAGTGGTAGTAAATGCGTTGGTGTTAATTTTCCAAAATTCCCTAGATTGTGGAAAGGTTCCATCAACAAATTTGATTGAATTTTTTGAGGAGGTGACTAGGTGTGTAGATGAGGGTAGTGCAGTTGATGTAGTCTACAGGGACTTCAGTAAGGCTTTTGACAATGCCTCGCATGGCAGACTGGCCAAGAAGGTAAGAGCCCATGGGATCTTGGGCAATTTGGCAAATTGGATCCAAAATTAGCTTAGTGGCAGAGAGGGATGGTTGAAGGTTGTTTTTGTGATTGGAAGCCTGTGTCCAGTAGCATACCGCAGGGTTTGGTGCTGGGACCCTTGCTGTTTGTAGTGTACATTAATGATCTAGACTTGAATGTAAGAGGTATGATCAATAAGTTCGCAGATGACACAAAAATTGGTGACGTGGTAAATAGCGAGGAGGAAAGCCTTAGACTACAGAATGATATAGACCGGCTGGCCAAATGGGCAGAACAGTGGTAAATGGAATTTAATCCTGAAAAGTGGAGGGTGATGCAATTTGGGAGGACAAACAAGGCAAGGGAATATACAATGAATGGTAGGACCCTAGGAAATACAAAGGATCAGAGGAATCTTGGTGTGCATGTCCATAGATCCTTGAAGCAGCAGGACAGGTAGATAAGGTGGTTAAGCAGGCATATGGGGTACTTGCCTTTATTAGTCAAGGCTAATTGAATACAAGGGCAGGGAGGTTATGATGGAGCTGTATTAAGCGTTAGTTAAGCCACAGCTGGAGTACTGTGTGCAGTTCTGGTCGCCACACTATAGGAAGGATGTGATTGCACTGGAGAGGGTGCAGAGGAGATTCATCAGGATGTTGTCTGGGCTGGAGCGCTTCAGCTATAAAGAGAGACTAGATAGGCTGGGGTTGTTTTCCTTAGAGCAGAGAAGGCTGAGGGGGGATGTGATTGAGGTGTACAAATTATGAGGGGCATAGATAAGGTAGATGCGAAGAAACTTTTCCCCTTAGTGGAGGGGTCAATAACCAGGAGGCATAGATTTAAGGTAAGGGGCAGGAAGTTTAGAGGGGATTTGAGGAAAACTTTGTTCAACCAGAGGATGGGGGGCGGGTGTGGTATCTGGAACTCACTGCCTGAAAAGGTGGTAGAGGCAGGAACCCTCACATCATTTAAGTATTTAGATGAGCACTTGAAACAAGTGCTGGAAAATAGGATTAGAATAGATAGGGGCTTGATGATTGGCGCGGACACAATGGGCCAAAGGGCCTCTTTCCGATCTGTAAAACCGAGCCTATGATTATGACTCTTTAACTTGCAGAGGCGACCAAGACTAGATCCCATAAATATAAAATGCCGTTAATAAATTTGCTAAGGAATTTAGGAGATACATTTTTGCACAGAGGTGTAGTGAGAATGTATATCTTGCTATCATGGAGTATTTGAAGTGACTAGCATAAACGCAATTAATGGGGGGGGGAAGGCTTTTATTTAAGGGGAAGCTGAATAAATTCATGAGGGAGAAAGAAATAGAAGGTCATGGGGCTGGGTTTTTAACGCAGGGTCAGGACCCCAACACCTGGATGAACTCTGGGCCCCGATCCCACACCTGAACTGCGTCGCGCTTGCCACGCTATTTTTAAATTTAAGTGGGCTATTTGGCCAAGAGGTAAGCTCGGCACCTCAATTAGAGGCACAAGGCGCCTCTAGGAGTCAGGCTCTTCCTGCCTGGTGCCAGTGGTCAAGACTGGAGGCTGCCACTGCCTTGTTAATTTGAGCAGGCAGCCCCTGGGAATACTGACAGCGGCCTTGCATGACGAGGTAAGACCAACGCTTATACCAGTGCTGGCTGGCCCCTGAAATATGTTGTAAAGAGCCATTACCTATAATGTTACTTGGGCCAGGTAGCAAACTTGACAGCTGCGCCCAAGACTTGCCCAAGAGTGTCTGGGCTCACCCAAAAGCCTTTAGAAAATTCCATTCTGGTCTGTGTCAGCCCGTTTAATCTCACCAAGGAGCGTGAGGGGCCATTAATTGGTGTCAGGCATTTCCCGCACTCCCTCCCATCATTCCTTTGAAAGTCTGAAACCATCATGGAGAGGACCTCTGGGACTGTAATTTTCGATGTCTTCCTGCACTGGATCTCGGCCTTGCCACAATTGAAAACCTGGCCCACAATGTTGTTAGAATGGGAGCCGGCTCATATCGACCATGAACAGCAGCATGGATGCTCCTTAAAAGCTACCCCTTTGACCAAGCTTTTTGTTACCTGTCCTTATATCGCCTTAGAAACCATGGTATTGTTACAGCCCAGAAAGAGGCCGTTTGGCCCTTTGAGTTTATGCCAGCTCTCTGCAAGAGCAATTCACCTGGTGCCATGCCCCCCACCTTTATCCCCTTGACCCTGCGAGTTTTTCCTCTTCAGACAAAGACTCAATCCCTTTTGAAAGCCATGACTGACCCTGCCTCCACCACACTCTCTCAGGCAGTGCATTCCAGATACTGACTACTCGCTATGTTTAAAAAAAAGTTTTTCTTTATGTCACCGTTGCTTCTTTAGCCAAACATCTTAAATCAGTGTCCTCTGGTTTTCAATCCTTCCACCAATGAGAACAATTTCTTCCTATATACTCTGTCAAGACCACTCATGATTTTGAGCATCTCTATCAAATCTCCTGTGAAGCTTCTTTTCTCCAATCTATCCACACAACTGAAGTTCCTCATCCCTGGAACCATGAATTATGCAGCTTTGTGTCAAACTTTGGTTGCTAGCACTTCTGAGTGTTTTAGAAAGTTTTATTGTGTTAGAGGCTGATATAAATTGCGCACGCGTGTGCTATTCAACCATGGAGAGCATCGTAGTCTGCCTTTGCTTGGTGTCCGACCACGTGCACTCTCACTGGATAGCAATAGGAATGGAACTCTTGCTGAGTTTCTTCCCTTTTGAGCCTGGAGTTGCCAAGACTAAATGTACCACCCCCTACCAATTCTCTCTGAGAATATCAATGTGTTGTGTTTTCAGCCAGGGTTCTCCCTCATCTGTAGGACTGTTCTATGTTCATTAATAAGGGGATGCAGTGGTGTTCTGGTGATGTCACTGGACTAGTTAACCCAAGGCCCAGGTTAATGCTTTGGGGACATGGGTTCAAATCCCACCACAGCAGGTGGTGGAATTTAAATCAATTAGTAACATCTGGAATTGAAAACTAGTCTCAGTAATGGTGACCATGACAACTATCATCAATTGTTGTAAAAACCCATCTGGTTCACTAATGTCCTTTGGGAAAGGAAATCTGCCATCCTTACCTGCTTTGGCCTACATGTGACTCCAGACCCACAGCAATGTGGTTGACTCTTTATTGCCTTCCAAAATGGCCAAGCAAGCATCTCAGCTCAAGGGTAATTAGGGATGGGCAACAAATGCTGGCCTTGCCAGCGACACCCACAGCCCATGAAAGAATGAATTTTAAAAAATTGAATCATTGAAGAGCTCGTGTTTCATTCTCTGTCTCTATATCCTGTTCTTGCTCCCCCCTCCCCGCCCACCACAGCATTTTACTCCAATTAGATATAGATAGAGTCGGATGAGATTATTATTCACCTAATGTATCCCCAGAGCAAATGATTCTTAATCCATTCAGTGAGCAAACATTCAACTGAATGCCTTTAACAAAAGACTTCCAGTTTCATTTAATATGACTCACCCGTCACAGCAAATGACCTACGCTCAATGCTGTGGTAATCCAATACCATGAGCTCTGTGTCCTGTGAGATGAGGGTGCGTTGGCCTTTCTCAATTGCTCATCAGGTTTGCTGAATGACATGGGCATGAATCCCTGGGCACGGACTCCGCTTTGAGTTGACACAAGGGCCCGAGGTGCTAGTAAACTCATTAGCAACAGCCTGTGTCAAATTTTAATTAGTTCATGTTTCAGTATTCAGTGATTAGTAATGATTTTCCAAGTCTGCGTGATGCGGCTTTGCTCTTTCACCCTTCAATAACTGCAACACAAAGTGGATGTATTTATATCAAAATGCCAGGTTTAAAAACCCTGAAGGAATTTAACGTTAAACCAAGCTTGTAGGATACGTTCTTGGGAAGTCCTTATTCATGGATTTGAACAATGTTGAGGCTGTTTTTACTAGTTGGGACATACGGATGATGCACTGAATGGTTATGGCTGGATTGGGATTTGAATGCGATTTGATAGAACAGGGTATGCGTACGTTGTGAATGGCATGTAGGATTTGTATCCGCTAATTTAAAATTGTTTTATTTATACTTGGCTAAGTTGGTTAGTTTTTGTTTCACATCAGAGCATGTGGTTGCAGTGATGGCTTTGTGTGAAATGAAATGACTTGTTAATCGATTTTGGTAACAAAGAGATTTGGGACCTAGTTAGTGGGAAATTTAAAACAAAATCAATTTGTACTTTCCTGATGAGCTGTGTGAGGCCTGGGCTGGGAGTATTTGCTTTAATATTTCTGGCCACAGGACAGTCTGTTCACAGAAGGTGCAAAAGTATTTGTGCCTGATTCTTAATGAGGACTGAAATGGTTTTGAACTGGTGTCCCTGGCAACACTTAGGAGGGGGTTGGGCAGGAATAAGAGAGAGAGACTGAAATCATTGGGCAGTCTATCTGATCAGCCAGTCTTTCCTCCCCTACTCCTTGTTGGATTTTTTCCTTTCCTTCCCAAAAGTGCTGACGGGTACAGGCTAATGGCCGCTCTTAGAATCAGTGACTATTCATAATGTGTGCATTGGATATGATTCCATTCTAATGTCTAATGAGAAGAGTTAGCATGTAAGCCTTTAAGCATCTCCTGTCCTTCATAAAGTTCAGCTCAGTAGGCAGATAAACGACATTTGCAGTCCAGTTTCTTGCAGTACAATAGTGACAACATTTCTAAAATGCTTCATTGTCACTTTTGGCACATTCTGAGGTCATGAAAGAAGCTATATAAATGCAAGCTTTCTCTTTACAGTTGACAGCCTTTAATTCTTTGCCCAGGTCACCCTGTCCTATCTTAATAGATTGCTGCGATGTTTAGCTTGATACCAATGAGATTTATGTATGTTTGGTTGAATAGTGACAGCTTGCTTCAACTGCAATACAAAACGAAAAGATTCTTTGGTGAATCTTCCTTCAATTCCTCTCCCCATCTCTCATGGATTGATGGAATAATATCATGTATTTACTTTGCCCAACGTGCTTCTCCTGGCTCTTTTGGTAGAGCTTTCCAATTAGTTCCACCCCCCTGCTTTTTTTTCCCTATGACCCTGGAAATATTTCTCTCTCCAGTATTTATCTAATTCTCTTTTAGATGTTGTTATTGAATCTGCTTCAACGGTACTTTCAGGCAGTGCATTCCAGACCCTAATAACTGGCTGTGTTTCTTAAAAAATCAACGTTTCTCTGTGAACATACTGAGGTCCAGTTTCACAGATGCTGGTGGCATTCTGTTCCCTTGGCCAAGCAATACATCTCTGGAAGAGATTAGATGCCACATACCAGTTCCATGTCAGTTAATGTACAAAAGCGGCCAGCAAGTTGGCAATTTAACTGAAGGCGGGCAACCAAGACTGATAAACTTGGCTCTCTAATGCCCTTTGCTTACAGGTACAGAACAATGTCAGCCCCACCTGAGGTCAGCTGTGCCAGCGCCAAGTAGTAATGGAACCAAGGACCTGTGGTCTATGTGGTTCATGACTGCAGTGGACAATACCTTTTTGTAGTGTAAACCATTGCTGATGGACTTTGATCCACCTTGGCAATTTCTTTCTGCTTCGAATTCATGCATTTATCCCACCCGCCCAATTTCGTCTCGTCATTTCATGCATCTCCTGAACTGGTGCAATGCTGTATATGCAGAGCAGCACAGCCACAGGTTTGATTATTGACCTGCACAGCATTAGCTGACCAAAACCAGGAGAGCAGTCGTCATGTTCCAATTAGTCTTGAGGGTTACTTGGGCTAGGGTCTGGAACCGTGCACAGCAAGAGCAGGGCAATGAGCTGTAATCATCATCATTTCACACTCTGCTTTTTGCAGTAAAATTTGTAAGTACACTCTGCAAATGGATACAAATACTCTAGCAGGAAGACATTTGTAAAGAAAATGGGTGGTTAAGCCCTGCAAAATTTGGGGTGTGAGCATCGTTGGCTAGGGCAGCATTTATTGCCCATTCCTAATTGCCCTTGAGAAGGTGGTGGTAAGCTGCCTTCTTGAATCGCTGAAGTCTATGCGGTGTAGGTACACCCACAGTGCTGTTAGGGAGGGAGTTCCAGGCTTTTGACCCAGTGGCAGTGAAGGAATGGCGATATATTTCCAATTCAGGATAGTGAGTGGCTTGGAGGGGAAGTTGAAAATTGGCCCCTTCTGAAGGTGCAACATTGCCAACAAGGTGGGCGATGTGCGAGCTGCTGCAAATGGGAGGTTTTGATGTCTCTGCAATTTAATAACAAAGTTCTTTCTGCAGGCCCTGGATATTATGCAACAGCAGCTTGCATTTATATAGCACCATAACATCGTAAAATGTCCCAAGGCACTTGGCAGGAGCAGTATTACAAAACAAAATATGAAACAGCCACATTTAGGGCAGGTGATCAAGAGCTTGGTCAAAGAGGTTGGCTTCAAGGAGAGCCTTAAAGGAGGAGAGCAAGTAGAGAGTTTTAGGGAGGGCTAGGGGCTAGATAGCAAAAGGCATGGTTGCCAATGGTGGAGCAATTAAAATTGTGAATGCTCATGAGAATGGCATTGGAGGAGTGCAGATATCTCAGAGGATTGTCAGGTTGGAGATAAAGAGGGGTGAAGCCAGGTGGTGATTTGAAAAACAAGGATGAGAATTTTAAAGTAGTCTCTGGCTAAGAAATGTCTCCAGTGTAGCTTAGCAAGCACAGGGGTGATGGATGAATGGGACATAGCGAGTCAGGACATGGGCAACAAAGCATTCGATGATGTCAAGTTTACAAAGGGTAGAAAATGGAAGGCCAGCCAGGAGTGCATTGGGATAGTCAAGTCTAGAGGTAACAAAGGCAAGGTTGAGGGTTTCAGCAGTAGATAAGCTGGGGCGGTGGTGAAGTCAGGCATTGTCTCAAGAGTGAAAATAGACATTCTTAGTGATGGCGCATACATGTAGTCAGAAACTAAAATGAGAGCTAAGCCATTCAGAGCTGATTCCAGGCTGCATTCCTTCACACGTAGGGTATTGTAAATATGGAACTCTCGCACTGTCACCACCACCTCCTGCAAAAATTTTATAGAAACTGGGAGTCAATTGAAAATGTCAAAACGTGAGACTGATGGGTTTTTGGTAAGTGCAAGGATATTAAGGGTTGCTGAACAAAGCAGGTGGATGGAGTTAAGATACAAATCAGATTACGATGCAGGCCATAATGTAATTGAATGGCTGAACAGGCTCGAGGGAGTGAGTGGCCTCCTCCTGTTCCTATGTGTAGTGAGCCGCATTTGTTTAGGAATCAATTTAGTGTTGACTCACTTGAGTGAATTAGGAACCATTTACTCTGGAGACACAACCTCGAGTTCACCATTGGATGCATCCTGTAGGATTATCCCTGCACAGAGTTTCTCATCTGCATTGCCGGAATGTTCAAGATATGTTAAGCTTGCTTTATTTAAATACAGGAAGAATTGGTTGGTTTGATTGCAGACCTGCTGGCCAGCCAGTTAACATGCAAATGGGCTACAAACTGATGATTTAAGGTCTGGAGCAGACGCAGGCATTTTTGAATGCGGGTCTCTTGGGCAGTATGAATGACCTTTTTGTGTGAGTGCAGTCTCACTGCAGCTGAGGCCTGAAGGGGTCTCTGACTGATGCTCAGACTTGTTACTGTGTGTCTGTCAGCTTAATATCCATAGAGAAAAATTACTGCGGCAATTTAAATAATTCAAAAAATGTAATTACAGTTGACACCCATTGAATCAAGCTGTTCCTTGCAGGCAAAAGGTCTCCAGTTTCACAGACATGACCCGCCCCTTGTTCTGGTCTTTTGATTTAGATCTCGAATGTCTAGCTCCCAGTGATTATACAATTTAATCCTTCTTAGCCTGGTGACAGACCCAGTTTTACCCGGGTCTGCGAGTCTTCCACAGGGCTAGGAAAATGACCGCAGCTTATTCGGAGGCTGGGGTCCCAGGAGCTGTATTAGTGGACTATTGGATATCTGAAAAATAGCAAGGTCAGAATTAATAGGCCTGCATAAAATCAGGTATCGGAAAATAGTTTGTTAGATGCTACCAACAGAAAGAGCTTGGATTTATAAGGTGCAGGTTCTCGCAAACCATTTTATAGCTGATTAAGTACTTATGAAATGTAGTTATTACATAGAATTTATAACCCAGAAACAGGCCAACTGGTCTATGCTGGTGTTTATACTCCGCATGAGCCTCCATCCCACTTCATCTCATTCCACCTGTAAATCCTTCTATTCCTCGTGTGTTTATCCAGCTTCCCCTTAAATGTTAGGGGCTGTTCACCTCAACTACTCCCTGTGGCAGCGGGTTCCACAATTTATCCTAGGCAAGTGGGCAGCCAATTTTGTAAACAAGGGCTCACAAGGAAACACATTTCTAGCACTGCGAGAACTCAACCTGTAACAAGAACAACCTACGTTTTTATGTAGTACCTTCACCACAGTGAAATGTCCTGAAATGTTTAGCAGGAGTGTTAACAAATAGAACTTGACACCTGAACCATGTGAGATATTAGAACAGTTGACCAAATGTTTGGTCAAAGTGGTAGGTTTTAAGGAGCATCTTAAAGGAGGTGAGAGAGGAGCAAAGGTTAAGGGAGGGAATCCCATTGCTTAAGGGTTAGGCAGTTGTAGGCACAGCCGTCCGTGGAGAGGTTGGTGAAAGTCGGGGATGGGCAAGAGGTCAGAATGGAGGGGCTCAGAGAACCTTGGAGCAATGTAGGGCAGTAGGAAGTTACAGAGATAGAAGAGCGAGGCCAAGGTGGGATTTGAAAACTAGACTGAGAATTTTTAAAATAAAACCATCAATTGGCGAGAATCGTGTTTTTGTTGGCTTTCTAAGGTCAGTTTCCTTTGAAACAGCCATCAGATTCAAACCCCTCTCCTCTTCTTTCTTCATCCAGATTGAGAATCCAGATTTTCACATCTCGCAACTATTTTCGCTTATGCCTATTTGTTTTCACATGTGATGCTCCAAGAGAAGGTCTGCGATGAAATTGTGTGCGCTCACATGGATAACGATCAGCAGAATAACTATGTAATTGAGAAGAAGGGAATCTTCAGTTTTTATCCTGTGAATCCAGGATGGTATGTTGCCTCCCTGGTGCCAGGGTCAAGGAAGTCTCAAATCAGCTGTAGGACATTCTTTTGGAGGAAGGTGAATAGCCAGAGATCATGATCCACACTGGGACCAATGATGTAGGTAAGAAAAGGGATGAGGTCCTGAAAGCAGATTTTAGGGAATTAGGAAGGGTATTAAAAAGCAGGACCTCAAGAGCAGTAATCTCAGGATTAATCCCAGTGCCACATGCTAGTGAGTTTAAGAATAGGAAGATTGAGCGATTAAATGTGTGGCTGGAGAAATGGAGTAGAAGGGAGAATTTTAGATTTCTGAGGCATTGGGATTGGTTCTGGGGCAGGTGGGACCTGTACAAGAGGACGGGTTACACCTTAACAGGACTGGGACTAATGCCCTCACGGGGAGATTTGCTAGTGCTGTTGGGGAGGGTTTAAACTAGATTGCCAGGGGGCTGGGAACCTGAGGGGAAATTCAGAGAGTCCAGAGGGGAAAAATTGGCAGTGGAAAGTAGTGAAGTATTAACTGATACTGAGGATATATCAGAGAGTAGTATTAAGGTAGATAGAATACTTGGAGAGTTCGATAGAATTAGAGTCGGCAATAGTAAGTCATTATATGGGGCCAGAATAAGAGGGAAAGTAAAAAAAGCCTAAATCAGGGTAAATGTGCAAGTATGTGAATGCATGGAGTGTGGTTAATAAGGTTGGTGAACTGCAGGTGCAGGTTGACCAATGGAATTATAATATTATTGCTATAATAGAGACCTGGCTCAAAGGGCAGGACTGGCGTTAAATATTCCAGGAAACAGGGTCTTTACGAGAGACAGGAAAGGAAGAAAAGGGTGGCGGGGGGAGGGGAGTGGCAATATTAATTAAAGATGACATTACCGTACTGGAGAGAGAGAGGATGTTCCAGAGGGGTCAAAGGTGGAGTCTCTCTAGCTAGAGGTAAGGAATGAAAAAAGTGCAATAGCATTGATTGGTGTAGTATATAGCCCACCAACTGGTGGAAGGGATGTGGAGAAACACGTTGGCAAAGAAATTATGGACAGGTGCAAGAATTATAGAGTAATCATAATAGGAGACTTCAATTATCCAAATATAGCCTGGGTAGAATAGTGCAAAGATACAAGAGGGACGAAAGTTCTTGGAATGTGTTCAAGATAATTTTTCTGCAGCGGTATGTTTCCAGTCCAATGAGAGGACATGCACTTTTGGACCTGGTTCTGGGGAATGAGTTGGCCCAAGTTAATCAAATATCAGTGGGAGAGCCTCTAGGGGACAGTGACCATCGAATGGTAAAGTTTAGGTTAATCATGGAAAAGGACCAGGAACAATCCAGAGCAGGGATAATTAACTGGGGGAAAGCCAACTTCGGTGGGAAGCAAAAGCATCTGAGCCGAGTGAGTTGGAACCAAATGTTGGCAGAAAAGACAGTGGCTGAACAATGGGCCACCTTCAAAAAAACAGTATTGCAGGCAATATCAAGGTATATTCCCTTGAAAGGGAAAGATAGGACAAATAAATCTAGAACATGCTGGATGACGAGAGAAATAGAGGTAAAGATGAAAAGGAAGAAGTGCGCGCATGTCAGGTAGAAAATCCAATGGAGAATCAGGCTGAATATAGAAGGACCAGAGGGGGAGTGAAGAAACTAATAAGAAAAACAAGGAGAGAGCATGAAAAGAGGCTGGCAGCTAACATAAAAGGGAATCCCAAGATCTGCTATAAACATATAAATAATAAAAGGCTGGTAAAAGAAAGAGTAGGGCTGATTAGGGACAAAAACAGGGGCTTGCATGTGGAGAAATAGCACAGGTGTTGAATGAGTACCTGCATCCGTCTTTACAAAGGAAGAGGATCCTACTGAGGCTGAGCAGAGAAAGGAGGTAACTGGTAGACGAGAAGAAGTTACAATTGAGAGGAAAGAGGTGTCGGAAAGGCTATTTTAAAATAGATAAGGTACCAGGACCGGATGAGATGCATCCAAGGGTACTGAGATATGTGAGAGTGGAAATTGCAGAGGCACTAGTGATAATCTTTCAGTCTTCCTTAGACACGGGAGGTGCCAGAGGACTGGAGAATCGCGAATGTTACGCCCTTGTTCAAAAAGGGGTGCAAGGATAAAGCTGGCAACGACAGACCAGTCAGTTTGACCTCAGTGGTAGGGAAACTTCTGGAAACTATAATACGGGATAAAATCAATAGTCACTTAGGCAAGTGCAGGATAATTAAGGAAAGCCAGCATGGATTCATTTAGGGAAAATCATGTTTAACTAACTTGCTGGAATTTTTTGAGGAGATAACAGAGAAGGTTAATAAGGGAAATGCTGTTGATGTGGTGTATATGGATCTTAAAAAGGCATTTAATACAGTGCCACACAACAGACTTGCGAGCAAAATTCTAGGTCATGGAATAAAAGGGAAAGTAAGCACTTGGATAAGAAATTGGCTAAGTGACAGGAAACAAAGAATAGTAATAAATGGTTGTATTTCAGATTGAAGGAAGGTTTGTAGTGGAGTTCCTCAGGGGTGAGTGCTGGGACCCTTGCTTTTCCTGATATATATTAATGCCTAGACTGTGGTGCTCAGGGCGTGATTTCAAAACTTGCAGATGATACGAAGTTTGGAAATGTTGTCAACTGTGATGGGGATAGCCTTGAACTTCAAAAGGACATAGACATGTTGGTGGATTGGGCAGACAAGTGGCAGATGAAGCTCAATGAAGAGAAGTGTGAGGTGATTTGTTTTGGCAGGAACAATATGGTGAGACAGCATAAAATAAAGGGAGAACCTCTAAAGGAGGTGCAGGAACAGAGGGACGTCAGTATATTCGTACATAGGTCATTGGAGATGGCAGGGCATGTTGAGAGAGCAGTTAATACAGCATATAGTGTCTTAGGCTTTATTAATAGGGACATTGAGTACAAGAGTAAGGAGGCCATGTTGAATTTGTATAAGACACTAGTTGGGCCTCATCTGGAGCACTGTGTCCAGTTCTGGGCACCATACTTGAGGAAGGATGTGAAGGCATTAGAGAGAGTACAGAGGAGATTCACAAGAATGATTCCAGGCATAAAGAGCTGTAGCTATGAGGATAGATTGGAGAGGTTGGGATTGTTTTCCTTGGAGAAAAGAAGGCTGAGAGGAGACTTGATAGAGGTATTTAAGATCCTGAGGGATATGGACAGGGTAAATAGTTAGAAACTGTTCCCACTAAAGAGAACATCAAAAACTAGAGGGCGCAGATTCCAAATAATTGGCAAAAGGAGTAAATGTGATGTGAGGAAACATTTTTCACCCAGAGGGTGGTTGGAGTCTGGAACGAACTTCCTGAGAGGGTGGTGGAGGCAGGTTCAATCGAGGTATTCAAAAGGGAATTGGATTGCTACCTGAGAAGAGAGAATGTGCAAGGTTAAGGGGATAAGGCAGGGGAGCGGGACTAGGTAGAATGCTCTTTCAGGGAGCCATTGCAGACTCGATGGGCTGAATGGCCGCCTCTTGCACTGTAAAGATACTGTGATACTGTAAGGAACATATTAACTGGGTGTGCACTGCTCAATGGATCATTCTGTACAATTTGAGTTGGTAACACTTTCAAATCTGAGTCAGAAGTTTGTCAGGTTCATGCTCTGCTCCAGTATTTAGCTGACGCTCTAGTGTAGTGCCGAGGGAGTCCTGCGATGCTGCCCTTTAGTTGTAACGTTGAGCTGAAGCTGTTCTGGTTTCCTTTGCGGATCATGTGGGTTTAGAATTCTCCAGGCACTATTCGAGAGAGAACAGAGAATGCCCCCAGTCTCCTGAGCAACATTGGAGAGGAAGACAGAGTTAACGTTTCGAGTCCATATGACTCTTCTTCAGCTCTGAAGAAGAGTCATACAGACCTGAAACGTTAACTCTTTGTTTTTCTCTCCACAGATGCTGTTAGACCTGCTGAGTTTTTCCAGAATTTTCTGTTTTTGTTTCAGATCTTCAGCATCCGCAGTATTTTGCTTTCATCCTGAGCAGCATTCTTCTTTTGACCAGCATCACCAAAAAAAATGAAATTAGATTTTGAAGGGGAGAAATTCTTCAGGGCAATGGGGTGTGGGACTAATTAGATACTCTTTTGAAAAGCCAGTACAGGCACGATGGGCCAAATGACTTCCATCTAAGATTTTATGAGCTGGTCAATCATCCTATTGATGTTCACGGGACATTGTTTTGTACAAAATTGCTGTCGGATTTGGCAATGTAATAGGCATTGCACTTCAGAGCACTTTGGTTTACAAGATCCTTTGAGCTGTTCCCAGACTCCCAGTGGAGTTTTTAATAAGCTGCAATTCCTACTCTGTTGAAAGTGTGTTTTCATCCTGCCCTTTGTTTTTCAACTCACGGAGCATTAGAAAGCCTTACCTTTTATTCAGGAACTTTAGATGCCTTTTGTGCCCATTTACAGTTTGAGACTGTTAGAAGCGCAGTTCCTGTGCCATCTTGTCCAGTTTACGTGATTTGCCTCAATGTTCATGCAAATTGGTCTTGGAACTTGGATTAGTTTGAATGAAAGAAAAGCAGGAAATGGGACGTGTGTTGCTGTCGATAGTGAAAGACCTCTCAAACAAATTTTGAATAAGTCGGATGTTTTCTTTACCTAGTTATTTGGCTGCTTTTTTTTTTTGGGTGTTGGGTAATGAAGCTCTGATGTTTCCTCATACTTAGTGTCCAACGCACCTTGTTTGAGTCACGGAGTCCCGCTCCAGAGACATGAGCGTGAAACCTAGGCTGATGCTCTGGTGCAGTCCCGAAGAAGTGCTGCACTGTCAGAGGTGCCGTCTTTCAAATGAGACGAGTTACGGGTGGGGAGGGAGATGGTGGGATAACTTTATCCCCTTTCTCCTCACTTCTTGTTTATCCGCAACAAGTTTTGTTTTAGAGGGAGTGTCTTAAACCTTTGAGTGTTGTGATTTTTAGCAATAAAACAAAGCAGGCTTTTGGGTAAGTTTAAATCAGAAGAAAAGACAATGAGCAGAATTTTACAGCTTCTCCTGCCGGGGGGGATTTTCTGGTTATGCTGAAGTCGATGGACTTTTGAACGTCTTGTTGCGTTTTCCAGCCCCCGCCACATCGGGGCCATAAAATTTCGCCCAATGTTTATTCAGACAACGCCCTGAAATGAAACTCAATGAAACACACCCATTCCCTCGCGCACACACACACACACACACACACACACACACAAGATGGATTCCGGAGACTGTGTCTCTTTAGATTATTAGCAGAAATACAAGAAATGAATCACGTGTTCAAATTGCAGTTCTTGAAGATGTGCGCGTTGCAGGTCTGGTTGGGTTCTCTCTCGTGGTTCTTTGGATGAATGGAAGTTCGAAGCCTCTGGGTTTCCAGACAAAGTCATGGTCAAGTTTCCATGGAGATGAATCTTTGCAGGTGAAGCCAAATTAGCTTCCCTCTCTCTCTAACTACCTGGGTTGACTGGTTCTTCAGTCAGGGTTCTAATCTTGCTGGTGGAATGGTCCCCCTTGTCCTGTTGGTTTCCAGATTCGCTTGCTGGGTTCTCTTGTGGAGTAATCAGGCCTCAGATTCCTCTCGAGCTAGTTTTGGTCATGTGACGGTAAGTTTCGGTGCCTCCCATTTCCCACATAATGGGTTGGAGCCGGAATGATTCATACATAATGGAGAAATAATTGATAAGCCATCAACATGCCATTTATTATTAGCTCACTGGAAGACTTTATTTGATATTCCATCCTCATGACCTCGACAGGTCTGGCACCTATTGTTTGTTAAATCTCTTCCGTTGAGTTGGTGAGGGTGGTCAGTTTGCACCTGGAAAACCCACTTGTATTTTTAAGTAACCTCCCAGACATATTGGGCAGAATTTTCTGCCTGTCGGGCGGGCGGGCCCGACCCATTCTCCGGTGGGCGGGGAGCCGATCCCTGCTGGAGAAGTGGGCCCTGCCGCCATTTTAGGTGGGCGGGCCAATTAAGGCCCACCCAGCATGATGTCCGGCGGGAAGCACTATGCGCTCCCTGTGCGGGCGGGGGGAGGTGGGATTCCCCAAAAGCGAGAGTGCGCTCTTTCACGCGTGCGCACGAATGAGTGCACATCTCCCTGAGGCAAAGTGCTGCCTGGGGGAGATCGCTGACACTTCTAAAAACATTAAAAATAGAAAATAAAATCCTTTACATGTCCCCCTCATGTGACAATGTCACACGAGATGGGACATGTTCATAATTTACACTAAAACTTTATTGAACTTCTTAAATCCCTACATTAAGCCTCATCCCGCCAGTGGATGAGGTTTCAAGTTTTTTCTATTGCCCGCTGGGGCTCCTGGCCTGTCCGCCAACCTTAAGGTTGGACGGGCAGGTCCTTTAATTGTTTTAATGATCCTGTCAATGGCCTCAATTGGCCATTGACAGGTCGGTGGGCCCACAGCTGATTTCGCTGTGCCCCCGCCTTCCTGAAAATTTAAATGGGGCGGGATGATGTCGGGGGGGTTCTGCCCAACGTCATCCCGCGTCATTTTACGCGCTGGCGAGCGGGCCCCGCCCCCTGCTCGCCAACGGCAAAATTCTGCCTATTGTCTCTGTTCAAAGTCACCTTACTTTCCGGCAACCATCTTGGCAGCACGCTGTCCACTTTTTAAAGCCAATTTCAAAAGAATCCATGTCGAATGGAGTCCGTAGCTTGAAAGTTAGGGATGTGATACATTTACTGGGCATGACAAATGTTAAACCGAGGCCTCTTCTGCCCTGTCGGGTGGATGTAATAGCTCCCAAAGTAGCGCTGCAGATTACTTCAAGTTAAAATGCGTTTCATGAAAAGGCTTTGGCAAAATCTTATTCCCACAAACATACAATGGTGTAAATCATGTAGAAGTGTATAGTTTGCTCGCAGGGTCATTGTGATTACATTGCTTCCCTCGCTCCATGAAAAAGAGGAAAGAAAGGGGGAATGGGGTTGGGATGAGGGTTGCTGGCCTTCCAGGGTTGTCCTGGAGTCTCCAAGAATGAATGGTTAATCTTCTCAATGCTGCTGCGAGCAACCCGGAGAAAACCATAGGATCATTAAGGAAGATGGTGCTTTAAAAATTTCCTTTGAGAATCTTCGTTAGTTGTAGGAATATTGGGGATGGAGGAAAATCTGGCTGTTTGATGGGACGGAGAGGTCAGGCCTCCTAGATTAAGTCCAACAAGAATAAGCTAGCCTTGTTGGGTTTGGGGAGTGGGGGTGGTGCCTTTGCATTGGCAAGGTTTAGGATGGCCATCTCTGGATAGGCTACATCAAAACCATCATATTGGATGTGGGGATGAGGTCCTTCATACCTTAAGTGTGACTTTTTCTTGCTCCTCAGCAAAAATTGATTTGGAAGGTGAATCCACTGCTCTCAATGCAAACAGAGAAGTGCTAATATCTGGCTAGGGAGGTGATGTGGCACAATGGGAAGCGCCCCTACCTGTGAGTCAGAAGCTCTGGGTTCTGGCAGCATTTGTGGAGCGAGAAACAGTTAATGTTTCGAGTCCATATGACTTCTCTTTAGCTCTGAAGAAGAGTCGTACAGGCATGAAATGTTAACTCTGTTTCTCTCTCGACAGATGCTACCAGACCTGCTGAGTTTTTCCAGCATTTTTTGTTTTTATTTCAGATTTCCAGCATCTGCAGTATTTTGCTTTTAGCTCTGGATTCTGATGGGGCTGCAGAAGGTGTGTTCGTAGCATAGCCAAATGGTTTGATTATCGACCTGTAAATCCTTCCAATACACCTATGGTTGGCGGTAAGAGCGGGAGAATTTTCTGGTCAGCCAGAACTATGTGGTAGCTGCAGTGCAAAGCCTCCCCAGGTTAAAAGACTCCACACACGAGCTCTTGCCACAGGCTGTACTCTGGGTGAGCATCCTCCTAGACTGGCAGGGAGAGAGAAAGAGAGAGAGAAAATATCGTTGGCTGTCACATACACCACCTCTGAATGCAGAGCTGGGTGCCATGGCAACCAGGGTCTTTTACTGCAGGCCTCAAGACAAAAGGGAGCCCAGGATTGAATGTCAATCACTAGAAGGATAGTTTCCTTAAAGTAAACATGCTTTTAAGCCTAAATTTACTTATTAAAAACAATGAAAGTTTCGTCAAATATTTCTGAATAATGATGGGTGTCTGATGATGGAAGTGCCGATTGGGGCAATGGGAGCTGGTAGATCGATGAAACCTCCAAGAATATGTCCAGCCAGAGCTTGGCAGCCCCTGGTCTATGCCAGGTTAGCATGTGTCTCTTTGGAGAGAGCAAATGTGAGGTTCAATTTGAGCTTAAATAACTGAGCATGTGAGCTGTCGTGCTGAGTGGAGAATGTTTTGCTTTTGGGCACTCTCTTCATTTTCCCCTGCATTGAATGGCTCACATGTTGTACCGCAGATAGAAATGGAAAATGCAACTGAGTGTGTAGTGCGGTTTGGGGGTAGGATTCTTGCCCCCTCTTCTCTGCTCACCCCTCTGGCCCCATACGTTTTAACGGGGTACTGTTTCCAGTTTTATGCTTAATGTTTCCTACATTACAATAGTGACTACCCTTCAGAGTGCTTCATTAGCTTTAAAGCTCTTTGGGATGCCTTGAGGTTGTGAGTGGCACTATATAAATGCAAGTATTGTTTGTTCTTTTCTTTAGATGTCAACTGTTTTAAAATCGTCCCTGTATAATGATTAAATCAGTGCCTTTTTAAAGAAAAAAGTGTGATGATGTAAAATTTTCTTTCTTAGGTAGTGAAGCACATTACTCATTATAGCTTGCTGTCCAAGGAAGGAGTTCCAATGAGGAGAGAGTAACCATAAATATTTAATTGCTTTTGTCTTGTTGTGATGTATTATCCCATGTGTACAGATATTGAGATTGTTTTCAAGACACTTTGCCACAAGGGACTTAATTAAGGAAAATAACTGCAACTGTTTCCCTTAGAGTGAGATGTGGTAGGGTTGCAGGCTCTTAAATGAGTGACCCCTTATTTTTAAACAGTGACCCCCTAGTTCTAGATTCGATGTGTGCATGAACCTAGGTTTGTCAACTCTGGTTGACTGTACTCCTGGAGGTTTCATAACATGACATCTTGTCTCCAACCATGCTGTTCGCAGTCCCCACCATTAGGCTCCTAAAGCTCCCATCCTTCCGATACATTGCCTCCCCATGTCAAGCATAAATCGAACCAACTTTTTGTTACTAGACTGGATGATTGTCAGCTCTCAGTCAAATAGCCTATGTCCTATCTCCACTATTTTTACAACTAATAAATGAAAGGGCTCAGAAAATGAAAGTAATTTTCTTATAATACCCCATGATTTTTCAGTGATAGAACAGAAACAGGCCTTTCAGCCCAATGGGTCCATACAGCCTTAAACTTCCGCTGGAAATCTATCATGTTGCCTTGGAAAATGACCAAACTTCCAGCTCTAAAGTTCTTTACCTTTTGAGGAACACAACCTCTAAAACTCTAGTAAGTGGAGAGCTATACTCCACTTGGGGAGGGGTGAAATCCTAAATTTCTAATCCTTGTTTTCAAATCGCTCCATGGTTTTACCCCTCCCTACCTCTCCAGCTTCCCACAACCCTCTGAGATCTCTGTGTCTCTCCAGTTCTGGCCTCTTGCAAATCCCCTATTTTAGTTACTCAGCTATTGGCATCCATGCCTTCAGCTGCCAAGGCCCTAAACTCAGAAGATTCCTCCCTCAGTCTCTCTACCTCACCTCCTTTAAGAAGCTCTTTTAAAACCTACTGACCAAGCTTTCAGTTGTCTGTCCTAATTTTTGCTTGCACAGCTTTGGTGTCAGATCTTGTTTGATAACACTCCTGTGATGCCTAACTACATTAATGGAGCCATATAAATATAGGTAAGAGACTGAGGAGCAGGAATGGGAATGAATAATGAAAGTTATAGATAGAAGCTGACTCATTACTCTAGCTCCCCACCTCAAGTTAATTGTAATTAAGTGTAAGCTCACTGGAGACCAGTTCTTACTGAATTGTTCACTGTAGCAGGGGAAGTGTCTTGTGACGTTTTTTTCCTCTTAAGTACTGCGTTGATGAATTTTGATATTTTTTCTTAACATAAGAGACTATAGTTTTGCCTTCAAATCGGCCGCAGTGAAAGTCTCTTTGATTTGAAATATTTTCCAAAAAGAATTTTTATTCATGCTGTGTCACTGGTGTGCGAAGTCTGTTTGGATAATGTCTGAATTGCCATTATTTTGACATTTCTGGGTTTGTTCAAATGGTTGAATGTTCAAAGGCTCAGCTAATTGCCCCTGGAGGTTTGTAGACACCCAACTCTCCCTGGGCCACTAAGCGATTCAGCCCCCTCGCCTGAGGCTTCTGATGCTGTGACAGAAAAAAAACCCTGTTCAGACAGTTGAGTCATAACCTTGCCTTATATGGCATTGGTTCCATCTGGTTTATATTCGGGTGTGTTGACAAAGGTGGGCAGAGGATTGAAAGAAACCAGAAAGTTTCTCGCCCAGCTGCTATATTAAGATAATAATGTCTAGAATTTACAGCTCTGAAAAAAGGTTGTTTGGCTAAACTAGCCCATGGTAGTGTTTCTCCTTCACACCTCCCTCCTCCCACTCTACATCATTCAATGAATATTTAAGCTCTCTGTTGACAATTGGGCCAATGGTGGGATCTCATAGGAGAGTGGTAGAATGCTGAAGAGTACCAGCATCAACAGATCATTTAAAACCATAAAATCTTGGGGACCCAGCCTTTTTGTGCTTGTCCTTTGAAAGCTATTGTTATGACACAGCTGATGGTAAATGCTGAGCTGTTCAAATCCCAAAGGGAAACTTGAAGCAACTTCCACAACTGTTTTGCAATTTGCATATATTTCAAGATGCATGCTTTGAATTCAGTAGTAATAAGACCTCAGAGCCTTATAGGTTTCTTGCAAAACTAAGTCTTTATTAAATAGAAAAAAATGATTTTAAGCACATACATAGGTTTACAAATTGCCACTATGATAACTTCTATCTCCCCTAGTTAATCTAACTCCCAGTTACACCTCCGTTAAGGCAACAGTAAAACACACAGATTTAAACAGATCCAGGCAAAGTAACACAATACGCTGAATAGTCAAATTCATAGTGAGCTTTCTTAGCTTCAGTTCTTGCAGACAGCAGTTTGAGGCTTAGAGGCTTTTCATACTTGTTAGGTCTTAGAGTTCCCTCCCTTGCACACAGCTTTTCTCTCCTTTGTACATATTTTCCCCTTTGAGTGCAAATTCCCATTGTTTCACTATGTCTTTGGACTTTACCTCTCTAATAATAAAACTCTATCATAGTACCAATTTTACCAGTAATCGTTGGGAAAAATAAACACACTGTTTCTTAACTTCTCCCGGCTAGGTGAAACATTTCACCCCCCACCCCTTTTAAATTCAAGCTAGTCTGGTTTATTTAAAAATGCATATGTTCCCTCTACACCTCACATTCTAAAACTTCACCCATATTTACCCACTTAACATTTCAAACCAAGCTTATCTTCTGATACATCAAAGCCCTCAGACCAGCTGTCTTTAATTCAATTAAGTCTTCCCCCCCCACCCCACACACACAGATCCATAGACACAGACCCCACTATTACTTTACTTACAATAAATTCCAAATAACATTATGAAAATTATTATATCCATCTGACAGCTATCCAAATAGCCTCTCTCTATCCCAAAATTCAGATTACATAGAATGCCATAGGATATATGGCACAGAAACAGGCCATTTAGCCTAACCCATCCATGCTGGTGTTTTATGTTCCATTTGAACCTCCTCCCATTCTTTCTCATAGCATTATTAGCAAAACCTTCTCCCTCGTATGCTTATCCAGCTTCCCCTTTAATGTATCAACACCTGAGTATTGCTGTAAAAAAGACATGTCGAAGCTTTTGCCTTGCGCTCTCTTCACATACAGTATAAATTATTGTTTTCCCCTTACATTGGTATTCTTGCAAAGTGTCCTGATGAGTGCAAGACAAAAAGCTTCGACATGTTTTATCTTTTTCAGCAATGCTCAAAGTTCTGCACGACCAAACAATTATTTGATCTACAGCTATTAGCTTCAACTATTTGTTGTGAATTTCACATTGTCACCACTCTGTGTTAAACCTGAAATGCAGCTTCTATGTCAGCACCACTGCAGGTTCTGGTCCGATGTATGAGCAGTCCGATTGATGAATCGAAGTGCAGGGCTTTGGTTTTTTGTTCATTTTGTCCCCCCCTTATACTGTGGCCACACCTTACCCTCCAAGTGAAGATGGAGATTTTTGTTTTTGAAGCAGTCTCCATGCATTTCCATAGCACCTTCCAAAATAACCCAAAGTATCTTACAGCCAATTAAATTACTTTCAACATGTAGTTGCTGTTGTAATGTAGGAAATGTGGCAGTGAATTGCGCACAGCAAACTCCCATGGACAGCCATGTGAGAATGACTGGATAATCTTTTTCTAAGTGAAGTTGCTTGGGGGATAAATATTGGCCAGGAGACAGGGAGAGGCCCCCTGCTCTTCTGTGAAAAACAGCCACGGGGTTTTTACATCCACCTGCGAGGGGACGGCAAACAGCCTTGGCTTTGAAAGACAGCACCTCTGACAGTGCAGTACTCCCACAGTACTGCCCCATTGATTTAGATTTTCTGCTCAAGTCACTGGACTGGAACTTGAACCTGCAATCATCTGATTCTAAGGTGAGTGCGTTACCCTAACACAGCACATAGGGAAAGAATATTTATTACTGGGGGGTGGGGGAAGGGCCAAGTAAGATGCAAGTATTGATGTGGGCAGCTATCATCATTGCCTCCAGATAATTAAAACTTCAATGGAGACTTATACAGCATCTCGCTTACATTGTGATATTCCCTCCACAGGCAGTACTGTGCTATAAATGAAGCATTGAAGTTGGTACTGGCTTGGACCTTAGCATTTGACTGCCTGTGCTATTGCATTTTTACTGGGTCCCTTTGGCCTAAACTGAGGATGTACTAGACACTGAGAAGATAACGGTACATTAGTGTTATGAGTAGGATAATTCTATTAGCAAAATGAACTGGGCTGATTGCTGATATCAGCAACAGATTGCATTTATGTAGCAGCTTTAACATTGCATAAATGCGCAAGGTTGCTTTGCAGGAGCATTTTCAAATAAAATTTGATGCTGAGCCAGAATAGGAGATATTAAGACAAGTGACCAAAAGCTTGGCCAAAGTGAGAGTGTCTGACAGTAGCAGAGAGAGAGTAGAGAGGTAACCTTAGAGTTAGTCTGGGCATCTGAAGGCCTGGCTGCCAATAGTGGAGGGAGGAAAATGAGGATGCGCAAGAAAGTTTGCTGGACTAAGAACTGGATTAAGTTATTAATAATATTCTCTCTTTGTCTGACATGTGCAATGCATCTGCCATCTGTGCCTTGTGCTGCTGGCCTGTACCAGAGACTTATAGTCCTAGCTTCATCTTCTAGATTTTGGAAGACACTGAAAGAAATAAATCATTTCTATTTTTTTAAAAAAGAAAATCTACCCGTGGTTAAAAACTCCTCTGGGACGATGGCACAAAGGGAGCGGATTTGGAATCTTCCAGTCCCACCAGCAGTGGGAATCGTGGTAGGCGGGGGCACTTAATTTGGCGGGAGGCAAAAAATCTTTCCTAATGGTGGGATAAACGTTGAACTTTGTTCTCCCAGCTTTCAAGGTGGGTCAAGCTTCCCGACAAACAATGTTGGGAACTCAATTTGCACACACTGGCATCTAATGCATGCTCATTAAAAGTCCACCCCGTCAGAATTAAGATCCCTGCCAGCGAGAGTTTACAATGTTCAGTTTTATGACTGTATGTAAGTGCTGTGCACCTGGTGAGCTTCACCTCTTCTGTGACTTTTGAGGTCGGTAGATTCTGTTTTTTGCCTTCTTGGGGACATCGCGTAATGTCACTCCTATCGAGTGCCGTTATCAAACACTCTGCCAAGGCTGGACATGGGAGGCAGGTGAAGGCTGAAAGGAATGGGGTGGGAAAGAGTGTCTGGGAAAAGGTCAGGGGACAGAGAGAGAGTGCGTCTGGAGAAGGGGGTGGGGGGTGGGTGGGGGTGGAGAAAGAGTGTGTCCGGGGGAGGGATGAGGGCAGAAGAGGGAAGAGTGTGTCCAGTAAGTGGGGATGGTGAACTCCGGGACTGGTGATAAGAGGGAGCGGTCACATTCAGAGGGAGGAGTGGGATGTGTTATGGTGGCAGGTCCAGGGTAAGAGTTTGACGATGAAGCTTTCATCAGCTGGGTCAGAGAGGGGGAACGAGGTAGGTGGCTCGGATAATGGGAGTGGGCAGGGTCAGGGTGGGCATGGGGACGATAGTGGGCGTTGGCTCCCAGGGGAGGAAAGGCATGTGGAGGTGGATTGTGATAGGGTCCAGGGTAATGGGAGGAGGTTCAAGGGTGACAGAGGGAAGAGGAATGGTGATATTGAGTGGGTCAAGGGTGATGGAGGGCAAGTTGGTGGGTGACAGGGGGAGGGTAGAAGGTGGTGGAACGTGTCTGAAAAGTTACGCACACCATTTTTCAAATCTGACCTTGACCACACAGTTAGTCAGCCAGTGAGATCCCTCAAAGTGGGAGGAAGGCCTTTTCGGGTTGGTGGAGTTCAAGTTCAGGACAAGTGGCTGATTACAGAGACAGCCTAATAATTGAGGCAGCAGGATGTCAGCCACGCTCAGTTGTGTTCTCCTCTCTATGGTGAAGCCCCATACAGTAGCAGGTTTGTTCCCGACTCATGGGGCTTGCAACATTAAGATCCCAGCAAGGTTTGCAGCTGTTGTTTATTCTGTGTTATTTGCCATCGGTCGCTGTCAGAGGCAGGGATGAAGGGAGGGAGGGAGGTGAATGCCTCCAAGGGGCACGGCTGGTGGGGGGCAGTCAGTTCACAACACCAAACCTCCATCCTTCTGGGTGAATGGTCATGGCTGACTAGGGCTCATGCGGTTAGTCTTTCTATGCTGTCAAGGCAATGATTTCTCCATAGAGTCTCGAGGGTAGCAGAGGCAAGAGGAAGAGTGTCAGAGGAAGGGTTCTTGCACATGGCCCTCATCACCCTGGGCAAAAAGCGATGCCTCCATGCGCAGTCAAGTGTGAACGGGAGGAACACATCTCTGGTCCTCCAGGATGCCCTTCACCTGGAAGGGGTGGAGTGGGGATGCCATGTCTAGACAGAGGCCAGGCACTGGCCAGCTGACTGAGATGGAAGGAAACCTGTAAAGGACATGCTCACTAAACATATCACTTCAATTTGTTCGAAAATCTACTGAGGCGTCGATGGTGCAGGCAACCCTGCCTTGGTAATGGTTCTCACCCAGATGAGGAGAGAGTCCATCATAGGTTAGCACAGGGCCAGGAGGAGCAAGGGCTGAAGCAGCAAGAGGCAGCAGGGGGTTCTATAAGGTCATGACGCTGGCGAACAGGGGGTTACCACTACAGCGAGCATTGGCCTGATCGTGGGTGTATCTCAGGTGGTGTTCTTATCTAGAAATGAATGAAAGGCAATGCCAGAGGCACCCTCGTATGTCCCAGGATGTGGTTGCTCACACCTGCCAGCCTCTCCAGTCTGAGCTGTGGCTGCAGGGACTCTGGAGGAGTAGTACAGATCTCCTAACCTGCACCGAGTGAATGGATGTCTGACTGCTGTTTAAATACGGTGCCAAGACCTCCGACATCATGAGGGAAAGGCGTGGTGGGTGACTTCCTTCCCGCCCCACCTTGAGATTGACTGTGCTCCTTGCAGATGCATAATTAATGAGCTGAAAAGCGGGAGATCATGTGTGTTCAGCTAACCCGCTGCCCAATGGGAATCGCACCGACTTTCCCACCCGTCACTGAACTTCCAATGGAACTGCACATTGGGGCTGTGTATAACAGGCTGCTGATTGGATAGCTGACCCTCTCCCACCCCACCCCCCCACCTGCCCCGTGCCTAATTTGTACCCCCCTTTTTTAAAGGTAATATTTCTTATAGGAATATATATCTAAATGCAAACACTTTTAATAAGAATAGAATTAGTATGTGGTGTTAATTATTCTCATGAATAAATCTGGTTAGGAAGCCAGGTTTACAGATTTAAACGTTGCTGATTCTTCCTGCTCAATTGATATTAAACTCTTGTTCTACATGGGATTTGGGCCATGTGTTCGTTAAGTGGGTTCTTGACACTTCTGCTGGTACTGTCAAAATCTAATTGCAGTAAGTGGAGAGGGAAAAGTGAGTTTAAAATGAAGAGCTGTCCTTGAGAGATATTGAATATTCATTAAAAACAAATAACCTCTCTTAGAGTTTTGACCTGCCTGGATATTAATTTTTCCAGTGCTCTATTCAGTGGGACTAGGTGCAAAGTTTCAGTCTGGGTGCTGTCAGATTGTCAACTCTAGTTGCAGGCATCATCACATGACCTCCCACTTCCAATTGCCCTGTCCCATGTCCTGCCATTGGTCGATAACATATTAATTATTACGACTCTCCACCTCCCCATGGCCAATTGGAAAGCAAAACAATTCTTCACGAACCAATTGGCTAATTTTTGACTCCTCCTTCTGCAAGCCTCTGAAATCTTTATCACTGATAAATGAAACTGTTCAAAGAAAAGGGGGGCAAAAAAAGTATAATTTTATTTAATAGCCAATGTTTTTTCTCCAAAGTGTCTCCCAGTAGTGTCCTGGAGGTCGTGTCCTGCAGATAAACCCTGGAAGGTTGGCCTCCTTACAGGGGCCATGAAACATGGAGACTGAAATACATTAATGTTCTATGTGTAATAAAAACAGTAGCTCATTTGTGCACAGCAAACTCCCACAAATGCAATGAGATAATTAACAGGTTATCTTTTTCATTGATGTTGGTGGAGGGATAAATATGGCCACGATACTGGAAAGGAAGAAACAATCTGGCATTTATATTGTGCCTTTCACTACCTTTGGCCCTAAAGCGCTTTGGGACAGCCTATAAAGTACCCTTTTCTGAAGTGTAGTCACTTCTTTTAAGCCCGCCCCTACAAACAATCTTTTTTTGAAATAGTGCTGTGGGATCTTCTACATCTACTTGCAATGGGCACTCTGAGGACTCTGCTGGGCACACCTAGGCCCTTTTCAGAACATTACGACTTCTTTTTCATGGGGTGTGGGCATCGCTGGCAAGGCCAGCATTTGTTGACCATCCCTAATTGCCCTTGAACTGACCTTGCTGGGTCAGTTAAGAGTCAGTAACGAATATATTTAAAAAAAAATGCAGCCCAGAAACAGGCCATTCATCCCAACCATTTTATGCTGATGTTTATGCACCACTCACACCTCCACTCGTCCTCCCTCGTGTGACTGAATGAACGTAAATCTCTGCATTCTCCTTCAAGCTTACCTAGCCTCTCCTTAAATACTATTCATACTGACCTTAACTGATCCACATTGCTGTGGGTCAGGCCACATGTAGGCCAGGCTAGGTAATGACGGTAGATTTCCTTCCTCAAAGGATATCAGTGAACCAGATGGGTTTTTAGATCATTCGATGATAGTTTCATGGTCACCATTACTGAGACTAGCTTTTAATTCCAGTTAATTGAATTCATTTAACTGAATTCAAAATGCCACCAGCTGTGGTGGGATTTGAACCCATGTCCCCAGAGCTTTAGCCTGGGCCTCTGGATTATTAGTCCAGCGACATTACCCACTACACCACCATTTCCCCATGATTGGGGACAGTGTTTTTTTTTTCACTTTACTGCCCTGGTTTCTCTCTCGATTGCCCTTTTTTCTTGCTGGGTACAGGCACTGGGTAAGCAGCTCCTCGATTTTTAAATTAAAAAAAAAAATCCCACTTTGAGAATGAGCCAGTATTTCTAAAGTGAGTCAGAGGCTTTTCTCCGGCGTTAGTGGATCACTTGAATTGGCGGAAAGTGGATACCTGAAAGATGGATAGGGGGAAGCTCGTATGTTGAAGGGATAGAGTTAGTGGAGCATTTTTAATATTTTCGTGAGGATCCCTGATTTTAATTGCTCCACCGTTGGTGGTCATGCCTTCAGCTGCCTGGGCCCTAAACTCTGTAATCCACCCTGTAAACTTGGCCACCTCTTTTTCCTCCTCTTAATATGCTCCTCAAAACAAACACCTTTGACCAAGCTTTTGGTTATCTGCTGTAATATGTGGCTCAGTGTTGAATTTTGTTTGATAATGCTCCTGTGAAATGCTTTGGGGCATTTTACTACGTTAAAGGTGCTATACAAATGCAGCTCTCTGTTACGTATGTTGGTTAATATTAAGCATTCCTGTACCTCATGTTTAATCATTAATTGTTTTAAAAAAAAAGGAAACAGTGACATTTTCATCCTAGTCAGACTATCAGTAAAAGTTACCCCAGCAGTCACAGTCCTGCATCCAAGGCCTTGTCCCAGGTAAGTACATGAGGGACAAAGGGATAGAATGGTGTGTTGCTGGGTTGGGAGGTGGCTCATATGGAGCATTAACACTGGCACATACCAGATGGGCCGAATGGCCTGCTTCCAGGCTGTTAATTCTGTGTAACCACCTTGGTTGCCACCTAGTTTTTGAAGAGATTGGTTAACTCCCTCTCTCTCTCTTTTCTGTTTCGTCCTCTTAGGTGCAATACAAAGAAGATTTCGAAAAGAACAAAGGGAAAGGATTTAGTGCCGTGGCCAACACTCCTGAACTTGAACGGATCAAGAAGAATCAGGAACTGGTCAGCAATGTAAGTATCTTGCTGGAGCCTTGATATAGGCCAGCAAGTTTTGTTTGAAAGAGATTTTTGTCTCGTGGACATGGAATTACATAAAATATACAGCTCCAACAGCATTCAAGAAGCTCGACACCATCCAGGACAAAGCAGCCTGCATAATTGGCACCCCTTCCACAAACATTCACTCCCTCCACCACTGACGCACAGTAGCAGCAGTGTATACCATCTACAAGATGCACTGCAGGAATTCACCAAGCCTCCTTAGGCAGCACCTTCCAAACCCACGACTGCTGCCATCTAGAAGGACAAGGGCAGCAGATAGATGAGAACACCACCACCTGAAAATTCCCCTCCAAGTCACTCACCATACTGACTTGGAAATATATCACCATTCCTTCACTGTGGCTGAGTCAGAATCCTGGAACTCCCTCCCTAAGCACTGTGGGCGCACCTATACCATATGGACTGCAGCGGTTCAAGAAGGCAGCTCACCACCACCTTCTCAAGGGGCAATTAGGGATGGGTAATAAATGCTGGCCTAGCCAGCGACACCCAAATCCCATGAAGGAATATATAAAAAAACAAATACTGCCCAGAAACAGGCCATTCATCCCAACCATTCCATGCTGATGTTTATGCACCACTCACACCTCCACTCATCCTTCCTCACGTGACTCATTGACCATAACCCTCTACATTCTCCTTCAAGCTTATCTAGCCTCTCCTTAAATGCATTTATACTATTCACTTTAACAAATCCATGTGGTAGTGAGTTCCACATTCTCACCATCTCTGGGTAAAAAAAGTTTCTTCTGAATTATCTGTTTGGTTTCTTAGGTGCCTTTTACTCTTCCCTAAAAGTGGAAACACTTACTTTGTGTCCACTCTATGAAAACCTATTTAATTCTAAAGACCTTTGCTAGGTCACCCCTCAGCTTGTCCCTTTTAGGAGAAGAGAGCCAGTCTGTTCATCTTTCATGATAGGTAATAGCCTATCTAGTATCCTGCATTCTATCTAGCGTCCCTATTCCCTTTCTAGAATTTAGTGACATGAAGCCAAAACACAGTCTCAATTTCTAAGGCAGAAAGTAAGACTTAGGCACTGCTGGGAACTGCCTGGTCACGTACAGTTAGTAGATGGAATTACACCCAAAGCATCCTGTTGATGTTTGGAGCCTTGTTCTCTGAAATTCCAACAGTGGAATTCCCTTTGCTTTCCACTGGCTTGATGGCCAGTTCAAATTGCTGCCATTTTTTGAGGACTCTGCTTGAAGTTCCTCGTATTGTAGCTGAGGGCTGATGCTGCAAGGAGAGCTCAAGAGTGCGGAGTGGAATTTATCAAAGTTAATTTTAAAATGTTCAGAAGCTGGTTTGCTTTAGCTATTCTTTGGCATCATACATTACAGAAGGAGCCATGGGTCCACGTGCCTGTGCTTGCTGGCTCTTTGAAAAAGCTGTCGAATTAGTTCCAATCCCCCGATTTTTTTCATAGCCCCGCAAATCTTTCTGCTTCATGTATAAATCCAATTTCAGTTTTGAAAGTTATTGAATCTGCTTCCACCGCCCTTCCAGGCAGTGCATCAGTGCATTCCAGATCACAACAGCTCACAAGGCTGGGGGGTGGAATCTTCATCTCCCCTCCGTGAAATGCTTCCAGTTACAGAATTGCTGCTTTAGCGTAGGATGAGCAAGAATGCTGTCTTCATGCTTCATGTGTGAAATTTGAACCAATTAAGCAACCTCTTTGAAAACTGACTTTGCAATTCTCCAGTAGGCCAGTGGCCGCATTGGCGTCATTTTGCTCATCCAACGCTGGCTAACACTTCAGGAGCTGAATTGAGGTCTGCAGTAAAATCCGAAGGTTCTCTGAGTTACTGCGAAAACTAGGTGAAGGGCCAAGGCACCCCCACTGCCTCCCGCCCCCGTCCCCACCCCCGCCAGAGACAACACCAAGGTTGAAATGAGCCAATGAGACAAATCCCGAGGCACTGTTTAGATTAGGAGCTTGTGTTTTGAAATGCTGTGGCAAGGAGGAGGGACTGAGGTATGTGAGGAATTCAGTAGTTTGGCAATCTTGGGATAGAGCGATTGCAAGGAGGACATGTGTATGTCACTGCGTTTTGGAACTCGGGGAAAATTCAGAGAAACAGCCATTGGTTTAAATGGGGAGGCTGGGGTGGGGGTGGGGAGGGGTAATTAGAACTAGTTCACCCAGTAAATATGCACAATACAGCTGGCAGGAAATCCAATATTCTCTTGTGGATAGGGGAGTGATTTGGAGTGCAGTGATAATTTATGCTTGGATTAATCATTTATCTGGGTTTACTGCTTGGAGCTTGGCTAAGCATTAGGACAACACTGTTTCAGTTAAGGATGCACCCTTGCCTGCGCTCCGACTGCCAGTCGTTTAAACAAATAATACTCACTAAAAATTCTTGGGCAATGGTAATTGTTAAAGGGTGGCATATCACTGCATCTCTCCCTATAATTCTTTTAAGTGTGCAAAGCATTAGGAAGCGAAGGCATCATGCTTTATGCCTGTGATTCTGCAATCATGTGGAGGTTTAATTCGTCACAGCAATAAGGAAATGTAGAGACAGTCACACCAGGATGCTTCTCAGTATCTCCCTACTGCCAGGAATGGGTAAGCAAGAGAGCTCACCTTTTAAGAATGTAGGAACATAAGAGCAAGAGTAGGCCATTGGGCCTGCTCCACCATTCAGACAGGTCATTTCTGACCATCTGCCTCTACGCCATTTTTCCTGTGCTATCCCCATATCCCTTGACGTTGTTAGTATCCAGGAATCTAACCATTTCTGTCTTGAACATGCTCAATGATTGAGCTTCCCTCTGGGGTAGAGAATTCCAAAGATTCACCACCCTCTGAGTGAAGAAATTCCTCCTCATCTCAGTCTTAAATGGCCTGCCCCTTCTTCTGAGCCTGTGACCCTTGGCTCTAGACATGCCAGCCAGGGGAACAACCTATCAACGTCTACTCTGTCACACACTGTAAGAATGTTCTAAGTTTCAATGAGATTACCTTTCATTCTTCGAAACTCTAGAGAATACAGGTCCACTTTCCTCAGTCTCTCCTCATAAGACAATCCTGGCATCCCAGGGATTAGCCTGGTGAACCTCCATTGCACTCCTTCTGTGGCAAATACATCCTGCCTTAAATAAGGAGACCAAAACTATATACAATACTCCAGATGTGGTCTCACCAAGGCTCTATACAATTGCGGCAAAACATATTTACTCCTGTACTCAAACCTCCTTGCGATTTTTGAAGATCTGTAGTGTGACCAACTCCAAAGGAAATGAAGTAAATATATGACGGTGATGAGGTGAAGAGGAGAAGGTGTGTGCCCACACCAGCCTGGCTAACTCAGGCTGTTTCTCTACTTTTTTTCATACTAATCATCACAAATACTGGAGTAAGCATTAAAAGTAATTAAATACAAATCATTTGCTGCCCCCTAGTTCAGATTGATGATCTGTACATGAATATATTGGAATAATGCTGTTTTCCAAATTCTTAACTTTCCTGAATCAACGCATTCCTTCTCTTTCCCATCCCCCTCCAAGAAAACTCCCCTCACTACTGAGCGACTATAACCTACAGGTTACAGCACCTTGTTCACCACCTCCACTTCTAATCACTGAGGCACAAGGGAGTCAATCCAGTATTGCAGGTCAGTGTAGAAAAGAGCCACAAGGATTGTTTGCTAGTGTCAGGGATTGAGGTACGAGGAAAGATTGAAGTCTTTCAGCTGGAAGAAGTCAGAGATGTACATGATATAGAAAAATGTAAATGTGGACAACTACTTAAAAGTAAATTAAGAACATAATATAAAAATAGGGACGGGGGTAGGCCATGAAGCCCCACGAACCTGCTTCTCCATTCAATAAGATGGCTGATCCCTGACTTCAATTCCACTTCCCTGTCCAATCCCTATATCCTTTGATTCCCCGAGAATTTAAAGATCTATCGACATCAGCCTTCAATGGCTGAACATCCATTGCCCCCTGGGGCACAATTCCAAAAATTGACTTTCTCTTCATCTCATTTTTAAAGAGAATGAATGAAGATCTCTAGTTCTCGACTCAACAATCTCTCGGCATCTACCCTGGCGTGCCCCCTGGATCCTGTAGGTTTTAATGAGTGGGGCTAGCTGAGCTGCTGTTGCAGAGAGTCAGCACTGATTTGATAGGCCGAATGGCCACCTCTGCTGTAACAATTTTATGATTCTATAATCACCTCTCATTCTGCTAAAGTCCAGCAGGTGTAGGCCCAACGTACTCAACTCTCTCCCTTGTCCCTGTGAGAGTAGGACATTGGGAGCATGGGTTCACCAGAAAGACAATTTTGGGACTATATTTCACACATGGTTATCAGTACATGGGAAAAGCACCCAGATAGTAATGAAGGTGAAATCCTGAATTCATTTAAGGAATAACTGGATGCTACAGTGAAGGGGGGGAATGCTTTAGGAAATTTCTGAATGGTTGGGCTAAGATGGACCCTATGGCCTTGCTCAGTCTCGACTAATTGGGAATGTAAGTCACGCTTGAGGAAATCTCTTTATTTTGGATGATTAAGGGAGACTCCAGAATCCATGAGCAGTCGAGCATCCTGCAAATGCCTACTGTAAAGGGTCAAAAGAAATGGACAATGGCCTTGGGTGAAACATGGCAGTTGCTTCCGACACCAAATCCCAGCAAGGAATCGATGCCTTGAAGGGAGGAGAGGTGGGAAATGGAAAGAGAAAGTAAGCAAAACCCGTTATTGAATACAAGCAATTCCTTGGGGCATTGGTTGCGGTTAGGGAGATTAGGACAGTTTGTTACAACTTGCGACAATCGATGAGAGTGTTGTGGCATTGCTGATGCACAGAGGGAATGGCACAGAGAACCCAGTCCAACCTCTGGCCAAAACTCTCCTCAAGCATTGTGAACATTGCCAGCAGCTATGTGGCAGTCTACCCTGATGGAGCTGAGAGTCCTTTACATTTCCATTCCCATTCCTAGTTTGCAGTGAGGTAGGAGGTACTATCAAGTACTAAAGTACTTGAAATCCTGTGATCTTGTCATGTGCCATAAATTCATGAGGGGACTGGATAGAGAAGCTGGAGGGAAACTGTTACATGGATGGAAAGATCGAGGACCAGAGGGCACAGATTTAAGGTAAATGGCGATTTGAGGCAAACGTTTTTTACACAGTGACTGATTAGGAAATGCACTAGAACGCACTGCCTGAAAGTTTGGTGGAGACAGATTCCACCAAACTATTCAAAAGAGAATTGGATCATTATCTGAAAAGGAAAAAAAAAATTCAGGGCTATGGGGAAAAGGTTGGAGGAGTGGCATTGGTGAATGGCTCTTGCAGAAGGCCAGCATGGACATGATGTGCCGAATGGCCACTTTCTGTGCTGTAACCATTCTATCATTCGACATTTAGTTTTGAACTCCTGCAGCACTCGGAGGATTTGAATGAACAGGGTCACTCCAAATGCGCTAAGCTGTTGTGTTCATTGAAGTGGAGGTGACAGGAATTCCCACGATGTACTTGCTTTCTCAAAACTGTCACGGTGGCTGAGTGCCTGACGTCACATGTACTGAACCACTCTCACCCTTGCATGCTTCCTTAATTATTTCCTCATTTACAGAAAACTTCAGTGGCGAAAAATTTTTGGTTTTGAATGAAAAAGCCAATAGGTTTCAGTGAGACTAAGACCTGTCCATGTGAAACAGGTCCTAAATTTGTTGTTTGATTTAAATCCTCCTCCCATTCTTTTACCATTCCTGACTGGTTAAGAATTAGTTCTTGGGTCGGGGATGTCAATGGCCATCCTTTGTTGCCCTTGCAAAAGTGTCAGTGAAGCTGCCGCCTTGAACTGCTGCAGTCTGTATGGTGAAGGTGTATCCTTCACTGTGGTGAGGTTTCAAGGACTGTTCACCTCGCAGTATCGAACACAACGGGACATGATTCAGCTGTGAACATTGGCAAGTGCGCAGGTTATCGAGATAGTGCCTTGCATTTATGTAGCAGGTTTGATGTGAAAAAGGTCTTTGCATTAGAGATGGTTGGAGAATAGAGGTGAGTGAACGACTAGGAACGGTGACAAAGTTTGGTCGAAAGCAGGGTTTGTGAGCAAAGGAAACAATGGACTTCACCTTTTTCATAGCCTCAAACTATCCCAGTGTTTTACAATCAAGGAAGTGTAGTTGTTGAAACATAAGATTTCAAAATTAGTGATAGAAGAGATGAATGCTTTAGGAAGGGCATTCCAGACAGTAGGGCTGAAGTGAATGATGGCTTTACTTCCAATGGAGAGTTGGGGGAATAACTCTCAAAAACCCAGAGTTAAAGGACTGAGCGCTGCTGGATGTGGGCTGTGGAGAGGTTTGAAATGAGAATAAAGGTTTTAAATTTAATGCGTCAGGGTAGAGTACAGGAGAGTAAGGGCAGGGGTAATTGGTGAACAGAATGGTTATGGATTTAAAATATAGTTTAGTGAACCTTGGACAAGTTGGACAAGTTACAGAGACTGGCAAAGAGGCATGAGCAAGCCTGCATGTTTGGGCCTAAAGCTGTCATCATTGCCATTCAGACACCTTTCCATTAGGGCTCCGTCAATAATTGGGAATGGGGATTTCTTCTCCCCTGCTCTCCACTCCCTCACCCCTCCCCACTTTGTGTTAGCCATGGCACAGTTGGTAGCATTCCCACTTTGGAGTCAAAGGTTGTGGGTTCGAATCTCACACCAGAGACTTGAGCATAGAATCTAGGCTGACACTGCCAGTGTCAATACTGAGGGAGTGCTGCGCTGTCGGAAGTGATATGTTAAACCAAAGCCCAGTCAACCCCCTCTGCTTGATGTAAAAAATCCATTGCACTATTTCGAAGAAGAACTGGGAAATGCTCCCCAATGTCCTGGCCAACATTTATCCCCCAACTAAAATTACTAAAACAGATTATCTGTTTGTGCACACAAACAGCAACAAAATACTTAAGTGTCTGCCACATTTCTTATTTTATTACAGTGATTACAGTTCAAAAATATTTTATTAAATTGCCGAACGCTTTGTGACATGCCGAGGTTGTGAAAGTCGCTATATAAATACAAATCTGTCTTTTACCCAACATGAACAACCTTTTGGGGCAATGTATCCAATTGAGATAAACTAACTGTATTGCCTAGGGGTCAGAATTGGGATATCCCTGGTCTGTACCAGCGATAGACCAACCCAGTAGGTTGTCTTATGAGGAAAGGTTGGACAGACAGGGCTTGTTTCCATTTGAGTTTAGAAGAGTGAGGGGTGATTTGATTGAAGTATACAAGATCCTGAATGGCCTTGACAAGGTGGATGTTGAAAGGATGTTTCCTCTTGTGCTTGAACCTAGGGGGCACTGTTTTAAAATTAGGAAACGCCCTTTTAGGACAGAGATGGGGAGAAATTTTTTCTTTCAGAGGGTTGAGTGACTTTTGAATTCTCCGCCTCAGAAGGCGATGGAGGCGGGGTTATTGAATATTTTTAAGGCAGAGGTAGATTGATTCTTGTTAGGCAAGGGAATCAAAGGATATCGAGGTTAGATGGGAACGTGGAAATTGAAACACAAGAAGATCAGCCATGATCTTATTGAACGGCGGATCAGGCTCGAGGGGCCGAATGGCCTACTCCTGTTACTATTTCTTACATTCTTATGTTCTTACCTGCAGTGCCTTACTTCAGTTACTGCAAGGGAATCAATCCCACACTGTCTCCGTGACACTGATTAGTGAGGGTGACTCCCCTTGTAACGAGAGATATAAAACGTTCAGTGACAGTCAGTCCCAGGGTACTGGAAATACAAAACCGATCAAAGAAACTGCCACTGCATAAGATATCCTGATTAGAATTGCTGAAACTTCCTATTAGGTGATCATACTCCAAAGATTCCAGTTTTAATAATTCTGTTTCGCACAGCATATCTCTGTTGTCCCGTCAGCTTTGAGGGCAAAATGGTGACCTTGAATCTTACATGGACAATGATCAACTCAATCTCTTCCACCTCTCACACCTCTGCTTTCCTCTTATTTCACACTTGATGAGCTGTTTTCGGAGAGAATCAACCCAAGAAAAAGAGCGAATATTTTTTCATTTAGCCCGATGTGTAATTACTGCTGGTGCCCTCGAGGGGAATCTAGACAGGGAACCGACGTTTAGCAGTGTTGAATTCATGTCCGCTCTGCACTCCCTGCTGTGGTGCCTGCTGGTTCAGTCAGTTAGATTTCAGAGTCTGTCTCTTTATGGAACTGGCAAATTTGATGATTGCTGGAGATTTTGGCAATTGCAAGCTGTTAAAGGTTAATGACGAGTCTGGTACAACTGAGCAGGCCACCTTGACACAACATGGCCCAGGCAATTAATTATTATTTGGGGATGTACCTCTCGAGCTGCAGTCCCATCTGGCTTGGAGTCTTCAACTTGATTTATCAATATTGTATTTCAAGATATTCATGGGGGAGTTTTTAATGTCTAGTTTCCACTGAAAGTTGGAGGAGTTGAGGATGCTGCAGCCCCCTGGTTCATTGCTCGTAGACAAAAACTTGAAGGTGTGTCAGACTTATTTACCCCTTAATTCTCCTCTTACATGGATACTAGGAACCCATGGGTACTTCATCTGAGTGATCATTCTTTATACGTTGAGTGATGGCAGGCTATCGAACCCTGTGCAGCATCAGTGCTGAGCCTGAAATGGTTTTCATGCTTAGTAAATGTACTCGGTCCTTTTGGTATCCCAGTGCGGTCCTGAGGGAGAGCTGCACTGTCTGATGTCACTGCCATTGTCTTGATGAGACATTAAAGCAAGGCCCTCTCTGACCCCTCGGGTGAACATAAAGATCCCACAGCATTATTTCCAATACATGCAGGTGTGGCCAATATTGATCACTCAACCGACATCACTTAAGGCAGGTTATCTGGTCTTTTACACATTGCTGTTTGTGGGATCTTACCGGGCTTAAATTGGCTGCTGCGATTTTCTGCATTACAACAGTGACTACGCTTTGCTGATTTGTAAAGCTGAAGCCACGAAAGGTATTGTGGAAATGCAAGTTAGTTCTTTCTTCTTCTGACCAGAAGCACTTTCCATTTACAGAAGAAACATTTCCCTTGGTAACGCCAACCAATTGCAGTGAATCAGCTCTGCATCTAGCTGAGCTCAGATGATTCACCAGGTTGCAGGACCTAGGACCTTTTCTGGTCTGTATAGGTGAATTTACCCACTGGCCCATGATACTGTGCTAACTTTCTGCCTTACTCTGACTGGTGGGACTCTGGCGGGCTTTCTAGTTTCAGGTTCTGTGCTTGTCTCTGACTAAGTTTGCCTGCCAACTAGAGAAGCAAATCCCTGAGTCATTCGCCAATGAGGTTTGTTTTCTGCATTTGGCTTGGGCAGTGCTTGAAGGAAAGAACTTGCATTTATATAGTGCCTTTCAAGACCTCGGAACTTCCCAAAACGCTTTGCAGCCAGGGAAGTACTTTTTGAAGTGTGGTCACTGTGTGGTAAGGCAGGGAAATGCTGCAGCCAACTTCTGCACAGCAAGATCCCGCAAAACAGGCAATGAATGAATGTCCAGGCGGTCAGTCGGTTGAGGGGTAAATATTGGCCAGGATGCTGGGGACAACCACCCTGCGCTGCTTTGGAATAGTGCCATTGGGTTTGTTCACATCCACCTGAGAGGGCAGACTGGACCCCTCTCTCATTCAAGCATTGAGAGTTGGATGATGCATCGGAAGATCCACAATTTTTCCAGCTGAATCATTCACAAGTGACTCCAGCAAGAACGGCTGCCTGTTTTTAAAAAAAAAAAAAAAAATTTGTTTGGGATTTGAATCTGGGAAATGTTGATGGTCATGGGGCAAATCAACATGACGACAGCTGTGTACGTTGTTGTGAAGTCAATCAAAAGTCCATTACAACCGATGCCATAAGACTTGAGTCTGATGTTAGTGGTTGATTCCTTCAGCGGAAACTAAAAGGGCTGGGGGGTGGGAAGAAGAATAAATCAAAAGGATTCTTTTTCTTCTATTTGAGGTGCATGTAATGGAGTCAGCTTTGAAACCTCTCTGATTTGACCATCAGTGAGTCTATATTCGTTCTTGGGATGTGGGCCTTTGCTGCCCATCCCTAATTGCCCTTGAGAAGGTGGTGGTGAGCCGCCTCCTTAAACTCCTGTAGTCCATGTGGCGTAGGCATTAAGAGTAATAAATATCACTACCATTGGAAAAACTAAACATTCGCTTCCCTCTAATAATTTGCTCTTCAGGTTTAGAAGCAGATTACATTGTGGATAATTGATGACTGTAACTATGGTACAAAGCAGAAATATCTACCACAAATCTAGTCTTCTGTTTCACTCCTTCCCCCTCCCCACCAACCCACAAACTGTTCCACACCTTGAGCTTGTATGCCAGCTGGGATGCAGTTCCCTGTGCGATAACAGCCCCACCCCGGCTGCTTATTAAATACTTTGTGCACGATTTTCCACAAACATGATGGGTAAGGAGGATGTTGCAGCCAAGAGCAGTTGTGTCCCCCAGCCAATTTGTGCATGCACATGCACAAACACACACTTGTATAATGTGGATACCAAACCACGAATACATTCCATTTATCTATTGGGCTGTTGTTGTTTTATTTTATTGCTACTTTTGTTGGAGAATGATTTCCCACAATAACTTGCATTTGAACAATGCCTTAAACGAAGTTAAACATTCCCCAAGTCGTTTCACAGGAGCTCAGGGCCAGTGTAACCACTCGGCAAACTTAGGCAGTCACCTGGAGTGGCAAAATTAAGGGTGATGGCAAAAAACTGAATGAATTATTCATGAAACTTCATAAGTAAACAAACAGGTGTCAGCAGTGGGAATGAAAGGTCTAGATTTGCTGATATATATTCACATATACTGACATATACATATAGATTTTCATGTACTTACATTGCAGTCTTTCCCAAAATTTCATATATTCCTCATTCTGCTTATGTGGCAGTTTTACTAATTTTTGCATCTACATGACTATTCCAAAATTGTGATCCAGTGAATGACTAGGTCATTTGATCTAGGTCACTCTATGGTAATGATTATTGATTGTGTAAATTATGCATAAAATCATCTAGTAACTGTTAAATCATAAGGCATATTACACATTATAATGTGCATTTCATCTAGTACATATTCTGTGAAAAGTGTAGAACAATGAGAATGTTCAATTAGTATCAAATATTCTCCTTTTTCATGTAAAGTAAATCTAATTATAAATGCAGAATTTTTATTCATGCTAATGCAAAAAAAATCATTTTTAAAGTTAATTGTTGGGGGCGGGACACAAGGCTGAAGGTTCACCTAGGGTAACTAATACTCTCTCATCTGTAGAAATTTCTTCAAACAAAATTTGACACCGAGCCACAGTTGGATTGTGTTTTAAGGAGCATCTAAAAAGAGAGAGAGAGATGCAAAGCTTTAGGGAGGGACTTCCAAAACCCGTGGTCTAGACAGCTAAAGGCCTGGCCAACACTGGAGGGGTGAAAATTGGGGATGTGCAAGAGGCCAGAATAGGAGGTGCATGGGGATCCCAGAGAGTTGGAGGAGATCAGAGACGGTGAGAAGTGAGGTCATGGAGGGATTTGAAAACCAGGATAAGAAATTTAAAATTGAGTTGGTTCTGGATCGGGAGTCACTATAGATCAGTGTGCACTGGGGTGATGGGTGAACAGGACTTGGCGTGAGTCAGGATACAGGCAGTTGAGTTTTGGATGAGTTTACATAGGGGGAGGGTGGGCTGTAGAGCATTGGAACAGTAGAACCTTATTTAGTTAGAGGCCATAAAATGAGACCAGTCCAGTCTGGAGAATATTAAGCTTCGTTGCCAAATTATGAAGCAATCCCCCATTCTCACATTCTGTAATGCACAGTTGTAACAGGACCTGTTGCAAGATTGGCCCAAATGTGACAATAATACCATATGTGCTTCACTAAATGGAGGGGATGGTGCCAACATCTTTTGGCTCCTCAGATGTGCAGCTGACACTTTAATTGTTCAAACTGGACGTGGATTGTTGGCAGTGTCACTGCTTTTTTTAATACCACTTCCTCACTGGTGCAGAAATCCTGGGAAATGCTTATCCAGTGGATGCCAAATCCAGTTATATTTCTTTCTTTGACTGTTTCTTCAGGAAGGTGCCTTTTCCAGGTTGGAAACCCTGGTGTAGCTCTGAAAGAATTGACTTGTGTTTTTTGTGTTGTCATGGTTGCAGCTGACCTCCTCAAAGACCAGAGGTTAATCGCTGGTTTAATGATTTTGAGACCTTGACCCTAGAAACTTGGACACTCGGACAGATTAGTTCTATAGAGACCATTTCCCAGACTGTCCTAAGCTAGGGAAATCTTGAATGAATGAACACATTGTTCCCATCTCCATTTGACGCATGCACAATATTGATCTCCACAGTACTTCTGGAATGCCACCATTCTGTGTACATAATGTATCCACATGTTAACCACAGCAAGCTCACATTTCTTTATAATGCTTTCAATCTTTCACAAATTACAGTTGTGGTCCCACATTCCCAACACCCCTGTTCTTTGAGCTTCACTGGACTGCTCTCCATTAGCCCCACTTTAGGTCATTGTCCTCACTTTTATATCCCTCCATGGTCTAACTCTACCTGACCTTGGGAATCTCCACCAGCCTGATTTTCCCCCTTTGGCACTCTAATATTGGGTTGCTCCTTGCTCTCTGCTCCACCACTGGTGGCCACTGTTTACCCACTATGCTACAATCGCCTGAAACTCCCTCCTCCAGATACCTTCACCTTCCTGCGCCCATCCTGCTTTCGAAACCACATCAAAATCAATCGGTGAACACTCCTGCTTTCCTTTCCTTCTGCTCTGGGTCGATTGTTCTCCAGATCTTTGGTCATCTTAATGTTCATGAAGCATGCCATAATGGTTGTGTTTTAGCTCTGAGCTGTATTGAGAAGTTTTCTGCTTGGAACAAGGAAGGTTGTTTCCCTTGACAGATGGGTTTGTAAGTAAAGGACACAGATTTAAGATAGTTTACAGGGTGGGTGGGGGGGGATGAGAAATTTCTGTATGCAGCGAGTTATGATCTGGAATGAACTGCTTGATATGGATGTTTGAAGCAGATTCAATAGTAATTTTCAAAAGGAAATTGAATATATACTGGAAAGGGAAAAATTTGTTGGGCTACAGTAAGGAGTAGGGAGGTGGGATTATTTGGATAACTCTTTTAAAGAGCTGGCATGATGGGCCAATGGCCTCCTTTTGTGCTGTACAACATATGGGCATTAAACCAAATGCTTCCAATTGCATCAAACCCTGGTACTCACTTTGCTTAAGTGCATGGGCGCACTAACATAATCTTTTCTGATGAAAAGTGAAAGAGACACATGCTTTGACTTGTGAAAATTCTCTTGGTGTTTGCTGCCTCTGGCAGTACTTTTTCCCCCTAGAAGTTGTTGCATGAAGATTGAAACAATCCCATATCCCAGTTATTCTGCCTGAGGGGATGATTGTTGTCTTCAATCCATTAATCATTGCATGCTGCCTCTCCTCTACTTTTCAAAGGTTTAGTAGCGTGTGCCAGATTGACTTTATTCCAAATTTATACTCTTGGAAATAAAACCAGAAAGTGCTGGAAACACTCAGCAGGCACAGCAGCATCTGTGGAGAGAGAAACAGAGTTAATGTTCCAGCCCAATGAGCTTTCATTAGAATTGTTCTTCTTCAGACAAACTCTTGCTCTTATGTTTTCAGTTTCACACAGTTGCCTGAAATATTTCCCTATTGAAGATCCTCTTTGTTATTGGATGGGATTGTTCCAGTGTGACCAATCACTCAAGTATTTAACCATATCCCTGATCTTTATTTGGCTTTCTCCCCCATCATCACATCACTTGCATAATAATTTAAAATATATATATTTTACTGTTGTGGCATAGCCTTTTTTTTTTATTGGAGGAGGTTTCTAAATGCTATCAAAGAAGAAAGATGTCTCCAGATCTCTTGTTCATGCCCCATCTCAATGATCTCTGTGGGCTATTTGTCTCTTTGACTCCCTCCTATCCCCTAAGGCTGATGTACAACTTATTCCCTTTGCCACCATTGGCAGCCACTCTTCACCCTTTCCACTTCTTTGAAACCCCCTCACTGAGTTAATTCTTTAATAGAATCTACACAAGCAATTGGGGAACCATGCAATGCATGGCAATTTGAAAGACTTGCATTTATATAGTGACTTTCTCAACCTCAACTCATCCCAAAGTGCTTCACAACCAATGAAGTACTTTTAAATTGTAATCTTTGTTGAAATGTGGCAGCCATTTTGCATGCATCAAGCCCCCTCAAACAGCAATGAAATAAGTGGCCAGATTATTTGCTTTAGGTGTTGGGTGAGGGACAAACGTTGGCCAAGATGGTGGGAGAGCTCCCGTGCTCTTCTTCAAATACTGTTCTGGGCCCTTTTGCTCCCTCAGTGCTGCACTGGGAGTGTCAGCCTGGATTACATGCTCAAGTCCCTGGAGGGGGACTTGAACCCACAGCTATCTGACTCAGACATGACAGTGCCACAGTTATTAGTGTATTAACACATACACAGGTATACTTTCAAAATTATTTTCCAGCCATGGATTGATGAAGCAGTTTCAGGCTGGGAAATACAGGGTGCAAGATTCTGAAGTGTTTTAATTATCCAGTGACTCTCATCATTCATAGCGGGACTGATTTTATTTTAATGTGTTTAGAGCAGTCTATTACTCTTGACATGTTGCTGTGACGATAGCCAAATTACCGATAAACAATTTGAAAATGACTGAGTTGTATTGGAAGACCGACCAAGAATATTCTGGTAGTTTCCAAGAGATATTTGCAGAGCCCTCTTGTATCCCCTGGGAATAACACCTTGGCTGCTCAAGTTCTTTAACTCAGATTTATAAACTGCAATTGTTAGTCAAAGGACTGTCAAGTGCCTTGGATAATTTGCTTTTTCTTCCCTGCCCCCTCCAAGCAGTTTGCTGATTCATGGTGGGCCACAGGTCTCTTATGCATCAGCAGGTTCCAGATACCACACCCACTACTCACATTCCAGCCTAATCAGAAATCACAACCCAGTGCTTTTGTTGCTGTCAAATGAAAACAGAAGGCTAAACAGTGTCTGTTATGGTTTAAAAAAAAGTATTTGCTCACTGTCTGAGCTCATGTGCGAAGAATGGTGTATTGGCAGCAGAAATTGCCTAGTTGTTCAGAACAGAATGTAAGGACACTAGTTGTCCTCTCATCTGGTGCCCAACCATCAACATAGCAACAGGAGGAGGCCATTCAGCCCCTCAATTTTATTTTCTACCATTCAGTAGGAGCATGGCTGATGTGGTTCAACTCTATTTACCCACACTGACCCTCTGCGTATCGAAAATCAGTCTGCATGCTGAAAGCCTATGGTGTGCTTTTGGCTGTCTCCTCTGATACCTTTGCCTGTTGATGGACCCCAAGCTCCAATCCCTGGATTAGCTACTCAAAAAAGTGGGTGCAAAAGTTATTCTGCAGAAATGCAATTTTAAAAAAAATTCTTTGAACTATTGTTGAGGAGTGGACATGGTTGGGTTGTTAAATGGATCTCCTCGGGTTTATAACCAGTGGGCTGACAGCATGGTGATGCAAATCAAAAAGCTTTCTTGTGGCTTCCTGTGATTCTCCCTTTTTTAAAAAAAAAAGTGCACATGTGAATACCTTTTATGGGTTTTTTCTTTTGCAGTGACTAATTTCTAAAAATGGAAAAATGCGATTCATGTGACTTTGCATCCGTTGTCTGTTAGCCCACATAGTGTGTGGTGTGTTTTATTTTTAAATTCTGGAGCCAAGTTGAGCTTGCAGTTTGGATGGTACAGTTTATGAAGAGGTGTGAAGGGTGTACCGAGCTCAAGCGGAAATGCTTTGTGCTGAAATATGTCATGAGCTGAATTTGTACTACCAGCACCCCCTCAGGGAAATTCAACTTCCAACGAGGAATGGAGGAATTCTAGTTTTTCACCAGCTAGCAAAATTACTTTTTCCAATCTTATGTCTCAAAGCCTCGCATCCCATGATCCCTCTGGGGCGAGGGAAGGGAACGGGGAGGGGTCGTACATACATACATACATAAGAATTAGGAGCAGGAATAGGCCATTCGGTCCCTCAAGCCTGCTCACCATTTGATAAGATCATGGCTTATCTGATTGTGGTCTCAACCTCCTGTTCAAACCCCTATACCCTTAGATTCTTGATTGACCAGGAAGTCCGCCTTAAAAATATTCAATGACTGTGCCTCCAGAGGTCTCCGGGAAAGAGAGATCCACATACTAATGACCCCCTGAGAGAAGTAAATTCTCCTCATCCCTGTCTCAAATGGGAGACCCCTTATTTTTAAATTGTCCCCTAGTTCTAGACTCCTCCACAAAGGGAAACATCCTCTCAGCATCCTTCCCGTCAAGTCTCCTCAGGATCTTATATGTTTCAATAAGATCATCTCTTGATCTTCTAAACTCCGATGGATACAGGCCCAACTTGTCCAACCTTTCCTCATAAAACAACCCCCCACATCCCAGGTATCAGTCAAGTGAACATTCCCTGCATGGCAACCATTGCAATTATGTCCTTCCTCAAATAAGGAGACCAAAACTGTACACAGTACTCCAGATGTGGTCTCACCAACACCCTGTACAACTGTAGCAAAACTTCCCTACTTTTATATTCCATTTCCTTTGCAATAAATGATAACATCCTATCTGCCTTCAGTTCACTTGCTGTACCTGCACGCTAACATATTGTGATTCATGTACCAGGACACCCAGATCCCTCTAAACCACAGAGCTTTGCAATCTTTCTCCATTTAAATAATATGCTGCTTTTCTATTCTTCCTGCCTAAGTAGACAAGTTTCCCATATTATACTCCACCTGCCAGATTTTTGCCCACTCACTTCACCTATCTATATCGCTTTGCAGGCTCCGCAATGCTCTTCACAACTTCCTCTCCTCCCTACCTTTGTGCCATCAGCAAGTTTAGCAACCATACATTTGCTCCCTTCATCCAAATCATTGATATAGATTGTAAATATTGAGGCCCCTGCACTGATCCCTGTGACAATCCACTTATTACAACTTATCAACCTGAAACTGACCCATTTATCCCTACTCTGTTAGCTTACCAGTCCTCTATCCATATGTTACCCCCTACACCATGAGCTCTTATTTTGTGTAGTTACTTTTGATGTGGCCCCTTGTCAAATGCCTTCTGGAAATCCAAATACACCACATCTACAGGTTCCCCTTTATCCACGTTGCTTGTTACTTCTTCAAAGAATGCTTATAGACTAGTCAAACCCTTTCCTTTCACAAAACCATGTTGACTCTGCTTGATTGCATCGAGATTTTCTAAGTGCCCTGCTATAACCTCCGCAATGATAGATCCAGCATTTTCTCAATGAAAATGTTAAGGTAATTGGCCTGTAGTTTCCTGCTTTCTGTCCCTCTTCTTTGTTGAAAAGAGGAGTTACGTTTTTATTTTCCAATCTGACGGAACCTTTCCAGAATCTAGGGAATTTTGGAAAATTAAAACCAATGCATCTACCATCTCATCAGCAATTTCTTTTAAAAGCCTACAATGAAGTCCATCAGGACCTGGGGACTTGTCTGCTTTTAGTTCTAATAATTTTCTCAGTACCCTTTCCCTGGTGATTGTAAATGTTTTAAGTTCCTCCCTCCGTTTCACCTCTTAATTTACACTTATTTTTGAGATGTTATTTGTGTCTTCTACAGTGAAGACTTATGATCCCCCAGCTGAGGTTACCCCTGGACAAGCCTGATTCCAGAGTGGAACCCAGCTTGATAGATCCTAACCTTTAATTTGTTTGTTTAACTATGTGGAGAGGGGCTACTGAACAGAGCTACAGGAGTCAGCTGATGAACTTTTAACAAAACATAAAACATTTATTTAACAAGAAAAGATGAACTATATTACAATACTCCTTCACCCACAACTATACCTTTACAGATATATTCAGATTTGTAAGGATAACACAAGTTACAAAGCTATCTTATACTCTGATGTTCACAGTAAGTACATTCTGTGTAAACCAATAGGCACCCTGTGGTCAGACACACCACCCTCTGAAACCAAGTGACAGATACCACCTCAGCCAGATGCTATGGATCCCTCCTCAACTCCCTCAGATGCTTGTTATACGGTGAGCCAACCAACCTCACTGAACTCCGTTTTTCACACAAGGGTTTCAAACCTCCACTTTTCAAGAACTCGCAATGGAATCTTCTCCCTTTAGATTTGACTATTCCAATGCCCTCCTGGGTGTCCTGCCAACTTCCACTCTCCAGAAAGTTGAGCTTATCTAAAACACGACTGCATTAAGTCTTATTCACCCATCACCCCAGTGATCCCAGATCTACGTGGGTTCCCAGTCTAGCAATGCCTCAATGTTAAAATTCTCATCCTAATTTTCAAACCCTGCCATTGTCTCACCCCTCCTTATCCCTGGAACCTTCTGCAACCCCACAACCCTCTTGAGGTCTCTGCACCCCTCTGACTTTCACCTCTTGCACATCCCCAATTTTAATCAGTCCACCATTAAGCCCTAACCTAAACTCTGGAATTCCTTCCCTAAACCTCTCTGCCTCTTCCCTCTTTTTAAGATACTCCTTAAAATGTGCCTCTTTGACCAAGCTTTCAGTCATCGGGCCTAATGTCTCCTTATGAGGCTCAGAGTCAAATTTTAACTGAGACTGCTCCTGTGAAGCATCTTGAGATGTTTTACAGCATTTAAGGTACTATATAAATGCAAGCTTTTGTTGTTGTTGATAGATATTGCCCAAGACACGTAGGAAACCTCTTTCTCAGCCTCAAGATTGTACCATGGAGTTATTTCTTTTGAAGTACACCCGAGAGAGCAGATGTGGGGCCCTGTGTTTAATGTCTCATGTGAAAGAAGGCACCTCTGCAGCACTGGAGTGTCAGTCCACATGGATTTTATTGTGCTCCAGTCTCTGGAGTGGGAATTGAACCCAGAACCTTTAGACTCAGAGTGCTACCTCTGAGTCACAACTAATGCCAGAAAATGGTTACTTTGGTTGAAGTGTTGATGGCTTAGGCCTGACTGTGATGCCCAATAAAGATTAAACGGCCTGGGGTTGTAGGTGAAGAATGGGTTGGGTGAGATTCTGGAAAGGAGTCTCTCTTTGTGAGGGAAGAATGTGTGAGGAATTGCATGTCTGGGAAGCAAGTGAAGGAGCAACAGTTCAGTATAGTTTTTGTTTCAGTCTAATTTGTTAAAAAGCCTAGTCTGTAACTGTGGCTATGATACACGGTCCACGCTAACTGAATTCCTCATACTTATGCCTTTGCTTGCCTGGGGCGATGGTCGGGAAAGGGGACAGGAAAAGGGAAGGCATGTGATTTATTCCTCTCATCTGACCAGAGAAAACGGGGAGAGGTTTTACGGCGTTTTCCTGGTATGATGTTGGCTCTCTGCCTACCCCTGCTGGTTAGATGATGGAATAGAACTCGGAGGCAGAACAAAACTACAGGTTCCAGTAGCTCATGGGAGGCCTCAGTCTGTGTAACCGATTCTCTCTTCTCAAATGGAGAGAGATGCCTATTATCCCTCGCGGACAAGAAGGCATAACCTTAAAAATTAGCTTGATGCCAAGAAACAGTTCTTCACACAAAGGGTCGTGGACATCTGGAACTCTTTCCCCAAAATGCTTTTGAGGCCAGAGGTCAATTGAAAATTTCAAAATTGAGATTGATTGATTTTTATTGAACAAGGGTATTAAGGGTTACAGAATCAAGGTGGGCAGACAGAGTTAAGATGCAGATTAGCCATGATTTTAATGGAATGGGTTAAGGGCTGAATGATATTTTCTTATGTTCCGATGATCTTGCAATGTTATCAGTTAACACTTGCAATATAAATCTACACATACACGGTCTTTATTATGTAATTATAATCTAAAAGCTGGTATTTTTACTGTAGGAACTGCATTCCTAGCCAGCCAACTCGTATACAATTGTCAATTGGTATGTAGCAGAGTGTCTGTTATACACACGCAGTTTGCAGTTGTTGAACGAGTGAAAAAACAGCCAGTGTACAGTACTGCAGTGTGTGTTGTCTGAGCATGTGTGTTAACATCAGGTTATAGACACACTGAAGTTAATTGAATGGGTGTGCATTTGCCTTTGAGGTGTTTCTATGGAAACTGTTGATGTCCTGAGAATTTGGCCTATTGAGAGTGGAACATTAATTTATTCCATGTGAGAGCATCACCTTGTGGAATGGGGTGGAAAAGCATGTTCAGGAAATAAGTGAGGTTTCGATGTGTTTTTTGGATTCATGTCAAGGGATGTGGGTGTTGCTGGCAAGGGTGGCATTTAGTGCCCCAATTGCCCTTGAGAAGGTGGTGGTAAGCCACCTTCTTGAATATAACTGAATGGTTTGCTGGGCCATTTAAGAAGGCAACCACGTTGCTGTGGGTCTGGAGTCACATGTAGGCCAGGCTAGGTAAGGGCAGTAGATTTCCTTCCTGAGAGGGCGTTAGTGACAATGTGTTGGTTATCTGGTCACCACTACTGATTTATTAAGTAATTGAATTTAAATTCCCCAGCTGCTGTCCCTAGATTACTTTTACGTACATGTTGTAGCCTGGAGCCAAGGATAGCGATAGTGGAGGCTCCAATGTTCTTCCCATCACATGGCTGACCAGGAACCTCTCCTGTTCTTACCATCCCGTCATTGGCTAGTGTTGGAAGGATTTGCAGGTTGATAATCAACCTGTTTGGCCACATTATGACTGCATCTTTCTTGGCCACTCAAGCCCTGGATGGGACTCGAACCCGGAGCTTCTGGCTCAGATGCAGGGATGCTACCCACTGTGTCACAAGATCACCTCTTCCCCTTAAGTACACCTATGCTGTCCTCCTCTTGGTGTTAAGTTCTATAGTTTCACCACTCTGGGTAAATAATTCCTCATTGGATTTATATTTAACTGTTATTATAATATACAATTCTAGCCCTGACTCCTGATCTCCCCATTTTCACTACTTTCTGATCAAACCCTTTAATAATGTTAAAGATCTATTAGGTTTTCCCACAGCCCTCCTGTTTCTAAAGATAAGAGCTCCAGCCTGCTCAGTCTTTCCTGTTACATGGTCCCCATTTGTTAACATTCATGGGCACTCGGTTCTATGACACAGGAGTAGAGTCCACCACTAGGGTTAACCACATATTTAAAGCAGGTTAACGAAGTGACTGTTTCACTCCCCCAGAGCGATGAGCTACAACCATGATTTGTTTCTAACGTGTAAATTTTTAAAAAAACATTTTTTTTGCCATCAGATAAAATATCATGAAGAATTTGAGAAAAGCAAAGGCACCTCTGCTGCAGCTTGTGAACGAAGGCACTCGAATGATATTCCGCAATACAACGTCCAGCCTGAGAAGCATCGAGGTGAGCTGCCCAGCACACACGATCGCAAACTAAAGACGGGTGAGGAAGACCAGCCAGTCAATCTTTGGTTCTAAGTATGACCACCGGTAACAAGCACCAGCCCCCGGTCCCTAACACATTAAAACATCTCGCAGTGGGTTTTTGCATCTGCTGCCCTATCAAGAGGTCCACTAACAAAACTCTTACCACTCTTAGCTTTGAAATTGTCAATTGGGTTGACCACTCATTGTCTGAAGACCTTCCCAATGTCAATCCTGCACTTGTCTTTCACTAATTTGTATCCTTGTCCAATTGTCACTATAATTTGAATTAGTGCTCCAAATTAACCCTTTCTACACTCTTTACCAAATTGTGTATCACATTAGAATCCCATCTTTAGTTAGCAAGGTTGATTTGGTCCTGTTTTTTCTGTTCTAATTCTTCCTGTCTGGTCTTGTTTGGTTTATTGGGTATGGAAGATTGTAAAGGAATATTTTAACTCCCTGTCAAATCTCCCCTTAACCTGCCCTGCCCAAGGAGATCAACCCCAACCTCTCTGCACCTGAAGTCATCAACCCAGCCACCATTCTGGTAAATCCCTCCTGCAACTTCCTTGATATCCAAGCCATGACATCCATCCTAAAGTTTTTAAAATAAATAACTAGTTGACTGGAGCAGCAGTTGTCTAGCTAGGTAGGTCTTCATACAGTAGGGATGTGATCAAACACACACGCACACACCTGATGATTCAAAGTGAAATTCTAGCTCTACCTCTTTTATTCCAACCACAACCCCTGTCACCCTGACCATGATTTGCTGACTCTATGGTGCTTTATGTGCAGCACCACAAAAGGGGAGCTATGGTTTTGCTGCATGGTGTGTATCCTGTACCATTGCAAATGGCCAGCATTTGTAACTCGACATGTCTTCAATTTCCACCCCCATCTCCAAATTTCTTAAATTTGCATCCTCCCCCCACCCTTAGGCCTTGCATTTCTTCCATATTTCCATTCATTTCCTTTCCCAAATCATATTCATTGTTCTACTTATTCAGTGTTCCGAGTGTGAGCGGTGTTAATTAACTCCAGTCTATTCATTTCCAGCATTGGCCTCTGTGGATGCTGGCATGAAGTTGGGAGGGGGTGAGTGGATGGTTGGTGTGAGGTTGGGAGGGGGTGAGTGGATGGCTGGTGTGAGGTCGGGAGGGGGTAGGTGGATGGCTGGTGTGAGGTTGGGGGTGGGGGGTGAGCAGATGGCTGGTGTGAGGTTGGGAGGGGGTGAGCGGATGGCTGGTGAGAGGTTGGGAGGGGGTGAGTGGATGGCTGGCGTGAAGTTGCAGGGGTGGGGGTGAGTGGATGGCTGGTGTGAGGTTGGGAGGGGGTGAGTGGATGGCTGGCGTGAGGTTGCAGGGGTGGGGGTGAGTGGACGGCTGGTGTGATGTTGGGAGGGGGTGAGCGGATGGCTGGTGTGAGGTTGGGAGGGGGTGAGTGGATGGCTGGTGTGAGGTTGGGGGTGGGGGGTGAGCGGATGGCTGGTGTGAGGTTGGGAGGGGGTGAGCGGATGGCTGGTGAGAGGTTGGGAGGGGGTGAGTGGATGGCTGGCGTGAAGTTGCAGGGGTGGGGGTGAGTGGATGGCTGGTGTGAGGTTGGGAGGGGGTGAGTGGATGGCTGGCGTGAGGTTGCAGGGGTGGGGGTGAGTGGACGGCTGGCGTGAGGTTGGGGGTGGGGGGTGAGTGGACGGCTGGCGTGAGGTTGGGGGTGGGGGGTGAGTGGACGGCTGGCGTGAGGTTGGAGGTGGGGGGTGAGCGGATGGCTGGTGTGAGGTTGGGAGGGGGTGAGCGGATGGCTGGTGAGAGGTTGGGAGGGGGTGAGTGGATGGCTGGCGTGAGGTTGCAGGGGTGGGGGTTAGTGGACGGCTGGCGTGAGGTTGGGGGTGGGGGGTGAGTGGATGGCTGGTGTGAGGTTGGGAGGGGGTGAGCGGATGGCTGGTGAGAGGTTGCAGGGGTGGGGGTGAGTGGATGGCTGGTGTGAGGTTGGGGGTGGGGGGTGAGTGGATGGCTGGCGTGAGGTTGGGGGTGGGGGGTAAGTGGATGGCTGGTGTTGTGCAGTTTGGTTGAAATGCAGTTGCCAAGGTCTCCACCTCCAATGAAGGGAAACTGAGAGAACCATATCAACACAATGTGATTGAACATGTTAAAAGGGACTTCCATGAAAAAGCAGCTGTGACAATATTTTCCCTCTGGCTTGCATTCATAAAATCCACCAGAGTCTGGTCACCTCACTGCGATGCAAGAAAAGTTCTTCCAAACTTGGTGGGGGTTTGGGGAGGGGGGGGGGGTGGGGTGGGGGGGGGGGGTGGGGGGGGTGGGGGGGGGGGGGTGGGGGGGTGGGGAATGAAATTCTGGAACCATAGGGAAGATTTACAAATTCATGCGGGAAGAACATAGAGGCCATTTGGGTGTCTTGACCCTTGTGCTTTGGGAAAAATTCTAAATTTTCTTTCGTGAGCTGTCCCTTTAAGTCCAAAGTGAAACTAAGATAATTCTGGAACGTGAGGCTAATTGGACTTCTTGGATATGACATCATTAGATTTTGAGAAGTTAACCTCTGGCTGGGGTTGCTATGGAACTGAAGCAAAGGATAAATAGACAGTTAATTGGGATATTGAATTACAGCTTGGGTTCTACAAAGGGTGTAGGACAAAGTTACAGAAAACAAAGACACAGACGCAGATCCTGGTGAAGAAGCAGGGAGAAGTTTCTTGAGAATAGGACAGGGACTGTGATGCTGTGGAACACTTTCTCGTGTTGAATCACCTCTTCAAAATTTAGAGACAAAGGCCACATTTTCAATGCTTCATTTTGAAGCCTTTGCTACAATGATGCAAGTTGTCCCCAAACCCTGTTTAATTCTCTTGCCTTTCTTCAGGTTACCAGCAACATCAGGAGCCCCAATCCCAAGACTACACTCCGCCCGCTGCACCATGTGCCCCACCTCCCTCAACAGGGGTAAGTTCTTAACTTGTTTGAGCCCTCTAACTGTTCTGTGGGAAAGAAACAACTTGCATTTCTATAGCACCTTGCACCAAAGTTCAGCCCAGTCAATCGACAGCTATTGTAATGTTGGAAATGCAGCTGCCAATTTTCCCCTTAGCAAGATCCCACAAAGAGCGATGAGATAAAGAAGCAGATACCTGTTCTTGTGATGGCTGAGGGATAAATATTGACCAGAATACTGGGAAGAACACCCCTGCTGTTTTTTGAAATGGTGTCATGAGATCTTTCTCATCCACCTGAATGGGTGAATGGGGGCTGGGTTCAATGTCTCATCTGAAAGACGGCACCTCTGACAGTGAAGCATGACTGCACTGGAAATGTTAACCTGGATTAACAGATGCACAGAAGCAGCAGTGTGTACCATATGCAAGAAGCAATTGAGCAAGACCCCTTTGACAGCAGCTTCCAAATCCACCACCTCTACCACCTAGAAGGACAAAGGCAGCAAATGCATGGGAACACCCACACCAAGTCACACACCATCCTGACTTGGAAATATATCGCCGTTCCTTCACTGCCGCTGGATCAAAGTCCTGGAACTCCCTCCCTAACAGCACCGTCGGTGTACCTACACCACATGGACTGCAGTGGCTCAAGAAGATGGCTCACCACCACCTTCTCAAGGGCAATTAAGGATGGGCAAAAAATGCTGACTTAGCCAGCGATGCTCCCGCCCCATTGAAATAATATAAAAAAATGTCCTCCAGTCTCCAGAATGGGACTTGAACCCACAACCTTCCCATTCAGAGGTAAGAATGTTACGCCATGAGCTGTGGATGTTTACTTGAAGCACATGAAGAATGGTCATTTAGTGAGGGTCCAGATGGTTAACTTCACTCAAGGAACTGTAATGGGGGGGTGGGCAATGTGTGTGCGATGGCGGGTGGGGAGCTAAACGACTCCTTTGATAATCTCTCTCTCTTATCCTGTCTTGTTTGGTAGAAGCGATTTAGAGCTGTGTACGATTATGCAGCAGCTGACGACGATGAGATCTCATTCTTAGATGGCGACTTAATTGTTGATGTACAACAGATTGACGAGGGATGGATGTACGGCACCGTGGAGAGAACAGGCGACACTGGCATGCTGCCAGCTAACTACGTAGAAGCGGTGTAATGGAGCCCAGATCAACGCCTGCTTATGCTTTGGTTATATATATTATAAATAAATTACGTATGGATCCCAACAGTAATTTGACAAAAATATTAGGTAAAAACAATAATGTATTAAATTGTGGTTCCGATTACATAACATAGCTATTTCCATTTCTCTGATCTTAGTATTACTGGAACACAGTCAAAATTTTCTTTGGCTTAACTATCCTGAAGAGGGAAAGCTAGTCAGCTGTTGAAGCTTTTCACTGCTCTGCATTGCCCAATTCCCCCTTTTTTTTAAAAAAATAATCTGACCCTTTGCAGATCTTTAATTTGAAATTCTTGGTTCTGGATTACCGTTCTTGATGATTGAATTGGATAATCTCAGATTAAGCCTCTTTTAGTCACACCTATCCTAGTTACACTGAAGCATGGTTTTTCTCGCTTGTAAATTGCTGAAATAACTCGAGGTAGACCAGGACCAAAATACAGGATTGTTCTCTCGGATGGAAGGAGAGCTTGAATAAAGTTTGTCAAAAATCCTGTTTGATTCTTCAGCTCTAAACCGAGAGCAAGAGACACAGACGCACACACCACATGGAGAGACACAGACGCACACACCACATGGAGAGACACAGATGCAGACACCACATGGAGAGACACAGACGCACACACCACATGGAGAGACACAGATGCAGACACCACATGGAGAGACACAGATGCACATAACACACAGAGACACAGACACACACACACCACATGGAGAGACACAGATGCACATAACACACAGAGACACAGACACAATACACACACAGACAACACAGAAAAACACACAACTCAGAGAGACACAGACACACAGGTGCACATAGAGAGAGAGAATCACAGACACACAGATAACAGGAAGACTGGATTTCCAGTGTTCTAAATGCTATCTTTTTTTTTTACCTCATTCTTAATGTGTTAACCTAGTGAGTGAGTGTAGGGACATTATTTGACTGTGTGCGAAGTATCACAGCCAAATTGTTCAATGGAACTTGTCCACAATTCTTGTAAAACCAGAAATCTCAATGTATTGTCTCCTACAGATAGTGGACTCTTTTGGCTCTTGTAATTTGTAGGGGAAGTGAAGCAAGCAGGTTGGAACAAAAAGCCTCCATAACTCTCCTTTTCCTCAAAAATGGCAGTGAATATTATGGACTGGGTGACTGACATCAGAAGTTCAATTGCTCCATGGAATTGGAGAAGTGGATGAAACCTGCTGCCAATCATCCCCCCTCCCCCATCCTAAACCCGACTGTGTGAAAAATCAGTCTTTGTTACACTCAACTGGTGTAACATTTTGCAATTACAAAATTGGTGTTCCAATAAAACCTGAGCTGGAAGAAAGATATTTGTCCCATTCAATATGTTTGCAAGATCAGTGATGCAACCTTTGGCTGTTCATCCAACATCTGCCACTCATTTCAAAACTATGCTGGAGCTTCTCATTAGTGACATCTGCAAACTCGATCTAATTTGCTATGTTTTTGTCCCATTTTGAAAATCAGATTTTGAAGCATTTTATGCCATTGAAATGAAACTATGAAAGGCCCAAGTTGGCTACAATATGCAACTTGAAGAGAGATGGAAAGAAAATGGTTAGTCTAACAGGGATTAATGCATGTTGCTTTTGAATCATTGCTGTGTTAACTTATAATACTTGGGGCTTTAGTGAGATTGAATCAGTTTGCCATAGAAAAGGTTGCCTGAACAACATTTTATCATTCCTATCAAGTAAAGTTGTGCTGACAATGGAGACCTGTCTCCAAGCAACTCCCTCCACCACCTGGGTAATGAGCCATTGGGAACTAGTCTGGGATGTCTTTACACACACTCGCTGTATCTCATTCAGAGACATGAAGAGAGCAGCAGCGCAGCGCCTATCTTGCTGTGCCCATGTATATGTCCATTTATGAACTCGGGTGCCAGAAGTGCACCAGCTGCCCTCAGTGGTACCACTATTTCTTAAAAGGTGTCAACAAGTCATTAATTTGTAAGTTGGCTGCTTTGACTGGCATTATACTAATTAATTGATCAATTCCTACTTTTGGTCGTGAACATGATGTTGATGGGTTGATTAAATCTCTCAGAAGATTGTATTGTATCATCCAAAGCTCTGTCTAACAGCTTTCTGCTGTTATGTTCTATAGCAAACTGCCCAGCATCCTTAGAAAGCATTGTAAATCCCCGGAGCATTTTGAGTTGGAAGCTGGGTTTATTTTGACTGTTTATAGTGAAATAAATATGAGACGGTTGTGCTCCACTGAATAGAATATTGCATTGACTAATGTTGGAACAGTCTTCAATCAGGTGCCAGTCTTTAATCTAGACCGTGCACCACAAGTACAGAAATATTTTGTAGCAATTGGATAATTGTGTAGAGGGGTGCTACTTATGTTTCTGGCTCTAAAAACAGCAAAAGCAATGGAATCTTTACGTGAAATGGCCTAGTCTTTACATAACTGGTTAACTGATATGCTGGTAAAGTTCAGGCAGCTAAGCTAGCGGCCCACTGAAGATATGTACATAAGCACAAATGTGTAGACATTGCGTGCCAATATTAATGACTCTTTCAACATTCCATGGAATCAGTACATTAACTGCTTAGTCTTAACACGCTATTTAATTTGAAATTCGCAGTTGTTATCGCTAATGAATTGGTAGAAAAATTGTGTTTTTATACACCATGCTTATGTTCAGCTTAGAGCTTTTGCTAAAGATGTTATTGAGTTACCCAAGCACCCGCAAAAAGGAAGTATCTGGAATTAGCTTTGGTCTCTGGGTGGCTGGTTTAAAATGAGGCTGAATGCAAGGGGAGCAACTGTGTTTAAGCTGCAGTTCCATTGATAGGTGTTGGTTTGTTGAATTTGAGGGAGGGGGATAAGGTTAAAGGTATTTCGCTGTGAAGTACTCTGGGTTATCCCCAGCCACAGCATATGTCTCAGCAACCCCATCCCTCACACAGCAGCTTACAAGAAGTGGGGTTCATCAGCAAAGGGAATGTCCTCTATTCGTCTTAAATCACCTGGGCTGAGAAAGTGCCATTGATTTGTGTGACATTTTGCATCACCAACCATACAACGTGCAGGATGTTTAAAAAGGAGTTGTTGCAAGAATTTGATGATTGATTGATTAATTAATTAATTAATTAATTGGGAATTAAGAGGATGGTTGGAAATAAAAGGTGGTATTAAAGATATATATAAGTAATTGCATAAAATACTGGATATCTGTGATTCAGATGAAGCATGTCTTGGCATTTCTGAATTCTTCATTACAATGCTTGCAATTTTTAGGAAAAAATGTATTTTTGGCATGATTCTTATATGACAGATTGTCAATAAACTAAATGATGGTAAATAATATGGGACAATAGTGCGGAATTTATTTATCTAGAAATGTGTTTTCTTATTGGAACTATTAATCTGTTCAGTTTATGGAAAAATCTATTATTCCTCCGGAAGGAAGAACTTGCATTTATATAGTGTCTTGCATCACATCAGAGGATCCCAAAATGCTTTACAACCAATGAAGTACCTTCTTCAATGTGCAGTTATTCTTGTAACATAGGAATTGCAGCAGCCAATTTGTGCACAAAAAGCAATCAGATAACAACCAATTAAACTTTTAAACAATTAAGGGAATAAGTATTGGCTAGAACAGAGGGCTGAACTGCCCTGTTCTTTGAAATAGTGCCAAGCAATCTCTTATGGTCACCTGAGAATGCACATGATCCCTTGTTTAATGCATTGTCAGAAAGATTGAGACATTAGAATTGAAGAAGTATCATTTTAATTAGGATTATATACAATTTATGGGGTTTGGAGAATTTCAGTAAGGTAATTGTGAACTTAATAAGTTCACCTCTGATCCCTTGAGCCAGAGAAAACGTCCAGCAGGTACAATTTGCTTTGTCTCTTTAAATCTGGGCTGTTTCTGAAGGGTGAGAATTTTAGATTGCAACACGACAATGCAGTTTATCACTGGAGTTTGATGTTGTGAACAATTCGATGTGATGAATTAAGAATATCACACGGGAAGTTCATCATCTTCACCAGACAGAGATGAGGGAGACCTTTTGAGCTCATCCGAGCTCAACCAACAGAAACACTCTACATACCTGGATCGCAACATCCGATTGGTCCTTAACTGGTGCAAGGATTTTTCACACCCCTGGCATCATTCTATAAGTAGGTGCTCATAGCTGTTCGAATTTGTCTTTTGCCTATTTGAACCTGTGCCCAGTGTCTTAGCTGAATTGATCCAAAATCATCTATTTATAAAATCATCTAATTAAAGAAGCACCACTGAGGTCTTCTCACGTAACTTTTAAAGTTGAAAAGTCCTTTCCAGCCTTCTAACTTAGTCTTTGGCTATTGGTGCTCATTCATTAACTATGCCTGGTTTAATAAAGAAAAGCTTGTATTTCACAGTCCAGGGCTTTCACAAAAAAGTGCTGACTCAACTGGAAATCTGAAATAGAAAGAAAAGGTACTGGAATACTCAGCAGGTCTGGCAGCACATGTGGAGAAACAGTTACTGTTTCAGGTCAAAGATTAGGTTCTGATGTAGAATAATTGAGCTAAAACATGAATCGATCCTCTCTCCACAGACGCTGCATGACTTGCAAAGTACTTTTGAGCTGTAATCACTGTTGTGATATAGGAAACATGGCAGTGATTTGTGCGCAATAAGCTCCCACAATCAGTAATGTGAAAATGACCAGATTTTTTTTAATGTTGTTGTTTGAGGGATTAAATATTTGCAGGTCATGGGGAGAACTTGCCTGCTCCTCTTCAAAATAGTGCATGGAATATTTTACATCCACTGAGAGAAACTGTGCCTCTGTTTAAATGTGTCATATGAAAGACAGCACCACTGACAGTGCAGCACTCCCTTTGTACTGCACTGCAGTGTCAATCTAGAAGGCAGCAAGATTCCACAGCTCACTTCCTCTCAACTCCAGGCTCTGATCTGAAACTGAGAAAATTTTCTGCATCAGGAAAAACCCTTTTAAGTAAATTAATAGAAGGTTTTTTTAAAAAAAATCACAATTCTCTGAATCAATTCACTTCAGCCAGAGAGTAACAATACTGGTACTGGGGTGTGGGTTGGGGAAAGAATGATGGGGAGCTGTTCCGTGGGTATGGGTGCTGAAGTGGTCAGTTGCCAAAACTACCACGTTGGTAGCTGGGTCAATGTGTATGCTGCAATACAAACTTAATTCAATAGTACATCTGTCAATGTGATAACATTATGGCAATGTCCCCTCTAAGCAAGATTACTGGGATGGTGGGATGCTACAGTTAGCCCCAGCACACTGGGTTTTGGGGAGGGGGGAATCATCCTCGATGTTGATCCTGATCAATATTCTGTGATAGTTGTTGGAAAGTGGCTTGTGTGGATGTTGAGTGAGTAGACTGAGCTTCCACTGACATCTTTTAGTGCTGTGCATCATCCGAAGTTATGTGTTGGCCTTGTGCATTATGTGAATTGGGCAGGGTTGTCACTGTGCATTATCTGACCTTGGGAGTGTTGACCTGTGAATCATCCGAACTCAAGTAATGATAAGTGGATGAATTAAAATTAAATAAATAGTCTTCCTCGCCTGTACATACCATGTGATTTTATGGGACTTATGATCATATTGGGTGTCTGTTATTTGCATCATTTACTACTTTGTTTTTTATGTCTATAACTCCTTCCTGTTTTCCTCCTCTCCCCTCCTCAACTGAAGCTGCTGACTCCTGTTCAGGTTCAATCCCACAGGAGCTGACAGCCCTCCTGTATTACTGCCCATATCTGTGTTTCAACACAGTGTGTAAGAGGCTGTTTGACTCTGTGGGTGCCACCAAAAGTAACAACTTGCATTTATATTGTGCCTTTAACATAGTGAATGACCCAAGGTGCTTCACAACAGCATAATCGGGCTGGTATTGGCACTGAGGCAAAGAAGGAGATATTTAGATTGGCCAAGCTGCTGCTTACCAAAGAGGGAGGCTTTCAGGAGCACCTTAAAGGAAAGAGAGGTGGGGAGGTTTAGGGAGGGAATGCCAGAGCTTAGAGCCTAAATAGCTGAAGATGAGGCTCCTTAGACAGCATCTTCCAAACCCACGACCAATACCATCTGAAAGATAAGGGTAGCAGATACATGGGAACACCACCATCTGGAAGTTCCCCTCCAAGACACTCACCATCCTGACTTGGCAATGTATCACCATTCCTTCACTGTCGCTGGGTCAAAATCCTGGAACGCCCTTCCTAACAGCACTGGGTGTACCTATGCCACATGGACTGCAGTGGCTTAAGAAGGCAGCTCACCACCACCTTCTCAAGGGAAATTAGGGATGGGCATAGCCAACGAAGCCCACATTCCTTGAACAAATTTTAAAAAAAAGGAAGTGGTGGAGGCATAAGAGGTTAGGATTGGAAGAACAGAGACACAGCCCAGTCTGGTCCTGTATTCCTCCTACATTCCCCACCCCACCCCCCCACTTCTTAGGCTGTCCCTTGGGATCACATATAACTTGCTTCCACTCTGGTTTGATGGGTTCTGAGGTGGCTGATAAGTCCACTGCATGAGCTGCAGACTCTGCCGCACGCAGGATGGGGTGATACTGGAGGATTGGGTAGATGGGTTGTTTGGAGGCGCGTGCGTTCCCTCCAATGTCTCGACTTCACCTCTGCATGTCCCCTACAAATCCTCTCGAAATGTTCCGTGCCTTCCTGAACAAACCACCTCCATTTTGGGCGGTCACAAGCCAAGGACTCCCATGAGTCAGCGATTACATTTGTCGTCTTCAGGGATGCTTTGAGAACATCCCTAAAAGCTTTCGTGGTCCTCCTGGGAGTCTCCTGCTGCGACCTAGTTCCGAGTAGATCCACACACTAACAGGGATCATGGACATTAATTGAGGGTAGCAACCTTGGCAGATTTCCTCATCAAGGCCATTTCTCAAGGCATAATGCACTTCCCTCCACATGCACTTGGTGTCTCACTGCCTTCCGCAACCCCACCCTCTCCCTTATTCATCTGAAAACGGGTCATTATTGGAAGCCAGTGTATTCACTGTCCTCCTGGTCCCTCTTTCAATCTGTTCACAATGCTGGATGTCTTCCTGCTGATGCTTTTTGCCATTGTGAGTTTAGTGATCCTCTCCTACATCATCTATGTCCTGTGAGAGATGGCAGCAGCTACAACCAAGGGATCTGACAAACCTGGAGTGCGGAGGCTGTTGGAACCGTGAGAGATGGTTGGTATTTCACATTCTCCAACAGGTTTGTGTAAAATATTGTTCAGTAATCATTTCTGCAGATTTTTCAAACAGCTTACGTCAGTGCAAATAAAAATCCTGGAATTGCGAATTGCTTAAAAAAAAAACCTCCGTCTATTTGCAAACAAAAGAGCTTTAAATGCAAAGAAAAATCCTACGATTTTTGTCCCTTTTTTTGAGTCGGGTTTTATTTCGGGCAACAGATTTTGTCTTAAAAGATTTTATTGGAAACAGTGATGTCATCGGCTTTCATTTGTCTTCATTTCGTTCTGGTTTGGACACCTACCAATTTAACCCGGAAACGGGGATTGACAGCTCGGAGAGCTAATTAAAGAATGGACCTGACAACATTCACCCAATAAGCAGAAGTGAGACCTTCAATTCTGGTCCAATCTGCGGGATGTTATAGCTGAGGATTTGCCTCTTGAGTCTTAAAGGTGTAGGCACGTTCCCCTCAGTGCAGAGAGCGATGCCCATTTGGAAAAGTCTCGTTTTGTATATAACTCTTGATTAAAATAAAAACTGAAGAGGCTGGAAAAGCTCAGCATGTCTGGCAGCATCTGTGGAGAGGGAAACAGAGTTAACGTTTCCATAAGACCATAAGACATAGGAGCAGAAATTAGGCCATTCGGCCCATCGAGTCTGCTCCGCCATTCGATCATGGCTGATAAGTTTCTCAACCCCATTCTCCCGCCTTCTCCCCGTAACCTTTGATCCCCTTACCAATCAAGAACCTATCTATCTCGGTCTTAAATACACTCAATGACCTGGTCTCCACAGCCTTCTGTGCAATGAATTCCATAGATTCACCACTCTCTGGCTAAAGAAGTTTCTCCTCATCTCTGTTCTAAAAGGCCTTCCCTTTACTCTGAGGCTGTGCCCTCGGGACCTAGTCTCTCCTACTAATTGAAACATCTTCCCCACGTCCACTCTATCCAGGCCTTTCAGTACTCTGTAAGTTTCAATCAGATCCCCCTCATCTTCCTAAACTCCATCGAGTATAGACCCAGAGTCCTCAAACGTTCCTCATATGTTAAGCCTTTCATTCCTGGGATCATTCTCGTTAACCTCCTCTGGACCCTCTCCAGGGCCAGCACATCCTTCCTGAGATACGGTGTCCAAAATTGCTCACAATATTCTAAATGTGGTCTGACCAGAGCCTTATAAAGCCTCAGCAGCACATCTCTGCTTTTATATTCTAGTCCTCTCGAAATAAATGCCAACATTGCATTTGTCTTCCTAACTACCAACTCAACCTGCAAGTTAACCTTAAGAGAATCCTGGACTAGGACTCCCAAGTCCCTTTGCACTCCAGATTTCTGAATTCTCTCCCCATTTAGAAAATAGTCTATGCCTCTATTCTTCCTACCAAAGTGCATGACCTCACACTTCCCCACGTTGTATTCCATCTGCCACTTCTTTGCCCATTCTCCTAACCTGTCCAAATCCTTCTGCAGCCTCCCCGCCTCCTCAATACTACCTGTCCCTCCACCTATCTTTGTATCATCTGCAAACTTAGCCAGGATGCCCTCAGTTCCTTCATCTAGGTCATTAATGTATAAAGTGAAAAGTTGTGGTCCCAACACTGACCCCTGCGGAACTCCACTAGTCACCGGCCGCCATCCTGAGAAGGACCCCCTTATCCCCACTCTCTGCCTCCTGCCAGACAGCCAATCTTCTATCCATGCTAGTACCTTGCCTCTAACACCATGGGCTCTTATCTTACTGAGCAGCCTCCTGTGTGGCACCTTGTCAAAGGCCTTCTGGAAGTCCAAGTAGATAACATCCATTGGCTCTCCTTTGTCTAACCTACTCGTTACCTCCTCAAAGAATTCTAACAGATTTGTCAGGCCTGACCTCCCCTTGATGAAACCATACTGACTTTGCCCGATTTTACCATGCACTTCCAAGTATTCTGAAATCTTATCCTTAATGATGGACTCTAAAATCTTATCAACGACCGAGGTCAGGCTAATCGGCCTGTAATTTCCCGTCTTTTGCCTCACTCCCTTCTTAAACAGGGGGGTTACATTTGCGATTTTCCAGTCCTCTGGGACCCTCCCTGACTCCAGTGATTCCTGAAAGATCGCCACTAATGCCTCCACTATCACTTCAGCTATCTCCTTCAGAACTCTGGGGTGTAATCCATCTGGTCCAGGTGATTTATCCACCTTCAGACCTTTCAGTTTTCCTAGCACCTTCTCCTTGGTAATGGCCACCATACTCACCTCTGCCCCCTGACTCTCTTGAACTTTGGGGATGTCACTCGTGTCTTTCACTGTGAAGACTGACGCAAAGTACCTATTCAGTTCCTCCGCCATTTCTTTGTTCCCCACTACTACTTCTCCAGCGTCATTTTCCAGCGGCCCAATGTCCACTTTTGCCTCTCTCTTACCCTTTATATACCTAAAAAAATTCTTGCAATCTTCTTTTATATTACTGGCTAGTTTACCCTCATATTTAATCTCCCTCATTTCTTTTTTAGTTGTCCTCTGTTGGTCTTTGTAGGCTTCCCAATCCCCTGGTTTCCCACTGCTCTTCGCCACATTGTATGCTTTCTCTTTAGCTTCTATGCTGTCCCTGACTTCCCTTGTCAGCCATGGTTGCCTCGTCTTCCCTTTAGTATGCTTCTTCTTCCTAGGGATGAATTTTTGCTGTCTCTCCCAAATTACTCCGAGAAACTCCTGCCATTGCTGTTCCACTGTCTTTCCTGCTAGGCTCATCTCCCAGTCAATTCTGGCCAGCTCCTCCCTCATGCCTCTGTAGTTGCCTTTATTCAACTGTAATACTGTTACATCTGATTCCAGCTTTTTCCTCTCAAATTGCAGGGTAAATTCTATCATATTATGGTCACTTCCTCCTAAGGGTTCCTTCACCTTAAGATCCCTTATCAAATCTGCCTCATTACACATTGCTAAATCTAGAATTGCCTGTTCCCTAGTGGGCTCCAACACAAGCTGCTCCAAAAAGCCATCTCGTAGACATTCCACAAATTCCTTTTCTTGGGATCCACTACCAACCTGATTTTCCCAGTCCACCTGCATATTGAAATCCCCCATGATCACTGTAACCTTGCCTTTCTTACACACCTTTTCTATCTCCTGGTGTATCTCGTGCCCCACATCCTGACTACTGTTCGGAGGCCTGTACGTAACTCCCATTATGGTTTTTTTACCTTTGCGGTTCCTCAACTCTACCCACACAGATTCTACATCATCTGACCCTACATCTTTTCTTGCTATCGATTTAATTTCATTTCTTACTAACAAAGCAACCCCACCCTCTCTGCCAACCTGCCTATCTTTTCGATAGGATGTATATCCTTGGATATTTAGCTCCCAATCCTGATCCCCTTGCAGCCATGTCTCCGTAATGCCCACTACATACCTGCCAATTTCAGTCTGCGCCACAAGCTCATTTACCTTATTTCATATACTGCGTGCATTCAGATACAACACCTTCAGTCCTGTATTTCCCGTCCCCCTTCTCATTGTCGTCCCTTTATCTGATGTGCTTGAAGTTAGATTCCTAGCCCTTTCCAAACACTCTGACCTATTTTGTGTTCTGGAGACTTTAATAGCCTCTCCTGGGCTCTCCTTTTCAGTTTTTTCATAATTTTCCATGAAGTTGAATCCACCCCCCCACACGCTAACCTGCTGCTTTGTTTCTCATTAGTCATACTTCTTGGAGTTTTACCCTTCCCTCCCCTCCCACTTTCTAGTTTAAAGTCCTGTTGACCACCCTATTTACCCTTTTCGCTAGAACATTGGTCCCAGATCGGTTCAGGTTTCGAGTCCAACATGACCCTCCTTCAGTTCCAAAACGTTGACTCTGCTGGAACAAAAACAGAAAATGCTGGAAAAGCTCAGCAGGCCTAACAGCATCTGTGGAGAGAGAAACAGAATTAACGTTTTGAGTCTGTATGACCCTTCTTTATACAGACTCGAAACGTTAACTGTCTTTCTCACTGCACTTGCTGTGAGACCTGCTGAGTTTTCCCATCACTTTCCATTTTTATTTCAGATTTCCAGCGTCTGCCAAACATATTTTGCTTTTATTTCAACCTAGTCTATAACCTCCTCACTTACATTCATGACCTCCTTCCCCAGCCACGTACTCTGTCTTGTCCTAGAAAGTATCTGGTGTATTTTTCTCTTTCATGTGCTTCTTCAGCTTTTGCACAGATGATACCCACCCCCCCCTTTTGCATTTTTCAGCTTGCTTTTATTCCTTTCAAACCGCTGAGTCAATCACTTCCCCCTTACCCTCTCAGTCAGCTGCTTTACTTCAGTGTCAGCTGCGGCTTGCCTCTGTCAGAACGTTGTGCGTTCGAATCTCACTCCAGAGACCTCAGAAGCCAAGCTTTTGGTCATCTGCCCTAATATCTCCTTGTGAGGCTCAGTGTCAGATTTTGTTTGATAATGCTCCTGTGAAGTGCCTTGGGATGTTTGCTACATTAAATGTGCTATATAGAAGCACATTGTTGTTTTTGATGGTGGCTGCACACACAATGTCTTGGTGCACCACCTTGGCACAATGATAAATATGGACTATAAATATTTTTTTCTTTATTCTTTCACGGGATGTGGGCATCACTGGCAAAGCCAGCATTTGTCGCCCATCCCTAATTGCCCTTGAACTGCACATCTCAGAGGGTAGTTACGAGTCGACCACATTGCTGTGGGTCTGAAGTCAATTGTAGGCCAGACCGGGCAGATTTCCTTCCCCTAAAGGACATTAGTGAACAAGATGGGTTTTCACAACAATCAATGATAGGCTCATGGTCACCATTACTGAGACTAGCTTTTTAATTCCAGATTTATTAATTGATTTTAAATTCCACCGGCTGCCATGGTTGGATTTGAACCCATGTCCCCAGGACATTAGTCTGGGCCTCCAGTTCCATTATCTAGTGACATTGTGCCACTGTTACGGACAGGAGGATGTTTAGTTTAATCAGCCCTGATTCCTCCTCTCACCACCCGTCCGCAAACAGAAAGGTGTTTTGATTTTGATTTCTCCCTTTACAAGTGGTGGCGTATTTCCCAACCTCTCAGTTTTTGTGCGATCCACTTTTTATTAATAACTGCACAGCAAACTCCAGGCAGGGTTATCTCAGAGGGTTCGTTTATTCTCACACACTCAAAACATAGGTGGGGTGTGTCGCTATGTAGCCTCCTGTGCATTCATACAATAAAAGAGGGGTAGAGAAATAAAGATTTACAGTGCAAAAACCACCAAGCAAAGAATTACTGTTTCACGTGAGTCCAGAGTCCAGAACTGAAGTCCAATGGTGTGTTCCTTCACTGAGGTCGGCAGGTTGAAGATTGATTCTGGATAATTCGCTTTCCCAGAAGAGATGACTTCCACGATGGGATAGGCAGTTAGACATGAATTAGTCTTGTGGACGATGGTGTAGATGTTCAGAAGTGTAGATGGGAGCAGGCATTCAAACCTGGACAGAGCCCTTTTTCTAAGATGCTGCCTCCTAGATGGATGATGGCAGACTGAGCTTTGCAGATCCACAAGGCAATATTACAGGTTCTTCCAGCTAGAGGGGAGGGGGTCATGTCACATGACTTCTACCTCTCCACTTTGGTTTTGAGAAGGGTGTATATTCCTTTGTCTGGGCTCCTGATATTGTTGATGTTCCAACCATTAATAATTACAAAGGAAGGTTATAGGGCTTTTTGTCCTAGCAGACTAATAGACCCCAGTGACCAGGCTTGACTTATGAAATGTAGATGACCTTTGTATAATTCCTGTTGAATTTGGTCTCTGCAGTTCACAATCGTTAGTCATGGATCATTTTAAATAGGGTGGTAACCCTGTTGGTCACCTTGCGATTCTGTATTAAGGTGGGCGAGCATGGGGTCCAATCTGGTTGGTCAGTTGGGTCAGTGCCTTTTGGGACACTACTGCCTTCTGGTGGATGGTCAGCTCTTGCTGTATCTCCTGGTGGCTTTTCAGCTAAGTGAGTCATCACCTCAATCTTTCTGGGCCAATTTGGGAAATACCCTGGTTCACATTTAAATTTGCCATAAAGCTGTCAGCTAAACCAATCATTGGCTTCCTTTTCCGGGCCTTTGCCTTTGGAGAGGGCACTCTCCTAACTGGTCCCATGTCCCCTGGATCACCTCTGCCCTCAAGTGGAGGTACGGCTGCAGCCACACTCCCTTGTGGCTTTTCAGCTGAGGGAGGCACCTCACTCGCTATCTGCTTGCTTGTTTGGATGCTCCCTTTGTCCATATTTAATGCTGGAAAGAAGGTTTTTGCTAGTCATACTTCAGGCAAGTCCTTAACCTTTTCCTGTCGGGCTTAATAACCCGCCTTCCTTCAGGCTCTTCGGCCATGTGGGGCACCTCATTCATTATTTCTTTCCCTGCTCTGGGACTTCTCTGGTCCCTATTTAATCCTGGGATACCCTGTGAATTTGTTTTAGATTCTAGTGGCCTTCCCTGGACCTCTTTTAACTTTACTGGCTGGGTTTCAGCCTTGCTACCTTCAGGCAGCCTTCACTCAATATTTAAGGGTGCGATTTCGCGCTTTTGGGCCTCTTTGGGACCTTCCTCAGCTTTCCGCTCGCCCGCAGGTTTCTGCTGGTTGGTGTTGGCCTCTTTTCTTGCTCTGGCTAATTCTTGCTACCAGCCCCATTGTCCCCAAGGAGGAAAGCGGTTCCCACGACTGGTAGTTCAGGGACAATTCCCACTGTGACGGGGCCTGAAACAAGGTTGCACTCTAGATGGACCTGATGGAGGGGCGCATTCTCTGGGGACACGGGTTCAAATCCCACCATGGCAGCTGGTGGAATTTAAATTCAGTACATAAAACCTGGAATTGAAAGCTAATCTCAGTGATGGCGACCATGAAGCTTTCATCGATTGTCATAAAAAAACCCATTTGGTTCACTAATTTCCTTCAGGGTAGGAAACCTGCCGTCCTTACCTGGTCTGGTCTACATGTGACACCAGAGCCACAGCAACGTGGTTGGCTCTTAACTGTCCTCTGTAATGGCCGAGCAAGCCATTCGACTCAAGGGCAAGTTGGGATGGGCAACAAATGCTGGCCTTGCCATGAAAGAGTGAAAAAAGCACAGATCTTCCTTCCACTCCGCTGATCAGTGCTTTGGCTTCCAGTGCACTGCCTACTATGCTGCACTACCCCATTGGGGCGTCCTTCGGGGGAACTACTCGTATGGAGCCCTATTGGACCAACAGGCCTCCCATGCAATCTCCAGCACTCAGGCCTGAAATGGCCTATTTTATTGCCATAAGAGCACACCGGTCTTTGGGGGGGGGAGGATTCTCCTTTAGGGCTGCAGGGGGTGCTTCTCACACCCTCTTTTGTGGTTGCTTTTCCTGATTGTGGGGGGGGGCCCTCCTAACTAAATCACCCTACTTATCTTTCCAATGCTCATGGGAATGGTTTGGGAAGGGTCTGCCTGAGTTTTCAGGCTTATAGGTGAGATCATAGCTGCCTGCTGTGATGGCTGCATCCCTCACTGTGGGGTTTCCCTGCTCCTCTAGGTGTATTCGCAGGTTGGAGGGTAAGCAATTTTTGAATTTCTCCAACAATACCAACTCATGCAACCCCTCATAGGGGCATGGGATTCTTAGGGTCCTTACTCATCGGTCAACTGCGATTTGTTTCAGCCCCGTTCAAACTCGACGTAGGTTTGTGTGGGCCTCTTACGAGTGCACCTAGGACTGAGTGCGTGCAGCTGTTGGGCTCAATGAAGTATATTTTGAGCGAGAGTTGAGCAGGAGAGGGTAAAAGGTGTGGATCGAGAGGCCTACCCGCAGTGAGACCAGCGGTGGAGTGACGTCACGAACCACAATGTGATGCGAGTGCGGGGAAAGCAGCTGATTGGTGAGTAGGATTGATGAGGTCTCTAATCTTTTTTTTCTCTCTTTTTAGAAGTAACTTCTTAAGTATGAGATCGATACTGGTGTAAAAAAAATTAATTGCAATAAAGTGTAAAGAGCGGGGGATTCTTCAAGTGTAAAGAGCAGGGACACTAGAGTAATTAATTAATAAATTCAATTAAATATGATAGTGATGGCAGGACGGGTGATGTGTTGCTGCTGCAGCATGTGGGAGCTGCTGGACACCAATGTGATCCAGAGCGAACACATCTGTACCAAGTGTTTGCAGCTCGAGGAACTTCAGATCTGAGTTGAAGAGCTGGAGTCCGAGCTGCAGACATTGTGCCACATCAGGGAGGGGGAAAGTTACCCGGACACTTTGCTCTAGGAGGTGGTCACATCCCTCAGATTAAGTAATTCAAATTTGGTCTGTGATGAGGGACAGGAGGGTGTGACTGCAGGTGAGGCAGGTATGGGGACCTCGAGGTAGCATTCGAGGATCCTCGGACCCTGCAACTGTCCATCAGTTACAAGGTTCTTGCAAGCTGTGTGGACAAGAGTGGGGACTGCAGGGAGGATGAGTGAACTGACCATGGCACAGTTGTACAGGGAGCCGTACAAGTTGGGGGAGGAAATTGGTATGTAGCAGTGATAGGGTTAGTATAATTAGGGGGATAGATACTGTTCTCTGCTGCTGTGAGTGTGAGTCCCAAAGGCTGTGTTGCCTGCCCGGTGCTGGGGTTAAAGACATCCCCTTAGGGCTGGAGAGGAACTTGGAGTGGGAGGGGAGGGATCCAGTTGTCATCGTCCATGTTGGTACCAACGACATTGATAGGACTAGAAAGGAGGTTCTGCTGAAAGAATTTGAACAGTTAGGAGCTAAATTAAAAAGCAGAATCTCCAAGGTAATAATCTCCGGATTACTACCTGAGCCACGGGCAAACTGGTACACGGTAAGTAAAGTCAAGGAGTTAAATGCGTGGCTCAAAGATTGGTGTGGGAGGAATGGGCTTCAGTTCATGGGCACTGACACCAGTACTGGGGTAGAAGGGAGCTGTTCCAGTGGGATGGGCTTCACTTGAACCATACTGGGACCAGTGTCCTGGCGAATCAAATAACAAGGGCTGTAGAGAGGGCTTTAAACTAAATAGTTGGTGGTGGTGGTGGGGGGGGTGGAGTTCTAGAGAGGGTATACCAAACCTTACAAAGCAAGAGGATGTGGCGGCATTCCAGGGCAGCTATCTAGGTAATGACACCCAGAGTGTGACAGGAAGGGACAGAGTGTACAAACATTAAAAAAACAGCAGCAAATAGGGTAAAAGGAGGAAAAAATGGTAAAAAGGCAAAATTAATGGCTCTTTACTTAAATGCACAAAGTATTCAGAACAAAATAAATGAATTAACGGTTCAAATGGAGGTTAATTGGTATGATCTTATAGCCACTACGGAGACATGGTTACAAGGAGACCAAAGCTGGGAACTAAATATTCAGGGCTACATGACTTTTCGAAAGGACAGGCAAGAATGAAAGGGTGGTGGGGTAGCTTTGTTATTATGAGATGGATTAAGTACAATAGCAAGTAATGATCTTGGATCAGAAGATGTAGAATCCACATGGGTGGAGGTAAAAAATAACAAGAGGAAGAAGATACTAGTGGGACTAGTCTATAGGCCCCCTAACAATAGCCATACTGTAGGACAGAGAATCAATCAGAGATAATGAGGGCATGTAAAAAAGGCAGTACATTAATCATGGGTGACGTTAATCTTCATATAGATTGGGAAAATCAAATTGATAGAGGTAGCCACGAGCAAGAATTCATAGAGTGTATTCTGGACAGTTTCCTAGAACAATGTGTTGTGGGTCCAACCAGGGATCAGGCTATTTTGGATCTGGTAATGTGTAACGAGGCAGGTTTAATAAAAGATTCCCTAGGAAACAGTGACCATAACATGGTAGAATATAGCATTCAGTTTGAGAGTGATAAACTTGGGTCGGAAGCAACTGTGCTAAACTTAAATAAGGATAATTACAAAGGAATGAGGGCATATTGGCTGGAGTGGACTGGGAAAGGGGTTGAGCAGGAAAAAGATGGTTGATGAACAATAGTAGATGTTTAATAAAATAGTTCATGACTCACAGCAAAGATATGTCCCAGTGAGGAAGAAGAATTCTAGGAAGGAGATAAACCAACTATGGTTAATCAAGGAAGTTAAGGATAATATCAAATTGAAAGAAAAAACATAAAATGTGGCAAAGATTAGTGGTAAACCAGAGGATTAGGAAAGTTTTAAAAACTAACAAAAGATGACCAAAAAATAATAAAGTGGGAGAAAATAGACTTTGAGGGTAAACCAGCAAGTAATATAAAACCAGACAGTAAGAGCTTCTTTAAATATATTAAAAGGAAGAGAGAGGCCAAAGTGAACATAGGCCCCTTAGAGAATGAGGCTGGGGGATTAATAATGGGGAACCAGGAAATGGCGGAGGAGTTGAATAAATACTTTGCATCAGCGTTCATGGTAGAAGACACTAATAACATTCCAAAAAATACTAAATAATCAAGGGACAAGTTGGGGGTGGGTGAGGGGGGCGAGTCGGGGAAGGAAATAAATATAATAACTATCACTAGAGGAAAAAGTACTAGGGAAACTGATGGGGCTAAAGGCCGATAAGTCCCCTGGACCTGATGGGTTGCATCCTAGGATATTAAAGGAAGTAGCTACAGAGATAGTGGATGCACTGGTAGTAATCTTCCAAGAATCCTTAGATTCTGGAAAAGTCCCAGAGGATTGAAGAATGGCCAATATAACACCCTTATTCAAAAAGGGAGGGAGACAAAAAAATAGGCCAGTTAGCTTAATATCCGTCATTGGGAAAATGTTAGAGTCTATTATGAAGGATGTAATAGCAGAGCATTTAGAAATACATAATCTGATCAAGCAGAGTCAGCATGGCTTCATGAAAGGGAAATCAAGCTTTAATAATTTATTAGAATTCTTTGAGGAGGTAACAAGCAGGATAGATAAAGAGGAGCCAGTAGATGTCATATATTTGGATTTCCAAAAGGTGTTCGATAAGGTACCACACATAAGGCTACTTAATAAGATAAGAGCCCATGGTGTTGAGGGGGGGGGTGCAGTATATTAGCATTGATGGATGATTGGCTAACTAATAGAAGACAGAGAGTTGGGATAAGGGGGGCATTTTCAGGATAACAAGCTGTAATGAGTGGAGTGCCACAGGGATCAGTGCTGGGGCCACAGTATGGATGAGGGAAGTGAATGTACTATCGCTAAGTTTGTAGATGACACATAAATAGGTGGGAAGGCAAGTGGTAAGGATGACACAAAGAGACTACAGAGGGATATAAACAGTTCAAGTCAGTGGGCAAAAACTTGGCAGATGGAATATAATGTGGGAAAATGTGAGGTTATGTATTTTGGCAGGAAGAATAGAGGAGCTGAATATTACTTAAATGGAGAAAGACTACAGAAAGCTGCAGCACAGATGGATTGGGGGTTCTCGTGCATGAATCCCAAAAAGCTAGCATACACGCTCAGCAGGCAATAGGGAAGGCAAATGGAATGTTGGCCTTTACTTCAAAGGGAATGGAGTATAAAAATAGGGAAGTCTTGCTAAAACTATACAAGGCACTAGTTAGACATACCTCGAGTACTGTGAACAGTTTTAGTCCCCTTATCTAAGGTAAGATGTACTGGCATTGGAGGCAGTCCAGAGAAGGTTCACTAGGTTGATCCCAGGTATGGAGGGATTTTCTTATGAGGAGAGGTTGAGTAGGTTGGGCCTGTAATCATTGGAGTTTAGAAGAATGAAAGGTGGCCTTATTGAAACATATAAGATTCTTGGGGAGCTTGACAGGGTAGATGCTGAGAGGTTGTTTCCCCTTGTGGGAGAGTCTAGGACCAGAGGGCATAATCTCAGAGTAAGGGGGTGCCAATTTAAAACAGATGAGGAGGAATTTCTTTTCTCAGAGGGTAGTCAATCTGTGGAATTTTTTACTGCAGAGGGCTGTAGGCGCTGGGTCGTTAAGTATATTCAAGGCCGAGATAGACAGATTTTTAATCAGTAACGGAATCAAGGGTTATGGGGAAAAGGCAGGAAAGTGGAGTTGAGGATTATCAGATCAGCCATGATCTCATTGAATGGCAGAGCAGACTTAATGGGCTGAATGGCCAACTTCTGCTCCTACATCTTATGGTCTTTTGGTTTCAGAATTGCCGGTGATATGCCTCCAGGAATAACTTTGTAGGCACTTAGGATGGCAGCCTTGGTCTGCTCATAATTCAGGGACACATCAGGAGGCAGCATGGAGTAGGCCTCTTGGGCTCTCCCTGACAGCTGCCCTTGAATTAAACATGTGCAGATCTCCAATGGCCATTTTAGCTGTCCTGTTATTTCCTCAAAAGTGGCAAAAAATGACGCTACATCACTCTCTTTGAATTTGGGAATAAATTTAGCGTACTTGGGGGCCTCAGAGAGTGGTTCTGGGTTAGAGAGATAGGGGCCGCTACTGGGTAGAGAGAGATTTTCCCTGGCAGCCATCATCTGTCTGGTGACTCTATCTCTTTGAGCAGTTAGCTCCATTTCCAATTTTTGGAGTTGGAATTCTTCTCTCTCTCTTTCTCTCTCTCTTCCTCTCTCCTGTTCCGTTGCTTACACATCTCTTTCCCTTTCTTGCTCCCTCTCCTTAAATCCTAGTTGTATTCTGAGCAGAGTCATGAGCTCTACATATAACTGCTCTACTGGTAACATGAGATCCAAATGTTCCACCAAGAGCTGGATCAGTTCACTTCACTTTACTAGGCAATTTTAACCGTACCTCCCTAGCTACAGCTTTCAGTTGTTCTGTGCTAAGGGCTGCCAGAGTTCCACAGTTCAAATTTCCTTGCTGGACCAACATTTCGGCCGTTTTATTAGTGTTAGGGGAAAGGAATTTCCTGTGGTAAGTTCTTGTGTTTAAAATTTGTTCCAACCACCAAGTTTTCTCCTTTTGGCTTCCAATTGAGTCTTATCAGATTTGGCTGTCTCTTAACTTGGACTTTGGTCAAAGTCAAATGGGTCTTCCTGCACTTGAGCTCCCAATTCCTGTTAGAGACAGGAAGGAGATTTATTTTAAACAGCCCTGATTCCTCCTCTCACCATCCGTCTGTAAACAGAAAGGTTTTTTGATTTTGATTACCCCCCCCCACCCTTTATAAGTTGTGGCACATTTCCCAACCACTCAGTTTTGGTGTGATCTAATTTTCATTACAACCCCACAGCAAACTCGAAATAGGGTGAACTCAGAGGGTTAGTTTATTTGCACACACTCAAAGCATGGGAAGGGGTTGTCACTACGTAGTCCTAAGTGCATTCATACTATAAAATAAGGATTGAGAAAGAAAGATTTACAGGGCAAAGACCACCGAGCAAAGAATTATTGTTTTATGTGAGTCCAGAGTCCAAAATCAAAGTCCAATGATATGTTCCTTCATTGAGGTCAGCAGGTTGAGGACTGATGCTGAATAAATCACTTTTCCAATAGAAATGACTTCCACAATGGGATAGGCACGTAGAGATGAATTAGTCTTGTTGGTGATGGTATAGAAGTTCAGAAGTCCCAGTAGAAACAGCATGGATGGGGGCAGGCATTTGAACCTGGACAAAGCCCTGTTACTGAGCTGCTGCTTGCTGATGAAAGATGGCAGACTGAGCTTTGCAGCTCCACAAGGCAATATTACAGGTTCTTCCAGCTGGTGTGAGGGTGGGGGGGTGGGGGTGGGTGGTGGTTTATGTCACATGACTCTAACCTCTCCATTTGGCTTTGACAAAGGGTGAATATTTCTGATATTGCTAATGTTCTAACCATTAAGAATTACAAAGGAAGGTTGTAGGCCCCTTTGTCCGAGCAGACTAGTAGACTCCAGTGGCCAGGCCTGGCTTATGAAATGTGGATGGCCTTTGTATAACTCCCTTTGAATTTGATTTCTGCCATCCACAGGTCGTTAGCCTCTCTTCAGAGATAACGAGATTCAAATTTCTTCGATTCTGCTGTATTAGCTCCTATTGTTCAAAGGTCACAGCCAGACATGGCTTCAGTCATTTTAGAAAGGCCATTGTCCAGTTTTAAAATTTTTGGAAGTAACCATGATGATATATATATCATAAAAATATAGTGTGAGGTCTTAGCTCCATTACCCCACCATCTCCCCAGTAATAAATAAGTATTGGAGGACTGCAAGGTCCCATGGACCTGAACCTGGGCAAGAGCTATATAAATGAAAGTTGTTGGTAGCTGTTTCATCAGTTGTGTTCTTGGTATTTTACTTTAAGAAATTTAAGATTAAAGGTTAATTGACTGTCTTCGTAACTGAGAGTTACTTACCTTCTGGACAAATCTGATTGTTGAACTGCAAAGATTAATCTGCTTTCTTTTAGGACTTAACGGGATGTTCCAGAAACAGTTGCATGTTGTATACACAATTGCCCTTGTGCCCTTTGTCACTGAGTAAAACTGTTCTTTTTTCTGCAGCTGGTCTCTAGCACAGATGAGAGGCTCCATGTTGGACTATAAAGAACATTTTTCTGGGACTCGCCCCCTCAGTGGGATTGTGTGGAATTCTTAAGAGTTCCAGGAACTGCTGAGCGCCACCTACTCATTGTCACGAAGATTAACGGGGACCCAGAGTTCTCCAAAAAAACAAACATAATCCGTCCCAGGCTTCCCAAAAGATCCTGTGATGTTGGCAGATGAACTCTGGCTGCTGGGATAGAATGTGCCCTTGGATGAGACGTTTAAACCAATAGAATGAGGAAACACCTGCATGTCTCTGATCCATTGTGAACTGTCAGTGGATTGGAAAGTGATGTCCATTCGGGTCACTGTGGTCTCCAGAGACTTCTCATTGCAGCACTGAGTTGGGTCTTAACTGGTTCACCCATTAACACATCTGTGTAGTGATGAGTTCAGTTTCTTCAGAATAGAATGACAAATCAGACAAATGTTGTATACAGTAGACACAGTGCCGTGTTCGACTGTTAGTAAAAGGAAAGTTAAATTAATATTCCACAAGAGATGCATGGAAATTTTATTGTACTTTAGAATTATTTATCCAATTGTTCAGAACCAACACTGTCCAGACACATTTAATCAAAAAGCCAAATGCTGCAGCTGCTGGAAATGTGAAATAAGAACATAAAAAATGTTGAGAGAGAAACAGAGTTAGCTTTTCAGGTTAATGGCGTTTCATCAGAACTGGAAGAAGTTAGAGACTTACAGGTGGAGAATAGAAATGATTAAGTGACCAAGGGGATGAGGGTGAAAGATAAACAGGGCACGGAATGGAATAACTGAAGAAACAGAAGATGGGTACACAGGAAGTGTGTGACACATTTAACGTAGGGCCATTTACTCAATGTGTTATATTTCATTGCCATCTCCCAGAAGGTATTTGAAGCTCACCAGCTCACTTGACAGTGAAAGGCAAGTGTCTTTTTCAGCACCAAACTGTTCCCTTTTGTTTGTTTTTGGGACTCAGTAAATATAAGTGTTTTTTTAAGGATATCTCATATTGTAAAGGATGCTCTGTTTTGTATTGGAACTGATTGAAAAAAATAGCTCAAAACCCACCAAAAATGAACCACCTACCCTGCCCACAGGCCCTGATTTTGATTGTCTGATAGAACAGGGTAACATGTAAATCTCTTTTAAAAAAACAGTTAAATAACTGAATGTTGTAAATCTGTTACAGAAATCACAGAGGCTTTGGCCATTGGTTTATCAACTGGGGCATTGAAGGAATCTACAGGTTTCTGCATTTGTTAACCCACTAGAACAATAGTTTGGGAGGGTAAATACAGAGAAACTGTGGGCAAAATGTAATACTGTCCCCTGCGGCGAGTTTGGAGGCAGCGGAGGGCATTTCATTGGGTGGGAGGATGGCGAGTGAGGACCCTACTGCCTTCCTGCCTCTGCCATGGTGAACAGTCTTCCTGCCCCACCATCATCTGGGCCCTTAACCAGGCAATTGATGCCCACTTAAGGACCTCGCTCTTCCGTTGCTGGTGTTCAACGATCGGTGGGTGAGGACTTGCCATGCAGGGTGCCCATAAAGATGGGGTTGCTTGCGGGCTCCTGGTGGGGGACATTTGTCGGGTTGGGGGGGGCTCCCTCATTCAAAGGCGCTCAGTGTCTGATCAAGGGACCCAGCATCGGGAAGGGTGGGGGGTTGCCTGCTGAGAGGCGCACCCCTGCCTTTGCTGCTGACCCCTCTCTCCCCTCCTCATGACCAGCCCCACCCCCCCCAACATCTCCCCACTCCCTCCGGACATTATTCGCCCATGCCTGGTGATCCTGGACCGCGGGGGTCGTATCACCGGCAGCAGCGACGCCTCCCCAGGCGATCAGCCGAGCGATGAAGAGCTGCCGGTCTCTGATTGGGCAGCAGCTCTCAGTGGGCAGGACTTCTGTCCCTGGCTCCCTGATCCTGGGGAAGGCCCACCACTGCCCAGTTAAGGGCCTGATTGCGTTTAATGCAGGGGCCTTCCTGAAAAGAGGTGACATAGGGCTCTTGCCAGCTCTCCTGTGGGCGGTGAGACCCCCTTCGCCTACATTAACTTCCTATGTTTCCACTGGCAGGAGGCTTGGTAACCAGAGGACACAGATTTAAATTGATTGGCAGGAGAACCAGAGGTGACATGAGACTTTTTTAACACTGGAAATTGCTAAGAACTGGATTTCTTTATTCTCTCATAGGATGTGGGCGACACTGGCAAGGCCAGCATTTGTTGCCCATCCCTAGTTGCCTTTGAACTGAGTGGCTTCCTAGGCCATTCCAGAGGACAGTTAAGAGTCAACCACATTGATGCGGGTTTGGAGTCACATGCAGGCCAGACCAGGCAGATTTCCTTCCCTAAAGGGCATTAGTGAACCAGGTGGGTTTTTATGACAATCGATGATAGTTTCCTGGGCACCATCACTGAGACTTGCTTTCAATTCTAGATTTTTTGAATCTCTGCCACTTTTAATGTAGGAAATGACACAACCAATTTATGCAGAGCAAGATCTCACAAACCACCATGAGATAAAATTCTTTATATATGTAACATCTAATAAAAAGGGATTGACAAATTGGAGACTCAACCTGCTAAGGAGATGAGCTTGCAGAACACCTTTTTTTTAAAGAGCTTTTGTTTTCAACATGAGCGAGATTAATTAGGGCGGCACAGAGGTGCTGTGGTTAGTGCTGCTACCTTACAGCTCCAGGGACCTGGGTTTGATTCTGACCTGGGGTGTCTGTCTGTGTGGAGTTTGCATGTTCTCCCTGTTTCTGCTGGGTACTCAGGACTCCTCCCACTTGTCCAAAGATGTGCTGGTTAGGTAGGTGGATTGTCTACAGTTAAATCGTGTGTGTGCCCTGTGATGGACTGGTGTCCTGTCCTGGTTGTACCCTGCCTAGTGCCGATTGCCTGTCAGGCTCTAACTCCCTGTGACCCTGAATTGGATAAAGCAGTTCTGCAAAAGCCAGTGCGATTAATTGAAAGAAAATCCCCTAATTTTCTGCCAAAAGAGATTGACTCCTTCCTGGAAAACAGTTCGAGTTTGTCCTTTATTAACTTAACCGTTCTGTTGAATAAGGGCTGCTAGAGCTATGGAGATAAGGTGGGTAAATTATAAAGAATGTACAGTACAGAAACAGGCCATTCAGCTCAATTGATCCATGCTAGTGTTTACGCTGCACATGAACAGTCCACCCCCACCCCCAATCCCTCTTCACTGAATCGGCATATCCTTCTATTCCTTTCTCCTTAAGTGTATCTAAATTATTTGACTCAGCGACTCCATGTGGCAGCGGGTTCCGTGTTCTGAGCGCTCGCTGGGTAAAGAAGTTTCTGTTGAATTCCTTACTTAATTTATTAGTGACTATCTTATAATCATTGGTCCTGAGTTTTGGTCTCCCCCCCTAAGTCTAACAAACCCTTTCATAATTTTAAAAGGAGTTGAGATTCAGGTCAGCCATGGTGTAACTGAATGGCAGAGCTGTCTTAGGGAGTGGGGATGAATAGTCTAATCCTGCCCCTGTAACCATGTGCAGGCTTAGAAAGAGAACGGCAGCTGGCTGTTCAACCATAAAGGGCATCACTTCCCTTGCCCTGGTACATTTTTCACAGGGGTCGCTGACTAGCGATTAGCAATGAAAACCTGAGCGGGTTTTTATTTCTTTAACCTCCTCTGAGCTACTGAGACCATGTATGCACTGGCATTTGTGCAGTGTCCACTATCCTGCCCTTTCAGGTCATCCCATAGTACATCACCTCTATCCAATGGGAGTGCAACCACTGTTGTCATGTAGGTAAACATCAATAACATCGACTTGCATTTATATAACTGGTGATTCACTTGTCCCCCTGTAGATAGACACATGGCTGTTGAGTTTGAAGGCGCATGCTTGTAATGTGTAACTCTGTAAATAAATGTTTATAAAAATGTGCAAAGATTGGCTCCAGTTCTATCCTTCAATTGGCTTTCTGGATATTATCAGGGAGAGATGGACAGGTTTAGGGAGGGAACTCCAGATAGGGCTCAGGCAACTGAAGGCTGCAATTAAAACCCGTGATGCTCAAGAGGCCAGTATTGGAGGAGCGCAGATACCTCAGAAGGTTATAGGGCTTCTGAGCTTACCGAGATAGGGACGCGTTGAGGCTATCGAGGGATTTGAAAACAAGGGTGAGCATTTTTAAGTCGAGGTTGCTAAATGGATTGATTACCTAAGTGTTGAAGCTTGGACTCTTAGGGAAGAATTTTCTCCCCGTTGGGCGGGCTGGGTGGGAGCGGGCGCGGGCATGGGCGGGCTGGGCGGGAGCGGGCACGCAGCCGATTGCCACCCGCGATTGGCTGCGTGCTTCCATTTCATGTAGGCGGGCCAATTAAGGCTCAGCGCTATCTGTGCGGGCGGTGGGGGAGGGGGGGGGAGGGAGAGTCCACATGCGCGCGGAAGGGCGCAGAAACCTCCCTGAGGCACGGAGCTACCTTGGGGAGATTAATTTGATTCTGAAAACTTGAGAAAAGAATTTTATATAATTCAGACATGTCCCCCAGTGTGACAGTGTCACATGAGCTGGGACGTGTCAATGAATTTTAATTAACATTTTTATTAAAGTTATAAACCCTCCACGAAACCTCATCCCGCCCGTGGATGAGGTTCCATGAAAAATGTGAAGGCCGCCTGGGCTCTTCTCCTGCCCCCCTGCCCCCCCTCCAAGGTTGGACTCGCAGCCCTGACAACTACTTCAGTGAGGTGATTAATGGCCTTAATCGGCCTCTAACGGTTCGGCGAGGGCGCAGCCGACTCCCGGTGCTCGCCCGCCGAACTGAAGATCGGAATGACGCGCGGTGACGTTGGGATGCACCCGCACGCCGACCAGAAGATTCTGCCCTTAGCTTTTTTCCAGTGTACTGTTACCTGTGGGCAGTGCCCTTGCCCATTGGACGGGCACAATGACCTAATGCAACAACATTACACAAAGATTTTCTGGCCATTGTCTGCCTCTCAATTGCTGATTGAACATGACGTGAATCCAGCTCTGTGATGGTGTGATGGGCCTCTGAGGTGACCTGCACATTATTATTAATAAACACGTGACTGGAAAATCTCAGCAGGTTCTGGCCCGTGTACATGAGTCTCATGTAACATGTTAAGTCGCCCATTCGTGATATTCTGAGAGAGGACCTGATGTAAGAAGACAAAGAAAGACTTGCATTTATGTAGCACCTTTTGCACCTCAGGACATTCCAAAGGACTTTACAGTCAAGGAAGTGTAGTCACTGTTGCAATATAGGAAATATAGCAGCCAATTTGTGTACAGCAAGATTCCCACAAAGAGAAATGAGATAAATTACAAGCTGGTCTGTTTTACTGATGTTGTTTACAAGATAAATATTGGACAGGACTCTTTTATATTTACCTGAGAGGGCAGAGGGACCACAGTTTAGCATCTCAACTAAAGCATCTCCAGCACTGCAGCACTACCTCACTACTGCACTGAAATGCCAGCCTAGACTGTATGCTCAAGTGTCTGTGGTAAGACTTGAATTAATAACTTTCTGATTCAGAGGCAAGATTGCTGTCAATTGAGTTGGAAATTAAGCTAAAACCAGTCTGAACTACTATGTTCCTACAGGTACAAATAATTTAATATATTGAGACTAAAGGTTTGATTTTAACAATATCCTTGAGGCATTAGTGGATTGTCCACTAATAAGACACTTGTTAGACCTCAGCTGGAATATTGTGCACAGTTCTGGGCGCCACATTATAGGAAGGATGTGAACACATTGGAGAGGGTGCAGAAGAGGTTTACAAGAATGGTTCCAGGGATGAGAAACTTCAGCTATGAGGATAGATAGGAGAAGTTGGGGCTATTCTCCTTGGAGAGAACATAAAGATTGGCCGGGTGGTTAATAAAGAGGTTGAGTGTCTTGGGTGACAGGAAGATATAGAAGGGATGGTCAAATGGGCAGATAAGTGGCAGATGGAATTTAACCCTGAAAAGTGTGAGGTGTTACACTTTGGAAGGAGTAATTTGACAAGGAATATTCAATGAACGGCATGACACTAGGAAGTTCTAAGGAACAAAGGGACCTTGGCGTCTGTGTCCATAGATCTCTGAAGGCAGAGGGGCATGTTAGTGGGGTGGTGAAAAAGGCATATGGGACACTGCCTTTATCAATCGAGACATAGATTACAAAAGTAGGGAGGTCATGTTGGAGTTGTATAGAACCTTGGTGAGGCCACAGCTGGAGTACTGTGTGCAGTTCTGGTCGCCACATTATAGGAAGGATATGATTGCACTGGAGGGGGTGCAGAGGAGATTCACCAGGATGTTGCCTGGGATGAAACATTTAAGTTATGAAGAGAGGTTGGATAGACTTGGGTTGTTTTTGTTGGAGCAGAGAAGACTGAGGGGCGACCTGATCAAGGTGTACAAAATTATGAGGAGCATGGACAGGGTAGATAGAGAGCAGCTGTTCCCCTTAGTTGAAGGGTCAGTCACGAGGGGACATAAGTTCAAGGTGAGGGGCAGGAGGTTTAGGGGGGATGTGAGGAAAAACCTTTTCACCCAGAGGTGGTGACGGTCTGGAATGCGCTGCCTGGGATGGTGGTGGAGGCGGGTTGCCTCACATCCTTTAAAAAGTACCTGGATGAGCACTTGGCACGTCATAACATTCAAGGCTATGGGCCAAGTGCTGGTAAACGGGATTAGGTTGGTAGGTCAGGTGTTTCTCATGTGTCAGTGCAGACTCGATGGGCCGAAGGGCCTCCTCTGTACTGTGTGATTCTGTGTGTAGAAGGCTGAGAGGAGATTTAATAAAATCATGAGGGGGCTGAACAGAGTAGATAGGGAGAAGCTGTTCCTGCTCGTAAAAGGATCGAGAACAAGAGGGCACAGATTTAAAGTGATTTGCAAAAGAAGCAAATGTGATGTGAGAAAAAACTTTTTTACACAGCGAGTGGTTCGGGTCCGGAATGCACTGCCTGGACGTGTGGTGGAGGCAGGTTCAATCGAGGCATTCACCAGGGCATTAGATGATTATTTGAATAGAAACAATGTGCAAAGGTACGGGGAAAAGGCAGAGCAATGACACTAGGTCATAATGCTTATTTGGAGAGCTGGTGCAGAAATGATGGGCCGAATGGCCTCCTTCTGTGCCATTAAAGTTCTGTGATTCTGTCTGCACATTATATGCACCTGTCCCCTTCCAAAACCAATTGTTAAAATCAGCCCTCAGTATTTCTTAGTGTCTGCACAGCTGCAATGTCAGCACTTTAGCTGCATTCTCATCAATAATTTCCAATTTACCTTACCAACCGCATTCCAAAAAAAATCATTCAGCTTCCATGAGAGCCCTCACCCAAGTCCGGAGGAAGGATTTGATTATTTGATGGATTTTATTATATTAAACGTTGTGAATTCTGAGGTGAGTGAATTGTGAAAACTCAAAGTCAGTTTTTTTCTTGAGAAATTCTAGTCTAGACCTGGACAAATCGATCACTTAATTTGCCGGGAGGCTCATGTACAAAGTCCTAGGCCTCATGGAGCCTGGCGCTCAATTTATGATGAGCAAGTACATAAAATTACTTAGAATTTACAGCACGTAAACAAGTCATTCAACCCCATTGGTCTATTCCCACATTTTTGCACCACATTATTCATAAGATGTGTCTGCTGCAGCTCAGTGGTACCCTCACCCCTGAGTCCCTGGGTTTAAATCCCACTCCGAGACTTGAGTACAAAAATAAAAATCAAGGCTGACACTCCAGTACTGAGAGAATGCAGCACTGTCAGAGGTGCTGTGAGATGTTCTGATGTGCTGCCTGACCTCTCGGGTAAATGTCAAAAATCCCATGGCACCATTTCAAAGAAGAGCAGGGGAGTTATCCCTGGTGTCCTGGCCAATATTTATCCCTCATTCAACATCACAAAAACAGATTAACTGGCCATTGTCACATCGCTGTTTATGGGATCTTGCTGTGTGCAAATTGGCTGCTGCGTTTCCTACATTATCACAGGGACCTCACTTCAAAAAGTAATTCATTGGCTGTAACAGTACCTTGACACATCCAGTGGTCAACCAAGGGGTTATATAACTGCAAACCTTTTTTCTTTTTGCTTCTATCAACATAACCTTCTAATCCATTCTCCTTCATATCTAGCTACCGCTTACTATAAATATCAGGAAACATAACAGGCATGATCGCTGGCACACTGAAAAAATCTCAATATGTGACGGTATTGAAGTTATAAGTTGTATTTTTAGAAACTCAGCAAATGTGTTTTCTGCACAGAAGTGATTTACCTATTGTAAGTTACCAGGGGCTTGATGCAAGGATGAAAGTTTACATCTCCAGTTGCAGCTTCAGAACTTCAGTCCCAGGAAAACCCTGGACGATTCTTCCCAGTATTTATGAGAACTTAGAAAAGTCAAAAACAGTTTTTGGATTTGGTTTAAGCTTCAGTGCTTTACCTTTCCTGACCACATGAGGGCACCACACCCCACGATTTCCCCCCCTCGGCAGTGCTTTACAAAGTTGTTGAAAATGTTTTTCTCTTTCTCTGCGGTCATAAGACTCACCGTCCACATGCACCCAGGACAGGCAGTAATCCCCTAAACCTCTGCATCCACCACTCCTTAGGTTGCTGCTGGGCTATGAAGGGGCTACCCTTCCTTGACTCTATCCAAATTTCTTTCCCTATGAAGGAATCTAGGCTCTACAAAAGTAGGAGGCCAGTCAGCGCCTTGAGTCTGCTCCACCATTCAATTAGATCTGCACCTCAACTCCATTTACCCACCTTTGGTTCATATCCCTTGATACCTAACACAAATCTATCGATTTCAGTTTTGAAATCTCCCATTGACACACAAAGTCCACAGCTTTGTGGGTAAGAGAGGGAGCTCCAGATTTCCACCCTCCCCAGACTCCCTTATGGGATGAGAAATTTGGATAAAGCCAAGCAAGGACCTAAGTCTCCACGCATAGCCTGGCAGCAACTTAAAGAGTGGTGCATGGAGAGGTTTGGGGATTTTCTGACTGTCCTGGGTGCATGTGGATGGTGGTCCTCATGACCGCAGAGAAAGAGGAGTGGGAGAAATATTTTAGATAATGTTGGAAAGTACTGGTTGTTAATGACGTGGCAGGTGATATGTGCCCAGGCGGACCAAATCCACAAGGGAAACTTGGCCATACTATCACAACAGTCTTGCTTTATTACAAGAAGATTTGTGCGCTGAATTCAGAAGTAATGAGTCCACTAACACTTTTAGATTTTAAAACTTAAATTAAAAACATTTATTAACAAAAGAAAAGAATACGTAAGATTACAGTTACTTAATATTATAGTAAATCCCAAAATTCCAAATTAACCTGACTCTCAACTACACACCCCCTTTAAGGCAACAGTCCAAATAGATGTTAAATTTAAATAAGCAATCCAGCAAGGTTACCACAGCACCCACTCGACAGTGGGATTCCAAAGGCTTTTAACACAACTTCAGCTACTGTAGCAGCACTTCTTCTGCAAAAGTTGTTAGCGCTTCTTCCAAGGTGAACCTTTCAAGGTTTTACTAGCAACCCCTACATAGCCTTACATCCTTTTTATATGTTTTATTCCCTTTATTGTGCAAACTCCCATTGATCTACATGTCTGGAAATTTACTTTTCCCATAATATAAAAATCTTTAATGTTGTCAATAAAGCCTTTTTTCCTTTTTGGAAAAATAATAACCTTGTCCTATTTATCTTGTTAGTTGTAAATATCCACCAATCCCTGTGAAAATCAAACAACTCCCCACTTATCTTAAAATGCAAATTTCATTCACACCTTATCTACTGGCTCACTCATTAGCATTTCAAATACCCTTATTACACCTGACTCTTCTGATAATTTCAACCTTGCAGTCTAACTGACTCTAATTCAATTAAATCAGCCGCAGACAGAACCATCCACACTCACACCCGTAAGCCTACAATAATATTATGAAAAATATGATAGTTTTATGACACTGCAGAGTGGGGGGAAACGTGGGCTGTGGTGCCCTCATGTGGTCAGGGTGAGCAAAGCACTGAAGTTTAAACCAAATCCAAAAACTGTTTTTGACTTATCTAAGTGTTCATAGTTACCAGGAAGTATCATCTGCTGTTTTCCTGGGACAGAAATAGATTAACTTTAGAAGCTATTCACTGGAGCTATAAACTCTTATCCTTGCATTAAGCCCCTGGCCACTCAGATGAGGTAAATCACTTTTTGACCTTCCGAAATGTGCTGCTAAATTCCCTGGCTCTAATTTTAAGATTTCCCCCCTCCACCATGTCCACTCTATTAAACCTTTTTTTCTACCATTTGAACTGACTTGATCAATCATCCTTCCATCTCATGAACTTGGCAAAACCAGTCAAGCTGATGCAACCTTTCCTTGCTGGTTGGGGTAATACCCCTGCCTCTGATGCAGAAAAGCTGAGTTTATGTCCCGCTGCAGCCACTGGAACACGTAATCTAGGCTGACGTTCACTGAGGGAGTGCTGCATTGTCAGAGGAGCTGCTTTTCGGATGAGGTCTGAAGCCAAGGCCCTCCCCATTTTTTGAGGTAGGTAGGAAAGATCCCCAGCATTATTTTGAAGACGAGCAGGGTGTTTGCCATGATGTCCTCAGTCGATATTTTGTCCATTAACTAAAGTCATTAAAACAGATGATCTGGTCATCACCACGTTGCTGTCTGTGGGAGCTTGCTGTGCACAAATTGGCTAGTGTGTTTCCTACGTTACAACAGTGACTGCATTCCAAAAGTACTTAATTGATTATAAAGCGATTTGGCACGTCCTGAGGTGGTGAAAGGCGCTATATAAATGTAAGTCTTTCTTCTTGTTCTTGATTTCCCCCACCAGAGGAAATAATTTCTCTCCATCCACCCTATTGAAGCTCTTTGACATTGTGAGCATTTTGATCAGATCACCCAACGATCGATAACGTCAAGGGGAAGTGAATGTCAGCTGTCCAGATAATTAACCCTTTAAGCCTTGGTATCATTATGCCCTGATCTAACAATGCATTCACTGCTCTCCACTTAAACCCTGCTGCCAACAAATTATTGACCTTGTCCCACCCCTTTCCCCCCCTCAAACCAGCTTATATTTCACCTCTCTTCTATTTTTACTTAGTTCTGTTGAAGGGTCATACAGACTCGAAACGTTAACTGTGTTCTTCTCCACAGATGTTGCCAGACCTGCTGAGTTTTTCCAGGTATTTTTGTTTCTGTTTTGGATTTCCAGCATCCGCAGTTTTTTTTTTTGCTTTTACATTATTGACCTATTGGCTTTCGCACACTGGCGTTCAATGCACCATGAACTATTTATATTGACAGAATGTTGCACCAGGCAAGTTTGTCAGCAGAAGGCTCCAGAAGGCAACACTTTTTCAGGGATGTTTACTAACACGGGGTTAGTAACACTAACACCTGCTGAGTGATTTCTCTGAATAAAATTGCAACCATGTGCTTTCTAAGAATGCTTTTATCATCGCTCCAGAAATAGACCTGACGGAATGTTCCCCGTGTGCTTTGTTTCTGTTTCCTTCGCTGCGATTTCGCCCTTTCCCCCTGGGTGAAAGCCCCACCCTGGTCGTGTGGGATTTTCTTTTTCACGTGTTGAAATACAGGGGCCACCCATTTCTGGAAACAGCTTCCATTGTCCTCATGATGCTTCACATCCGATGAATTGCTTTTGATTGATAAGTTTAGGTTAGGACAACCCTCCCCCAGTTTGTGCACAAGATCTCACACACACACAAACAGCAGCGCGATAAAGGGCCAATTAATCTGCTTTTGCTCTTGTGTGTTGGCCAGGACAGCCCTGCTGTTCCTCAAAATAGTGTCTTGGTACCTTTTTTCGCTCACCTCGGTAGACAAATGGGATTTAGTTTAATATTCTGAGCTGGGTTTAGCAGCATGCAATCTAGAAGCCAGCCACAAACGCCAGGTTACTGGAATCTTGAGTTCAAACGGTGCCAAGATACAAACGGCTTTGAATCTGCTTCATCGGGAACCGAACATGCAGAAAAAGGCTTTCTCTGATTGACTGGCCGCTTCCCTTAACCCAACAGGGAAGACGGCAGCAACATTTCCAGTGGCCTCGATTCGCAGTGATTATCATAAATGTGAAAATAAGAAATTAACTTACACCAAATGGCAAAGTAAAGCTGCCCCAGAAGACATCGCAGTCTCAGAGCTGCTCATTAAAAATGCTTTCCTGAATTTTAAAGCCTTATTGCGGGCCGTGTGTGCTGTGCTGTGCATGCATGTGTGTAACTGTGTCTGTGGATGTATATATCTGCACATCTGTCTGTGCAGGCTTGTGTGCCTCTGTATGTGTACATGTGCACACTTGCATGTGTGTATGTATCTATGTGCATGTGTTTGTGGGATTCTGTGTGTTTGCATGAATGCATTTTTACATAAGTGTGAATGATCGAATGTTTATGCTTGTATGTGCATGTATATGTGTGTGCTGTGTGTGTGTATGCGTTGTGTGTGTGTACATGTGTATATGTGTGTGATGTGTGTACATGTTTTGTCTGTGTGTGTATTTTGTGTGTGTGTGTGTTTTGTCTGTGTGTGTGTGTTTTGTCTGTGTTTTGTGTGTGTGTGTGTTTTGTCTGTGTGTGTGTTTTGTCTGTGTGTGTGTGTTTTGTGTGTGTGTGTGTTTTGTGTGTGTGTGTGTTTTGTTTGTGTGTGTGTGTGTTTTGTCTGTGTGTGTGTTTTGTGTGTGTGTGTGTTTTGTCTGTGTGTGTGTTTTGTGTGTGTGTATGTTTTGTGTGTGTGTGTTTTGTTTGTGTGTGTGTGTGTGTGTTTTGTCTGTCTGTGTGTGTGTTTTGTGTGTGTGTGTGTTTTGTCTGTGTGTGTGTTTTATGTGTGTGTATGTTTTGTGTGTGTGTGTGTGTTTTGTCTGTGTGTGTGTTTTGTGTGTGTGTGTGTTTTGTCTGTGTGTGTGTTTTGTGTGTGTGTATGTTTTGTGTGTGTGTGTTTTGTTTGTGTGTGTGTGTGTGTTTTGTCTGTGTGTGTGTGTGTTTTGTGTGTGTTTGTGTTTTGTCTGTGTGTGTGTGTGTGTTTTGTGTGTGTGTGTGTTTTGTGTGTGTGTGTGTTTTGTGTGTGTGTGTGTTTTGTGTGTGTGTGTGTGTGTTTTGTCTGTGTGTGTGTGTGTTTTGTCTGTGTGTGTGTGTTTTGTCTGTGTGTGTGTGTTTTGTGTGTGTGTTTTGTCTGTGTGTGTGTGCGTGCGCGTGTGTGTGTGTGTGTGTGTGTGTGCAGACTCAACATCTCCACTCTGGTGACATTACACTGCTTTGGATTATTTCCTGTTTCCTGTTTATCAACCAGTTTCTTATCCAGCGCCATGTTCTACCCGAGATTTTTGTGGCACCTGATGTTTTAAATAATCTCATCTTTACCTGACTGTATGCATCACAGCTTCAATTGTACAAGCTTCTCCTCCGGATGGCGTTAAGAAAAGGTGTCTGTCTGTGAATCGACAACAGGAAATGAAACTGATTTTCCAGCTGATTTTTTGTGAGAAGATGACACACAAACATCAAAGAGACCAGCTTGCTTCACCTGGTAAGAAATAAGAAAAAAAACTTGCATTTACATAACGCCTTCATGACTACTAAAGTGCTTTACAGACAATAAAGTGTGGTCACTGCTGCAATGTAGGAAATGCTGCAGCTAGTTTGTACAAAGCAAGCTCCCACAAACAGCAATGTGATAATGACCAGGTAACCTGTTTTCTTCTCGTGAGGTTGATCAAGGGATGAATATTGACCAGGGCACCAGGGAAAACTCTCCTGCTCTTGTTCAAAATAGGGCTATTGGATCTCTTAGACCCACCTGAGAGGACAAATGGGGCCCGTGGTTTAACGTCTTACCCGAAATACGGCATATTTCAAATAAGAAATACTCTGACAGTGCAGCACTCCCTCAGTACAGCACTGGAGCGTTAGCCTAGACTTTATGCTTAAATGCCACAGTTCTGACCAACTATCCATTTGTCAGTCTGTCTATCTTCCCTTCTACCAGCTTGGGTTGATAAAAAGCCTGTGTCTGGTGAGAGTGCACTTCCCACACATGCATAGTTGCAATGCCTGCGGCATCAAAACCAGTGACATCCTTGGCAGCTTCCTGCATTAAAGATGGTGCGGACCTAGATAAAACAGAGAGAGAGGAGGAGGGAGGGAGCAGAGTTAGAAAGCGAGATGCTGAGTCCCCAGGGTGAGTGAGACAAAGCCCAACAGACCATGGCCAGCAGCGTCTGGAGACCAGAGCAGCACTGGTCCTTCAAGCCTGACCATTCATGGAGCACGGAGCATCAGGACTACATACTTGCTCTGTTCCTCTTTCCTCCCTAACCCACAACCCCCATAGCTATGTAATCACTTTGGACAGCCAAAATAAATTGGGGTCAAAATCTGGAAAATACCTCTTCCCCATTCCCCTCAGGTGATTGAAACTAGTCCAGGAGTTCAGTTTAGAATAAAATGCAGAAAGAAACGGCCTTTTCTTGAGGAATGAGATTTGCTGTAAAGTATTGAGGCAGTCTAACAGAGGGTAAGACATGAGGGGTTTCTGAGGGTGTTAGGGGAGGGTATGGGTACCAGAGGGATGAGCTGGGAATTGGCAGACAGCTTTGAAGAATTGATAACCACAGATTTGATTGGCACTGGGGAAAGCCAATCATAGAAGAGTACGGCACAGAGAGAGGCCAATCGATCCATTTAGTCTCTGTTGGCTCTTTAAAATAACAACCCAATTACTCCCAATCCCCCGCTCCTTCACCATATCCCTGTAACCATTTTTTTCCTTTAAGTATTTATTCAATTCTTTTCTTGAAGAGTATTATTAAATCTGTAGCCATCAGCTTATCAGGCAGAACGTTCTAAAGCCTAACCACTTGTTGCATAAAGAAGTTTTTCCTCATGTCACTTCTGCTTCTTTTGTTAATGATGGTAAATTTACACATGCTGGTTATTGACCCTTCACCCACTGGAAACGATTTCTCTTTATTTACCCTGTCTAAGCCCTTCATAATTTTGAACAAAATCTCTGAAGTCTCTCCTGAGCCTTCTCTGGCCTAAGGAGAACACCAGTCTCTCTGCAATTGGAGAATGTATCTTGTAAGGTCACACACTGGACCCTAGTACAATTTTGCGATACCGATAAATAGACTGTGCACTGCACATTAGTCTCAGGTGCTAAGTGAACAAATGAACATATGAACATATGAATTAGGAGCAGGAGGAGGCCATTCAGCCCCTCGAGCCTGCTCCACCATTCGATAAGATCATGGCTGATCTGATTGTAACCTCTCACCAATACCCGGTAACATTTCACCCCCTTGCTTATCAAGAATCTATCTATCTCTGCCTTAAAAATATTCAGACTCTGCTGCCACCACCTTTTGACGACGAGAGTTCCAAAGACTCACAAGCCTCTGAGAGAAAGAAATTCTCCTCATCACTGTTTTAAATGGGTGACCCCTTGCTTTTAAACAGTGACCCTTAGTTCTAGATTCTCCCACAAGAGGAAACATCCTCTATACATTCACCCCATCAAGATCCCTCAGGATCTTATATGTTTCAACTAAGTCACCTCTTACTCTTCTAAACTCCAGCGGATACAAGCCTAACCTGTCCAACCTTTCTTTATAAGTCAACCTCCCCATTCCAGGTATTAGTCTGTAAACCTTCTCTGAACTGCTTCTAACATAGTTACATCCTTCCTTAAATAAGGAAACCAAAACTGTACACAGTACTCCAGATGTGGTCTCACCAGCGTCCTGTACAACTGAAGCATAACCTCCCTATTTTTAGATTCAATTCCCGTCGCAATAAATGATAACATTCTGTTAGCTTTCCAAATTACTCACTGTAAACGGCTTAACTTACAGCCTTAAAGGGACCACTGATAGCCGCTCAGAAAACAGCTCAGGTAAAGCTTTGTAAAATAGATTTCTGTGGGGCTATTAGGCAAACGAATGCTCCTATTTGTGTCTCAGTGGGTAGCACATGGGCCTCTGAGTCATAAGGTTGTGTGTTCAAGTCCTTCTCCAGAAACACGGGCATGTAATCTAGGCTGACATTACTGAGGAAGTGCTACACCATTCGATGATTCAGCTTTTGAAATGTTAAACGAGGTTCCTTTCTGATGTCTCTGGTGGAAGCGAAAGATCCATGGCCACTATTTCAAGAACAAGCCTGGGAGTTCCAGCAGTATCTTGGTCAATATTTATCCCTCAACCACATCGCTAAAAATAGTGATTATCCAGTCATTATCACATTGCTGTCTTTGGGAGCTTCCTGTGCACAAAGTGGCTGCCGCATTTGCAACATTATAACAATGACTACACTTCAAACCAGAATGAGTAATAATGGTAAAAAGTCAAAGCTTAAGGCTCTTTATCTGAATGCATGCAGCATTTGTAACAAGATAGATGAGGCACAGATGGAAATAAATGACTATGACTTGATAGCTATTACAGAGATATGGTTGGAGGGTGACCAAGACTGGGAACTCAATATTCAAGGGCATTTGACATTCCAGAAAAATAGACAAAAAGGAAAAAGAGGTGGGGTTGCTTTGCTAATAAAGGAAGGTGGTGGTGAATAGTGATATAGGTGCAATAGATTGCGATGTGGAATCAGTTTGGGTGGAAATAAAGAATAGGAAGGGGAAGAAGTCATGGGTGGGAGTTGTCTCTAGGCCCCCGAAGAGTTGCCTCACTGTAGGACAAAGTATAAATCGGAAAATAATGGAGGTATGTAAGAAGAGCGCTACAATTGTCATGGTTGATTTTGATCTGCATATTGACTGCACAAATCAGATTGGCAGGGGTAACATGGAAGACGAATTTGTTGAGTGCATCAGGGATCCTTTCTTAGAGCAATACGTTGCAGAACCTACCTGGGAACAGGCTGTTTTAGATCTAGTAATGTGTAATGAGGTAGGATTAATGAGAAATCTCGTAGTTAAGGATTCTCTAGGGGGTCGCGATCACAACATGGTCGAATTTCACATTCAGTTTGTGGACGAGCAACGCGGGTCTCAAATCAGTGTCCTCAACTTAAATAAGGGCGATTACAGGGGTATGAAGAAAGGGTTGTCTAAAGCGGGCTGGGAAAATAGACGTAAAGGGAAGGTCAATGGATGAGCAGTAGCAGACATTTAAGCAGATATTCCATAAAGCTCAGCAAAAATTTATCCCGGTCAAAAAGAAGCTCTCGATGAGAAGGATGAACCATCCGTGGTTAACAGAGGCGCTCAAGGAGAGTATCCAGTCAAAAACTAAGGCATACAAAGCGGCGAAAAATAGTGGCAGGCTAGAGGATTGGGAATTTTTTTAGGAACCAGCAACGGATGACTGAAAAGCTAATAAAGAGGGAGAACATTGATTATGAAAGTAAATTGGCAAGAAATATAAAAACAAACAGCAAGAGCTTCCACGGGTATATAAAAAGAAAGTGGCAAAAATGAGTGTGGGACCCTTGGAGGATGCGACTGGAGAATTGACAATGGGGAAGAGGGAAATGTCAGAAAACTTAAAAGAATATTTTTGTATCAGTCTTCACAGTGGAGGTCACTATAAACATCCCAAAGATATCAGGTAAGCAAGGAGCTACGGGGAGGAAAGATCTTGTAACAGTCTCTATCACGAGGGACAAAGTATTTGACAAACTAATGGGACTAAAGGCAGACAAGTCACCAGGACCTGATGGCCTGCATCCAAGGGTTTTAAAGGAAGTGGTTGCAGAGATAGTGGAGGCATTGGTTAAAATATTCCAGAACTCACTGGATTCTGGGAGGGCCCCAGTGGATTGGAAAACCGCTAATGTGATGCCTCTGTTCAAGAAAAGGGGGAGACAAAAAGCAGGAAACTATAGGCCAGTCAGCCTAACATCTGTCATTGGGAAATGCTAGAGTCCATTACTAAGGAAGAAATAGCAGGACATTTAGAAAAACTTAACGCAATCGAACAGAGTCAACATGGTTTTGTCAAAGGGAAATCATGTTTGACAAATTTGCTACAGTCCTTTGAGGATATAACAAGCAGAGTTGATAAAGGGGAACTGGTAGATGTAGTGTATTTGGATTTCCAGATTTCCTTATCCACTCGATAAGGTGCCACATAAAAGGTTATTGCACAAGATAGGAGCTCATGGTATTGGAGGTAACGTATTAGCATGGATTGAGGATTGGTTAATAGACAGAAGACAGAGAGTCGGGATTACTGGGTCTTTTTCAGGTTAGAAAGAAGTAACTAGTGGAGTGCCATAAGGATCAGTCCTAGTCCCTCAATTATTTACTATCTATATTAATAACTTGGAGGAGAGGGTAGAGTGTAATGTATCCAAATCTGCTGACAATCCAAAAATAGGTGGGAAGGCATGCTGTGATGAGGACAGAAGAAATCTGCAAGGGGATATAGATAGGTTGAGTGAGTGGGCAAAACCTTGGCAGATGGAGTTCAATGTAGGAAAATGTGAAGGCATGCACTTTGGTAGGAAGAATCAAAAGGCAGATTATTATTTAAATGGAGAGAGACTCCAAAAAAGTGCAGAGGGATCTGGGTGTTCTTGTGCATGAAACACAAAAAGTTAGCATGCAGGTGCAGCAAGTAATTAAGAAGGCCAATAGAATTTTGGCCTGTATTGCTAGGGCGTTGGAGTTTAAAAATAGGGAAGTCTCGTTACAACTGTACAGGGTGTTGGTGAGGTCGCACCTGAAGTACTGTGTACAGTTTGGTCCCTGTATTTAAGAAAGGATATACTGGCATTGGAGGCAGTTCAAGAGAGATTCACTAGGCTGATTCCTGGGATGAAGGGGTTGACTTATCAAGAACGGCTAAACAGGTTAGGCCTTTATTCATTAGAGTTGAGAAGAATGAGGGGTGATCTTATTGAAACATACAAGATTCTGAGGAGGTTTGACAGGGTAGATGTTGAGAAGATGTTTCCACTAGTGGGGGAATCTCGAACTAGGGGACATAGTTACAGAATAAGGGGACACTCATTTAAAACTGAGATGCGAAGGAATTTCTTCTCTCAGAGGATAGTGAATGTCTGGAATTCTCTACCCTAGAGAGTTGTGGAGGCTAGATCACAAAGTATTTAAAGAGGAGGTACATAGGATTTTTAAATATCGGGGAGTTGAGGGCTATGAGGAGCTGAAACGAAAGAGGAATTGAGGCCAGGGGCGGATCAGCCATGATCTTATTGAATAGTGGGACAGGCTTGAGGGGCCGAATGGCCTACTCCTGCTCCTATTTTTTATGTTCTCATATGCTTCATTGGCTGTATAACACTTTAGAACGTTGTGAGATTGTGAAAAGTGCCGCAGAAAGACTGGCATTTCTTTCCTTTTCTGGCTCCACACCAACTTCCAACTTGTTCCTCCCTCCCTACCTCCCTTCCTACCCCTAACTCCACCTCCCGACTTTGATAGTAACTAAATGGGTCTAACCCTCATAATGACTGGCCTCCCCAGATCTCAGACAGAGCATATTTAGAGGACAATTGACTATACAACAGTGCATTTTATCCTTTCACAAGGGCTTGGTCAGGCTTGGAGGGACAAAATAATTATGTAGTCCTGATGCTCCGTGCTCCATGAATGGTCAGGCTCGAAGGACCAGTGGTTCTCTGGTCTCCAGCTGCTGCCGGCCATGGTCTGTTGGGCTCTGTCTCACTCACCCTGGGGACTCAGCATCTCGCTTTCTAACTCTGCTCCCTCCCTCCTCCTCTCTCTCTGTTTTTTCTAGGTCCGCACCATCTTTAATGCAGGAAGCTGCCAAGGATGTCACTGGTTTTGATGCCGCAGGCATTGCAACTATGCATGTGTGGGAAGTGCACTCTCACCAGACACAGGCTTTTTATCAACCCGAGCTGGTAGAAGGGAAGATAGACAGACTGACAAATGGATAGTTGGTCAAAACTGTGGCATTTAAGCATAAAGTCTAGGCTAACGCTCCAGTGCTGTACTGAGGGAGTGCTGCACTGTCAGAGTATTTCTTATTTTGGGTAAGACATAAACTGAAATACTGGCCAGGATTTCCCGGTCGGCGAGCCGGGGGCGGGGCCCACTCTACGATGCATAAAATGACGCGCGGTGACGTTGAGCGGAACTCCCGACATCACCGCGCCCCATTTCAATTTTCAGGAAGGCGGGGGCTCAGCTGAATCAGCTGTGCACCCGCCGACCTGTCAATGGCCAATTGAGGCCATTGACAAAGTAATTAACGTAATTAGTGGACCTGCCCGTTCAACCCTAAGGCTGGCGGGCAGGCCGGGAGCCCTGGCGGGAATTAGAAAAAGCATCAAACCTCATCCACGGGCGGGATGAGGTTTCATGTAAGTTTGAAAAAATTGAATAAAAGTGTAACTAAAAGTGATGGAAATGTCCCAACTCATGTGACGGTGTCACATGAGGGGGCATGTCAGGGCAATTGTTTTTTTCTGTTTTTAACATTTTTTAATGTGGATCCGATCTCCCCGAGGCAGCACTTAGCCGCAGGGAGATGAGTCGCTCTTTCGTGCGCATGCGTGAAAGAGCGCACCCTCGGCTTAGGGAATCCCTCCCCACCCACGCAGGGAGCGCACAGCTGTGCTGACCTTAATTGGCCCGCCCCCGCCATATGGCGGCGCGCCCCCAATCGGGGGCGACAATTGGAGGTGCGCCCGCTCCTGAACTTGCCCCCCCGACAGGGGGAGAATTCTGCCCACTGTGTCCAGTTTTATAGGCCAGGATTTTCCATTCATCGGGCGGGCTCGGCGGGAGTGGGCAAGGACGGCCGCAGAGCTGCCCGCCGCCCACGATCGGCTCCGCACCGCGATTTCACACGGGCAGGCCAATTAAGGCCCGCCCTGCGTGGATGGCGAGCGGTAGCAGCACTACCTGTGCAGGCGGGGGGGGGGGGGAGGAGGCGGAGTCAGGTCCAACGCTCTTTTGTGCATGTGCGTGAAAGAACGTTTCAATCCCCCTGTGCCTCGGAGCTGCCTCAGGGAGATTGAAGCGCTTTTTTAAAGGAATAAATAAATACATTAAAAATTTAATGAAACACATCCCCTCATGTGACTGTGTCCCCACATGAGATGGGGCACGTTTTTATATTTCAAAGGATGTTTTCATTTAATTTGTAAAAGCTTTAGGAAACCTCATCCCGCTCGTGGATGAGGTTTCCTAAAACACGTAAAGGCCGCTTGGCCTTTTCGCCTGCCCGCCAACCGTAAGGTTGAACGGGCAGCGTAAAATTCAGGTTAATTACCTGGTTAATGGCCTTAATAGGCCCATCAACTATTGACAGGCGCACACCTGACTCCGGCGCGCGTCCTCCGAACGAAACATCGTGAGACTTCGAGATGACGTCGGGACATGCGCCTGATGTCATCGCGCGTCATTTAACGTCCCAGCGTGTTGGGCGCGTGCCCGCACACCGAATGGAAAATTCTGCCCTTGGCGAAGCTTTGGAAAGGCTGAAGGGGGAAGGTCACTGAATCCACCCTGAGTTTGAAGCATCTTGGCTATCAAGATAGGCTCAATAAGCTGGGCCCCATACTTAAGCAGGGATAATTTGATTGTGGTTGATGAGATGATGAAGGGAACAGATTGTACTTGTGCAGTTTGTTCCAACCAAATAGGTCATGAAGGACCGGGGAACGCCATTTTAAATTGTATTTTAAATTGGATCGAGGTTAGGTGTCAGGAAGTGTTTCTTTTCCCAGAAAACAGCTGGCGTCTGAAACAGACTGTAATGGACACTGGTTCCTGGAATTCCTCCTTGTGGGAGCTGGATCAGTTCCTGGCTGCGATAGAGATCACCTCGTAAAAGTGTGTAGGAACAGCAGATAATAATCCAGGCCTGGACTAGTATTGATCAGCTAAAGGGTTCGGAAAGAGGAAGTGTCCCCAGATTAGCCTGGGTTTTTCTCTCCCAGTGGATCCTATGGATGTTGGGGGAGGGGAATGGATATATTTTACCACAGTTGCAAGGAATGGACTAGTGGGTCTTTTCCTGTCTGTTGAAGGGCACAGATTTAAGGTAATTGACAAAAAAAAGAACAGGAGCCAACCTGAAGAACAGCTGTTTTTTTACCCAATGAGTGGTTAGAATTTGGAATGCACTGCCTGACAGGATAGTGGATACAGATGCAATAGTTGCCTTCAAAATTGAATTAGATGAAGGAGATGAGAGAGAAGAACATGAAGGAGAAAAAGTTGCAGGAAAATGGGGAAGAGTGGGACTAATTATTTCATCTTTGTTAGAGCTGGCACAGCTTCGATGGGCTGAATGGCCTCTGTACTATACTATGGTTCGATGATATGATCAGAGGAACTGACAGAGGCTGATTACACAGGGGTTTTCACTGTTTAACTGTTTCTCTCTGACTGGGGCTCGCATTACATTGATTTCTGACTCTTATCTCTTATTCCCCTTTCGTCGCTATTATTGGTCCCATTTTCCCACTATCAGTCCAGCAGAGCCCAAACCGGAAACATTGACTTATATTTTCCTCTGTACTGATACTGACCAATTTGCTGTGAAGTTCCATCAGTTTCTGTTCTTATTTCAAATTTCCAATTTTAAAACATCTGATCCAGGCTTAATCCAGTCCAGCATCAAACCAAGTTAACTCAACTCAAAAAAAAAAGAAAGGTTGATTACTCTCAGATATGATTTAGCTGCCAGTTGGCCAAGTTGGAGCTTAGACCTCACGCTGAAACTCAGGATCACTGAGGGAAAACATAATGTGCTGTGGTCATTATTCAAAATGGAAATTTAATGTGGAAAAAAACTCCACAGTGAAAGATTCTTCCCTTTATGTGTTCTTTTATCCCTATTTAAAATAAATAATGGGTTGTGAAACTATGCAAATTAAGTTTTTTTGTACATGTTCATGGGATGTGGGCATCGCTGGCTGGATTATTGCCCATTCCTAATTGCCCTTTAGAAGGCGATGGTGAGCTGCCTTCTTGAACCACTGCAGTCCATGTGGTGTAGGTACGCCCACAGTGCTGTACTTAATATTTACAGCACAGAAACAGACTATGCAAATCCATCTAATTTATGATGGTGTTTATACTCCACAAGAGCTTCCTGCAACGTCATTCCATCTCCTCCTATCAGAATAATCTCCTAACCCTTTCTCCTTTACACACTTATCTAGCTTCCCATTACATACATCCAAACCAAATACTGATCCCATATTTGGACAAGATCTTCCAATCACTCCCTAGGTGGGATCCAGTTACATGCTTGTCAACTGTTGCGCACACTGTCTCTCATCTCGATTCCACTATGTTAACAATACCTCCATGGTCCAAGCAGTCCTTATAGCGTAAAATTATGAGGACAGGTCGCACAAACTTGGTTTCTCATCAACATTAACTCATTGATGTTTAGTTGAAGACCCTTTACTACTTCAACAAAGTGGCTGTTCTTTATGTGTGAGTTCAGACAGTAAGAAAAGGGCAACGTCTCTGTTCTTACCTGACATCCATGCTCACTCACTCCTCAGCTGCAGTCCCTGTTAACAATTAGATGGGGCTTGCCCCTTCCATCTGTTAAGCCTCCTGCAGCAACCTGATCCCAGACCAACTTCTCCAACCCAATGGTACTGAGGCCAATTGTAGCACCCCTGGCATTAACGTCTCAGTTGAGATCGGCTAACTTTGTGTGGAGGAGGGATCCTGTCTGGGATCTTCTGAATCTCCATGGCTCTGCACCAGACTGGGCAGCACACCCTAACCACTGAACCACATGACAAACAATGCGATGACTTCTGGAGTCAGAACAGCTGATCCGATTGCTGCAAGATAATAATATTTGAAGGATTAATGAACATACTGTTCTTTGCTGGGGACAGTGTTATAAATCATTTCAAAATGTTATTTATTGCCAGTGCAGTGACTCTTTTGCCAGGATTTTATTAAGAACAGGAAAAATATCAGCTTTGAAGCACTTTGGAGTTAATCGTCTGGGAAGGCAGATGCTGAATGTCCACAAAATTGGAAGCTGTAACAATTGTGTTGTGTTACCAAAAAAATAATTTTCCTTAAATACAATATTGGCGGAATAGTCCCTAGCGTTTATCAAAGTGTGACAGAAAGAAAGGGCTTGCATTTCTATAACACTCTTCACAATGTCCCAAAGTACTTCACAATCAAGTAATTACTTTTGAAATATAGTGAAACAAGGCAGGCAACTTGCACACAGCAAGATCCAACAAGCAGCAATGAAATAAAAGACTTATAAACTGTTTTCTTTACTGGCTTTGGTTGAGGGATGAATATTGGCCAAGATAACAGACACAGACATGTCATCCTCTGGAGCACCAACTGAGGTTACATGCTCAAGTCCTCAAGTGGGGTTTGACGCTCTGAACTGTCTCTGAGGCAAGAGAGCTACCACTGAGTCAAGGCTGACACCTCATTATTCCTCCCCCAATTCTTTTCCACTCCTGAAGTTGGCATTCTCACCGGGGGTACAGTTCCACAAGTGTAGCCTTCCCTCCATTACATGACTCAAATGGCTATTCCTCATCATCTGTAAGCCAAGTGTAGATATTCATCTGGATGGGATAGGGTGGTCTAATCCAGTTCTACCCCAACATCTGCACACACAGTAGCATTTTCCCACCAGCCTTAATCTCTAGTAGGTCCAGAATTTTTGAGTGCAAGACAAGATGCTTGAGCATCCTCATTCAAACCCTCAAATTCCAAGGGTTAAAATGACAATGCATTAACCTGTTACCTGGTCAGCTTCTGTAGTTCCCTTTGTTACTAGCACAAACGTAAGAGATTTGGATTTTTTTGAGCATGTGACTCTGTAAGGAAAGGTTAATCAAACTGTACTGTAGTCTACTATTGTTATGGTGCAATTGATTCCTCTTAATCTTGTACTAATCATAATCTTTAGCTTTTGGCTGTTAAATGAGAAAGTATTAGTCAATTTAGATGCTGTGACCACTGAACTGTTGAGTGAAGATTGACCTTGAAGCAATGGCCATTTTTGTGCCCAATTAAAAGATATTTCAGTGCATACTGATATAGATATTTTGTAGAACTTTAATTAGTTAATAGCACATTCTGCAAAGGAAAAGTCTGTGAATACACCATTAATTTTAGAAGCAGGAGATAGGTATGAAATAAACTTATAATTAAAAGTTTCATATTGTAGAGCAGAACAAGCTCTGATAACAGGACAATGTTGGGAAGCTGTACTGGCCTATAGCAAAAGAATTTGTTAAAACTATAGTTATTAATAAAGGACAAGCTCATTAACATGAAGCTTATACAGAGTTGTATTAAGTAATGCAGACATAGAAGGTGTAAGAAAAATACATTAAGAGTGACTATTGGAACATATACTTGGGGTTTGGAAAGGCCTATGATACTGATCTAGAACTACAATACGTGTGACTCCTCAACTACACAAACACAGTTTTGTCATAAGTACAGGCTTTGGAGGTACTTTACACTTAATAATTCTTAGTGTCTGTCATTCAATGTGTATGAATCCTATTGATATGAGAAGTAAATTAAAAGAACACACCTAAATTTTCTAGCAACTATAAGTGATATTGGTGCTATTCTGAAAGTCATAACTTGTACTTAAATGCTTTGGTAGCTTCTGTTTTACAGTGAAGAAAGGTGTACCTGTTTCATGTCCACCAGTGCATAGGTTGCGCACTGGGTATGGCAGCATGGATTGTTACAGGATTGGTGTGGTTATGGCAATATGTGTAGTGTGGATTATTTTGGTGGATTATAGTGGAGTAGTGTATCGTAGTAGCAGGATTATTAGGGTAGAGTGGGTTGTTGTGGTAATGGAATTACTGTGTTCAAATCCAACCATTGTAAATTGTTGAATCCTATGCTAATTAAAAAATATATATATATATTTGTTCCAGCATGTGACAAAGCTGACTGATCTTCATTTATTGCCCAACCCTGGTTGCAAGTGATTACTTGTATAACTGAGCGGTTTGCTGGCACCAAAACTAAAGCTGCTGAATTTCTGTAAAAACCCACCTGGTTCAGTCAGCTCCTTCAGGGAAGAGAACGTACCCCTCTTATCTAGTCTGGGCTACATGTGACTCCAGTTCACATTATATGCTTATATTTTAACGCCCTCTGAAATGGTTCAAAAAAACCACTCAGTTATACAAGTAATCTAAAAGAACCTAGGTTAGAAGTCACAAAGTCATGTCCCAGATTTTGTATATTCACTCACATTTGACTCATTTTTTGGACTTGGATATGTAAAAACAATGTTAACAAAGGTATCTTGCCTAATATAGGACTTTAGGATTCTGAAAGAGTTTGATATGGCAGATGCAGAGAAGACATCTCCACTTGTTGGGGACACCAAAACTCAGGGCCATAAGTATAAGATAGTTATGAGTAAATCCAATAGGGAATTCAGGAAAAATGGTTTGCATGCAAAGAGTGGTGAGAATATGGTACTCACATCCATATGAATTAGCGGAGTGAAGTAGCATAGATATATTTAAGGGGGAGTTAGAAAAACACATGACGTCAAAAGGAATGGAAGGATATGTTGATGGGATGAAAAAGATTGGCAGGGAGGAGGCTCATGTGGTGCACAAACACCAGCATAAACCAAAACAAAAATAGCTGGAAAAACTCAGCAGGTCTGACAGCACCTGCGGAGAGGAAGACAGTTAACCTTTCGAGTCTGTATGACTCTTCATCGGAACTACGGAAAAATAGGAATGAGATGAAATATAAGCTGGTTGAGGGGGGTGGGACAGGTAGAACTGGATGGAGGGCCAGTGATAGGTGGAGGCAAAGAAGAGATTGCCAAAGATGTCATAGACAAAAGGACAAAGGGGTGTTGACGGTGGTGATATTAGCTATGGAATGTGCTAATGGTGGCATTAAGGGTAGAAAGCAGGATGAGCAAGTGACAGATAGCCCTAGTGGGGGTGGGGTGGGGGAAGGGATTGAAGTGGGCTAAAGGGTGGAGATAAAACAATGAGTGGAAATACATTTAAAAATAATAGAAATAGGTGGGAAAAGAAAAATATATATATAAAAAAATTAAAAATATATAAATTATTGGAAAAAGGGTGATCGGAAAGGGGGTGGGGATGGAGGAGAGAGTTCATCATGACCAGCATAAACCAATTGGGTTAATTGGCTATAAGTTTTATATAATCAAGAGCCAGCAGTTTAGAGCATGAATTGTTAAGTCCTCAAAAAAGAGTTGGGTAAATATCTTACTGGGAATGGAATGGAGGTTGTAGAGGTAGTGGGAGAGTGATGATCAAATAGTCCACTTGGCAAAATCATTCCTGTGCTGTAGTAGTGGGTGTTGGCTATGGGGGCAGCAGGTCAATGTGGTATAGTGGAGATGAGAGGATGGTAGAATATTTCACCTCAGGGCCCTGTGAATATTTGTGCACCTTCCTTCAGATTAAGTGACTGAGTCAAAACACACACGAGGAGTTCATTAACTGCCTGACCTTCAGTCTCAGGTCCATAACTCTTGTTCAATGTTCTCAGTACATTTCACTGACACAACGAGAATACCACAGCTGTGTAAAATGTTGCCAATATCTATGATTCTCAATGTGTCCTATCCACCAGATGTATTGCAACCGAGGCTGCCAAGCATTTCCTAAACCCAGCAGCCTCCACTATCCAGAGGGGCAAGAGTTCCAGGCACATGGGCAATGCCTTCACTTCTAAGTTTCCCCTTAAGTTGCACACGATCCCAACTGGACCTATATCACCAGTGCCTGCACGAGTGACTGGGCCATAATCCTGGGACTTCATATCTCAAGCGAACAGCTCTGTGGGAGCATCTTCACCACACCAACTGCAAGGGCCCAAGAAGGCAGCTCCCCTCCCCCCACCTTCTCAAGCGACAACTGGGGATGGCCAATCAATGCCCAACGGTACTCACAGCCCCACAATTTAAAAAAAATTAGGCGTTTGTGTCTAAAATAGATGTGCTTTCTATATCACACAGCTTTACTATACATTCAGAAAACAATTGTTGCGCTAAAGAATTACTGTCATTCGTCTTTGCTTCCAAATCTATTTCCTCATTCTAATTTTACACACATTAATAAGAATGACAAAGTTCAACATAAAGGCTAATCGTGAATTAGAAGCAGTCCTCAGGGCCTGGGTTTGTACACTAGTCTAATTAAGGATAATTAAGATAATGACTCTCCAAAGATTCTTTGTCTGAAAATCAATTTGATTTCTTAACTTATCTTGACAAGTAATGTAATGTCCTCTAGACTGTTCCACAAAGCCTTAAAATACAAGCAGTTGGATATCATCAGCAGACCTGCTGTTCTGACTCTGTGGAGGAATTGAATATATACTTAGAGAATTGCTTATTTTTTGTGAATAACCCATTTTCAGCTTTAGTCATAGGGCTGAATTTAATGTTTAAAGACTGGGGTCTTGCCTGCTGACTAGAAAACCAGTGGGGGCCCCACATTGCCTCTGTTAGTGAAAGGCCTGCCTGAATTAAGTGCCCATCTGGCCAGCGGCAGACCTTTCCAGGATTTAGGGCTACCCGCCCCCCCCCCCACCAACCCTGAGAGCCGCTGGCCAATCAGAAGCCGGCAGCTGTCCATTACAGGCAGCGCCACTGGGAGCACTGGCAGCTGCCGGTATTGCGCCCACCAGAGGCTTCCGATCACTGTGGGACCCAGGCCACAGGTGAGTGGCACGTGATGGGGGTCGAGGGGAGGAGGTTGCTGATGGGGGGAAGTCAGGAGAAAAGACTAGGGGTTGGCTCTCGATGGGCTCCCCCCTTCCTGATGCCGGGTCCCTTGATCAGGCACTGGGTGCCTTTGAGTGGGGGAAACTGCCTCCCCAGAAGCCTGCAAGAAAACCCGAAAGGCTTTGTTTTTTGGGCTTCCCACATGGCGAGGCCCTTGTTCGTGGTTGTTTGGAGCCTGTGAGTGGGCATTAATCACCCACTTAAGGGCCTCAATTAGTGTTCGGGCAGGAAGGCCGTCCACAGGCACCCCCACCCTCAATTAAATGCCCCATGCCACCAACCCCGCCTCTACTGGCTGCATTAAATTCTGCCGATAGAGTCACTGTGGCCCAGAAGGAGGCCATTGGGCCCACTGGGTCCATGCCAGCTCTCTGTAGAGCAGTTCATTATTAATAAAACTGCACCAAGTTACCACTCTTAAAAATAGCACGGAATATTTTTCAGTGCAAGATAAAGCAATTACTTTATAAAATGCTGCCCAATTTTGCTGGTTTATGGTTAATTTTACGATAGTGAATATGCAAGTGAGTTTGAACAGAGACTTCAAACGTGATCCTTTTGGGAACCTAGCACAATTTTGAGTGCAATTTGCATCCAGAGTGCTGGCTGTGTCTGAAGATGATTGTCTATCCTCAAACGCCTGTCATTGGGCCATTAATGATTATTAGAAGGAGATACTGGCTCAATTTTTTACCTCTTCCTAGTTCAGTGAGCTACCCTGTGAGATGAACTGACTTAAAACAAACACAAGCTTAAAATTAGAGGTGGCCATTTAGGAAGGAAATCAGGAAATGCTTCTTCACACAGAAGATAGTGGAAACCTGAAATTCTTACCATCAAAAAGCTGTGGACCAAATTGAAATCTTCAGATTTTGGCCAGGTAAGGGTGTGCAGTGTTGTGTTCCAGTTCACTTAGGGAGTCTGAATTGCCATGGCAGCATGCACTTTCTGCATGCACATTGTAGTCTGGAGCTACGGATAGTGATGGTTCATGGCTGACCAAGAATCTCTTGCTTTTACCATCTGCCGTAGGCATGTGATGGAAGGGTTTGCAGGTTGAGTATCAACCTGTTTGGCCACGTTATGAACACACCTTCCTTGGCTGCAAAGCCCTGGAGTGGGACTTGAAGCCAGAGCTTCTGGCTCAGAGGCAGGGACACTACCCACTGCGCTACAAGACCTCACACTAGGAGGGGGCAGGGGGCTTATCAAGAAATATGGAGCTAAAGCAGCTAAATGGAATTGATAACTTTTAACATGATTCTATGATCAATCACATTTTTTTTTTTAGAGAGAGTATGGCCAGTATTTTACATCCTGCGGGCGGGCGTGCACCTGACCCAAAATGGCACAAAATTGCACGAAATGCCATCGGACGAGCGTCCTGATGTCATCGCGCACTCGCGTGATATTTTGCTCGGTGGGCACACGCAGAAGTCGGAAGAGTGCCCGTCGACAAAAAGCGGGCAATTAAACTAACTAACGATCCAACTGTAAGTGACTTTACGTTCTTGATGAAACCTCATCTAAGGGCAGGATTAAATCTCCGTTAGGACTTAAAATGAAAAGACATATCTGGGTACTGTTTTTTTATGAGGGTTGCTTTCAGGTGCTTGATTGCGCTGCAAGGACATTTTTTGCAGCATTTTTGTGTTGGCCATTAATTGGCCGTCCAGCATGAAATCGCGGTCGGGGGGGGGCCGATTGCAGTCGGGGGATGGGTTCCCGTCCGCTTCTGGGCCCACCAATCCCGCGTGCCCGATGAGCATAAAAATTCAGGCCTCTAATTCGGTCAGTCCCTAGAACTGCATTCCAAGCCATTTTGTTGGCTAACACAATTTAATGTTGCACCAATCAAAGTGAAACACTCGCATGAACAGCAACAAATCTTCATGAAATGGTGCCAGGATTGTGTGTTAGTCTTGGCTCAGCTGGGAGTACTCTTTCCTTTGAGCCAGAGGATTCTAGTATGAGTCTCACCCCAAGACTTGAGCACAAAAAATCAGGTTGGCATCCCACAGCAGTACTGAGGGAGTGCTGTTCTGTGGGAGCTGCCATCTTTTGGATGAGATGTTAAACTGAGGCCCCATCTTCCCTCTCAGGTGGATGTAAAAGATCCACAGCACTATTTTGAAGGAGAGCAAGTCCTTGGCTTGCTGCATTGTTCCAGTGAAGCCCAACACAACCTGGAGGAACAGCACCTCATCTTCCGACTAGGCACTTTACAGCCTTCCGGACTGAATATTGAGTTCAACAACTTTAGATCTTGAACTCCCTCCCCCATCCCCATCCCCTTTCCGTTTCCTCCCCCTTCCTTTTGTTTTTTCCAATAATTTATATAGATTTTTCTTTTCCCACCTATGTCCATTATTTTTAAATCTATACCTGCAATGCCCTGTCAGTCTTTCCACCCCACACCCACTAGAGCTGTACCTTGAGTGTCCTGCCATCCATTCTTAATTAGCACATTCTCTTAGATAATATCACCACCTTCAACACCTCTTTGTTCCTTTGTCTGTGACATCTTTTGATTATCTGCTCCTATCACTGCTTGCTTGTCCCTACTACCACCACCCCCCCAACTTCTCTCCCCCCACCCCACACCCCACCTTAAACAGCTTATATTTCACCCCTCTCCTAACTTGACTCAGTTCTGCTGAAGGGTCATGAGGACTCGAAACATCAACTCTTTTCTTCTCCGCCGATGCTGCCAGACCTGCTGAGTTTTTCCAGGTAATTCTGTTTTTGTCTTAACGAACAAGTGATTGATGTAGAGTCAACAACCAGCCCCTAGAAATAAATATTAATGGATGCTCAGGGTTTAAGGGTGGCAGTCCTCATCTAGCAGGTGACTAAGAGCTTCCTAACACCTTGGCCAGCTTGAGGAGACAAAGCGCAAACAGATAGGAGACTGCCACTTCCAGCTGCAAAGATCAGCTACATCCCCTCATTCACACGTCACGATCTGTAAAATGCGCTTTTCTGTCACGATCATATCATTTTCCTGTCCATTTAGCTTAAGCATCATTTTGAAACTCTTGCTGCTTAATAAAATGAATCAATGATTTGAAAATCAAACTTCTTGACCTCCTTTTCTGGGGTAATCTGTGACTTCCAATCCTAAATGTTACAGTAATTGGTGTGAGAAGTGGGATGTCAGTGATTGGGACCAGGGGCGATGGGGATTACCATTACATTTCTGAGGATGTCCAGAAATGCCAGCTTAAACTAAGGAAGGGCCAAGGTGAGTTGACGTACGGGGCTCGTAGTTAAAATTGGAGAAAGGGAAAGGAGCTTAAAGTTAAACCTGTCACTGAAGCTGATTCCAAGAGTAGAAACTTTCCTATGGCTGGCTGGTGGGGTGAGCACAGAGCCAATCAAATTGGCTGCTGTGTTTTGCCATGTTCTAAGTCACCGGATTATTCTCTCTGATCTGGAAGGAAGGCAGCTGCAGAATAAGCCTAAAGTTTGATTAGTCATGAGCATGCAATAAAAAGTTTGCACAATCTGATTAATTTCTCTCCTGGCTCTGGCTGTTCTGATCCCCTTTTAAAATTCCTGGGACGGTTCCTGACTCGAACGCACTAATATAATTGTGAGTTTACACAAGTAACCTTTGTTGATTGGCAGTTTGCTAACTTTGATGTCTCAAAAGTTACAGAAAAGCAAGATGTAAAAAATATTTTTAAGTCTTATTGATAAAAACAGACGGGTATTTCATTTCTACTGATGTCATTATTGCATCATGTTTCCAGAAGATTCTGGCCAGGTTAGGCATGCGCAGTTTAGGACATCTGTAGCTGTAAACGTGGCACTACCAATGGGTTGGCCTTCCAGAGGATCGGGCTCATACATGCGCAGTAGCCGTCTCTGCAGGTATAATTGTGTCTGTGTTGCGTGTCTGAACATATCGCAGCAGAAGTCACCAGAAAAATGACAAATTATTTGAAAAATGCTTTGAAATTTACAATGAAATATTTACCGTCCTTCTTTAAAGAAATTCTCGATAAGCCAAAAGAGGCTAGGAATTTTAATTTTGACAGAAATGCAAAAATAATTAACAAATCAAAGAAAAGAAATTCTTTTAGTCTATTTAAAATAGTTAACAATATTACCTGTAACAATTATTATGCAGTCAAAGAAAAAAAGGATGAAAATAATGCACTCATCAACAATGAAACAAATAGCCAGAATATGTTGAATAATTCTGGGCCTGGAATAATTCAAAGTGAACGACGCGGCAGAAAAAGTGGAGGTGTTTTCTACCATCGAGGAAGAAAAATGCAAAATTTCAAACAAGCCGCCTACAGGTTAAAGCACTGATTCAATGCTTTTTAATTAACTTTATTATACTGTTTAAAATTTATGCTGGGTGAAAATTATTGTTTGGATGAAAATAACAGCATGTATAGATTTGTGTAAAAGTTGAATTTATAGTAGATGTGATCTATCTCATTGTATAATGTTGGAACTCTTGCTGCTTAATAAAGTTAATCACTTACGAGTTCTTGACTTCCTTTCTTGGGTGGGGTGGGGGGTGGTGGGGGGTGGGTGGTGGGTGGGGTGGGGTGGGGGGGCGTTGGTGGGTGGGTGGTGGGGGGGGTGGGGGGGGTGGGGGGGGTGGGGGGGGTGGGGGGGGGGTGGGGGGGGGTGGGGGGGGTGGGGGGGGTGGGGGGGGTGGTTGGGGGGGTGGGTGGTGGGTGGGGTGGGGGGGGTGGTTGGGGGGGGTGGGTGGTGGGTGGGGTGGGGGGGGTGGGGGGGGCTGGGGGGGTGGTTGGGGGGGGTGGGTGGTGGGTGGGGTGGGGGGGTGGGTGGTGGGTGGGGTGGGGGGGTGTGGTGGGTGGGGGGTGGGGGAGGTGGGGGTGTGGTTGGGGGGGTGGGGGCGTTGGGGGGCGTGGGGGGGTGGTTGGGGGGGTGGGTGTTGGGTGGGGTGGGTGCATGGTGGGTGGGGTGGGGGGGTGGGGGGGTGGGGGGTGGTGGGTGGGGTGGGGGGCGTGGGGGGGGTGGTTGTGGGGGTGGGGGGGTGGCGGGGGGTGGCGGGGTGGCGGGGGGTGGGGTGGGTGGGTGGTGGGTGGGGTGTGTGTGGGGTGAGGGGGTGGGTGGGGGGGGTGGTGGGTGGGGTGGGGGGGTGGGGTGGGGGTGGGTGGGGGGGGTGATGGGTGGGGAGGATGGGGGTGGGGGGGTGGGGAGGGGGTGGGTGGGGGTGGGGGGGTGGGGAGGGGGTGGGTGGGTGGGTGTGGGGGGTGGGTGGTGGGTGGGGGGGTGGGGAGGGGGTGGGGAGGGGGTGGGTGGGTGGGTGGGGGTGGGTGGTGGGTGGGGGGTGGGGTGGGTGGTGGGTGGGGGGGTGGGGTGGGTGGGTGGTGGGTGGGGTGGGTGTGGGGTGGGGTGGGGGGTTGGGGGGTGGGTGGTGGGGTGGGGTGGGGGTGGGTGGGGGGTGGTGGGTGGTGGGTGGGTGGGTGGTGGGTGGGGGCGGGTGGCGGTGGGGGTGGGTGGGGGTGGGGGGGTGGGGAGGGGGTGGGTGGGTGGGGGTGGGGGGTGGGTGGCGGGTGTGGGGGTGGGGAGGGGGTGGGTGGGTGTGGGTGGGCGGGGTGGGGAGGGGGTGGGTGGGTGGGGGTGGGAGGTGGGTGGTGTGTGGGAGGGGTGTGTGGGGGGTGGGTGGTGGGTGGGGGGGGGTAGGGGGGTGGGGGTGGGGGGTGGGGGGTGGGGTGGGTGGGTGGTGGGTGGGTCAGCTGTCCTGCAGTCAGTGGCCAGAGCTTCTCGAACAAGTGATTGATGTAGAGGCAGGATGGGCACAGAGCCAAACCCACCCACGAACTGCTGTGCGCCGCCATTGTACGTGGGCGGGCCAATTAAGACCCGCCCAGCGTGACGCACGCCCAGTAGCGCTCAACACTACTTGTGCGGGCAGTGGGGGGGGTGGGCGGTGGTGAGGGAGAATCGGGGCCTGCGCTCTTACACGCGCGCGCGCGGAAGGAGCACCGCAATCTCCCCGAGGAACGGAGCTGCCTCAGGGAGATTAAGTTGATAATAAAATTTTTCGATAAATGAAGTAAAAAATTATTTAAACATGTCCCCCTCATGTGACCGTGTCGCACGAGCTGGGACATGGTCGCGTGTATTTGCAAAATTTATTTACTTCTTTTACAAGACCTTCAGGAAACCTCATCCCCGCCCGTGGATGAGGTTTCCTGAAAAACGGGAAGGCCGCTTGGGCTCTTCGCCTGCCCCCCCGCCGACCTGGAGGTTGGACCGACAGCGTTCTTAACAATTTCATTACTTTTTTAACGGCCGTAATAGGCCGTTGACAGTTCGGCGGACGCCCAGCCGCCTCCAGCACGCGCGCCCGCTGATGAAATATCGAAACGATGCGCGACGACGCGGGGACGCACGCCCGACATCATCAGGTGTCATTTTACCTGTCGGCGCGTCAGGCCCCGCCCCCACACACCGACGACTATATTCTGCCCCAGGCTTCCAATCTGAGGGAAATTCGATTGGTTCTGAGATAGTTGGAGAAATACAAAAAAACTGATTAACATTTTAAGTTAAAGATGTCAGTGCGGATTTATCTGAACCAAAATTTACTTGCATGTCTCCGAAAAGCACCAAAGAGGTTGTTTCACGAAAGATAAACTTCAGCCTTGAAATAATGTTTGCTAGGATGTCTGGCAGAAATCTAATTTGAAATTTTCAAAACACTTGTACCAGTGTTAAAAAAAAAACATGCTAAAAAAAAAAATCTAATTAAAGACGTGTATTATTGACTTGCTTCCTCCAAATGAAGTTCAGTAACAAACGCCGGAGAGTGAAAATTGGTTTAAGGGAGTAAAAGGATAAATAATGGAGATATGGGAGAGACCCAGTTCCCTTCTGGACGGTCAGGCTGGAATTTTTTGGCTCCTCCCGCTGGCGGGAACTTCCTGGCGTTTGAACTGCTCGCCACATCTGCCGCAGGGGAACCCGCCACCGCGGGGCCGGAACATTCCGGCCTCAGGGCTGAATTTTGCCGTCGGCGAGCAGGGGGGCGGGGCTCACCCGCCGACGCGTAAAATGACGCAGGATGATGTTGGGCGGAACCCCTGATGTCATCCCGCCCCATTTAAATTTTCAGGAAGGCGGGCCCACAGCGAAATCAACTGTCTGCACGCCGACCTGTCAATGGCCAATTGAGACCATTGACAGGATCATTGAAACAATTAAAGGACCTGCCCGTCCAACTTTAAGGTTGGCGCGCAGGCCAGGAGCCCCGGCGGGGAATAGAGAAAACATGAAACCTCATCCACCGGCGGGATGAGGTTTCATGTAGGGATTTAAAAATTTTAATGAAGTTTTAGTGTAAATTATGAACATGTCCCATCTCGTGTGACATTGTCACATGAGGGGGACATGTTAAGGAATTTCTTTTCTATTTTTAATGTTTTTAAAACTGTCAGCGATCTCCCTGAGGCAGCACTTAGCCTCAGGGAGATGTGCGCTCTGTCGCGCGCATGTGTGAAAGAGCGCACTCTCGATTTTGGGGCATCCCCCTCGCCAGCACAGGGAGCACATAGCGCTTCCCGCCGAACGTCACGCTGGGTGGGCCTTAATTGACCCGCCCACTTAAAATGGCGGCGGGGCCCGCTTCTCCGGTGGAGATCGGCTCCAGGGAGGAGAGCCAATCCTGGATTTCCTGACAGTGCCGGGTGCCAGTCAGATATCGAAACCTGGGGTCAGAGGCCTGGGTAGGGGGGGAGTCAGAGGTCTAAGAGATGGGAGGTGGGTGGGGGGAGGTTGGCGCCTGGGCAACTGGGACCAGAAGCCACGGAGTTAAGGGGTTTGCAATTCTCGAGTGGGGCAAAGAGATCGTTGGGGGGGAGAAATCAAAGGTTGAAAGTTAATCCAGAGGCCTGCGGATGAGATCTGAGATTCTGGAGTGGTTGGGTGTGGGGGGAGTGTGGTGTGGTGGGGGGGGTTGGGATTGGGATCAGAGGACCTGAAAGAAAGTTCAGGGAGAGGGGATGGCAGAGATCAGAAGAGTGGGAGGGTGGTGCCTGATCGCAGGGATTGTCCAAGCAACCACACTGAATCAGCAGGTACATTTGACATACACAGTAAATGGTAGGGCACTGAGGAGTGCGGAGGAACAAAGGGATCTGGGATTTCAGATACACAATTCCCTGAAAGTGGCGTCACAGGTAGACAGGGTTGTAAAGAAAGCTTTTGGCATACTGGCCTTCATAAATCAAAGTATTGAGTATAGGAGTTGGGATGTTATGGTGAGGTTGTATAAGACATTGGTGAGGCCAACTTTGGAGTATTGTGTGCAGTTCTGGTCGCCTAACTACAGGAAGGATATCAGTAAGATTGAGAAAGTGCAGAGAAGATTTACTAGGATGTTGTCGGGTCTTAAGGAGTTGAGTTACAGGGAAAGATTAAACAGGTTAGGACTTTATTCCTTGGAGCGTAGAAAAATGAGGGGAGATTTGATAGAAGTTTACAAAATTATGAGGGGTATAGACAGAATAAATGCGAGTAGGCTCTTTCCACTTAGTTTAGGAGAGATAAACACGAGAGGACATGGCTTTAGGGTGAAAGCGGAAAGGTTTAGGGGGAACTTCTTCAATCAGAGAGTGGTGAGAGTGTGGAACGAGCTACCATCTGACGTGGTAAATGCGGGCTCATTTAAAGTTTTAAGAATAAATTGGATAGATACATGGATGGGAGAGGACTGGAGGGTTATGGACTAGGTGCAGGTCAATGGGACTAGTGGAATAATATTTCGGCACAGATTAGCAGGGCCGAATGGCCTGTTTTCTGTGCTGTAGTGTTCTATGGTTCTATGGTAAATGACAAGGTCCCAAAGCAATGTCTTATATAAGCACGGCATAGTGCTTTGTGTGTTGGATCTCCCAGTATTTGATTCCAATGCTGTATTTGTTTTTTTCTGCAGCCTTGTGGCACTGGGTTGTGAACCTTTGAACGTTGCCAGGGTGGAAACCAGAAGGATAATCTAGCGGGAGATTTGTGTCTCCCCTCACAGAACTTTCCATTAGTTTCGACAAAAAAAGTAAATGAGAAACAGCTTGAGAAAATTCGCTGAAATAATGAAAGTAAATATGAAATGAACATATCATCACAAATGCACTTTTTATGTAGTATAAAATCAAAACAGAAAATGCTGGAAAAGCTCAGCAGGTCTGGCAGCATCTGTGGAGAGAGAAACAGAGCTAACGTTCCGAGTGCGTCTGACTCTTTATCGGAATTATTAATATATTCTCCCCACGGGCTCCATCCTTTGGAATGTATGTTTACTGCTGATTCTGAATTGGTTAGTCAAAAATTTTACAGTTCAAACATGGGGCAGGATTTTTAGCTTGTCGTGAAATTGGGCCAGATGACATTGGGCGAGCGTCCCGATGTCCCTCCTGCGCTCCAGCGATATTTCGGTGGGCGGGCGCGCATAGAAGTCGGAAGCGCTTCCGCCGACAATTAAGGGGCCAATTAAGATCATCAAAGGTGCAACCGTGTCCGATTTCTCATGGTCCGACCAACCTCACGGTTGGCGGACGGGCGATTTGGCCAGGCGGACTTTACATTTTTCATGAGGCCTTATCCAAGGGCAGGATAAGGTTTCCGTTGTTAAATGAAAGAAAAATAAAAATCTATGGACGGCACTTTTACCGTGTACATGTTCAGGTGACGGATCGTAATGCTTGCACATTTTTTTCCTGACTTTAAAAACTATATTTAATGGTTTTCAGGTCTTCAGCTCCCCGGGGCAGCTCTCTCTCAGCCTTTAGGAGGGGGGGGCTTTCTGTCATCACTTGCCTGTGCCCGGGCTGGCGTCAGAACTCGCCCGCTTCCCGCGCCCCCTCCACCCCGGCCGTTAATTGGCCAGCCGGCGTGACATCGTGATCGGGGGCTGATCGTGGTGGGCAGTCCGTTCCCCAGCTGATCCCGGACCCACCTGCCCACTGACCTAAAAATTCTGCCCATGACTTTGAAAAAATTTTCTTGGAATTAAATCGCATCCACAGTGTGAAATATCGAATGCGGTCAGTAGTTCGATGACATTACTGACCTATTTTGTTTGTGGGATGTCGAACATGAAGCCAACATTTATTGGCATCCTTAATTGTCTTTTGGGACATAACTGCCTGGCTATTTCAGAGTGGGGTTCGGAGTCACTGTGGGTCTGGAGTCACATCTAGGCCAGACTGGGTGAGGACAACAGATTTCCTTCCCTGAAGGACATAGGGAATCAGATGAGTTTAATGATCACCATTTCTGATATCAGTGTTACATTCCAGTTTTATTTAATTAATTGAATTTAAATTTTGCCGCTGATTTGGTGGGATTTGAACTCATAGGGCGGAATTTTACATTGTGGCGGGGGGCGGGGTCATAAAACAGGGCCAGCCATTCAAAAATCCGTTCACTGAGGCACAATCCTGCCCGGGTAAAACTCCGCCCGTGGGGCTGAATTGTCCTGGCGCCGAGGAGACGGGTTTGGAAGGGGCAGAGCTGGGAAGTTAGCGTAGAGCCAGGTTGGGCGGCTCCCTGAGCATTTGTGCCTCAGGGGTCTTCCCAGGGACAGGCGGGGAAGGAGGTCAACAGCCCCCCCCTCAATGAGGCGGTCAACCATTTGCCCCACTTCAGGGCTCAATTGAGAGCAATTTCCTGATGGAGACAGATTCCTCCTGTTGTGGGAGTGGCCCTCCACCACCCGGGAAGCCTGCCAGTTCCCAGCAGCAGGACAGCCCAACTCCGGCTGGACACATTCCGGGAGATGTCGGCAGAAGTGACATCGCAGAATCCTGGCAGCATGGATCAAGCGGGTGAGACCATCCGGCGGCATTGGTGTGGGGGGTGGGGATATGGTCCAAAGTCCCGGACACTAGACAACGGGCGCTGACCAACAGCCTTGGGCTTCGCTGTCTGGTGGTGGTGGCCCTGACCTCCTCACTCCTGATGGCTACGTTAGCATGTTCCACCCCCAGGACCACATCCTCACGCCCCTTGCCTGCTTCCTGCAGAAGCACCGAATCCCCGGCCAGCTCTCCCCACACTCACCTCAGCGCCAGGCAGGCAAAAACACAGGCAACGGCACCAATGTACTCAGTGCACATGCACGGCCACCATGTAATGTGCTACGTCACCGCGCTGGCTGTGCCTGCCTGTGAAATGCCGCTCAGTGACGGGAGTCGATCGATTAAGGGGTAATCCGATCATTTTAACATCCCCTGGACTGCTTTTAATAGCCGCTGGGAGGTTGCGGATAGTTCCAGGAGTCTTCTGGCCATTCTGGGAGGGGTGGCAACCCTATCAGACAGGACATCGGAGCCATAGGTTCCATGGCCCATGAAGGCACCATCAAGACAACCACGACCGAATTCCATGATGTGGATGTCCACCCCAAAGGCTCTACCTCCTATGGAGCTCTTCAACCTCACATTCCCAGAAGGCATTGGAGGATACATCAATGTTGATGCTCTTTCACACTCGCCTAACTGCCTCAGCGGATCCCAGCTCATCCTGAGGGGCTTCCAGATGGACATCGCTGTGGGTTCTCTGATTCCTAATTGACCTTATCTGGAAAGATTGCACCCAGCATTCTATCACAGCCAGTTTCGGGTTCCCGACCTGCAACTGAGTGGGGAGGGGACGTTGGGATTGTGACCGAGCTGGGAAACTTCAGCCTATAGTCTCCCGATCATTAGATTGGTCTCTTGATTATTAGTCTCGTAACATAACTGCTATTCTACCATGCCCACATTTTTACTGTATCCTTTGGAAGGGAGGCATGAATGAGGCACAAAAATAGTTCTGTCTCTCAGGAATTTAGTCTGAGGAAGGAACCTGGAAATTGAATTTTGATTTCTTGACAAAAGGAAAAGAATTCAAGGTGACCTAAATTAAATTTTGTAGATTATGCAGAGAATTGAAAAAGCCAGCAAATTGTTAGAATGTGGAACTCACTACCGTACGGAGTAGTTGAGGCAAATGGTGTAGGCTAAATAAGTACACAAGGGATAAAGGAATAGTAGAAGGCTATATTTTTGGGGGTAGATGAAGTGAGCTAGGAGAAGATTAAAGGGGTTAGGGTCAAGAAGGAAAGTCAGGAGGAATGTTACCACTCAGGCCTAATTTAATTCAATCACGGGATGTGGGCATCGCTGGCTAGACCAGCATTTATTGTCCATCCTTAATTGCTCTTGAGAAGGTGGTGGTGAGCCATCTTCTTAAACCACTGTAGTCCATGTGGTGTAGGAACACCCACAGTGCTGTTAGGAAGGGAGTGCTGGGATTTTGACATAGCGACAGTGAGGGAACGGCGATATAGTTCCAAGTCAGGATGGTGTGTGGCTTGGAAGGGAACTTGCAGGTGGTGGTGTTCCCATGCATCTTCTGTCCTTGTCCTTCTTGGTGGTAGACGTCGCGGGTTTGGAAGGTGCTGGTGAAGGAGCCTTGGTGTGTTGCTGCAGTGCATCTTGTAGCTGGTACACACTGCTGTCGCTGTGTGTCAGTGGTGGAGGGAATAAATGTTTGTGGATGAGGTGCCAATCAAGTGGGGTTGCTTTGTCCTGGATGGTGTCAAGCTTCTTGAGTGTTGTTGGAGCTGCACTCATCCAGGTGGTGGAGAGTATTCCATCACATTCCTGACTTGTGCCTTGTAGATGATGGACAGGCTTTGGGGAGTCAGGAGGTGAGTTACTCACTGCAGAATTCCCAGGCTGACCTCTGTTAATGGAGGCTAATGGAGCTTTTGTTTCAGTTAACAGGGAAAGAGATTGAAAGATTTAAATGGATAGTACAATAGGTTGTAGAGATAATTAGAGTTTTTCTCTCTTGTGGAATTGCAGAAGCTTGCAGATGGGTCTTATTAGGACTGATGCTCTTTTCTGGAACCTAAACATTCTTCCAAACAAGTTCACTTTTTCTTTATATGTAGAAAAATGGAACAAGATTAAACACCAGAATGATTATATTTAATTGGGTTCCCTGTGGTGGAGTTTATTTAAATAGTTTCATTGCTCCGATGGCTTGCGGTTCTGATGAAGGAATGGAAAATACATAATTCCCTACCACTGGTGATTAACAAGAACACTGAAAGGAATCGGACTGTGAAATGTATCACACTGCAGGATAATCAAAGAAACATGGCCTCGAAATTAGACTGTGATACGATTATTTCACACATTCATATCAAATTGCTGATTTTAATAGAGATAATAACCATTTGGCAGGGGAACCTGATATCAGTTTGTCTATACAATAACATTGAAGAGTACAACTTCTAGGCTAGCATCAGAGAAAAATAACCTTTGTGGGATTTCCAAAAAGGATAAAGAAAGCACCTAGCAGTTACATGCCACTGCTTCACCTGGATTTTCTCCTTTCTTATAAAGGTCTTAACTCTTTACAAAGCTAACTTAAAACTCTGTTCCCACTCGCCCATCAGCCCCATGCTCTCTGATTGACCCCTGATCTAGGAACGCTTTGATTCTAAATTTTTCAAGTTTGTGTGCCAATCCCTCCAGGGCCTCACCCCTCACTATCTCTGTAACATGTTCCACTCTACAATCCTCCAAGTTCATTGTATTCCTCCAATTCCACACTCTCGTGCTTCCTTGATTTCCTGCAGGCCATGTTTGGTGGTTTGCCTTCAGCTGCCTAGACCTTAAACTCTGGAATGGTCTCTCTAAACCTCTCTGCCTCTCTCTTCCTTTAAGATGTTCCTTAAAAACCTACTTCTTTAACCAAGCTTTTTCTCACCTGTCCTGCTATCTCCTTATGCTAAAAATCTGGTTTAGTGATGTTGGCTAAGGATAAATATTGGCCAGGACACCAAAGAGAACTCCCCAGCTCTACTTCAAAATAGTGCAATGGGGTCTTTTACATCCATCTGGGGGGGCAGGGGGTGGGGGTGGGGGGGTGGGTGGCATATGGGGCCTCATATTAAGACTCATCCAAGGGAGTCAGTGTAGCACTCTCAGTACTGCACTGGGAGTGTCAGTCTCGATATTGTGTTTTAATCTCTGGAGTGGGGCTTGAACCCATTATCTTTTGATGGGAGAAAATTGTGGAAACCAGAAGAATCTTTCTACTAATGACTTCAAGTCTACGCCTCCTGGATCCTGCTCAGGTAAATAGTTCCTTCTTATCCACTTCAACCAGTCTCGTCTAAATTTTATGCACCACAATTAAATCCTACCACAGCCTCCTCTGTTCCAAAGAATACCACAGCTGCCTATCCAACCTTACCTCACAGCTAAAATTCTCCATTTCTGGCAACATCCTTGTAAATCTCCTCTATACCCTCTTCACGGGAAGGATGTAATCACATTAATGTGGTGACCAGAACTGTACGCAGTATTCTAGCTGTGGCCTAACATTTTATACAGTTTTAGAATAACCTTCCTGACAGTTAGAATCATAGAACCATAGAAAAGTTACAGCACAGAAGGAGGCCATTTGGCCCATCTTGTCCATGCCAGCCTAAGGACACCCAGATGCCCTTTCTAATCCCACCTTCCTGCACCCGGCCCATAGCCCTGCAGCTTACAGCATTTAAGGTGCAGATCCAGGTACTTTTAAAAAGAGTTTAGAGTTTCTGCCTCTACCACCAACTTGGGCAGCGAATTCCAGACACCCACTACCGTCTGTGTAAAAAAGTTCTTCCTCATGTCCCCCCTACACCTTCTGCCACTTATCTTGAATCTATGTCCCCTGGTTCTAGAATTCTCCACCAAGGGAAACAATTTTATCCTGTCCACTCTATTTATTCCCCTCATAATTTTGTACACCTCAATCAAGTCACCTCTCAGCCTTCTTTGTTCTAAGGAAAATAACCCCAACCTATCCAATCTCTCCTTGTGGCTACACTTTTCTAACCCTGGCAACATTCTTGTAAACCTCCTCTGCAATCTCTCCAGAGCTATTACGTCCTTCCTGTAATGTGGTGACCAGAACTGCACACAATACTCCAGTTGTGGCCTCACCAGTGTTTTATACAACTCCAACATTATATCCTTACTTTTATATTCTATACCTCTGCCAATGAAGGAGAGCATTCCATATGTCTTCTTTACAACCTTGTCTACTTGAACTGCTGCCTTCAGGAACCTGTGTACTTGTACGCCAAGATCTCTCACTTCATCTACCCCTCTTAGTATATTTCCATTTATCGTGTAATCACTGTAACTTTTTGACCTCCCTAAATGTATGACCTCACACTTCTCTATGTTAAAATCCATCTGCCACTTTACCGCCCACTCCACCAACTCATCTATATAGTTTTGGAGATTATGGCTATCCTCTACACTATCCACTACTCGGCCAATCTTTGTGTCATCTGCAAATTTCCCAATCATGCCCCCCATGTTCACGTCCAAATTGTTAATATATAACACAAACAGCAAGGGTCCCAACACTGAGCCCTGTGGAACAGCACTTGAGACAACTTTCCATTCGCAAGGGCATCCATCGACCATTACCCTTTGTTTCCTGTTACAAAGCCAACCTTTTATCCAGTTTGCCACATTACCCTGAATCCCATGGGCTTTTACTTTCCTGACCAATCTGCCATGTGGGACCTTGTCAAATGCCTTGCTAAAATCCATGTACACAACATCCACTGCACTACCTTCATCAACCCTTCTTGTCACTTCCTCAAAGAATTCAATCAAATTTGTGAGGCAAGACCTTCCTTTAACAAATCCATTCTAGAATAACCTTCCCTGTTCTTATGTTTTACACCTCGGCTAATAAAGGAAAGCATGCACTATGCCTTCTTAACCACCTTATCCACCTGTCCTGCACATGCGCTCCAATGTCCCTCTGTTCCCCTACACTTCTCAACACCCTACCATTATTGAGTTTGTAGACAAAAATCAGCACACATCCAGTCCATCCCTCCTCAACCCCTCCAACCCAAGCGCCTCTGCTATTTGAGCTCATGAGAATTCTTGCCAACTGTGCCACTGGCAGTGAATTCCAGACACCCACTACCGTTTGTGTAAAAAAGTTCTTCCTCATGTCCCCCCTATACCTTCTGCCACTTATCTTGAATCTATGTCCTCTGGTTCTAGAATTCTCCACCAAGGGAAACAATTTTATCCTGTCCACTCTATCTATTCCCCTCATAATTTTGTAGTGGGTGTCTGGAATTCACAGCCAGTGGCACAGATGGCAAGAATTCTCATGAGGAGCCATTGTGACCCTGTCAGTAAACGGGTTAAAGTTGCCCGTGGGGCGAAGACAGAGTTTACCTTAACATAGTTCCCTTCACATCTTCGGGGCATCCCAAAGTGCTTCACAGTCAATTAGAGATTGTTGTTTCACAGGAAAACATGGCAGTCAATTTGTATAAAGCAACGTCCCACAAACAAAAATTAGGCATAGCAACAGCTGTTTTGGTGATGTTGATTGAGGGGTAAATGTTAGCCAGGAACATCAGAACAATTCTGCCGCTCCTTCGTCAAGTAGCAGCGTAGGATTTTTTCACTGAGTACACGACCAGGGTTTTGGTTTAACATCTCATTCAAAAGACAAGTCCTCCATCCCTCAGTGCTTCACTGAAAGGCTGGCCTGGGTTAAGTGCTTAAATCCTGCAGGATGCATTTGAACCCATAGCCTTCCAGAATGTTATTAACAGAGTCACAGCTGGCACTGCAAAGGCTCATGTGCTATCCACTTATAATCAGGGTCACAGTGGCCTTGGCAGCACTTGAAGGCTGTTAGGTCAATTTTGAGTATTTTTTCTAAGTCCAAGTCATTAATGTACATCAAAAACAGCAATAGTGTGAGTACTGAACCCTGAGGAACACCACTGTATAGCTCCATCTGGAAAATAGTCATTCACCACAACCGTCTTTTATCCTTTAGATAGTTTTGTATCTATGAATTTAATGTCTTTTTTATCCCGTTAGCAATTTTGCTAACAAGCGTATTACTGGCAGCTGAAATATTTTGCTTTGGTAGATCTTCCTCATCCTATGCGCATTTTGTGCACAATTGTTGCAACTCCTGCATCCAGGATAAAGAGATGGAATTTCTCTCCAGTCGGTCCATAATGTTCTTGGCTTGTTCTTGTTTTAACATCCAAGGTTTAAAATAATGTTATCCATTGAAACCCAGCCTGTACTTATAAACTCCAGCTAACAGCTGTCCAGGGTAGGCTATATTAAACCTGTTGACATTAAACCTGTTGACATTCCCCAACTGATATTGTCAGATGATAACTGAGGAAAGATGTATAAATTGTAGAAAACAATTTGCATTTATATAGGTCCCTAATGTAGCAAAATGGACCAAGGTACTTCAAAGACTTTCTATCATTCAAAATTTGACTGAAAACTTGGTCAGGAAGGTTGGTTTTTAGGAACTTCTCAGAAGAGGGGAGACTTTCTTTTATTTATTTGTTCAAGGGATATGGACTTTGCTGACAAGGCCAGCATTTATTGTCCATCCCTAATTGCCCTGGATAAGGTGGTGGTGAGCTGCCTTTTTGAACCATTACAGTCCATGTGGTATAGCTACATCCAAAGTGCTGTTGGGGAGGGAGCTCCAGGATTTTGACCCAGCGACAGTGAAGGAACGGCGATATATTTCCAAGTCAGGATGGTGAGTGACTTGGAGGGGAACTTGCCAGTGGTGGTGTTCCCATGCATCTGTTGCCCTTGTCCTTTTAGTTGTTAAGGGTTTGGGAGATTACCACTATGCCACCACCACTGCCTCCCTTTGAGGAAGGGGGAGAGAGGTGGAGAGTTTTAGGGAGGGAATTCCAAAGCCTAAGGCCTAGGCAGCTGAAGGCACAATCACCAGTGATAGAACGAATAAATTAAGGATGCACAAAAGGCCAAAGTCAAAAGGCATGGAGCAGGGCTGGAGGAGGCTACAGAGATCAGGAGGGGTGAGACTAGGGAGGGATTTGAGAACTAGGATGAGAATTTCAAGATTGAGTCTTGTAGGTTAGTGAGCTCTGGCATGATAATTGAATGGGACTTGGTGTGGGAGTGAGGATGAGGGAACAGAATTTTAGATAAGCTCAAATTTATGGAAGTTGCAAGATTGAGATTGCTGGCCAAGGGAACATTGAAATAGTCAAATTTAGAAACGGATATACAGAACCAGATAGGAAACACTGAAACTGACTGAAAGAACATTAGCTACTTCATTGGTCTAAGTTTTCAAATTACCAGTTAAATTTCATGTATTTTTAATTCGAATAGGCCATCACTTTTTTGTCAATTAGTAATGTCCTCCTTCAAGGGGGCCACTTATAGTTCTTCTGGGATGTGCCCAATGTAAATGCACTGGCTTAGAACGTAACAAGACACTTGCTGAAGGGAATGGTTATCAGGGGTAGATGGGAATGTAGAATTAGTAATACAAACAGATCAGCAATGATCTTATTGAATGGCGGTGCAGGCTTGACAGGTCGAATCGTCTACTCCTGCTCCTATTTCGTATCTTCGTATGTTTGTATGTAATCCACTTACAATATACGGGAGGACTCAATGATAGCGTATCACTCTTTGGATTTTGGCTTAACTTAAGCAAAAAGCCTTTTACTCCTCATTGTTTTGACCCCTCATTTCATTTTATTTCAAATAATCCCAACAAATACAGTTATCTGGTCAACGCTGACACTGTGATTGAGCACTGATGCACCAGACGGTTGGTGAGGCAATAATTTCCCTTGCAGCCTCAGTACTTTCTCAATAAATGCTGCTGCCAGATGAAAGAATACATCATAAAGCAAATTCTGCATTGTAACTTTATAATGTTTGTTGAGGGAATTGAATGCTTCTCCGGACTGTAGCTTTGAAACTCCCTCGTGTGCTTTGAACTGCAAGGCAAACTTCAAAGTTACGCACCATCTACAGAATTTGAAGTTGGAGTTGATATTACTTAAGGGAAAGTAAATTCTGATGAGCTAAACAAATTACCCCAAAATTTTGTAAAGGGAGAAACATGCTGTACTTTCCAGTGTTCTTGTTATTGTGTTTTATGTTTTGTAACTGCTCAGGGTCCCACTTCTTTTCAGTGGAGTGGAACTCCATTAAAACTGCTCCCATGCCACCTCTAGCCAGCAATGTTAAAACATAAAAGGCATGTAACCAGAAAGAATGGAATTTAGCAACTGTACAATTTAGATATCCTGGGGCAGTTAAAAGGTTAATAATCAAACTATACCTTGTATCTTGGAGAAACAGGTTTTCCAATATAAATACATTAAATACGATCTTAAACATTCAGTGCCTCCACCACTGTTGCAACATGCCTGTAGCGTGTAGGAGTACCTTCATCACGTGGACTGCAGCGGTACAAGAAAACATTCTCAAGGGCAATTAGGGATGGGCAATAAAAATTGTGAATGAATAAATTTAAAAAAGTCAATTTTGGAGTGCAATAAGAAGAAAGCATGGTTTGTCATCTGCTTTTGATGCCTGAATATTATCCATAAGAATTGCTTGTACAAGGAAATAAGTGACCGGTAAGACATCAAGCACGAGTGATTAAGGTATAACTTTAATGGTCAGTGTAATAAATTTCCATTAATTATAGTTTTAACAATAATGGGTAATAAAGCCTACTCTTCAAAAGGTTCAAGAGCAGTTAAGCCAGGAAGGCTTGGTTGAGGAAAGTACCCAATGAAATAAATAACTACAATTATTTAAGTAACAGGTACACACGAGCTTTTAGCAATGAGGTGTGCAATTTAATATAGGCAAATGTGTAATAAACAGAGAGTATGGTTTTCATGATTTCCAGACATCTTAAAAGAAAGAACTAGAAACTAAAAGCACATCATTGTGCACAGTTAAGACAAGCACCTATGCTTTACATAATAGTGTCTGTTCTGGAAACCCCACCAACAAGCGTCTCATGCTTGCTTGGAATGTGTCATTGTGAACGTTAATAGGAAAGAATTTGTCTAGCATTTGAATCTTAATAGTAGATTGTTGGAGAGGCCTGGCCAATTTGGTGCATCCTACCTTCAAACCAATCTTGGTATATCAGGGAGGATTTGAGGAATAAAAAGCGTGATTCTGAGATTTAACATTTGAATTTATCAAACAGGTGACCTTCAAGTTTGTAAAAGAGATAAGATGCTGGAAATCTACATGAAAATAAGTGCTGGACAAATGAAGGGTTGATCCTCTGTCTTTTCCTTCTACATGTATGGGCCATAGAAAATAACAAAGTCACTTGTCCTGTACCACCGACACCCCCAGTGCAGTACTGAGGAAGAGCTGCACTTTTGGAGGTGTTATTTTTTTGGGTGGGCTGTTAAATTGAGGTGAATATAAAAGATCATGTGGCATCTTTTAAAAGTAGATCAGGTGAGTTTTCCTCAGTGTCCCGGTCAACATCTAACCCGATACAACTAAAGCAGATTGTCTGGTCATTATAAATTGCTGCCTTCTGGAGTTCACTGTGCCCAAATTTGCTGCCATATTTCTGACAACAGTAACTACATTTCGAATAGTATTTCATTGGCGGCAAACCACCTTGCGATGTCATGAGGTCATGAAAGGTGACACATCAATGCAAGTCTTTCTTACATTTTTAGAAGACGGATCTTTCAAGCATGAATGCAGATTAGCTTTAGCTACCAGTTCACAACTGACCTTTGATGGAGACTCTCACCTGCCCCCAGCATTGATCCCTTCAGAATGACTACTTATTTGGAAGAAGTCAATTGCAGATATACTCATTCAAGCCTTTAGAGATATACAGAGGAAGTAACGAAATAAATCAGTCAAACTGAAGTATAATTGTCAATCAAACATATATTTTAAAATATGTAAAAGATGTTTGTGTTTGGATCCTTTCTGGGAGCTAATTAACCTGATTGCTCCTGGAGTAATTCAATCATGGGGCGTTTCAATAGATTAAAAAAGGAAATCTGTTCTGACTGGTGACTGAGTTAGTAACTCAAAGACACAGGTTTAAGGTAAGTGGCAAAGGATTCAAGTGGGAGAGGAGGATTTTTTTATGCAGCAACATGTTATGACCTGCTACAACAGAAACAAAAATAGCTGGAAAAACTCAGCAGGTCTGACAGCATCTGTGGAGATAAGACAGAGTTAACGTTTCGAGTCCGTATGACTCCTCATCAGAACTGAAGAGAAATAGAAATGAGGTGAAATATAAGCTGTTTAAGGGGGGTGGGTGGGACAGGTGGAGCTGGATAGAGGGCCAGTGATAGGTGGAGGCAAAGGAGAGATTGCTAAAGATGTCATAGGCAAAAGGACAAAGGGGTGTTAACGGTGGGTGATATTAGCGACAGGATGTGCTAATGGTGACGTTAAGGGTAGAAAGCAGAACGATCAAGTGACAGATAGCCCTAGTGGGGGTGGGGTGGGGGGGGGGAAGGGATCGAAATGGGCTAAAAGGTGGAGATAAAACAATAGATGGAAATAAATTTAAAAATAATAATAGAAATAGGTGGGAAAAGAAAAATATATTAAAAAAATATAATAATTATTAGAAAAAAGGGGATCGGAAAGGGGGTGAGGATGGAGGAGAGAGTTCATGATCTGAAGTTGTTGAACTCAATGTTACGTGACTGCTATTCGCTGCCTGAAAGGGTGGAGGAAACAGAATTAAAAGATTAGAGGGCAGGGGAGCGGGACCGATTAGATACTTCCTTTAAAAGAACAAGCGCAGGCATGATGGGACTGAATGGCCTCTTACTGTGCTGTTCAAATCTATGAACAAGAAAGCATTTTCTAATAAACCTGGTTGAAGAATGGCTGATTGAAACGGACCGCAGATGATTTCTGGAAACTTCTCATTTCAAAAAAAAGCACAAACAGAAGACCAGGGACACGCTGAGCCAAGCAAAATATTTTTGACAAACTCGCTGATCATTTAGGAATGGGCTGCAGTCATTTTATTAAGTGTGTAAGTTTACACTCAAGACAATTTGATAACTCTTAGACTCACTTATGCAAGAACTAATTTGCTAATTGTTTCTGTAAATGGATAATTTAACACCATGCATTTAATCTGATTACTAGAGTGTAGCCAGTGTTAAGTGTTTTATTTCTCAATTATTTGGAATGCTTGGGGCCAAATTTTCATCTGGCTGAGGGGCCACGTTTCGGTGCATGAATGATATTTTTTGGGAGGGAATCTGACTTTTCTCCACGTTCCCAACCCCGTGCTATTTCCCTCCGTGCTTTTTTGTGGGCCAGGGGTGCCTGGTGTGCAAAACACACACCCCGCCCCCTCCCGCGCCCCCCTCCCCAACTGAGGCCGGGCTCCCCATTTTAATTCGGAGGACAGAAATTGGATTTCTTCCAGCACGCCATTCTCATCTGGTGGTGAGGGGTTTTGGAAGCCCATTAAAAGCGTGCCAGTGTTTGAGAGCTTGTGAAGAAAATGGAAAGCCTGCTGAAACATTCTGAAAGGTAAGTGTCAAATGTTTTGTCACCTTCAAATGTCACTGTCAGGTGCTGTATTGTAATGTAGATGTGTTTTTAATGAAATGATTCATCACAGGGATCTGTCCAGCAAAGGTGAGTTCACCCTGACATTGATCAGAATTGTATAACTGTTCACATGCATTACAATACGTTTCCAATACAGAAAGTACCATAATTCAGTCAAAAAATGTTACATAATGTCCTAGGGCGAGTGTCCCAACATCATCGCAGTCTCACAATATTTGGTTCGGCAGGTGTGTGCCCGCTGACGATTAAAAGGCCTGTTAAGGGCATTAAGTGCTAATTAAATTCAACTTTATGCTGCCCGTCCAACCCAACAGTTGACGGGCAGGCGAAAAAGCCAAGCGGCCTTTACATTTTTTAGGAAACCTTAACCACGGGCAGGATGAGGTTCTCTAAAGCTGATAAACATCAAATAAAAATTTTATTTTTGAATTAAAAACATGTCCCAGCTCATGGGGCAGAGTCTCATGAGGGGACATGTTTTATAACGATTTTATTTCCTTTACTTTTTTTTAAACAGCGCTTCATCTCTCTGAGGCAGCTCCGTGCCTCAGGGAGATTGAAACGCTCTCTCGTGTGCATGCGCAAAGATTGCGCCAGGCCCCCATCGCCCTCCTCCCCCCGCCCGCACAGGCAGCGCTGAGCGCCGCCACTCGTATTCCATTCTGAGCGGGCTTTAATTGGCCCGCCCGCGTAAAATCGCAGTGCGGAGCCAATTGCGGGTGATGGTCAGCTTCCCGCTCGCCCCCTGCCAGCCCCCGCAGAGTGCCCCCGCCAAGAGCAAAATCCTGCCCTTGAGAAAAAGATCCAAACGCCTGCTCCTATCTGTTGATTGACATCCATTGATCCATTGGTTAGACGTCAGGTCAGTGGAGTTGAGATCAGTTGAAAAGAAAGGACAGCCTTTTTAGACCTCAAATCCTTTATTTCTTTCTCAGTGGCAGCAATGGGTCACATTGGATTAGGATTTGAACCCTGAACCTGAGACTTGGCAACTTAATATATGCTGACACTCCCAGCGCAGTACTGAGGGAGTGCCACACTATCAGAGGTGCCATCTTATGGATGAAATTTTAACCAAGATCCCAACAACCCTATCAGACAGATGTAAAAGATCCCTGGCACTGTCAGAAGAAGAGCAGGGGATGTCTTGTCAGTGTCTTCACCAATATTTATCCCTCAACATGTATCACTAGAACAAATTGTTCCAAGTAGTGGATGAAATGGCCTCTGCTCTCAAGCCTTGATACACCAAGGATGCCAGAGGTCACATGACTATGGCAAGCCACATTGCACACAGGCACTTCTCCAAACACGAATTATCTGGTCATTTTGACATTGCTGTTCTTGGGACCTGGCTGTGTGTGTGTGCAAATTGGCTCCCATGTTTCATACATTATAACAATGAGTACACTTCAAAAAGTTTTCAAAGTGCTTTGGGGTGTCCTACAGTTGTGAAAAGCACAATATAAATGCATTTTTTTTCTTTCTTTCTTAATCATTTGGAAAAACGGAATCATTACAAAGATTGCTGAAAAAAGAGGCATGCTGTCAAAACTTCTCATCTTACGCTCATCAGGACAGACACAAGAATGCAAAATTTCAAAGGGAACAACAATTTATACTTCATGAGAAAAGGGTGCTGATTGGTGGGCTAGTGGACTCTGATTGGTCAACGCGTTGCCATGGAGAATGCACCAGGAGACAGCTATCCCCCAAGCTTTTGTTTAAACTCAAAAAAGACAAGTTGACTCTGATTGGTTGAGGTGTTGCCAAGTGACTACCAAGCAACTATTAATTACAAAGATGTTGTAGTAAGCTAGAGCCTGTGTTGTCACCTTTGGCCCTGGGAGTAGAATCCTGCTTTTACAAATGGACTGAATGACTCTGATCATTGCTGGCTATTAAGGTTCTAAGCAAAACGATTCAGGCCAGCTTTTATTGGTTCCTAAGAGGTTAGTTGGCTATAATTTGACACTAATTAGCAATCTCACTTACGTTCTTTTTAACCTTACAGAATTGTTTCAATAAACAGTTCGGAACATAGATCCCAAATTCTCGGTTATAATGCAGCACAGAAGCAACAAGAGAGCCACTTCTTTAAGCTTCTGTTTCTAGAAATTTGCTCCTGACTGTCAAAGACTGTGGGAGCACAAGTGCAGATCAAAAGGTCCCTGGTTCCAGTCCAGGTGTTCCTTATTCTCTTTTTAAATTGCTTCCTCTTGGAGGTCATTCAGTGAAACTGCCTTTTCCTGCAGCTGCAGGATTGTTATTCAGTTGTTAGTTTTGTCTGTAGCCAATCGTGGTGCAAACTACATTCATGCCACATGTGATAGTCATGCTTGTCCAGCTGGAAGCAGTGACTATTTGTTTTGGCAGGTCCCACAGATGTTGATATCTATACATTACATGGATCAGTTTCTCTGTCAGGTTTTACTGCAGCTATGCGTGTAGAGCTCACAGTTAGAGCATTTTGTTGCTCATCAAGCCGCCCCCAGTTAAAATCCAAGTGCCTAGTTCAGTTAAGTGACATTTCTCTTGCTTTAAGATAATTGGCAAAAGAACTGGAGGGGGAGAATTATTTTTTACGGTGTCAGTTGTTCTGACCTGGAATGCACTGTCTGAAGAAAAGACAGTGAAAGTAGATTCAGCAATATCCCTCAAAAGGGAAAACAAACTGCAGGAATAAAGAGCAGGGGAGCAGGTTGGCTGTTTCAAGGAGAGGCCACAGTGCTGTGAGAATCTATGATTCATGTTTCAATGGTGTCGGGGGTTAAACATCCTGAGTAATGACGGATGGTTCCTATTACACAGAGCCAAGGACCTCAGGGGAAGGTCTGATTTTAAGCAGGGAGTTCTCCTGGCCAATATCTCACTAAGAGGAAACAGATTACTTGGTCATTGTCACTTCACTGTCGTTAGGTCAAAATCCTAGAAGTCCTTCCCTAACAGCACTGTGGGTGTACCTACGCCACATGGACAGCGGTTCAAGAAGGCTGCTCACCACCACTTTCTCAAGGGCAATTAGAGATGGGCAATAAATGCTGGCTTAGCCAGCGATGCCCACATCCCATGAAATAATACATTTTAAAAAAAAATGATCATATTACTGTGTGTGGGACCTTGCTGTGCATAAATTAACTGCCCCATTTCCTGCAATTACAATCATGACTACACTTCAGAAGTGATTCATTGGGTGAAAAGATACTTTGGGGCGAACTGAGGTGACAAGACACTATGAAAATGCAAGTCTTTCTCTTTTTCCCTGCTCCTGTCCTGCTCAATTTCCACATGGACACTCCAAAATCGAGCAGGAATGCCATCAGATCTTTTATCCATCCTCTGAATTCACTCAGGGCTATGGTAGAACTTGTATTGCAGCTCAGCTGGTGATCCAACTAAACCAGCAAGGACCGGAGATCAAATTATAGCCTTTCTATTCGCGAAAGGATTGTAGAATTTTACACCACATTTTGTCCACTATACCTGTGCCAAAAAAGCTCACCCTTGACTCATTCCTCTTGCTCTTTCCTCAGATACTCTGAAGTTTTCTTTTTCAAATATTTACTAAATTTCTTTTCACAAATGGCGATGGATTCAGTTTGTTTCCCAGTTTCTGGTAGGGATTCCCATATCCTTTGGTGTCAGTCATGGCGTAGCAGTAGCATTCTCGCCTCTGGGTCAGAAAAGTATCTCTCTTTTCACCAACATTCAAGGAAGTAAAGCGCTCACAAATGATCAAATAACACTCGCATGCTCTGCTTTTACTTTTTGTCATTTTACCAACAAAATCACAAGAGGTTGAAATTCACATGCAACCACCGTGCGAATATGAGTGTTGCGATTACATGCCTAATCCTGGCATCTAGTGCTTGTTATTTGCTAATCAAAAAGCTGCAATTATCTGCATCTGGACTCCCAATTAGCCACATATAGCTAATCACTGTCCTAGGCTGCAGGGTCAACTCCTGGAGTGGGTCTTTAACCCCAAATTCTGGACTCTGCAATAACATTGTTAGCACTTCAGCCAATCTCCCATGTGTGAAACAACAAACATCTCAGCTGATTTTATTTTTTTGTTTGGTTGCAGCATTGCAACAATGTGTGTTTCTTTCTTCCCGTTAAATATTTATTGGCTCTTGTACAGTGCCATCAGAGTAACTAAGTTTTTTAGTTTTCTGCTGTGCCTCAAATATTTCATGGACACCATCTCCTGCCTCATACAAAAGTCCAGCTTGTTTCTCATGTTGCCTGTCATACCAATGGCATTTAAGAGAATTTGCAAACTTGATGAGGTTACCTTTGTCATCAGTTGCCAGCTCAGATTGTCAATTCTCCAGGATTGTCCTGGAGAGCTTTCAGGAATTGCAGACTATGTCCCCAGGACTCTGGTGTGGGCAACTCCAGAAGGAAAATCACAGGGGCCTTGAGAAAAACGGTGGGGATTTTTTCCTCATTTACTGGAAAAGTTTATTCATTAGAAAAATGTTAGAGATGGGATTTTTAAAAAAGCCTGTTTGACTGACAGTCCGGCATCATCCATAGACTAATTAAGAAGCTGTTTGCTTTCCAGTTGGCCTGGGGAGGTGTGGGGTTTGGAGGGGGCACAAGGATGGAGATGACCAATGGTGTGAGAGTGGGGGCAGGGTGGTTGGAGGCAGGAGGACATATGATGAAACCTGCAAGAATACATCCCACCAGAGTTGGCAGCTGAAGTTGGGGTTGTCAGTGTTGAGTTCAGCGACTGAATGGGATCCTTCAACTTTGTTCAGCAAAGTTTGACACAAAATAATTTGAGTTCAAACTGTGATCCTTATCACAAGTGCACTAAAAAGCAGTTCAAATATAATGTCAAAAACAGCTCAAGCAGCCTTTAACAGCTCAGCTTGTGTTAACTGAAGAATGCTGGTCTCTCTGATGTGGATCGGATGGGTCTAGCATGGACTGGATCAATGTGCACAAGTGTCAGATGCCACATAACTGTCAGATAAAAAGGATTGAAAGGATCAATAAACTACATCACGACTCAAGTACAAAGTATGAAATGATCAATACTCGACAGAGGCATTGGAAGAAGGAAACAGGCTACATTGTTTTGATTCTTTCACTGTGGAAAGCATTGGGCAGTTAGGTTTTAAATCAAAGGGTGTCTTCCTGGCAGTGTGTTCCTATACTGTATAGGGTGCCTTCATGGCAATGTGATCTCATATTGTATAGGGTGAGATCCCGCATCGCACACACCAAATTCCCATATTGTACCTCTCAGGCTCCAGATGTAGGCACTCAGGGGTGGGGAACCTTTTTCTTATCAAGGGCCACTCGCACATAGACAAAATCAGTCCCCAGCCACACACACATAAAAGCCAGCTTAATTTATGTTTTTTAGAGAGAATACAGAAACGTTCGACCCACCCACTGCTTTGATGTGATGGCTGAGTTTGCTTTCCCTTAATGAGCCTTGTTATTGTAGATTCTACAGTGTTGACAGTGACTGGCACTTCCGTCTGCATTACTGCCACATCCAAAACCTTCTGCCCATCACTGCCATGTTCAGCAGTATCTACTCAGTGACAACAATTGCCCTAGGTAAGCAATAGAGACCGTGACACCTCTCACCCGGGATTATCCTGGGACACCTCTCACCCAGATATTGTTTATTCAGAAAAGGGGGACACTGTCCTCCTTGAATCTCCTGCCTGAACTGTGTGTGTGCTGCACATCCCCCGTTCTGGCTGTGTATTTTGACAAAATAGCCCCTCAATGACTGTTAACCTTTGCTCAGTAAATGGCAGTGATATATGTCATATGCACATGATATATTGTTTTGAAATCTCACCGCGGGCAGATGACAAAGTGCCACGGGCCACATCTGGCCCCTTGGCCAGGGTTTCCCCACCCCTGGTTTCACTCCAATGTAACTAATCTGCTTCATTGCTGAACCTGTCTGTTAAGGAGCTCAGGGTGCAAAATAGCTCTTTATTTTTGTCTTTCCAGTGTTCTGCTTTCTCCTGCTTTTTTTTCTGGGTTACATTCCTGGGTTGGAGAGCATGGAAGTTTAATTTTTAGCAGTGGAAGTGGAAGGTGTAGGGGGGCGTTGAGAGGGTGGAACTGGAGGTGGGACCTGATTGAAAGCTGGGTTAGAATCCCAGCATATTGTCCCTTTAAATTCCAATATATATTTAAATATATTTAATTGGATTTTTCACATCCTCATGGATAGACAGAGGCTACACATTTAGTATCTGTTGGATAAACAATCTATTGAATAATAGACCCATCTGAATCACACACATGAGGCAATATGCCAGACATCTTTTCCATTGGTTATTAAAATAAATACTGAATTTTGGAATGATCAAAATAATAGGAGAGTTGGAAGACAAATGTACATAACGTGGCATTGTGGCTTCAACAATAACTTGCATTTATGTCGCACTTTTCAAGTAGTAAAACATCTCAAGGTGCTTCACATAAGCAATTATCAGACAATATTTGACATTGTATCACATTAGAGTTGTGAGGACAGGCAGCAGAAAGGTTGGTCAAAGAACTAGATTTCAAGGAGTTAGCAGAGAGGTTTAGGAAAGGAATTCCAGAGTTTAGAGCCTATGTAGCTGAAGGTACAGCTACCTATGACAGAGCCAAGGAAATGGAGGATGTGCAAGGGGCCAGAGTTTCAGCACCAGAGAGATCTTGGAGAGTTACACAACTGGAGGGCATCAATAAAGCTGTGATGCCACCTGTTGTTATCATGGCCATGAGTAGAGAGACCATTTTCATTGGTTAGCTTACGTCTGTTGTGCTTTGGTGGCGTTGCAGCTGCTGTTGGAGTTTTGGCTAATTAGCATGTAGATGAAAAACAAACATACATTAGAGTTCAAACACTCTGCACGTCCTGGGATGCCTAGCAGGGTTGGAAGTAGCTTGCACATGACAAGTATTCTAGTGAGTGATGAAAAATTCCCTCAAGGCATTGGCAGAATGTGCCTTGCAGAAGTGTGTAAGGCCCATTTACATTTAATTATTGGCATCATCTATACAACTTACTTATGGTTCTAATCCTTAGTTAACAGGACTGCCTGACTAGAAAAATAACATAACTATTACATATCTTATGAAAAAATAATTTTCCTATTATGTAGCAATAAAGTGGTTCTTTTGAGAAAATTAGAAACAGACTAAAGGCATTAAAATAATTACTGGGTGGATTTTATTTTTTCCAAAATATGTTAATCATAATGTGCGCATGCAACAGATGGGATGATGTCAACCTCATTAGAAGATAATAAAAACTTGCTTAAAGACATCACTAAACTCTACCTTGACCCAGATGTCAATGAGCGAGAGTTAGTCTTGTGTGGAGGATTATTGAAATACAGATTTTGCAGATGGTGAATGAGCATGGACAGCAAGGCACCGATAGCTTTAACTTTCCCTTTACGAGGACAATTCCAGAGGGAATGGCTTGTTAATTCTTGGCCTACAAGGGTTTCCTCAGCTGGAAAGTGGAGATGGACTTTGACTAGGTAGAATCAAACATGTTCATTGTGCCTGAATATCTTGCACACGCTCCCTGATTTGACTGAAACTCGAAAGGACAAGTGCAGGTGTGCATGGGGTGCAGGGGTGCACCTCCACACTACTCTCCAAATCGCTCACCATCTTGACTTGGGGCATATATTGCTGTTTCTTCACCTTTGATAGGTCAAAAGCCTGGAACGTCCCTCCCCTGACTGCACCCAACAGCCCTGTGTGCATAACTTCACCACACAGACTGCAGAGTGCAAGAAGAAAGCCCATCGCTGCCTCCTCAGGGCACCGAGGATGGGCTTTAATGCCGGCCTTGCCAACAGTGCTTACATCTTGAGAAAAACTAAAAAAGATGCTGGAGCATAGCATTCTGAGCTTGGAACATAGGGCGGACTTTTCTGTGCCCGCTGGTAGTGATGGGTGGTGGGTGCAGAAAATATGGTGCGATCTGGTTCACACCAGCGGGAAGACAGGTCGCGATTGTCCGCGTTTCCTGCCAATGGTCGGCAGGGAGCTCATTGTAATACATCAGCATCTCAATAAAAGGCCATCCCGCCAGGCTCTGGACCCCCGCTGGATCATCCATCCACGTTGGCGGGAAATACATCGACGTGTTCACAACAGCGCACAGGCAATGTGCACTTGGCGACCTTCACTTTGGGGGAACTGAAGCAAATGAACAGCAGCGTTCTGTAGAATTCACCAGGCTTTGCAGGCTTCAGGGGTGCCAGGGGACCTGGGTGAAGTGCCACCCTGCCTTGGAGGTGACTGTTTTCGGTGGGGTGATGTCCGGGGGCAACTGCTCACCTGGTGTTGAATCCTTGCGCACAAGCAATCGAGGTGAGGGGCAGGGTAGGTGAGGGAAGAGGCCATGGAGTAGGGACGCCTGTATAAACTGACCACTCCTCTGCAACTGAGACAGGTTAGGCACAGCCACAGTGATATGATTGGGGTCGGGCTCCTAGACTGCCCACCCACGCAAGCAATGCAGAGGCACCAATGTGCCACTAAGTCCTCCAGACCTTACCCCCCACCTCCTGGCACAGACTGCGAGTCTGTGACCACTTTACTGGACCGTGGAGCAGTTAGACTGCACATGTTGTACAATCTCCTCGCCAATGTTGGCCATGTAGCAGTCACTGCTAGAGGCGCTCACAGCCCCTTGAAATCTCAGCATCCTGGTTTGAACCAGTGTTCCCCATGTTGCAGGTTGACAGGGCAGCCATGCAGCGCACACACATCTCTGGCCATCCGAGGGGTGACCAGCACTCCCTGGGAAACATTAAGAGGCGGTCACACAGGCCAGGAAAGGTGCTAAGTGCAGCCATGATAACCACGGCTCTCTCTCTCTTTCATGCTGCAGGAGGACCACGTCTGGATCATGGATCCTGGTGACCTAGCTGTGTGCCTGATGCCTACAGAGACTGTAGATGACGGAGGGGAGAGTGACTGAGGCTCCTGGCTGGGCAAAGACAGGAGCAGCAACCTCATGAAGAAGGGGCAGCAGGGGCTCCCGCACACACTGCCCAGGAGTGACAGTGAGCCGTGGCTGGTCAGCGTCTAGCGACACCCAGGGTCTATAGACACCGCTCGTCATTCCTGCAGATGATTGAGAACCAGTGTCGCCGACGACTGCGCATGTCTAGGGACCTGGTGGCTCACACCTGCCACTTACTGCAGGATTTGGCGCCAAGGGGACCTGGTGGCTCACGTCTGCCACTTACTGCAGGATTTGGCGCCAAGGGGACATGGAGGGCATCCACTGCCAGTGCCTGTGACAGTGACTGCGGTGCTCAATTTCTATTCCAGTGGCTCCTTTCAGGGCTCCACAGGCGACCTCTGTGGGATTTCACAATCCGCCACCCACAAATGCATCCATAAGGTCACAGATGCCATCTTCTCCATGGCCCGGGACCGGGACAGCCAGGGTGCCAGGGCCATTGGATTCACCCTGATCTCGGGCTTCCCACAGGTGCAGGGTGCAATTGACTGCACTCATGTAGTGCTCAGGTCTCCGTCACTACACTCGGTGGACTACATCAACTACAAGGGATTTGACTCAATGAACGTGCAGCTGGTATGCGACCACTGCAGGTGTGCGCATGGTTTCCAGGGACTGTGCACGATGGCTACATCCTCTGTCAGTCACAGATCCCTGGAGTCTTCCAGGGTCCACAGAGGCTGCAGGGTTGGCTCCTCAGGGACAAGTGCTATCCCCAGAGGCCGTGGCTGATGACACCCGTGCGGCAGCCTCAGACTGCAGCAGAGCGATGCTATAATGAGGCTCATGCAGCAGCTCACAACTTGGTGGAGCAGACCATCGGGATGCTGAAGATGCAGTTCTGGTGCCTGGACCGGTCTGGTGGAGCCCTGCAATACAGTCCACACAGGGTGTCACGCATCATCATCGTCTGCTGTGCCCTTTACAACCTGGTGCCCCAACGGGGAGACGGACTGGCTGAGGAGGAGATGGAAGAGCTGGAGGCCTCCTTAGTTGAGGAGGACGCCAACGGGGATGAGGGTGAGGGGGTCCTCGAAGGTGACGATGATGGGGATGAGGCTCTCACACTGGCTAGACAAGGCAGCCGCACTCAGGAGGCCCTCATAGCTGCCAGATTTGTGGAGGATGATGACGAGATGCAGTGAGCCCATAGATCCTCACATCGCATCTGTGAACATTTGACTCCAGTCTGGCTTATGGCAGCACCAATACCCTCTGTGAGAATGCTCCTGTCATGGAGACGCAGAGGAGGCTCTAATAGTCGCTCAATTGCAGGAGGATAATGAAAACATGCAGTGAGGACAGTCCATAAATCTTCACATAGACTCTGTGAATGCCTGACTCCTGTCTGGCTGAGGGCAGCTCACTTGTGCCCCGTGATCAGGGCCATCTCATAGAGACACAGCCATGAAACTTTAGACACATCCAATGCTGTGTCTGCCTTCACCACCTCAGCCCTTCAGGAGCTGGTGCACAGCATCACTGGTCACAGATGCTGGTGTGATGGGGGCCAGCCCCACCTTAAAGGTGCTGAGAGCACAGAGAGAATGAGGGAACTCTGTGGCGCCTGCCCACTACATTCTGGCAGCAATGACCAGCACTGCCGAGGTGCAGGCATCAGTAATGTGTCCAGGGAGTGTGAGACTGGACCATCACTTTGGTCTGAAGGCTGCACAAAACACAGGGAAGAGGCCCTGGACTGAGATACCTGCCTTTATCTTGTGCAGAAAGGTTTCACATCTGAATGACAAGAACACTGCTCATCAGAACAAGGAGCCATTGGCGGGGAGACATTCTCGGGAATTTATTGACAATAGTGAACAGTATGTACAAGTGATTAACACCCGTGCCCAGGCTGTGCAACTACTTTTCCTTAATTTTCCTAACCCTGCCGCTATGTCTTGGTGCTCCCTGGACATCCACAGTGGAGGTGGAGGCAGCCTGCTGACTGATAACTTTGGCAGGTGTCCTTTGGAGGGCCGAGACTTGGTGGGCCCTGGCCTGCTTTTGGGGTCCTGCTGTGTGGCAGTGACACCCTCCTCGGCCTGTGGAGCTGGGGCTGCTGAGGTCACAGGAAGAGGCGATTTGGATTGGCTGGTCACTCCTGGAGTTACCTGGGTGAATGGCCCCAGAGTGTGCACCTGCTGATCCTCCTTCCTATGGGTGCCCGAGGGCCCCTGGCTGATGCCGTGAGTGGAAGGTGTAGCTGGAGTGGGATCGAGCTGTCCAGCACCCCTCTCGCATACACACTGTTGGAGGCCAACTATGGCATCAGTGATGGAGTTAAGCCCAAGCAGCAGTGCAGGAGTGACATCCTAGACCAAGGTCTCCATGGCGGCCGACATCCTGCCAGTTTTCACCTCAGTGCCCTGCAATGCCGGCGCTATCACCTCAGCCTGAAGATGGACGGACTCCTCCATCGTGCTTTGCAATCTGAGGAGTGCAGTGGACATCCCTTCCTGATATTCCTGAGTTTGCCTTTGCAGCTCCAGCAACTGTGACATGACCGAGTCCAGAGGCTCATCATCTGACTCGGAATCAACAGGTCCCTGGCCTCCAGCAGCCCTCCGAGTGTCAGGGACCTGAGAAGTTCCTGCCTCCGCCTGCTGCAGATCAGACAGTGCGATGTGCTCACCAGATTGTAATCCCGTGCGTATTCTACAGCTAGGTCCCATCGAGGTGTGTGTCTCTGCGCTGGTGGAGGGTGTGGGTGAGCGCTGTGACAGGGCTTCAGGAAGGCTCCTCCAGATTCCTCTTCAGAGGCTTTTTCAGGGCTTGATTGGAGGCCCTGGGTCATGGTCTCTGTCGGCTGTTTGGCAGATGTGCCTGTGAAAGCCAGGAGAGATAATTAATGCAGGGCAGTGGCCTGTGAAACAGGACACATCACTCACAGCGTGGTTGTCTGATGGATGTTGCACTGCTGGATCCTCACTTGGTAGAGCAGCGCCGACCTCACCGTCAGCACAGGACCGGTCCCGGTCATCGCCGGCCAGCTGGATGGCTCTGTTTTCAAAGCCTGTGAGGACCTTGATTTCGGTAATTTCTCATCAGTTTGAGACCTCTTTCTCTTGCTGTGTGCCAGATTGTCCTGCACGGATAGAGATAAAGTGTAAGCAGGACACCTGCCAAGCCAGATGATAAGTGTGTCTGGCCTTTGTGGGTGGTGAATGGTCCCAGAGACGGGCTGAGGACACTGACGGTGAGTGTGAGAGAGTGAATGGTGATGTCCTGTGAACTGGCAGTGAGTGAGGGCCCTGTGAGTGTGTGATGGGTTTGTGAGTGTGAGAGTTGAGAGTGATGAGAAGAGTGACTCACCCTGGGGAACGGAGGAGATCATTCATCCTCTTGCGGCACTGAGTGGCTGTCCTCCTCTGAAGGACGTTGGTGCTGACCTACCCTCCTCCCAAGCTGGATTGGTCACGTTGCTGCCCATCCTGCAGCCAGAGCGGAGGGTACAGGACATCCCAGTGGGCCTCCATGGCATCCAGCAGTCGCTCGAGGGACCCGTGGTTGAAGCGGGAGGCTGCAGTCTTTTTCCCTTTGCTGGCCATGTCTCCCGGGCAGTGGTGGTGAGCTGGTGGCGATGAGCAGTGCGCTGGTGGCTTCCTTTTAAACATGGCGGCCGGTGTGATGTAACGGTGGGGTGATGGCGGGAGGGCGAATGAGATCCTGCCCATCATGGTAATGGTGTGTTTCCCGAGAGTGCATAGATAATGAGGTGGGTTTGGGACGATACAGTGTGAAAAGCCGCCATCATGGCCGTCAGGTAAAACGTTGTTTTACCTCCCCCCACTACCGCACTTAGTGCAAATCTGGGAAAATTCCATCCATAGGATCAGGAGGAGGTCATTCAGACACTCTAGCCTGTTCCAACATTGTATTAGATCATGGAATATCTGTACTTTAACTCAATTTACCTGACTGTGCTGTCTGTATCTTACCCTAACAAAAATCGATCAACCTGTCTTAAAATTTCAATCGACCAACATCTACAATCTTTTGGGGGAGTAACTCCCAGATTTCCAGTCTTCGTTGTGTGAAAAAATGCTTCTTGATTTCACTTATAACTGGTTTCTCTATCGTATCTATCTTATCAAATCCTTTATCTTTTAAAATACTGTGACTGGATCAGCTAGGTCAAAAAACAAGCTTATGCAAACTGCCAACATAATTTAACCTTTTTAGCCTCAGAATCATTCTGGTAAATCTGTACTTCTCCAAGAGCAATATATCTTCAGGAAGCGCTGTGTCCAAAACAGAACCCAATTCTCCAGATGGGGTCTGATCAAGGATCTGTACAACTGAAACTCAAATTCCCCACTTTAGTATTCCAACTACCTTGGGATCAAAGGCAATATTCCATGAGTCTTTTTGATTATTTTTTGTATCTCACTCGCTCTTGATAAATTGTGTTTACACCTACTTTCTCACCACCAAGAAAATATTCCGATTTGTCAGTCAGGGATCAATCCTTACATTGAACTTCACCTGCCGGTATTTCCCCAGTTTGCTGCTGATGTGCCTTTGCAACTTCCTTCTCCCACCTGCACCAGTAAATGTGCCTCCCAGCTTAGTGTGCATGGGAAGGAGGAACAGAGGGAGTCAAAGAGGGATAAAAATGGATAGGAAAGCGAGGGCCGTGGAGAAGGACAGTTTGTCGGGGGATTCAGCGAACTATGCAATGGATTTGCAGAGTGCTTGATTCACAGGTGATGAGATCTGTGTAGATTTTAAGGGGCGGGGATTCTGGGGGCAGCTAAGTGGAACCCCGTGTGTTTTTCCACAGGCAGGCAAATCAAACTGGAGGAAGGTCATCTTGGGCTTAGCCTCCTGGTGGCAAGATACTAACCAGGCACTCCCATAGACTATCTGAACATTTGTCGATACCGATCCTTACAACTTCAATCCCATCCTTAACTTAGTTCCAGTTCTTCTTATCCAGGCTTGTCAACATCACTGCAGCTTCCATATAAGCCTACAGGCTAAGGGTATCCTATAGGATAATTAGAACAGATGCCTGTCACGGTTATACCAGAGTAGGTGATAGGGAATGAATCAGATGTTTGTTGCTAACACAATGCTCAAATCTCAAACAATCCCTTGCTTATAGATTATTTTGAAGAATGTTGCAACACGTAGTGCTAGGGAATAATGGGATACAGATTGTGTTTGTGAACCTGCACAGGAAGCTTTAGGTTCCAATTGTGGGTGGTTACCAAGTGACAAGTGAACACCACAGGCCACTGCAAGAGGATGGCACAAAACATGATGAGTAATTAATTTAATAAAAAGCTCTGGCTCTTTCACTTGAGTGAAAGGTGAGAAATTCCGAGCCTGAATGTCATTTCAATGTGCTTTTAATCAATGAGAATAGTGCTGAAACCCATCCAAGGCAACAACCCCACCCACCTCTCCTCAGGGTAGCCGTCCCCTCCCAGCTGAGCAGAATATGTATGGAGCCACGGGTGAGGGTCAGGTGGTCTATATCTGGCTGTACAATCAGTACTAATACATGACAGTGTAGGGTTGATTAATGAATTTGGCTCCATCAGCTTGAGTTTTCTAGTTCCAGAATGGACTGTGCTGGAACTTCCTTCACTATCAAGACAGTATGGTTTTAAGGGGACGCATACAAACTGTGAGTACAATAGCCAATAACAGATCTTAAAACCCAAAACAGGAACAAATTAAGATACTTTCAGAATTCATACAACACTTCCACCCTTCTAGCATCTGATTAATGCAAGTTCTAGTGGACAAGTATGTACCTCTACTGCGCTAAAAATGGCCAGTCATATTGTACAGCCACGAATCACCCGATCAAAATATTTTCCACACTTTTGAGGGGTTATTATCCCATGTTTGTCCCGCTCAAATAACATCCTGGAAAAAAAACCACGATTATGAATATTCTACAATGAAACAAGAAGCAAAGGGCAGAGGCTTTCTCATTCACTCAAATAGTCAAAAAGCATAGACACAGATTCTATATTTAGGTACAGTCTAGATATGCTACATCAGACAATGAAGGTATTTATGTTTCCAGTCATGCAAATTAAATATTTGGATAATATCCTGGTTCTGAAGCAGTTAGCAAGATAACCGAGGCAGCTGAATAAGCAATGGCCATGTTGTTTAGTTGCCTTGGCAACCAGCTTGATTTGAAAGCACTGCTCATTTCCCATTGGGCGTTTACCAATTTAACATCTCCTTATCAGCTGGGGAGGAGATGGCGAAATCTGTAAACTATTTCTCACCATCTTCAAGTCTCGACAAGCAAATGGGAAGCAGAGAAAGGGTTACGCTCACACCATTTTGTCCTGTCAACTGCACAGAATTCCTCTCTTATTCAGCAGGCCAAGGGTTAAAGGAAGAGTCGCCATATTTATTGCACTAATTGCATGGCTTCCTTTTATATTTAATAGGCTAAAAGTTAACTCCAAATCATTTAACAGGCCAAGACAATCCTTTGCCGTGACCAATTGCATTTGAGCAACACTTCTGATGACAGCATTAGTACATTTGGATATAAACAAAGCCTAAATAAAAAGTGCAGCTGCTGAAGGCAATCACTGCCTATCAATATGATGGTGGCTTGCAGACAGTTGGTCTACTGAAGTAAAGAGGCCAGTGGCCTCAGCCTAGCATCGGCATTCACTTTATCAGGTGAATGGAACAACAGGCTCAAGGGGTCAAATGGCATACTCCTGCTCCTAATTCATATGTTTGTTTGGCTTTAGGTCCAGAGGTGCTGGAATCCTTCCAGTATCTCACCCAAGTCACAAAACCGTTTTTCCTTGTGGTTCAGTGTCTAAGTGCATCACATAGTTTGGCATTAAGTCATACAGACTGAAGGCCAGATGGGAAGCGTGAATGGGGTCTCGATTCCCTGTCTGCAATTGGCCAATGTTCCTGGGGAAGCGAGGGAGCCAGGGTTCCAGCGCCTGACTGATAACCAGTTCCCCTGTTTGAAAGTGCATTTGTGGACAAACATTTGTGCTCAGCTGTGATGCATCTCTTGGTCAAACAGCCTGCAGCACTTCAACTGTCTTGTCTCACCTTACCTGGACTAGCTACTTGGGTGAGTTACTGGAAGGATTCCAGCACCTCTGGACCTAAAGCCAAACAAACATATGAAAATTAGGAGCAGGAGTAGGCCATTTGACCCCTTGAGCCTGCTGTTCCATTCAATAAGATCATGGCTGATCTGATTGTGGCTTTAACTCCATACTCTGCCTACTCCCGATATCCTTTGACTCCCTTGTTAGTCAAGAATCTATCTACCTCTGCCTTAAAAATATTCATCGACCCTGCCTCCACTGCTCTCTAGGAAAGAGAGTTCCAAAGATTCACGACCCTCTGAGAGAAGAAATTTCTTCTCATCTCCGTCTTAATTGGGAGACCCCTTATTTTTAAACTGTGTCCCCTAGTTCTAGTCTCTCCCACAAGGGGAAGCATCCTTTCAGCATCCACCCTGTCAAGTCCCCTCGGGATCTTACATGTTTCTTATATGGTCCCTGTACAAATCAGGACCTTTAAGGGGGGGAAATAATGAAGGGAAAATGTCCTGTGTGATATCAGTGTGAGGCTCCACTTAGTAGCCAGACGAGAGACAAGAGGTCTATGCCTTACCTGTGAGAACACAAATAGCTACAGTTAGCAATCCTCAAGAGAAACATGTCTGGAATTAATGTCCCTTGATGTGTGCACAGAGCTTTTTATTTTTCAATGGAAAATGCTGAAATCAAAATTTAGGCATCATAGAACAAGACACAGAGGTGCCCCTGGGAGCAGGACTATAGTATGGTGGAAATAATTTGTTTTTATGTACACGTCAAGGTGAGGTGCTGACAGAACCAGGATTTGGGACACAGCTTTTTCCTCCTTGAGTGGATTTTATTCTGTAAACAATCCCTCCTGGCAGTAGAGACATGAAAATCTGGTCCACTCACTGGCCAGCTCGCACTTTTGTATCCATAACAAATAGTGGAAACTCTTTGATTGAATTCCAGCCCTGGATTCCACGGAAATGAATTTAATTTGATTTGCCATGCAGTTGTAAGATGTTATATATGCCCAGCATGCAGAATGTATTTCTGATCTTGCTGGGAATAGGGAACATGGGATACCTTACTGCCACATTTAGCCTGAAGTCACCAAAGAAAATCTTTCCACCTTGGCGCCTCCCGGCCTTATCTTGTTTCTGGTGTAAGGTCGGGTTAATCTGCTGTAAAGTAGCATTTACACTTAGCTAATTAAATAGTGAGCGACTATTGTGTAGACCCCAGCAAACCGTATCTTGTTACTGAACAGGGGACCAACCTCTGTTAGGAAGCCAGGACATGAGCAGGAGCCAGACTGGTGCAGGCATGTATGCACGGTGAAGTGATTGGAGCGGGCACATTCCATCCATCACCTTAAACATTCACTTCCTCTCTCACTGGCGTACAGTGGCTGCAATGTGTACCATGTGCACTGCAGCGATTTGGCAAGGCTTTTTCGACAGCAACTTCAAAACCCACTAACCCTAACGCCCTGAAGAACAAGCGCAGCATGGAGGAACTGCTACTTGTAAGTTCCCCTCCTAGTTACTCACCATTCTGACGTGGAGATATGTCACCGTTCTTTCACTGTTGCTGGGTCAAAATCCGGAACTCCTTTCCTAAAAGCAGCTACACCACGAGGACGGCAGTGGTTCAAGGAGGAGGCTCACCGCTACCTTTGCCGAAGGATGGGTAATTATTGTGGGCCTCCCCAGTGATGCCCACATCCCGTGAATGAATAAAAGCAAAGGCCGGGATCTTCCGTGCCCGCTGGCATTGGGCGTGTTCGGTGGCGTGAGTGGAAATGTGGTGCAATTGGTTTCACAACTGCACGAAACCAGTTTGCGATCACCTACTCCGCCCCACCGATGGCGGGCCACGTTTCCCGCCATTGGACATCGGAAGCCTCATTGTAACACATCAGCATATCATTATAAGGCCAGCCCGCCAGACTCATCCCCCCGCTGGATCGTCCACCAACATCGGCGGGAAAACACGTTGACGTGTTTCACAACAGAACATAAACAACGTGTACCTGTCGGGTTGCACTTCACTTGGGACTTCGAGGTTTGTTTGTCTACCTTGCTTCGGGCAGCACTCACAGTCAACAGCGCCAGGCTTCACAGGCAGCACCACATCACTTTTAGAGGGGGGGGGGGGGGGGGGGGGTGCTCCCGCCAGGTCTCTACCTACCAGACTGGCCGTAAGGCGGAGGTGGCTTTTCAATGGTTGCAGGGCTAGGGCTTGCTTGGCGAAAGGGGAGAAGTGGCCTCAGGCAAGGGAAGAGGCTGCAGGGTGAGGGCTGTACTGGGGAAGGAGGGTAACCCAGGGTGTGTGTGGGGTCACATGTTGATCTGTGTAAATGGCCTCAAGATGGTGAGGGCTGAGGAGGCAGTCTCCAGAGGAGATGAGGCCAGATAGACATGTGAGGGTGTGTGTGTGTGAGAATGGGCGGTGATGTCCCTTGAGCTGGCAGTGAGTGAGATGCCAGTGAATGTATGATGGGCTTGAGTGTGTGAGTTTAGAGAGATGAGATGGTTGCCATACCCTGGCTGCATGGATGAGATCATTCATCCTCTCTCTGCATTGGATGGCCAACTTCGTCTGTGCAGCATTGGCATTGACCACCACTGCCAGTGCCTACCAAGCTGGATTAGTAATGTAGCTGCCCCTCCTGCAGCCAGAGTAGGGGTAGAGGACATCACAGCGAGGCCTCCAGGGTGTCCAAAAGGCGCTCGAGGTCTGCAGTTGTCTTGCCTTTTTGGGGCCGTGTCTTCTTTGCTGCAGCCCGGGGCTGGAAGCACTGAGCACGTCTGGACTTCCAATATGGCACCCGGTGTGATGAAGCGGCGAGATGATGGTGTGGCTGGCGAATGAGAGTCCCCCGCCATGGAAACGGCGTGTTTCCCGGGAATGCATAAGTAATGCGGCGGGTTTGGGATGATACGACGTGAAAACCCACCATCGCGGCCGGTGGGTAACATGTCCTTCCACCCACCCGCTACGGCACTTAGTGCAAATCTGGGACGATTCTGCCCAAAGGCTGGTTAGTATGGTCTGCACTGATTGGATTAGGCTGTGTGTAGTTCCATTTTCTACTGTGTAAAGGAGGAACGCTCGATGTTCTTTAGAGTAGAAGAATTCTGAGGGGGGAGGTGGAATATGCAGAAGGGAGGAAACAGGTCTGTGGCAAAACATGAAGAGGTACACACTTCAATCCAGGACAGAGAGGGTGATATATTTTATGCTTGGTTCTGTAGATTATTGCTCATGCACTAGAATGTCAATTTTTCAACTCTTACATGAAATATTGTACTCATTTGGAGTTGAGAAGAATTCCCTACAATGGTGGGCTGGGGTGGTTTTGATGCAAACGTTGTTTATAGAATGTCCACTTCATAAATTGGATATATACCCTTTGCACTATCTTTTTATTAATATTCCTTCTTGGGATGTGAGCATTGCTGGCAAGACTGACAATTATTGCCCATCACCTAGTTGTCCTGAGTTTGATACATCTGACTGGCTTGTTAGGCCAATTCTGAGTGTGGTTAAGAGTCAACACCATTGGTCTGGGCCTGGAGTCACATATAGTAATTTCCCTTGAGGATGTTAATGAACCAGTTAGAGTTTTTAAACAACAATCTAAAAACAGCACATTCAGAGTCACTGATACCAGCTTTTTATTTCCAGCTATTTTTAAGGTAAATTTAGAATGCTATGGTGGGATTTGAACTCACATTCTGTGGTTTATTGGCTCAGTAACATAACTGTGAAACTACTGTACTCTATCATGTCTGTTTATGATGTCAATGAAGCAAGAGTTTAGGAGGGGGCAGAAGATGTACACAATGATGTACCAGTTTATTATCACAACAGTGACGATGGGCTGAATGGCTGAATGTGCTGTACGATCCTCTGGTTATATAATCTGGTGGAGGGCACATAAGTGGTACTGTGCTAGAAAGCTCCCTTTTACTTTTTGATATTAATATTAAAATGAATAGATTCAAATAAAATATCTTATAATGACAGCGCTAAAACAGAAGTGACCTTGAGTAAGCTCGAATGGGACTCCAGGGTACTAGAATGAGAATTGATGTCAACATGGTAAACGTGGATGTTGTAAAAATGAGTCCCAATCACCCTGGAAGGAGCTACATTTGTTTCAGTCCTCATTATTGGTAGTGGGTGTCACATCAACATATCTGACTACATTAATGCGATGAGCTACTGTACCATGTCTCATCGTAAATCAGTCAAATCTTTATTGCCCAGCCAAGCCAGTTCTGCCTGAAGTTCAGTGAGGAGTAGTTGATGTGGGTAATTTTTCTCTATCACTCACGTTATTTGCTGCGGGGAGGAATCCTGAATCCAGCAACAACTTTGGGTTCAGAAACTTTGATCTAATTGAAGAGATGGCAGAGTGAAGGGTGTGCAGTACCTGCTATTGATTATTCTTCCTTCCTAATTTTATTCTCTTCACAATTGTCTCCCCAACCCCCTCCCTTCCTGACTCAGGAAATGCTTCAGAAGCAGAAACGGACCCCACCCCATCAAGTATCCCTCCCGGAAAGGACACGTGGACATGCACTGGGAACCAGGGCATGATTTGGGCTGGGCACCTCTTCTCCTGCTGCTTGGGTGAAAGGCCTACCTGGGCGAGAGAACCAGTCGGTGGCTGGTGTCTATGGAACTAAAGCCCAGCATAGCCAGCAACTCCAGAGCAGGAACGTTGCATTAAATAGGGGTCAAGTGAGGCTCCACAGGTAGCACTCTTACCGGTGAGTTGGAAGTTTGTAGGCTGTAGTCCTCATCCAGTGACTTGAGTTTATCCCAAGGGATTGCTGGCCTGTTGGAGGTGCCACCTTTCAGATGAGATACTAAACTGAGGCCCCCTTTGACCTCTCAGCTAGACAGAGGAGAACCTATCGTACTACCTCAAAGAAGAATACGGGGAGTTATCCCCAATGTCCTTGTCACAAGAGCACAAGGATTAGGAGCAGGAGTAGGCCGTTCTGCCACTCGAGCCTGCTCCGGCATTCAGCTGATCTGATTGTGGCCTCAACTCCACTTTCCTGTCTGTCCCCATAACCCTTGACACCCTGGTCGATCAAAATATAACTGGCTCAGCCTTGAATATATTCAATGAATATCCTCTCAACCAACATCAAGAGAACAGATTATCTGATCATAAATGTTGCTGTTTGTGGGCCATAATTTGTGCAAATCGGCTGCCACAATTCCTACATCACAACAGTGACTACACTTCAAAGAGCAGGCAGATACAAAGTAACCTTTTGAAAGCTATATTTGCACCAGAACAAATGAGACATGAGGCAATTACAGCAATGATCAACTCTGATAACAAGACACGCAGAATCTGCTCTTGAATTTTACAAATGCTATTTGAAGGTAAATGCTCACAAGCCTTTTTGCCTTTCCTTACCGAAGGCTGTGTACACGATGCAATTAATTAGAAATACGCTCCCCCAATGGGTTCAGTGGGTGAATGCGCCATGTGGTTTGGTAAACAGATCATGATGGTCCCTCTTTCAGTTCCTGGATTGTGACATGTTATCTGACCTCAGCTGGGGTGGCAGGAGGGGCACTGCAACTGGCCAGAGAGCCCCTGGACCAGGGGGAGAGGTCAATGAGTCTGGAGGGCTTCCTGCTCCTGGTCAATCCCCAGTGATCTGTGCTGAAAAATGGTGTGTGTGTGCGCATTTAACTGTTTGCATATGTGTGTGTATAAGTATGTGTGTGTATTTTATACATGCATGTGTGTGCGCATATATACACATGCGTGTGCTTCCACATTTCTGCATTAATGTAGGCTTATTGTGCGTGCGCACATGTATGTGCATATGCATGTGTGACCGGTGGGCAGAACGATCTCAGTTGTGTTCCTCTACATGTTACTGAATACCCTACAGACCCACTAAGCGTGCACATTAAACACAGCGGCTTGGATGAGGAACTGCAGATATGTGGGACCACAACCCAGCAATGAGGTGATACCTTCAGGGGCACAGGCAAGGGGAGCGGGTTGGCACTGGCGATGCCATGAGTGTGAATCATCTGCCAAATTATTGGCATCAGAGAAGTGCACAGCCTGTATCTCTGGGGGGTGGAGAGGGAGGGATGAGACACAAGATGTATTCACTGAACTATATAAATTATATAAATCAAATCAAAATTCCACCCACTTCCCCAGCAAAGTGGGTGATAATGTTCCATTGTATAAGGTCCACCTATACCCTGGTATGTCTTATATATATAATATATATATGGATCTGAACACAACTGGTTCTCAAAGAAATAAATGTACATATACTCAGTTGTAACTTATTCTTCATATATACTATAATAAATGTCTCTTGCTGACATGGGTACGATTGCCTGTTAGCAGTGTGACAATATTCCATCATTTGCATGAGGCTGGTTTGCAAGGTAATCCTCCACAGACAGTAGCTGAGAAATGAGTAGAGTACAGCTCTGTATGTCATGATTTTGGAAGTCCATGGCCATTTTGTCCAGCCAAGTGTTTCATTCTCGGTGGATTTCAGCACTGTTCAGCTTCCAGGAATCCCTCTTTGTCGTGACCCATTGGCTCTACCTCGGTGTAGGTAGGATGTCCAGCATTGTTTCTGAACTTCATTGCTGGCCACCTGTGGGAGCGACGCTGGGTGAAGATAACAAAAAGCAATTTATTATCTTTAAAAAAGCAAAATACCATGGATGTTGCAAATCTGAAAAAAAAAACAAAAATGCAGGAAATACTCGGCAGGTCAGGCATCATCTGTAAGAGAAACAGAGCCAATAACAAGGTCGATGACTTTTTGTCATTTATTATTTGTGTTCCTTAAACACAGAAGCATACGAGTAGCAGAACGTGCTCCAGAAAGGATACAGAGTCTCTGCGGAGGTGAAAATGAATGTTTACTTGATTGATAGCGTAACTTAGGGGTTATACCTATCAGGAAAGGTTGAACTGGCTGCCGCCTTTGTTTCTCTAGAGAAATGAAGGCTGAGGGGTGACCTAATAGGAGTCTGTAAGATTATGGAAGGGTTTTATAGGGTAGGCATAGAGAACATGTTTCCCCTTGTGAGGAGACCAAAACTAGAATCCATAAATATAAGATAGTCACTAATAAAAACAATTTGGAATTGAGGAAAACCTTCTCTGTCCAGGGGAGGCAGTGATGTAGTAGTACTGTCAGTGGACTAGTAATCCAGATACCCAGGGAAATGCTCTGGGGACCCGGGTTTGAATTCAATAAAAACCTGGAATTAAAAGTCTAATGATGACCATGAAACCATTCTCGAGTTAAAAATCCATCTGGTTCACTGATGCCGTCCTTACCTGGTCTGGCCTACATGTGACTCCAGACCCACAGCAATGTGGTTGACTCTTAACTAGCCTAGCAAGCCACTCAGTTCTCAAGGCCAATTAGAGATGGGCAATAAATGCTGGCTTATGAGTGAATAAAAAACACATGGGTCTCACCAATATGTGGAATAATTAATATGAATAGCATGGATGCATTTAAGGGAAGCCCCCAGACAAACACACGAGGGAGGAAGTAATAAAAGGATATGGTGACATGGTTGTTCAAAAGGGGTGGAAGGGCTCTAATGGCCTGTTTCTGTGGTGTAAATTCTGTGTCACTCAATGCCTATGTAGAAATTTGTGAGCCTCATATTGATGCTTGTCATGGGCCCAGAAATGATGAAGAATTCATCATTTAATTATGCTGAAAGACTCAAAAAAAACCCTTGGTCACTGGAATAGAGAATCGTCTGATGGAGATTTTAAAAATTCATGAAAGATTTGAGATCCTAAGTAGTGAAATACTGTTTCTGTTGGTTTGGAGAATCCGTAACTAGGGAACATTTTCATCCTTGGAGTGCAAAGAAAAATTAGAAGAGATCTTTCCGCATGGAAGCTTTCCAGAATATGGAAAATCTTGTTACAAATGAGGCAGAGACGAGAGCTGGATTTAAAAGGGAATTGGATCAGTGTTTAAGAAAGAGTATAAATGATTACTGGGAATGGGTAGGGAAATGAGGTTAGATTAGATGGGGCAGAATTTCCTCTTTAGCATGAGCGTAAATCTTTGACTGCACGCAACACCAATCGGAAAATCAGTTGGGCTGCATTGAAAATGTGGGATCTTTCCCTGCCAATTTTCCTCTTTGTGCTTCACTCAGGTGATCCAGGGGAAGATCCATTCGGACAGCTCTTACACTTTGAAGTCAACTTCAGAAAAGAAATCTGGCGGGTGTAAAACGTGCTGTCAGCCGGCTCTCTCACTTTGTGTCACTGCCCAGGGCAAGTTCTAACCCACTCCAGTTCCAGGAAACGGAATGTGAAGGGTTAATTGGGAATCTAATAAATGTTTTCAAATTCATTGAAAGTTTTTGGGAAATTAGTGAAAGGTTGTTTCATTGATTCCGCTCTGTTCCAGTGGGGGAAAAAAGCTCCAATTTTTTGAGCTTTTGTATGTCTTTCTTCCTATCATTCTAGTGGATTTTTAAAATCTTTTTCAAATTTCTAATATCCTTTGTACGATGAGATGTCCTGAGCTGCACGCAATACCCCGAAGCAACGTGGCCTAAACAATCTCTTATATAGCCCTGCATATAAAGCCCAGAACGCCAGGGATCAAATGGGACATACGAGGGAGAAAGGAACAGAAGGTTACACTGACATGGTGAGATGAGGAGGGGTTGGAAGAGGCCCATATGGAGCATAAACACTAACAAAGACCTGAATATCTGTGCTTCCGGCCTCTTGAGCATCCCCAATTTTAATTGCTTCGCCACTGGTGGCCTTCAGCAGCAAAGGCCCTACGCTCCGGAACTTCCTCCCTAAGCCCCTATGTCTCTCTCATTCTCTTTGCTCCTTTTAAGACCTCCCTCTTTGACCAAGCGTTTGGTCACCGGATCCGATATCTCCTCACGGGGCTCAGTTTCAAATTTTGTTTGATAACACTCCTGTGAAAGTGTCTTGCGATGGTTTACTACATTAAAGGCGTTATATAAAAAGCAAGTTGTTGTTGGGCTAATGACGTGTTTCTGCCTTCCGCTGTGCAATGTTTTCAATGACTTTGTAGCTGATCTAAGAGTCAATGCAGGAACTGATGGGAGGCGGATCTAAAGAACGGTGAATAACAGACTCCTGAACATTACAGGTTGTAGTGTGCTTTTTAAAATTGCTGGCTGTGCTGCCATGAGGGAAAAGGCTACATAATCCGACTGACTCCCAAATACTCCGGGCTGAGCTGAAACGGTACAAAATAATGCATTGACGTACTACTATTGAACATGGGTTGACTGTGCACAAGTGTGTGATTCCATTCATTGGTGGGTTTGGAGGTTGTCTGTGTGAGTCCCACAGGTAGCTAAAGGCTGGCCCACGATGACAATGAACTCAGCACTGACAGAGACTATAATGGTGTGACCTTAGGGTGGAGTCACAGCAAACTAACGTCCCTGGTTTAAGCTTGCTCAGTCTCATACAGTGAGATAAGTGAGGAAGTCAATGGAACTAGTAGAAATAAAACTCACCCACAGTCTCTAATGGTCAGCTTACAAGGGGAGGTAACAAAATCACTCCAGTTACATCCTGGCATCCAAAACTTTCCAAGCCAAAGCAAAACTGATCAAGGGGGGTACAGAGGGTGTTGGCAATGCTTTAATGGGGAGGGAAGAGGAATGCCAAAATAAGGAGTCAAGCACAGTTCATTGGGAAGAAAATGTATAATTTCCTACCCCAGTGTTTGCAAGGAGTGCCTGCGAGGAACGGGTGGGGTTGCCAACCTTCCAGGAATTAAAGGTTAGTCTCCTGGGCATGGCTGCATGCAATAAATCATACAAACATTAATATTTCTTTTGCATTTTCTTGAGATATTAGAGATGGTAAAAATAGGTGATTTGACTGGGTGGGGCATTTGCAGGGGGGTCAAACAAGCTACACAGTCTCCAACAGATATTTGCAATGGTGAAACACAAAAGGAAATAGACAGAAACTAATTACTGGGAACTTTAGTTTGGGGTCAAGCTTCCTAAAGGAAGATTTTCTATGGGGATAGTTTATTTATAGAGCTCTCCCTGTGGGGGAAACAAAGTAAATGTTGGCAGTAAGTGTTCTAGATTCATCAATTGTTTGACTCTAATTGTTCTCTTCTCAGGAAGAAGGTTGATGCCCAGGACACATGTTCAAGTGACCAACCTTTTATACAGAATTATATAGAATGCACAGCACTGAAACAGGCCATTTGGTCCCAATGGCCTATACTAGTGTTTACATTTCACATGAATCTCCTTGTACCACTCTTCATCTAACCCTGTCAGCATAATCTTCTTTTCCTGTGTCCCTCATTTGTGCTTATTTAGCTCCCCTTAATCTCTGTGCATGAGGTTAGCCAGTAAGTGGCTCTTTAATGGACTGATTCACACAATCCTTTCCATACCTAATGACTACACACCTGTCCAATTCCACCAGAGCTCAGTGGATAATGATCATGAGCTGTTTTTTCTCTTCCTATGTCAAGGGCAATAACTCCAATCGCAGAGCAGCTATTGCCATTTTGTCAGTAATCTAAGGACCAGAGCCAACGCTTGTTGTTAATGCATAATATGCACTCATTTAAACAGGCCAGCATTAAAAATACACCTCCGCATTCGAAGGATCATCCTCCGCCATTTCCGCCAACTCCAGCATGATGCCACCACCAAACACATCTTCCCTTCACCCCCCTTGACGGCATTCCGTAGGGATCGTTCCCTCCGGGACACCCTGGTCCACTCCTCCATCACCCCCTACTCCTCAACCCCCACTTATGGCACCTCCCCATGCCCACGCAGAAGATGCAACACCTGCCCCTTCACTTCCTCTCTCCTCACCGTCCAAGGGCCCAAACACTCCTTTCAGGTGAAGCAGCATTTCACTTGCATTTCCCCTAACTTAGTCTACTGCATTCATTGCTCCCAATGCGGTCTCCTCTACATTGGAGAGACCAAACGCAAACTGGGCGACCGTTTTGCGGAACACCTGCGGTCTGTCCGCAAGAAAGACCCAAACCTCCCTGTCGCTTGCCATTTTAACACTCCACCCTGTTCTCTTGCCCACATGTCTGTCCTTGGCTTGCTGCATTGTTCCAGTGAAGCCCAACGCAAACCTCATCTTCCGACTAGGCACTTTACAGCCTTCTGGGCTGAATATTGAATTCAACAACTTTAGATCTTAAACTCCCCCTCCCCCCATCCCCACCCCGTTTCTTTTCCCCCCCCCACCCGCCTTTTTTTTCAATAATTTATATAGATTCTTCTTTCCCCACCTATTTCCATTATTTTTAAATCTAAAACTAAAACCTTTAGTCTTTCCACCCCACCCCCACTAGAGCTGTACTTTGAATATCCTGTCTTGCATTCTTAATTAGCACTTTTCTCAGACAAAACCACCACCTTCAACACCTCTTTGACCCTTTTGTCTCTGACATCTTTTCATTATCTGCTCACACCACACCCTCAATGTGTCTCTTCCCCCCCACCCACCTTAAACCAATTTATATTTCTCCCTTGTTGAAACTATGCTTCAGTTCTGCTGAAGGGCCATGAGGGCTCGAAACGTTGACTGATTTCTTCTCCGCCGATGCTGCCAGACTTGCTGAGTTTTTCCAGGTAATTCTGTTTTTATAATCTTTAATACTGTCTATTAGAGATGCTAAGAACAGTTATAACTAGAAACAGGCCATTAGGGACTTGCCCTGCTGCCAGAATGTATGGTTTTTATAAGCACAGACCACTAATAAGTAAAATGATAGATGACTTAATACTCTGTTTTACAAAGAGTGGAAAAAGTGATTTGGGAAAGGAGAAGGGTAGAGGTCATTCTGTTTCCTTGGAATCATCTGCCTTTGTAATGTGCTTGCTGTTCATTTTGCTGTTGGCTTTCAAGTCCAGCAAAAGCCAACAAAGAAATTGCACTCTGAAGAGCTGAAAATTTACAAGTTTAACAACTGCTATTTTACAGCCTTTCTTTTCCACATTAAATCATCACCACATTGCGTTTAAAGGCAGAAATAGAGGTCATAAATATTCACTGTGTTGGCAGGCAGGGTAGACCTGATGTGAAGCAATTCAGTTTGGTAGGAAGAGCACGGGGTGACAATATAAAATAAAGGGGGTGCAGGGCCAGGGGGACCTGGGTGTATATGTGCATAAGGCAGGACAGGTTGAGATTGCGGTTAATAAGGCATACAGTATCCTGAGCTTTATTAATAGGGGCATAGAGTACAAGAGCAAGGCGATTTCGTTAAACTTGCATCAAACATTGGTTTGGCCTCAACTGGAGCATTGCATCCAGTTCTGGGCGCCGCACCTTAGTAAAGATATGAAGGCATTGGAGAGAGTGCAGAGAAGGGAATGCTTCCAGGGATGAGGAACTTCCGTTATGTAAATTGATTTGAAAGATTGGAACAGTTTTCCTTGGAGAAAAGAAGGCTGGGAGGAGATTTGATAGAGTTATTTAAAATCATGAGGGGTCTGGACAGAGTAGATAGGGAAAAACTTCCCACTCCTGAAAGGATCGAGCGCGAGAGGGTACACATATAAAGTAATTGGCAAAAGAAACAATGGCAACATCGGGAAGAACTTTTTCACACAGCGAGTTGTTAGGATCTGGAATGCATTGCCTGAGAGTGTGGTGGAGGCAAGTTCAATTGAGGCATTCAAAAGGGAGTTAAACTGATAACCGAAAAGGAAGAATTTGCAAGGTTATGGTGAGAAGGTAGGGGAATGGCACTAGGTGAACTGCTCATTTGAAGAGCTGGTGCAAAGATGATGGGCTGAATGGCCTCCTTCTGTGTTGCAACAATTCTGTGATTCTGTATGCTTGGCCAAGGGCAGCTTGTCCTCACCTGGTAAAGACATGAGAATGTAATTTAGGATTGCCAGCTCATGAATGGGCTGTTTTCCAGAGGACTGCAGAATCTGACCTCCAACTACTCCACGCTCACACTTCCAACATTGGTCGCTTGACCTGTCCATCCTTGCTTTTCACCATTTGGAAAGCAGACTCTTCATTACCTGGCTGTCAAACAAGCGGCCTTTCATTTCCCTACCCCGGCACCTGTAACATTCTTATAACTGAAAAACAAAAGTGTTCAAAGGAAATGGAAAAAGAAATTGTTTTAAGGAGGCCCCCAGGAATTTTCTCCAGAATTGCTTGCAAGGGTGTCTGGAGATTAATCTCAACTCCTGGAGACTCCAGGTCATCTTAGAGGGTTGACAACAATACGGTGACTTTTTGTGGAGATTCTGCCACTTGTCCACTGTAATTTTGGCAGAAGACTCACAGAATCCCCTGAACCAAGCCCTCGGAGATTTTATTATCAGTGTAGTGGGCCCCCTTGCTGAAGTTTTGACAGGCCGACAGTTACAACTTTCTTCAGCATGCCTGTACTGTACCTGAGTGATGATTTAGAAAGGGATCTACATGACTAAGTTGGCCATCGATTGGTTCAGTCACTTGACATGGACGTTTATTTATGTGTAAAGTTAAGAAAAATACCCTATTTGTTCCTTAGGGTTGTTTAATTTACAACCTGAACTCCTGTTATTGTCCATCTCAATTAAATACTGGCACTCTTGCAGGACAAAGCCTTGTGTGGGACGTGAGTCTCATTGTACAACTTCATCTTTAATCTGTATTTCATCAGCTTTTCTTGGTGAATAAAACATTTCTTTTATCTGCATTGTGCTCATCTTCATTTCTGTGCACCACAAATGTAGGATCGTGTTTCAAAGAAAGTCGGTGATTTGCCAATTTCTATTAGCCAACAAGAAAGGAAGAACTTGCATTTATTTCTTGCCTTTTATAACCCTGGCACATCTCAAAGTGCTTTACAGTCAATGAAATATATCGTGACGTCTAGTCACTCGTAATGTAATGTTATAATGTAACTGCGGCCAATTTCTGCAAAGCAAAAGCCCACAAACAGCAATGATCAGAGCTGTCTTGGTGATGTTGTTTGAGGGATAGCTGGGGAAAATTCCTCTGCTCTTCTCCAAAATAGTGCCATAGAATCACTTCCATTCACTTGAGAGAGCAGAGGGGGGCCTCAGTTTAATACCTTATCCAAAAGACGCCACCCCCTGAAAGTGCAGCACTCTCTCAGTTCCGCACTGAGGTATCAGGCTAGATTTTGTGCTCAAGTCTCAGGTGTGGGATTTGAATCTACAATCTACTGACTCAGAGGCGAGAGGTAGCAATGGCCGATCCTCTCCGCTATGAAGTATAATGGAGATTCCATTCAATTTAAGTTGAATTTGACTTGTATTAGCTCAGCTAGAACTGTGATTTTCACGACTGGCTCTTGGGTGTTGCAATGTTGTGCAATTATTTCCTTAGCAAGAATACCTAGGAAGACTTCCGTGCACTATGTGTAGCAACACTGTAAATGCGCTCTTTATAACCCTGGTTACTATTTTACTACTTAAGAAAATCTTAGCAAAACTGGTAATTAAAATAATTGGTTAATTAAATGGATTTTTAACTGGACTTGATTCCTGGAATGATTTATCAAATTTAAAAAAAACATGGAACAATACAAAGCATTCAGCCCATCAAAGCCCACTCTGTTCACAGAGTGGGTACAATCCACTGCATTACTGATTCTATCTACGCAACTCAAATAATCTCCAGATGGAAAGTCGAGTATAGATAATACAAGAATCCTAAAGGCAATCAAGCAACAACTCCAGAATATACATCTATCCTCACCTCAACAAATTCAACTCTGGTCTACTGTCTTCCATGGCCAACACTCTTGCTCCTGTTTCCCAGTCTCAAAGATGGTATTTTATGGAAAATCTGAATATCTGAGTCAACAACAAAGTAGCACCTTTAACTTAGTTGATATTCCAGGGTGTTTCTCAGAGGGAGAACGAGTTGATGAGGAATGGTACAAAGAGCGATAGGGAGATACCCTTCCTAACAGCACTCTGGGTGTTCCTAGGATACATGGACTGCAGTGGTTCAAGAAGATAGCTCACCACCACCTTCTTGAGGGCAATTAGGGATGGGCAATAAATGCTGGTCTAGCCAGTGACATCCACATCCCATAAAAACCTGTCTACACTCATCCTCCAAGCCCGTTCCCAATCAGATATTTTTGCAACTACATTTTGAAGCAATTAATCAGCTTGGTATCAACTTTTTTTTTCATGCGTTGGCCCATGTATTAACCAATAATTGTTCCTTAAATTGCTAGTGTAGTTGTACTTGAAACTGTATTGCCACCAGAGCTATTTCAGGTTGTAGTTAATACAATGGCCTTGAACTTCTATGGGGATTCTACTGGTCTGCTGCTGGAGCTATTGGCAGAGCTTCTGCAGAACTTCAAGACCAAAGTCTGGTGCAACACCAGCTTGTAGGTGGCAGGAATTTTGCATTTTCAGTTCAGCTTTTTATAAGTGAAAAAATGTTTAAGGGGAAAGTCTGCTGTGGATGGAATGATGTCCTCTGATTTTGTCCATTAAATTGGCTTGCAATGAGAGGCTGTAAACAAAGTACACAGAGAGCAGAAAATCTATCTTGGATAACCCCGGACTGAAATTATGATCTGAGATAAAGAGTTAATCATGTGAAATTGATTTATATGTGGTAAATAACTATGCAGTGAAAAGAATAGATTTGTATGGATAAAGTTCATCATTGGATTGAATTCTTCTAACAAGTGCTCTAAAGTGCTCTCTATTGTGCTGAAACCCTTACAGCAGAGCCGCTGTGTAATGGTATTCATTTATCTATGCTTTGTAACAAGAATGAAACTGATTGCTGCTGTATGCCATGTGCTTTGAGGAAATAATGATGATGCTCAGTTTATAATATGGTTTCTTGTCTCCTAAGGAGCATGGTTAAAAAGCAACGTGCCATTTGAATGTGCACCACTTAGGGATAAAGACACTTGAGAGCCACAAGTAATTAGAAGGTGATGGTACACAGGACAATGCTATATTGTCAGCATACTCAATTTCCAGTTTGCATATCTCATCAGAGTTGCTATGTGCAGCTTTCATGGGTTGAATTTACAAAAACCAAACACTCATGTCAATCAGTTTGTTCTTCAGATCACAGCTTGAATCGCTAGACACACTTGCTCCTTCCCACTGGGTAGGGTTTTTAAAAATACTATATCCTGTTCAATTGCAACCACAAGATGATAGTCAAGTGGCTACACTGTGCCCTTCATCTAATGCAACCTCGGTAATGTTGTTTTCAGAACTAATTTTGTGCTTGTACGAATGTTGCAATCGTACTTACATGCCGCTTAGTCTATACTAATAACAACATCAACTTGTATTTATATTACATAGGATTAAATGGCACAGAAACAGGCCATGTGGCCCAATCAATCTATGCCAGAGTGCACGCTCCAATCGAGCCTACTCCCGTATATATATCTTCCACCACAGGCATCTATTCCTTCTCCCTCATATGCTTTCTGGTTTCCCCTTAAATGCTTCACTATTTGTTTCAACCACAACCTCTGGTAGCGGGTTTCACATTCTCACCACTCTTTGTGTGAAGAAGTTTCTTCTGACTTCCCTATTGGATCTCTTGGTGACTACCTTATATTGACGGCCTCTAGTTCTGCTCTTCTCCACAAGAGGAAACATTCTCTCTGGATCCACTCTGTCAAAACCTTCCATATTTTTAAAGACCTCTATTAGGTCATCCCTTAGCCTTCTTTTTTCAGGAGAGAGACCCAGCCTGTCAATCATTTCCTGATATGTATACCCACACATTCCTGGTGCCATTCTTGTAAATCTTCCCTGCACTGTCTCGAATAACTCAATTTCCTCTATATAATGTGGTGACTAGAACTACATGCAGTACTCGAAGTGTGGTCTAACCAAGGTTCAATGTGCAGGCTGCACATAACTTCCCTACTTTTCTATTCTATCCTGGAAAAGCTCCCTGAGACACAGAGCTGCCTCAGGGAGATGAAGAGTTCAAGGATTAAAAATAAACAATTTTAAATCGTTAAAAAACATGTCCCCTCATGTGACTCTGTCACACGAGCAGGGACATGTTCTTAATGAAATGTTAAAATTTATATTTTATTTTTAATTGCTGTTGGAAACCTCATCCTGCCCATGGATGAGGTTTCCTAAATAGTGCATTGGCCGCTTGGCCTTTTCGCCTGCCTGTCAACCGTAAGGTAGGACGGACAGTGAAAAATAACATTTAGTTAAATCTTTAATGGCCTTAAAAGACCTTTTAATTGTTGGCAGGCAGGCTGCCAACTCGCGCGCTCTCCTGCCGATTGAAATATCGTGCGAGTGCGCGATGATGTCAGGATGCTCGCGCGACATCATCACACGTCATTTTACGCTTGAGCATTTTTACACTCAGCATGTGCCCGCCCGCTCAGCAAAACTTCCAGCCCTAAGTATTTGGTTTGCTTTTTTCTGGCTGACCTGACCCAACCTTTAGTGATAAAGAGCATTTAATGTATAAAATGTCCCAAGACGCTTCACAGGAGTGATTATCAAACAAAATGTGACACTGAGCCACAGTAGGAAATATTCACAGAATCTCAGAAATTTAACAGCACAGAAGGTGGCCATTCAGCCCATCGTGCCTACGCTGGCTCTCCAAATGAGCATTATGACCTGGTGTCATTGCCCTGCCTTTTCCCTGTACCCCTGTACATTATTTCTATTCAAATAATCATCTAATGCCCTATTGAAAGTCTCGATTGAGGCACATTAATGCATATTAGGGCAGGAGACCAAAAGCTTAGTCAAAGATGTAGGTTTTAAGCAGTGTCTTAAAAGTGAAGGGGGAGTCAGAAAGACAGAGAGGTTGAAGGATGGAATTCCAGAGCTTAGGACCTAGGCAGCTGAAGGCACGGCTGTCAATGGCAGAACAATTAAATTAGGGGATACACAAAAGGCAAGAATTGGAGGGGAACAGATGTCTTAGATATCTCACAAAAGCTGTTTTTTTTTTAAACTGAATTTCAAATTCTCAAATTGCCAAGGTGGGATTTGAATTTACACTATCTCAGTTAATAGTTAAGCCTTATTGGCTACTAACATAACCAGGACACAACTCATTCTGTCAGACCATGTTCCATTGCATTATCTGCAGCCAAGTGAGTAGAAACCCAGTCCCTAGAGACAGAGCTACTCCTCCAGGCTTCATTCGTGTGATAGGCTGACTGGTAGGGTTGAAAGCTGACTAACGCATCCCATTGGATCCCCGAGGAATCTTCCAGTCCCACCAGCAGCAGGAAGCTCGGCAAGCGGGGGAACTTAATTTGCGGGGGGGGAAGCCAAAAATCAGTTTCCCGATGGCGGGATGAGCTTTAGCAATTAAGTTCTCAGGACTTTAAAGGCTTCGCGCTGAACAATGTCAGGAAACTCCTTTGCAAGCATCAGCATGTCACACATGCTCATTAAAGGGCCAGCTTGCCGGAATTAAGCTCCTCCTCCAGAATGTTCACTTTTACGATTGCACAGAAGTGGTGTGCACCTGGTGAGGCAGACCTCTTCCACGGTCAGTGGTGAGATATAGACGGGCTGGTCAGATGGGCTGATCGGTGGCAAATGGAATTTAATCCGGATAAGTGTGAGGTGATGCACTTGGGCAGGACAAGCAAGGCACGGGAATATACGATGAATGATAGGACCCTGGGAAATACCGAGGATAAGAGGGATCTTGGTGCGCATGTCCACCGGTCCCTTAAGGTAGCGGGTCAGGTAGATAAGGTAGTTAAGAAGGCATATGGGATACTTGCCTTTATTAGCCGAGGCATAGAATATAAGAACAGGGAGGTTATGCTGGAACTGTATAAAACGCTGGTTAGGCCACAGCTAGAGTATTGCATGCAGTTCTGGAATCCGCATTATAGGAAGGATGTGATTGCACTAGAGAGAGTGCAGAGGACATTTACCAGGATGTTGCCTGGGCTGGAGAGTTTTAGTTATGAGGAGAGATTGGATAGATTGGGGTTATTTTCCCTGGAGCAGAGGAGATTGAGGGGGGACATGATTGAGGTGTATAAAATTATGAGGGGCATAGATAGGGTAGACAGGAAGGAACTTTTCCCTTTGGTGGAGGGATCAATAACCAGGGGGTATAGATTTAAGGTAAAGGGCAGGAGGCTTACAGGGGATATGAGGAAGAATCTTTTCACCCAGAGGGTGGTGGGAATCTGGAACTCATTGTCTGAAAGGGTGGTAGAGGCAGAAACCCTCATAACATTTAAGAAGTATTTGGATGTACACTTGCGATGCCATGGCATACAAGGCTATGGGCCTAGTGCTGGGAAATGGGATTAGAATAGTTAGGTACTTGTTTGACCAGTGCAGACTCGATGGGCCGAAGGGCCTTTTTCTGTGCTGTAGACCTCTATGACTCTATGAGCTGCTGCTGCATTGTCCTTTCAGGGAGGGTCTGTAAATGCTAGCTGATGCTTGAGGCTGGGTGGTGGCGGTGCAAGTTGCGTGGGGGATGAGGGAGGAAGGGTGGAGCAGTGGCTGGGCAAAGGTGGAAGGGATAAATATGGTGCCCAGACCCTCGACCCCATGATGTAATGGCGGGGACAGTGACTTCCTGCCTGCCCCAACTGCAAGAATCGGTGAGCTACGCGCGGGTGCGTACTTAATGAGCTGAATGGCGCAAGATAGCACATGGTCAGCCCTCTCACCACCGCACACCCCACACCCCAGCAGAAATCACTTCCATTTCTGTGTCGGGCACCAAACTCCAGAATGGAAGATTCCGGCCCCCTGTGACTATCTTTCATGCGTTACATTGATCCCTCTGTCTAAATTTTGTTTAACTCATCAACTGATGTATTAATTCTTTGAAATGTTAAGTAAGCAGAGAAATCTGGACAAGCACACAGAATTGTATTGTCTTAATGCAGAGTCGTTCGTATTGTGCAGTGCTGGTCTTATATGTTGTGTGAGTGCTAATAGGGGGATGAACTTAAACAGGTCACAGTCGATAGCAGGGAGATTCCAGTCAAAGAATGTGTGTCACCTGTGCTCAGTTGGTAGCACCATGAATTACAAGGTTTTGGGTTGAAGTCCCACTCCAAGATTTGAGGACAAAAATCAAGGCTGACACTCCAGTGCAGCGCTGAAGGGATGCTGCACTGTTGGAGGTGCTGTCTTTTGAACCAAGGCCCCCATCTGCCTGCTAGTGTGGATGTAAATGATCCAATGGCACTTGGAATCATCCCTGGTGTCCCGCTCAATATTTATCCCTTAATCAATGTCACAAAAAGCAGATTATCTGGCCATTATCATAATGCTGTTTTTGAGAGCTTTCTGTGTGCACACTGGCTGGGCTGCCACGTTTCCTACATTACAACTGTGGCTACCCTTCAAAAAGTACTTAATTGGCTGTAAAGCACTTTGAGATGTCCGGTGGTTGTGAGAAGCGCTGTATAAATACAAATCTTTCTTCTTTTGTTTTATTAACAGCGAGCCCTGCCCGATTCAGCCTGAGATGTTGGTGATGGCAAGACTGAACCCTCATTAGAGAGACCAGAAGATGATGGCTCCCATTGGACTAATTTTATTTTTAATATCTGGACACCAGGATCATTGGAAATGCCAGTGTTCGTTTCATTAAGCACCTGAGTGCTATAATGGAAGAAATACGACCCAGTTGCGAATATATTAAAATTCAAGATTAGAAGCAACACCTTCCCCAGGGTACAGTTCACATGAAGATTTTCAGTTGAAGAATGGTAAACTCTGGCTGCCAACCTTTAGGCTCAACACTGGCTTCTGGACAATTAGGTTAAAGCATCGTAGTTGGTGCTCACAGCATTTGCAATGCAGAAAGAGGTCAGTGTAAGCACTTTGAGGGAGTTGCCTACTTAGTCCATACCCTTTGAAGCTTTTAAATATAAAGGCTGTTATGGATTTTGGTTCTGTCAGTGTTGCTGGTGGGGCAGCAGGGAGGGAAATGGGGCATTCCTTCAACCACCTAAACTTACAAGAAATCTTCCTAACCCCTCTCTTCGAACTATTGAGGATATTAAATTTATGTCCTCCAGTTACTGGTTCACCAACCAGCAGAAATACTTTCTCCCAATTTACCTTCACGATGCTTTTGTAATTTTGGACATTTTCTCTGGTGTTAAATAACTTAAAAGAAAATTGTCTCCATTTCTCCTATAAGACCTTAAGATGGAGGAGCAGAGGTAGGCCATTCGGCCCAGCCACTACAGCCCTCTGCGGTAAAGAATTCCACAAATTAACTACCCTCTTGGAGAAGAAATTCCTCCTCATCTCTGTTTTAAATGGGCGACCCCTTACTCTGAGATTATGCCCTCTGGTCCTAGACACTCCCACAAGGGGAAACAACCTCTCAGCATCTACCCTGTCAAGCCCCCTAAGAATCTTATATTTTCAATAAGGTCGCCTCTCATTCTTCTAAACTCCAATGAGTACAGGCCCAACCTACTCAACCTCTCCTCATAAGAAAATCCCTCCATACCCGGAATCAACCTAGAAAAACTTCTCTGGACTGCCTCCAATGCCAGTATATCTTCCTTTAGGTAAGAGGACCAAAATTGTTCACAGTATTCTAGGTGTGGTCTAACTAGTGCCTTGTATAGTTTTAATAAGGCTTCCCTATTTTTATACTCCATTCGCTTTGAAATAAAGGCCAATATTCCATTTGCCTTCCCTATTACCTGTTGAACTTGTATGTTAGCTTTTTGGGATTCATGCGCAAGGACCCCCAAATCCCTCTGTGCTGCAGCCTTCTACAGTCTTTCTCCATTTAAATAACATTCAGCTCCTCTATTCTTTCTGCCAAAGTGCATAACCTCACATTTTCCCACATTATATTCCATCTGCCACTTTTTTGCCCCCTTACTTAACCTGTTTATATCCCTCTGTAGACTCTTTGCGTCAACCTCACCACTTGCCTTCCCGCCTATTTTTGTTTCATCCGCAAATCTGGCGATAGTACAATTTGGCGATACTCCTCTAGCTCTACCACATTGTGATGGAATTACAGGTTTTCCAAACTGTTATTTCCTCCTCTTCCTGATAGGTTGTTGTCCCTGGGAAGTATCTAAAGACTATCATTTGTATCTTTATTCTGGGAGATCATCCACTTTTAAACACAACCAACTCCAGGGAAATCCAGGTTTGCAATACAATTCTGATTCAAGCAGAGAATTTCAATGGATTAAATCGTAACCATGCATTCCCGCAACGTAGAGCACCATTGGCCCAAACTCTTTCTTGCACACTTCATGCAGTGGTTCAGCTAGTAGCATCCTTGCCTCTGTTAGAAGGTTTTAGGTTCAAGTCCCACAGCTGAGACTTGAGCATGAGATCTAGGTTGACATGCTAAGAGCAATACGGAGGGAGATGGTCAATGTTCATCCCTCCAACACCCTCAGTTAAACATTATTCTATTGCTGTTTGTGGATTGCTATGTGCAAATCAGCTGCCAATTTTCTTACTTTATAACAGTGAGTACAATTGAAAAGCACTTCAATGGCTGTAAAGCACTTTGAAGCATCGTGAAGTTGTGAAAGGCGCTATATAAATGCAAGTTGGCCTAGCCAGGGATACCCACATCCCTTGAACGAATGAAAAAAAAAAAGTTATTTCTTTCTTTATCCTGCTCTGGGACCTATTGTTTTACTAGGGGCCATCAGTAACAGTGTGAATAGTGAGACACCCTCCGCCTCAAATGTGACCAGTTGGATTCCCTTCCTCTCCAGTGGGACAATTTGCATGATTGTGATACTGGGACTTTGAGACAAGAGCTGGATGATCATGGGCTCAGAAATGCAGCTCCAGGCAATCGCTTTAGTGCTGCCAACACTGGTGATGGAGGAATTCATTTTGATTTATGTTGCTGTGTCATATAAAGGCTTTGTCAAATGTGTCACCAAGTCTACGTCACGTCAAGGTATAACTTAAATAAAAATTTGTCTCAAAATAAATAGTGAGACACCGGTACACTGAAATGATTGCTTCCTTCTTGGCATATATTCTAAGTGCTATAATTCACTTGTGACTGTCAGTACTCTAATGGACCTGAGGACATTCCACATTCATCTTTGACTCTGAGGAACGCTGTGGCTAATTGTAACACCCATAACATGGCCTGTATCTGTGATCGGTTAACTCACCACAAATCAAGGATCAAACCCGAAACCTTCCTCAAAGGTCAGCATCACAGTGCGTAGTGTCTTTACTCAAGCAGCTAGTGGGGGCGAGAATTCTGAAGTGCCCCCCCATGGGCAATGGAAACATTGGAAGGGGATTAGGGCCCCTTGAGCCTGTTCTGCACCTTTCAAGGAGATTATGACTGAACCATTTTCTACTCCCCATCTCACCTATCTGCCTTGATTCCCGGTCCTTTAATATCATTGACCAGCAAAAAAATGACTGGCCTCAGATTTAAAAGTATTAATTGAGTTGAGTTGGCAAATCTATTGCTTGGTGTGGCAGAGAGACCCAAACTTGCTCTTTGTTTGGGAGAACAAACAAAGCAATAGATGCCTCTGGAGTGCAGATATATTGGAGGGCCGGCAGAGGTTACAGAGAAAGTGAGGGGGAGGGGTGTGGTGGTGGTGGTGAGGCCATGGAGGAACCTGAAAATTGCTGAGTATTTAAAAATCGGGGTATTTTAAGGGAAGCCAGTGTGGATCAGTGAACACGGTGGGAATCGGTGAACAGGGCTTGATGCAGGTTTGGATGCAGGCAGCAGAAGCAAAACGCTGGGGGGATGTTGGAAATTTGAAATGAAAACAGAAAATGACCTTCTATCTTCCTGATTTCCTTTTGAGTCCTGGTGAAAGGTCACTGGCCTGAAACGCGAACTCTGTTTCCCTCTCCGCAATTGCTGCCAGGCCTGCTGACTATTTCCAACATTTTCTGTTACATGAACATAAGAAACAGGAATAGGCCATTCGGCCCCTCGAGCCTGCTCCACCATTCAATACAATCATGGCTGACCTTCTGTCTCAACTGCACTTTCCCGCCCACTCCTCATATCCCTTGATTTCCCGAGGAATCACAAATCTATTGATCCCAGCCATGAATATATTTAATGATGGAGCATCTATAACCCTCTGGGTCAGAAAATTGCGAAGATTCACAACCCTCTGAGTGGAGAAATTTCTCCTCATCTCAGTCCTAAATAATCAATCCCTTATCCTGAGGATGTGCCCCAACTCCTGCTCCCCTTCTAGATTCCACAGCCAGTGGAAACAACTTCTCAATGTCTACCCTATTGAGTCCCTTCATGTATGTTTCAAATAGATCACCTCTCATTCCTCTAAACTCCAGAGAGAATGGGCCCAATTTATTCAGCCTGTCATCATAGGACAACCCTCAGATCCCAGGAACCAATCTAGTAAACCTTCACTATACCACCTTGAAGGAAAGTATACCCTTCCTTCAATTTGGAGATTGAACCTGCGCACAACACTTATTATTACAGAACAGTTATTATGAGGGCAAATGGCTGGTAGGCCTTGTGTTTACAGAATGTGGCAGGCTGGCCTGGGGTGTGTTGGAACAGTCAAGGCTAGTGGTAACAACGGCATGGATAAGGGTTTCAGCAGTAGATGAACTGGGGCGGAGTCGGGCGATGTTACGGGAGTGGAAATAGTCCAGTCTTAGTGATGGTGCAGATATGCAGTCGGAAGCTCACCTTGGTGGATAAAGTGGTAAGTAATCCACAGTCACCTTGAAACAAAGACAAAATCCATTTTTCTCCATGTGCTGTACAAATCAGTTACGTTTTGACAGGAATGCATTCCGTTTCTGTGGTACATTATGTAATATTGATCGGGATATTCATGACATAGGGAATCTTAAAAAAATATGAACATTTATATTTTAATCCATCAGTTTCAAAACAGACTGTGGGGTTCAAAGGTCTAAAGTGGAGTTCTTGTGGGTCTCACATGCTATTGGATTAGACAGTTTTTTTGTAGGTAAAGCAAAGTTTAGCTTACTTTAATTTAAGATTATGGCTCATTTCAAAAGGGATTTTATTTCCTGACAGAAGTCAGTAATTTACTGTCTCTCATTCCGCATTGCCCCAGTCAATCCTCACCTTCCTGTTTCGACATATATTACTGGAACTGTCATATTTCATCTCACAATGTCAAGCTCTGGGTGATGAGCGGTAATTTATTCCTGATTATAATTACAAAGGCATTAGACGTGACCGGAATTTCACTCCTGCATTTGAGGAGCGTACCCTGTGGAACAAGTGCCATCTTATACCACATATTCTGCAAACATTTGGACATCTTTGCTGCCATTTTTGAGACCATTCCTCATGCATAGCCTAGATAGTGAGTGTAGGCAAATGAACCATCCATGGAGGGCAAGATTGAGCTCTTGTTGTCAGCTGATGTCCAGCGTCCAGTGGGAGTCACTGGCGGAAAGCAGGAGTTGGAAGTCTTGTTCATTTTAACCCTCAGGCTTATGGCACTGAGGCCAGATGTACATCTTCATTGCTGCCATAGCCAAGGTTGGCATAGCCAAAATATCAAAGCCAGTCCTCTCCAATCTATATGGCCCAGTCCAACACCATGCATCCTCTGAACCATTAGGGTAGACACTGTATGTTCCCTGAAGTAAAGTCAGTGCTGCCAGCATTGAGCCCACTTCTTCAGGCCACAATACTGTAGCATCTTTTTCACCATGGCCCAACCCTCAGACCCTGAATTTACCAAATGGAGAGCAAGCTGGACCTTATAATTCCTTCTTTGTAAAATAGAAGGTTTAGAGGTGAATGGGTTGTACAGCACATATATGGGGAATTAGAAATAAAACAAAATACTGGAAATACTCAGCAGGTCAGGCAGCATCTGTGGAGAGAGAAGCAGAGTTAACGTTTTTGGTCCAGAAGCATTGGGCCGAATCTTCTGCTCTCACTGGTGGTGAGCTTGGAGGCAGGAAGGGTATTTATTTCGGACAGGAGGTGACATGTCTGAACCCCGCCTCCACTGGAATTAAGTTCCGGGCAGGAGGGCCCATGGTTGACGTTCCCAACCTGGCATCAATTGAGGTCCTTAAGTGGCTAATTAATGCCCACTTAAGGGCCTCATCCCTCTGCCACTGGGATGAACCCAGCGGCAAGTTGGTCTGTTACCAAGTGACATGCACGACAGGGTAAGCCTCTATGGGCCGCTTGTCAACTCGAGGGTGTCCCTCAGTCAAAGGCATTTAGTGCCTGATTGAGGGACTGGACATTTGGACATTGGAAAGGGAGGGGAGGTCCACTGAGAGCCCCTTGCCTTTGCTTTCAACCCCTCTGTCTCCCTGGACACAACCGACACCTTGCGAAACAGCCCCCCCTCCCCCCACCCACATTACTTACCTTGTAGCCTGGGTTCTCCGCAATCCTGGAATTCCGGGTGTTATTCTTTCGGAAGCAGCCACGACATCCTCAGTGGTGCTGCTGAGGTCAAAAGCTGCCAGCCTCTGATTGGCCGGAAGCTCTCGCTAGGGCAGGATATCCACCCCTTGGGTCTTCATTCCAGGGGAAGGCCCACCAGTGGCCTTGCCACTGCCTGATTAGTTTGTGGCTCGGTGGACCTTCCCAAAGGAAGCACCATGGGTCTCTCGCCGGCTCTCCAGCCAGTAGGCAAGACCTTGACGCAACAACAAAATTGCACCCGTTAACTCTGTTTCTCTCCACAAATGCTGCTTGACCCGCTGAGTATTTTGCATTCTTTTGTTTTTATTTCAGATTTCCAGCAACTGCAGTATTTTGCTTTTGTAATGGTGGAGAAAATGTTTCACTTGGGGTGGGGGGGTCTTGGAATCCAAGGCTAGGTGCCATAAATACAAGATAATTACTAATAAGTCCAATTGGGAAATCAGGACAAGTTTCTTTACTCAGAAGGTGGTTAGAATGTGGAACTTGCTACCATAGGAGTTTAAAATGGATGCTTTCAAAAGGAAACTAGATGAGTACATGAGAGAGTGGGCGATAGAAAGATAAGCTGAAAGGCTGAGACAGATGGAATGAGAGGGGGCTTATGTGCAGTACAAATACTAGCACAGACCAGTTGGGCTGAATGGCCTGTTTCTGTGTTGCGCATTTTGTGTAGTAAAAATCCTCCTTTGAGATGGCTGCCTCAATGCTAATCAGTCCCCCAGATGCAAGAATAGGCCGACATCCCATGCATTTCCTGGGACACTCTTACATTCCGTTTAATTGGTATTTCAAAAGAAATTTCAGCTCACCTCAATAAAAAATAAGGCAGCGGGAGACAGGGGATGACTAGTAATGTAGATGATGCCCAGTATAATGACAGCGATTACAATAACCGCCATCACAATGCCCACCACCACACCAGTATGCAAAGGACCTTTCTTCTCTGAGGGATTGTCATCTGTGATATCTGCAAGAGAACACAAGGAGACAGGGGAAGAAAAGTAAATAACTTCATTAATTAAGGGGTCATATGCTGAGGTTCAGCCATTCTGACAACAGAAGTTTCACATTAAATATTTATACATTACAACAGTGACAGCATTTCAAGGCACTTCATCAGCTGTAAAGCAGTTTGGGACATCCTGAGGTCATGAAAGTCTTTCTCTTCTGTTTTTTGAAGGGCTCACTGAACTGGCTGAATAAATGCACAACACACTGCATTCAGCTGTCTCTCTCTCCAGTGAAGCAAGAAGCAAAATTGGTCCAGATGAAGGAGACATTTGGCTATATTTTATATTACTCTTCCAGAATTACACCCTCTATTTATTTCTTAAATGACTCCAGTTTCCTGGCCTTAACCAGATTTCCTGGCTGCTAGGGTTTGGCTTTCGCCATCTCTACTCTATCTCCTGATGTCGTCTTGAAGTCAGATGTCTGCATGTACACTCGCCCCTTGCATTACATCCCCATTGGTTGGGGATATCATATCAAGTAGGCCCTGTCACCACCTCCCTAGCTGCTGCCGCTGGGCCGCTCGATGCTGCTGCTTGTGGTTCTCTGGGACACCAGGATTGGGGAGTCATAGTTGGCGCTGGAACTGGCTTGCCAGTTCTGCGGGGAGATTGTCAGTGCCAACTCGGGAGACCAGGGATTGGGAGCCTGAGTGAGAGGTGGTTGGGGTGGGGTGCGTGGGGGCAGTGTTTCGCTGGTGACCGGTAGCAGTGGCTTAATGTGGGTGGCTTTGGGGTGAGGATGGCTGAGTTTCCCGTCACCGTCTCCCAGGCCTGGATTCCCATGGCTGGGAAGTGCAGCCTCTGTAGTTGGGGCATCAGTAGATGCTGCTTTTGGACTGCAACAGTTCAAGAAGGCAGCTCACCACCAGCTTCTCAAGGGCAATTAGCGATGGGCAATAAACGCTGGCCTTGCCAGTGACTCCCACATCCCAGAAATGAATTTTAAAAAGTCATCACCATACACGTGCAGGCATGAAGGACTGAATGGCTCCCTTCTGTCCTGTTTCATTCTGTGATTTCACTGAACTTATCCTTTCCATTCCTGATATTTTTCCTAATTGCCCTTCCACCCTGATGGATCTGAAATGGATTGTCTGGGCTCACTTACAAAGCTCTGTAAGGTCTTCCTTTGAAGCATCTCATTTTGAGACCATCTTATCTTCTTGTTCCTCATTTCTCAAACCCCAGGTTGCAGCTTGCTGTCTTACTTGCACACGTATTGAAATCAGAGGGAAAGACCCCCAGTGAATTACGTTTGAAGGATTTACTCAAGCTCTATACAGTGGCTCTCCTTCACAATAAATTAGTGATATTCCTGCGTGAGTAGCTGCAACGTTGGTGTGGCACTACACATCGAGTCTGCTTTATCCTCACATCCAAAATCCAAATGTTTTTTGCACGGGAAGTCTGTGAGCTGAACCGACATGAACCTCGCTGACTGGGCCCGACCTTTAGACTATAACCTGTAACTTAACCAGTAGACTACAGCTAGTTTAGGCTTAAGGCTATTGTAATGTAAATAGGCCTACCACAACCGAAAACCGAAAATATCCAAAAATCGAAACATAATCGGCCCCAAGGGATAAGGGATACTCGACTGTACATGATTTCTTCATCACCCACTCCCTAACTTACTTTGCTTGTTCACATAGCCATGATTTTGTACATTACAGATTGATTGATCAACACTTCACACCCATGTGATGAACAGCAAAGGGGAGAATCTGAGACTGAATCGGCTTCCCACGGGGCTCTCAGTAGTTGGTTCCAATGTTGCACTGGTAGGTAGCAGATTGCTCACTCAGCCAGAAAGGCACCAAGAAGATAACAGAACTCGAGCATGAATGAGCAAAGCAGAGCAAGCTGGGAGCTTGACCCACCAGTTCAATTAATTCTGAGGATGTGGCATCTCTAACAAGTCTGACATTTATCTTCCTGCCCCTCGTTAACCAGACAACCGAGTGACCTGCTGGGTCCCCATGGAGGGATATTAGGGGTCAATCACATGTTAGCTAAATCATTAGTGCTGGGGTCTAGTGATGGCACCTTTCCCTGAGCTCAGGGCTTCCACTAGTGACACAGATGTCTTCAGTCTACATAGAGGCCATTATCTGCTTAGCCAGATATTGTTGAACAGGAATGCTGGAATCAGGGGAATGGTGTTATGAATCCTAGGATTCCACACACAAGATCCAATTAAAATCCTTCGCAGTTTGTTGTTGGGCTTCATAATAACCAAAGTTAAATCAAATCTTTGCATGAAATAATGACTTTCTAAAACAGCTGTGACCTTTAAGAATTGACTTCATCCTCCGTGACATCGCAGTATAATAGCACACAGACTAATCCCTTCCACTTGGACACTGGATCCATTTAGAACAGAAATTAACGAGCTGAGGTCAGGACATTTTAATCACTCAACTAAAGTTTCCTGACCTTAGTATGTTAAATAAAAATGACAAAAGAGTTCCAAAGAGATCTTTAGCTTATGTACTCATTAAAATAAATTGCTGTACTTTATGTTAGGCTATAATCCGTGTACAATATGCCACACCACTATCTAGTTTGGTTGAGATCCAGGCTCCATGGGTTGATATTTGAAACTTTAGTTCTGTTCCTCTGATGGATTCCCTAGAACACTGTGTCCCACGATTCTGGCTGAATGCCACTTAATTATGCTCTTGACAGACCCTCCAGAACTTGAGGTCATCCAAAATTCTGCTGCCCATCTCCCCACTCGCACCAAGCCCAGTTCACCCATCACCCCTGTGTTGGCTGGCTCAAGGTTAAGCAATGCCTTGATTTTAAAATTCTCATGTTTGTTTTGAAATCTCTCCATGGCTTTGTTTCTCCCTGTCTCCGTAATCTCCCCTAACTCCATAATGTTCCAAGATATCAACCAACTTTAGTCTCTTGAGCATTCCTGATTTTAATCGTTTTGGCTTTGGCGGCCATGACTTCAGCTGACAAGGCCCTAAGCTCTAGAATTCTCTCCCTAATCCTCTGCCTAGTTACCTCTCTTTGCTTCTTTAAGGCACTCCTTGGCCGGAATTTTCCCTGAAGTGCGGTGGCGGGCATGAGAAAAAGACATTTTTCCCGCCAGCCACAATCGCAGAATAACACTGTGCAGCAGAGGCCCTTCGGCCCATCGAGTCTGCACTGACACGTGAGAAACACCTGACCTACCTACCTAATCCTATTTACTTGGCCCATAGCCCTCAATGTTATGATGTGCCAAGTGCTCATCCAGTTACTTTTTAAAGGGTGTGAGGCAACCCGCCTCCATCACCCTCCCAGGCAGCGCATTCCAGACAAGGGCGGGTCTTTTAGCTAAACCATCTGCTTCCCGCCCCATTAATTAGGCAGCCACAGGAAAAACGCCGTATCGCTGGCGGGCGTCCTCCGAACTGCCCATCATACCGTTACCTCCCTGTTTCCTCACTCCTGGTGCCATATCTAAACTGCAGCCGCGCACACGCTTCTCCACGCTCGCAGCCCAGGACTGCTCCAGTAAAAACACGGCCCTGAAAGCCAAGAGGAGTTCAATGACCCATCACTGGAATGCCTTTTGGAGAGCCGCTCTGATGTCTCTGCCCCTGATCTGGTTACAGGAGGTCCAGCAATGTCACCACTCCGACTTGGGAGGCGGTGACAGTGGTGGTCAGTGCCAATGCTGCACAGAAGAGGTCGGCCATCCAGTGCAGAAAGAGGATGAATGATCTCATCCACGCCACCAGGGTAAGGCAACCATCTCATCACTCTAAACTCTCACAATCACAAGGCCATCACACATTCACTGGCATCTCACTCACTACCAGCTCAAGGGACATCACCACTCACTCTCTCTCACACACACCCTCAAATCTCAATCCGGCCTCATCTCCTTTGGAGACTGTCTCCTCAGCCCTCACCTCTCAGCATCTTGAGGCCAGTTGCACAGATCAACATGTGCCCCCACACACACCATGGGATACCCTCCCTTTCCCAGTACAGCCCTCACCCTGCAGCCTCTTCCCTTGCCTGAAGCCTCTGCTCCCCCTTCCCCAACCCTTAGCCCTGCAGCTGTTGAAAAGCCTTACGGCTGGTCTGGTAGGTAGAGACCTGCCCATGAGCCCCCTAAAAGTGATGCGGTGCTGCCCGCAAAGCCTGGCGCTGATGCCCGTGAGAAGCAAGGTAGGCAAACAAACCTCAAAGTCCCGAGCGAAGTGCAGGTCACCAGGTGCACCATCGTATGGTTGTGAAACATGTCGGTGTGTAACCATGCTGACCTGAGCTAACGATTCAGCGTGAAGTTGATTCCAGTGGACAGGGCTCATTATGAGATGTTAAAATATTGAAATTAGCTTCCCGGCGTGTGGTGGTGGGAAACGAGGCCCACCATTGACGGGCGGAGTGGACGATTGCAAATGGGTTTTACGATGATGTGAAACCGTTTTTTGCTGTCTCCCGATATTTCCTGCTCCTGCTATGACGCCTCCCACAAACATGTGTAGAAAATCCCGGCTCTTATAATCCATCTCTTCGACTAAGCTTTTGCTCACCTGTCCTGATTTTAGCCTATTTCGATCCCCCCACCCCACCCCCACTAGGGCTATCTGTACCTTGCTCGTCCTGCTTTCTACCCTTGATGTCCCCATTAGCACATTTCTTAGCTAATATCACCACCGTCAACACCTCTTTGTCCTTTTGTCTATGACATCTTTTAGCAATCTCCACCTATCACTGGCCCTCTATCCAGCTCTACCTGTCCCACCCCCCCCACTTAAACCAGCTTATATTTCACCTCTTTTCTGTTTTTCCTTGGTTCTGATGAAGAGTCATTTGGTCCCGAAACATCAACTGTATCTCTCTCCGCAGATGCTGTCAGACCTGCTGAGTTTTTCCAGGTATTTTTATTTTTGTTCTAGATTTCCAGCATCCGCAGTATTTTGCTTTTATCTTAGTGTTTAATTGACTGCCACTGGTCTTCAAGGAATGTCTACCTTGAAGAAGTATTGCACTTCTCTCCGTCAGGATTTTCGTATCTCTCTTTTGCCTTGTTCACCTTCATTGCTTTCCATTTCTCTCCTGGTGTTTGACAAGGTGTTTACTAAAACCCGCTTTCACAACCATATTTCATTCCTCAGTGACTGTCTCCGTCTCCGACTTACCCCACGTGGATTCCAACTGAAGTTCCATCCCTCGTGTTTTGAACCCACCCAGGATTACAGGTATCTCCGGGACATACAACGCTCCTCGGACTGCTGTTCTCGTTACATTCTGAGATCCACACTCAGTGCCATGCGCCGCCATATGAACACACTCGACCTCTCCCTCCAGCAGCACCGCCGCACCCTATTTCTAAGCTGTCCTTGCCCCCAGTTTCATTTTATTCTTCGTCTCATCCGACGCCTCAACAAGAAACTTTGTCTCTTTCTTTCAGGTGCAAAGGAACGCAAGCTCCAACAACTCATCGACACCAACACCCATCCAGGACCCTCCACCCCTGCCTGTCCCTCTGTCCCCACCCCATCTTACAATCCCAGCCCCGGCCGTGTATTCACCATACCCCCTGACCTTCCCCTCTCCGACGCTGAACGTTCAGTGCTCAGCAAAGGACTTAGTTTCATACCCTTACGCCCTCACCTCAATGAATTTCGGGCTCAGCACGATGCTGAACTCTTCTTCCGCCGCCTTCGTCTCCGTGCTCACTTCTTTGGGCAGGAGTCCTCTCCCCGTTCAATGGATCCTTTTACCCACCTCCAATATTCTCCCTCCACCTGGACCCCTCCCTCTGGAATTTACCTGCTCTTGATCTTTTCATTGAGAACTGTCGGCGTGACATTAGCCGTCTCAATTTCTCTGCTCCTCTCACCCACTCTAACCTGTCTCTCTCTGAACTTACTGCACTCCGTTCTCTCAGGTCCAACCCTGACATTGTCATCAAACCTGCTGACAAGGGTGGTGCTGCTGTTGTCTGGTGCACTGAACCCTACCTCACAGAGGCTGAGTGACAACTCACAGACACTTCCTCCTACCTCCCCCTGGAACATGACCCCACCACTGAACATCAAGCCATTGTTTCCAGTGTTGTCACTGACCTCATCTCCTCTGGAGATCTTCCTTCCACAGCTTCCAACCTCATGGTCTCCCAATCTCAGACGGCCCGCTTCTACCTCCTACCCAAAATCCACAAACTGGACACTCCCGGCAGACCGATCATGTCAGCCTGTTCCTGCCCCACGGAACTCATTTCTAGCTATCTTGACTCCATTCTCTCTCCCTTTGTCCAGTCTCTTCCCATCTACATCTGCGATTCCTCTCACGCTCTACATCATATCAACAATTTCCAGTTCACTGACCCCAACCGCTTCCTCTTCACCATGGACGTCCAATCCCTTTACACCTCTATCTCCCACCGGATTGGTCTGAGGGCTCTCTGCTTCTTCCTCGAACAGAGGCCCGAACAATCCCCATCCACCACTACTCTCCTCCGTCTGGCTGAACTTGTTCTCTCATTGAACAATTTCTCCTTAAACTCATCTCACTTCCTCCAAATAAAAGGTGTGGCTATGGGTACCCACATGGGCCCCAGCTATGTCTGTCTCCTTATGGGGTATGTGGAACATTCCTTGTTCCAGTCCTACTCAGGCCCCCTACCACAACTCTTTCTCCGGTACATCGATGATTACTTCGGTGCTGCTTCATGCTCTCATCTGGATCTGGAAAAATTTATTAATTTTGCTTCCAATTTTCACCCCTCCATCATTTTCACGTGGTCCATCACTGACACTTCCCTTCCCTTCCTTGACCTCTCTGTCTCAATTTCTGGTGATAAACTGTCCACCAATATCCATTACAAGCCTACCGACTCCCACAGCTACCTCGACTACAGCTCCTCACACCCAGCTTCCTGTAAGGACTCCATCCCATTTTTTGAGTTCCTTCGCCTCCGTCGCATATGTTCTGATGATGCCACTTTCAAAAACAGTTCCTCTGATATGTCTTCCTTCTTCCTTAACTGAGCTTTTCCACCCATGGTGGTTGACAGGGCCCTCAACCGTGTCTGGCCCATCTCCCGCGCATCCGCCCTCACACCTTTCTCTCCCTCCCAGAACCATGATAGGGTCCCCCTTGTCCTCACTTACCACCCTACCAGCCTCCGCATTCAAAGGATCATCCTCCGCCATTTCCGCCAACTCCAGCATGATGCCACCACCAAACACATCTTCCCTTCACCCCCCCGGCGGCATTTTGCAGGGATCGTTCCCTCCGGGACACCCTGGTCCACTCCTCCATCACCCCCTACACCTCAACCCCCTCCCACGGCACCTTCCCATGCAACCGCAGAAGGTGCAACACCTGCCCCTTTACTTCCCCCCTCCTCACCGTCCAATGGCCCAAACACTCCTTTCAAGTGAAGCAGCATTTCACTTGCACTTTCCTCATTTTAGTCTACTGCATTTGTTGCTCCCAATGCGGTTTCCTCTACATTGGAGAGACCAAACGCAGACTGGGTGACCACTTTGTGAACACCTTCGGTCTGTCCGCAAGCATGACCCAGACCTCCCTGTCGCTTGCCATTTCAACACTCCACCCTGCTCTCATGCCCACATGTCTGTCCTTGGCCTGCTGCAATGTTCCAGTGAAGCTCAACGCAAACTGGAGGAACAGCACCTCATCTTTCGACTAGGCACTTTACAGCCTTCCGGACTGAATATTGAGTTCAACAATTTTAGATCATGAGCTCCCTCCTCCATCCCCACCCCCTTTCCGATCCCCCTTTTTCCAATAATTTATATATATTTTTCTTTTCACACCTATTTCCATTATTTTTAAATGTATTTCCATCCATTGTTTTATCTCTACCTTTTAGCCTATTTTGATCCCCCTCCACCCCACCCCCACTGGGGCTATCTGTACCTTGCTCATCCTGCTTTCTACCCTTAATGTCACCTATTAGCACATTCCTTAGGCAATATCACCACCTTCAACACCTCTTTGTCCTTTTGTTTTTGGCATCTTTTGGTTATCTCCTCCTATCACTGGCCCTCTATCCAGCTCTACCTGTCCCACCCTCCCTTAAACCAGCTTATATTTCACCTCTTTTCTATTTTTCCTTAGTTCTGATGAAGAGTCATTTGGACTCGAAACGTTAACTGTATCCCTCTCCGCAGATGCTGTCAGACCTGCTGAGTTTTTCCAGGTGTTTTTGTTTTTGTTCTGATATTTCCCTACGTAGCTTGGTGTCAAATTTTGTTTTATAATGCTCCTTTGAAGCACCTTAGGGCATGTTACGGGAGCTGAAGGTGCTCCATAAATGCAACTTCTTGTTGTTCCATGGAAAATCACCATGTGATGAAACTTAAAAGTCATTTCATTCCCGTATCCACCCATTTGGAATTCCTTTCAGATGGACCCTCCCATCCAGCAAGATCTTTCAGATGTGGGGCTGGTGAAGAGCATTCTATCAACATGTATTGTTTCTGAATGCTCTCTTCAGCTCTGCTGATGTTCTTGGGGTGAAGTTCCCATGCAGGGCTGACCATCCTCCACTGCCTCTTCCCAAGGCAGTATCTTGCCTGCGTAGCTGTTCTTCATTCACAAGCTCAGGGAGTGAGTGTTGACAGTCTCGTTGGCTATGAGACGCATCCAATCCGAAGCCTACAGTTCCTGCATCAGCCTGAAAATATCATGGAAACAGAAACAGGAAGGGCATGGCGTCTTTCACTCAATCAGTGCTCCAGAGTGTAAAGGCGAGGAAAATCATGCTCAACTGTGTCAGTGCCAAAAAGCGCCGAAAAATATCTGGGGTGGGGGCGATGCTGGCGCGGTGTGGAGAGGAGGAGAATAAATAAAATCCTGACTGTGGCCAGTCCAAAGAGTCAAGAAAAGGGTCTGAAGAAGAATCATACAGACTCGAAATGTTAACTCTGTTTCTCTCTCTCCACAGATGCTGCCAGACCTGCTGAGTTTTTCCAGCATTTTCTGTCTTTGTTCAAGGAAAGGACAATTCTTGTTTAAATATTAGGATAAAATGTTAAGTTACACTTCCCCATGTCGCTGAATTAATAATTTCGTTCGGTCACATTTAATAACCAGTCATATTCTCAGAAGAGTACTGAATTCTGTGAGTTATTGTATCTTTCTAATTACTCTTGATTTTTATGATACATCCCATGAGTCATATTAAAGAAGATATCACCACTATCAATTTACTTTCCTCACCCACAACTACTTTGGGTGGTTTTACTTTTTATTTCAAGGCCTGTAAAGTTGAACTGAGCCTTGCCACTCTCTCTTAATACAAAAATGTCTGGATGCAGTCAAGGCAACAACACTCTGGGGAGAATGGGGGGTTTGGCCCTGGCTGGAGATAATGATCTTCATATTTTTGGCCCGTCCGGATGAAAAGTCAGCTTCAAGCCGACTCGCTCCACGCCAGTCTGCCCCCGCAGCCAAAGTGCGCTGTGGACGGGCTAAATTGGTGGAGAGTGGGACTTCCGGCCCTCAGCTGGGGAAGGACGCCCGCTTCCGGAGCTGCCGGCTAATCCAGCAGTCCCGTCAGTGCCAAGGGTGCATTAGCAGGCGCTGCTGAGACTGCAACCCCAGTCTTGAGAAGATGGATCCCAGAGTGAGGTAAGTCCAGGGTATTTTGGACGGGAAGGGTTTGGCCGGCTTAGGGAGGGAAACGGTGGGGGGTGGGGTTGGTGAATTTTGGAGAGCATGCAGGTAGGAAGAAAGGGGACACTATCTCAGGGGAACCGCCCCCAATGTGCACAGGGCACCCCTGAAGATAGTTCCCTCCTTCCTTTCCGCCCCTTTAAACACTTTTTTAAAAAGGCGGCCTGCCCACTCCTGCCCGACTGCCCACACCAATTGTATTATGGCGTGGGCAGCGTATTATCGGGGTTAATAAGCTCAACTGACCCCTGATTATTTATTTACCTACGGCAGGCGGGTTACCGATTTTGATTTCTGCCCACCCACTGTGTTATGGGGCTGAGCCCGGGGATGGGCAGGGAGGTGGTGGGTGATGGCTGGGGCACCAGCCCTATTTTACACGCACTCCCCCTCCCTGCTGAAAACATGACCGGCCGGAGCATGTAAAATCCAGCCCCATGTTTCTATTGTTCTACGTGTCCTGGAACTCAGCTCTTCCCACGAGAATCTGACACTGGCTCTAAGACAGGCTCATGGCAGGACAGGAGCATGTTGGTGTCTCCCATGGTATGGGCTCAGCTCCGAGTATCGCCCCTTGGCTCTGTTCAAATAGAATGCAAAGATCAAGGGAATTAATTAAACATCAGCCTGTGAAGTCTCACTCGTTTGTGATGACAGACATTTTTGGTTAAAAAAATAACTTACTTTGAGGTAATTCTGTCACAAACACAGCTCCAATTGTTTAAATAAGTTTGAAAATTGTCATTTGACTCAATATTTACACACGCTATATACATCTTTACTTGATCTCTTTCAGATAAATAGAGAGAGAGAGAGATTTTATTTGATCTCACAAATTGGGCAATACTGATATCAAGGCAGCATTTGACTGAGTCTGGCATAAGGAGCCCTAGCAAAAGTGGAGTCAATGGGAATCATGGGGAGAACTCTCCGCTGGTTGGAGTCATACCTAGCCCAAAGGAAGATGATTGTGGTTGTTGGAGGTCACCCATCTCAGCTCCAGGACATCACTGCAGGAATTCCTCAGGGTAGTGTCCTAGGCCCAACCATCTTCAGCTGCTTCATCAATGACCTTCCTTCCAGCATAAAGTCAGAAGTGGGGATGTTCGCTGATGATTGAACAGTGTTCAGCACCAATCGCAACTCCTTAGATACTGAAACAGTCCATGTCTAAATGCAGCAAGACCTGGGGCAGGATTTTGCCCTTGGCGGGGGCGCTCGGTGGGGGTGGGTGGGAAGCCGGCGATCGGTACCACACCGCGATTTTACCCAGGCGGGCCAAGGAAGGGTCGCCCAGTGTGGAAGGCGAGCAGCTGAGCTCAGCACTCGGTCACATGAGCAGGGACATGTCTTTAATTTAAGTGTAAAATTTTTATTTTATTTTGAATTGCTTTAGGAAACCTCATCCCGTCCGTGGATGAGGTTCCCTTAAAAAGTGCAATGGCCGCTTGGCGTTTTCGCCTGCCTCCCAAACGTAAGGTTGGACGGGCAGCATAAATTTGAATTTAATTAGCTTTCTAATGGCCTTAATAGGCCTTTTAATTGTCGGTGGGCGCGCGCCGGAGTTGGCAGCATGCCTGCCAAATGAAATATCGCAGGACTGCGCAATGATGTCGGGACGCTCGCCCGATGTCATCGCGCGTCATTTTACGCTCAGCTGGGTCGGCTGCACACCCGCCTGCCGAGCTCAATATTCGGATCCTGGACAATATCCAGGCTTGGGCTGCCAAGTGGCAAGTAACATTCGCACCACACAAGTGCCAGGCAACGACCATCTCCAACAAGAGAGAATCTATCCATCGCCCCTTGACATTCAATGGCATTACCATTGCTGAACCTCCAACTATTAACATCCTGGGGATTTCCATTGACCAGAAACTGAACTGGACTAGCCATATGAATACAGTGGCTACAAGAGCAGGTCAGTGGCTGGGAATTCTGCAGTAACTCACCTCCTGACTCCCCAAAACCTGTTCACCATCTACAAGGCACAAGTCAGGAGTGTAATACTCTCCACTTGCCTGGATGAGTGCAGCTCCCACAACACTCAAGAAGCTTGATACCATTCAGGACAAAGCAGCCTGCTTGATTGTCTTCACTGTCGCTGGGTCAAAATCCTGGAATTCCCTCCTTAACAGCACTGTGGGTGTACCTACATCACATGGACTGTAGCGACTCAACAAGGTGGCTCATCACCACCTTCTCAAGGGAAATTAGGGATGAGCCATAAATGCTGGCTTAGCCAGCGACGCCCACATCTCAAGAATAAATAAAAAAAGGTTGCATTTATTGCCCATTTTGAGGTTGCACTAAGAGAGTTCCTTGAATTTAATCGCTCCACCATTAATGGCTGAGCTTTCAGCTGTACAGGCCTGAAGCTTTGTAATTCTCACCCTAAACCTCTCTACCTCTCTCCTCTTTTAAGACCTTCCTTAAAATCTACCTTTTTGACCAAGTGTTTCGACACCTGTCCTAACATCTCCTTATGTGGCTCAGCCGCAAATTTTGTTTGATGATACTCCTGAGAGGCACTTTTGAATGTTTTACTTTATTAAGGGTGCTATACAAATGCACATTGTCTTCTGCTGAATCACTGCATTCCTTTTGGTGGTGACGTTGCTCCAACAATGGTGTTAGGTAGGGATTTCCAGGATTATGATCCAGCGATGGTGAAGGAATAGCAATAAAAATCCAAGTCGGGATGGTGTGTGATTTGGAAGTGAGATTGGAAGGGATGCTGTTCCCAAAACATTGCTGCTCCTGTCATAGGTGATAGGACTCGCAGGGCAGGAAGGGGTCAAATTAACATTGAAGAGTTGTTGTGAGGCAGTCTGCAGATCGTTGATACTACAGCCACATACACTGTGATGGGTTATAGGCTGGAATGTTCAATCCAATGACTAAGGAGCCAATCAAAAACGTTGCTTGACCCTTGATAGGGTTGAGCTTCTTGAGATTTGGGGCCATTTTCATCTAAGCGAGTGGTGAATGCTGCATTACACTCCTGACTTGACCCCTGGATGGAGTTTCGGCAGTCAGCAGGTGAGCCACTTGCCACCGAATACTCATTTGTCCCACTGATATGACTGACGTGGTTAAAAACATGGCCAACGGTGACCCTCAAGATGATAGGGAACTTGGTGATCGGGCCACCATTGAATGTCATGGGGAGGTGGCTGGTCTTTCTCTTGCTCGAAATAGTCATTACGACTGTTCATGTGGTGTGATTGTTATTCGCCATTTGGTTAGCCCAACTCTGGATGTTATCCAAGCCCTGCTGTTGGCTGACATGAGCACTTCATTATCACAGGCATTACGAATGAAGATGAACACTGTGGAATTATCAGTGAACAGCCTCACACCCTGAGGCTGATTCCTTCCCAGTGAAGTGAGGCACTTAGCGCTAGCGAGGAAATTATAGTCATAAGCCCAAGAATTTCACCCATTTACATGAATTGGAAGCATTGCGAGATGGCCCATGATGTTCCAACCAGTGATCTCTGTGACCTCCTTTCCTCACTGGGACCAGCAATTGAGAAATCTGGAACCCTCCTCCCCGCAGGCTGCGGATGCTGAGTTGATAAACAATGAGGAAGACGGTAATAGAACCCATCTGGTTCACTAATGTCCTTTAGGGGAGGAAATGTGCCGTCCTTACCTGGTCCGGCCTACATGTGATTCCAGACCCACAGCAATGTGGTTGACTCTTAAATGCTCTGTGAACAAGGGCGATTAAGGATGGGCAATAAATGCTGGCCTAGCCAGAGATGCCTACATTCTGTGAACAAATTTAAAAAAAATAAACCTCAAGAGGACACAGGACAGGTTAGTGGGATGGGTGGATTCATGGCAGACAAAATTCAATGCAGGAAAGTATGAGGTGATAAATTTTGGTAGGAAGAATGAGGACAGTTAACACGAGATAAATGGTACAAATTTAAAAGGGGTGCATGAACAGAGAGAGTGTTCATGTATAAATCTTTGAAGGTGGCAGGACAGGTTAACAAAGCAGTTAATAAAGCAAATGGCATCTTGGGCTTTTAAATAGGGACATGGGGCACGAAAACCAGCAAGTTAATGTTAAACCCTACGTGAGACACTAGTCCGGACACAGATGATGTACCATGTCCAATTCTGATCACCATATTGTAGGAAGGAGGTGAAGTCTTTGGAGAGGGTACAGAGAACATCTACCAGGACAGTTCCTGGAATGAAGGGTTACAGTTATGTGGACAGACGGGAGAAGCTGGGGTTGTTTTCCTTCGAGAAGAGAAGCTAAGAGGAGATTTGTTAGAGGTGTTTGAAGGATTTAGATTGAACCACCAAAGAGAAACAAGAGACATGAGGAATAGCTTTTTTTATGCAGTCAGCATTTGAAATGCACTCCTTGGTAGAATAGTGAGCACCACCACCTGTAAGTTCCCCTCCAAGCCACTCACCATCCTGACTTGGAAATATATCGCCGTTCCTTCACTGTCACTGGGTCAAAATCCTGAAACTCCCTCCCTGACAGCGCTGTGGGTGCACCTGCACCACATGGACTGCAGCGGTTCAAGAAGGCAGCTCACCACCACCTCCTCAAGGGCAATAAATGCTGACCTAGCCAGCGACAACCGCATCCCGTAAATGAATTTAAAAAAATACAGTTTCAATGGGCGGAAGGAAGGAAACTGGATAAATACTTGAGGGAGAAAAAACTCAGGGTTGTGGGGAAAAGGGCAGGGGAGTGTCTGAAGCACTCTTTCAATGAGCCAGCACAGACTTGACGAGCTGAAAACTTCCGCCCAAGCTGCACTCTTCTATGGTCTGAATTTTTCACTCGTCGGGTGCACGCGATCGGAGGGCCTGGGAGCAGACGGGAAACAGGCCCCCGGCTGTGATCGGCCCCCGACCGCGATTGGCCCCCGACCGCGATTTCACGCTGGCTGACCAATTAACGGACAGCCGGTGTGAAACGGGCGCTGAGAAAGGCTCAGCGCTGCCGCTGGTGGCGGGAGGAGGGCAGGTGCCAACGTCACCGTGGGTGCTGGTGAGCGCCCCCAGTGGGTTCCCTGAAGGCAGACGGGTACCTCGGGGGAGCCGCAGACCCCCACAGAATAAACAAAACAACAAAAATGCTGCAAAACATGTCCATGCAGCACAGTCAAGCACCTGAAAGCAAACCTCATTAAAAACCCGTCCCCGGATATCTCTCTTTATTTTATGTCCCCACGGAGATTTCACCCCCCCCCCCGGATCGAGCTTTGAGCAAAAATGTAAAGGCCGCCCGGCCAATTAGCCCGTCCGCCAACCGTTAAAGTGGACGATAAATTGCTTTCAATTGGCTCCTCAGATTCTGTGCATTGGAGCTATCAAGACCAATAGAGTTTTGTTAGGAAAGGGCATCAAGAGATATCAGTCAAAGATGAGCAAATAGGGGGTGAGGTACAGATCCAGCATTATCATCGTACCACAGAACAGGCTCAATGGACTGAATGGTCCAGACTGTTTCTATGGCCAGGAATTTGCCCTCGTCGGGCGGGCTTGGCGGGAGTGGTCGGGAAGCCAACCGCTGCCCGTGATCAGGGCCCGACCACGATTAAGGCCGGCCCAGCGTGAAACATTGCGCTGCAAAGCGCTGCTTGTGTGTGGGCGGGGGAGGGGGAGGGGGAGGGGGAGAGCGAGCGGGGAACTCCGCTCATTCCCGCACATGCTCACAGGAAAAGCCCCCTGAGTGAGGCTCCGACCTGCCTCAGGGAGACGGAGTTTAAGAATTAAAAATAAATAATTTTAAATTGTTAGCAAACACGTCGCCTCATGTGACTCTGTCACGTGAGCAGGGACATGTTATTAATGATAAAAGCAAAATGCTGCGGATGCTGGAAATCTGAAACAAAAACAGAAAATGCTGGAAAAGCTCAGCAGGTCCAGCAGCATCTGCGGAGAGACAAACAGGGTTAACGTTTCGAGTCCCTATGACCCTTCTTCAGCAAAAAATTTAATTCAATTATTACTTTAATGGCCTTAATAAGGCCTTTTATTTGTTGGCGGGCGTGCTGCCATCTCCCACACGTGCCCGCTGACCGAAATATCGTGCCAGGGCGCGATGATGTCGGGGTGCTCGCCCCACATCATCGTGCGTCATCTCACGCTCATTTGGGTTGGGCACGCACCCGTCTGGCGAGTGAAAGATTCTGGCCTGTGAATCAGCTCCATAACATTTCCCTAGTGTCAGATGCTCAGTGCTGTTAGCGGTGATTCCGATTCCTTTAGAAAGCGAGTCGTAGACTGTTTAAAAGCTTTTGCAAATTGAGCAGTTTAATCTTGAGTGGTTTGAAACCACATTCTGGTGAAGCTTTTCTACTCTGAAGATATTTCTTAGCCAGCCCGATAGCAGGTGCTTTACTGTAACAACATAAAGTTTATTGCCTGGGCATTCTGGGCCAATTAAAATGCTAATTTTAATTAAAATGCATTAGCCCACTGCCATTAATTTTATTGTCCATTGCCTTGTTAGGAGCTTGGGTCAGAGTCAGCCTCAGGCCCATTTATAACAGATCGAACCCATGTTGGTCAGGAAACACTCTGTCTCTCGTCTGATTATTTAAATGCATTGACTTATTGACGGAGGAAACGTTGGGGAGTTCTCCCCAGGGTCCAGGCCAATATTAATCCTTCAGCCAACATTACTATAACTGACTACCTGGACATTATCACATTGCTGTTTGGGGGAGCTTACTGTGTGTAAATTGGCTACTGTGTTTTGCTACATTACAATAGTGACTATGGAATGGATTTTCAATTGCCGGTGGGATTGGGATCGCGTGCGGGCACGATTTAAAAATGGGAGTTCCCAGAGGTCGTCCCTGGATCGAGATGCACTGCGATTTTCAAATGGAGGGCAGGGGTGGTGATGGGGGTGGGGGGGTGGTGCTGCATTGGGGGTGGTGGGGGTGGTTGGGGGGGGGGAGGTGTTGCTGTGGTGGGGGGGGCGGCAGGGGTAGTGGAAAATGGCCAACCACTTGCCTTTAAGTAACAGCCTATTGAGCTCCCTGTGGGGTTTGTTAATGGGCCGGGGAGAACGAGGTTGGGATTTTCGATTAATTCAGCGAACCTGAACAGTGTGGCGCACATCGGTGCCCAGCTGTCATGCTCATTGCAGGCAGATGTCAAAGTTTGTTTTTGATTGATGTAAACCGTCAGTTCAGGGGACAATTTGCGCCTCTACGAAGCTCCTCTAAGGCCTCCTGCTCTATTTGGCAAGGCAGGGGCAGATCCCATCCAGGGCCAGGAAGAAAAATCTGGCGCTTCTCCTGTTTCTGGACTCTTTATTCCACCCCTCGCCACCCCAAACCACCTCCCCGCCCCCGCCCGCTCAATCATGCATGACATTTTTTTCCCTCTTTCAAGATTCACCAAAGAATCACAGAAAGCTCCTCGTAAAATGATAATGCCCATTGTTGGCACCTGGTTACAAATATTGTCCGATATATATGCAACATGGGTCATTAATGTTAAGAGCGGCAATGATATTATGCAGAGTTGGCTTGTGTGCACCCCATAAGTGATCCTACTGCGACTATCAAACATACCAGAGACGATAAATTTTACTTCAACAATATCGTGCAGTATTGTTAATTTGACAGGAGAATATCCCATTAGCTACCTACAACACTCTGCAGATGATCACACTGATTTCTGTGTCTGCCTCAGTATTTATGAACATATTCTGCACATTGCACCATATGGACACAGTTACAGTAAATTCATAATTAGGGGAAAGATTCAATACTTGCAGCTCAGATAAACTGCACAAGGTCTTTTCCATTCTGTAGAAAAATCAGAAGACTTTCTCCTGCCTGGGTGCATGATATTATTCAATGTAATTATTTCATACAAGGGGTGTAATTGGATCCTATTTTATCTCACAGGGTAGAAAGATCAAATGATTCCTCAGAACAAAGTGGAATAACTGAACAACATAGGTCTTCACTGTCAGTGAGAAGCATTGGAACCCTCAGGTGTCTCTGCAACTTTCAAGCGACCAGAGGACAAAGACTGAATGGTTATATCTGTTTTTTCTTGATCAGAAAGTCTGAAGACTCTGCTGGTTGCTGCTTCTCACTACAATATATTTTCAATATCTACTATGCAACACAGCTTTATCACAATGTTTCAATCCCTCAAAAAACTCACAAAAGCACCAAGATAACATGGGATGATAAGTACGTAAACAACAGAATAAGATTGAAGACAATGGAAAACACTCCTGAGAAACATGTGCAGTATAAAACAAGTTACCAATTTACAATGAGCCCATTATGCACTCCTGTCTGGGCAATTTCACCCTACAATGCCTGCTCACAGTAAGCTTCCCTTAGCAACAAAATATACAGAACTCCAGCCATGATTCCACCCTCTGTTGCAAGGTAATTATGGATGACAAAGGCCAACCAGCCCAGCTCATCTTGTTCATCCAGAATGACATACGAACATGCAAATTAGGAGCAGGAGTCGGCCATTTGGTCCCTCGAGCCTGCTCAGCCATTTGATAACATTGCCCACATTATACCAGTGACTACAACTCGAAAGTACTGAATTAGCTGTAAAGCAATTTGGGACATCATGAATGGTGCTATATAAATGTAGATTTTGTCTTTCTTTCATTACACCTGCAGGCAATAGGCAGAGTGACTGTAGCAATGGTGAAATTGGAGGCCTAATGCTGATTCTCTAAGGATAATTAATCACAGAGGAATCAACTGATGTTAGGAAAGTGGCTACAAAGAAATCATTACATTTACAAAACAATTCAACTCTGTAGCTAATACAACCTTACCATTCTGATTTCTCTGGCACCAATCCACAATGTACCATAAATGGCATCTGCCTTTTTACGCTAATGACACTATCCCCAGGACTTGTCAATCAGACATCTACCAGCAGCTCAGGAAAATGTAGATTGAATTGTTGATCTGAATTTTTCAAAGGATGATACACAGTACAAAAATTCAGTACGGCCTTAACTCAAGAATTGGATTGTTTCCCCTTCTCCCAGAAGCTGTCATACAAATTGTGTTGTACGCTGTGAATTTACAGTCTATCTGGGGTGAACCTAGGATGGAGTAGAGATTTGTAAGACTTTTCTTTAAGTAATCTCCTAGTGACAGATTGGGATTTCATTCCCAGAATTTGCAAGAGTAATGAAATGGGCGATAGTGAGTCAACCCCCTGTTTTGCATCAATCATGGTTTTTAGTTCCTTACTCTTATTTTGATGAGGCCCAAGATTCTCAAGCCTCTGGTACATCAACACAGCACCTCATTAGAATTGTGTCTACCTACTTTAGGGTGTAATGAAAATTTAGGCTGCTATTTATATGCTGGTTTAAATTCAGAAGAGAATTTTGAGAAGTGTACAGTATTTACTTCTGTGGCACTAAACCACCATAACCCACCCCCAAACCCCACCGCACTTAACCCACACACCAACACCCTCCCACACACCCCCATCCACCTCACCCTCCCTCACCCCCCAGTGCCCCAACAGTAGCCCCCCAATCCCTGCCCACAGCATCCAATTGTCTCTAAAATTATTACAGGGATTTGACCTACTATTTTTCAAGTAGATATTCAACCAAGGGCACTCTCCTGACAGTTGCTGTGAATGGAAACTACTGCTGCTGATCTTTGGGCAGCTTTGTGGTATTCTGGTAGGCTTTTCAAAAGAAAAAATCAAAGCCACGATGCTGACTCAAGGTCAGAAGCAGCAGCAGCACAGCAACTCAGTGAAAGTAACCTGAAATATCGGCTTTAAAAAGAGCGGAACTGTTAAGGCAGACGGTTCAGGTTTTTTTTAAAGCCGATCTTTCAAGTCTGCGACTCTGACTGCCCAGACTGGACAACGAGAAACTCCGTTCACAACCCTGAGCCTAGGACACCCCTAGCACCCAGGCCTTGGTGCTTGGCACCTTCTGCACCCCCCTCTCTGGGCCCTGGTCCCTTCATGGCTGCCATCTGCTGGCACCAGGTAGGCAGATTTCGCCTCCTGGGGGACGCTTGGTGCCAGTAATTGGGCGTCGGGCTTGCCGCCTGCCCAGTAACTGCGTGGGATCGGGACCCGGAATTTGTCCAGGCATCGTGCTCCCAATTCGCCTTTGAAAATCCAGCTCTACGGCCAGGATTTTACCTTCGGTGTGCTGGGGGGGGCAGTGCCCGACACACCGGAACGTAATATGACACACGGTGATGTCGAGCATGCGACCTGATGTCACCGCGCACTCGCGCGATATTGCGTTCGCTGGACACGTGCCGGAGTCGGCTGCGTGTCCGCCAATAATTGAAAGGCCTATTAAAGCCATTAAGGACTTAATTAACTTGAAATTTACGCTGCCCGTCCAACCAAATGGTTGGCGGGGAGGCGAAAAGGCCAAGCGGCCTTTACATTTTTTAGGAAACCTCATCCGTGAGCAGGATGAGGCTTCCTAAAACTAATACTAACTAAATAAAACCTTTTCTTTGAAAATAAAAACATCTCCCATCTCATGTGACACAATCACAAGAGTGGACATGTTTCATTCAATTTTTGATGTTTTTATTTATTTTTTAAAAAAGCGCTTCAATCTCCCTGAGGCAGCTCCGTGCCTCAGGGAGGTTAAAGCGCTCTTTTGCGTGCATGCGTGAACTCCGCGCTAGACCCGACTCTCCCTCCTCCCCCGGCCCTGCACAGGTCGCGCTCAGCGTTACCGCTCGCCATCCACGCAGGGCAGGCCTTAATTGTCCCGCCCCATGAAATCGCGGTGTGGAGCTCATCACGGCTCCCCGACTGCCCCCTGACTGAGCCCGCCCAACGCGGGGAAATCTCAGGCCGATATTTCAAAAGTACTTCATTAGTTGTAAAGTGCTTTGGAACATCCTGAGGTTGTGAAAGGTCATATATGTATATAATAGCAAATCTTTACTTCTTATCATATCTAGCTATGTTATAAATGCAACAGTGAGAAATCAATGGATCATGAGACATGCGTATATAACAATGTCAGACATTGCTTTCGCAGCTCAGAGCAGAACGGGACAAACAAACAAACACTTTGCACATAAACGCACGACTGGCCAATACAATGTGCAGAGGCCATTGTTGTTTGGATTATTTCCTGCATTTCAATAGTGACTACACTTAAAAAGTACTTCAATGAGAGAAGGTAAGAGAACAATTAGATTTTGTTCACAAGTGTCTAACCTTTTGAGCAGGGCCAATGTTAAAATAAGAATTAGTCATCACAAGTGTATATTTTTAAATAATTAGAAACCCTATTTATCACATTTAACAGTCTCCACAATAAACACTGAGAACTCAATTTCCTATTTCTCTGATATGAAATGTATCCTCTCTCTCTAGGGTCAAAAGCCAATTCAGAAAACCAGGAGGATTTGGGTGCATGTTGGTAAGAATATTAACCCGGTGAACTCCTGTCTCTGAGCACGTGTGCTGCAGGAGTTTAACTAGCTAAAGCCATACAACTTGCTAGTACAAACCACCGGTACTCTTCCCATGGTTTGTCCAGCCTGCTCCACCAAATCTTTTGAGGTATTTATTTGCAAGGTTAGCTGGGGCTAATTAGGAATAAACACCCTTTCCTCACTGTGATGTCTACTCCTCCAACTGGCATCTGCGAGACCTGTTGGCCAGCCAATCACCTCCTCAGAGTACAGCTCAGTAACTGGAATTCCAATTCTGCTACAGGGAGCATCAACTCAATTCCAGTCTCCCATTACCATGTGTTTCAGCTTGAAGCCACCTCAATCCCCAAGAGATCCGGCAATGCTTGGACTTTAAAATTCTCATCCCTGGTTTCAAATCACTTTATGGCCTTGACCTGCCCTATCTCCTCTAGTCCTACACCCCCAAGTTCTTTAAATTTCTCTTTGAAATCTGGCCTCTTGGAAGTCCACGATTTTAATCACTGCATCATTGGCAGCCCTGCCTTCAGTTGCAAAGGCACAGAGCTCTGGAATTCCCTCTCTAAGTGAGGTCACTGGGGGTACAGTCCCTTCCTTCCATCGATCAGGATCACGTGATGTGCTATGGGGGCTCAGACCAGTGGGCTTGTAGCTCGGACAATCTGTGGGGCGGAGTTTCCTGACGAGGGTCCTGGTCGAGTGTGAAAGCATCTGTAAATCTCTCCGTAATAAACTTAGTTGATGAAACCTGTCTGCTCTGTCGAGTCATCACACTAAGCCTCTCCACCTCTCTACATTTCTCTCTTTTAAAATGCTCCTTAAAATCTATCTCATCTGTCCTACTGCCTTACAATAAAATTTTGGTTATTAACGCTCCTGTGAAGTAGTACCTTGGGACATTTAACTACATTAAAGGCTATATATAAATGCAAGTTTCGTCAGTCTAGATGCAGTAAAATTAGCTAAGAAGGAAAACCTATGGGCCAGCCTCCTGATGCCGCTCCTTCAGTTCAGAGGAAAAGTTTTATATCTGAAATATCAACTGTGTTTGTCTTCTAAACAGATGCTGCCTGGCTTGTTCAGTATAGTGTTTAATTGTTCAATTCTTTGATTAGGGGAGTCTGGTAACAGATCTATACTCACTGTGCTTGATTGGTTAAGCCTGGGCGTTGACTCAGAGAAAAGTAAACAGACACCGCAGAAGCTACTAGAAGCTGAGCTGGAAGCATGGGGTAGACATTTTAAAGCATAGTATAAAACTCTGTAAATAAAGTCCTTGCACACTTGAAAACTAGTGTCATCTCTGCATTGCTGAGGTAAATCAAAAATATAAAATATACAACATTGAATACCTCCAAATCTTTCAGTTTTTGTACCACTCTTTCACTGCCAAGTTAAGCATTCTATTGTCAGAGGTCATGATCAAACTCCTGATTCTGGTATGGTGAATGGCACCAGCATTTCTCAGACTGCAGTCTCAGCTAGCATTTCAGTCTGTTCTTGCTATTGGCCATTAATTTGAAAAGCTCTAAGTGTCCCAGCGATGGTGTCTGAGGCAACAATGCAGTAATTAATTGTCAATGAATCACAGTCCCTTGTGCTTAAGGTTTAGGGTCTAAATGTGTCCTTAACCTGATTTACTCTAATGTAACTAAATCCCAAAAGAAGATCTGGTATTGGAATTGATTAACTGACTGACCTGCTTTGCTGGTTGGATAACTGATACGATAATCAGCCCTGAAATGTTAACTTCTCTTTGCGAAGAGATATACTGAAGACAAATCTTTGAAGTCACTGTAGTTTCACAGTGAAGGCATTTAAATAGCTAACACACGAAGGAAAGGAGTGAAATCCTCCAATGAATATGGATGGACTATTTCAGGTGCACTCATAATATGGCTTGGGGACTCTTTGTACTTCACCCTTCTCTTGCCATTCCACCCACCCTTCGTCAATAGTCCTATGAGTTTGGCTGTTCTCGTTCCCAAGGCCTCCATGTTCAGTTGTCAATTTAGTGCTACTCCATTTCCTTTGTGTGCTCTCTGGCAAGAGAAAGCAAGGAAACATTTCTAGGAGCCAGGACTATTCCAGCCAAATGAAAGGCCCTATTACTGGCTCATTAGTGTTTTTTTCTTTCTCTTCCTATGGTGAAATGCCTGTTTGACATTTAACCACAGTGGCATGATTCAAATTAAGAGCAGATTATGTGGGAAATCCCAGGCAAAGACCTTTCTGGCAACTGTGGTGTGTTCTTGAGGGCACACAGGATCTTTTGAACAGGATCTTAGTAGGGATTATGTGTCTCATGACTTAATGAATAATAATGTCATGATTACACTGATGATCTGACATGTAGCATTATATTAAGATTGATGAATCCTACTACGCAGCACCAAATTGCCTTTAAAGTTGTAAAATACCCATGGTGCTTCACAGGAGTGCTATGAAACAAAATTTGATACTAAGCCACATGAGGAGATATTAGAATAGCTTAATCAAAGAGATATGTTTTAAAGAGCGTCTTAAAGGAGGATAGAGAGGTGAGGTGGAGAGACTTAGGGAGGGAATTCCAGTGCTTAGGGCCTAGGTGGATGAAGGCAAGTCTGTCAATGGTGGAGTGATAAAAACTGGGGATGCGTAAGACACCCGAAATGGAGGGGCACAGACATCTTAGAGGACTATAGAGTTACAGGAGATTACATGGTGGGAAGAGGTGAGACCTTGGGGGGATTTGAAAAGGACGAAAATTTTAAAACTGTGGTGCTCCTGGACTGGGGGCCAATGTAGATCAGCAAGAACAGGGATGATGGGTGAACGGGACTTTGTGTGAGTTAGGATGGGCAGTTTTAGATGAGCTAAGATAATGTGGAAGGTGCAAGGCTGGGGGATGGTTAGGAGAGCTTTGGAATAGTTGAGCCTAGATCTCCCGTGACATATTAGAGTACCAGCTGGCTGTCCCATGTGATTTCCCACAAAACTGGGTCTCAACCTAAACCAAGCTGCATGCAGTAAGGAACATATGTTTTTCATCTGAATATGAGTAAGTCCTGGTGGAAGGATCGAACTGATAAAAGTTAGGGGAATTATGTTAGAAAGGAGATGGAAAATGCTGAGTAGGGTAACCTAAAAGTGGTTACAGATCAGTGCTGGAACCCTTCCACTTTCTCATACTCATTAGCAAACTGGATTCAAATTTGCAGTAGATACAATATTAAGGGGGGGCAGTTGATTCTGAGAAGGTGGCTCAGGAACTAGAAAATGAGTTGGGACAAATTACGCAAGTGGGAAGATCAATGGTAGAGGAAATTTAATATGGACAACTGTAAAGGACAGCAGAGCTCCAAGAAGAAGATCTACCACCATCTCCTCAGGACAACTAGAAGGAGAGATACATTCAACTTTGCCCATCATCCTAAGAACTAAAAAGTACTTTTTGTATATGTTCTTGCCTAAAAGGAGTTGAGACTATTCCAAAGTAATTTTACAGATATCAACCAAGTGAGGTTCTCACCTTATTGGTCTGTAATTGAGTTCAGCCCAGTTCCTTAAGGCAAAAGACCAGTTCCTTAATTAATCAGTTAACACCCCAGCACCCACCCCTCCTCACCCACCCTTTGTTTATGTAACTTTCCCAGTTTCATGTTCATGACCAAAAGAAACAATTGCTGGCAAATCAGGCCTCGAAATCTGTGGGATGAATGGGAAAACAATCGTGGGGGGGTGAACTTCCTCCACTTCATGGAAATAAAACTCCACTTATATGAATTTGGCTCCTGCAAAGCCTAGAAACTGCACCACTTGGTGAATCACACAGAACAGCCAGACCTACAGAGGTCCAGAGGCATATGGGTTTGATGACTGTCAAGGAAAACAAGGATTACCAGGAATAGGGATTTATCAGATGTAGGCAGTTTGTGGTTGCAGCCCAACAAAATCCTCTTAAAAGTCTGCAAACAGTTTGAGGCCAAATTGGTCTTTGCATCCAATTGGTTTCTGGTTCTAGGATTTTATTTACTGCACATAATCAGAGTCGGGAGAAAGAAAATCATTGCAGAGGAAAATGTTTTAAAAGCGATTATTGGCATCTATTCCCTTGAAATGATGTTTTATTCTCTTCCTCCTGAAGCCGCCCTGCATCATTCACTTTCTTCAACTATTCTGAAATCCCTGTTTTCTAAAATGATCTTATCATTTATCTTTACAGCCACTCATTCACTCATCCCTACAGAAAATACAGACTTTTCCTATATGTGCCTGACATCGGTCACCAACTTTCCTTTCATCATCTTAACCAATGTTCTAGTATTTCTGGTTCACCCTGAAGTAGTTCTCCAGTTTATCCTTATCCCTGCCACTCTTGCAAATTTCTGGAGTCCTCTCTCTGTTGCTTTAGTTTCAGTACTAACCCAATAATTTTGTTTTTCCAAAATTTTCTCATAACTAAATTTCTTTGATGCTGGGAATTAGCCTTGTGGCCTTTCTCTACACAGGTGAGGGGATCCTGTGATTTAATATCAGTTTAGTTTTGAGCATTGGAGCAGGCAGGATAGCGCTGATTTGGGTTCTCAGTCCCTGTCTCCATTACACAAAGAATCAAACTACAGCCTGACACTTGTCAGCTGTCCAATTTGGCATTGCTCCCAGCAATCAGGTCATTGAAGGCAGGTGAATCAAATAGGGTGAAAGTAAATTTAATGAGATACTGAGTTGTTCTGACCTGGAATGTATTGCCTAGCAGGGTGGTGGAGGCAGATTCAATCTTAGCTTTCAAAAGGGAATTGGATATATTCCTGGAAAGGAACAATTTGCAAGGCTATGTGATAGAACAGGAGATGTGGGCATCACTGGCAAGGCCAGCATTTGTTGTCCATCCCTAATTGCCCTTCACAGTAGTTAAGAGACAACCAAAGTGCTGTGGGTCTGGAGTCACACGTAGGCCAGACTGGGTAAGCACGGCAGATTTGCTGCCCCAAAGGACATCAGTGAACCAGATGGGTTTTTGCAACAATTGGTGATAGTTTCACGGTTACAATTACTGAGAGTAGCTTGCAATTCCAGATTTTTAAATTAATTGAATTTCAACTCCAGCAGTGACGAGGTGGATTTGAACTCCAGCACTAGCCTGTGCCTCAGGATTACTAGTCTGGTGACATTATCACCCTTCAAAGAGCTGGAAAAAGCATGATGAACTGAATGGCCTCTCCCTATTCTGTGAAAATGAACCAATATCTTAAACTGATAAAGGCTTATCCATTATCAAAAGAGGAAGTCTACCAGGTGGAACAGTATAATGAGCCCTGGAGGTCTTATATTTGAGATTTGCCTGCAAATGGCAGTAATATGACCATAAAAACGTAAGAAGCAGGAAAAAGAGTAGGCGACACAGCCCCTCAAGCTAGACAACTATTCAATAGGGTCATAACTAACCTTCAACCCAAACTCCACTCTCATGTCTGACCACCATCTCTTAAGATTCCAAGGCCAGGATTTTGCCCTCTTCGGGCGGGCTCAGTGGGGGCAGATGGGAGCAATTGGGAGGCTGACCACTGCCCGTGATGGAGCCGTGGCCGCAATTTCACGCTGGTGGGTCAATTAAGGCCCACCCAGTGTGAGACGCACGCTGCAGTGCTTAGCACTGCCTGTGTGTGGGTGGGGGTGGGGGGGTGGGGGGGGGTGGTGGTGGTGGTGGTGGTGGTGGTGGTGGTGGGGGGCAGGAGTGTAAGTGGGGAACTTTGTGCATGCGCGCAGGTGCGCACAGGAAAAGCTTCCTGAGGCACAGAGCGGCCTCAGGGAGATGAAGATATATATAAAAAAAAAGAATTTTAAGTTGTTAAAATACATGTCCCGTCATGTGATTCTGTCACATGAACAGGGATATGTCAGAAATCAGTACGAAAATTTAAAACATTTTTCTAATGACGGATCAAAACCTCATCCTGCCGGTGGATGAGGTTTCCTAAAAAATGCAAAGGCCGCTTGACCTTTTCGCCTGCCCCGCCCACCGTAAGGTTGGACGCTCCCGCCGACTGAAATATCGCGCAAGTGTGCGATGACGTTGGGATGCTCGCCCGACGAGCAGAAAATTCTGCCCCAAGAACCTATTGATCTAAGTTTACTCGATGACTGAACATCCACGGCTCTCTGGGGTAGAGAATTCCAAGGATCACAACCCTCTGAGTGAAGAATTTTCTCCTCATCTTAATCCTAACTGGCCAACCCCCTTATCCTAGAGATTACATCCCCTTGTTTGAGGCTCTCCAGCCAGGGAAAGTTCAGTGTGAACATGGATAGAAAAAGATTGAAAGATGAAAAGATAAACTTCAAAAGGGGTGTACTTGAAACAGTTCCATCAATATGAATTCCAGCTTTAAAGTACTTTCTCCCCATAACTGTCACATATAGCTTTCTTTGACCTTGGATGAGTATTCTCAGGATTAAAAATTTATGCATAATCTTTTTGCCATCGTGATGTGAAACCTACAATGAAAGCCTCATGAGATCAATTTGAAAGAACTGTAGCTTGTGGCAAACAGGACTTAAAAGGGCTCTTATTATCATTTTAAAATATCATGCAAGACAGTATAGTGCCTCTATGCAGAGATCAGTAAAACACACATTCCAGGTACCACCTAAGCCTGAAGGAAGCTGCATGTGATTAAAGTTTCCGCTTTTATTTCAAATATTATTAATACAGGCTTCCATGATTTGGCAATTCTCTGTAAACATACATTTGCTCTTTGCAAACTTTAATGGTTAGATTCCGCCTGCTTTGTCACAGCATTACCCAATGAACACCTATTAATAAGCCAAACCATTCATAGCAACAGAAAGGGAGAGACATATGGGACGGAGGAACATAAAGATACATTTCAATTTAGGAATCACAGACTTGTTACAACACAGGAGGAGGCCATTCGGCCCATTGTGTCTGCACCAGCACTCTGAATGAGCAATTCACCTAATGCCATTCTCCTGCCTTCTCCCCATAACCTTGCACATTGTTTCTTTTCAAATAACAGTCTAATTCTCTCTTGAATGCCTTGAATGAACCTGCCTCCGCCACACTCTCAATGTATTCCAGACCCTAACTACCTACTCTGTGAAAAAGTTTTTCCTCGTGTCGCTTTTGCTTTTTTTGTCAAATACTTTAAATCTGTGCCCTCTCATTCTCGATCCTTTCAAGATTGGGGACAGTTTCTCCCTATCTACCCTGTCCAGACACCTCATGATTTTGAACACCTCTATCAGATCTCCTCTCAGCCTTTTCTTCTCCAATGAAAACAGTCCTACCTTCTCCAGTCTATCTCTACACTGAAGTTCCTCATCTCTGGAACCATTCTTGTGAATCTTTTCTGCACTCTCCAATGCCTTCATATCCTTTCTAAAGTGTGGCCCCCAGAACCGGATGTAATACACCAGCTGAGGCTCAACTAGTGTTTTACACAAGTTTAACATAACCTCCTTGCTCTTATGCTGTATGCCCCTATTAATAAAGCCTAGGATATGATATGCTTTATTAACCACACTCCCAACCTGTCCTGGCGCCTTCAATGACTTATGCACATATACGCCCAGGTCCTTCTGCTCCTGCACCCTCTTTAGAATTGTCCCCTTTATTTTATATTGTCTCTCCATGTTCTTCCTATGAATTACTTCACATTTCTCTGCATTGAACTTCATCTACCACCTGTTCACCCATTCCAACAACTTATCTATATCTCTTTGAAGTTCTACACTATTCTCCTTACAGTTTACAACGCCTCCAAGTTTCATATCATCTGCAAATTTTGAACTTGTGCCCTGTACACCAAGGTCTAGATCGTTAATATATATCAGGAAAAACAACAGTCCCATCACTGATCCTTGGGGAACTCCACCAAAAACCTTCCTCCAGCCTGAAAAACATCCATTAACCTCTGTTTCCCTGTCACCCAGCCAATTTTGTATTCATATTGTTACTGTCCCTTTTATTCCATGAGCTATAACTTTGCTCATGAGTCAGTTGTGTGGCACTGTATCAAATGTCTTTTGGAAGTCCATGTACACCACATCAACAGCATTAGCCTCATCAACCCTCTCTGTTACCTCTTCAAAAAAACTCCAGCAAGTTAGTTAAACACAATGTTCTCATTAAAAAATCCATGCTGGTTTTCCTTAATTAACCCGCATTTGTGCATGTGACTGTTAATTTTGTCCTGGATTATTGTTTCTTGAAGTTTCCCCAGCCCCGAGGTTAAACTGACTGGCCTGTGGTTTCTGGACTTGTCTTTACACCATTTTTGACCATTTGCAATTCTCCAGTCCTCTGACACCAATCCTGAATCTAAAGAAGACAGAAATCCAGTGCTTCCACAATTTTCACTCTCATTTCCAAAGGAACTCTGAGCAGTCGTGTGAAATGGGCCATATCAAATTGATTGGTTACTATAAACCTCAACCAATTTCCACTTCCATTTCACTGGCTTGTTTTCAGTTGGCTGATGTTTATTTCCACTCTAGGCTGTGTGCATTGTGCTACTTAAAATCAAGATCACGTACGGACTAGAATGTTCGAAATTAATTGAATTACAAACTGATTCAAATTACTGTGAGGAATAAAAATGCGGATTCGTTTTTACTTTTCATGGATGTTTAGCCATAAACAATCAATCATGGTAAGCTAAAATAGAAACGCGTACAACACCATTCTCTCTAATGTCTTTCTGAGACAATTTCTTTATTTCTAAAAGAAATCTCTCTTTCCCTTCGTCAACTGCTTTGTATTATTTCATTCATTCCTTCAAAAACAATCTTTTCTGATCTGTCTCTGTACTTCAGTTCAGTTACCCCTCTCTCTGCATCCCTTTCTTCATCTTCCTGTCATCCCTTGATCCATCTCTGAATGTCCTTCTCTCTTTATCTTCAGACCCTCTCTCATCTCTCTGTCTACCTCTTTCTCCATGTTCCTCTGTCTATCCCTCTCTCCATCTCTCTGTCTTTCTTTTTGTTTGCCACTCTGTCTGTTGTGCTCTGTCAACTCTATGTAATCCTGTCGCTTTGCCTTTGTCAGTTCCTCTCTTTATCTCTTTCTCTTTTTCCTTTGCTTTATCTCTGTTCACCTCTCTCTCTCTTCATCTTCCTCTGTTTTTCTTTCATTTTTTGATGTTGGCTTTCACCCTCTCTTGATCTGTTCTAGTTCCTGTCCCTGTATATCTCCCTGCCTGCTTTTTGCCTGCATTGCTGTGTCCATACCATTACTCTAGAGGTGATTATAACTCTACCGGCCCTGGCGCAAAGAGGAGCTCATTCCCCGTCCTGGAGAAGCTGTGACCTGTTGACCCCCCCCACCCCCCTTCCTTTTACTTGCTCAGCTAAAAAGCAACAAGGGCCAACAAGAGCTCCTTTTTAGCATATTCCCATTGCTTCTCAATGATATCAAAGTGCACCTTTGGAAAACCTGTCCTCAGTTAAAATTGAGGTGGCAGCCCCTTGCTGCCTTTAGATTACAGCACTGTCCGCATTGTCAAAACCAGACACTAGTGGGAAGTGACTCTGGAAACAGGGCATCAATTTCAAGAGGTAGCTTACTGCTGGAACATTCCGGATGGCAGGTGGGGAGTTGTGGCTGGCGCCACTGTTTTAATTTGGCTTGAGGACAACTTCTAAGGTCGACCAGAGTCAGAGCGTGGTGAACACTACAACATCTCCGTGAAGTTTTTACTATTCGCCCACATTACAGCAATACCAACTAGAATTTATATAGCACCTTTCATATAGATAATATCGTCAAGTGCTTCACTAGAGAAGGGTGGTTAAAAAAAGAAAATGAGATAATATGAATTAAGAGGTGCTGTGGAAGGAAGAATTTGCATCTATATAGTGCCTTTCATGAGTCTATCATGAATATTTTCATCAGTAATTTTTGAAATGTAGTCACTGTTCTAATATAGGAAACTCAACAGCCAATTTAAGCACAAGATTGCACAAACAATGCTGTGCTAATGACCAGATCATCTATTTTCAAAGTTCCTGTGATCTCAGAATCCAATTTGCATATCAATACAGTACCACACACATATTCATAAAGGGACCACAGGGCATACAACTCTGGTCTGCTAATGGCTGTGCCGAAAGTATGTTGGGCAGGAGCTGATCAGAGATGGGGGAGCAGTAGTTTGGAGGAATGGTTGGGGTGGGGGAGGGGGGGGATTCAGAGGTTTTATGTGCAGTGTTTGTGCAAGGTTACAAACAGACTCCCTTCGTTACTCTGAGGCTTTCTGCTCAGAAATCACAGTATGTGGGTCACCACTGGGTCACGACCCAGTAAGTTGTCAACACTTTCACGGAGGTTGTGGGGAGGTAGCGTTGGGAGGTGAGGTGGTGGTGGTTGTGGGAGGGGTGAGGGGGGTGGGGGCAGGGAGAGAAGAGGAAAAGAAAACACATCTCATGTCCTTTCCATTTGTCTTGTACTCATTCCATTCTGATCTGTTTTTGTATTGCTGTCAGGGGCGATCATCTTTCTCTTTGTATTTCTCTGCGTGTCTGATACTTCCCATGTGTTTTGCGGTCTTTTGGAGAGATTGGATCTGTCAGTCTGATCTCCCTCAGGGAGTTCTGCATAATATCTTTGAGACCATGTACAACGACTGTGTCCATTGCAAACTGTCAGACAGGCACTGGTGCAAACCTATCAATGGATCTTTCTTCAGAGAGTGTTAAAAAGCAGATTTTTGCCATCACTCACTGTCCAATCTCTCCGCAGTCAGAGATTAATAGTGCAAAGCAATAGAGGAAAATTCAAGCTGCCTGGACTCCATGTGCTGCACTGAACAACTCACAGCAGGATTCCAAAACATTGGTATCAGGGGAGCCAATTTCACCATTCTCCTCGAAAAAAGCTATGTAAATCCACAGGGTTGCTCTGTTAGCCACACTATTTGGGGCTTCAGTTAAAAAAAAAAATTGTTTACAAATCAAAAAAAGGGTTAATTAACTGACCTAATGTATGACCAGAAAAACTAGTAATAGCAGCTGTAATTAAAGCATTTTATCTATATTGACTAGAGACCTAGTCACCTAACACCTAACAGTGTTCGACTTTGCCCAGTGCGCCCAAGATGGGAACAGGCTCCATTCCTCTCTAGTTTGATTCCTCATCATCGTGAGCATCAGAGAAAACCATTAAAGCAGACAGTATAAATAGATACAACTGGGTTGAATGGGTACAGCAGGGTCTTGAGAGAGAGGAGTTTTTAAAAAATTTATTCTTTCATGGGATGTGGGCATCGCCGGCAATGCCTGCACATGTTGCCCATCCCTAATTGTACTGTAGACGGTGGTGGTGAGCAGCCTCCTTGAACGGCTGCAGTCTGTGTTGTAAGATTACCCACAGTGCTATTAGGAAGGAGGTTCCTGGATTTTGACCCAGCGACAGCGAAGGAATGGCGATATATTTCCCTTGTCCTTGTCCTTCTAGGTGGTACAGGTTGCAGGTTTGGAAGTTGTTGTCAAAGGAGCCTTGGTGAGCTGCTGCAGTGCATTTTGGAGATGGATGAAGCAATCCATGTCCGTACGCAGCAAGACACAGGCAACATTCAGGTTTGGGCTGATAAGTGGCACGTAACATTCGTGCCACACAAGTGCCTGGCAATGACCATCTCCAAAAGAGAGAATCTAACCACCTCCCCTTGACATTCAATGTCATTACCATCGCTGAATTTTAAATTATTTTTATGGGATGTGGGCATTGCTGGCTAGGCCAACATTTATTGCCCATCTCGAATCGCCCTTGAGAAGGTGGTGGTGAGCTGCCTCCTTGAACTGCTGCAGACCATGTGGTATGGGTACACCCACAGTGCTGCTGGGAAGGGAGTTCCTGGAGTTTGACCCAGCGACAGTGAAGGAACAGTGATATATTTCCAAGTCAGGATGGTGAGTGACTTGGAGGGGAACTTGCAGGTGGTGGTGTTCCCACGTATCTACTACCCTTGTCCTTCTTGGTGATAGATGTTGCGGGTTGGAAGATGCTCCTGAAGGATCCTTGGTGAGTTGCTGCAGTGCATCTTGTAGATGGTACACACACTGCTGCTACTGTGCGTCGGTGGTGGAGGGCGCGAATGCTGAAGGTGGTGGATGGAAGGCCAATTAAGTGGGCTGCTTTGTCGAGTTTCTTGAGTATTGTTGGAGCTGCACTTGTCCAAGCCAGTGGAGGGTACTCCATCACACTCCTGACTTGAGTCTCATAGATGGTGGACAGGTTTTGGGGAGTCAGGAAGTGAGTTATGCACTGCGGAATTCCCAGCCTCTGGCCTGCTCTTGTAGCCTCAGTACTTATCTGGCTGGTACAGTTTTGTTTCTGGTCAATGGTAATCCCCAGGATGTTGATAGTATGGGAGGTGATGGCGAATTAATAATGGCACTGGACTAATAATCCAGAGATGCAGGCTAATGTCCTGGGGCCATGGGTTCCCACCACAGCATTTGGTGCAATTTAAATTCAATTAATAAATTTGGAATTAAAAGCTAGTCTAATGGTGACCATGAAACCTTTGTCGACTGACGCTAAAAACCCATCTGATTCACTAATGCCCCTTCAGGAAAGGAAATCTTCCATCCTTACCTGGTCTGGCCTACATGTGACTCCAGACCCACAGCAATGTGGTTGACTCCAAATGCCCTCTGAAATGGCCTAGCAAGCCACTCAGTTGTATCAAACGGCTACGAAGCCTACAAAAACCAGATGGACCACCCGGCATCGACCTAGGCACCGGAAACGACAACGCCAAGCCCAGCCCTGTGGACCTTGCAAAGTCCTCCACAATGTCGCGAAACCAGTTTGCGACCATCCATTCCGCCTGCCAATGGCGGGCCGCGTTTCTCGCCATCGGATGTCGGGAGCCTCTTTTTAATACATTTGCATATCATTATAAGTCCAGCCTGCCGGAATCGTCCCACAGCTCATAGACCAGTGCAATGTCATCATCCCGGCTTGGACCAGTGCCCCCCTGATTCAAGCTAAGAGTGCAGCTTTGCAGCGCGGGTTAGCAGAATGACTGAGCTGAGAGCACAGCATGCCATCCACTGGGCAAAACTGCCGCCAATCGGCCGGGTGGAGTTGGCGGGGATTCGGGCAGCCATGCAGTGCATTAATCTCTGGCCATCCAAGTGGTGGCCTGTACTCTCCGGGATGCGTTAAGGGGCCTTCACACTTAACCAGGACAGGTTCTTAGTGCACCCATGCTAACCCACGCATTCCTCTCTTTCATCCTGCAGGAGGGGTACATCAGGATCATGGAGTCTGGTGACCTAGCTGTACACCTCGTGGCTTACAGAGAGCGAAGATAACGGAGAAGAGAACGACTGAGGCGCCTGGCTGGGCAGAGGAAGGAGCAGCACCATCTGGAAGAAGGGGCAGCTGGGGCTCCTGCACACTTGGCGCTCAGAGCTCCGTTGCAACATGTCAATCGCAAGGGATTCCATTTGTTGAACGTGCAGCTGGTGTGCAACCATGATGAGATGCAGTGAGGAGACACCATAGATCCTCACATAACATCTGTAAATGTTTGACTCCAGTCTGGCTTATGGCAGCACACATACCCTCTCTGAGAATGCTCCTGTCATGGAGACGCAGTGGAGGCCCTAATAGTCGCTCGATTGCAGGAGGATGATGACGACATGCAGTGAGGACACTCCATAAATCCTCACATGGTCTCTGAGAATGGCTGACTCCTGTCTGGCCAAGGGCAGCTCGCATGCACTCCGTTATCAGGGTCATATCATACAGACGTAGCCATGAAACTTTAGAAGCATCTGATCCTTTGTCTGTCTTCAGCACCTGAGCCCTTCAGGAGCACAGCATCACTGGTCACAGATGCTGAAGTGATGGGGACCAGCCCCACTTTAAAGGTGCTGAGAGGACACAGAGAGAATGAGGGAACTCTGTGCCGCCTGCCCACTACATTCTGGCAGCAATGACCAGCACCATCGAGGTGCAGGCATCAGTAAAATCAGTAACTTTGGTCTGAAGGCTGCACAATGTACAGGGAAGAGGCCCTGGACTGAGACACCTGCCTTTACCTTGTGCAGAAAGGTTTCACATCTGAGTGACACAAACACTGCTCATCAGAACAAGGAGCCATAGGCAGGGAGACATTCTTGGGAGCTTATTGACAATAGTGAACAGTATGTTTTTTTTATTCATTCACGGGATGTAGGCTTCGCTGGCTGGGCCAGCATTTATTGCCCATCCCTGGTTGCCCTTGAGAAGGTGGTAGTGAGCTGCCTTCTTGAGCTGCTGCAGTCCATGTGGTGTAGGTACACCTACAGTGCTGTTATTATGTACAAGTGATTAACACCTGTGCACAGGTTGTGCAACCACTACATCTTCTCAACTTTCCTAACCTTGCTCCTACGTCTTGGTGTTTTCCGGCCATCCACAGTGGAGATGGAGGCAGCCTGCTGACTGCTAACTTGGTGGGTGTCCTCTGGGGGGCCGAGACATGAAGGGCCCTGGCCTGCTTTCGGGGTCCTGTTGTGTGGCAGTGGCACCCTCCTTGGCCTGTGGAACTGGAGCTGCTGAGGTCACAGGAAGAGGGGATTCGGATGGGCCGGACACTCCCGGAGTCACCTGCTGATCCTCCTCCCTAAGGGTGCCTAATGGCCCCTGGTTGACTCCTTGAGCAGACGGGGTAGCTGGATTGAGATCGAGCTGCCCAGCACCCCTCTCGCGTTGACACTGCTGGAGGCCAATTATGGCATCAATGATGGAGTTGAGCCCGTGCAGCAGTACAGGAGCAAAGTCCTGGACCAAGGTCTCCATGGCGACCACCATCCTGCCAGTGTTGACTCGGTGCGTTGGCACTGCCAACGCTATCACCTCAGCCTGAAGGCGGACGGACTCCTCCATCGTGCCTTGCAGTCTGAGGAGTGCAGCGGACATCCCTTCCTGATGTTCCTGAGTTTGCCTTTGCAGTTCCAGCAACTGTGACATGACCGAGTCCAGAGGATTGTCATCTGACCCGGACTCAGCAAATTTCTGGCCTCCAGCAGCCCTCCGATTGACAGGGACCTGGGAAGTCCCTGTCGATGCCTACTGCAGATCAGACAGTGCGATGTGCTCACCAGATTGTGACCCTGAGGCTACTGTAAAGCTGGGTCCCACTGAGGTGTGTGTCTCTGCGCTGGTGGAGGGTGTGGGTGCGCACTGTGACAGGATTCAGGGAGGGTGCCTTCAGATTCCTCTCCAGAGGTTTTTCAGGGCTTGATTGGAGGCCCTGGGACATGGACTCTGTCGGCTGTTTGGCAGATGTGCCTGTGAAAGCCAGGAGAGATAATTAGTGCATGGCAGTGGCCTGTGAAAGAGGACACATCACTCACAGCATGGTTGTCTGATGGATGTTGCACTGCTGGATCCTCACTTGGTAGAGCAGCGCCGACCTCACCGTCAGCACAGGACCGGTCCTGGTCATCGCCGGCCAGCTGGATGGCTCTATTTTCAAAGTCTGTGAGGAACTTAATTTTGGGCATTCCTCCACCGGTCTGCGACCTCTCCCTCTTGTTGTGTGCCAGCTTGTCCTGCCTGGATAGAGATGGACAGCAGGATGCCTGCCAGGCCAGATAATAAGTATGCCTGGCATGTGTGGGTCCCATGGACGGGATGAGGACAATGAAGATGAATGTGAGGGAGTGAATGGAGATGTCCATTGAACAGCCAATGAGTGAGGGCCCTGTGGATGTGTGATGGGTTTGTGAGTGTGTGAGTTGAGAGTGATGAGAAGAGTGACTTACCCGGGAGGAACGGAGGAGATCATTCATCCTCTTGCTGCGCTGGGAGGCTGTCCTCTTTTGAAGGGCGTTGCTGCTGACCAGCGCTGCCATCGACTGCCAAGCTGGATTAGTGAGGCTGCTGTCCATCCTGCAGCCAGAGTGGGGGTAGAGGACATCATGGCGTGCCTCCACTGTGTCCAAAAGGCACTCGAAGGATGCATCATTAAACCAGGGGGCTGCAGTCTTTTTGCCTTTCGGGGCCATTTCTTCTTTGCAGCAGTGGTGGGCTGGAAGCACTGGGGTGCGTGCACGTGGCTGGACTTTAAATATGGTGCCCGGCGTGATGTAGTGGCGAGGTGATGGCTTGGCGGGGTGCCCGGTGTGATGAAGTGGCGGGGTGATGGCTTGGCGGGGTGCCCGGCGTGATGTAGTGGCGGGGTGATGGTTTGGCGGGGTGCCCGGCATGATGAAGTGGCGAGGTGATGGCTTGGCGGGGTGCCCGGCGTGATGTAGTGGCGGGGTGATGGCTTGGCGGGGTGCCCGGCATGATGAAGTGGCGAGGTGATGGCTTGGCGGGGTGCCCGGCGTGATGTAGTGGCGGGGTGATGGCTTGGCGGGGTGCCCGGTATGATGTAGTGGCAGGGTGATGGCTTGGCGGGGTGCCCGGCATGATGAAGTGGCGAGGTGATGGCTTGGCAGGTGAACAAGAGGCCGCTTGCCAAGGAAACAGTGTGATTCCCGGGACTGCATAATTAATGTGGCGGGTTTGGGACAAAACGGCTTGAAAAGCTGCTATTGCAGTCGGCAGGTCAAATGTCGTTTTACTCGCCAGCTACCGCACTGAGTGCAAATCTGGGACGATTCCGTCCAATGACTCTGGACCCCATGAAGTCTCATGGCATCAGATCAAACATAGGTAAGGAAATCTCCTGCTGGTTAACACCTACCAGGAGTCCCTCAGCTGATGAATCAGTACTCCTCCATGTTGAACACTACTTGGAGGAAGCAATGAGGGTGGCAAGGGTACAGAACGTCCTCTGGGTGGAGGACTTCAGTGTCCATCATCAAGAGTGGCTCAGTGGCACCAGCACAGACTGAGCTGGCCGTCCATAGCTGCTAAACTGGGTCTGCGACAGGTGGTGAGAGAACCAACAAGAGGGAAAAACCTACCTGATCTCGTCCTTACCAATCTATTCTTGACAGTATCGGTAGGAGTGACCACTGCACAGTCCTTGTGGAGACAAAGTCCCATCTTAACATTGAGGATACCCTCCATCGTATTGTGCGGCACTAACACTGTGCTAAATGGGATAGATTTAAAACAGATCTAGCAACTCAAAACTGAGCATCCATGAGGCGCTGTGGGCCATCAGCAGCAGAAGTGTACTCAACCACAATCTGTAACCTCATGGCCTGACATATGCCCCACTCTACCATTACCATGAAGCCTGGTTCAATGAAGAGTGCAGTAGGACATGCCAGGAGCAGCACTAGGCATACCTAAAAACGAGGTGTCAACCTAGTGAAGCTACAACGCAGGACTACTTGTGTGCCGAACAGCAGAAGCAGCAAGTGATAGACAGAGCTAAGCAACCCCACAAACATAGGTTTGGTAAAACAGGCCACCTCCTTCCTAAGGAAACTGGAGCATGAGATGTGCTCTTTTCCACTGTCAACACATTGGCAGAACAAATAAAAATGGGTCCGTTGTGTATGTCTGTGCACCTATGTGCATTCACACACTGGGGAGTGGGCTGAGAAACTTAAACTGCAACTTTACCTGCTTGCAACCCAATTTTTTTTAAAAAAAGCAATTTTATTTTGCTAAATTAAAAATTTTTTTTTCACAGTACATGTGTGTTGCTGGCAAGGCCAGAATTTTTAATGCCCATCCCTAATTGCCCTTAGGAAGATGGTGATGAGCTGCCTTCTTGAACCGCTGCAGTCCATGTGGTGTAGGTATGCCCACAGTGCTGTTAGGCATGGAATTCTTAATGAACAGTTCACTGCTTTATAAAATAGAAGTCTAGAAAGAGCCTTATGTAAGCTGCAATGGCTAAATACAAACACTGAGTGCAGTAATTAAAGACAGGACAACATCAGGTTCACCAGCAACAGAGGTGAGTGACTCATCTTCTGACTCCCCAAAGCCTTTTCACCATCTATCAGGCAATGTCAGGAGTGTGATGGAATACCCCCCACTTCCCTGAACGGGTGAAGCTCCAGCAACACTCATGAAGCTCAACACCATACAGGCCAAAACAGCTGACTTGATTGGCACCCCATCCACCACTTTAAGCACCCACTCTCTTCCAGCAACAGTGCAATGGGGCTGCAGTGTGTACCATGTACAAGACTGGCACATTGCAGCAACTCACCAAGTGTGACAGCACCTCCCAAGCCAGCAACTTCTGTCACCCAGGAGGACAAGGACAACAGATGATGGGAACACCATCACCTTCAAATTCTGCTCCAAGTCACTCACCATCTTGACTTGGAAATATGTCGCCGTTCCTTCATTGCCACTGGGTCGAGATCCTGGAATTCCCTACCTAGCAGCACTGTGGGTGTACCTACGCCACTCCAATAGAGGAATGGCTCACCACCACCTTACAAGGGCAGTTGGGGATGGGCAGTAAATGTTGGCCTTGTCAGCAACACCCACATCCCATAAGTAAAGAATAAAAACCAATCCAAGTTTGGGAAAGAAACCAAGATCCATTCCCATCTGAAAAATGAGGAGAAATAGGTAGATTTAACTCCCAGCCTTTGCAGCCTGTGACAGGAGCAAGTATCACAAGTAGGAGTGCAAAGATTAGTGTTTCTTACACAATGGCCTGTCTTTTTACTGACTAGGAACCCTGTTCATACAATCACAGTATGATACAGCACAGAACGAGGCCATTCAGCCCGTCATAAGTGTGCCAGCTCTAAAGAGCTAACCTATTAGCCCCAGTCTCCCCCACTCTTTTCCCATCACCTTGCAGATTTCTCCTTTTCGAATATATATAATCCAATTCCCTTTTGAAAGTTACTTCGGGATCTGCTTCTACTGCCCTTTCAGGTAGTGCATTCCGCAGATAGCAATAACAGTTCATCATTTAAACAAAACCTCACCTCATCTCTCATCTGCTTCCTTTGCTGCTTATCTCAAATCCATTTCCTTTGGTTACTGACCCACCCGCCAGAGGAAACAGTTTCTCTAACTCAAAGTGATACTGAACACTTACCCTCGTCCTTCCGATGAAAAATCACTTTTGTGTCATCTAGGGGAAAGAGAAAAATGAGATTAGTGAGGCTGTATTGCTTATTGATTAAAGATAATAACTAGATTTATGTGATGACAGCTGTGGCTTTTCCTTTTGCAATATTTTAATGGATATTCTTATTAATAAATCTGGCTGCCGTTTTTAATCGCTTTGCTTTGAATCTGATTTCTTCTCTTTTCTTGTTTTTTTTGTCCCTTTTCTGTCCAACTCTCTGAATTCCCATTGCACTTACAATGGTTTTCATGTGTTTCCTGGATAATGAACCTTCCTTTTTGTCCAAGTTGAAATGATCCTGTTCAAGGGTAATGGGTTCATTGATTGCAAGCATTACACCAAATGTAAGATGGCTGACGGCGCTACTTTCAAATGTATCCATTTTGCACAATGAAGACAACCAATAAATGTATTGAGAATCATGGAAGATGTTCCTTAGTACATAGAACATGCAGGCAGCCTGTCCAAACAATCCTGAGGGAGAGGAAAACAATGAGCCCAACAAAGAGTCAAATCCACTTTCATCACGGTTCTAGAATGGGTGATAGTAAGTTGAATTTTACTGCATTTCATTGGTTTTGGATGAGATTCTGCTTCACTTTCATCATTTCCACAGGGAGAGATAGGAGGACAATTTCATCATCGTCACATTACAGCACCACTAGGTGGAACTCTGATTGGACGTCTTCCAGGAGATTTCATCACATGATCCCCCACCCCACAACCCTGCCATTGGTCACCGTCTTCCCATGGCCAACTGGAAAGCAAACTGATTCGTCCTTATTCAATTGGACATTTCTTGACTGTCAATCAATTTTAATTCTGCGGCCAAAGCTTTTGTTATGACTAGAAAGCTACGGAGTTCAAAGGAAACAATAAACACACACCATCTCTTTCAAAACTCCTGCGATTTCTCTCTTGGATTTGTTTGCAGTAGATGTACCTTTAATTCCTGGAGACTTTAGGCCAGTCCTAGAAGGTTGGCAACTCTAAGGGCCATCATAGTTTTCTGGAAAAATCTATTATGTGTTATGGAGAAAAGAATGTGCAGGTATACTTGACGTAGGCTAAATTTTCGCTTTGCGGGTGGATAACATGAGCTGGGACTGTTTCTGTCTCCCGTCCCCAGGGGGAAACAGTCTCCCGCTGGAATTTTAATTGGGCCACCACTTAGTTGGCATGGAGACAGGTTTCTGGTCCAATTTTTAAAAAATTCACTCATGGGGTGTGGGCATCGCTGGCTGGGCCAGCATTTATTACCCATCTGTAATTGCCCTTGAGAAGGTGGTGGTGAGCTGCCTTCTTGAACCGCTGCAGTCCCCGTGGTGTAGGAACTCCCACAGTACTGCTCGGGAGGGAGTTCCAGGATTTTTACCCAGCGACAGTGCAGGGACAACAATATGTTTCCAAGTCAGGATGGTGAGCGGCTTGGAGGGTGTTGTGGGGTTGCCGAGGTGTAATATTAATGATAGGGTTGATCCACAGACGCTTCTTGGGTGGAAACATTGGGGAGAATTTTTAGCTCGCCGCTGACAATTAAAAGGCTTATTAAGGCCATTAGAAAGGTAATTAAGAGAAATTTTTCATTGCCCATCACGGTTGAGGGGCCACCAGTGGGAAGGGTCCCCGCCCGCCTGCCCCTGCCGAGCCCGCCCGCTGAGGGAAAATCCCTCCCTTTATTTACAATATACTCAGCAGCAACTATACGTGTGCTTTCAACTCTAACTCCAATTCTACATCAACTGCTGAGGTTGCCCACACTACCTGTTGGTTACTACAGGTCATGTGATCTTCCTTAACAAGCATTACTCTTAAAGGTACATTGCACACTAAATAAAATCATAATTACTACAGATGGGAACTTCCAGGTGGTGGTGCTCCCATGTATCTGCTGCCCTTGTCCTTCTAGATGGCAACGGGCGTGGTGCTGAACACTGTGCAATCATCAGCGTGACCTTATGATGGAGGGAAGGTCATTGATGAAGCAGTCTAGACAGCTACCCAGCCCCACAGTCTGACAGCCACCCACACACACTCCCACAGTCTAGACAGCCACACACCTGCACTCCAACTGTCTGACAGCCACCACCCCCCACTCCCACAGTCTAGATAGCTACCCACTACCACAGTCTAGACAGCTACCCACCCACACAGCCTGACAGCCACCCACCCACATTCTCACAGTCCAGACAGCCATCCACCCCCACTACCACAGTCTAGACAGCCACTCAGTCCCACAGTCTAGACAGCTACCCACCTGCTGCCCCATTTTCAGCCCCTATTTTCAGCCCCAATGGTAGTTGGTTGAGCAAATAGACAACACCAACTTTTACGGCTGACTACAATATATCGGGGTCGATCCTGTGTTTGTGCAATGTGTGGAATGGGTGATGGTAAGCTTCCTTTTTTTGGGAAAATGTAACTTTCCAAACTTTTTGTGGACCTTCCCAACATTCGCTTTAAGAGTCATGGCGTAGGTCACTCTGAGTGCTGGTACAACTGGGCAGAACTTGCACAAGCTCCTCCCATTTCTAACCATATTTTGCATATGGGGTTGCATTCATATAGCGCCGGGCCCGGAAGGAAGGCTTGCATTATGGAGATGCTGAGCCGTGCTGCTTCTCCAACTCTTGCATACACTGGATTGGTTCTAGAATGGGTGATAGTAAGTTGAATTTTACTGCGTTTCATTGGTTTTGGATGAGGTTCTAGCTCACCTTAAACAGGTCAAACTACAGCAACAGGAAGATTCCACTGACTATTGCGTGTACTGACATGGTGAATGTGTTTGTGATTTTTTTGAGTCCGATGCTTTCTAGAAAAATTGTAAGCACACCCTCAGAATGATGTCATAACAAAGAGTGACTAGAGGAGTTATTAACTAATGGCTTTTCCATTCCTCGCTAATCTATTCTGACAATCTAAGAGTGAGCTGTAGCTCAGTTGGCAGCACTCTTGCCTCTGAACCACCAGATCCACGTCCTACTCCAGGGCTTGAATACAAAAATCAAAGCTAACTTTCAAGTGCAATACTGAGGGAGTGCTGCACTGCCGGAGATGTCGACCTTCTGAGGAGATGTTAAACCGAGGCCCCGCCTGTCTCCATGGTTGGCTGTAAAAGATTCCATGGCACTATTTTGAAGAAGAGCCCTGGTGTCCTCATCAATATGAATCCCTCAATCAGCATCACAAAAACAGATTAGGTGGTCACTTATCACATTGTTGTCTGTGGGAGCTTGCTGTGCTGCCGCGTTGCCTGCAGCAATAATGACCCTTCAAAAAGTACTTCATTGGCTGTCAAGTGCTTCTGAGATGTCCAGTGGTCGTGGAGAGCGTGGGATATAAATGCAAGTTTTTCTTTTCTTTCCAATCTCACCATTTAACACAAACCTCCAGCGAATGACATTTATAAATATGACGTCAACATTTCAGGTCAATGACCTTCCTTCAGAGAAGATGACCTGAAATATTAATTCTGTTCTCTCCGCAGACACTGCCAAACCTGCTGAGTATTTCCGTCATTTTCTGTTTTATTTCGGACCTGAGGCACCCACAGCATTTTCCTTTAAGTTTTAGACATGGTTCATTTTTGGGGGAGGTGAGGTCAGTTGCAGGGTTTGCTTTTGTTAACACAATTTAAAAAGCACATGTGCTTTCAATTTGTCTTTGTTGAAACAGCAACAGATGTGGGAGGCTATTTTTATGAGTTACATATTAGGTGAAGACAATTTCAACATTGTACACTTCAGCTCAAATAGACTTCAGTTAGCACACGTGTATGTCATGTTACAGCTTCAGGCTACAATTACTGTAATGTTAACTTATACAATGAAGACACTTGGGAAAAAAAAACATTTGTGTGCTTCCTGTTGTCAACATTTAATAGGTGTGAATTGAAGCAAATCTTGCAAAGTTTAGGCTCTGATATACTGTATTGATTTATGAGGCGAAAGTGGAAGTTACAGAAGTGTTTAATGATCTGTGAGTTTGGGTCATTAAAACAGTTATGATTGAAGATTAATGTTTGAAATAGCCTAAGGATTGTGTGGCAGGAGTGTTGCATTACTGACAGCGGAAATTACTTTAACAAGCCTGCATTTTTTTTCTCTAATCATTTGCTAATTATTTCCATTATATTTGCATACATTTCATAAAATACTCAAATCTATTTCCTACACACTTCATTACTGCACATCAGCTACAGTTGAAGTATTGGATTCATAGCATCATGGAATCTTACTGCACTGATGGAGGCCATTCAGTCCATCATGTCTGTGCCAGCCCTGAAAGAGTAGCCAGTTCATCCCACTCTGCTGCTGTTTATCCATAGCTCTGCAATTTTTGTCCCTTTTCAAGAATTTATTCAATTTCCTTTTGAAAATTACTATTGAATCTGCTCCCACTGGTCTAACAGGCAGCACACCATCAGGACAAAGCAGCCCGATTGACTGGCACCCCACCCACCACCTTCAACATCCACTTCCTGCACCACCGACGCACTGTGGCAGCAGTATGTACCATCTACAAGATGCTGAGCAGCAACTCGCTAAGGCTCCGTCGACAGAGCCTTCCAAACCCGTGACCTCTACCACCTCGGAGGCATGTGAACACCCACCACTTGTAAGTTCCCCTCCAAGCCACACACCATCCTGACTTGGAAATATATCGCTGTTCCTTCACCGTCACTGGGTCAAAATCCTGGAACTTCCTTCCTAACAGCACTGTGGGTGTACCCATACCACATGGACTGCAGCGGTTCAAGAAGACAGCTCACCACCACCTTCTCAAGGGCAATTAGGGATGGGCAATAAATGCTGGTCAGGCCAGCCATGCCTACACCATGTGAAAGAATAAACTTTTTAAAATGCCAGATCACATGCCTAAAAAAATTATCTTCTCTGGTTCTTCTGGCAATTATCTTAAATCTATGCCTTTGGTTACCAATACTCCTGAACAATGGAAACGGTTTACCTACTCTTATCAAAATTCCTCATTTCATTTTACCGACACAGTTTGGGACTAAAAGTCTCAACACTCCACTTTCCAACAAATGGTTGGTCTGGGTAATTTACTGTTAATTCTTAAAATTTATTCTTTCACAGGATGTGGGCATCGCTGGCTAGGCCAGCATTTGTTGCCCATCCTGAATTGCCCCTTGAGAAGGGGGTGGTGCGTTGCCACCAAATATTCAACTATCTCCATTTCACTACTAAGTGTGCAGCATGACCTGCTTTAGCGTTACAATGAAAAAATTGGTTTACCAGGATTCCTAATTCCCTTTCAAATTAAGATAAGTCCAAACAGCTAGGCTGTGTCACAGTGGCATAAACGTTCAAACTTTAATATTCCTGGGAGTGTAGATGGGGAATCCTGGGTTGTCCTAACTCCTCTTTATGTGCTGCTGTTGTATAAAAGCTCTGTGCCAGGAGCACTAATGCCGACAATTTATCCCGTAATTTGATAATTACGGTAAATTTTGAGAGTCAACGATTTTCCTGTCAGAGGTGCAGAGACTTGCAAAATACACCTTTAATTGTATACTTTATGCACAGTACAGAAATTAACAAATATCAAGGCTAAAGGTGTCAGTAAGGACAAGATATGATGCATGAGAATGGGTCATTTGATTCATCAGGCACAATGCTCCCATAAACCATGTACAGTCTCCACCATACTCAGTTACTCTCCTGAGGGATAATTAGTGTAAATATTTCTCAAAGATAATCAAGCAAAATTCTGGAATATTTATCTACCTTCACATCTTTGTTATAATTATGGGTTCTATGTTATAATTAACGCCATGGCTTCTATTAATTATTCTGAGAGAGGGCAAACATTTTTTTTTTAAACAAGCCTTATGCTTTTGGTTTCCATTCCTGTCAAGTTGCAAAGCCAAGGACAAGAATTCGCAATTTCAGAGCTTTAAACTTGCAATGGTTCCTTTAAATTCTCTTTACCCTTCAACAAAATCCAAACAGCGAGGGGAAGAAAATCAAAGCGATTAAAATAAGTATACTGCTCCAGTTATTGCACCAGAGTGAGAGTTAACAAAGCCCTATAATTGAATGACTCATAACAGAATATCGATTAGAGAAAATACTCCACTGGTGAACTACCATCAGTGAAAAGCTACCCTAGCGCCTGACCTCAATTCACCTCAATTGATGTAGATGGTTCAAAATGACAAGGGGAACCCTAGCATGGTTCTGGGAAGGAGGGGAAGGGGTTAGGGCAGAAGTGTGGGAGATGGGTTGGGCACACTTGAGGGCCCTGTTAATCAGCGTGGGTAGTAAACCTCAGTTAAGGAAGAAGGAAGACATGTCAGAAGTGCCGTTCTGGAAAGTGGCATCATTGGAACAGATGCGACAGAGACGAAGGAACTGAGAGAATGGGATGGAGTCCTTACAGGAAGCAGGGTGTGAGGAGCTGTAGTCAAGGTAGTTGTGGGAGTCGGCGGGGCTTGTAATGAAAATTGGTAGACAGTCTACCACCAGAAATAGAGACAGGCAAGTCAAGGAAGGGAGGGAAATGTCAGAGGTGGACCATGTGAAGGTGAGATGAGGGCATGACGCAGCACTGCTGCAGTCATCGATGTACCGGAGAAAGAGTTGTGGGAGGGGGCCAGAGTAGGACTGGAACAGAGTAGAACTGTATGTTCCACATACCCCACAAAATGACAGGTGTAACTGGGGCCCATGTGGGTATCCATAGCCACGCCTTTTATTTGGAGGAAGTGAGACAAGTTAAAGGAGGAATAGTTCAGTGACAGAACAAGTTCAGCCAGGCGAAGGAGAGTGGTAGTGCTTGGGAATTGTTCGGGCCTCTGTTCAAGGAAGAAGCGGAGAGCCCTCAGACCATCCTGGTGGGAGATGGAGGTGTAGAGAGATTGGACCCATAGTGAAGAGGAGGCTGTTAGGGCCAGGGAACTGGAAGTTGTTGATATGACATAGGGCATCAGAGGAATCACGAATGTAGGTGGGTTGCATTTTGGTGACTCCCTCACTTTAAACAGCCTTAGTTAGGCCATGATTGGGACATTAAAGGGGTCATTTTACAAACTGAAACACCCACCTTAGAGCTGTCCCCAGCAGGTGAGCTTATCAGGAGGTTGCACATATTGTCCATATGATTTCCCAGGAAAAGGGGAGATGGTGACGTAGTGGTAATGTCACTGGGCTAGTAATCCAGAGGCCCAGGTTAATGGTCTGGAGACATGGGTTCAAATCCCACCATGGTAGTTGGTGGAATTTAAATTCAATTGATTAATAATTCTCAAATTGAAAGCTAATCTATCACCAGTAATGGTGATCATGCCAACTAGCATCAATTGTTGTAAAAACCCATCGGGTTCACTAATGTCCTTTAGGGAAGGAAATCAGCCGTCCTTACCTGGCCTGGCCTACCTGTTACTCCAGACCCATGGCCTAGCAAGCCACTCAGTTCAAGGACAATCAGGGATAGGCAACAAATGCTGTCCTTGTCAGTGACACCCACATTGCATGAAAGAATTTTAAATAAAAGAATGGGTCTGGATCAGGAATACACTGGCAACCAGCAAAGCTCCGAGGCAGCAGCATGAAATCCGTAAACCACCTTTTCTTTTTTATATCATGGGGAGCGTGCAGCAGTTCCATTTGCAGGCATTAATCGTTAAGGCAGCGTCAAAGTTAAAGCTTGTTGCTAGAGAGGTGCGGAGGACATGGCCACTGCTTTCTCCCCAACTTCTTCAGAAAGCTCTTTGGTTCAGTTTGGTCTTTCAACCACTCCCCTCCCTGACTAGCAGTGATCGGGATCTCAGCCACAGGCACAAAAACACACTGCGGCATTTTGTGGGATTCGTGAGTTTTCAATATTTGATTTATTTTCCTTTTTCAACACTCCTACTAAGCGCTGTTGCCCCTGGCTGTGCACATTGAGTTATACAGGGAGCTTTCCTTTTAATACATTTCCTTCAAACAGACCAATTTCAGAAGACCCACACAGCAGGTCAGGTAATTTCATCTGAATCCACCCGTTCGGAGTTACGCGCAATCCCTGGTATAAGTGGGTTAGAGAAATAACAGACTGATCTGTTTACCTTCTGTTGCGAGGCTGCTCAAGAGCAGCATTGATGTGGTGGTGGTGATGTCACTTTCCAATGAATTTAGAAGGGTTGCTGTTGAGGAAATGTCCGGGAAATGTTCTGGAGAGTCCTCGCAGAGCTCGCCACTGTGCTGGAACATTCCAAAGAAAATTACGAAAGCATTAAAAGCATGGAATGGAGTGAATGTCCAATAGTTATTGATGGTCTATTTTCTCTTAAGAGGCTGCTGTTGTGTTTTTATAATGATATAAAGGCACTATTCACTCATAAGGGATTGTGTAAACGTGTTGTGGGCTCATTTATTTAAGCGAGGGGCATGAGAATATATATACATGGATAGAAAACTTGAAGACATCAGCAGCAGAGTTGTGTGTGCTATGTTCTGCTCACAGGCCAAAGTGAAACTGCAACTGGATTACATGACACACTTCCCTTCTATGATTGTATGATGTTATACCTTAAAGGCATATTCCAAAATCCCCCTTTCTTTTTAAAGGTACTTCGCCCTTCCAAAGAAGTATAACTATTTGAAATACATGCTCATGTTTAGTTACCATTACATAAGTGTATAGAACTGGTGAATCTATGAGTCTCTAAAGTGTATAGGTAATCTGCTGGTATGTTCAGATCTCGTAATGCTAACCTTTCTTTAATTGCTCACAGTGATCTGAGTGATTGTCATTCTTGGATGTTGTTCCTGGTTTCATTTGGGATCTTGTCCTAGATGCAATAGGACTGCACTGTATTTGAGCAGCTGGAATGGATCTGATTCACCCTTGGTTACGTCTTGCCATTACACCTTTGTGTAATGACTTCATCAGACCTTGGTTTTGAACAAATCCTTGACACCTCAACTGGTTGCCATGTGCCTTTGGTGGAATCCTAGATGCAAACCTGTTGTCTCAACTGTAAACTTGGCAATTCTGTAACCACATTTTTGTTGTGCATGCTGATCATCTTCTCCTGCAGTTTACAAGTTGCTCTCCGGTTTCTGAGAGAGTAGGGTGGATAAGAGTAGGCAAATTGGTACATATTGCACTGCCAAACATGAGCTCTGCTGGTGATGGAATAGCTGCACTTAAAGCTGTTGCTCTCAGATGTAACATTGCGATGTGTAAATCTTGCTTGGTCTGTCTACATTTGAGTATTGGGGATCTCACAGTTTGAATCACTTGTTCAGCTAGGCCGTTAGATCTAGGATAATGAGGAGAAGTAGTAGTGTGATTGATATTCTACTTCTCACGCACATCCTGAAATGGCTTACCAATAAATTGCAGACCGTTATCCATAATGATCTCTCTAGGCACACCAAATAAACTGAAAATAGCACTTAGTGTGTGCGCAACAGTTATGCTTGATGTATTGTGCAATTGTCGAATAATGCAGCACTTCGTAAAGTAGTCGACAATGAAGACAGTGCTATTGAAATGAAAGAGATTGGATGTGATTTTGGACTAAGGGTGGGTAGGAACTTCACATGGACTGAGTGGTTCTTTGTGCTGACTTGGCATATGCTCTTGATGATGACTTCAATGTCATTGTTCACACCTGGCCAATAGACTGCCTCTCTTGCGAGTCTTCTTGTCTGATCTATGTTCATGTGTGAGGGATGAAGCTGTTGAAGAACATCAGGTTGGAAAGATTCCAGTATGATGCCCTGTTGGTCTAAAATGGTCTCATTAAAAATGACTCCCCGGAGATTCCTAGCTCGTCCCGATAAGGCTAAACTGGTCTCACGTGTCTGTGGGCATGCTGAATTGAATCAGGCCACCCTTTGATGATGGTTTCCCACAGTTTCTGTAGCGTAGAATCTTGCGCCACTTCTTCTTCTAACTGCTGGCATTTGTATTGCACAAAATGTACCACATCAATTGACAGACTTGCATTCTCCTGCAAGCGTAACATTGCAGCTTCCGTTAAACTGCCAATTTTGTCGAAACATACCCTGGTCCACTCCTCCATCACCCCCTACTCCTCAACCCCCACCTATGGCACCTCACCATGCCCACGCAGAAGATGCAACACCTGCCCCTTCACTTCCTCTCTCCTTACCGTCCAAGGGCCCAAACACTCCTTTCAAGTGAAGCAGCATTTCACTTGCATTTCCCCTAACTTAGTCTACTGTATTTGTTGCTCCCAATGTGGTCTCCTCTACATTGGAGAGACCAAACGCAAACTGGGCGACCGCTTTGCGGAACACCTGCGGTCTGTCCGCAAGAAAGACCCAAACCTCCCTGTCGCTTGCCATTTTAACACTCCACCCTGCTCTCTTGCCCACACGTCTGTCCTTGGCTTGCTGCATTGTTCCAGTGAAGCCCAACGCAAACTGGAGGAACAGCACCTCATCTTCCGACTAGGCACTTTACAGCCTTCCGGGCTGAATATTGAATTCAACAACTTTAGATCTTAAACTCCCTCCCCCCCATCCCCACCCCGTTTCTTCCCCCTCCCTTTTGTTTTTTTCAATAATTTATATAGATTTTTCTTTTCCCACCTATTTCCATTATTTTTAAATCTACAACTAATACCTTGTCAGTCTTTCCACCCCACCCCACCCCCACTAGAGCTGTACCTTGAGTGTCCTGCCATCCATTCTTAATTAGCACATTTTCTTAGATAATATCACCACCTTCAACACCTCTTTGATCCTTTTGTCTGTGACATCTTTTGATTATCTGCTCCTATCACTGCTTGCTTGTCCCTACAACCACCCCACCCTCAACTTCTCTCCCCCCGCCCCCCACCTTAAACCAGCTTATATTTCACCCCTCTCCTAACTATACTCAGTTCTGTTGAAGGGTCATGTGGACTCGAAACGTCGACTCTTTTCTTCTCCACCGATGCTGCCAGACCTGCTGAGTTTTTCCAGGTAATTCTGTTTTTGTTCTGGATATTTCAATGTTGGGTTGTGAACTGAGGTGGTAGGAGTAGTTTCTGAGGTTGATCTGCTGTATGATGTCTGACTAATCCCGTGAATTGTTACTAGTGCGAGGTCACGATATGTTGGTAGATCTACGATTGCTGGGCCTTTGGTCTTCATGATATAGAACATCTTTCACACCCAGGAAGGCTGATTGTGCTTGCACTCTAGGACTATGGATCCTGCACACTGAATGAGTGAACTGTTGTACACTGAAAATTGCACAGCAGTAGGTTATGCCCTTCCATGTCTGTGGATAGGTGTCTTTTAGAATCTGCAGGGGTAGTACGTTGGTAACATTGTGTCAAACTTGGCTAATAAATAGCAGTTACCGACTTTCTTAGGGCAGATAATTCGAATCTTGTCAGATGCTTCAGACTGTGTGATGGTGTCTGTGTTTTCCACAAAGTTGACAGTGTGAAATATGTGTTCACCTTGCATTGTCTCATCGTGCACATCATTGTCATTTTCTAGTTTGTCAAACACCTCATGTATATGTTTCTGGTGGGATAGCAGACGGTCATTCTTACTGTTTGAAAGTGCCGGTTATGTATGGTCTGTTCGGATCGGTAGACGGCTCTTTGCAGCTGCGTCAGCCTTTGCTCTAGCGCACTGCCGCTGCCAATGGCCATTTCTGCCACATGCCTTGCAGAATTGATTAAAATCTGGGCCTGCATAATCCTCATATCCCTCGACTCACTTAGTGTCAAAGATCTGCCGATAGCTGACTTGAAAACACTTAACAACTGAATATCCACAGTTCCTTGGGGTAGAGAATTCCAAAGGTTCAGAACTCCTTGAGTGAAAAGAATCCTCCTAATCTCGGTCCTAATTCTGAGACTGTGGCCCTGGTTCTTGACTTGCTAGCCAGTGCAAATATCCTCCCATCGCCTGCCCAACAAGCCGCTTAAATATTTTATATGTTTCAATGAGATCACCTCTCATTCTTCTAAGCTTTATTAAATATAAGCCTAGTCTACTCAATCCCTCCTCAGGGGACAATCCCTTCATCCAAGGGATCAGTCTAGTGAACCTTTGCACTCCCTCTAAGGGAAGTATATCCTTCCTTAGGTAAGGTGACCAACTTTGTACTGAAGAAAAGTTATACTTAACAAAAAAAATCCTTAACTCTCAGAATGATATGGGGGTGAGGGGTTACAGAATATATGGTTCTTCTCCTGAGAGCAGAGAAGGTTAAGGTGAGTTTTGTTCAACATTTTGAAAAACTGGCGGGAGGGTGAGTAACCAGAGGTCACAGATTTAAGATAATTAGTAAAAGAACCAGGCAGGATAGGAGGTGAAAAGAGTATCTAAGTTTTCTGATGGTATAAAGCAAGTTGGGAATGTATCTGTGAAGAGGACACAATGGGGTTGCAAAGAGATATAGGCAGGTTAAATGATTGGGCAACAAGGTGGCAGATGGAGTATAAAATGGGGAATTGTGAAATTATTTATTTTCATTGTAAGAATACAAAAGCAGAATAATTTTAAAAAGGTGTGTAACTTGTAAAGGTTGATGTTCAGAGGGACTTAGGTGTACTCATAACGAAGAACACGGAAAGCTAGCATGTAGGTAGAGCAAGTAATTAAGAAGGCAAATGGCATGCTGGCCTTTATAGCAAGGAGATTGGAATACATGAATAAAGACGACTTGCTACAATTGTGCCAGGCTTGGGTGAGGTCACATCTAGAGTACTGTGTGCAAAGTTGGTCTCCATATTTCAGGTAGGATACACTTGCATTGGAGGCAGTACAGCAAAGGTTCACCAGATTGGTCCTTGGAATGAGAGGGTTGCCCAACGATGAGAGGCTGAGTAAACTGGGTGTATACTCTCTGTGGTTTAGAAGAATGAGAGGTGTTCATTGAAACATACAAGATTCTGAAGGAGCTTGACAGGATAGACACTGAGAGATTGTTTCCCCTCGCTACAGAATCTAGAACACAGGGGCACAATCTCAGGGCAAAGGGCCGATCATTTAGGATTGAAATGAGGAGAGATTTCTTCACTCAAAGGGTTGTGAATCTTTGAAATTCTCTACCCCAGAGGGTGGTGGACGCTCCATCGTTGCATACATTTCAGGCTGGGGTAGACAGATGTTTGGCCTCTCAGGGAATTAAGGGATATGGGGAGCAGGTGGGAAAGTGGAGTTGAAGCCCAAGATCAGCCATGACGTACCACAGGGATCTGTGCTGGGTCCCCTATTATTCGTCATTTATATAAATGACATAGATGACTATGTGGGGGGTAGGATTAGTAAGTTTGCGGATGGCACAAAGATTGGCCGGGTGGTTAATAGTGAGGTTGAGTGTCTTGGGCTACAGGAAGATTTAGACGGGATGGCCAAATGGGCAGATAAGTGGCAGATGGAATTTAACCCTAAAAAGTGTGAGGTGATACACTTTGGAGGGAGTAATTTGACAAGGAAGTATTCAATGAATGACATGGCACTAGGAAGTTCTGAGGGACAAAGGGACCTTGGCATGTGTGTCCATAGATCTCTGAAGACGGAGGGGCATGTTAGAGGGGTGGTGAAAAAGGCACATGGGACACTTGCCTTTATCAGTCGAGGCATAGATTACAAAAGTAGGGAGGTCATGTTGGAGTTATATAGAACCTTGGTGAGGCCACAGCTGGAGTACTGTGTGCAGTTCCGGTCGCCACATTATAGGAAGGATGTGATTGCACTGGAGGGGGTGCAGAGGAGATTCACCAGGATGTTGCCTGGGATGAAACATTTAAGTTATGAAGAGAAGTTGGATAGACTTGGGTTGTTTTTGTTGGAGCAGAGAAGACTGAGGGGCGACCTGATCGAGGTGTACAAGATTATGAGGGGCATGGACAGGGTGGATAGGGAGCAGCTGTTCCCCTTAGCTGAAGGGTCAGTCACGAGGGGACATAAGTTCAAGGTGAGGGGCAGGAGGTTTAGGGGGGATGTGAGGAAAAACCTTTTTACCCAGAGGGTGGTGACGGTCTGGAATGCGCTGCCTGGGAGGGTGGTGGAGGCGGGTTGCCTCACATCCTTTACAAGGTACCTGGATGAGCACTTGGCACGTCATAACATTCAAGGCTATGGGCCAAGTGCTGGTAAATGGGATTAGGTAGGTAGGCCAGGTGTTTCTCGTATGTCGGTGCAGTCTCGATGGGCCGAAGGGCCTCTTCTGCACTGTGTGATTTTCTGATTCTGATCTGATGATCATATTGAATGGAGGAGCAGACTTGAGCAGCCATATCGTCTACTCCTGGTTCTATTTCTTATGTTCTTACAAAAAAATTTCATGCAGTGAGGTAATATGATCTGGAATGAACGATTTAAAGTGTGATCAAAGCAGATTCAATGGTAATTTTCAAAAGGGAATTCGAAATACACATTAAAGTGAAACATTTGCAGGGCCAAGGGGAAAGAGCTGAGGAATGGGACTATTTGGAGAGATCTTTCAAAGTGTTTGCAACAGTTTGCTGTTTGAATCTGTAAGTAAAATAATTCCAAAAGTTTTGAAATTGTTGTTAGAATATATAATGATTTTTAAAAATGCCATCAAAATATTGTAGGCCAGAAAATAGGTGCATAATTTAAATATCCAGAAAATGGAGATGGAAAGGAGAATCAGGTCTGACGGGCTGAGGAAGTGTTTACTGTACCTCCTCCATGCAGTGATAGTCCAGCCATTCCTGCCGGTGACGGTCAAACCCATTGGAACATCTAAATACCAAGCAACAAAAACAAAAATATTTTAAGTTATCACGTGTCTGAGAATAAGTTCTATCCAACATGTTTACTTTACATTGCATCGTGTCACAGAAGCAGATCAAAGAAAAGGTGTTTTAAAGAAAGAGGTTGGGAGAGGAGGAGGGGGGTCATTTTAAGGCCGGGGTTTTCCGGCCCTGTCGCAGGCGGGACCCGCCCCCCTCCACCCCACCCCGGGCGAGATGCCCCCCCCTCAGCCAGAAATCCATTGACTTGCGGCGGGACCGGAAGATCCCGGAGGCCGGCGGGTGTGGAAAATCCCGCCCTCAGTGTGGGTGACAGGGTAAATTGAGTGTTAGTGATTCCAATGCCCGCTTCATCTCCCTCCCCATTTCCACTGACTGATGGATGTCAACCTTACCTTTCTCAAACATGCTGCCTTCTTTGGGGAACTGGAAGCAATTTGGTGCCCTTAGTCCAAACTTTCAAAGTGTCGACCTGGCAGATGCCACTGTGGAGGTTACTGAACAGAACCAGAGGAATTGCTTTAACTACTCGCGGATCGGTGCAGCAGCTGGAGATCATTCGTTCACGATTCTCAGAGCTCCAGCCTATGAACCTGGCACCAATCTAAGCTCTGACGGGACTCAGGAAGTTTTAGATTGACACACCGCTGCTCTGAATATGACAGCTTACAATGAAGGTGGAGGCTATGGTGATATCGGGGGACAAACCTAAGTACGGCCTTCTTGCTCAAGAGGTAGAGAGTCACATGACAGGAGGGTTTGACATGGAGCCAGGCCCAGAAGGAGGAGGCAGACAAGGAGGACAGACTTGGCAGTCAGGGCTACTGGAAGCTTGGGTCATGGGGAGAAATGAATCTTTGACCTACAAACAATCCATTGTTAAAGTCATTTTTAAAAATGGCTATCGTGAACAAAATGTCAAATATCTTCCTTCAGTGTTTGTGATTTCTACTCCTGTATCCTTATCATGGTGAATGATATCAGCCAGCAAATATTCAATGGGCTGAACAGCCTCCTCTGTGCTGTACTATTCTATGAGCTTCTATTTCAGACACTGACTGACTTACTCTCCATTTGCAGGGTTTCCTGTTTGTACTTTGCGTATCAGATTGAACACGTTTCGATATATCAACATTTGCTGTCTGATCACAGTCACAATGCTTCATTTTTGACTAAACTCACAGGGAAATCTGTTAAGCTCTCTGAGTGCCATATCAAGATTTTTCATCTTCTGACTGCGCAGAATAATCACTAATACACAGTAATGTTGCGTTGATTAATTACAGGCAAAATTCTATTTCAAATAAGATTTCCCAGTGGGGAACACTGGACCCTCTGTCAGCTGAATATTGCTGTCCGGCTGCCCATAGCGGCTGGTTTAGTTTAAATCCAGGCACTGCGATTTCCCAAGACAAGATTGAGAAACTGTGTCACTTGAGAAGAAGAGCAACAATCTCACTGAAGCTCCAAATGATTGTCATTACTGCCAACCCTCCAGTGCGTGAACTACTTTAAGCATGAATAGGAGTCAGTGGCTGCCAGTGAATTTACTGATCGGTGATTAGGTTCAACTTGATCACGGCAATATTTTATATTCTTAACATCTGAGTGGCTGAATGAGATATCCATGGGAGCTAGTTTTCACCCAATCAATAACTTGATAGTGCCAGCTGTGGCTCAGTGGATAGCACTCTCTAGCCTCAAGGTCATGGGTTCAAATCTCACTCCACAGGCTTGAGCACAAAATCTAGGTTGATATTCAGGTACTAGAATGAGGCAGTAGTGCCATCAGATGCACTGTTAAACTGAAGGCCCCAGCTGACCTGCCAGTTGCACATGATGCATCCCATGGTACTGGTTTGGTGAAGTTTTGTATGTTGATTGCAACTGGCTAAGGAACAGTTGTAGAGACATAGATATGTCTGAACAGTAACTGGGTTACTATATGAATGTAACTATTTACAGATATACAAGACTACAGGTGTTAGTCTAGGACATGAACTTTCTCCTATTATACTCTTAGTCATGTTACTCTCTCTTACAACATCACGTGGGCGGTACTGTTTCTCCACATTAACCCTTTCAGCCCTGAATGCCCTAATACTACGTCCTCCCTCCCCAAGTCTTTGTCCAAATATATTTGACATTTATATTTACATGCTACCCCTTTTCCCGCCCCCCCAAAGTCTCTGAGTTTATAGGTTTAATCGGTCTGGAGGTTTCACGATTTTCCCTGATTACTTCCTTGTGAGGCTTGGAGGATCAGTAGTCTCCCTTTGGGTTTCTGTGTTTTGACTTGGTTGGTTTTTGGGAAGAGTTGCAGTATCTGGTGCATTGTCAGTTTGACTCTCAACATCTGATTCTCCCAAATGTACAATGGAAGGTTCTCTTTGAGGAATGGGGTAAGATTTCCCCAGTACCTTCTTATTGTGCCTTCTTTGGTATGTATTGAGTAAGGTAATGTTGATCACCATCCCTTTGGATGGTGAAACCTTCTCTACCTTGGTCTCTTATCCAAAGCTTGTCTCTTTTGTTCAGCCTGGATAGGTTTCTGGTACGCTACCTCCTATTGTAAGTGGAAGCTTGTTGTTTTCTGTAGAATTGTTCCCGGTCTTGAGCCTCCTGAAAGTCCCAGATTGCTAGCCCTGGGATTAATTTCTTGGGCAGAATGGGAATGAGTTTGAAGCCTCCTGTCCATCAGAAGTTCAGATGGTGCCAATCCACATTGCAGTGGAGTAGATCTGTATGTTACAAGTACCCTTGGAAAATCGTCGTCCTTTTTAAAGAGGGTTTTAATAGTGTAGATGCCCTTTTCTGCCTCGTTGTTGAATTGGGGCTACCTCTGGGAACTGGTGAGGGTGTAAGAATCTGCAGTTCTCAGCGAAAACGGGTGAAGTAGTCATTAACGAATTGCGGGCCATTGTTGGACACCACCTGGTCCTGAATGCCATGAGTTGCAAAGACTTCTTTCAACAACCTAATTACTGACTCTGTGGCCGTAGTGTGTAAACGCTTCACTTGCTGTGTACAAATTGGTTGCCATGTTACCTGCATTACCACAGCAACTACACTTCAAAAGCACTTGATTGGCTATGAATCGCTTTTGGCTCTCCTGAGGTCATAAAAGCCACAATATAAATGAAGAGTTGGAGCCCAGGGCAAAGAAGGAAGCAAACAAAGGTTTACAGACTAACACTCTGAACCCATTGCTGGTGTGAAGTGAAACTACTTTGTGCTGATTTCCAGCTATCATATAATACTAATTACTTTTTCCTTTAGAAGAAATCAATTTAGAATGAGGAAGATTGGAAGGTTACAGGGTGGATTGTCCTGTTCCAGCTCCTAGGATGTTAGACCAGATGGGTGAGGTGAATGGATAGAAATCAGACCGAGAGGACTATATATTTGAGAGGGAGTCTGATAGGTTTATCGTGTATTTCAATATTACTTTATCTTTGCTGGTGAAATTGTAAATGTCTGAAGAAGTCATAAGGACTCGAAACATTAACTCGGCTTCTCTCTCCACAGATGCTGTCAGGTCTGCTGTGTTTTTCCAACATTTTCTGTTTTTATTTCAGATTTCCAGAATCTGCGGTGTTTTGCTTTTATATTAACATTCTTTGTTTTTCTTTTCTAATATGCTTTTCAAAGTGTGGCTTTTTATGTATGGTTTTACCCCGATCTCTGTTGCAACCCTCCATTTGAAATAACTAAACAATTGATTATTTTACCATGTCAGTGTTTATTTTCATGATCAGTTCTATTAAATATGTGCAAGTATTGAACTGTTGACTGAGTGTTATGTATTAAATCGCTTGCAGATTTAAATTAAGTTAAAGGTGGTGTTACACTTTTTTATTGAAGAGATTCTTAGGCCCAAATTTTCCAGTCCCGCCCACTGGGGGAATTGTGGTGGGCGGGGCGGAAGGACCAGCAAAAGGCCCATTGACTTCAGGCGTGGGACTGGAAAATCCTGCCCTTAAACTTTGTGCTTAAATGCTGCAGTATTAAGGTTACCAACCTCCAGGGTTGAGTTGGGGCACTGCTATGAGCATAACAAAAACAGAAAGTGCCGGAAAAATTCAGTCTGGCAGCATCTGCGGAGAGAGAAACAGTTAATGTTTTGAGTCCAGTAGGATTCATCTTCGAAGCATTGAGCTCAAAACGTTAACTCTGTTTCTCTCTCCATAGATGCTGCCAGACTTGCTGAATTTTTCCAGCGCTTTCTGTTTTTATTTTAGATGGCCAGCATCTCCAGTATTTTACTCTTATTTAAGCTTTGTGCTTTGTTTGGTATCTTTTCTCTGGCCTTTCTAACCTGTTACTCAACTTTTAGTGATTGGTGTATTTGTACTCAGAGATCCCTTGGATTCTTCTACCCCACCTACACTTCCAAGTAATAACTGACTTTTCTATCCTTTCTACCAAAATGTGCTGCTTCACAATGAAGTGTAAAATTTCAATGGCCAATTATTTGCCCATTCTGCAAGTTTATTAATGTCCTCCTATAAGTTGTTGCAGTCCTCCTCAGTATTGACTATACCCTACAATTTGGTGTCAACGGCAAATTTAGAAATTGTGCTTTTGATTTGGAAGTCTAAATCATTAATATAAATTGTAAGTGAAGTAGCACATGATCGACCATAGGCAAGTGGAGCTACATGGCGGCTGAATGAGGCACAAACTGGGCTGAGTTTTGAGGTCCGCCAGGGTTATACTGCCCACTGGCACTCATTATCTAGGCTTCCATCTGAGAATGGTGATGTACCAGAGAGTGGCTGGTGTTGTGGAGCTCCATCACAGCAACACTGACCCCAAGATGTTGAGGGAGATAAAGGTAGAAAACTCCAAAGTAATTATTAATGTTACATGAATTGTGCAGCCTAACTCTGCATGGGAACAAAGACTTGCATTTATGCAGCACCTTTCACAACCTCAGGATGCTTTACAGCTGATAAACTATTTTTGAAGTTCAGTCACTATTGTAATGTAGGAATGTAGCAGACAATATGGGCACAGTGAGGCCCCACAAACAATAACATAATAATAAATAGATAATTTTTTCTTCTTTAGTGATGTTTATTGAGGGATAACTATTTTTCAGGACAATGGGAAGAATTCCCTTGCTCTTCTTTAAGTAGTGCCATTGGATCTTTTACATCCACCTGGGAGGGCAGATGGGGCCTGGGTTTAACATCGCATCTGAAAGGTGGCACCTCCGACAGTGCAGCACTCCCTCAGTACTGACCCTCCGACTGCGGCCTAGTGCGAAGCCGCAGCAACAACAGCCTCCCCAAAGGTGAGCATTGCAACTGCGGGGGAGAGAGACAAAAACACCTTGGGAATTCCGACAGTGCAGCACTCCCTCAGTGTTGCACAGCAGTAGATTTTTGTATCAAGCTGCTGGGTTGGAGCCAATACCAGGTGTATCTTCAGGTATGGACAGAGAAGGCTTGATTAATGTAGAGAAGAAGCATTGTCCTTTCATCTCAACAGCCGTGGTTAATAAATTACACCTCTGTGTTGTTTTCGGTTGCACAATTCTGGGAGCAATTATCCTCAAATATGATGACAAAAACTCAACAGGACCTCAAAGGAACAGGTCCAAGTCCATCCCATGGGTATGGGATCTATTGGCTTTAAAGTGACCTTTGACTTTGCAGCAGCTTGACTGTACTACTGTCAATTTCTTCCAAGTTCTCCTTACAATGCTACACTTGTCAACGCAGGGTTACAGAAGCAGTTTTTATTCCCTCATCACCTCCCCTGATGGTTGATGAATCATGCTGCAGTTCAGTTCCACATCCCTCATGGAAATTGTTGCTGGCCTATTGTATTTCTCCATGGGATCTAACTTCGCGGGTCATCCAAGGAGAGTCGGCATTCTTGGTTTGCGATTTCTCAAGAGCATTCAGAATCCGGACTTGGCAAAACTGATTGCATTTAAGACGGAGATTTACTGATTTATTTATTGTGAACTCCGATTCAGTTACAGTCAGCTGCTCGATTCTGGATTCCAAGATGCAGGAGCACAAGTTGCTGCGATCCCTTGTTTCCTCCAAGTGCCAGCTTGGTGTGCCATGGACTCATCCATGATAAGAAAATGGTGATTCTGAAACTGGTTCCAGTCGTTGAATTGGAGTAAACGCACCCAGCAAAGCAGTCACTGCAGATTGAGTCATTTCGAATAGACATTGTCAAGTGTTCAATATAAGCTAATCAATTAGCGATTAGTAGATGGTCATTTCATGTTGACGTATTGATGGATAGTAAGTGAGTGAAGACACTGTATTTTTCTTCTTCATTACGAGAGCTGTGTTATATCCAGGATGTCACATGGGATCTAGAAGTCAGATACATCTACATTTCCTTTTCTATCCTTCCACATCTTTGAACTCCGTTTTGAAAACTTTCCCCCATCTGCCCACCTTTAGGCTGGACTCCTCTTGTGAGGAAGGTGGAGTAGACAGATTGAACAGGGGTCTCTACATCTTCAGCCGAGTGGCCATGTTCTCCCTGATAGTACCATGCTCACCAGAGCGCCATGAATCTCCCTGGTCCATTTCCTTCACCTGAGTGGGAACAACCTGCTGTCGGCAGTGAACCCAACTGCTTAGTGACTGTCCTGGGGTGCCTCAGGGTGAAAACAGCTCTAATGAGGTTGGAATTAGAATATTTTTTAGCACCTTTTACATAAACAAAATGTCTCCAGGATGGCAGAACAGTTTCACAAAGAGGTCCACATGTTGAACAGGACAGACGCGGTGATATACTGACCACCTCTTCCTTTGCCCAGCATACTCTTTGCCATGTTAGAGTAACACTTGCAGAAATAACCTTTCAAAATACTCTCTGATTAAGAGGGACTCTTCAAACTTGTAAACCCCAACCTCCTGCCTTGATCAGCGCTGCTTCCCCAGCCTGACTTAAGCCCCAGTGCAAACCCAGGAAACTCACAGCAATCGCGCTGATGGGTGTCACTCTGACATCTGCACACGAGGTCAGTGGAGAATCAATGGCAAGGATGACTGGAAGGCTAAATAAGCACAAAGAAACTTGGGGGCGGGGGGAAGGTTTTAAAGGTATACAATGGGCAGAGGTGACTTGCATCCAAATTTCCCATTCTGTTCATGTGCTGACAATGTCCTGGAAGCAGCAATGAAAATCTTCCTTTTGAAATATGGTATAGCGCAGAAACAGAGTATTCAGCCCTTCAGTTCTGTGCTAAAGTTTATCTCCATGTGAACCATCCTCCTGCTCACTCACTATACCCTTCGATATTCTTCTTGTCTAATCCCCTATTAAAATAATTCCCAGATTGGAGTATAGATATTCCTGGCTAGCTTCCCACCTTCCATCCTGTGTAAACGTAAGCTCATCCGAACCCCTCCTTGAGCACATCCTAACTCACACTGAGTCCCATTTGCCCACCACCCCTCTGCTTGTTGACTTGCTTTGGATTCCGGTCAGGCAATGCCTTGATTTTTGAATCCTCATCCTTGTGTTCAAGTCCATCCATGACCTGGCCCTTCCCTATCGCTGTAATCTCCTACAGCCCTACAACCCTCCGAGATATCCGTGATTCTAAAATCCTGCCATCCCTTATTTTAAATTGCTCCACCACTGGAGGCCGTGCCTATAGCTGCCTGGGGCCTAAGCTCAGGAATTTCCTCCATAAACCTTTCCACTTCTCCATGTATCTCTCCTGCTTTAATACCATCCTTAAAACCTACTTCTCACCTATCGTAATATCTCCTGATGTGGCTCAGTGTCAAACTTGGTTGCTAACGCTCCTGTGAAGTGCCTCAGGATGTTATATTGTGTCAAAGGTGCTAGATAAATGCAGGTTGTTGCTGCCTGCTGTATGTTGGGAAAACCCCTGCTGTTGCAGAGTTACACATTCCACAACAACGCATTACATTTGTGTGGAGGGCCACCAGAATGGAAAAGGAATCAATTTGCTGATGTTGGAGGTCGTTCAAGGTGACAAATTCACCAGGAGGAAGAAATAAATAAATAAATGCAGCACAAGACAGGCCGAGACTCGGGAGGCCGTAACTTTAAAAATAAATGAAATCCCAGCTCGCTTGAGGATGTCACGCGAATGAGATTTTCCCACAGCAAGAGCCTGTGAACCAAAACGAAACTGGGTTTGAACCAGAAATGGTTCTGGAATGTTTGCCACTGGTCAGAAAAGTTTGGTCTCGTGTGATCGCATGAAAGAGTCAGAAAAGGACACACAAGATGTTGATAATCTGGAAAACACTGGCATCGGGAGTGAGGGGGACCATCAGACGATCGGAATTGTTTTACCCCTGTATCGGAGAGGGGGGGTTAATTATTGACACAGAAATTCTACCCCGACCCACTCATTATAAACAAAGAAAAGGACAGCATGGAAACATGAAAGAGACCTTATGAAATGTTGCCATGGCAACTGCTTTGAAAAGAGCTGAGCATTGCAAATAGCTCAGAGTTGATCAATCCTACCAAAGCTCACTATTGTAAGTATTTGAAGGTGTGACTGGCTCCACCTGGTCGGATAAAATTACTCCAATCAGTCAAAATTTGAGTTCAAACTTCCAACTTTTCATTTCTATTGTAACTGTTCAATGTTTCTTTTTATTGGTAATATGATCATTGACTCTTTGAACTTTCATCTTTTGTTCTCCCACGGTCTACAAACTCAGTACTAATACCCTCTGCCACTCTCGCTGTATTGAATGTTTGTTTCTGCATCTCTCACTCCAACTTAGTCTTTCCCAGGATCTCGGCCCTCGGGTTCTCCTGACCTCTCTGTCTCCCCTTCCTGCTACAATCTCAAGCTTGCTTCAATGCTCCTTGCTGTATATCTTCCTGTCTTTAACCTGGACAGTAATCCTCACGATACATCATTTATTGGCCCTCATCCAGGGTTCTCATTACATTTTTCTCTGTAAAATTGCATTAACAGAGTGGATAAATAAATACAGATGGCAGTCACATTCAAAGGGGACAAAATGATAAATATTTCTTCAGTTCTCTGCTTGAAGACAGCTCTGCGATCTCCCTCACAGGCATGGTGAGGAAACAGGTCCCAATCCACCCCAGCTGGAACAGAACTGAACCCTGTGCTATTGGCACCAATCTGTCCAGCCAACCGAGCCAACCAGCCCCTCCAAGGAGTCTGAGTTGCTGTGGCAACATGCACTTTTACATGTAGCTTGTAGTCTGGAGCTATGAACAGTGAGTGTAGAGCTGCCAACTTTCTTTCCATCACATGGCTGATCAGGGATCTCTCCCACTTTTACCACCTGCCATTGTTGGAAGGATTCGCAGATTGATATGCGACCTGTTTGGCCCTAGAAAGATAGAACAGGGGCCAGCAAAGCCTGTACCTTCTCAGCCCACTGTCTTTCTCTGCAGCAAATGAAGCAGAGACTGCTACACCAGGGTGGGACTCCTGAACCATACCAGGCAATGCTTAACACAGAGCTGACCATCGCGGTACAAAGCTTTGCCTCATGAGACGGAAGGCTGCCAGGTATATAGTGCCATTCACATCTCAAAGCATTCTACGCATGAAGTAGTTTTTCAGTTGGCAAGACAGGAGACAGCTGCTCACCATCAGCAACATTCAACTGTGATTGAAATTAATGGCGAATGAATTTGTTTTTAGGTCATAATCAGTTAAGGGGTCGATATGGGCTCACGAACACCAAGTCACAAAGCAAATATCACAGAATCACAGAATTGCTACAGTGTAGAAGGAGGCCATTCTGCCCATCATGTTTGCACTGGGTCTTCGAATGAGCAAGTCACCTACTGCCTTCTCCCCATAATTCTACACATTCTTCCTTTTCGGATAACAGTCTAATTCCCTTTTTGAATGTCTCAATTGATTCTGCCTCCATCACACTCTCAGGCAGCACATTCCAGATCTTAACCACTCGCTGCGTGAAAAAGCTTTTCCTCATGTCGTTTTTGCTTCTTTTGCCAATTACTTTAAATCTGTGCCCTCTCATTTCTTGATCCTTTCACAAGTGAGAACAGTTTCTCCCTCTCTATACTGTCCAGACCGTTCATGATTTTGCATAGCTCTATCAAATCTCCTCTCAGCCATCGCTTCTCCAAGGAAAACAGTCCCAACTTCTCCAACCTGTCTTCATAGCTGAAGTTCCTAATCCCAGGAATCTTTTCTGCACTATGTCCAATGCCATCACATCTTTCCTAAAGTGTGGCGCCCAGAACCGGACACAATACTCCAGCTGAGGCCAGATTAGTGTCTTATACAAATTAATCATAACCTCCTTACTCTTGTACATTATGCCCCTATAAATAAAACTTAGGATACTGTATGCTTTACTAACCGCTGTCTCAACCTGTCCTGCCACCTTCAATGACTTATGCCCATGTGCACCCAAGTCCCTCTGCTCCTGCACCCCCTTTAGAATTGTCCCCTTTATTTTAAGATGGGAACATTTTGCTGCTGATAAATCCTTAAAGCCAACAATAGGAAAGAAAGACATGAAGTAAGAAAGGTTGATAGTGCCTTTCATTTTCCTAGGAAGTCCCAAAGCACTTAGTAGCCAGTTAATCCTTTTTGGGTGCAGTCGTCACTGTTGTTATGTGGACAGATGAAGGAGGAAATTTTCACATAGCAAGATTCCACAAACAGAAATCAGACAAGTGACCACGTATTTGTTGAATGATATTGTTGATTGATGGAACAAATGTTACTGATAATCAGGAGGATTCCCCTGCTCTTCTTCCAATAGCACTTTAGGATTTTTTTTACACTCACGTACGTAGCCAGATGTGATCTTGATCTAGCCTCTCATCCAAAGGACAGTACCTTCAACAATGTAGCACTTCCTATTGGCAGCCTAACATCCCACAGTTTGGTTCATCCTTCAGTTCTCGGCAGAGAATGAAGATCATTCTCACTGGTATTGTACAGCTCCTCTTCTGAACAGATCAGCTACGTTCTATTGAACCATGACCTGGTAGGCAGGCGAGCATCTTTCACAGAATGAGATCATATCCACGACAGCGATAGGGATCAGTCTGAATGAAAGTTGCAAGAAGAGAGGACTGGATTTTCATGATTTAGTTCAGTTTAACTAGGACCCTGTCAGTGTGCTGTGTATAGGGAATTTGTGGTTTCAATTGGTATATTTATGCATTCCACATACAGTTTAAAACTATGGGCCGAATTTTCCCAGCATTGCACTAAGTGCGGTAGCGGGAGGGTAAAATGGAGTCCGACCTGCTGATGAAAATGGCGGGTTTTCACACCGTATCATCCCGTGCCCGCCTCATTATATATTCACTCCCGCAAAACATGCCATTTCCATGGCAGGCGGGTTCCCATTCGCCTGCTCGCCCTCACCCCGCTGTTGCTTGACACCAGCTGCCATCTTTAAAAGGCAGCCGCCAGCAAAGTGCTCCTCGCCACCAGCTCACCACCACTGCCTGGGAGACATGGCCAGCAAAGGCAAAAACACTGCAGCCTCCCACTTCAAAGACAGGTCCCACGAGCGACTGCTGGATGCTGTGGAGGCCTGCCGGGATGTGCTCTACCCCCGCTCTGCCCGCAGGATGGGCACCAAAGTGGGAGGGGGTGGCAATGGTGGTCAGCGTGAATGCCCTGCAGAGGAGGACAGTCACCCAGTGCCGCAAAAGGATGACGCACACACCCACAGGGCCCTCACTCACTGCCAGTGCAAGGGACATCACCATTCACTCCCTCACACTCACCATCATTGTCCTCATCCCGTCCATGGGACCACCCACCACCCACACAGGCCAGGCATATTTATCATCTGGCCCGGCAGGTGTCCTTATAACACTCTCCCCATCTCTATCCATGCAGGACAAACTGGCTCACAACAGGAGGGATAAGTCACAGACAGGTGGAGGGATGCCGGAATTTGAAAGTTCTCACAGAATTTGAAAACAGAGCCATCCAGCTGGCCGGCGATGACCGGGACCGGTCCTGTGCTGACGGTGAGGTCGGTGCTGCTCAACCAAGTGAGGATCCAGCAGTGCAACATCCATCAGATAACCACGCTGTGAGTGATGTGTCCTGTTTCACAGGCCACTGCCATGCGCTAATTATCTCCCCTTGCTTTCACAGGCACATCTGCGAAGCAGCCAATGGAGTCTACAACCCAGGGCCTCCAATCAAGCTCTGAAGAAACCTCTGGAGAGGAATCTGAAGGCACCCTCCCTGAATCCTGTCACAGCGCCACACCCTCCACCAGCGCAGAGACACACACCTCGGTGGGACCCAGCTTTAGAATAGCCTCAGGATCACAATCTGCACATCGCACTGTCTGATCCACAGCAGGCAGAGGCAGGGACTTCCCAGGTCCCTGGCCCTCGGAGGACTGCTGGAGGCCAGAACATTGCTGGGTCCAAGTCAGATGATGAGCCTCTGGACTCAGTTATGTCACAGTTGCTTGTGCTGCAAACTCAAGCTCGGGAACACCAGGAAGGGATGTCCGCTGCACTCCTCAGGTTGCAAGGCACAATGGAGGAGTCTGTCCGTCTTCAGGCTGAGGTGATAGCGCCGGCATTGCAACGCACCAAGGTCAACGCTGGTAGGATGGCGGCCACCATGGAGACCTTGGTCCAGGATGTCACTCCTGCACTGCTGCGCGGGCTCAACTCCATCGCTGACGCCATAGTTGGCCTCCAACCAGGTGACTCTGGGAGTGACTGGCCCACCTGACTCCCCTCTTCCTGTGACTGCTGCAGATCCAGCTCCACAGGCCGAGGAGGGTGCCACTGCCACACAGCAGGACCCCAAAAGCAGGCCGGGACCCTCCATGTCTTGGCCTCCAGAGGACGCCCACCAAAGTCATCACAGACAGGGTGTCACAGTCAGCAGGCTGCCTCCACCTCCGCTGTGGATGTCCGGGGAGCACCAAGGGTTAGGAAAGTTAAGGAGAATTAGTTGCACAGCCTGGGTACGGGTGTTAATCACTTATACATAACGTTCACTATTGCCAATAAACTCCCAAGAATGTCTCCCTGCCTATGGCTCCTTGTTCTGATGAGTAGTGTTCGTGTCACTCAAATGTGAAACCTTTCTGCACAAGATAAAAGGCAGGTGTCTCAGTCCAGGGCCTTTTCCCTGTGCTTTGTGCAGCCTTCAGACCACAGTGATGGTCCAGCCTCACACTCCCTGGAAATATTACTGATGTCTGCACCTCGGCAGTGCTGGTCATTGCTGCCAGAATGTAGTGGGCAGGTGCCACGGAGTTCTCTCATTCTCTCTGTGTGCTCTCAGCACCTTTAAGGTGGGGCTGGCCCCCATCACATCAGCATCTGTGACCAGTGACGCTGTGCACCAGCTCCTGAAGGGCTGAGGTGCTGAAGGCGGACACAATATCAGATGTGTCTAAAGTTTAATGGCTGCATCTCTGAGATGGCCCTGATCATGGAGCACAAGTGAGTTGCCCTCGGTCAGACAGGAGTCAGACATTCTCAGAGGCCATGTGAAGATTTATGGAGTGTCCTCACTGCATGTTGTCATCACCCTCCTGCGATCGAGCTACTGTTAGGGCCTCCACTGCGTCTCCATGACAGGAGCATTCTCACAGAGGGTTTTGGTGCTGCCATAAGCCAGACTGGAGTCAAACGTTCACAACTGTGATGTGAGGATTCATGGGGTCACCTCACTGCATCTTGTCATCATCCTCCACAAATCTGGCAGCTATGAGGGCCTCCCAAGCACGCCTGCCTCCTCTAGTCAGTGTGAGAGGCTTTTCCCTGTCGTTGTCACCACCGAGGACCCCCTCACCCTCATCCCTGTCAGCGTCCTCCTAATCGGAGGAGGCCTCCAGCTCCTCCATCTCCTCCTCAGCCAGCCCATCACCTCGTTGGAGCACCAGGTTGTAAAGGGCGCAGCGGACGACGATGATGCGTGACACCCTCTGTGGACTGTATTGCAGGGCTCCACCAGACCGGTCCAGACACCAGAACCACATCTTCAGCATCTCGATGGTCTGCTCCACCAAGTTGTGAGCTGCTGCATGAGCCTCATTATAGCGTCGCTCTGCTGCAGTCTGAGGCTGCTGCACGGGTGTCATCAGCCACGGCCTCTGTGGGTAGCCCGTGTCCCCAAGGTGCCACCCTGCAGCCTCTGGGACCCTGGAAGACTGCAGGGATCTGCAAGAGACTCAGGATGTAGGCGTTGTGCACACTCCCTGTAAACCGTGCACACACCTGCGGTGGTCACACACCAGCTACACGTTCAGTGAGTGGAAACCTTTGCAACTGATGTAGTCCACCGTGTGTAGCAACAGAGATCTAAGTGCCACATGAGTGCAGTCAATCGCAACCTGCACCGGTGGGAATCCCGAGATTAGGGTGAATCCAATGGCCCTGGCATCCTGGCTGTCCCGGTCCCGGGCCATGGAGAAGATGGCATCTGTGACCTCGTGGATGCATTTGTGGGTGGCAGATTGTGAAATCCCACAGAGGTCGCCTGTGGAGCCCTGAAAGGAGCCACTGGAATAGAAATTGAGCGCCACAGTCACTGTCACAGGCACTGGCAGTGGATGCCCTCCATGTCCCCTTGGCACCAAGTCCTGCAGTAAGTGGCAGATGTGAGCCACCAGGTCCCTAGACATGCGCAGTCGTCGGCGACACTGGTTCTCAATCATCTGCAGGAATGTCAGGCGGTGTCTATAGACCCTGGCTGTCGTTAGGTACTGACCAGCCACACCTCACTGTCGCTCCTGGGCAGTGTGTGCGGGAGCCCCTGCTGCCCCTTCTTCATGAGGTTGCTGCTCCTGTCTTTGCCCAGCCAGAAACCTCAGTCACTCTCCCCTCCGTCATCTACAGTCTCTGTAGGCATCAGGCACACAGCTAGGTCACCAGGATCCATGCTCCTGATGTGGTCCTCCTGCAGCATGAAAGAGAGAGAGAGACGTGGTTATCATGGCTGTACTTAGCACCTTTCCTGGCCTGTGTGGCCGCCCCTTAATGCTTCCCGGAGAGTGCTGGTCACCCCTCGGATGGCGAGATGTGTGTGCGCTGCATGGCTGCCCTGTCAACCTGCAACATGGCGAACACTGGTTCAAACCAGGATGCTGAGATTGCAAGGGGCTGTGAGCTCCTCTAGCAGTGACTGCTACATGGCCAATGTTGGCAAGGAGACTGCACAATGTGTGCAGTCCAACTGCTCCACGGTCCAATAAAGTGGTGGCAGATTCGAAGTCTGTGCCAGGGGGGCGGGGGTGTGGGGCGTGGGGGGCGGGGGGTAAGGTATGGAGCACTTGGTGGGCCTGTGGTGTCTCCGCGTTGCTTGCATGGATGGGCAGACAAGGAGCCTGACCCCAATCATATCACTGTGGCTGTGCCTGATCTGTCTCAGTTGCAGAGGCCTGGTCACTTTATACAGGCGTCCCTAATGCGTGGCCACTTCCCTCATTTACCCTGATCCCCCACCTGTGCATGGGATGCAGTGCCAGGGCAGCACTTGCCCCCAGACATCCCCCCACCTCTCAGCAGTCACCGGAGGGGCCAGGCATCAGTTTCCCCCACTCCCCTGGTGCCCCTGAGACCTGTAAACAATGGGTGAGCTGTGGAGGACGCCGCTGGTCACTCACCTCAGTTCCCCCAGAGTGAAGGCCGCCAAGTGCACGTTGCCTGTGCGCTGCTGTGAAACACGTCGGCGTGCTTTCCCGCCGATGGGGACGGACGATACTCCGGGGTTCCAAGAGCCTGGCGGGATTGCCTATTAATTATATGCTAATGTATTACAATTAGCTCCCCGCCGACTGATGGCGGGAAACGCGGCCTGGCGTTGGTGGGCTGAGCGGACGGTTGGGGCCGGCCTTCACCCCGTCGTGAAGTGGGTCCCGCCATGTTTTCCACGCACTCCACCTATCAGCCCCACCGCCAGCGGGCCCGGAACATTCCGCCCTATGTTTTTGTGCCTCTTTTGCTTTTCCCTCAGCTCCTGAGGCACTGTTAATAAGAAGGATAGCGTTTTGACCTTGGTTAGAATCTTGTCAGGAACGTGCACCAGGATTTCAGAGAAGCTAAGTGTCTACCTCATAATGTAAAGCTGCCTAACATCCCAGGAATGTTATAGCTGTTCCCTGGTACCTTGCTCCATTGGGAATTCTTCACATTTTCACCTCGATGATGCACACCTCCAGCTGCTTTTCCATGGAAAACCCAAGTCTTAGCACTCTCGCCTCGGAGTCAGAAGGTTGTGGATTCAAGTCCCACTCAAGGGGCTTGAGCACCAAGCCTAGGCTGACACTCCAGTGTAGTCGAGTACTGAGGGAGTGCTACACTGTTGGAGGTACCATCCCTCGGATGAGATGTTAAACTGAGGCCTTGTCTGCCCTCTCAGATGGATGCAAAATATCCCAAAATGCTATCTTAAGAAAAACAGGCTTGTTACCCCTGGTGTACTGGCTGATATTTATTCCTCAACCAACATCACAACAACAGGTTTAGTCTTTATCACGTTGCTTTTTTTGGGAACTTTTATTAAATTAATTTACAGGATGTGGGCCTTCGCTGGCTAGGCCAGCATTTATTGTCCTTCCCTATACCCTTGAGAAGGTGGCGATGAGCTGCCTTCTTGAACCGCTGTAGTCCCTGTTGTGTAGGTACACCCACAGTGCTGTTAGGAAGGGGGTTCCAGGATTTTAACCCAGCGACAGTGAAGGAACGGCGATATATTTCCAAGTCAGGATGGTGAGTGACTTGGAGGGGCACTTCCAGGTGGTGGTGTTCCCATCTATCTGCTGCCCCTGTCCTTCCAGATGGTGGCAGTCGTGGGTTTGGAAGGTGTTTGCTGGGTGCAGATTGGCTGCTGCAAGTGACTCCACTTCATAAGTACTTCATTTGTTGTGTAGCACTTTGGGTACTGCGGTTTGTGAAAGGCATATATAAATATATAATTGCAAGTCTTCCTTTCAATCCTATTGGTGGAAGGGCAAGGGAGCTTTGGACAATGCTGAAACATCTGGGGCTGCATCATCCAGTTGGCGAGCAGGGGAATGGGGCCCACTCGCCGATGCGTGAAATGATGCGGGGTGATGTAGGGTGGGCGTCCCAGTGTCATTTACATTTTCAGGTCGGCGCGGGCGGAGTCAAGTTGGCTGCGCACCCGCAAAACTGTCAACGGCCATTTAAGGCCATTCATAAAGTAATTGAGGTTATCAGTCCAACCTTAAGGCTGGCGGGCAGGCCGGGAGCCCTGGCGGGAATTAGAAAAAGCATCAAACCTCATCCACGGGCGGGATGAGGTGTCATGAGGGATTTTTAAATGTTTACAAAATGTTGAAATAAAAGAAATTGACATGTCCCAGCTCATGTGACACTTGAGGGGACATGTCAGAAATTTTTTCTAAAAATTTTTGAACCTTCCGGCGATCTCCCTGAGGTGGCACTTAGCCTCAGGGAGATCCGTGCACGGGAAAGAGCGCACTTCTGGCTCTGGGAATCCCGCCCACACAGGGAGCGCACAGCTCTTCCGGGCGGACGTCACGCTGGGCGGGCCTTAATTGGCCCGCCCACATAAAATGGCGGCACGCCCCAACCCGTCCGCCCATGCCCGCACCCACATATCCCCCCTGCCGGGGGGTGGGGGGGGGGGGGAATGTTGCCCCTGGTTCAGGTCCACATATTTACCAACAGGAACCATCAGGAGGGGTCTCCAGATGTTCTTGGAAAAAAACATTTATTTGATTTGATTTGATGGATGACTTGAAAATCAAAATGCTATGCAGTCTTGAAATACTTTGGTTGGTATGAAGTCAACAAAAGACCAGTGATGTGCCAGTGTGCTGTACTCTTGGAATTTGAAACACCCTCAGTTCAGGACCCAGTGCAAACCCAAACAGTTCAGAATTCCTCCCGTCTCTATCACATCTTTTAAATCAGGGATTCTGATGGAAAAGACCCAAAGTTAAAATGTTGCAAGCATCTGTCGGCTATTTTGCAGCCTGATGCTTATAATAACCTTTGGCAGCATGCTGTTGTTTAATTTTTACTAACCCCGCTCACCCCCACCCCACTACACGCATCACAAATATCTTCCAAAAAGCAATCTATAAACAAACCATCTCTCTTCGCTACCGCCTATGATTTAGATGAACCAATACAAGGAAGGACAGATGCATTCTTAGGAACAGAAATGGACTATTCCTCTCTCACAAAAGCTCGCCTCTCCCAACAGCTTGCAATGTTTCTCAATCCCTTCTCTGTGAATATTACCACACTTGGAGTACTGTGTGCAGGTCTGGTGTCCACATTATATAGGTCTGGTGTCTACAATATATAAAAGACGTTGAGGCACTGGAAGAGGTGGAAAAATGATTTGCAAGGATGATACCAGAACTGGGAGGTTATAATTATCAGGAGAGACTGACTAGACTGGGCCCCTATTCTCCAAAAAGAACTTACATACAAACATACAAATTAGGAGCAGGAATAGACCACTTGGCCCCTCGAGCCTGCTCCGCCATTCAATAAGATCATGGCTGACCTCATTTTAATCTCAAATTCACATTCCTGCCTATCCCCGATAACCTTTCACCCCTTGCTTACCAAGAATCTATCTGGCTCTGCCTTAAAAAATATTCGAAGACTCTGCTTCCACTGCCTTTTGAGGAAGCAAGTTCCAAAGACTCACAACCCTCTGAGAGAAAAAGTTGCTCCTCATGTCTGTCTTAAATGGGCGACTACTTATTTTTAAACCGTGTGCCCTAGTTCCAGTCTCTCCCACAAGGTGAAACACCCTTTTCACATCCAACCTGTCAAGTGCCCTCAGGATCTTATATGCTTCAATCAGGTGAAGTCTGAGGAGTGATTTCATAGCGGTCTTGAATATTCTGAAGGGGTTTGATGGTTTAAAGGTACAGGTGATGTTTCCACTTGTGCGCAAGTCCAAAACCTGAGGCTGTAAATATAAGACAGTCACTCTTAAATCCAATAAGGAATCCAGAAGAAACTTATTTACCCAGAGAGTGGTGAGAATGTGGAACTCTCTATCAAATGGAGTAGTTGAGGCAAATAGTATAGACGCATTAAAGGGGGAGCTGGACAAACACACGAGGGAGAAAGGAGTAGACAGGATATGTTGATGAGGTTAGATGAAATAGGCTGCGAGGAGGCTCATGAGGAACATAAACATCAGCTGTTGTGCTGAGTGGCTTATTTCTGTGCTGTAAACACTATGTGGTTCTATACACACGTCTGGAGCTCTTCCTTGTGAACTTCACAACATGAGCGGGCAGTGAAGTCATGATCCCTGTTTGCAGCAATGTAAAAACTGAACTAATACGACACCCACCCCGGTATTAAAAGGGTGTTAAATTTTTCTGTCACCTTGTCTTTCTCTGCTTTGTTTTCCTTTTTCCTGTCTTTTGCTCTTTTACAGCAATTTTATCTTCTTCTTCTTAGTTTCTTTTTGCTTCATTCCCCCCTCCCTCCTCACTATCAGCTGATGGTCTGTTGGGGGGTGAAAGTGGCCTTTAGCAGTCGATGATGCCGGGGAGCGAGATCCATTTTACACCTGATTTTTTTTTTCCCATTGAAGAAAATGGACAAGATTTTCACTCACTCAAAACCCATTCGCTTGCAAGGAGATAAAATCAGGCCTGATAGGTATAAGACAGGTGTTAGCATCAAAGACAAATTTCACTCACCCCCCCGAGTGTTTTCTTTATGGTTGTGTTTGTTGCCAACATTGTGCATGAGCAGCTCTGGTGTTTTACTCTGGGGCCGGGTTATGATCGGGAAACCAGGAATTGTGGATTCCTTTGACCGTCTCGGAATTCCCGACCGCGCTTTTCCCTCCAGCGGCAACATTAATATCGCAGCCTTTACCAGGGCCTTTCCCACCCAACAATCAGCCCAGGCCTCAGGAGAGGGGGGAACACGCTTTCCCAGGCCAGGGGAAGGGGCTTTGTGTCCACGCAGGGGATCCCATCTGAGCTTCCCTGAACGCCCTGAGGATAATTACTAACCAACTCCCATCTCCTTCCAGGCCACAGCTCCACTACCGATGCCAAGCTATTATTTCCCTGACCCTGGGTCCCTGTTACATTGTCCTGCCAGCCCCACAGGCATGTCGTCATTGGGTTTCTGTGCCTGCGTGGACCAGTGTGCATGCGCTGTCGGGTACCAGCCGCCATCTTGCATTGGCCGGGAGACACAGCGTTTCTCCATAAGACCGGTGGCGTTAATAGATTTTCACTACTGCAGGGCATGCTGGGATAGCTTCACGTTGAGACGCTCCCTCGAGGGGTGGGCATCTTCGGCAGGATATGTTAGATAACACCTTAAGTGCACTGTGAGACTTACGAGGGCTTATTTTGCTGGACAGTGACTGGAGGCAATATGCACACAATGTACCAGAAGCACACTTTACCTGTGGCCCAGGGCTCCCGGTGGCTCTCTTCAGGATAAAGAGAGCGGGGCTCAGGTGCACGCTTCAGTACTGGGTAGTGCTCAGGTGACAATATGTTCAGCTGCACCTTGGACCTCAATGCCCTCAGCTTGCAGGGGCAAAGAGCACCAGGAATCAAAATTCCAAGAACTGTTGGAGAATCAGTGTTCACTGGCCATGAAATGTGTGTTTTGGCTGTTCCTAAAGTGTCCATAAGTAAAGCTGCCTGTAGACTTTGTTGAAAATGCTTTTGGTGTATTCTTGACTGAACTCTGCCTTGGTAGGTGAGTACCACCCATAACCTAATTTGCAATAAGCCCTGTTCACAAACCACCCCCATGTTTACTGATTAAACTATGGAATTCCCTCCTTAAATCTCTCTGCTGCTCTACCTCTCTCCTCCTTTAAAACACTCTCTGAAACCAGCCTCTTTGATCAAGCTTTTGGTCATCTGTCCTAGTATTGCCTTATGAGCTTGGTACATTTGTACGTACGACCATCATATCAGGAGCAGGAGTAGGCCATTCGGCCCCTCGAGCCTGCTCCGCCATTCAATAAGATCGTGGCTGATCTGACTGTGGCCTCAACGCCGCTTTCCTGCCTACCTCTTATATCCTTCGATGCCTTTGTTGGTCAAGAAACTATCTATTTCTGCCTTAAGAATATTCAATGACCTGCCTGCACCTCTCTCTGAGGAAGAGAGTTCCAAAGGCTCATGACCCTCAGAGAAAAAAATTTTCCTCATCTCCCTCTTAAATGGAAGACTCATTATTTGTAAACTGAGTCCCCTAGTCCTCGTCTTTCTCACAAAGGGAAACAACTTTATAGCATCCACCCTGTCAAGTCCCATCAGCGTCTTTTATGTTTCAATAAGATCACCTCCCATTCTTCTAAACTCCAATGGATACAGGCCAACCCATCCAACCTTTCCTCTTAAGATAACTCCCCCGCCTCATTCCAGGAATCAGTTGAATGAACCTTCTCTGAGCTGCTTCTAATGCAACTATGTCCTTTCTTAAATAAGGAGACCAAAACTGTCCACCGTGCTCCAGATGCAGTCTCACCAATGCCAAGTACAACTGTGGCAAAATATCCTTACTTCTACATTCCATTCACCTTGCAATACACAACAGTATTCCTTTTTCCTTCCTACTCACTTGCTGTACTTGCATACTAACCTTTTGTGATTCAGGTACCAGGACACCCAGATCCTTCCGCACCACAGAGTTCTGCAGTCTCTCTCCATTTAGATAAAATGCTGCTTTTCTATTCTTCCTGCCAAAGTGAACAAGTGCACACTTTCCCACATTTTACTCCATCTGCCAATTTTGTCCTCACTCACTTAACCTATTTATGTCCCTTTACAGACTCCTTATGTCCTCTTCACAACTTTCTTTCCTTACCTATCTTTGTGTCATTAGCAAGTTTAGCAATTATATATTCGGTCTCTTCATCCAAATTATTGATATAGATTGTAAATAGTTGAGGCCCCAGCACTGATCCCAAACGTCAAATGTTATTTGGTAATGCTCCAATGATACGCCTTGAGAAATTTTACTACGTTAGAGGTGTTTTATATATACATCAAGTTATTGTTATGAAGGGCCTCACCTGCTTTAAGGAGTGAGTCACCCAGGAAGATTGGAGATTGCCCTTATGACTGAAACAATCAAAATCCCTGCCCTTTCCTTCTACAGGGACCACCTCCAGCAGCAGCTCCCTGTGCTTGCTCCCCCATGCCCCTGACTCTCCCAACTCTGGTTTGCTCCTCTTTCTTCTGTTAAGCCACCTGAAGTTGCTCCTTCAGCCAGTTCTCTGCAACGTGCTCCCTCAGCACCTCTACATGGCCATCTCCCTCCTTTGCAAGTCTATATTGGATTCTTCTCTTCCCCCGTGATTCTCACCTGCCCTCGATTCCCCTTCTCCCTCCAGTTCAGCATGCATGGTGATGTATAGTGCTTGGAGACGTCCCTCCCAGTGTGAGGAAACTATGGAGATACAAGTTATTCTTGTAATTTAATTTAATTCCTATATGAATGTTAACCCAGTGGTAGATGAGACAGGGGCAGATCTTGACTCTTTCGAAGGTAATGGCCTGGGGTTTCATTAAGCCCATTTTCCCCAAGTAGACAGTGATTGTCATGTGTATCTGAATGATAGCAATGAGTGAAACAAAACAACGTGGTAAGGTCAATAGCAGAGTGCTGGAATCCATGCGGTCAGTATTTATCAAACAGGCTAACATCTGCTTCTTCTTAATGACAACATATCTGGCTGTAGCTAATGAGGATTTGCTTGAGTTACAATCCTTCATCAGTTTTAAGTTTTCAAACATCTAACCATTTATTTACGTCCACACATTCTGGCAGATTCAATGGCTCTTCATTCATTTGAATAATGAATAATGAACGAATTTGACCCTCTAATTCTGTTCCAAATACGTTGCTGTTTTAGCATCTCCTCACTTTGTTTAAAATATCTATTAAAAAAAATTCCATGTGATTTTGGCAACTCCCTTTTCAATTCTGTTGTGTTCTGTATACCAGAATCTTTGAAATGACCAGAAGTGGGCTGTCTAATTTATTGGCTGTAATATCGGGAAACGTGAGTCCCTGAATGGCTGACTGATCTGTCAGTAAATCTACAGGAGGGCTGAACAGTTTAAAAAGCATGTCTAAAATGAATGCTGTGGTTTATTGTTATTACCCACTTTCCTGGATGAGTGCAGCTCCAACAACATTCAGGAAGCTTAATATCATCCAGGATAAAGCAGCCTGCTTGACTGGGACCCCATCTACCATCTTAAACATTCACTGCCTCCACCACCAATGCACTGTGGCTGCAGGGCCCACCCACCTTGGAAGCAGATCCTAATGGCCACTGGGGTGGGGAAGTGCCAAGGCTGGCTGGTTAGAAGACCTCCTTGGTTCTTTGGGACTTTGTCCTAGTCGTTTATGAAGCTGTTAGGCACTCTAGCCCTCACCCCTCATACTCCCTCACCTCCTCATAACCCCCATGGCCCCTCCATGCCAACTCATGCCACGCCAGCTATCCCCATTCCCCCCTCATGCTCCCCATGCCACCTCCATACTCGCTTATCCAATATCCCCAAGGTCAGAACACAAAAGCCTTGTGGAGATGAAAATAATACACTTCTAACAATTGAATACAGTTCTCACTCATATACTCTTGATAGTGAAAAAAAAAACTCCCATTCATGAAATCAATTCAAAGCTTTTAAATCTCGAGTGGTTAATTTCTGAGATAAAAAAAAACAAGCAAACCTCTGTTCAGACCCCACATCAAAGGCAGCAAATCCTAGCCTCTTTAAACTGTCAATCATATTGTGAACTCAGAAGTCCCTGCTGAGATAATGGTAGATTTTGAAACTCAGCCAGGCATTCATAATGGCAAACTAATACCCCTTGGAAAATGTCAACAATGACCTCTATTAAAATGGCACAAACAGATAGGAATGTTTTTTCTAACCTACTCCAGAAGATCTGTCAATCAAAGCAGTCCAGCAGAGAGTGTTTTTTTAAACTCTCACTGATAGCTTCAGCCTATTTCTTTTCATATTTAAAAAGCAAGGAACTGAAAGTTTTCAGATCATGACACTAAACCAGACCTCGTGGCTTCCACACTGTGGGTTAAGGCCCTTGGAACAGCCAAAAAGGGTGTGTTTGAACTCTGCCCTAAGTTCAAATGGCCCTGCTGAGTTCGGGTTTCACACTTGTATGAATCATGCCATGCCTCCTTCTCCCTGCTGGCAAAAATTGGATCTGTTGGAGCTTGACTTCTGCATCCAGGTCCCGCCATCCAATTTAAAGGTCCACTTTGTCTTCCTGACACTGCAAAATACGGCCTTCTGTCACTGATAGTGGAACACAGGAGGGAGATCCATAGAGGGCCCCCCATGGAAAAACTGAGTCATAGAGTGTAAGGTGGGGCGAGGCCATGGAGAGTTTTGTGAATAAGGAAAAGGACGTGGAATTAAATGCTTTAGAGCATGAGGAACAGCAAGATCGAGTTAATGATAGAACAAAAGAAAGAGAATGAGAGTGTGAAAGGGAAAATGGGAAAGCAAGAGAGACAAAGGAGGAAATTAGAGTGAGAAGAACAAAGAGTGAGAGCAAAAGAAAGGATGTGGGAACAATTAAAAGAGAAAATGAGGGGTGACAATATGAGAGAGAAAGGAAAAAGAGCAATTGAATGATTGTAGAAAAAAGGAGCATGACAGAGTAAGAGACAGCAAAGGAGAGAATTAAAGAATGTGAAAGTGAGTCAGAGGCAAAATGAGATAAAGTGAATGAAAACAGGAATAGAAAGTGAGAGATTTTAGAGAGGTGAATTTTTGATTGAAAATTCATTGTGACAAATACAGAGAGTTCAAGGGAATGAAGCACCAGAGAGACACATTCAGGACACATTCTGTTTTGTATCAGCTGCATTTCTAAGTATAATTGAAATTTTCTCCCTTTTGTACCGATGTTTGACTTTGGAGAAGAATGATTACCTCAGTAACACCTCAGGACAATCAAAGACAATGCTATCTCACTGGTATCAAAGCCTAAGTTCATAAATGATATCAATTCTGGTGCCATTTGGTGGTATAAGCTGTTTCTTTTTATCAATTGCCGTTTATAGTGACAGCTACACTGTCTGTTCTGTTAGAGATGAGGCTGAAGCTATGGTACAGGATACCATATTGATGGAAAGCTCAGTATGATAATGCACCATCTGTCACCTCTCACTTATAGCAATGTGATCACAATGTTCAATGGGGCAACTTTTGGGAGACTCAGGTCCCAGGGAAGATTTCTTTAGTCACCTAGAAAATGGGGAGCTCCATGACTCAGGGTTGCTAGCTTCTACATCCAACCTTGAATCTGCACTTCTGCCAACCAAGACTCTAGGCCACAGCTGCAGCCTTGCAAGATTTATACTCATGTTCTTGAGGAATGTGGTACTGTCCTTAATATCCTTTACCAATATCCATTCTGAGTTGAATTATGGAATGTTTATTAACTTACAAGCAGGAACATAGGTCAGGAGTAGGCCATTTAGCCTTAGGCTTGTATCACTATCCAATAGATCATGGTTGATCCGCACCTCAGTTCCACTTTGCTGCCTTTGCTCCATTTCTGGTGATATCCTAGCAAAAATCTTCATCCTTGAAAGATCCAACTATCCCAACATTCACATCGTTTTGGGGAGAGAGATGCAGATTTCCACTACACTCTGTGTGAAGAAGTGTTTCCTGTTTTCACCCCTGAATGGCCCAGCTCTGATTTAAGGATTTCCCCCCTTGACTCCCCCACCAGAAGAAAAAGTTTCTCCGTTATCTACCCTACCAAGTCCTTATAACATTTTAAACACCATAATTTCCCATACACTAGGGAATACATGCCATGTTTATCCAACCTGTCCTCTAACCCTTGGTATTATTCTGGTGAATCTCCCAGCTCAACATAGTCTTCCCTAGGTGCAGTGCCCAATACTTTAGATGGGGTCTGACCAAGATTGTGATTCTATGTTGTACTTAAACACATTGTAATTCCATGTAATTGGAGGCAAGAAAATGTCCTTAATGTGCAAATGAAGTGATTCAATAACATTGATTTTATGTTTGTTTAATTCTTTCCAAATGGTCAATAAAGTAACAGCACTGACTCATGAGCATCGATTTTGCACTTATCCTACTCCTGGCAGGTAAATAACTGACATCTAAGGAGGAATAGATGACAGAACTAGACATGGAAAAATCCTTCCTGTTTTTTAAAGGGACTGTGCTGATGATGAGCATGTACAGCAAGGGCAACGGGGTGAGAAAATATCAATGTACAGAGGTTTTCCCGATTTCTCCTCCTCAGTTCTCTCCTCTCCTGTAGGTGTTGACTTTAGTTGATAAATGGTTGAATGGTTTCCAGCAACATGGCCAGAATTTTAGGCTCCCCCCCGCCCCCCGGTGGGTTCTGAGGCGGAGGTGGAGCACGAAATTGTTTGGACGTGATTCCTTCTGGGACCCCACCCGCCCCGGCCTGGTCGCGATTTTATGCTGGGGCAGGCAGGGCCTCGGAGGGAAAGCCTGCTCTTTCCTCAATTAAGTCCCTTAAGTGGCCACTGAATGGCCACTAAAGGACCTTTTCACTCCCAGCCTCAATTTTTCAGCTGGCAGGTGGATGACAGATCAGGAAGAAAAACCCAAAGACAAACAGAGATCGATCTTGGCGGTTGTGGTGGGGTGGGGGGGGGTGCCTCCATCAGAAGCCCCCTTAGAATTGTGGGCACCCTCCCCTTAAGGCCTAGTGACCTCCGGACCTCTCTCCCCCACCCCCCACCCCCCCACCAGCCTATCCTCCAGGACCCTGATTGCCCTCCCCACGACCCCACCCCCAGGCCTTTCCTATACTCCCCACCCTGGGATCCCTATCCAGCAGCCTCTCCAAGGCAGGATTTCCTCCCGGCGATGGGTGGAAATCCCGCCTTATACCAATCAATGCTTGTTAGAGCGTGAAGTGGCATCGCGCCTGCTGGACTCAGCGGGGATATGTTCCTCTTCAGCCGAGCCCCTGCCATCCTGAAAATTCAGGCCCAAATCTTAATCTATTTGCCTTAATTACAATAACTTGTATTTGCATAGCACTTTTACAATAGTAAATATCCAAAGGTGCTTCACAGGAAGGTTTTCAAACAAAATTCCACACCGAGCCACATAAAGAGTTATCCGGTCAATTTGTCAAAGAGCCAGGTTTTAGGGAATGTCTTAAAGGAATGCTCCTTCGACAGAGCCTTCCAAACACTTAACTTCTGCCACCTAGAAGGACAAGGGCAGTAGATAGATGGGAACAGCACACCTGCAAGTTCTCCGCCAAGTCACACAAGATCCTGACTTGGAAATACATCGCCCTTCCTTCACCAGCGCCATGTCAAAATCCTGGAGCTCCCTCCCTAATAGCACCTCGGGTGTACCTACACCACGTGGACTGCAGTGGTTCAAAAAGGCAGCTCACCACCAGCTTCTCAAGAGCAATGAGGGATGAGCAATGTGACAATCACATTCCAGGAGCAAATTTTAAAAAATGACAGGCAGAGAGGCAGGCAGGTTTACAGAGAGAATTTCAGAGCTTAGGGCAGCTGGAAGTAGGGCCCCAATGATAGAGTGATAAAAATCAGGGATGTGCCAAAGGCCAGAATTGAACTGCAGAGTTCTCTGATGGCTGTAGGTTTGGAGGAGGTTACAGAGACGGGGGGTGGGGCGTTGAGGTCAAGGATGGGTTTAAAAACGAAGATAAAAATTTTAAAACTGAGGTTTTGCAAGAAAGAAAGGCAATGTAGGTTAGTGAGCACAGGGTGCACATTAATAGTCCATATTCATTAACGACAGCACCCGTACTCCTAGTGCCTCACTACTGATTTTAAATGGAAATTCTAATAAATGAGTAAATGGCAAAAATACCTCTCCTATTGACATTTTTAAAACAGCACGGCAGAGGGAAAAAAAATACTTGACCTCATCCTCACCAACCTGCCTGCCGCAGATGCATCTGTCCATGACAGTATCGGTAGGAGTGACTACTGCACAGTCCTTGTGGAGACGAGGTCCCGCCTTCACATTGAGGATATCCTCCATCGTGTTGTGTGGCACTACCACCATTCTAAATGGGATAGATTTCGAACAGATCTAGCAACTCAAGACTGGGCATCCATGAGTCGGTGTGCGCCATCAGCAGCAGCAGAATTGTACTCAACCACAACCTGTAATCTTATGGCCCAGCATATTCCCCCACTCTACCATTGCCATTAAGTTAGGGGATCAACCCTGGTTCAATGAAGAGTGCAGGAGGGCATGCCAGGAGCAGTGCCAGGCATACCTAAAAATGAGGTGTCAACTTGGTGAAGCTATAACAAAGGACTACTTGTATGCCAAACAGCATGAGCAGCAAGTGATAAACAGAGCTAAGAGATCCCACAACCAACAGATCAGATCTAAGCTCTGCAGTCCTGCCACATCCAGTTGTGAATGGTGGTGGGCAACTAAACAAGTCACTGCAGGAGGAGGCTCCACAAATATCCCCATCCTCAATGATGGGGGAGCCCAGCACATCAGTGTAAAAGATAAGGCTGAAGCATTCGCAACAATTTTCAGCCAGAAATGCCAAGTGGGTGATCCATCTTGGCCTCCTCCGGAGGTCCCCAGCATCACAGATGACAGTCTTCAGCCAATTCGATTCACTCCACATGATATCAAGAAACAGCTGAGGGCTTTGGATACTGCAAAGGCTATGGGCCCTGACAATATTCTGGCAATAGTACTGAAGACTTGTGCTCCAGAACTTGCCGCGCCCTAGCTGAGCTGTTCCAGTATAGCTACAACACTGGCACCTACCCGGCAATGTGGAAAATTGCCCAGGAATGTCCTGTACACAAAAAGCAGGACTAATCCAACCCAGCTAATTACCACCCCATCTGTCTACTCTTGATTTTCAGTAAAGTGATGGAAGGGATCATGAGCAGTGCTATCAAGCAACACTTGCTCAGCAATAATCTGCTCACTGGTGCTCAGTTTGGGTTCTGTCAGGGTCACTCAGCTACTGAACTCATTACAGCCTTGGTTCAAACATGGACTAAAGAGCTGAACTCGAGAGGTGAGGTGAGAGTGACTGCCCTTGACATCAAGGCAGCATTTGACCAAGTGTGGCATCAAGGAGCCCTAGCAAAACTGGAGTCAATAGAAATCAGGGGGAAAACTCTCCACAGGTTGGAGCCATACCTAGCACAAAGGAAGATGGTTGTGGTTGTTGGAGGTCAATCAGCTCAGCTCCAGGACATCGCTGCAGGAGTTCCTCAGGGTAGTGTCCTCGGCCCAACCATCTTCAGCTGTTTCATCAATCATCTTCCTTCCATCATAAGGTCAGGAGTGGGGATGTTCGCTGATGATTGCACAATGTTCAGCACCATTCACGACTCCTCAGATACTGATGCAGTCCATGTGCAAATGCAATATCCAGGCTTAGGCTGACAAGTGAAAAGTACCATTTGTGCCAAAAAAGTGTCAGGCAATGACCATCTCCAACAAGAGAGAATTTAACCATCGCCTCTTGACATTCAATGGCATTACCATCGCTGAATCCCCCACTATCAACATCCTGGGGGGTTACCATTGACCAGAAACTGAACTAGACTAGCCATATAAATACTGTGGCTACAACAGTAGGTCAGAGGCTAGGAATCCTGCAACGAGTAACTCACCTCCTTACTCCCCAAAGCCTGTTCACCATCTACAAGGCACAAGTCAGGCATGTGATGGAATTCTCTCCGCTTGCCTGGATGAGTGCAGCTCTAACAACACTCACGAAGCTTGATAATATCCAGGACAAAGCAGCCCACGTGATTGCCACCCCTTCCACAAACAATCACTCACTCTGCCATTGACGAACAGTAGCAGCAGTATGTACCATTTACAAGGTGCACTGCAGGAATTCACCAAGCCTCCTTAGACAGCACCTTCCAAACCCATGACCGTAACCAACTAGAAGGACAAGGGTAGCAGATGCATGGGAACACCACCACCTGGAAGTTCCTCTCCAACCCACTCACCATCCTGACTTGGAAATATATCGCTGTTCCTTCACTGTCGCTGGGTCAAAATCCTGGAACTCCCTCCCTAACAGCACTGTGGGTGTACCTACATCACATGGACTGCAGCAGTTCAGGAAGGCAGCTCACCACCACTTTCTCAAGGACAATTAGGGAGGGGCAATAAATGCTGACCTGGCCAGCGAAGCCCGCATCCCGTAAATTAATTTTTAAAAAATGTGTCAGCATAACCGCAGACGTCACACTTCGGATGTGATAATGAAAGAAGGCAGACCAGCCATCATCTCAGGCGCCCCACCTCACCCCAACACTCATTACTTCTCCTCCTCTCCTCAATCGCTGTCACCCTAACTCCCCAACCTGAGTTCTAAAGCATTGCATGATAAGGCTGCTTAGCTGCAGTAATCAAATAAAATTAACATACAAACCTACAAATTAGGAGCAGGGAGTAGGCCATTCTTCACTTCAAGCCTACTCTGCTATTCGATAAGATCATGGCTGATCTGACTGTGGCCTCAACTCTACCTTCCTGTCTACCCCCTATAACCTTTAACTCCCTTGTTTATCAAGAATCTATCTGACTTATTATAAATATAAATACATACAAATCATTAGCAGAATAATGCCTGAAGCTGAAAGATTAGTGGATCATTTGTAACAATGACATTCCCCTTCTCAAAGGAACAGGGGATGCAGCAACCTGCACTGTCCAAAACTACGGCATCCTCTCCTCGATTAAACTGTATATTCAGAACCCGCTGCCTTCACTTGGCATGCAGATTGCCACAGGAATAAGATAACTGTAATTGAGGGCCTATTCTGTGTTAGCTGTGGCTCAATGGATAGTGGTCTTGCTTGAGTCAGGATATTTAAGTCCCATTCTGGAGACTTGAGGTCCAACTCTAGGCCTACACTTCAGCGTAGTGCTGAGCGCTGCACTCTCAGAGGTACCAACTTTCACATGAGAGACTAAACCCAGGCCTCATCTGCCCTCTCAGGTGGATGTAAAAGGTCCCGTGACATCATTCTAAGAAATGCAAGAGAATTCTCTCAGTGACTTGGCCAATATTTACACCTCAACCCAACATTGCTATCACATTGCTGCTTGTTGTGTCCAAATTGGCTGCGTTTCCTACATTACAACAGTGACCAGGCTTCAAAAGTACTTAATTGGCTCAGAAGAGCTTTGGGACGTTCTGCGGCTGTGAAAGGTGCTCTTAAATGTCTTTTTTCCTTCTTCTTCTTTCATCCACATCAGGGCAAAATACACCCAGTGATGACCTGACAGCCCTCAGGAGCTGTCCAATTCTGATTTGGGTTGGGTCTTTCCAGATGGGCTTGTCTAAGATTAGTGAAACCCATTAAATCATGGGCAGGCCACTCCAGACAGTGACGGACAATTTTGCCCAGTGATGTCACCACAGTGATTTGGCCTGAACGAGATCCAAAATGAGAGTTGCTCTTTGAGAATGAGGTAATTCAAAGAATTTTTTTTGAAACAGGGTAGAAATTTTATAATTGGAAGATTAGATATTGGGCGTGTGCTCTGTACAGTAAGTGTTCTTCCTAAATGCCGCTTGTTCTTTCAGTGAGCTGTACACATGGGAGAGGGGTAGGATACTCTTACCTCTGGAGAACACCACACCAGCTGCAGTTGAAGCGGACCTCAGCATGGACACAGGCATTACAACTCAGGTGTTGCAGACACACTGTGAGAGAGAGAGAGAGACAGAGAGAGAGGAAATTATGGTCTGAATTCAATGAATTATTGGAGAAAGCAGTGAGAACAGTTAAAGGATCCCTGGAATTAATTACAATTCTGCAATAGTAAAAAGGAAACTGCCCAAAACCAGCCTGGAATCATTAAATGACTGACAGTTAGTGAGAAACTCCCTCTGAGATTCAAAACATCAGTTTCTTCCGCTATAGACATTTGATGTAAAAAACGTTTCATAAACGAGGTGAAATGTTCTCCAGCTTAATGTCAGTAGAACTCAAGTTAAACTCTTTGGCTCCTCTCTGCATTTCTGTTTTTCTGGCCTTGACTTCATCAACCTTCTTAGCTGCTACCTTAAACTGAGTTTCCTTCCTATTACCAACACCATTTCTTTCACCCCAACAATATTGTTTGCCTTCAGCGCCTACCTCTTCCCCCATTGCTGCCAAAACAGAGTCTATACTTTTACCATTGCGAGGACTGTCATCTCAAATGTTCTCCTTTGTGGCTTCCGCCCTCTAAAAACTAGAACTTATTCAGGACCACCTGGGTTTTATGGCCTTTCTCGCACAAGTCCCATATTTCCATTAATCCCTTCCTTTCGCAGCTCCACTAGCTCATTTATGCTCCATTAAATGGATTTTGGGATTCTTTCCCTGGTGTTCATGGCCTTGACTCATCCTGCCTCATTGATTCAAGTCAATCGTAAGCTCCAGCACACCCTGTGGCATCAAATTACACCTTTCTCCTTCCAAACCACCATTGCTGGCTATTCTTCAGCTAATATACTCTCACCCAATAAACTCTCTACATAAATCCCTTCATCTTTCTACCCATCTCCAAAAGCCTCCTAGAAACCCTTCTCTTTTACTGCGCTACTGTTGGCCCCTCCACCTAAAATTCAGTACTGCTCAGAATCCCCCTTTAGCCAAGAGACATAGCTATAGAGATGTCAATTACTTTTTCTGAATGAATCAATGTGAAACAACATGTTATGGATCCAACCAGGGATCGGGCTATTTTGGATCTGGTAATGTGTAATGAGGCAGGTTTAATAAAAGATTTCGGAGTAAAAGATACCCTAGGAAACAGTGACCATAATATGGTAGAATTTAGCATTCAGTTTGAGAGTGAGAAACTTGGGTCAGAAACAACTGTGCTAAACTTAAGTAAGAATAATTACAATGGAATGAGGGCAGAGTTGGCTGGGATAGGATTTTAACGGAAAAAACAGTTGATGAACAATGGCAGATCCTTTGTTTAAGAAAATAGCTCATGACTCACAACAAGGATATATCTCAGTGAGGAAGGATTCAAGGAAGGGGATAAAACAACCATGGTTAACCAAGGAAATTAAGGATAGCATCAAATTAAAAGAAAAAGACATACAATGTGGCAAAGATTAGTGGTAAGCCAGAGGATTGGAAAAGTTTTAAAAATCAACAAAAGATGATCCAAAAAAATAAAGAGTGAGAAAATAAACTTTGAGGGTAAACTAGCAAGTAATATAAAAACAGACAGTAAGAGCTTCTTTAAATATATAAAAAGGAAGAGAGAGACCAAAGTAAACATATGCCCCTTACAGAATGAGGCTGGGGAAATAATAATAGGGAACCAAGAAATGGCACAAAAGGGAGGTATTAGCATTGATTTAATAAATTCTATGCCTGTTCCTTGTAATAGGATGAATGTCAGGAGAGCTGTTAACATCAATGTTACCCATTCATAAAAACCTGTATTGGGGGGGTTTCCCACTGCATATGTTCCTCTGTTTCATTGTCAAAATAGAAAATATTTAATCCTTCATTTAGAAGCATGTAAATGTAGGTATATAACAAATACCATGCCATTCGAACATTCCCAGGAGTAATGATTTGCTGTCTAAATGGCTGCTCATTGACCTCCTTTCTTTAAATGGGTCACACAGGCCATTAACTTCTTGGCACAGTTTATGCAGCTCTTCCAGACTCTCAATAGGCTAAACATATGCTACCTGCCTCCTCCAGTCAGCATTCAGGAAATACCATTCACAGATGCCAAAGCATCACGGACTGGATTTTACCGCGCCCCTACCGGGCGTGTTTTCCGCAGGGGTGCAGGTAAAATATGTCAGGTTACCAGCCCAGCTCCTTCCCGCCCGCCCTCATTCCCCACAATACGGGGGCTGGGTAAGGCGTCTACTGGGCTGTGTGCCCTTAGGCCTATTGAGGCCCTTAATTACCCAATTAAGTGGCAATTAAGGTCCTCAATCTGCCTCCACTACCATAAAATGCTGGGCAGTGGCAGGTAGGCCAGAGTGCTATGGCTGTTTTTAAAACTGCTTTTGTGAAGAGTAGGAAATGGGATGTGCCCTGTGCACATTGGGGCCTCCCCATCACCACCCCCCACAACAAGACGTCACCCCATCCCTTTGTTCCTTCCTGCCTGGCCTCCAAAGCCTCACCTCACTCGCTCCCCCACTCTCGGGTGCCCGGTACCTTCCCGCCATAAAACCCCAGGACTTACCCCACTCCAGTGGCCATCACTCTTCTTCGTGGAGACGCCTGCAGTCCCGGCAGTGGCCACTACTGAGTCCTGGTGCTGCTGGGACTGCTAGAACTGACTGCTGGACAATCAGATTGACTGGAGGCTCTGTCCACTGTCCCTGTCCACTGAGGGGGGCGGAAGTCCGACCCTCAGCCTGTTCGTGCTGTCCCAAGTGTGCTATTGCTGCGGGGCAGGCTTTTTAAAGGTCGGTCCATTTGGGACCAACTTTTCTTCCAGGGGGGCGAGCAATACACTCCCTTCCCCCCATAAAACCCAGCTCCATGTCTGCTTCATTGGGCCCTAGTTATGATGGTCAGAGGTTGGCTTCAATAAGTCATTCCAAAACTGCTCTATTAGGGGGATGTGAGCATTAGCGGGGTCTGGGCTGTCACTGATAACTCCTTGTGCTATATCCTGTTGTGCTCAATCACCTTCCTGTGTTAAATCCTGTTCCATTCAGTTTAATCCCATTAAGGGAGGGGTAAGAGGATGTCAAAGTGGTCCAGTTGACTGGTTTACCCATCATGAATTTGTCAACAAATATCATCTGAGATTCATATATGTCAAACTATAAACAAAGTAATCAGGTGGTTCTGAATGCCCTCTGGTGGTGTAGAGGTATTCTCACTGACTAGCATTCCAGAGACCCAGGGTAATGCTCTGGGGAGCTGGGTTCAAATCCCACCACGGCAAATGGTGGGATTCAATAAAAGTCTGATGATGACCATGAAGCCATTGTTGCCAAAACCCATCTGGTTTACTAATGTCCTTTAGGGAAGGAAATCTGCTGTCCTTACATATGACACCAGATGTGGTTCCCTCTTAATAAAGGACAGGCAATAAAATGCTGGCCACATCCCATGAATGAATATTAAAAAAAAACAATCTGAAATTGGGGCCAGTAGGTGCGCCACCCCCTAACACTGGCGATGTGGACAGCATCCTGTTTTAGGTTGGGTGCTCAAAGCTTTGCATTTGGATGGCTGCCACCCAGCCATTCACACCTCGTCTGGACACATCTGTTTTTTCTTTACGTTACCTATTACCACTCCTTTTTGAAACTTTTTGCCAATTAATCTCTCCTGCCCTCAATCCTATGGCAGACTTTCCTTTTTGTTCTCCCTCCTCCCCGCGCACACTTTCACTTGCTAAAAACAATTACATTTCTGAGTTCTGATGAAGGGTCATTGACCTGAAATGTTAACTCTATTTCACTCTCCAGAGATGCTGAGTATTTTCTGTTTTTATTTCAGATTTCCAGCATCTGCAACATTTTGCTTTTGTGAAAAGCACTGGCAAACTTTAAACCATAAATTTGAGGGATTTATGTCCAGATACAAGAGTTGAATGGACAATGTGCTAAGCAACTGTGCCCATTTCCTCACCATTTCACTGACCTTGTTCCCTCCTAAAAGCGTCTTTAGTATCAGTGCTGTGCCAGCTGATGATTGTAACAGGAAAGCACCATTCGATCAGGAACTAGAACAACACGGATCTCTCCCAACAGAATTAAACGCAAGGAGGTCAGTCATGATGGGCAGAGTGAATAGGAGCCCCCCTTGTCCCTCAAAGTGATCATACATAAAGCTCAATCTCTGTAAAAATCACAACTTACTGGAAACAGGGGTGAACTCTAAGGCTGAGCTGTTGCTGATCTTCGTCATGTCTATTTCCACCCTGTGATATTCATAAATCATTCGTCTCTGACCATCTGTAAAGAGAAACACAATTTAATATTACACAAGAAATAGGCCAGTTGATGGAATGAGATTCCAACCAGAAACTCATACCCAGGTATCCACTATTGTGTGTATAATCTTTTTGAGCCCAAAGCAATTTGAGTCTGTAATTTAAACCCATTAATTTTTTATTCTACATCTAAAGCATCTAATAAATTAGATTCTATAAATCAGTCTCAAGTATTTGCTATTTAATGCATAAACAATTTAAAATCTTCAATCAGATTTTAGCTTGCAAGTCACTCCCAGATATCTGATTTCCATAGGCAAACCCTAATGTTCTCTGAAATACCTCACTGAATTCTTCAGTTAATCCACTTTTCTGCTCAATGTACATTTTATAGCAAAAACGGTTTGCAAAAACATGTCTTATTGTCAAGTGTACTTCGCCATAAAATAATTGTTTAAAGTTAATGAATAAAAGGTCTCCATCTAACTTCATGATGCTCGTTTCAAAATTGTGGTTAATTATTTTTGGTACTTTAAAAATAGCATGAGCTTTGATGTTAAAAAAAGTCCCATGGTACCAACTTGAAGAAGAACAGGGGTTTGCTTTCCAATGTTCTGGTCAATGTTTATCCATGAACCAGCATTACTAAAACAGATTATCTGGTCGTTATCACATTTTTCTTTGTGACAACTTGCTGTGCATAAATTAGTTGCCACACTTCCCACGTTACCTATTTTGGGACCTCCTGATATTGTGAAAGGTGCTATATGTGAACATACGAATTAGCAGCAAGAGTAGGCCACTCGGCCCCTCAAGCTTGCTCTGCCATTCAATCGGATCATGGCTCATCTGATTGTAACTTCCTGCTTACTCCTGATAACCTTTCACCCCCTTGTTTATCAAGAACCTATCTTGCTCTGCCTTAAAAATATTCAATGACTCTGCTTCCACTGCCTTTTCAGGAGGAGAGCTCCAAAGACTCACTACCCTCTAAGAGAAAGAAAAATCTCATCTCTGTCTTAAATGGATGATCCATTATTTTTAAACAGTGACCCCTATTTCTAGATTCTCCCACAAGAGGAAAAATCCTCTCCACATACACCTGTATTTAAATTCAACTTATGCCAAAATATTCACTGGCATGGCTAAAATAATGATGAAAATGATTGTTATGCCCTGTGAAAATCAATACTTTATAGTCACTAGAATGAACATGATACTTGTTATGTCCTTACAGTGGGAATGAAGTGTCTGTGGAAGTAAAGCAGCCAGAAAATGCCTCTGGTTAATTTACAGGTTGATACTTAAGCTGAATTACTCCAAATAGAAACATGGGAATGCTGATTTTTACAGCCTTAGTCACATGGCACACTCCTGGCTTGTGATAAGTGGGTACTTCCTGCATGCCATATTGGAGCTTTAGAAGGTTGTTTTGCATCCAAAATATAGGTGCTGGGCCCAAATTGCCAGCCTATTGTTGTAAGAAATTGTCCTGGTTTCTTTCTAGAAATTCACTCCCTTTACGAATTCAGTTGTTTTGCTTCTCCCAGCCAATGTGAAAATTCAAATCTTCCATTCTAACCACTTTATTTTGGCTACACCCTTTTTTGATCTCGACATTCATATAGCTGCACTCTTCACTGCATCAATCAAGAGTTCAATAGGTATTCCTACAAGTTCCTTGCTGTTCCTTAACTCTACCCATAACTGCTTGCTTTATCACGCTTATTGAAATTCCTACGCTCTACTGCAGTAATTGTGTCATTTATCAAAGTTTTTATTTGTTCATGAGATACGGACATATTTGGCAAGGCCAGTATTTATTGTCCATCCCTAATTTCCCTCCTTTCCCAATTTCCCTGTTCTTTGTAAGGGTCCTATATCCTGAATATTTCACTTTCAATCAGGTTTATGTGGTAGCCAGGTCTCTGTAATGGCTAACAGATTGCACAATTGTCAAATAATCATTAAAATAAGAAAAAGTATTAGCTCACACTCATTTGTGTTTTTACATTTTCTGCTTTTAATGTAATTGAAGGATAAAGCATTCATTACAAAACATCAATAGATACTGACCTGACCCTGCACTTCAGTAATTAAGTTTCACTGTGTGCTGAGAATTAAAGATTTGCTCTCCAAATCATTTCTTGTTTAAAATGGTCAGGAGCAGATGTACACCACTTATTTTCTTGCGTTAGCTGACCTTTTTCTCGCTAATTTTCTCCCTTCCAATCTTCCACAGTGTCAGTCTTGGCTCAGTGGATAGCTCTCTCACCAGTCAGAACATTACAGGTTCAATTCCTGCTCCAGGGGTTTGAAGACATAATCTAGGTTGGCACTTCCTGTGCAGTATCGAAGCAGTGTTGGAGGTGCTGTCATTCAGATGATATGTCAAACCGAGGCACTGTCTACTCTCTTAGCTGGATGTAAAATACTTCATTATTTCAACAACATTTTTACTATTTGAACAAAAGCAGGTGTTCTGTCCTGTTGTCCCGGCAAATATTTATCCCTCAACCAACACCTCAAAACAGATTATCTGCTTATTATCACACTTTGGGGACCTAGCTGTATGCAAATTGGCTCCTGAGTTTCTGACATTCCATCAGCGATTACATTTCAAAAGTAACTCATTATCTGTAAAGTGCTTTGGGACATTCTGTAGTCATGAGGGGTGCTATATAAATGCAAGTCTTTCATCCTTCAAAGTTCCATGGATATGAATACATCCTGATAGATGAGCAAAGAGGCTGTTACCCATTATATGCTAAACAAATAAAGACCTTTATTGGTAAAGCTCTACTGAAAAGGTGCTATATCCGAGATAAGTTTTAGTAGTCTCAATCTAATTGCTAGCAAGAATCGATCCACGACACACAGAACTGGTCAAAATTGGCTATAATTAGCCAACAAAGGACAATAGGATGGCTGGTGTGGAAAATGAAAAAAATACACAAATGTGTTAAGGAGTGTTCCTCTGAGGTGGGTGTTGGGACAGAGCAGAAGGATTGTTACTCTTCACCTATTGCTGAGCTGGGTGTGCTTGGTGCTGAAGCTAAAGTAGGAAGTGTTCCAGGCCCCTCAACTTGACAAGCACCAAGAATTCACACACAAAAAGAAAAATGGTACAATAGAAAAGAATTGGTGCCTAAGTACCAGTCAGAATCTCTACAGGGTTTTCTCATTTTAAAATGACCAATCACATAGTCAAACCTGCAAACACACACAATCACCACCAACCAGAGCTTAATAACTTCACTCAAAGGGTTGTGAATCTTCGGACTTCTCTACCCCAGAGGGTTGTGGGTGCTCCATCACTGAACTCGTTTAAGGCTGTGGACAGACAGATTTTCGGTCTCTCAGGGAATTAAGGGACATGGGGAGTGGGTGGGAAAATGGAGTTGAAGCCCAAGATCAGCCTTGGCCGTACTGAATGGCGGAGCAGGCTCGATGGCCGGTGTGGTTTACTCCTGCTCCTATTCCTTGTGTTCTAAGATCTGCATTTTGTGACGACCAGATGAGAAGGGGTGAACTGGCTCCCCTCTATTCAAACACCTCGGTTGGTCACAACAAAGGTTTAAGTTTCTTTTTCATGGGGATGTGCCTTTTCTAAATCAGAATGCATTTAACTATTTAGGCTGTGAGCAATAAGGAGCCAAACAAGCAAGGGTTTTTTTGAGTCAAAGAAAGAGCAAATTTATTAACTGCTAAACCCGAGAGAAACGCGATGTCAAGCATTCGGTCATTCAGACAAACACGGTAAAAGAATATACGGTTAAGTGTCCTTTGATTGTCCTTGAGGAGTAGATTTTAAACGTTGTGGCTGATTTAAGTTAGCTGCTTTCTTGGATACAGTTGGATGCAGAAGATGTTACTTTGAGATCTCGGTTCGCTGGTAGGTTTCTGGCAGAATTGGCTTCTCGAACTGGGCGACACATGTATTCCAAAAGAGAAAGAGAGAGAGAGAGAGAGAGCAGCCCTCAGCCTGTTTCCTCTGCTGAAGACTTTCCTGACACTGTCTGTGTCACTTCCAATCTCTCTCTAGTGGTTGAGCAGCCTTGCCTTGAAATACTTCACCAATTGCGTATTTCTAAGAGGTTTTGGGTGTGTCTGTCTGTGGCAGCCATTGTTTCAATATCCTGCACTTTGCACTTGTAATGTCTCTTCCTTAGACAGGAGTTTCTATGGGTGTCTGGATTATAGGAAATGTCTCTCTCTTCACACTCCCTTGAGGGTTATTTGTTTGTTTCTCACCTTTATCTTAGAATGTGGCCTGGCATTTTTAAGAGGTTTGCTCTGTTTCAGTTCAAATTGTAAAATTCCCAGTCAGTTGAAAGTTGAAAAATCGTATTTTCAAAAATAAAGGGGCATAGCCTCGTGAAAATCTTCATTGAAAATTTTATAAAGTAAGAGAATGGTTTGCAGGAATATATGAGCATCCACCTGGTAAAAATCATCCACTACACACAACCTGGCTGAAACTACATACAGTACAATGACCATGTGGAAAATACAGACAGCTGCAAAATACAGACTAATGCTTGTCCCCTGGATGTCTGTAATTCACAGGTTTTGCTGGATATTCCTACTACATTACTAACGCATTTTGAGCAATGTTCCCTCTCAGCTGGGCAGGTGCACGGCCATGTAGGTACCTGGAATGCACCGCACAGCGCGATAAACAGGCGGCAGAGGCAATATTGGCTCTGATGGTAATTTGTTTTGCCCTGACTTTCCATGAGCATAGCCACAGGAGATCCACTAATATTCCAGTGAAAAAGTCATACATCATTCATCGTTTAAAATTGCCTAAGTTGCAGTTTGTCTGAGCCCTCTGCTTTATCTATTGTGATGCCCCTCAGCTTCCCTGCGCTCATTATCTTCCGTGTAAATTGTTTTTGCTCTTGTGCTCTCATTCTCTAAACTCATTTCTTCTGTTTTGTTTAAAGCTACAATGTGACCCTGGAACGCAATTCTCCTTGTCTTCATCTTCAAATCCATTAGGTTGCCAAGTTTCAATCATTAGATTGCAGCTTCTTTCAATGGTTTGGAAATCCAAGCAATATTCACTTGTGATCCTTCCAATCCAACGCTGCTTAATTCAATGGACTTTGACATTATTTTATTCATCTGCCCAAAGGGTAGCATACAAGCACTCGGAAAGAACTGAAAGTCTTATTTACCACACGTATAAACACTGCTTGAGCTAACAGTTTCAACTATCACTTCCCATTTGTCACAGGGAAGACATCTGTCCTTGTGAGAAGGATAAATTCTCTTCCTTTGCGCTTAGGTTTCGGGTTTATTGTGCACTGAGCAGAACACGCACCTGTGGAGCATGAGGCTGACCTCACCCTGAAATGTGCAAGTTCAGCTCATTACTCTAATTATTTAGCATGCTGTGCATTATTCACTTGGAGCAGTACGAGGCCAGAGAAGCAACATGTGTTCTGCGTCTTCAGAATGGGCCAAAGTGCTTTCAAGCCAATGAGTTACTTTTGAGGCACAGTCACTGTTGTTCTGTAGGAAAACCAGACATTCAGTTTGCAAACAGTAGGATTCCACCAACAGGAATGAGAGGAATGACCAGGGTAAGCTGTTGTGGTGTTGCTGGCTAGGAATAAATACCGGCCAACACACCAGGAGCCCTACCCAATATTACTTGGTTAGTGCTGAGGGGTCTTTTATGACCAGCTGAGAGGGCAGACCTGGTTAGTTTAACATCTCATCCAAATGGTTACCCCAGCTGGAGGACTGTTTTCTGTTTTGGGCAGCGCACCTCAACAAGGGAGCGAAATCAGGAAGTGGTCTTTCACGGAAAGAGTGGTGGCAATTTGGAATTCACTCCCCTGAGTGACTATGGGCTAGGAGCATGTGTGCCCACAGGAGGACATCAATTATGCCCTTCAGCCTGAGGAATAATGCTACCTGCTACATTGTTGCTTTTTAATTGTTACTCCTCATTTACATATGGTCAAGGCTTTAATCAGTCTGGAGTATAACTGGTGTCCAGAGTCTAGACTGGGATTTAATGTGGAGGCAGTGGCCATAGGCGAGCCGGGAACCCTGGTTCTGGAAGCCATGACCTGATTTTACTGGGTCGTCAGGCAATTAGCTGCCCGAGGTCGTGGTTTCCATCCCTCTGAGGCAGGATATGCCGCCTCCAAGAGCTGCTGGCCAATCAGGTGGCTGCCAGCTCGCCAGTCCCTGCAGCACCACCACCAGGAGCAGTGGCCACTGCTGGAACTGCAGCCAGTCCCCTGACAGGAGTATTGCTGGAGACAAGACTTGAAGGAAAGTGGGGCGGCCTTGCTGGGATCGGGAGGTCAGGGTGGGGTGAAAAACGGGGGGGGAGGGGAGGGCGAGTGGGTCCTCCATAGCCGAACAGGAGAGAAAAGAGAACCCACCCCCAGCGGCAGTGGGAAGCGGCCCTTAAGCAGTCATTAATTAACCACTTAAGGGCCTCAATTAGCACAAGGACATGCGGGACACCCAATAGCTACCCTGCTGCTGGTCAAATTCAAGCAGAGGTGGATGGTGACGGGCACAGCAAGCCTCACCATCCCATCCGATTTTATGTACCCCTGCCTGCCAGCTGTCTCCTAGGGGTGGGGAACGTAAAATTCCAGCCTAAAGCTCCGGGAACATATACGCACTCATCTTTTATAGCTCTATGTACATGGGAATCTTTGTGTTGCTCAGTGTCCCATTACAGCAGCTGAAGGTTGCGTCACAGCCTTTGCATTTTAACGTTAGAGTGAAAACAATTGTAGCAATAAAAGGGTGGGTTTTATTTTAGGTGATTTAATCACAGAATCACACAGTGCAGAAGAGGCCCTTCGGCCCATCGAGTCTGCACCGACACGTGAGAAACACCTGACCTACCAACCTAATCCCATTTACCAGCACTTGGCCCATAGCCTTGAATGTTATGATGTGCCAAGTGCTCATCCAGGTACTTTTTAAAGGATGTGAGGCAACCCGCCTCCACCACCCTCCCAGGCAGAGCATTCCAGACTGTCACCACCCTCTGGGTAAAAAGGTTTTTCCTCACATCCCCCCTAAACCTCCTGCCCCTCACCTTGAACTTGTGTCCCCTCGTGACTGACCCTTCAACTAAGGGGGACAGCCGCTCCCTGTCCATGCCCCTCATAATCTTTTACACCTTGATCAGGTCGCCCCTCAGTCTTCTCTGCTCCAACGAAAACAACCCAAATCTATCCGACCTCTCTTCATAGCTTAAATGTTTCGTTCCAGGCAACATCCTGGTGAATCTCCTCTGCACCCCCTCCAGTGCAATCACATCCTTCCTATAATGTGGCGACCAGAATTGCACACAGTACTCCAGCTGTGGCATCTCCAAGATTCTATACAACTCCAATATGACCTCCCTACTTTTGTAACCTATGCCTCGATTAATAAAGGCAAGTGTCCCATATGCCTTTTTCACCACCCGACTAACATGCCCCTCCGCCTTCAGAGATCTATGGATACACACGCCAAGGTCCCTTTGTTCCTCAGAACTTCCTAGTGTCATGCCGTTCATTGAATACTTCCTTGTCAAATTACTCCTTCCAAAGTGTATCACCTCACACTTTTCAGGGTTAAATTCCATCTGCCACTTATCTGCCCATTTGACCATCCCGTCAATATCTTCCTGTCGCCCAAGACACTCAATTGTCCGCTTAATTGCCAAGCGTCATCTATTTGCCCAAATCCTAAAAATTGAGGATGACCTGCTATCTTATTTCTGAATATCATGTTAAAAAAAAACTAAAATTAGAACATTAAACTATCCAGGGCAAATAGTTTAAACTACATACTCGATGGGCCAAATGGCCTCCTTCTGTGTTGCACTAATCCAAGACCAGCAAGTGATTTGGAGACAAACCACAGTTTATATTTGGTTACAAAGGGTAGAATATTTAGCTTGGCAGGCAGACGAGAGCACGCTCAATCCGATCCAGCGAGATTGCACAAGACGACTTCGGGCAAGTGTCCCAAAGTCATCCCACAATCGCGCCCTATTTCGTTCAGCGGGCGTGCGCAAAAGTCAGAAGCACGCCCACTGACAATTAAGAGGCCAATTAAGGTCATTAACAGCGCAACTGTCTTTAATTTTACGTTGCCCATCCTATGGTTGGACGGACGGGCGAATCGGCCAGGCAGCGGTTACATTTTTCATGAAACACGATGAGGTTCCCGTGAAGAAATAAGATAAAAATAAAAATGGGCGGACAGCGTTTTCATCGTGTATATTTTCAGGTGCCCGATTGGGATGCTTGGACGTTTTTTTTTGCTTTTCAAAACGTTGAGGATTTTTCAGGTCTTCAGCTCCATGAGGTAGCTCCCTGCCTTCAGCGAGCTTTCTCTCAGCGCTAGCCCACGCCCGCATTGACGCCAGCGCCCGCCCTCCTCCCGCCCCCACTCCGGCAGCGCTGAACTTCTCAGCCGTTAATTTCCAACCAGCGTGAAATCGCGGTCGGGGGCCGAACACGGTAGGTGGTCCGTTCCCCGGCTGACCCCAGGCCCGCCAATCGCGCCCACCCACCGGGCTAAAAATTCTGCCCAGGGTGTTCAGTGATTGGAACTCTGAATTTGCCTAATGCCTTAATTTAAGAGAAGAACATTCTGATCTTTGGCACTGGATCATTGAAAGTTGAATTTCTGTACAGTTCTGATGGTTTAAACATGAGGTTTAAGGGAAATGAGCCAACCCTAGCTGCTAACTAACTGTTTCCTCAACAGCATCTTCCAAACCCGCAAACTCTTCCGCCTAGAAGGACAACGGCAGCTGCCTAGTCAAATATCCCAAGGCCTTTCACAGGAGAATTACCAGACGCAATTTTATAGCAAGACACAAAATGACATATTAGGACAGATGAGGGAGGGAGGTGGGAATGTTTAGGCAGGGAATCCCAGAGCTCAGCACCTAGGCAGCAAAAGCACAGCCACGAATGGTGGTGTAATTAAAATTGGGGTCGCGCAAGAGCCAGACTTGTACGAGCACAGATCTCAGTCGGCTGTTGGGCTAGAGAAGGATGCAGAAGTAGTGAGCGGTGAGACCATGGAGGGGTCTGAAAACAGGGCACGGAAGACTCTGTACTGTGGCTACAGCCAACACACTAAGAAACAAAGGGCGGAAATTTCCGTGCCCGCTGGTGTCGGACATGTTCGGCGGTGTGAGCGGACAATATGGCGAGAAGGCCAAAAATCGGTTTCACGGCGTTGTGAAACCAGTTTTCAATCGTCCGCTTTGCCCGTCTATGGCGAGCTGCGTTTCCCATCATCAGAAGTCGGGTACCTCATTGTAATATATCTGCATATCATTACCAGGCCAGCCGCTGGGATCACGCCCCCCCACGCTGCATCATCCGAGCACATTGACGTGCATTTCACAACAACATTTCTAAGGCATGCAATTGGCGGGCTGCACTTTGAGGGGAGCTTGGAGGTGAGTGCATAGTAACGTTGCGCTGCGCTTGTGAGGGTTGCCTGTAGGACTCCAAGGTTGAGGCGAGTTGGGAGGGGCAAGGGCTGCTCTGTGGTTGATGGTAGTGCACAAGCATATGCAGGTTGTGTGGGAGGGAAGCAGCCACACTTTGTATAAAGTGACCATTCCTCTGTAGCTGAGACAATTCAGATGCAGCCACATTGACATGCTTGGAGTCGGGCCACGAGCTTATTTGCTCACTTAAGCAACACAGGGGCATGAAATTTCCACCAAATGCCCCTGAACCTTTCAGCCCTTGGGCATAGCCTGCAAAGTAATGATCATTTTAGTGGACTGCGGAACAGTTGGATGACTGGGCACGTTGTAGAATCTCCTTGCTAAAGCTGGGCCATGGGGCAGTCACTGGTGGAGGTGCTCACAGGCTCTTGAAATATTATCATCCAGGTTTGGGCCAGTCTCCCCCATGGTTCAAGCTAACAGTGCAGCCTTGCAGTGTGGGTTAGGAGAATGCCTGTGTCTGAGCTGAGAGCACAGCAGTCAGTCCAATGGGCAAAGCTGCCACCAGTCGGTCAGGTGGAGTGGGGCGGAGGTGGGTGGGGTTTCGGGCAGCCATGCAGCGCATTAATCTTTGGCCATCCAAGTGGTGACCAGCACTCTCCAGGATGCATTAAGGGGCCTTCAGACTTAATCAAGAGAGGTACTTAGTACACCCAAGCTAACCCATGCATCTCTCTCTTTTACCCTGCAGGAGGAGTACATCAGCAGCATCGAGTCTGGTGAACTAGCTGTGTGCCTTGTGGTGTACAGAGAACAGAGATGAAGGAGAAAAGAGCAACGGAGGCGCCTGGCTGGACAGAGGGGGGAGCAGCACCTTCAGGAAAAAGGGGTAGCCGGGGTTCCCGCACACACCGCTGAAGAGCCACAGCGAGCCATCGCTGGACGGCGCCTAGCAACACCCAGGGTCTATAGACACTGCCTTTCCTTCCTGCAGATGACCAAGAACCAGTGTCTCCAAAGACTGCGCATGTCTAGGGAACTGGCCGGTCACATCCGCCAGCTGCTGCGGGATTTGGCATCGCGGGCACAAGGAAGGCATCCACTGCTGAGAGGTGTACGCGTGGCAGCACTTTAAATACAGTGCCCGGCACGATGAAGCAGCGAGGTGATGGTGTGGCGGGCAAATGAGAGCCCCTCCCACCTCACCCCCGCCAACAAAACTGCGGGTTTCTCAGGAATGCACGATCAATGAGGCGGGATTGGAATGATGTGGCGTGAAAACCAACCGCTGTGGCTGGTGGGAAAAATGTTCTTTTTCCCGTCTGCTACTGCACATAGTGCAAATCTGGGACGATTCCACCCAAAGCCAGTAGCAACCAGCAGCCAAGTCTGATTCGTGTGGCTCAGTTCCAAGTTGGCAGTGCGTGGACCAAACTGAGTTGACAGGGTCACCAGTTGGCTGACATCTAAACCAAGTCAAAACTGAATCACCCAAAGCCAACTTGCTGCTTAACCTCAACTGGGGGAAAGGCCACAGGCAACCAAATGGGGGCAGAGAAGACACTCAGTTGACAGGCTCCCCCATCACAGGACCTTAGTGATTTAACAAATGGAGTGGGTAGTGGGAGGGGTGCAATACTCAACTGTAACCCTCCCCATCCTCATGTGAAAAATGGGGTGTTAGCAAAGGAAGTAGGTGGGAGGGCGGGGGCAGGGGGCAACTTTGGTTAACTGTTGCACACTGAAGGCCCACATGATGCAATTTTCAGGTGAGTCTCTAAATGGGCTATAGTCAGTCCTGGCTGTTTTGGGTGGGAAGCTGTTGAAATATGGAAACCAAGGTCCAAAGGTCCTGTCAGACACAATCACAATCTTGTTGTACCTGGTGACGTGTGGCTGGATCTGTGGTCTTTAACATGGACCATTGGGGACAGCTCCAGAAAAGGGTTTTAGGCTTTTTTCACTGGGCCATGAGCAGTAGCAGTGCTCCTCTTTCTAGTCTAATTCTATTAGTTGAATCCACTCCTTTTTCTAATGTGTAGCCTGTGTAATGCTCTGAGGAGTGTTAATTGCCTGGAGGTAGGACTTCTGCCCCTCACTTGGGAGGAAGTCCTGCCTCAGAGAGCTGTTGGCCAATCTATTTGGCTGGCAACTCTTTGGTCCCAGCATCGCCAGGAGCTGCGATGGCCAGGACTGGGACTACAGGTAGTGCCCAGAGTCTACCTCCCTGATTCCAGGGTGAGGTAAGTGTGGGGATCTCAGAGCGAGGATAGGAGGTGAAGCTTGGGGCAGGGGGTGGAGGGGGGTGTGTGGGCAGTAGAGTGGGGGGGGGGAGGAGGAATGGGGTTGGGGGTTGCTAGAGAGGCCAAGTGGGAGGGAGCATCCACAGGGGTGAGGGGACAGACCTTATGGGGTGTGTGCCTGATGTCGGAAGGAGACCATTGATAGAGACGCACCTGCCTTCTTCCTGCCCGAGGCCCAAGGCGGGGGTCACTTTTCGGGCTTCCCCCCTGCCCCTGATCTCCTCCTGACAGCCTTAAATTTGAGGCCTGGTGGGAAATAACCCTTAAGTGGTCATTAATTTGCTACTTAAGGGCCTCAATTGGGGCAGGGGCAGGTGACTGGCCTAGGCCTTGCTTATCCCATTGTAAAATTGTGGAGAAGTTGTGGCAAGCAGGGGGTGGAGGGGCTGGTGGGAAGGCCATTTGAGGAATTTTATGCACCCTCCCCCAACCTGCACCAACCTCAAACCTGCTGCTGGGGGGGTGGGGGGGGGAATAAAGTTTTGCCCATTTAAAAAAAGCTACCAAATTTCTTTGATTTGCATCTTTTTCCCACTCCTTCCTGCTGCCTCTTATGCACAGACTAAAACTCAAAACAGCGAGTGACCACCTTCCAGTGTTGACCAACCTCAATCTGATCCAATCCCCTGGGTGCGTGTGAGTGTGGCTCAGAGGTGACTTCCCTTCCAATTTCCCTTCCCTCATTAGAGTCTCGAGAGATCAGGAGCTCAGTGAAATAGGTGGAGACTGGTCGTGAACTAACTCCTCAATGCAGTGGCAGACGATGCCTCAAGCCAATTCAAAATAAATATAAGGTTTCTTCAAGGTGATGAATTTCAGAAATAACCTCTTAAGACCCTAAAGTGAATAATTTTTCTGCAAAAAGTATTTTAGATTTAATGTAACCCGTCATTCTGATCTGGGTTACTTTGCTCCATTGCAGCGCTCACAATTTGCAATGGGTCTCAGGCAATAAAAGTAAATAAAAGCCAATTTTAATGCATCTCAAATTTTTTGTCAAACAGAAAAAAGACAATATGTCGTGTCAAGGGATAAGGAAAATGCTGATGGCTGCAAACTGGGAGTAGTCTGAAGCTACCCAGTCGATTAACGGAGAATGTGCAAATAACTGGGTCAAGACGGAATCTTGCCAAAGAAAGCAAATTAAGGTAATGGAATTACTTTTTACCAAGACACTTTCTATAAGGAGATTGTCATGTGGCAAAACTTGTCACAAGGTCTTAGAAATAGAAACCAATGAACCAGCAAAGTCTCACTGTACAAAAGGTAGAGCAGCTTCTTCTAGACCAGAAAATAGACAGTTTAATCCAATGGTTGGCAACTTGAAATATTTTTGTGGATGAGCTTTGTTATGATGTACAAAGAAAGGGAGGAAGAGAGAACAAAACGTGATTCAATTATTTTTTGCACATGAGGTGATCATATGGAGTTCCTTACCTTAAGCAGAACTGGGATTCAACACAAAAGCGTAAGAAAATGATAGAAAGTGAGGGTGTGCGATATCCTATGGAAGACTAAAGCAACATGAGATCTATAAAAATGACTCACCTCCCAACTCCCCAAAGCTTGTCTATTATCAACAAGGCACAAGTTGAGAGTGTGATGGAATATCCTCCACTTGCATGGATGAGTGTAGCTCCAACACCACCACCCAGGACAAAGTAGTCCACCTGATCGACACCCTATCCACCACCTTAAACATTTACCCCCTCCACCATTGGCACACTTTGCCTGCAATGTGTACCAGCTACAAGTTGCATTGCGGTAACTCACCAAGTTCCTTCCACAGCACCTCACAGACCCATGACTTCTGCCACTTAGAAGGACAAGGGAAGCAGGCATGTGGGAATAGCACCACCAGCAAGTTCCCCTTATAGTCACACAGCATCCTGACGTGGGTATATATCACCTTCACTTCATAATCACTGGGTTAAAATCCTGGAACCAGCCCCCTAACAGCACTGACAGGGCCCATTTCCCTGCATCCTCCCACTTACCTTGCCAAACCCAGAGGTCACCAGGAAAGGGATGGTGAACATATCTTGAGTAATGGCAGACAGCCCATTCTTTGAAATCCTTTTTCAGGGGGAATGATCCCAGAAAGGGTCTTTTAGTCCATTGATCTCACCCTGCAGATCACCAATTTTACTGTCTCCCCATTAAAGGATCAAGTTGTGTCAAATGGATTTGGTCTACTTACCTTAATCCCCCCTAAAAACAACGGATTGAATGTTTGAGAAAGAAGCTCCAAACTAATAATTTTCGTGGCCAATGAAGGTGTTTCCATTTGGAGCTAATTCTGTTACATAAGTAAGATGTGAGGGCATGTGGCAAAAGCAAAACACATGTTGCATCCGCTCATCCACATGGAAATTCTCATCCATGCTCCACACTTAACTATTGCAACGTTCTCCCACCCTGCGTCCACTCTAACCTTCAGCTTTTCCCAAACTCTGCTGCTTGGACCCTATCCCGCACCAATCCCATTTATCCAATCAGCCCACCCTGATTCGCAGTCCCCCACAGCCTCAAATTTAACGTTCTCATTCTGGTGTTCAAATTCCTTCATGGTCTCACTCTTCCTTCCCTCTGTAACTTCCTCCAGTACAATCCCCTCCACTTGATCTTTCTATACCTCTGCCTCTGGCCCCAGTCCTTCATCCCCCCAGTGATGACTGTGCCTTCACCTTCTAAACCCTCGCTAAATCCCCTGCCTCGCCGCCTGCTTTAACATACTCCTTAAAACCCATCTTTTTACTTTAGGATTTGGTAATCTCTCTTAATACTCCCCCTTGAAGGAACATGAGAATGGGAGTAGACCATTCAGCCCCTCCATTCTGATCCACCATGAAAATGCAATTTTTCCTCTTCCTTTGGCTCGGCGTCCCTGCTTTTACTGAAGGCATCTTGGAACGTTCATCTACATTAAAGGTGCAATATAAATGCAAGTTGTTTCTCTTCCCACCTGCGCATAAAGCACTTGCAATGAAAAGCTTTCTGCTTCCTCAGTGGAAGCAGCCATCAGTTAAAGACTTGTTTGCTAAGCTCGAAGGGTGTGTTGAGGCAATGCTAAAATTTGCCCATTGACAGTTAGCCAAATTGCCACTTTGTTGTCTTGGTTTCATTTGCTGTATTGATTTATTGAACAGGTTCGAAAGGCAGTTTACTTACCAGGAACATGTGGTGCCTTGTGGTCTATCATGAAGGCGTCAGACAGCCCAACTTTGACAGGGTGCTGTGCAGAATTTATCTGAGTCACAGTTATTGGAACCTGAAGGACAGATGAAAGAGCAACATTAACATCCATCCATTTATTTCATCTGTATAAGCTGACAATGCAATGAAATGTCTATTCTTTTCTCCCCAGCACTTCACCCAATGGACTCTAAAACTTCATGGTCTTTTTCATGCATGTCGGATGCCACAGAGAATGAGAAAAAGGCCTTAAATTTAGTCACTCCAAGTATTTAGAAGAAAACTTTGAATCAAGCACTTATTTGACTTTTTCATCTGTTAATTTACAGGACTTTTCCTTTCATGCGTTTGTGTGTATGTGTGCATCTGTGATGAAGAATATATAATGGAATTACAGAGGGCAGCTGGAATTCCAATGGAAGGTTCTGTGTAGGTGTTGGACTGCTAAACAAAAGGACAAATGATTGGCAGAATATTGATGGAAGCCTCATTAAAATATATCTCAACTTGACAAGCAATTGTTACAATGCGACCCATGAGTTCATTACTAAAAAGTACAGCTAAAAATGCTTCCAAATCAGAAAGCTTCCAGTACACTTCTTTCTCCATTACGACTTAGCCTTCGAGAATGATGGGTCAGAGTTGCTCTTCCTTTTGGCTGTAGCATCCCAAAAGAAATGGCTTAGTGAAAATCTGGACCCAGTGACAATTCAGCATGAATCCCGAGTATGAATCTATCGACAAGTTAGCACGCAAATGGTAGATGTGGAAACTGCAAAAGCCATAGTGTTGTGGTAAGAAGTCACTCCTCTGACATTGGGACACATTGATGAGACAGAGTAGATACATCTTCACTCTACATTAGGTATCATCCACCAGCAGCCCCTTGGCAACATATGGCATCTGCTCCTCAGACACTTAGACCCCCAAACCCTAATAACTTCAGTCCCACTTGTGCTTACATTTCATCTTTTCCGGCTTGCCCTGTTTGAAAGTTGTGGTTTGGCAACGGGAGGACGAACTCCTGGAACTCCCTCCCTAACAGCACTGTGGGTCTACCCGCACCACGCGGGCTGCAGCGGCTCAAGAAGGCAGCTCACCGCCACCTTCTCAAGGGCAATTAGGGATGGGCAATAAATGCTGTCCTTGGCAGCAATGTCCACATCCCATGAACAAATAAGAAAAATTCCTTAATTCTGTTGGACAAATGGTAAATAAGAACACCAAAATCAGAAGGTTGAGGTGTGTGCAAATTAATGGGAACACGAACTTAATGGCCGGGATTTTCCGGCCCTGTGACGGGTGGGACCCGCTGCGGGGCGAGACGGTGCCCCAGCCAGGAGTCCATTGACTTGTGGCAGGACTGGGCAATCGTGGTGGCGGGTGGGTGCGGAAAACCCCGCCGAATGTTTCTGCATGGGTAGCTGGACAATCCATTTATTCATTTAAGCCACAAAGACAAAAGTCTTGGGATGTTCCTGCTCAATATCTAACCTGTTCTCCCGCTTATCTGGGAGCTCTTGATTCTGACACTGAAAACTAAATTTTTATTCTCTAGTACTGATGTCTTTCATCATGAAAACACAAAATGCTTCAGACTCTGTTTCTTTCCTTCCACTGTAATGTATTTTAAAAAGCTAAGAATGCCAGCTGCAAATTTATACTTCCAGAAGCTTCTTTGAAATAAACCATCAATATTCAATTATGACCATTTCTATAGCAATTCTGTCCTTTCATAAATACAGAGCGACTAGTCGATTGCAGGTCTATAGATTGAAACTAACAGCAGTTCCTTTTCTGTGAAGTGATGCCTCCAGAGTTGGAACCAAATCATCATGATCCGTGTTCACTATTATCATAAGCTTCAGTTTCTTAAAGATTTGCCACGATAATTTAATTGCCACGCAAAAAATTATACCAGACAAAACTAAAGGTTCATCAGCAATAAAGGAAACACAACAGTGTATAAGCATCTGATTAGTGTATGATTCAAATGATGGCATGACTGGGCACTTGTGGTTGGCATTTATTTGACTGGAATAATAAAGGGGTGGGCTTGGGTTTGAGAAGAGCTTCTGATGCATTTTGTGCTTTGTACCCACTTAACATATAAATGCATTGCATCAGCTTTGGAAGTGATTTATAAAACCTCTAATGCTTTTTAGAAATATATATTGATTATTGGGCATCATCTGATGATTCTCTCTTCCCTAAATTCCTTCCTCAAACAAAACGAAAATACTGCAGATGCTGGAAATCTGACATAAAAACAGAAAATACTGGAAATACTCAGCAGATCAGGCAGCGTCTATGGAGAGAGAAAAACGGAGTTAACATTTCAGGTTGATGGCCTTCCATCAGAACTGGGAACACTTAGAAATGTATTAGATTTTAAGCAAGTGAAAGGGGTCCATTGTCTTCCTGGCTGGGGTCAGATGACCTTTTCTCTGCCCTTTGTTGTAAGATAGGGAGGAGCTGCCAAAGCAGAATAACAGGTGATGTTGAGGTGTAAGGAGATGTGCTGCCCCTCTGTCCCACCCCCTCAATGCTTATTACTTTCAGTGAGAGTGAAGGCATTGGCGTTCCCCACCCCAGCCTGCCCCTTACATACTCACATCCTTGTAACTGAACACAATCCGCCCTTCTTGACACAACATGGCCTGAAAGGTGAAACTGCCAATGTCCTCCCGGTCCGGCAGAAAGACTTTGTCCCACTGGACAACGAATGCAGTCCCTAAAGAGTACAGAGAGGAGCAGTGAAAAATCAACGCAGAGACATACGTGCACCTTGTGCGCAAGACTGAAAACTTGCTCTTCTCCCACCTCAAAAGTGAACAATTGAGATACTCAAGATTGAGGAGTACGATGGTCTAGTGGTTATGTTACTGGATTGGTAACCTAAAGAACATCAATAAATCCCACCACAGCAGTTTGAGAATTTGAATTCAGTTTGAAATAGACCGGAAATAAAAAAGACTGGTATCAGTAAAAGTGACCATGAAGCTGTCGGATTGCTGTAGAAAGGTCTATAGTCTTTTAAGAAAAAAAACCTACTGTCCTTACCTGGTTTGGCTTATAAGTAATTCCAGTCCTACACTAATGTAGTTGACCCCTGAAGTGCCCTAGCACATCACACAGCTGTATCAAAACACCAGTGCGGTTCAAGAAGGTGGCCCACCATCAACACCTTCTCAGGGCAACTAAGGATGGGTAATAAATGCTGGACTTGCCAACGATATCAATAGAATTAATTAAAATAAATGTTGTAGAGGCATCCTAAAATGGTAAATGTCATGCGAAATGGCGAACTTGAAAAAAACCGGTAACTAGATAAGAAAAAGGAATTGAAGAGTAATGTGTTGGCCTATAATTTATTTCAGTAGGATGAGTGAAAGCCCAAATTAATTGGCTGCAAGAAATAATAGGATGAACTTTTTATTTCATTACCCTTGGTTTAAACACGTCCACAAAAGATTGCTCTTTATCTATATTTATTCTGATGCAACCTTTTGATTCCATATCTATCCAGTTACTTGTTGCGCTCCCTAGAACTGGCCATTCTCTGCTCCATAAGGCTATTGAAGCTCTCCCTTTGTAGCTGTGAAATCTCTTCAGCAGAAAGCGCAGCAGTCAATTCAAAGCTGACATGAATCCTAACATTTCACTTCAAAATTAGAATTCTATCACACTGGGATCTGACTTCTAATCTTGCCCTAAATCTTATCGTTGTGCAATCCAAGTTATTATCAAACTCAGTTACAGGGACTATTGCATTTAGGCAGAAGAGGTTTTGTAACTCTGAGACTTTACTGGAATATTAAGAGAAAAATGTTGTCATTCCAAACAATTGTTACATGGTGGGATCACTGATGTTGAAATAAGGAACATTGCTATGTTTAAAAGATCAGAATATCAATATAGATGAAGGCCTTTGTCAAGAAAATATAATAATTTTCATAATGTTATTGGAATTTATTGTAAAGTAGGAATAGTGTGTGTGTGTGTGTGTGTGTGTGTGTGGAGGGGGGGACTTAATTGAATTAAAGACAGCTGGTCTGAATTGTAATAAAGTTGGACGCACGAAGTCTATGTGCTGGAAATTGCAGGGAAAATCTGTTGGGGTTATTGGGGTGCAGAAAAGTACTGTGGGTTCTGAGGTTCAGGCACAGGGAAAACCAGTGGTTTGTGTACAGGTAAAAGAGGAAGAACCAGTGATAGGTAAAGAAGTGTGAATGTGTTCACAATTTACCCAGAGAATTCGGAGGAGCAGGTTGCAGAAATGTTTAAAGATTTTGTACATGAAGGGGAAGTCTTTCCATGTGTACAGGGTGGAGTAGATAAAGATGTTAAAATTTTAAGAGACATAGGGGCTAGTCAATCCTTAATGTTGTGGGATAGTGATAATTGTTGTTCAGAGGGAGTATTGCAGGAGCAGATGATAATAAGTGAGGTTCATGGAGATGCTAGACCTATTCCATTGTGGAAGGTAAATTTAAGGAGTAAGTGGAAAACAGGTGAAGTGATTGTTGGAGTAGTGGAAAAATTGCCCATTGCAGGTGTGCAATTTATTCTGGTTAATCATGTAGCTGGGTCACAGATGTGGCTGATGCCTATGGTAGTTGAGCAACCAGTAGAAGTGTTGCAGACAGAGCATCCTGGATTGTTTCCAGATTGTATGATAACAAGATCACAGGCTCATAGGTTGAAACAAGAAGAACAGGAAGTTCAAAGGCAGGGAGCAGGTGTGTAAGTCCAATTAGCAGGCACTGTGTTTGATAAAATTTTTCAGGAGGAAAGACTGAAGACAATGCAGTTGAAGTGTTTAACTCAAGGCAGTTAGTGGAGTTACAGAAAAAGGATTTGCAAATAAAACAGTTATATTAGACAGCTTACTCAGAAACAGAGGCAGAATGTATTCCAGAATGTTATTACCTTAAGAGTAATGTTTTAATGAGAAAATGGCGGCCTTATCTTGCTTCAGCAAATGAAAACTAGAGGGAGCTGCATCAGCTGGCAATAACATTTGGATATGGAAATGAGATTCTGAGGATAGCTCATGAAATTCTAATGGGGTTGCGGGGTGGGGGGGGGGGGGTGGGGTGGGGGGTGCGCGGTGGGGGGCGGACACTAAAGAATTAGAAAGACACAGGCAAAAATACAAAATCATTTTTATTGGCCTGGATTGTATAAGGATGCAATAAGATCCCGTAGAACATGTCAGGTGATAGGGAAACCACAAGCAGTGATTAAGCCAGCACCTTTAATTCCAATTCCAGCATGTGAAGAACCTTTTGCCAAGGTCATGATTGATTGTGTAGGACCCTTCCCTAAAACTAAAAGTGGAAATAAGTATGTACTGTCAATAATGGAGGTGTCTACAAGGTTTCCTGAAGTGACACCTTTGAGAAATATTACAACAAAGAAAATTGTGGAAGAGTTAACTACATTTTTTTTTACAAGATATGGTTTACCAAAAGACATACAATCAGATCAGGGTTCAAATTTCATGTCACCACTGTTTAACGAAGTAATGAACAGTTTGGGGATAAAACAATTTAGGTCAACAGTTTATCATCCAGAGTCACAAGGGGCTTTGGAAAGATGGCATCAAACTCTAAAAACTATGATGAAGGCATATAGTCAGGATTATCCATGTGTTTGGGATAGGGGATTCCATTCTTGTTATTTGCTATTAGGGATGCTCCTAATGCATAAACTGGTTTTAGTCCTTTGAACTAGTTTATAGTCATGATGTAAGGGGACCACTGAAATTGATTCATGAAAAATTGGTGGGTCAAAATTCAGAAACTACTCTCCCGGATTATGTATCAAACTTCAGAGAAAGATTGGACAGAGCATGTGTGTTGGCTAGGGAACAGTTAAAGGTTTCACAGCAAATGATGAAAGTGAAGGCAGACAGGAAAGCTACAGCTCATAGTTTTGTTGTTGGGGAGAAAGTGCTAGTTCTGTTCCCAGTACTGGGTGACTCATTAAAGGCAAGGTTTAGTGGCTCTTACAGGATTGGATAGAAACTGAGCGAAGTAAATTATTTAATAAATACTCCAGATAGAAGAAAGAAGCAGAGGTTGTGTCATGCAACTATGCTTAAAAAGTACTTTGACAGGGAAGAGGACCAAAAGGAGGTATTTGTGGTGGTAGATAATGAGAAAGAGGTAGAAATTCAGGATTCTGAAATTGTTTTTTCCTCTAATCAAATTGAATAATGAGGGGGTACTTGAAAATTTAAATGTAATATTGAGTTACTTTTCAGACAAGTGTCAAAGTGATTTGGGGAAGCTATTGCAGTCACTCAAAGCTATTTATGGGAATAATCTAGGGGAGGAAAAATTTAGCTATACATGATCTATGCATAAGAGTTTCATCTTTGATAAGGCAACATCCTTATAGATTAAATCCGGCAAAGTTATCACAAGTACAGAAAGAGATCAAATTCATGCTTCAAAATGATATGATTGAATCTAGTTGTAGAAACTGGAGTTCGCCTATTGTACTGGTATGGAAACCGGATGGAACACAAAGACTGTGTGGACTATCGACAGGCGAATGCAGTGACAAAAGCAGACTCATGTCCTATACCACAATTGGAAGATTGCATTGAAAAAGTGGGACAATCAAAATTTATCACAAAGATTGACTTTCTAAGAGAATATTGGCAAATACAGTTATCGGAGAGAGCAAAAAAATGGCCTTTTGTCGTGCCAGATGGACTATATCAGTTTGAAATCATGCCATTTGGTGTGAAATTTGCATCTGCAACATTTCAAAGACTGACAAACAAAAATAATTGCAGGTCTGAGCAATTGTTCTGTTTATATTGGCGACCTGGTAGTTTTCAGTCAGGCGTGGAAGGAGCATTTACAGCATCTGGAAGAATTGTTTTGTTGATTACAAGAAATTAATTTGGTGATGAACTTGGCTAAAACTAAATTTGCAAAAGCGCAAGTTACATATCTAAGCCATACAATTGGACATGGTAAAGTGGCTCCAAGAGAAAGTCAAAGTTATTGTGGATTTCCCAGTGCCTACAACAAAACAAGAAGTTCTGAGATTTCTGGGCATGAGTGGGTCTTAGCAGAAATTTGTATCAAATTTTAGCCAAGTGGTTGCTTCATTGATTGAACGATTCAAATAGAACAAGAAGTTTCAATGGACACAGGAGCGTGAGAAGACATTTGGTAGTTTGAAGGCTGTATTCGATACACCACCAGTTTTGGCAGTACCCAATTATGCCAAGCAATTTAAGTTGGTCATTGACGCAAGCGATATAGGCATTGGGGCCAAACTATTACAAGAAGATGAAAATGGAATTGAAAAACCGATAGGGTATTTTTCACAAAAGTTGAATGTACAACAGAGAAGACATTCAATGATCGAAAAGGAAATTTTGGGTCTGGTGTTAGCATCGCAGCATTTTGAAATTTATATTGCAAACAATTTGCCAGAAACAATTGTTTATACAGACCACAATCTTTAAAGTTTCCGGACAAATTTCGAGACAGAAGTGCAAGGCTGATGGATTCAGATGGAGTTTATTACTGCAACCAGTTAATCTACATTACAGATTATACATGAGGCTGGATGAGAAAATTTGATCGCAGATACATTGTCAAGAGACACTGTGGAGAGAGAAACAGAGCTAAGGGGCAGAATCGTCCCAGATTTGCACTACGTGGGGTAGCGGGCGGGTAAAACGTTTATCTGCCGGCTGCGATGACAGGTTTTCACACCATATTGTCCCAAACCCGCCATATTAATTATGTATTCCCGGGAAACACGCCGTTTCCATGGAGGGTGGGCTCTCATTCGCACGCCACACCATCACCTTGCCGCTTCATCACACCGGGCGCCATATTAGAAGTCCAGCTGTGCGTACACATCTCAGTGCTTCCAGCCAATGACTACTGCAGGGAAGGTGTCAACGAGAGGCAAAAAGACTGCAGGCCTCAGGTTTAATGATGTGTCACCGGAATGCCATTTGGACGCTGTGGAAGCCACCAAACACGCCCGAAGCCAGCGGGCACGGAAAATCTCGGCCAACGTTTCGACTCCGTATCACTCTTCCTCTGAGGAAGAGTCATAGTGACTCAAAATGTTAACTCTGTTTCTCTCTCCACAGATGCTGCCAGACCTGCTGGGTTTTTCCAGCATTTTCTGATTTTATTTCCCATTTCCAGCATCTGCAGTATTTTGCTTTTATTATTTTTATTTTGCAGTAACTAAGGAGGCCTCTGCTCCATTAACCTTTTCCCCATCCGAGCGACCACTGAGGAATTCGGAAAACTGTGCATCACAACAGTGATCAATGTTAACGGGTCCACCTAGCCTGAGAAGGACACAGTGTCAATCAGCAACCTCATTGGGCTATTGCATTTCTTTTCCTGCCACTTTCCTCTTCTCTTAAAGGCACTGACTCCCAGTTGAAGCCTGGCTCCATGTCACCCACTCATCCAACTGGCCATTATTTACGTGTGGGCGTACATTGTGAGGATTGGCAGGATGAATGACAGCACCATTGTGTCAATCCTGATCTTGTATTCACCCGAACTCAGCCTGCACACCATATGTTGTTGGACGCTAAGAGGATGTTTCCTCTTGTGGGAGAGACCAGGACTAGGGAACACAGTTGAAAAATAAGGCGTCTCCCATTTAGGATGGAGATGAGAAGAGATCTTTTCCTCTCAGAGGGTCACGAGTTTGTGGACCTCTCCTCCCCAGAGAGCGGTAGAGGTAGAATCAGATCAGCCATGATCTTATTGAATGGTGGAGCAGGCTTGATGGGCCAAATGGCCTACTCCTGCTCCTAATTCTTATGTTCGTATGGTCGTATGATTGTATGTTGAACAATGATCAGTAGGAGGGACCCTGCTACTCAATTCAAAGGTCCTGCACAAAGTCATTTCCCTTCACTAGTAACCTGGCTGAGATCAGCAAGGTCAGCACAGATGGGGATTGGACACGGGAAGTTCCGGGTCTTCATAGCTTAGCTGGTCCCTGCTTTAACCAACTGAGAGACTATGCCATTTATAATTAGCCCGCTGATGTCAACACATGGTTTTAATATCTCACAGATGTAGTGGAACAATTAAGCAAGAGCTTTAGGGATTACACAACTTAAAAAAAAACTGTTTTTAAAAAAGCTCCAGGATTGTGCAATTATTTGTACCGAAACCAATATCACTCAAAAAATTCCCCGCTCTTTGATAAGAAAAATATTTGAATACATCAGAATAATTTTTGTTTTTTTGGAACTGAGGAAGTGGCAGACTTCCTGAACCCAGTCAAAGCGGGATTTTTCTTATTAACTTCATTGATTGCTACTCGCTCTCCAATCCCTTCGATCGTGGTGATGTCATTGCGCACTGCGCTAGGGAATGTGTCCCCTCTTTGTTCGAAAGGATAAAAATGAATCAGCCTCTGGGCCTCTTCAATGCTCTTTGCAGGTGGAACAAACTTGTTATGATAGGAGATTCAGCAGGAGAGAAAATAAAAAGTTCCTCAAGAAGCTTATTTAAAAAGATATTTTTGCCTTTTGAGCTTTGTCCCAACTTCAGGTGCTGATCTTAGTTAATAGTAATTGGTTTCTGTTTGATAGTGATCCAGTGGATGGGAATCCAGGTTGTGTAGAGTCTTGCTCAGTTCCCATCTGTGTCCAGTTTTGGGCACTGCACCCAAGGAAGGACATACTGACATTGGAGGGGTGCAGCAAAGAATCTCCAGAATAACGTCAGGGTTTTGAGGGTTAAATTATGAGTACAAGTTACATAAATGTAACTTGCATTTTCTGCAAGATTGAGGCTGTCTGATCAAGCTGTTTAAAGAGGCTGAAGGATTTTATAGGGTAGATATGCATTAACTATTTTCTCTGATGGGGTAAACAAGAAGACGGGAGCCTAATCTTAAAGGTAGAGTCAGGCCGTGCAGAAGTGAAACCAGGAAGCCCTTTTTCACAATATGGGTAGTGGAAATCTGGAATTCACTCCTCCAGGTGGCTGTGGATGCTGGTACAATTGGAGCTTTAGGATTGAGATTGATGGACTTTTGTTGGATAAGGGTGTCAAGGGATATGGAGCAAAGGCAGGAAAATAGACCTGAATTTCAAATCAGTCATGATAAGCTTGAATGGTAGAACAGGCTTCAGAGACTGAATGGTCCACACTTTGTTCCTACGTTCTAATGTTCATCTGATTATCATCCTTGCAACAAAAAGCGTCCCCCATATTTTTTCATTGGTGAAGACCAAGATAAGGAATCTAATTAATAGACTGGCATTTTCTCAATCTCCTTTTCCTAATCTGTCCATGAAAGGACCCAACGAGTGAAACCATAATATATTGAACAGTTGCCTATAGGCAATAACACATTGTGTGATATATGCAATCATTGGAGGCTGGAACTTTAAAAATATAAAAGGATAATTATAATTAAATTTGCACTTTAGTATCATCATGGGGGACCTACAACAGGAATTTGTTGGGAACATGCATCAGAATTCCCAATGCGTGTTCCCATTGGGCTATGTTCCATGCCAGATGTGCAAATTCCTAAAACCCTGAGCACCCTGACCATGTGGAAATGAATGGCCATCACTTGTTGCATAGATGCCAACCACATAGTGTGGGACTGGAATCAAATGTAGGGGTGACAGGTTTGGTTCCTTTCTCTGAAGGTCATGAGTCATCAAGTTGGGTTTCATGGTTATTTTAATAGTGCCAGGCAACAAATGAGCAGGTTTTATTAAATTGAAATAACCTCTGTGTTGTTGGCCCAGAACAACAACCACTAAGTTACTGTTCCCTTTGTCATTCATCCATTCTCAACACATTCACTCTTTCCAGTCATTGCACAGTAATGAAAGTTGGCTAAATTTCCACTTCCCCTTCCTTCCCTAAACAAGAAGGGCTGAGGTCAGTCATAGCAGCCACTGGTCACTATCTGAAGTTAACTGGTGTACAGCAAAGATCAAATCTGGGATCTTGTGGATCCATTTAGCTCCGTACCGCACTAACCATATGGGAACATTTTTTTCAAATCGTATTCCAGACACTTGTTGGCAAACATTTCCACTCAATCCGCTCTGACAGTCATTTCATTCCGAACGTGAATGCTGACTGAGTCTTGAAACTTCAGCAGGGATTGAACATACAGCCATTCCGCCCCACAGCTTCACAGCTCATTTCACTCCTAAAATCACCTGGGACTAAAAGAAGGGGATGCTGATCAGCACCAAGCTTGAGGGAGCATCATAACCAACACCAGCAGAATAACCTCTTGGGTGCGTTTTCAGCCCAATAGGTGAAGGGATAAGATTCGAAATGTAAACCTCTTCAACGCGTCTGCTTTTTGTTTTACTGAAAAGTTTTACATTTTTCTTAATAAGATGGCAGGCATACTTCCTGTGAACTGTACTCTGACAACTGTTGCTTTGCCCTTAAGTCTCTTTCCAGTCATGTCTGGAGTGCAGTAAGCAGTAAAATTTCAAGCAGTTGTTTGTGCCAGAAGCATGAAAATAACAGACGGATGACTGGGGGAGAGCGAGATATGAAGCAATGTTGTGTTTCGGTCACCCATGTGGCATTTTCAGAAATACACACACACAGGAGCTTTTACTGGATGTAATGTTCTGACCACAGACATGGTCCAGACATCACAGCTATCCTATTTATAACTCTGCTTTTGTTATGTTTCCTACCAAAACAGAAAAGATGTTTGCAAATGTCAAAACTATATGCTTAATGGCTTAGAAAGAAAGCATTCAAAATTGTCACTCCCTCAATTCGTCCACTCTCCCAGATTTGCTTCTCTGTCCCTGTGCTCACCCCAGTCCTGCGTGTCTATCTCAATGTCCTATGATTCTATCCCAATCCTGTACATTCCTGTAAATCTATCCCAGTGCTCTCCCCAATGCTCTGCCCAATCCCGTCCCTATTCTCAACTCCCTCCACAATTCTGCCACTCTACGAAATTCCCTCCATGTACTTTTGCCTCTGAACCCACTTCTGTCTGTGGTCCAACCCAGTGTAGCTTTGCTTGGTGTGACAGGGACCTGCACAGATCAGGTTTTATCACTGCTCTGTGCTGGCCTGTTGGATCTCAGTTAATTCTGTTTCACTCTCCACAGATGATGCCTAACCTGCTAATCTAGCATTCTCCCCTCTCATTTCAGAATTCCTGCTCCTGGCCACTGTCCAGGATTTTGCTGGAAGGTGTGCGTAGTGCGGAAGTCGAATCAGGCAGTGAGATTATATCCTTAAGGATAACATACAGTTTCGAGACTGAAGTTCGAAGAACAAGCACTGGGTTGAGATATTAGAGTACACCTGCAAAACCCTGGCTGTGCCCCAAGCAACAAGACAGAGAAAGATAGAACAAAAAAAAAATTAACATATGGTCTTTATGCTTTCAATTTCCACCCCTCTCTCACCTTTACATGGTCCATCTCCGACACTCCCCCTCCCTTCCTTGACTTCTCTGTTCTCCATTTCTGGTGATCGATGGTCCACCAACATTCATTACAAGCCCACCAACTCCCACAGCTACCTAGACTATGCTTCCTTACTGTCTGCTTCTTGTAAGGACTCCAATCCATTCTCCCAATTTCTCCGTCGCATCTGTTCTCGAAACGGCGCTTCTGACATGTCTTCCTCTTTCCTGACAAGGTTCCCCCCCCCCCCCCCCCCCCCCCCCCCCAAACCCCCCACTGTGGTTGACAGGGCTCTCAACCATCTCCGACCCATCTCCCGTGCCTCTGCTCTCACCCCTTCCCCTCCATCCCACAACAATTATAGGGTTCCCCTTGTCCTCACTTTCCACCCCAGAGCCTACATATTCAGGGGATCAACCTCTACCATTTCTGCCAACTCCTGCATGATGCCACCACAAAACGCATTTTTCCCTCACCTCTCCTGTCGGCATTCCGTAGGGACTGTTCCCTCCATGACACCCTGGTCCACTCTTCTATCACCCACAACATCTCATCCCTTCCCATGTCACCTTCCCATGCAATCGGAGGAGGTCTAACGCCTGTCCCTTTACCTCCTCCCTCCTCAATGTCCAAGGCCCCAAACATTCCTTCCAGGTGAAGCAATGATTCACTTGCACTTCGTTCAATTTAGACTACTATATTCGCTGCTCCTGATGCAGTCTCCACTACATTGGGGAGACTAAATGCAGACTGCGTGACCGCTTGGCAGAACACCTTCACTCAGTCCGCAAGCATCACCCCGACCTTCTTTTCACTTGCCATTTCAATTCACCATCTTGCTTTCATGCCCACATGTCCGTCCTTGGCCTGCTGCATTGTTCCAGTGAAGCCCAACACAAACTGGAGGAACAGCACCTCATCTTCCGATTAGGCACTTTACAGCCTTCTGAACTTAACATTGAGTTCAACATCTTCAGACCATGAACTCGGTCTTCCATTTTGATATTTTTTTCCCAACCCCCTCCCCCTATAGGGCCAGTCTGTAACTTGTTCTTATGTTTTGCTTTCAGAGAGCGCTGACCCTTCTTCTGCGACCAACACATTCTGCTATCTGACCTTCATGCCACTATTAGCACCTGCCTTAGTCTTTAACACTATCAATACCACTCCCTTTGTCTTGTGTCCGTATCTTGGTCAATCTCTCCTGAGCTCCCATCTATCCCTGACCTTCTATATTGCTCCACCTGCTCTTAACCAGTATAAAATCCATCACATTTCTATCTCTCTTCAGCGCTGAAGAAGAGTCATACGGACTCGAAACATTAACTGTTTCTTTCTCCACAGTTGCCGCCAGACCTGCTGAGTTTTTCCACCATTCTCCGTTTTTATTTCTGATTTCCAGCATCCGGAGTATGTTGCTTTTATGTTAATGCGTGGCCTGATTTGCGGCCCTTAAATTCTGCGCATCCAAAGCGATAAGGAAGAAAATTACCGTTATCAAAATATCTGATGGTGGAATTCCTGGAGTAACTGGGATCAAAGTTGGCCATAAGTGGGGCAATGTACTGAGTGGCAGTCAGCATCCGATGGATGATTTCCCCAGTGAATATAAAACCTAAAAGAAAAGAAAGAAGAGAAATTAGCCCTCGTAATATCTGATATACTCAGGGTCTTTCCTTGAGGAGTTTTTTTGCTCAGGAAGGTGCAGGGTGACAACAAAATGGAATAGAACATCACCTTACCTTCTCTCAGGATCAATGTTTATGTTCCCACAGGAGGAGCAGTTCTTTTCTGGAACCTGATATTTTACCTTTGCTGGCTCTGTATTTTCTCTTGATTTCTTTTCCCCTCGGGCATTGCACTTCCAAGAAAATAATAACACTGTTTCGCAACTACCTACGGTTTGTTCCTACTGCTGTGATTACAGGGGAAAGAGTACAATATTTACGTGGTGGATCTCCCACTGCACTGGCTGCAGGCAGTGGAGGTGCTGAAGGCAAGCGAGCTGGGGAGACATGACAGGTAGCCAAAAGGAATGCATGTGGACAGAAGGTGAAAGGTTATCAGAGACAATGGGGCAAGTTAGGATGGGCAACAGAGTTACATGCAACTGGAGGGTGAACTGCTGTTTTTAATCACTTGTGTCTCCTTAATATTGCGGAAAAGTGAGACATGTTGCTGAAGCTTTTTGTCTTGCATCCATCAGGACAAATGCAAGAATGCCAAATTTCAAATGATCACAACAATTTATACTACAGGAGAAAAGGCTGGGGTGATTGGTTGGCAAGTCAACTTGGATTGGCCAAGGTTTCTACTGTTTGATGTGATTCTGCAATTGGGCAGTACTTGCTGAACAACCCTGAGTGTGCTAATAGCTACACTAACAACCAATTGAGTTTGTAACATGGCTCCTTTATGCTTGCTAGAAGTGGAATATATTCATACGCAGGGACCCATTCTCTGCAAATAAAAAGAATATATTCAAGCCTTGCACCTTTTTTGAACTATCCAGAAGCTTGGGGAGCCTACAATTCCCCATTGCTTTCTCCGTGGCAAAGCCTCAGCCAATCAGAGTCAATGTGCCAACCAAGTCAAGGCAAAAAGCTTTGGCAATATGTCTCTCTTTTCAGCAATATTCAAGCCCTGTACTGCCAAGTCTCTTTCATGTGTTTCCCAAGTGACTATAGGAAATAAAGAAAAACTTGCATTTATATAGCACTTTTCATAATCACTGGACATCTCAGTGCTTTAGAGCCAATGAAGAACTTATTGAATTGAGTTCACTGTTGTAATGTGGTGAAAGCACAGCAGCCAATTTGTGCACAGCAAGATCCCAAAAATAGCAATGTGATAATGACCAGATTATCTGTTTTAATGATGTTGATTAAAGGATAAATATTAACCCAGGACAAAGGGAATAACTGTGATGCTCTTCTTCAAAACAGTATCATGGGATTTTTACACCCACCCAATCAGACAGATAGATTAACACCTCAGCTGAAAGATGGCATCGCAGTGCAGTGCACCCTCAATGCTACATGGAAGTGTCCACTTTGGTTTTGTGCTCAAGTCCTGGAGAGGGACATGAACCTGCAACCTTGTGACTAGTCACAGTGAACACTTAGCCAAATGATGTCCATGCTTTTCCAGCTTGACTGGCCCCAGGACTGATAATGTCATGTGGTTTTCAAAAAACAATCAGAGAAGTTAACAGGGATTCTACAATGTAATTTTCAAACACTCATGGGGTTCAGTGCTTCTGCACAGAATGTGTACTGGGTGAATGGGCGTGGAAGTGGAGGGTATGAGGGGCCATTGGGGCATGGGTGGAGGGGCATAGGTTGGCATGGAGAGGGCACGGTGGGGCATGGGGAGTGAGGGAGTGTGAGGGGTGAGCACCAGAGGGTTGATGTTTTTTGTTTTATTGATTTTGTTGTAGCTGGGATGAAGTCCCACAGCACCGAGGCAGGCCTTAGCACCCTAGGGCTGCCTCCGAACCCTTTCCGGGGGGTGAGGGCCCGAATCCAATTTGTACCTGTCCCCCTGCAACGAAAACGCCACCTTTGCAGGTGCTTTCCCATGACGTGGGTGGACCACGTTGGCAAATTCCCTGATTCCCATTACCTGCCTTGGAAATGAAGATCCAGCCAACAGTTTTCCCGGCTGAGATTCCAATCCCCTGTGACTTTTAAGCTCTTAATCCATCTGTTACATTGTAATTAGTACAAATGAGGAATATAAGCCTCTGACCTGCACAGATTTGTAAGCTTTATGCACCCCCGAGGAATCCTATCATCTTATTGTAAATATAAAACCAGTGTTTCTGTGAATAAACTAGGCTTCTGCTTCAGTACAATCTCTAGATATCATACCCAACAACTGGTTGTACCACATGAGGTGAGCTCTCCTGAATCCAGTTGGAATGAATGTATCAGGGTACGTCTGATGATGGTGATTAAAGCTGCTCACCACAGGAAGTAGCAACAGCAGCACAAACTATACCACAGCATCGCAGCTTTCCAAAGTTTAATTAGGGGAAATTATGGATTGTCCAGGATTGAATGTGGTACAATCAGTCTGCCAACACAGAGTCGGCGGAGGGACTGAGGTGGTAGAAGAGGGGCAATGTCAGCATACCTGCGGAGGGTGATGCCACGGGCTGGGTTTTCATGGAGTCGTAAAGACTTTGCTGATTTTTAAAACACGTGGCCAGGACCTGGATGCAGAAGTCATGAGTTGGGAGGGGGGGAGGTGTGGGCGATGAGGGTTGAGGGCTAGAGGGCCTAAAATCTTCTCAAACAACCAGGACAATGTCCCAGAGAACCAAGAGATAAAAACAAAAAACTGCGGATGCTGGAAATCCAAAACAAAAACAGAATTACCTGGAAAAACTCAGCAGGTCGGGCAGCATCGGCGGAGAAGAACAAAGTTGACGTTTCGAGTCCTCACGACCCTTCAACAGAACTTGTTCTGTTGAAGGGTCATGAAGACTCGAAATGTCAACTCTTTTCTTCTCCGCCGATGCTGCCAGACCTGCTGAGTTTTTCCAGGTATTTCTGTTTTTGTCCCAGAGAACCAAGACAGACCTACTTACCACCCTGCCTCAGCACTCGCCTACCCCTGCGGCCACCTATGCTCCGCCTTTGGGGTCAGTGGGCCCGACTCTATCTCGCACCCAACCCCCGGATGCGAAAACCTCGTGATTCAAGGTACTTTTTACCGAGGCAGATCTGGTGAGTCGGGAAATTTCGGAAGTTTCCCGGTATGAGCTACCCGCCTCGATGGCCAAAATGTCTTCGAATAATGTGACCGAGAAAGGGGCAGCAAGTGGATGAGGATGAGGAGGGGAATCAAGGATAAAAGTCTTGGGGGGGTAATGGTGTGGAAGAGGGAAGATTCTCTTGCCCTGATTGGATTGGCAAGAGAGGAACCAGATTCAACTGAGCTAGACAACAGAGGGGAAGCACTGGAAGGTGGTGCAGTTGACACTGTCAAAGGCTGCAGATAGTTCAAGGAGCATGGGGAAGTCACAATCAAACTTTGGTTAAAGGTGTTTGAGCGCAGTGTCAGGGACAGAAACCTGACTGGAGAAATTCAATCAGGAAAGAGAGACGCTAATTTGGAAGGTGACAAGGACTTGAGAGGAGAGAAAGATATCGGAGCTATAGTGGTGGGTTTTAAAGACAGAGGGGTCGAGGGTGGAAATTCTGAGTAGTTGGTGATGACAGTCGCTGTGAAGAGGAGACAGACAGTACCTGAGGAGAGGGAACCATTTTAAAAAGCAAGGCAATGCTATGCTTCATCTTGCTGCCTTTAACCCTGGGACGTTTCTCATTTTCACAAAAGAATGTCAATGAAATATTACTTGAAGCGACATCTTAAACCACATTCCAAATGTACTAAAGCTGTACTCAGTGGGTAAACATAGAACCCAGTTTCACACTCAGTGGCACAAATAAGGAAGATCCCATGTTTGATGTTGCATCTGTGCCGTGTTCAGTTATTATTACAATTATACTCAGTGCTCTTGAACTAAGGAGAATGAAAATAACCTGCCATTGTTCCTACTCCTGAAGACAATCCAGTGACTCCCACTGGAAAGAGCAGCTTGTGGACACTGATTGACAGAAGGTTCAGATTTAGCCCTATCACGGTTGAATGGCTTGCTGACGCTGATTGTTTAGGCTGACATTTGCCCTTTGAAATAGCTGGCAAAGGCACAATCAGCTACCTGGCTGCCTGAGCTGTATCGTTCTATGATTCTGTGAAAAATGATCACTTGGTGGCAGCAGCAAATAGCACCAAACTCAATTCAAGGGCAATTAGGGATGGGCCTTGCCAGTGACTCCCACACCCCATAAAGAAAATTAGAAAAGGCATCTCAAGGGTAAACATTGCAACAAAGTGAAAGTAGGACAAAAATTCCTTAACAGGTGATTAGCAAATCTTGCCTTAATTTAAGCGCCACATCCAAGTCACTCGCCATCCTGACTTGCAAATATATCGCCGTTCCTTCACTGTCGCTGGGTCAAAATCTTGGAACTCCTTTCCTAACAGCACTGTGGGTGTACCTACCCCACATGGACTGCAGTGGCTCCAGAAGGCAGCTCACCACCACCTTCTCAAGGGCAATTAGGGATGGGCAATAAATGCTGGCCCAGCCAGCGAAGCCCCACATCCCGTGAAAGAATAAGAAAAAAAACCTTTGTGCTCAAGAAGACCAATTTCACACTTTAGGAAGGTGCGGTAAACACAATGGTAACAATCAAAGCAGTACAACAGCACAGAGCACATCACATTCAATGAGAATCTCCTCCAGTACTCAGCATGATAGATAGCCTTCAATGATGTGCATGCTGTTGGTTGCCAGGCTGTCAGCAGGGCCTGTGGCCTTGGGCCACCAATTAACTACAAAGGAAGACATCAAGATGGTGTACGTTACACAGGAGAACAAGATCCTATTGAAATAAAGCTTCCATTTTTTTTATTCCCCATTAGTAAAACTTTAACTTCCCTGCCAGGCAAACTGCTCTTAGTACCTGTCGCTACAAAGAAGCAGCGCTGTTGCAGCTATGTGGCGAATAGGTTCCTTACCCATAAGATCATTGGAAAGCATGGGATGAGATAACTAACAACAACTTGCATCTACATAGCGCCTATAATCTCGTAAAAACGCATCTAGTTACTTCACAACAGCATTATCAGACAAAACTTAACACCAGGCCATTTAAGATGTTGGTGAGGTCCTGACCCCAGTAATTTATGAGTTCCACTCGTCTGCACAATCTCCTTGGAGGTGACCAATTAACAGGCCACCTCCGAGATCCCCATCCAGTTCAGGATGGTGGGTGGGCTGTGCAGGCGAGCCAACCAACAGGAGCATCCAAGGCTCTGGGCGACTGGCAACACCAGCAAGAGAGGTGGGCACTGCCACTGTAGATGTGGGACCGTGAGGCTGCCAGGGCACCTTCTGAAGACTTCAGAAACAGATTAAGGGTGGAATTTTTCAGCCCGATCGCGGCAGGAGAGTGGCAGGAAAATGCAGCAAGCTGTTCAAAAGTCCAATGACTTCAGAGGGACTGGAAAATCCTGTAAAATTCCGCCCTCAGAGTGGCCACAACTGCCGGGCCATCATTGTGGACGGGGAACCCCTTCCGAGGTGTTCAGCTGTGGCCCTCTGTCACCCGCAGCTCCAGGCGTGGGGGTTGGGAAGTATTGGAGGCCTTGCTGGTCCCCTTCCCCCCACCTGGATTTGTTGCAAAGAAGCCACCTCCAGCCATTCGCTTCAGTAGGGGTCTTCGGTCTTGGCAAAGGGGGAGCCCCATTTGCTGCCATCAGGAAGATCCCATCGACATCATCAGTTTGCCTCCAAGTGGCCACTTAATTACCTCTAATTGGCTACCGGCCTCTGTCAGACGGTTCTGGTATGATCACCGCCTCCAGCAAGCTCACTCAGAGACAGGACAGCGTCGGGGGTCGATTATCCAATGTAAGATTTGCTGAATTCCTCCTCCCGCCCGCCCTCCCACCTCCAGAGCTGCCTCTGCGCGGCTGATAAGATTCCCCCTCGTTAGCAGAGCTTCGTCAAAGAGGTAGGTTTTGAGAATAGTCTTATTAAAAGGGACAGAGGGAGGAAGAGAGCTTTAGAGAGGGAATTTCAGAGTCTTACGGCCTAAGCAGCTACAGGCAGGGCCGCCAGTGGTGGAGCGAAGCGAATCAGTGGTCAGAGGGACTAGAGTTGAAGAGTGCAGAGTTCCCGAGGGCTGGTAGGGCTATAAGAGGTTACAGAGATAGGGAGAGGGATTCGAAAACAAGAAATCATCCTGTCCTATCAAATATTTGATCATCCCAGTTTATACTCATCCTTGAAACTTGCGTTCTATCAACAAACTATTTATCAATTTTCCTTTTCCGTGTAATCCTCCGTCCTTGGCTTCAGCAGGAGCTTAGTGCAATTGTTGATTCATCTCCCTGAGCTGTGCTGTTGGCAACTTAGGAGTAAAGTATGTTGTAACACCAATTTGTGTGTGGAGGTTGGTACTTCCAGTAAATCAGCTGTCTGCCCACCTCCCCCCCACCATGCTTGCCACAGAAGTTTGTACTGAAGGGAATTGCTGCTTGTGTTTGCCAAGTGTGTGAGCCAAATGCAGTTACAGCACATGGCGGAGCTGCTGTAGATCAGAGGAGGACAGGTAGGGAGCGGCTGGTTAGTGGGTTGTGGGGTGGCTGACTGTAGCGATTTGGCTGGACAAGCGCTCCGTTATTGCCTGGAGGGTTGCTAATTGGATGGGTTTGAGGAGGGCTGGGGTGTGGAAAGTGCTGGGAACATGGAGCCTGGGGCCCTTACATTGGCTCCTAACCTGACATCAACTCGATTCTCATCCGAAGTGTTCAAGCCCTTCACCCCAGCCCTGTCCGTCTTTGTTGTGAGATCAGTCACACTTTTAGTCAGCGTTTTAACAAGTCTCTGAAATTCAGTTCAGTTTTTTAGCCAGTGGACTAAAAATCATTATTTGGCGTAGAGCATGTTTTCGTGATACCACCATTGGGAACCTTGCCTTCTGCTATCAAGCACCTAACTGCCCTAAACCTCTTATCTTCCACCTCTGTCTCATTCTATAGGACTTAAAACCAACATCTTTGACCAGGCTTTTTGGTCACATGTCTTAATGTGTCCTTCCTTGGTTCAATGTCTATTACGTTCCTTGTGACGTGACACTACTACACGAAAGGCGCTATATGAATGGAAGTTGTTGTTGTTGTTGAATTTCAGCCCCACCATGCAGTGAAATTATTCCTTCACGCCCACAGAGATGTTTGAGATGAATAAACTGCAAAGTGTGCAATCTGATTTTAATAAGCAAGAAACTGGTTCTTTAAGCCGGAGCCAAGTGAATTCAGGAGCTGACTGAGCCTGTGCCAAATTTCAGCTGAGTTGCATGATGTCACGACTGGAAACTTGGGATGCACTTCCTGGCAGTGTCGGGAACCCGGAGAGGGAAATGAAAGCTGGACAATTTACATCAGATTGTCAGGAACCTAAACTACTGTTTATTGTCATGAATAACAAGAGCTTACAATAGATAGAAGTGCAAGAAGTGGGATGGCATGCTGCAGGCAAATCCTAGGTTTAAGACCGTCAGTCACAAACTGTAATAACTGAGGCATCCTCACTTGCCAAATAATAAACACGATGAAACATGTCCTGCTTTGAAACATGAAATAAGTCAAATGTTAGCCTTGGTTAGCACTCTCGCCTCTGAATCAGAAGATTGTGGGTCCCCACTTTGGAGACTTGAGCACACAGTCTAGGCTGCCACTCCCAGTACAGTACTGAGGGCATGCTGCACTGTTGACAGTGCCATCTTGCAGGTAGGATGTTAAACCAAGACCTTGTCTAAGTGGGGCACTTTTTCGAAGAAGGGCAGGAGAGTTCTCCTTGATGCCCATGCCAACATTTATCCCTCAATGTGCATCAATAAAACAGGTTATCTTGTCCTTCTCAAATTGATGTTTGTGGGACCTTGCTGTGCACAAAATGGCTGCTGCATTTCTTACATTGTAACATTCAAAATTGCTTCATTGGCTACGGGACATGCTGAGGTTGTGAAAGGAGCAATATAAATGCAACTTTCTATCCTCTCATTCTGCCTGAGGGCTTCTCTATAATGATGTTGGGGCGAAGAGGGCTTAATTTTAAAAATTCTGAATATCACCAGATTAAAAGAAACAGGAGCAGGAGTAGGCCCTAAGGCCCCTCAGGCCTGTTCAAGCATTCGATGAGATCATGCCCTGATCTTCTGCCTCAGCTCCACTTTCTTGCCCTATCCTCTTCTTCCTTGATGCCCTCAGTGTCGAAAAATCTACCAACCTTTTAAAAATGCTCCAAGTCTCGAGCATGAACAGCCTCTGGAGTGGAGAATTCAAAGGATTCACAAACTTATGAGTTGAAGAAATTTCTCCTCATCTTAGTCCTGAATGGCTGACCCCCTATTCCCAGACCGTGACCCCTATTTCCACACTCCCCGTCCAGGGGAAACAAACCCTCAACATTTTTACCCTGTCAAGCCCCCTCAGAAACTGCTTGTAGACCGACTAACCACCAGGCAGCGAGAGACCCGTTTACCGCTTATCACGGGGATTGAGACAGGATTATACATCCTGAACAGGAGGGATCAATGTTGTTTTATAAAAGCCCTCCAAGTAAAAACTCAATTTTGCTTTTTGAAATGGTTTGTATTAGCAGCAACGCAGCACGGAGTGATTTTCTAAATCGAAACGGAAAGCTGAAGATTAAATGGAAGGCTCACAGCGTGATTGGAGCCCACTTTACAGATATGAGTTCTGATGTACTGGTAACCAGCACCAGTTCCTATTGTTCCTGATAATTGGTTCTCTCCAGTGGTGCAGGAACAGCAAGTGACCCTTGTGCTCACATGACTCTGGAGCACTTTGCAATGGCCTTTTATATTTACTTGGTGTTTTACACCAAAACTCATTTGATGAATCTGCTTATATATTTGCTTCAGGACCCAGACTGTACAATCAAGAAGAAATGGAGTCCCTCTGGAAATAAGTAGGAACATGGGAACTGGATTAGGCTATTCATCATTCGAGCCTGTTCCACTGTTCAATCAGATCATGACTGATTTGTATCTTAACTCCATTTACCTGTCATGGTTCTATAATCCTTGCCTGACAAAAATCAATACCTTATTATACAGATCACATTCCCCCCCCCACCCCCCACCAAACTTCTACCTCTGATTCCACCCCTCCCCCCTCCCTTCAGCTTTCTTCTGAATATAATGAATCATGTGAGGCCAGTGATTAACGATTATCACCAGTTTCTGACTGTACGCTAGGGTAATTACAGCTGAACCCAAGCAAGTTTTTTTCTACTTCCCACACATTAGTTATGCATTCCTGGGATACACGCCGTTTCAATGGTGGGCGGGCTCTTATTTTCCCGCCACGCCATCACCTCGCCGCTTCATCACGCTGGGCGCCATATTTAAAGTCCAGCCACGTGCACATATCTCAGTGCTCCCAGCCCAGGACTACTGCAGGGAAGATGTCCACGAAAGGCAAAAAGACTGCAGCCCCCAGGTTTAGCGACACATCACTGGAACACCTTTTGGATGCCATGGAGGCCTGGCGCGATGTCCTCTACCCCCGCTCTGGCCGCAGGGTTGTGGTGGTCAGTGCCAATGCTGCACAGGAGAGGGTGGCCATCCAATGCAGATAGAGGATGAATGATCTCACCGTGCAGCCAGGGTAAGGCAACCATCTCATCGCACTAAGCTCACACACTCAAGCCCATCACACATTCACTGGCATCTCACTCACTGCCAGATCAAGGGACATCACCACCCATTCTCACACACATACCCTCACATGAATATCTGGCCTCATCTCTGGAGGCTGCCTATTCAGCCCTCACCATCTTGAGGCTACTTGCACAGATCAACATGTGCCCCCACACATGCCCTGGGATACCCTCCTTCCCCAGTACAGCCCTCATCCTGCAGCCTCTTCCCTTTCCTGAGGCCACTTCTCCCCCTTCCCCAAGCAAGCCCTAGCCCTGCAACCATTGAGAAGCCACCCACATATGGCTGAACTGGTAGGTAGAGACCTAAAAGTGATGTGGTGCTGTCTGTGAAGCCTGGCACTGATGACTGAGTGCTGACTGAAGCAAGGTAGACAAACAGACTTTAAAGTCCCGAGTGAAGGGCAGCCCGCCAGGTGCACATCGCTTTGTGCCGTTGTGAAACGTGTCAGCGTGTTTACCCGCCAACACAGGCAGATGATCCAGTGGTGGGGGAACGATTCCAGCAGACAGGCCTAATAATGATATGCTGGTGTATTACAACGAGGTTCTCAATGTTCGCTGGTGGAGAACGCGGCCTATCGGTGAGCTGAGCAGACGATCGCAAACTGGTTTCACGCCATCGTGAAACCGATCGCACCATATTGTCCACTCACGCCACCGAACACACCCAACGCCAGCAGGCACAGAAAACCCCGGCCATAGGCTCCCGATCATTCAACAGGGTTCCCTGCCCTTGGCTTAGAGCTGCTGATGTCTGTTGTAGTAAGTATAGCCTGATTGTAACCCAGCCTGCCTGACTTGAATGGGAGATGAGTGCTCGTTAAAATGGCAGAGGGTAAAATGGTGTTTGAAGGCTTGCTGCCAGGATTCCTGATTAAAATGGGAAAGAGGTGGCTGGGTGACACCAGTGGTGCAGCAATGCAATTTTAACCTCGCCAGATGCAATCAGAATCAAGTCGGTGAGGCCTACTTTGGGTGCAGCCCAGGAGGAGCAGGAGAAATCTTGGGCCTGCCCTCTACAAGGCCTTCTGACCGTAAATCGCACCCACCCCCACATCCCAACCTCCCCTCACTTTCTTGCCTTGGGTCCCCATAGTTACGTCAGTCTCCCTCTCCGTTTCCCGCTCCTGCCAACTGACCCTGATGCCATCAGCTTCCATTCAGAGGCAGTCAAGGCACATTGCAGTGGCCTCAGTTCTCAGCTGGAACTCTCTGCTGGCGGTGGGGGGGTGGGGGGCACTGCTGCCTGTCCTGAGATAAAAGCAGTGGTTATAATTCTGCTGACACTTGGGAAAGAGGCAAGGCTGTGACTGGATATGCACGGGGATTCTAGCTCCTCCAGGCCCACCCAGCCACTCCACAGAAAAGTGACTTTACTGTGGCCTCTTCTACCCATTCCCTGACTCCCATCATGATTCCTGGCTTAGCCCCGTGCGGGCCTCCAAAATCCAGATGTTAAAATTCTGATGCAGCTTCGATTACATCATCAGACCACAAATTTCCGATGTGGAGTGGGTCCTGGGCTGCCTTAGGCCACTAGACCTCCCGTGCCTGAATTAAGGTTAAGTAACAGTGGTGCCAAGGCAACAACGTGACATGAAAACTACCCTCCACCCCCCCCACCATTTTACCCCACCCCTGCTTATACCATTCCCAATGGACGATGCCAGCGGTGGGGGGCTGTGGTGGGTGCAACATCTGCCCCGAGCGATCCAATTTCTATTTGAAGTTGTGAATTTAGCAACTGTTTTGATAGTTAATACTACATTTTGTAAAGCAATTCCTAATCTTTGAACAGCTTTATTGGTAGAATGCGTCAGCGCATGAGTGAAAAACCAGTTGGCCTTGAAATGCAGGAATTTCCCCGGATCTGGCAACATTGTAAGGGCTAAGTTTTTGTTAGCGAGAAGATTTCGCTTGAAGTTTCAGATAAATACAGCGTGGTTGCTGCGGAGTCAGGGCTGTCCTCTGTTTCCCTCGGCAGCGTTTGAACAGCCACCATTGTGTCTGTCTGTCTGTCGCCGGAGATCACACATTGCATTACATAGTTCACTGCACACACGCGTTTTACAAATCTTTTGGACAACCAAACATTACAGAGGGAGCTTTATCCACGTCTCTGGCATCAGCCTGCATGAAGTAAATGGCATACATGTTGTGTAAAATTGACACAAAATAAAAATCAGTGGGAGAATTTAACACTTTCCTTCCCCCTTCCCCTTGTTTTCTCCCACTACCACTCTCACTCTCACAGGGATACTGTTTCAGAGTCACTGGCAACTCTCAAGTAATTTGTTTACGGGGTAATTCATCTTACATGTGGATAGACGGCGAACATTGGCAGATTATTCATCTTTAAGGGCCCTATTGTGACCAAGACGCACATGCCGATAGGTCCAAAGAGGGGCCTGTGTGTTAATGAGGACTATTGAGAATCTGGACAGTTGGTCCTTTCTTAGTCTATGATTGCTCAGGCTAATTGTGGCGCCCAAATATATTATGCGGGGTTTTAATAGAGCAAGCAAAGAGAATCTGTTTCCTCTGGCAAGTGGGTCAATAACCAGAGGTCATAGATTGAAAATAATTGGCACAAAGACTAGCGGGGAAATGAGGAGAAAGCTTTTCCACATAGAGAGTTAAGATCTGGAACACACTGTCTGAAAGGTTTGTGCAACCAGGTTTCACAAGAACCTGAAAAAGTCTATTGGTCATGTCCCAAACAGGACTCATTTTCAGGGTTATGGGGAAAAGGGACTGGGATGTGGGGCTAAATTGAACTGATCTTAAAGAAGCACAACTTTATAGACTGACGATAGAACCAGGAAACACCTTGTTAATAAACAATCATCAATGTGAACTAGTTCAGTTGTGCAAGGTAATAAAATATAATTGTTTGTCTATCTTTTCTCCAAAAGAATCCAATGTATTTAAGTATGTTAACCTGGTACAGGTTGATAAGTGTAGCCAAAAATAGGTTTATCACCAAAAATAAGCACTTTGGTCTGTGCCCAGTTCAGTTCCTGTGAGCAACCTGATTTTAAATCACAGGACAGGACATTTTTTAGAAATTACCCTGAACTATTCACTTCTCTCACTGACGTACACTAATCGGTTTGTAGTAAATTGGATATTTTTGACGGTCCACTATGTGCTGAGTAAATCTCTTTCCAAATCATGCCGAGGAAGACCCATCTACTAACTTCTCTTCACTCCTGGTCGGGAAGAGAACCAGCTTGCTTCTTGATATTCAATCCCCTCACCTTTGATCTCCAATCATTCTGCAACCTTTCCTGTCTTTATTGTTACTACCAAGACCAGCCCTACTTTCAACGTCCACCTGACTCCCAAACATCCGTGCCATTGTCCTTTCCGCTTTACCTCTCAAGGGCTCGTCGTGTTATCTCCTAACTCTAGTTCATTCTTGTGCTGGGTGGCAAAATAATGGAGCTCCTTATCTGCTCCTCCTACAATCAACAGCCTTTTAAAATACAAAGATAAAAGCAAAATACTGCGGATGCCGGGAATCCAAAACAAAACCAAAAATAGCTGGAAAAACTCAGCAGGTCTGACAGCATCTGCGGAGAGGTACACAGTTAGCGTTTTGAGTCCATATGACTCAATAGTTCTGGTGAAGAGTCATACGGACTCAAAACGCTAACTGTGTTCCTCTCCGCAGATGCTGTCAGACCTGCTGAGTTTTTCCAGCTGTTTTTGTTTTTGTTTTAAAACACAATCTCACTGCCACCTATCCTGGACGTTTAAGGTTCACTTTCCTCTCCTCTTCCCAGCTTGATGTTATCTTGAGTTCCAGGCAAACTTGGACCTTCATTTAGGTCATCAATGGTAACAGAGATCGAATCACAGTGAACTTATGACAAATTCAAAGCAGAACAAGATGACTTTGGTGTCAGAATAAAATGCATCAGTAAATACTATATATGACTTAAAAAGGATGCATATATACTGGCCACTGCATTCAACAGTGATAAATGATAAAACTGCATTTACTGTTCATAATGCATTTTAAGTGTTTATTCTGTAGCTATTAAACCAATTTAAATCTGCAGCTCTGGGCTCCCAGACATTATCGATCGGAGGAGTATGTGGGACAGCACATGCCGTCACCATTAACATGGGCTCTTGGCTGAATGTTTATCTTTGTACATGGTGGAGACCTGGGCCCCATCTTAACACTAAGTGAGTAGGTTTTGAGCAAGTTAAAATCAGGCCCACTAGCGCAGCCGAATATTACATTCTGTGGTAATTCTCCCACACCTACCCCAACAACACATGCATGTCTTCAGGTCCAATTCTGGCATGACTCATTCACAGGTGTGCAAGTTGAAACTAACCAACATTTCAGCACTTGGATCCTGACATGTTCATTAAACCTCTGGCTTCCTGCATCAATTGGCTTTAATTATTTTCAGTTTGCACACTGCGACAGTGGCTTAAAAAAAAGTGGTTCAGAGCTTCCGATCTCCGGATGGTCGTACCTGGGAGGTACTCCCCCCAAGGTGCGCAGAGGGACCCCTCGGAAGTACCCACGCACTGACTACACGGGAATTGCCCAGGAAATTTGGATTCCAATGGGCAGCTCCCCTCTGTATGGAACCCTTCCAAATTCTGAGTTAGAATTGCAGACTTCGAATGGTGCCAACTCACTTACCGAAAGTTATCCAAGAAAAGTTAGAAGGAATAAAACCAGCTCTAACTCCCGGATAACTAAACTACTGACCCCCTCGGATGCCCCACTGGACCGCTCGAATACCCCCATCCCCGATTCCTCACCTGACCGCCCCTCCCCCCGTCTACCCCACCTGACCACCCAGCTAAACCCCCTGATGCCCCAACTTGCCAACACCCCCCCCAAACCGACAATTCCCACCGACCCTTACCAAATACCCGCATAATCCGACTACCCACCCCAACCCCCCGACCACCCTCCCACCCACCCTACCCCCCTAACCACCCACCTGCCACCCTACATCCTCACCCACCCAACTGCCATCCTACCTCCTCAGTCACCCACCTGCCATCCTATCCCCTCAACCACCTTGCCACCCTGCCCCTTCACCCACTTATCTGCCAACCTACCATCTCACCCACTTACCTACACCCTACCCCTCACCCACTTACCCACTACCCTACCCCTCACCCACTTACCCACCACCTTACCCCTCACCCAGTTACCCACCAACCTACCCCTCGCCCACTTACCAGCCACACCACCCCCTCAACACCTCATTAACAACTCTACCTCCTCACCCACTTACCTCACATGCTTAGCTCTCTCTGTTCCTTCTCAAAGTGGTTTTGGGAGCTTTGAACTCGCGACTCACTGGAATTTGGCAGCTAGTGCCATAAAAAGTGGTTGTGGTTTGGCTTTCCCTGGCGATCCTGTACTACAGGGGAAGATTCCTAGCACAGGTACGCTGCGTGTTTCTGAAGAGGCCCAGTTCAGATGTCCGAGTGAGAAATGTGGAACTCCACTACAAAATAAGCAAACAGGAGCGGAGTGACAATCCGACAGTGATTACCACTCCTTGGAAGATCCAGCCCAGTGATTCTACTCGTTCTGTGATCTCTTCTCCACCTTCTTTCTCTTCCCCTTTCACATTCTTTGTTTATTTTGAAAGCATTAAGGTATTTTTTCTGGCTCTCTTGTCGTTACCACAGCCTATTTTCCAGATAAAAAGATTCATTAAAAAATTGCGGGGTAGAGTTTTCGCTTTGGGCGCAATCAGGAAATTGTAGCCAAATTGCACTAAAAATTGCACTAGTTAGGTTACCGTTCAAGTTTCTGCTAACAATTATTAGTCTAATTATAAGTGTAAAATCTTCCATGTACCTGTGAAATTGGGCAGTGTAATAAAATGCAATTGTTTATTTTCTCTCATTTCCATTAGAAAGGGTTCCTCAATGTATTTAGGTGCGGTTTTATCACCAAAAAATAAGCATTTTAATCAGAGTGTCCACTCCAGCATCTGTGAGCCATCTTATTTTAAATCACTGAAAATCACTTTAAAAAAAACTATATTCAATCATTTACCTCATTAACTGGTGCACACTAATTGGCTTGTTGCAAATGAAATATTTTTGATAAGACGTTCTGCCTATCACACAAACAGTAATGTGGTATATGAATTTCAATGCCAGTGTGATGCCAGGTGTATAAGCCGTACGTCCCAACGACTGGCGGACTGTATCAAAAAGCACGTCCCTCCGGCTGTTTGCAACAGGCAAAGTACTGGTCGTACCCAACCAGCCTATGCTTGCAAAACTCAAACCACAGGCCGGACTTTTACAGCCCCGTCGGAGTGGGGACAGGGCCGTAGAATGCGGCAAAACCATTCGAAACTCCATTCACTTCAGCGGGACCATCAAATCCCGTTGGTGTAAAATTCTGCCCATAGTGTTCAGCGTTAGACGTGAATCCGTGATTGGACAACACTTGCTAAACAATCCTGGTTGTGCTCAGAATTACACTGAAAACCAATTTAAGGTTATCAGTCAGGCTCGCTGTGTGCCTCACTTGCACGTGCCAGAAGCTACATACACTCCCACGCAGGGTCCTGTCCTTTACAGACAGAAGGAGCACGTCCACGCGTTGTGCCTTTTTCGCCTACACAAAAGCTTGGGGGCAGCCATTCCCTGGCTCATTCCCCATGGCAATGTCTTGACCAATCAGTCGACCTGCCTGGTTTGAATTTGAATGCAAGCTTGGCAGTTAACTGTTCCCTGGTGCATTCTCCATGACAACACCTCTACCAGTCAGAGTCCACTTGCCAACCAATCATCACGCTCTTCCCATGCAGTAAAAATTGTTGTTTCCTTTACAATTGGTATTCTTGCGATCTGTCCTGATGAGTACAAGACGAGAAGCTTCAACAACATGTCTCTTTTTTCAGCAATACTCAAGCTCTGTATTACCAAATGACGATAAAATAAAACACTAATAAAGTGCTGCTCAGTGCCTGTGCACCTAAAGAAATGAGGGTATTTTGAGAATCCTTTCTCAGCCAGCGCAATCCCGCATTGGTAACTTGGGCGATGGGGGGGGTGTGTGTGGCCTGATTCTGGGCGAATGGAATCTTGACCCGTGTAAAAGAGCGTGGAAAACATGAATGCAAGTGGTTTTTTGGCGTGACATCACTTACGTTCAAAATCCCTCCATATCTTTCACTGGTTTAGCTGATTCTGTTCAGATTCTGACGCCTACAAACAGCTTTCCCTTGATGAAAGGCAGAGAAAGCTCTGTCTGGATTTTACTGGAAAACTTTTAAATCTGACCTCCAGTTGCCAGTATCTCTTCCCACGTCCACACAACTAAACGTGCGATGGAATGAAAGAAAAAAGACACCATTCCACAAATAAGACGCAGAATGGCCAGATTTCGAGACAGCCTAACGCCCCACTAAACTCATAAATAGGATGTAAATGATTGAGAATTTAATGAACTCAATCTGACCCGCATATGATCGATGGACTTTAATATATGATGCAGATTGCAGTAGACTTCTCATTTTTATTCTGTAAATTAAGGAGACCTGCATTTTGCAACATCTTGTAATTATTTGCATGCTGAAATGTTCGCAATTGTGCAATCCTTTTGTTATTTTATACTTTATTTTTTATTTTAATGATTGGCTGTAACTATGTTATGAATTACATTACTTCTTATATTTGTATCGTCACCACAGTTTTGGCACATGCCTCCACGATGATTAAAATAAACCTATCATCTATCGAAAATGCACTGATATAACTGGTAAAGGAGCGGAAATTCTACCCCCATTTTACATACCTTACACCTCCCCACTGCCCCCCACCCCCTCAAAACAACCATTGAAAGGGGAGCAGGGAATGGGGGGAGAGGAGGGGGCGGGCTTTGGTGATGCCCATTCTGTGCCCGTGCCGGGCTTTGGTGATGCCCATTCTGTGCCCCGCGGTTCACCAAGAGCATTTAAATGAGACCGAGCCCGAAACAGGCTCAGCCTCCCAGCACAGGCTTCAAGCGACTCCGGCGGCGTCGCTTACTTTTCGGGAAGGTTGGAGGTCGTCCCAATCGTTAATGTTCCGAAGCGGAATCGGTTTGCACAACACATCAACGCTCAGTAGCCCCGGTATTAGCTGGAGAGATTAAGCTCAGTTCCAGTCCTGCACCTGACAGAGAAATTCTGATTCCTTGCAACAAACTACATTGTGACAAATGTACTCTCTGTTGGCAACACAAACCACTTACCTCCTGTTGCTATGGTGACCTGGCGCAAATAATGGCCATAGAAAGGGAAATCGAAGGACAGAATCACTCTCTGTGGAGAGAAACAAAATGACAAGTGTGTTCATCATAAGCAGCACATACACAAGCGTCTGCGCATAGCATTAATCAGGCAATATGGCTCAACTTTAAAAATACTCGTCGTCTTAGAGTGCAACTGGACTGAAAACTGGATGCGAGGAAAGTCAGGCTCTGAATTACCAACTGCAACACACAAAGAGAGGCTCAGCTGATCATATCCTTCATATCTCTGCCTCCAGCAGCTCCCCACTCCTCTGCTGGTCTAGTGCAGAGGAGTTGCCAACGCTCCAGGGTTGCCCTGTAGTCTCCAGGAATCAAAGACTTCGATCCAGGGCACCCACTGTGAGCGACCCAGGGAAAAAAAAAGACCCATTGGTGCGTGAAGAAATTTTTTTTTTTTTAAACAGATTTTCCTTTAGCGTTTTGGCTCTGATAATATTGGACGTGGGAAAAAGGTTCAGAGGGGAAGCGCAGAAGTGAATACATGAAGCAAAGAGGGAGTATGAAAAGAGACCGGCAACTAACATAAAAGGGAATCCCGCAGCCTTCTAAAGGCCTTTGAATAGTAAAAGGGTGGTCAAAGGAGGAGTGGGGCCGAATAGGGACCAAAAAGCGGATTTTTACACATGGAGGCGGGGGTGGTGGTGTGGGGGGTGCAGGGTAGCTGAGGTATTAAATGAATACTTTGCATCTGTCTCTACCGAGGAAGAAAATGCTACCCAGGCCACGGTGAAAGAGGAGGTGGTGCTGTGAGGGTGGCCATGTTCAGCTTCCAATGACAAGAATGCGGAATTGGGCAGTTAGAGACTGGAGGTCCTGTGACACAACCACCAGGAATGTGTCCAACTAGAATTGGCAACCTTACCGGTGCATACCATTTAAGACATGTCTAAGGACAACAAAAAGGCAAATAAAGTGCTTGATTTGATTAGCAGATGAAGAGAGTACAATGTGAAAGGACTTTGTATTGTTGCTGTACTTGGTTAGATCCCATTTTGCATTCTGTGGAATTCCTCACCACCTGAGCTTGGCGTCATTACTTCCTGATTCATCTCACTGTCTCTCCCACTTCGCTCAATATTGGTGGTCTCCTTGACTGTGGGATTGCAACAAGGCAGGCATTCACGTCAATCCATGCCATTGGCTTTAGTCACAAGTCACCTATGCCATTCAATTTATGTGATGGGCAAAACTAGAGTAAATTCAGACGCAACATGTTGGGCTGGAGCGGTCGGGTTGGGATGGAAAGATTAAGCAGACTACACGGAATCATTCTCAAAATGGGAAAAGAAAATTCAAAGCTTACCGAAGCTTGTCGGTGTGTGTTTGAGAGAATTCCATGGACTCTCACTTTGTTCTTGTCCACCTTTGCAAAGTCAACCCAGAGCTCCTTCGTTTTGGAGTCATTTGGTCCGTAGCTTCTGGATTTGTAGTAGTTATGGTGGTCTTCCTGAAACACAATAGTGCCATTTACAGCCAAAAAGGTCCATCATTGCTGCAAAGAATGTGAACTGTTCCAAGCCCTCTTCTAACACTCACTAACTGCTGATTGCCATGGTTCTTTCTTGAAGATAATCCCAATTTTTGCCCATTCATATTCTCATTGGCTGTGCTTCAATATTTTGGAGATTTACTCCTACACCTGTTTATTGACTCTGTTCCAAACATACCAAAGAGCTCAAATCACAATAAGGTAATGATTGGGTTAAATTGGTCTCCATAGGCTTTGCTGTGTGGCAAGGGTTTAAGAAAGGGTGCACCAGGCATTTAAGGTCTAGAGGTGTTTGGCCAGAGGTTTAGAACAATCCTGCAGATGGATGCATGGGCTGGTGGAGGAACCACATGTGTACGTGTCACAGTGACTGACGTGACATTGCCTTGAACATGCCATGTAGTCATGTGGAGATTGCGCTTCTACCCTGGGCATGCTGGTAATGCTGCTAACGCTTTGATACTACTTCTCAGACATTAGCATGTGTCAATGTCTTGCTTACACTGAATAAAATACACCCGCCATCATCAATAAGGGTATCATTTTGAATCACTTCGGAACTTGAGAGTGAAAGGGTTAAAGGGTTAATTGATTCTGACCCCCTCTAAATTCTAACAACTTGGATCCACGGCACTACTGCCAGCCTGCATTGCAAGCCACCCGTGCCCCAGCCCCACAACCACCCACTCCCATCCCCCACCTCCTCCTACTTGCCTTCACCAGAACCTATCTGAGGGCCTAAATTGGACCTCTCTGAACTCCAGATGCCTGATTGGTGTCCACTGCTTGCCTGAAATATACTGATGAGGCCCGAGGCAGAATTTTGGGCAAGCTTTGGGACTCCGATTTCTGGTGAGCATTCGTGTCGGGCCTAAAAATAGGCTTAAACCAATTTCCTGACCAAATGGTACTTGTTTTCCCCAGAGTTTTAGCCTAAAAACTCTCTGTTGTGAAGTTACAATATTTCCTGAAATTAATCAGAAAAATAAGCATTTTTAATAGAAAGTTGAAACATCTTCCAAGGACTATGTCCCAGCACCCTCAGTCCCCACCCCTACCAAGAAGCACAACGTGCCATTGGGCATGGGGAGTTGGGGGTAATATTTGGAAGGAGTGTGTACCATGCTACATTTGTTGTCTTGAGAGGGTTGGGACTGTTCAGTCGCCAAGCAAAACAGCACTAGAACTGGTTGTGTTTTCCAACGAAAGCTTGGGTTATCAGCAAGGCAGCGGCTTTGGCCAATCCGAGAAAGCCAGGAGGAGTTAAAGAATGTAACCAGAGGCATAGTTCTAATCCCTGCTGGAAAAAACTACATTCGGTGTTCCATTGGGACTGTAACCTCCCAGCCTTGGCAACCCTAAAGCAAGCTATCCCATCCAGGACGTTCCTTCACCCCTAACCTTTTGATACGTTCTCTAATTTCCCAGTTGATGATGAGCGAATATGGGGCCCATTTACATGGTGTAAGTTCAAGTTTTGCTCTCTAGTGAGTGAAAAATTATTTCAAGAATGCTTAAGAGTAAGTTCTTATCTATGGTTGTTTTTCATGTTGAAAGTTTCCCCCTTTTGGTTCGTTCCCAAAATAACAAGTACTGTTGTAGAAACTTTATCGGAGCCTCCAGACATAACAAATGTCCCAACTTCTAAAGAGTATGTTTCCACTTTTGTTTTCAGACATATTATTTAATTCGGCCCTCTTCCTGAGGAGCACCAATTCCAATAATGACACCAGTGTGCCCTTGGGTAAAATGTATTGGCATGTTTCTTGGATTAAGGATGAAAGTTCCTTTGTAAGAGATAGAAAGCATTGTCAGCTGTACTGCACTGAAAGGCAGTGTTTAACCTTTTTAGAATGCAACTAGAATGTGCAACTTGGCCACAGAGTTCAGGGCAATTAGGTGATATGCTCCAAATGGTGAATCTCCAGAACTTGGTGTGAATCGACCAACATTTCCTTTGCAAATAGCAACTTAGCCTTAGCCTCCCTGTTATTTTTAAGAAATTGTTGGTGCTGCACCATACTTGACCATTAAACTCACCAATAAAAGTTATATCTTGTAATTAACAGCAAAAGCGCCCTTTTAATAATGCAATAACTGTTCATGGCTTTTATTTTCCCTCAGCAAGTCTTCGTCATCTGGAATGCATTGCCTGAAAGGGTGGCGGAGGCTGATTCAATTATGGCTTTCACAAGGGAATTGGATAAGCACCAAGAAGGGAAAAGATTTACAGGGCTATAGGGAAAAGGTCTGGGTGTGGGAGTTAAATTACCCTGCAGGAAGCCAACATGGGCTGGATGGGCCAAATGGCCTCCTTCTGAGCTGTATTCATTCTATGATTCTATGGCCTAAATTTTACGCTCCCACGCCAGGCGAGGGGGATGGGAGCATAAAATTGAAGGGATGGGATTCCCTCCGGGTTCCCGCCCACCCTGACCACAGTGATTTTATGCTGAAGTGGGCAAGGCCTTGGACAGGAAGCCTGCCCTTGCCCCAACTGAGGCCCTTAAGTGGCCAGTTAACGGCCATTTAGGGGCCATTTCCCGCCAGGTCTCCATCAGAAGCCCCTTCTGAAGTTGGGAGTCCCCCACCTCCCCAGCTTAAGGTCCTGTGGCCTCCGGATCTCCCTCTGCCCCCCGGCCTCTCCCCCAAGACCCCGATCACTCCCCTCGTGCCCCCCAAGGCCTTCCATTCCCTCCCCGCCCTGGGTCCTCTTTAACTTCCCTGGGCCTCCATTTCCCAGGCATAGGGCAGAATCATCCCAGATTTGCACCAGGTGTGATAGCGGGCGGGTAAAATGACGCTTCTCACACTGTATCATCCCAAACCCGGCACATTAATTATGCATTCCCAGGAAACATGCCGTTTCCAATGGTGGGCGGGCTCCAATCCGTCCGCTACGCCATCACCTCGCCACACGCCACGTTTAAAGTATAGCCGCGCGCACACATCTCAGTGCTCCCAGCCCACGACTACTGCAGGGAAGATGTCCATAAAAGGCAAAAAGACTGCAGCCCCCAGGTTTAGCGACGTGTCACTAAAACACCTTGTGGGTGCCTTGGAGGCCTGTCGTGATGTCCTCTAACCCCGCTCTGGCCGTAGGATGGGCAGCGGCGTTACCAACCAGGCTTGGGAGTCGGTGACAGTGGTGATCAGTGCCAATGCTGCACAGAAGAGGTTGGCCATCCAATGCAGATACAGGATGAATGATCTCATCCATGCAGCCAGGGTATGGCAACCATCTCATTACTCTGAACTCACACACTCAAGCCCATCACACATTCACTGGCATCTCAGTCACTGCTAGCTCAAGGGACATCACCACCCATTCTCACACACACACACCCTCACATGTCCATCTGGCCCCCTCACCTCTCACCATCTTGAGGCCATTTGCACAGATCAACATGTGCCCCCACACACACCCTGGGATACCCTTTTTCCCCAGTACAGCCCTTACCCTGCAGCCTCTTCCCTTTCCTGAGGCCACTTCTCTCTCTTCCCCAAGCAAGCCCTAGCCCTGCAGCCATGTGGCTGATCTGGTAGGTAGAGACCTGGCGTGAGCCCCCTAAGAGTGACGTGGTGCTGTCTGTGAAGCCTGGCACTGATGACTGCGAGTGCTGCCCAAAGCAAGGTAGACAAACAAACCTCGAAGTCCTGAGTGAAGTGCAGCCCGACAGGTGCACGTTGCTTATGTGCTGTTGTGAAACACGTCAACGTGTTTACCCGCCAACGTGGGCTGATGATCCAGGCTGATGAGTCCGATGGGCAGGCCTTATAATGATATGCAGATGTGTTACAATGAGGTTCCCCACGTCCGATGACGGAGAACATGGCCTGCGGACCATTGCAAATTGGTTTCACACCGTTGTGAAAGCAATCACGCCACATTGCCTGCTCACACCATCGAACACGCCCGACACTGGCAGGCCCAGAAAACCCCGGCCTAGGTGTACACAGCCCCATCTTGAATCTGTCTAAAATCCATTCATAGACACCCTGGCAGGAATGTTGCCAAAGCAGGAAAGTCAAGGCTTCAGTGCTTAGAGGGTTAACAACAAACCCACTGCCCTTAAGATGTGCCCAGGAGGTGATTGGAAAGATTAATTCTCTGATTTTAAAAATGCATCATTTTCTTCAGAGCCATCTGTTCAGCTTCATCTAATCTCAGGTCAGGCAAATGGCCAAAGTCACAGTCTTCATCTTTTGGGGGAAATTCTATTTTTCCACCTTCATTTTGGATTCGCTCGGCTGTGTCAGGTTACCATTTGCATTCTTCAATCTCATTTGTACGGAGTTTCCTCGAAACTCACCAGCACAGCAGCTGACAGCTAATCTGCAGCATGTTTCGAACCTGTGAATTTGTCCACCAGCAAGATGACTTATTTTAGAAATGCACGGAGCTTGTTTCATTTGGAGCTCGTTGCTCCAGAGCTTGGGGAAGGGATTGGTTACTCTTGCCAACTCCAGTTGGACGTAATTCTGGAGGCCCGATCACATGATCCCCTGTTGCTGAGTGCCCTGTCACCCCCCCTCCCCCCCCCCATTGTCCATGTGGCAACAAGAGCAGGTCAGAGGCTGGGAATTCTGTGGCGAGTAACTTACCTCCTGACTCCCCAAAGCCGGTCCATCATCTCAAGGCATAAGTCAGGAGTGTGCTGGAATCTCTCCACTTGTCTGGGGAGGTGCAGCTCCAAAAACACTCAAGAAGCTTGACACCATCCAGGATAAAGTAGCCACTTGATCAACACCACATCCACCACCTTAAACGTTCACTCCCTGCACAACCGACACACAGCGGCAGCAGTTTGTACCTTGTTGGGTCAAAATCCTGGAACTCCCTCCCTAACAGCACTGTGGGTGTACTTACACCACATGGACTGCAGCGGTTCAAGAAGGCAGCTCATCACCACCTTCTCAAGGACAATTAGGGATGGGTAATAAATACTGGCTTTAATTGCCAGCGACGCCCATATCCCATGAAAGAATAAAATAAATCCGCACAGTGTCCCTCCTTTATACAACAATGGAAAAGCAAACAGGCTCTTAATTACCTGACTGACTGCTGCTGGACTGTCAAACAGTGCTTTTTTTTTGTCCAGTCTCCAATATTTTTATAGCTAATAAAAGTTCAAGGAAAATGAAAAAAAAAGGCGTTTTATTGTTATTGCTCACGATGATTTTTTTCCTGGGATTGCTGGCAGCATTGTGCTGGAGCTGAATCTTATCTTGGAGACCCCAGTGCAATCCTGGAGGGTTGGTAACCCTGGCTACAATGGGGATTGGGAGGTGGGGTGGGGGGGAGAGAAATGTTGACGGCACTTCTTAATAAACAGGGATACGAAACATGAGCCAAACAGGCCTTTCAGCATTACTCTGCTATTGCTGGCACCGCACCATAGTCAACACTATAGCGAACTGCACGAATGCCAAATGACATTCTGAGTTTTTATTGTAAAAAGTGTGAGAGTGGCAGAGGGAGTGTTTATTAACTAGTAGACAGCATCTGCAAACATGGTTTTCTCTACAATCCACTCCCTGTAAAAGCTAATGATTTTGGAGTGTATCTTAACAACATTAAAACGAGAAACAAATTTCCGAATTGAAGGTCAATTGTGATCGAAAGTATATGGAAAATGCTGCTTTGCTGCAAATGGTGACAATAAATTCTAATGGGGTCATTTTCACTCAATGAACTGATTGAAATTTGAGCTGTGCAATTTGCACTACAGCAGGTACTTTGGGCTGCATTTACCTGACTCTGGTGATTCAATGCCAGCTTGTCCCAGGGGTAACACTCTTGTGTGTGAATTAGTTGGCGGACAGTTCAAGGCCCACTCCAGTGACATCAGCACATAATCCAGGCGGACGCTCTCCGTGCAATACTGAGGAAGCGCAGCATCATCAGAAGTGGAGTCTTTCGGATGAGATGTGGGTGTAACAGGTTCCATGCCACAATTGTAATAAGAGCAGAGCAGTTGCCCCAGTCTAGAAGCCAACGTTTATCTCACAGCTGGCCATTTATCTCAATGCTGCTTGTGGGATCCTGCTGTGCCAAATTGCCTGCTGCCTATGCCTACTGAATAACAGTGGTTCAAATGGAATTCATTTGCCGTCAATCACTTTGGGAGCTCCTGAAGCTGTGAAAGGTGTCCTATCAATACCAATGCCAGTTCTTTCCTTACTCTGGCACCACTAACCACGGACGTCGTTTCAGGGGTAACGCTGAACATTTTGTGATCCACCAACAGAGGTGGCTTTTTCTTTTGCAGGTAACACTGAAATCCACAGTAGCAATAGAAAGGTAGCAGCCATCTTCTTTTGGTTTTTGGGAACAATGATCTCAGCCTGCCTGCACCCACTCCTGGCTGGCCCCAAATTCTACCCTCCATAAACCTGAAGCCGTCTAAAACGCTGCTGCCTGTGTGTCAACGCTCACCAAGTCCCGTTCCCCAATCACCTCTTTGCTTGCTAACCTACACTGGCTCCTGGTCAAGCAACACCTGATTTTAAAATTCTCACCCTTGTTTTCAAATCCCTCCATGGCCTCAGCTCCGCCTATACCAGTAATCTCCTCCAGCCCTACCACGCTCCGAGATATCTGCACTCATCTAATTCTGACCTCTTGTGCATCTCCGATTTTAATCGCGCCACCACTGGTGGCTGTGCCTTCAGTTGCCTAGGCCCTAAGCTCCGGAATTCCCTCTCTACTCTTCTCATCCTCGTTTTCCTCCTTTAAGACACTCCTTGAAACCTGCCCCTTTGACCAAGTTTGATGCTGGCCTTCGACTGTTTACTTTAAATGAGCTTAAAATCGCCACTAAAATAACAGGCAAGGAACACATTCACCTGATAATAAGAACAAAAGTCCTCTTTTATTTCTCTTGAGCAGCACACTGCTTAGAAACATCAATATCCCTTTCTGCGCCACTTTGATACAATTGCAAACCAAAATGTGAGTTAGCTACTGCCTTAAAACAAAACACAGAAAGTCACATTAAGCAAGTGCATTAGGTACTGAGCTACCCGAGGAAACTAAGCCCCGCAGCACAACGTGATTGTTATGCGCTGTTGTAGTTGGCATAAGAAAAAAGGTACCAGATGGTTTCATTCCTGGAGCTGGTGCCTATGGATTTGAAATGCACACGCCCTCATAAAAGTCTGTTGTGGCGCAAAAGTCTAGCGCTTGAGGATCAGGAGGGAATGAGATACAATCACGCTACACATGCGTCTCATCCAATGTGCGGGACTGCATAGCGCTGACGTGGGCACTCAAAAGCACTTTGGGTTCTTCAGTCAAAATAATCCTTGGGCTCAGACTGCTCTGAGGGCACTGCTGCTGTTTCATTGTTGCCGGCTGATTCATAAATTTGGTAAACAGCTGTAAACTTTTCCCCAGAGGAGAAGGAAATTATCTGTGGGGTGGAGCAGACTGTTGGCCCGAAAGCTATTTGCTTCTTAATGGGACAAACATTGGACAGATGCAGTCTAAAAAGGAAAAAGGAGGCAACATGTGTTTATAATAAATATCACATGAATGTTCAGCAACTTTTGGGATTGACTTAGTTTATTTTGTAAAGCTACATTCTTCTCTTGTGTTATTTCACACAGGGAGTCAGAACCTGCTGTAGTCTTCAAATTAAACAGGTGGATAACTTGAACAGGGTCTGTATTTGTAATTCAGACATCATTTAACTTAATTGGACCAGCCACATAAACACTGTGATTGCAAGAGACTGACTCACCTCTTGACTCCCCAAAGTCTTTCCACCATCTGCAAGGCACAAGGAGCCTGATGAATCTGGATGAGTGCAGCCGCAACAAAATTCAAGAAGCCCAGGACAAAGCAGCCGCTTGATCTGCACCCCATCCACCATCTTAAACATTCACTCTCTCTACCACCGGTGCTCAGTGGTTGCTCACCATTCACAAGACACATTATCGCAACTCGCTAAGGCTTCTTCAACAGCAACTCCCAAACCCTGTGACTTCCACCACAGTTGCAGCGAAAGCATAGGAGCACCATCACCTCCAGCTTTCCCTCTAAGCCGCACACTATCCTGACTTGGAAATATATTGCCATCCTCCCTCCCCCTAACAGCGGGAACACCTTCACACACACTGCAGCAGTTCAAGAAAGAAGCTCACCACCACTCTCAAGGGAAATTAGACATAAGCAATACAGCAATGTCCACATGCCATGAATAAGTAAATTAAAAATAACTGAGATCATACATCCTTCCCATACTTATATTCACTTCAATTATAAATTCTCTCATTCATGTTTAATAATGGGAGCTAGCCATAATGGAAGGTGTCATTCAAGCATGTTATACTTACATACAAAGCTTCCAATATCAATGTTGACATAGGAACTTATGAAAAAACTAAACAGGAAATGTGGGCAGATGTAACATTTTAAAAATATTACTAGTCAATCTCAGAGGGTGTTTCACACTGCAAATTGGAGAATGTCATCTTCTCTTCCCTGCCTCTACAGTTTTCATCTTGTTCCTTATCTGTCCATGTCTCTTAATTCCATTCTACCGCTCTCCTCCCACCACCACAGCCCCATCCCCTCTTAACTCTTCTTTTCCTTATCTTTGTTTTTTTCTTCTTCCCGTTGGCTGGGAGGTGGTGGGTGGTATGACTCGGTAGGGTGGAAGAAGAAGCTGCCAATGCAGGCTACTTTTGTGATGGGAGTAGCAGAGTCACTATGCCCCTGATGTCCACCCCACACCATTATTACTTTCCCCTACTCAACCTTCCTATCTGTTCCCTCAAAGTGGTCCTGTTTGTTTACAAACTTCAATTTGCCCGTCAAACAAAAAAAAAAATCAAATAAGAATGAGGAAAGACACTGGCGGTCTTTCTCTTTATTTGTGTCTTTCTCTTAGTGTCTTCTGCTCTAGTTCATGAGTGATAGAAATACGAATCTGTGCCTCAGAGGTAAAATAACTAAGATTGTTCTTTTCCAACAGTTATCAAAACACAGCTGAGACTTTCAAAATCATCGATGCGTTTCTAAAAGAAATTTTAAAAGGCCGGGATTTTCCGGTCCTGCCAGTGGCAGGCATCGGCGCACTTTGGGCAGGAAAATTTGGAGAGTCGTTGACTTTTAACAGCTCTCCAAATTTTCCCATTCCACCCATGAAGATGCCTGCCACTGTGGGACCAGAAAATCCCGGCCAAAATGACCCCTGAATGGTCTAGCTATAATTTTAAGGTTACGCTCCCTTATTTTGGACTCCCCTAGCAGAGAAAAGAGTTTCTCTCTGTCTACCCTATCAATTCCTTTAACCCGCTTAAACATCTCAATTAAATTACCACTTAATCTTCTGCAGTTAATGGAATACAGTCTAGATTAGACAACCTGTCCGCACAACTCTGTACCACAGGCAAAGATCTGATTGGAAAACTTGCACAATCTGGTCAGGAGCTGAGAGAAGGAAAGCAGAAAGGCTCATAGATTATGGATCATGGATAGATTAAAACCAAGGTCCAAGGGGTAAGCTGTGAAGTTTTGACTTTATATCCTTTTCATTATAACAACCATCTACATCCAGCTCTGTAACATTACCTGCCTTTGTCAATAATTTAGTCCATCTGCTGGTCAACTGTGCTTTTAACATCTCCAGACTAGGCTACTCCAGTGCCGTCTTAGTTTGCCTCCCATCCTCCACGTTCCGCATGCTTTAACCTCTAGCCCCCAAAAGCCTCCAATTGAAAATTCCCATCCTCATGCTAAAATCCTATCTTGGTTCCCTCCTCCAGCTTTACAACCCTCACCCAACCTCTCTGATGGGCCGACTCTGGATTTCTATGTACCTTCTTTCTTCCCAGCCACTGGTGGCTGTGTCTTCAGTCATCTAGGTCGCATGCTTTGAAATTCCCTTTGCATCAGTCCACCTCTCCACCTGCTTTGCCTCCTTCAGGACCCTGCTGAAAACTCTTCTCTTTGACCAAACTTTTGATCACCCTTGCTCACAGTTTTTTTTTTTGGCTTGCTGTTAATTTTTTGTCTGATTGGGCTTTTTTATGCAAGTTAGGAGTTCTCTTTATGTTAAAGGAACGACGTAAACGCCAGCTGTTCTCGTCATGGGGGTATATTCACCAATTTCCCTCTCCTGTGTTTACAGAAAATAGGCTGCTTAATATAAAGAAAAACAAATAGCCAGCAGCAAGTTCCAGGCCACTAACTTAATAGAGTGGTTTGGTTGGTTGATTTTCCTAAGCTAATCAAACTTTTCTCTTGCAGTTTATGACATCGTAAACTCAGTTTGATTGAATTACTGCCTTGGCAATCCCTGCCAACCATCCATTATATTAAGTGGACTGGACACTTGGAGACCAATGACAAATTTGCACTATTATGGACTCCCTCCGACTTATTAAATCTCTCGATGGAGGTGACTGGCTGTAGGTGAAACTCAAAAATACTGAAAAGACTTTCTGATGCCAACGTACTCACAGAATATCAAAGATTATTTAAAATAATTGATAAGGAGAAATGTTTCCATGCAGAAAGTTGTTAGGTGTTAAATGGATCCCAAGTCAGGAGGTGAAGTATGAATCTAGGCATAAGTCCTTTTCTTGATAGTAGGTTTATTCACAGGATGCAGCATTGCATATCTCTGCCTCCTACCAACCAACCAACCCAGTGTCCCAGCAGTCTGTTTTTATACTCTTTTAGCAAAACAAAAACCAATTAAACAAAAATCAATAAATGAAAGGGGATGACAGCCCCTGGTGGGGCACTGTAACAAAAATAAATCCCCTATTTATAAACTCTTTTTAGAGAAACCAAATCAATAATAAACTAAAATCAATAAATCAGAGGGGGTGACAACCCTAAAACAGCATCAGTGACGGTGTAGGAAGGGGTGGATCAGTTAGATTTCTTAATACAAGGCTCTGGAATGGGACTTAAACCAATAACCCTTTGGTTCAGGAGCAATAGAGCCATGACTGACAGCTTCCAGTTGGCTTTCATATGTGTTCAAGATGCTTAATCAATACCCTCCACCTGGTTATCCTTAACCTTAACACTACAATTAACACTACATTACCATGAAGGGTTTGGAATGCACTATCTGAAAGGGCGGTGGAATCAGATTCCATAGAAACTTTCAAAAGACAAACAGACATGTACTTAAGAGGACCAACTTGCTGGGAGAAGGCTGAGACATGGAAATTAATTGGACAGCTCTTTCAAAGAGCTTGCATAGACACAATGGGCCAAATGGCCTTGTTCTCTGCTTCTAGATTCTATGAGGAAAGCCTTTCACCCCGCTAGATAACCTTGCAGCACACCAAACTTATTGTTTTCCTGTTATAGCGTCCATAAATGTTCATAAATGAGTCCAATGACAAAGGCCTCAGCTGCTCTTCCTAGCAAAATGCTCCAACTGTTGATCACCCACTGTGTTAAAAACAAGCCAAATTGATCTGATATTTTATCAAACTTGCCTTTCAGAACCCTAAATCTGTAACCAGAGGAAAGCTCTTGACAAACGGGAATATAGGAATCGGAGGTCAGTTGTCCCTTAGAGTCCGAAGAAGGGTCATACGGACTCGAAACGTTAACTCTGTTTCTCTCTCCACAGATGCTGTCAGACCTGCTGAGTTTTTCCAGCATTTTCTGTTTTTAATCTCAGATTTCCAGCATCCGTGTTATTTTACTTTTATCCCCTAGGGTCTGTTCCAACAGTCAATGAGATCTTAGCTGATCTGAAACCAAACTCCATGTACTTCTCTATTCCCAACATCCCTTAATATCTTTGGCTAACAAATACCTATAAATCTCTGTTTTAAATTTCTGATCTAGTATCGATTGCTTTTGTGGAAGAAAATTCCAAACTTCTACCACCCTGTCACTGCAGAGATAGTGGATGCATTGATTGTAATCTTCCAAAATTCCCTTGATTCTGGAAAGGTCCCAGCAGATTGGAAAAGCACAAATATAACACCTCTACTTAAGAAAGGAGCGAGACAGAAAGCATGAAACTATAGGCCAATTAGCCTAACATCCGTCATTGGCAAAATACTAGAATCCATTATTAAGGAGGTATTAACAGGCCATTTAGAAAATCATAATACAATCAGGCAGAGTCACATGTTTTTGTGAAAGGAAAATCATATTTGACAAATTTATTAGAGTTCCTTGAGGATGTAACAAGCAGGGTGGATAAAGGGGAATCAGTAGATGTGGTGTACTTGGATCTCCAAAAGGTATTCAATAAAATGACACATAAAAAGTTACTGTACAAGATAAGAGCTCACAGTGTTGGGCGTGATATATTAGCATGGATAGAGGATTGGCTAATCAATAGGACAAAGAGAGCCAGGATAAATGTATCATTTTCCAGGTTGGCAAACTGTAACTAGTGGAGTGCCACCGAGATCAGTGCTGGGGGCTTCAATTATTTACAATCTACATTGATGGCCTGAATTAAGGGATTGACTGTATTGTAGCCAAATTTGCAGATGATACAAAGACAAATAGAATTGCTGTGAGGAGGCTACAAAGAGTCTGCAAAGGGATATGAATAGGTTAAATGAATAGGCAAAAATTTGGCGGATAGAGTATAAGTTGGAAAATATGAGGTGGTCCACTTTGGCAGGAAGAACAGAAAAGCAGAATATTATTTAAATGGTGAGAGACTCAGAATGCTGTGGTACAGAGGGAACTCGGTATCCCTGCGCATGAATCACAAAAAATTAGCATGCAAGTAACTAAGGCAAGTGGAATGTTGACCTTTAATGCAAGAGGGATGCAGTATAAAAGTAGGGGAGTCTTGCTACAATTGCACAGGGCACTGGTGAGACCTCACCTAGAGTACTGTGTATAGTTTTGGCCTCTTTACTTAAGGAGGGATATGCTTGCATTAAAAGCAGTTCAGAGAAGATTCACTCAGATGAAGGGGTCGTCTTATGAGGAAAGGTTGAACAGCTTGGGCCTGTATCCATTGGAGTTTAGAAAAATGAGAGGTGATTTTATTGAATTTAAACAGTTGTACCTATCCTTATCCTACGATTCTGTTCTAGGCCTTACGTTGTTGAGTTCTTTCCCTAAACCTCTCTTCCTCTGTACATTACTCCTTTAAGTTACTCCTTAAAACCGACCTCTTTGACTAAGTTTTTGATCACTTTCCCTAACAGCTCTTTATGTGGCTCAGTGCTAAATTATACAAAAGCAAAATACTGTGGATGCTGGGAATCTGAAATAAGAACAAAAAAATGCTGGAAAAATTCAGCAGGTCAACTAATCGGAGAGAAACAGAGTTAACGCTTCAGGTGACCTTTCATCAGAACTGAGGAAGATAAAAATGTAAGAGCTTTTAAGCCAATGGAATGGGGGTGGGACAGTTGCCTGAAGAACAAAGGAGAAGGTCTGTGATAGGGCGGAGGGCAGGGGAGATCAAATAAGGAACGATTACATGATGCGACAGCCAAAACAGAATGGTAATGGATAATGATGGGTAAAAATCACATAGAATGAGGTGGATGCAGAAGTTATGATCTAAAGTTGTTGAACTCAATGTAGAACCCAGAAGGCTGTAGCATGTCGAGTCGAATGGGAAAAGGTGGAGAATTAAAATTACAGGGCTAAATTATGTCTGATAACGCTCGTGTGAAGCAGCTGGGCACATTTTACAATCTTAAAGAAACTATATAAATGCAAGTTGTTGTTAAACGTCTGCTTTTACAGCTTCTTTTCAAAGCATTTTTGTTGGGAGTCTGTTTTGTATGCCTATTAATCAATCGGGAAAACAACGTTTTCTAAAAGGTCATTTTCCCACTGCCTGCACACAGCACAATTAATGCTTTTTGTAATATAGGAAAGGTAGGAAATTTGCATACAGCAAGCTCTCACAAACAGCATTGTGATAATGACCAGATTACCTCAATTTATAGGTTCATTAGTGATAAACATTGATCAGGACACTAGGGATAACTCCACTGCTCTTCTTCAAACTTAGTATCACAGGATCTTTTACATCCATCTGGGAGGGTAGACAGGCCTCAGTTTAATACTTCACCTGAACAAAGGCACTTCAGCATTCCATCAGTACTGCACTAGGCTGTCAATCTAGATTTTTGTGGTCAAAACTTTAGAGGGGGAGTTGAATCTACAACCTTTTGACTTAGTTGTAAGGGTACTACCAATTGAGCCGCAGTTTATATGGCACTTGCTGAACGTTAACCCTACTACCTTCCCACTACAGCTTCTAGCTGCTTCCAAAATGAGCCTCAACCATCCTTCCTTCCAACCTCTTCCAGATGTTCTCCATCCCCTGTCTAAAGAAATACCCTTGACTTCACAGCCCTGACTCATTGCCTGCTTGTCTTTCTGTACTGGGTGTATCTTAAAATATTGTTTGGGGTTTACTCTCTCTAACCTATTAATTATCATATATGCCCCATGCCTCTAAGACATCACTTCTCAATGCTGAGGAGCTCCATCTTTCCTCATTGTACTTCCTTGTAATTCTAAAGGTTAGTCTTAGGAACACAGGAACAGGAGTAGACCATTCAGTCACTTGAGCCTTTTGCGCCATTTGATGAAATCATGGCTTATCTGTGTCTTAACACCATCCAATGCCTTGTCTGTATATCCTTTCATACCCTTGGCTCACAAAAAAAAAAATCGATTTTGATTTAAAATGGTTAATTGAGCTAGTACCTACTGCTTTTTATCAGAGAGTGTTCCACACTTCTATTACTTTTGCGTGAAGAAGTGTTTACTAACTTTTCTTCTGAATGGCCTGGCTCTGGCTTTGATTTTAAGGTTATGTCCCCTTGTTCTAGTCTCCCGCACAAGATGAAAAATTTTCTCTCTATCTACTTGCTTTCAAAATCCCCAAAATCTCAATCAGATCACCACTTAATTAAATCAAATCAGCCTTCCCATTCTTCTGGGCTGCCTAAAGTTTTCTGTGACTCTTTGGACATTGGTGACAGCAAATGTGTGCAGTCCTCCGGGTGTGGCCCTGATCAAGGTGTTGTACGGATTCAGTCTGATCCGAGGATCCAAACTCAAGTGAGGTAAAGTGCCCAATCTCGTCCAGTCCATTGAATCAGTGCAACAAGCTGCAGTGAGATCCTAGCCCATAGAAAGTGGGGGAAACCTGCAAAATGCTACATGTTGTCTGTAACCTGGTGGCCTCCATATTTGTACTGTCAGCATAGGGTTGCCAACCCTTCAGGATTATCCCAGAGCCTGCAGGAATTAATCCCCTGGACATTGGTGAAAGAAACCCAAGAGAAAAATGTAAAAGGTATTTCTCTGAAAAGCGAGACATGTTGCCAAAGCTTTTTGTCTTGCACTCATCAGGACAAGTGCAAGAATGCCAAATTTCAAATGATCACTTGTCCTGATGAGTACAAGACAAAAAGCTTCAGTAACATGTCTCTCTTTTCAACAATATCCAAGTTCTGTACTACAAAGCCAAGAGGTTTTACAGAAAAATGTTCTTTGCAAATTTTCTTCAAATGCTTTTGTTTATTGGTAATTCAACACTACATCAGTGACTAAACTTTAAAGATATTTCATTGGGTGTAAAGTGCTTTAGGACAATCTGTGCTTGTGAAAGGTGTTACAGAATTGTAAATGTTTCAAATCTTATCTTTTCAACAAAATATTGCAGATGAGGAAAGAAATGATTGGGTGCAGTGGTTGGATGATGGTGGTCACATAATGAAACCTCCAGGATCACATCCAACCAGAGTTGGCCACCTTAGTTAGCCATGATTTGGTAACATTAACGGAACAAGAAAGTGAATGAGGAAGATTTATGTGAATAAGTGGAACAAACAAGTTTAAAAAGTAAGGATTTTATTTCGGGGAAAATAGCCCTGAGAAAATTTAAACTGCAGAAACAGCATCTATGAAACAGTTACCAAAAATCCTAGGCTTTATTCCATAATAATTTCAGCTGGCAATACCATTAATTTCTTGTTGTGTTCAATAAACCATTCTGCTGCCAACCAAAGTGCAATGCATCTGATAAAAGGTCTTTCACACAGTAAGATGACGGCATTAGTCAATGTCATACTGTATCAAGTTGGTGGATTATTTTTAAGTGCCAAGGCTCAACATCTTTGCACAGCGTTGGCATCCAAACATATAAAACACTCACCCTTCTCCTAATTACAGCCATTACGAGAGAGGACTTCAAACCAGGTATGAGACAAGCGTATTTTCAAGGAGTTCACATTGTTGTCACCGTGGTGACCCCAGCCCCCAGCCCCTTCACCCCATCACCTCCCCGCCCCCACCGACCCCACTCTCACTTTCCCTGGCCTGCCCTCCTCCTCCTAGGAGGAATTGTAATTTCTGACCTGTAACACTCTCACCATTTCAAATGCATTGTTCATTCTCAATACTTGATTTCTCAGAATGAATCAGATTGAAGTCAAAACAAACAATTTAAAATCTTACGATGATTCCAGTGATTTTCTGACTTTCAGCTCCCAGTGTGGACATCTACTGGCTACACACTGGGGAGTTTGGGCTCGCACTGTACGTGGATTTTCTGGTCATTAATGATTCTTGCTGTACATGTGTCCGCCCTCTGACCTGTAAGTCTGCACTTACACGCACGGACATGCACTTTGACCCCACACTCGCATACCATACTTCCACACTGTCACTTGCAAATACTCCAACGCCACACTGTTACACACACACACACACACACAGACACACACACACACAAGGCATTTGATAAACAACACCCTAAGATGATCAAAAAGGTTGCACCATTTTACCGACGTGCGGAATTTTCTGTGCCCGCTGGTGTTGGGCGTGTTTGGTGGCATGAGCAGACAATATGGCGAGAAGGCCAAAAATTGGTTTCATGACGTCGTGAAACTAGTTTGCAATTGTCCGCTCAGCCCGTTGTCTTCCGCTATCGGTGTAGAACACGTTTTGACAACGTGATGTACAGAAGTCGGGACTAACCACCAGGGTCTCGCTCACATGGGGGGACATCCAAGGAACAGAAGATGCTGGAGCCCAACAGGAACGGGACCCTGGAGGAACGTCCATGGCAGGCTGGGTGGGTTCTCATGGGCAAGGCCTCTGCTGCGAAGCAGCTCACGGAAGTTTGAAAGTCACCGTGAGGGTCTGCTCACAACGGATGGTGGTCGAAGGGGTGGAGAGGAAGGTCCATCTGTGTTTGGGAGAGGAAGATGTACCGGGGGCTGGGAGAGGAAGGTCGAGGATCGACTGGGAGAGGAAGAGGTGTCCCGGGAGGTGAGGTTGGGAGGTGGGGAGCAAAGTTGTCAGGGGGGTGAGGTTGGGGGGTGTAACGAAAGTGTCGGGGTGGGGGGTGGGTGGTAAGATTGAGAGCGGGGAAATGAAGGTGTTGGGGGGCAGATTGCGGTGGGGAGTACTTGGGAGGAGGGGGTAACAGGGGAGAAGGTAGCAAGGTAGGTGTAAGGGGGGGGTGGAAGGTGTAAGGGAAGGAGTTCGGGAGGGGAAGGAGGGCTGAGAGGGGAAGGAGTCCAGGGTGAGGAAGGAGCCAGGAAGGGGGAAGGAGTAAGGCGGGAGGAAGAAGTAAGGCTGAGGAAAGAGTCAGGAAGGGGGAAGGGCTAAGCAGGGTGGGCGGGGGAGGGGGGTGAGTGGAAGATCTAAGGCGGGAGGAAGGCCAGTGGGGGAAATGAGTTCTGAGGGGTTCCAAGGGGGGAAGGTGGTTGAGGTGGGGGGGGTGGGGGGGATCTGGGGGTGAAGAGGTTCCAAGAGTGAAGAGAGGGGGGATGTCCTGGTGGACATGCAAGGGACGGCTCTGATGAGTCCATGACTGCCTGTTGGGGAGCGAACTGTGGGTGGGCGTGGAACGAGGGACCAAGGGCAGAGTGAGACAGCAGCGTGAAGGTTCAATGGTATCGGCAGAAAGAACGGCGAGGGTGGTTGGTGGAGACTCGTTGTCAGACATGGACCCTGGGGGTGGGAAGGAGGAGGTTGGGGAGGTGAATGTGGACGGGGCTGGGATTTTCAGGAAGGAAGGGAAAGTGCACGTCCCCCTGGGCATCCATGAAAGAAAAGGGTTCTGGTTGGTAGGTCACGGAGGGGGGTGGAAGGTGATGGCGAAATCAAAAGTGAAATGAGAGTCGTGGTGGGTGAGATCAGATGCTGCACGAGAGTGTGATCAGTGGGTGGGCAGAGATACAGCTCAGCTCAGGTGGTCAAGTGAAAGTGAACCCCAGAAGGCAGCATTGAAAAGGCTCAGGGCTTTGAGATGAGTGTGAAACGGGAAAGATCTGCGTGCGTGGGAGTGTGCCTGCCTATACACACACACACAACACACACACTCACGGGCCAGCTGTGTGCAGCTGAACTGCTAGTGGGGGCAGGGAATGCAGGGACATGACTCGCGAGGCCTGTCAATGAGGCTGAAAGACACCATTACACATTATTCAGTGAAGTACATATATTTCCAGATTGTACAATGATAAAATATGTTCACCCATGCAGCCAACTGTGATCAGAATTTTTAAACTTTTAAACGCCTTAGACTGCTAGGTGCTGCCCTGACATCTGCAGCAGGGGTGGAGACAACCTGTGCAATGATTGGCCCAGTTGCCTCTGATGCCTTTGGTTTGGGTCCTCTGGAGAGCCAAGGACTTGGGGGCCCCGGCTTGCTCTGGCTGTCCTCTTGTGGGCCAACTGCTCTCTTTGCAAGGACACAGGGTGAGGTTGAGGGGGGTCACAGGTAGAGGGGACTCGGAGGGACAGGACAGCCTCTGAGATTCCTCAGTGGATAACCCAGGGGTGTCCAGCTGCCTCTCCTTCTCCCTTTGGGTGCCCTGGGGCCTCAGCCTGATTCCTTGTGGGGAAGGAACACTTCAGGGACGTCGAGGTGCCCCATTTCCCTCTCGTGCGCCATTGCAGGAACTTACCCATGGCTCCCACGATGCAGTGCAGGTCTGCACACGTCTCCGTGTTCTGCTGGACCAGGGTCTCCATGACATCCACCATCCTCCCCATGGAGACCTCCATTCATGTACATGTGGGCACCACTTCATCAGAGAGCAGACAGACGCACTCCTCCGACTCACGTGCTACTCTGTTGAGGGCTTCCGACAGCTCTGCATGATGTTCCCTCGCCTTCTGCTGACTCTCCATGATGAGTTGAAAGGCCAAATCCAGAGGTTCATCATCTGAATCGGACCTCACAGATGCCTCTTCCCTAACAGTCCTTTTGAGTGCCGGGGAGCTCAGCTGAACCTGCCTCCTCCTGCTGCGGATATGTGTCTGTGTGGTGATCACCAGATTGTGAACGCGAACTTGCTCTAGATCTAGGTCCCACTGAGGTGTGTGTCTCTGCACGGGTGGAGGGTGTGGGTAAGCACTGTGATGGGTCTTCCAGGCTGCTTATTTCCAGCTCTTCAATAGAGGAGGTGTCCTCTTGGCTGGAGGTGAGGACCTGGATGGAGCTGAGGGACTGGCTGTCTGAGGGAGTTGGTCGCTTGGCAGAGCTCCCTGTGAACCAAAGTAGAGATAATTAGTGCATGGCAGCAGAGTCAAAAACAGGAGAGAGAGGCACTCACAGTTGCGTTGAGGGAGGGATGATGTGGTGCAGGATCCTCATGAGGGTGTTCACCGCCAACCTCACCATCACCGCAGGCACGGTCCATGTCCTCACCAGTCAGCGCGATGGCCGCTCCTCAAAGTGAGCGAGAGGCTTAATGTGGGCCACTCCACCCCGGGTCTGGGACCTCTCGCTGCTGATGTGAGCCAGCTTCTCCTGGGTGAAAACAGATGGAGAGAGTGTGAGCAGGACACATGGCACTGCGTGGAGTGTGGTGAGCGGAGACATGGACAGGATGAGGACATGAGCTCCAGAGGATATGAGTCTGAGGAAGATGTGAGGGTGTGTGAGAGAGTTCGCGGTGTTGTTCCTTGAGGTGTGAGATCCCTGTGGATGTGTGATGGGTTTGTGAGTGTGTGAGTTGAGAGTATTGAGACGAGTGACTTACTCCAGAGGAGATCATTCATGCTCTTGCCCCATTGGGTGGCTGTCCTCTTTTGCAGGGCGTTGGCACTGACCACCGCTGCCACCACCTCCCAAGCCAGATTGGTGACGCTGCCATGCATCCTGTGGCCAGAGCGGGGGATAGAGGACATCATGGTGGGTCTCCACTGCATCCAAAGGCACTCGAAGGATGCGTCATTAAACCTGGAGTCTGCTGTCTTTATTGCCTTTTGGGGCCATGTTCTCCATGCAGCAGACATGGGCTGGAAGCACGGAGAGGTGTGCGCGCAGCTGCACTTTAAATCTGGTGTCCGGCACGATGACGCGGTGAGGTGATAGCGCGGCAGGTGAACGAGACCCCACCCGCCATCGAAAACGGCCTATTTCCCGGGAATGCATAATTAATGCAGCGGGACCAGGATGAAATGGTGTGAGAAGCCATTCTCCCATTGCGGCCAGTGGGTAAAATGCTGCTATTCCCGCCTGCTATCGCACTGAGTGCAAATCTGGGACGATTCCGCCCTACAGCTTTTCGTCAGTTCACTCGAATGAAGATTGAGTACATTTGCTCAAAAAGCTGTTCTGTTATGCGGATTCCTGGTACACATATTACCTTCCCTTAGTCCTTTCTTGTTACTATTCTTCATGCCAAGCGTTTTGCACTGAATTCACACTGCTGCAACATCGCTAGGTTCTGCTCTGTCGACAAGATGGATGTGCAACTGTACATGGTGCCCTCATTACCCATTTACAATATTAGTGGAGCAGAGCTGCATTGTATATCCCAGGGAGTTCCACAGTGAATGTCCATCTCTGACTTGCAGTGTATAGCACTGAATATGGTAATAAGAAGGTGCCAAGATATGGTCCCCACAGCCTATGATAGTTGCACTGGTGCTAACATGGTTTGCCCGCATAGATATGAGGTTGATGGTAAAACCTCAGCTATCGTAAAAGGAGCCTTTTGCTCTGTGGGTTGATTAACAGACATAAATATAAGACATAGGTAATCACACCTTAATGAAATGATGTGCAAAAAGCTGAATGAAGACTTGATTTTGTCTGAAATAACCTGAGATTTTAAATCTCAGCCTGCTGCCTTTGTGACTGACGTCTATGAAAATGGAAACCTCGGGTTCACCTAGAAACAGTTGCCAGCAACAACCGTGAGTGGTGTAAGTGGTTGGACTGTAATTGTACAGAGAGCAACGCAGGTTTCTCAGATGCCAGGGTTTGACAATTCCCCGAAGCACTCTCTATCTCTGTAACCTCCTCCAGCCCTGCAACCCTCCGGGAACTCAACATTCCTCTAACTCTTGCTTCTTGCCCAGCACCGATTTCCTATGCCCCTCCATTGGCAGCAGTCTGGGCCTTAAACTCTCAAACTTTCTCCCTAAAACTTTCCCTTCTCTCCAGCATTGGTGGGCATCTCCATCTCTTCAACCAAGCTTTTGGTCACCTGTCCTAACACCTTCCAATTTAGCTCAGTGGCAGATTTTGTCTGATTAATACTCCTATGAATTGTCTCGAGATGTTTTACTACGTGAAAGATGCTATATAAATTCAAGTTGTTGTTGAAATAATGTTTTCCCCTTGGACCAGTATAAAACTTCACACTGACACAGTACCTGTGCAAGAGTAAAATTCCAGATTTTCTGCTTTCCCTGTGTCATGCCAACATTGGTAATGCCAGAGAGTGCAATACCAGGGTGGCATTTCTGCTGTGGCTCAGTTACTAACATCTTCCCTCTAAGTTTGAAGGTTGTGGGTTCAATTCCCAATCCAGGCATTGAGCCCAAACATGTAGGCTAACAGAGTATGCTGGAAAAACTCAGCAGGTCTGGCAACATCTGTAGAGAGAGACAGAGTTAATGTTTTGTGTCTGTATCTTTCACAAGCTGACACTCTACAGTACTGAGAGAGTGTTGTACTGTTGGAGGTGCTGTCCTCTTAGATGAGGCATTATGATTGGCTGGGCATAAAATATCCCACAGGCACTACTTTGAAGAAATATAGGGAGTTCTTCCTGATGTCCTGGCCAATACTTATCCCTCAACCAACATCACTAAGATTTATTATCTGCTCATTATCAGTTTGTTGCTATTTCACAGTAAATTCCCACAAAGTGGCTGCTGTGTTTCTTACAACAGGGACTGCACTTCACATTCACGTCATTGGCTGGAAAGTATTTTGGGGCCTCCTGAGATTGTGAAAAAACACGATAGAATTGCACATTCCGCCTTTCTTATCTTTTTAAGTCAACTTTATTTGGAAGCTTTAAATAAAGATTGGTTTGACTTGGCTTTCTGATTGAACATGTCATAGAAGCAGTGGCCATCTCCTTCCTGGAGCAGGAAGCAGTGAGGGAGGCACCATTCAGGAATGGTAATAAGTTGACTGGAACACCATTACCATCTTCAGCAAGGACAACTTTTGTCCTTTCCACTCAGAAATGCGTTGTTACCTCTTCTCCCATTTTCCCAGTGGAAATCGATTCTGAAACTCCACATGAAACCTGGAGCGATCTCCTGAATTATTACCTTTTCAAGGGTGCCACATATTTTTCCATTTGTTAATTAATCCCATGAAACTTCACTTTAAAACCCCTGTGAATGATACAAAAATCAGAGTGAAAAGCCAGTCTCAGTCATGGTGACCATGAAACTATCATCGATTGTTGTAAAAAAAAACATCTGGTTCACTAATGTCCTGTAGGGAGGAAATCTGCCATCCTTACCTGGTCTGGCCTACATGTGACACCAGACCCGCAGCAATGCAGTTGACTCTTAACTGCCCTCTGAAACAGCCTAGGAAGCCACTCAGTTCAAGGGCAATTAGGGATGGGCCTTGCCATTGGTGCCCACATCCAATGAAAGAATTTTTAAAAAATTATTCACCTTCACTCCGACCTTCACACTCTCACTCATCTTCACTCTGATAATCACACTCTCATTCATCTTCACCCCGACCTTCACACTCTCACACATCTTCACTCCGACCTTCACAGTCTCACACATCTTCACCCCAACCTTCACACTCTCACACATCTTCACTCCGACCTTCACAGCCTCACACATCTTCACCCCAACCTTCACACTCTCATTCATCTTCACTCCGACCTTCACACTCTCACTCATCTTCACCCCGTCCTTCACTCTGTCACTCATCTTCACTCTGATAATCACACTCTCATTCATCTGCACCCCGTCCTTTGCTCTCTCACTCATCTTCACACCAACAATCACCACCAACAATCACACTCTCATTCATCTTCACTCCGACCTTCACACTCTCACTCATCTTCACCCCGTCCTTCACTCTGTCACTCATCTTCACTCTGATAATCACACTCTCACTCATCTGCACCCCGTCCTTTGCTCTCTCACTCATCTTCACACCAACAATCACCACCAACAATCACACTCTTACACATCTTCACTCCAACCTTCATACTCCCACACATCTTCACCCCGACCTTCACGCTCTCACACATCTTCACCCCGACCTTCACACTCTCACACATCTTCACCCCGACCTTCACACTCTCACACATCTTCACCCCGACCTTCACTCTCTCACACATCTTCACCCCGACCTTCACTCTCTCACACATCTTCACTCCGACCTTCACTCTCTCACACATCTTCACTCCGACCTTCACACTCACACATCTTCACCCCGACCTTCACTCTCTCACACATCTTCACTCCGACCTTCACTCTCTCACACATCTTCACTCCGACCTTCACACTCACACATCTTCACCCCGACCTTCACGCTCTCACATATCTTCACTCCGACCTTCACTCTCTCACACATCTTCACTCCGATCTTCACATTCACACATCTTCACTCCGACCTTCACACTCACACATCTTCACCCCGACCTTCACTCTCTCACACATCTTCACTCCGACCTTCACTCTCTCACACATCTTCACTCTGACCTTCACACTCTCATTCATCTTCACTCCAACCTTCACACTCTCACACATCTTCACTCTGACCTTCACACTCTCACTCATCTTCACCCCAACCTTCACACTCTCACTCATCTTCACCCCAACCTTCACACTCTCACTCATCTTCACCCCAACCTTCACACTCTCACACATCTTCACTCTGACCTTCACACTCTCACTCATCTTCACCCCAACTCCACACACTGACACATTTTCAAACCAACCTTCACACACTTCAATGTGACCCCAAACATCTTCATGCTGACGCCCAGACTCTCGCATATTTTCACCCCAACCCCAAGTTCCCACACATCTTCACTTCAATGCACCATACTCTCATTTTCCAGCAAAACTATTAGAAAAGGGAACCCTGGCTCATGTTTTTCCCTCTCAGCTGGAAAACACTGAGGCCAAAGGTCTCCCCCCCGAGTGCTGAGATCAGTTGGAGGTTGGACAAGAGACTTTTCCAATTGGCTCCACACCCAGCAGCAAATTTACCAAGGGAGCCAGGGAGGGGTTAGGGATGAGCTCTCAACCAGCACAAAGTCATAGTGCTTTACAGGCCCCTCATCACCAAGAGAATCATTAGGTCCAGAGTTCCCCTGTGTCCTTTTGTTATTTGAGTTACTCAACAGGAACACACGTGGGGCTGAAAGGTCAGGAATCCCAGCAACTCTTCAAATGTGTTTTAATTGTATCTGCCCTACTCAGAGCCACATGCCCTCCCCCAAATACCTCCAAGAAGGCTGCTCCTTGTTTCATGCAGTCTTGATTGAGTCAGTTAGCAGTTATGAGCCTCACACACATGTGCTTGTGGTTATGCTGTGGTGTTTATAAGCTGCTCTTGTAAATCTGTGGTCTGTTTTAAAGATTTCCAGCACTAGCATGCTGCTTTCCGTAATTGCTAACATATTTTTTTGCTTTGACTTATTTAGAATATTCAGCCAATTGGCACTGGTGTGAAGGTGAGTTTGTTATGTACAGCCTTCCCAGTCTCAAATGCCACTTGCAATATTGGCAGAAGACAAGGATTCCTTGCACATCCGATGCACACTGGGCAAAATGCAAACATTCACTTCTAACTTGTGCCTTCTGGCTGATTCATCAATAACTTACATTTATATAGCACCTACATTGTAAAAAAAAAAAATCCATGCCAAGGCACCTCAAAGAGGTGCAGTCAGTCAAAAATTGACACCTTCCCAAAGACCTATTGCTGCATTGCTTGGGTGTCCATGTTAAGGCCTGCGCAAGTGAAGTGCAATGCTCGAATCTTGCTCCAATGTCTGGCAAGGCTCCTCCAACATTTGTCTCGCACTCCAGCACAGGTCACAGGAAAAGACTGGCCGACTAGAGATTCTTCTTCTCTCAACTGTAGCCTCATATCTTGCTCTCTCTCATTCCTAAACCAATCTCTTTCTCTCCTGCTCTATATAACTGTTACCGTAGATTATAGCCTATAAGGCGAGCAGATGTATAAGAGAACCCCATTTTATTGGTGCCAAAAATCATGTTTAGGCATATACTCAGTGTACAAGTTGACCCCATTTTCTACCAAGGGTATAATTGCATTAGAAGTCAATCTCAATTTTTCACTTCAAAAATGCATGTTCTTGTACAGGCGCATTCCTCCTCCCTCCTCTCTTCTAAGGCAATGAATCACGCCAGCACAGCCTCTGATGTTGATCCTCTCCTGTACCACTCATCACTCGACGTCTACAAGGAGGTCACCCTATGATGAGCAAGAGTGAGAGTGCTGGCTGATGTTTTCCATGTCTAACTCCAGATAGCAAGGCTAGTGATATCATCACCTCCACTGAGCTCGCCTAACTCAGCACCAACAAGAATTTGGAAACCGGGAGCTCCTTGCTTTATACAGTGCATCACTGCACTAACCAGTACGCATTGGGAGCCTTTGTGTGTCCGCCATGGCTGCTGTTGGAGTTGGTAGCAACTCCTCTGAATCAGGGGGTTCTGGATACAAGGCCCACTCCAGGGCTTGAGCACAAAAGTCAATTCTGACACTCCAGTACAGTACTGATGGAGTGCTGCAGTGTTGGGGATGCTGTCTTTCAGGTGCAATGTTAAACTGAGGACCTGTCTGCCCTTTTGGGTTGAAATAAAATATCCCATGGCACCATTTTGTAGAAGACCAGGGGAGTTATCCCTGGTGTCCTGGCCAATAATTATTCTTCAATTACCAAAAGTAAAAAACAGATTATCTGACCATTATCACATTGCTGTTTGTGGGAGCTTGCTATGCACAAGTTGCCTGCCATGTTTCCTACAATACAACAGCGACTATAAAAGTACTTCATTGACTATAAAGTGCTTTAAGTGTCTGGTCGCGGTGAAAGGCGCTACATCAATGCAAGTCTTTCTTTCATGGAAACCCAGTAGCATGTGGGGAGTGGGGGTTGGGGGGGTGGGGAAGGGAGGGGTGCTGTGGATGACCGTATGGTGGAAGGGGTATAGATTCTCCTCTACCTCTTTAGAAGGACTTAGAAATGAACAGGGGCAGCCCAATCCTAACCTCTTCAAACCAGCCAATTCAAATTAGATCATTATCAACCCACCTTATTTACCTTGTAAACTGGATTGTCTCAGTAATGGTCATCAATTATTATAAAAACCCATCTAGTTCACTAATGTCCTTTTGGGAAAGAAATCTGCCATCCTTACCTGGTCTGGCCTACATGTGACCACATAGCCGTGTGGTTGCCTCTTAAATGGCCCCGCAAACTATTCAGCTCGAGGGCAATTAGGGACAAATGCTGGACTTGCCAGTGACACCCACATCCCATGAAAGATTTCCTGTATTGCTGTTCCTGTTCCTACTTGCAGCTCTCCAGCGGTTTGGATTATCTAAATTGAAAACAATATCCCAGGATTATCACTGAGAGCTTCCCTCCAAGTTATTTGCCACATTGGATGCAAGCACCAATTTTCCTGGGGCTAGTGTAATCAGAGACTCCTAAGTGCCTCCTTGCATCAATATAATGGGAACATTCAACCTCACAGAGCAGAACTGTGAAAGGATGAGATGTGGGAGCTTTAACTCATGAGCGATTACTCTCACTTGCTTATCTTTAAGCAGCAAAAGCATGCCTGTTACAATCTCACAACAGAGGCAGATTTGTAGTTAGGGCATGATTGGGAGCTCCGTGTCAACTGTTATAGATGTATGCAAAATTGCACTCCAAATGTATTATTGGCTGTAAGATACTTCAGAACATCCCAAAGTCATGGAAGGCACTTTTGAAACGCAAATTCTTTCAACATTTTTATGCATTAGCTGTGTTGGTCTCATTGCTGGTTAGAGAATTGTACAAAGCACTGCTTTGGCCCTTGATTTGGAGAAGCTTCACATACTGAATCCAACTGTCTAATTACCCTCTGTCCAATCAAAGACCTTGCTCTTTGTTCTTTCCACCTTCCTCTCGCCCCCTCTCCCTATCTCTGTACTTGCTGAAAATCTCTTGCATCTCTTACTGATTCCTGTTCCGATGAAAGGTCAGCAACCTGTTCTGAAGAAGTCACATTCGACGTGAAACGTTAACTCTGTTTCTCTCTCCACAGAAGCTGCCAGACCCACTGAAGTTGTTCCAGTGCTTTCTGTTTTTAACCTGAAACCCGCTTCCCTCGCTCCGCAGATGTTGCCTAACGTGTTGAGTATTTTCCAGCACTTTTTTGTTTTTAAGAAGTGCCCCTATGAGGGGGTATAGCTAAATGGTAGAGCATTTGACTGCAGATTAAGAAGTTTCCTGGTTCAAATCCAGATTCCCTTAACCACTTTAAAAGCTCAAGTAGAGCATAAATAATGATATGAACCGAATGGCCTGTTTCTGTGTTGTGTATCTTTGCAATCCATTTCCTTGACAAGCTAACAAAGGGCCTTGCCTGTGTAAATGCAAGGGCAGTATGAGTACCACCCACTGGATTGAATTCCATACTGGACTGAGATTCACTAAAATGGTTATAATAGAGTTCTTTAATTAACTGAATCATATGGGGGAAAGCGCATCCAACATATCAAGAGGCTGTACAACCTCCCAAAAAGGCTTATTTCTTCAGATAGTGCTGAACTGAAATGGTTAAGTGAAAGGCACCATCAGAGATTTAATCTGAAGGCCCAAAATCCCAGTTTGTTTTGTTTTGAAATCTGGAGAATCTGCAACACATCAATTTATCAATTTCCACTGCTTTGCCTGGGAGCTTAAAGCCTCTTAAATGTTGTCTTTATGAGTGAACGAGGAGGCCTGGATTTGCTATCAGATGATCTGAGCCAGGAAAAGGAATTCAGTCTGTAAATGACGAAGAGAGATCAAACCCTTTGGAAAATGTGTATGTGTCATCTCAGCAACACGAAACCGAAGCCGAATTAAAATATTCCTCTCCATAATCCAACTCCGTAGCCCACACGAGTTTGGTTACAATGTTTTTCCATTGTTCCAGGCTGCACACGTTTGTTGTGTTTTAACTGTGCCTGGCAACTATTGTCCTGTAACTCGTACAGCAGCAGCAGAGCTGTAAGGACCTATGTGAAAGAGAAATGTACAAGGTTTACTGCCTCTCGCAATCAGCTCCCAATTGTAGCTGTGGAGAAGTCATTAGCAGGCTGTGTTCAGTGGCTGCTGACTACCTGAGGAAGCCTTTGACGTTCTTTTTTTAGTCAGGTTGCATCACACTCCCACATCGCCTCCACCACTAAAACCTCTTGCCTTTAAGAGGCTAGATTTCTCTTTCGCACTTACTTTCCTCTCAATGTTGCTCAACTCTGTAAAAAAAAAGCCAAATCTGGCACTTAAATACTACTCCCAATAACCGGAAAAGCTCCTCAATTTTTCAGGACACTCACCATCTAGAGTCGCCGTTCCAGTGAAGGTAAAGGAGGCCGTGCTGGCTCTCTGCGAGGGCAACTCACCTCATCCCGCTCCCCTGCCCTTTTTTGCCGCAACTTCTTTCTTCTCAGATAATTGTCCAATTCTCTTTCGAAGGCCTCAATTGAACCCACCACAACCACACTCTCAGGCAGTGCATTCCAGATCCAAGCCATACGCTGCACTGAGGCAGATGGCACCAGCTGAACTCAAGAAAGTCAGGTTTACATCTGGCCTAACCAGCAATTTTGTTCTCAAAAAATATACTTTAGTCATAAAATTTGTTAAAGTGCACACAATACAATTCCATTTTTTTTTAGATACCGTACCCGGCATTCGAAGGTGCCTCACTAAACCTACATTTACAGGTTACATTTATGATATAGGTTTGCATTTTATGTCAACCATTCTCTGGTGCATATAGCCCGAGGGGTTTTCCATGGGCTCCCATCCCTTGGCATACTATGGTGGGAGGGCCTTAAACTGTGGCTTCTCCCTACATGTGGCCGAATAAGTGACCCTTAAATGATTGGAATCAATGAGATAAGATTTTTAAATAGAACTACCTGGATGTGGAGCTGGGAAGGCAAGAAATGACCCCTCTTTCAACGCAACAGGAGTGCCTGACATTCTAGGCCAGTATCTTCTATTCTCACTCTGCATTTAAGAATCCAGAATAGTGAAAATTTTCATCAAAATTCCCATCCTCCTAGAGTTTACAGATCTCAACTGACCTCTTCTTGATTTAACTTGGCTTCTATCCCACCCCTTTTAATCTTTCAATCTTATGTACAGCCTTTGACCCTTCATCTATTCCAATATTGAAACACTGAATATGGCCTGGTGTGGTATGGTAATGAAAATTATGGCCTGTACACCACATCACCTCAACAATAAAATGGCAACTGGCTTCTCCAAACAAGGAAAACATTTGACAAATTATTCTCTTTTATGAAGGCAGTGTTCCCTCAAACAATTTCCGGTGCTATTTTATTGGCTCTGAGTTGTTGAGGTTTAAAAGCTGTGGCAGGTTTATTTTGCATTAAAGGAACTGCTGAGCCCACAGCCAAGGAAGGACAGGGTGGAATGTACACTAGAAAGTGCAGAGGAACTTCCACTATTTGTGCTCCAATTATCCATCTCCCCAATTTCCTGGCAAAATTCTTGTTGGCCAAAGAGGCCGGTGCAACCATTCAGCAAACTAGGCAGTCACCCAGAGTGACAAAATTTAGTGGGGGGAGTGGCAAAAAATTGAATGAACTATTCATGAAACTTCATAAATAACAAATGGGGCTCAGCAGTGAGAATGAAAAGTTTAGATCCATTGATATGTATCCACATATGCTGTCATACATAGAGATTTCCATGTATTTACATTGCAGTTTTCCCCGAAATTTCATATTATATTCCCCATTCTGTTTATGCAACAGTTTTACAAATTTGTACATCTACGTGACTATTCCAAAACTGTGAGCCAGTGAATAATATCAAAGAATGTAATTTAATCCAGGTCACTCTATGGTAATGATTATTGATTGTGTGAAGTGTGCATAAAATCATCTAGTAACTGATACATCGTATTACACATTATAATGTGCACTTCACCTAGTACATACTCTGTGAAAAGTGTAGAACAATGAGAATGTACATTCAGTGTCATAATATTCTCCTTTATCATGTAAAATAAATCCGTAATTGTAAATGCAGAATTTTTAGCCATAATAATGCACAACATTCATTTTTGAAAATTAATTTGGGGGAGTGGTGGGGAACTCTTGCACCTGTAACAAAGTCTTGTGCAGAATGCGAATCCAGTCTGCCTCATCAACATCCTCTAAATCTGACATACATCAACCACACCATTGCAAGAAAAGTTCAATTCAGTTTATACCTTTGTACTTGTCTTCAATCCTCTGTTGAGGTATTTGATGTACTACAGGGGTCAGATTTTCAATCACATATCACGGCATTCCCTTTGACTTGCCAGCTAATGGATCTTTCATCATATTGTCGCTATGTGGTGGTGGAGAGGTGGGGGAGGAGGGTGGGTGAGGGTGCAGATCAGAGAGCTGTTTTCAAAAATTTCTGCTTTAATGTCCCTTCTGCCCCTTGGAGATTTGTGATTATGGGCCATATGTTCACTAAAGTCCGTGCAAATTCCAGCTGCAAACATTGGTTGAGCAGTGTGATCGAGAGTTGGTTTCAGAACCAGAATTAAGTATCCATGGGGAGGTAGGTCCTAAAATTTTGATGCCAGAATACTACCTGCTGAATCAACACTTCACTGGCGACCTGGTGAATTGATGACCCAAGTAGCAGGTGGACAGGCTGGCTGAGGGATAAGCTCTATGGACAGGTAGCAGGGGTAAAGGAAACTATTCTAATCCACCATTCATATCAGCACTTACCACAGGCAAATAGAAAGAAGGAACTTTCATTTTTATACCACCTTTCACAATCTTGGCACGTCCAAAGCACTTTACAAGCAACAAGGTACTTACTGAAGTGTAGTCAGTATTGTAATGTGGGAAACACAGCAGCCAATTTGAGCACAGCAAGGTCCCACAAACAGCAAGATGATAATGACCAGGTAATCTGTTTCTGGGATGCTGGTAGAGAGACACTGGAGAGAACTCTCCTAGTGCATGGGATCTTTTATATCCACCTGAGAGGGCAGATGGGACCTTTGTTTAGCATCTCAACTGAAAGACAGCATCTCTGACAGTGAAGGACACGCTCAGCAAAGTGTCAGCCTAGATTTTGGGCTAAAGTCTATCAAATGGGACTTGAACGCACGACTTTCTAGTTTAGAGGCAAGAGTGTTACCAACTGAAGCGCAGCTGATATCACATTAACCATAAGAGCGGTACCATAAGAGTCAAATACAAAGGCGTAGCTTGTAATGTGTCAAACGTGCTGACTGGCTGAAGCAAACCTTGTCACATTTCTTTCCTTTCTTGCTTTGCCATTTCCACCTTTTCCTATTTGCTTGGATCATAGGTCACCTCCATGAGTTTCTGGGAGGTGCTCATTTTGGGAAGTTAGGGGCTTATGGTCTTTCACCCATTGATCCAGCACTCTGAAGCAGGGCGAGGGCATCTCGGGAAATTGTGGGCATGCAGCAAACATTATTAAAACAATTCCTTTCAGGCGAGCTGCTTGCTAGGAGTACCACTGCCCAACCACTCGCGAGGAGCTTCCCTTATGTCAAGTGGGCAGCTCTGTTCCCTCCAAGTTAGAAGGTTGTGCATTCAAAGTATCACTTCAGAGACTTGAGCACAATCCAGGGTGACACTCCAGTGCATTACTGAGGAAGTTCTGCACTGTCAAAAGTGTCCATCTTTTAGATGAGAAGTTAAACTGAGACCCCATCTGTCCTCTAAGTTGAATGTAAAGGATCCCATGGTACTATTTCAAAGAAGAGTAGAGGCATTCTCCCTGGTGTTTTGGCCAATATTTATCCCTTAACCAACCACCACTAAAATAATATTATCTGGTCATAATTGCATCGCTGTTTGTGGGAGCTTACTGTGCATAAATTTGCTGTAGCATGTTCCATGTTACAACAGTGACTACATTTCAAAAGTTCTTCCTTGGTTGTAAAGCACGTTGAGACATCCTTAGGAAAGGTGCTATAAAAATTGAAATTCTCTCTCTTTACCTCATGACAAGGTTTCTAGAGTGCTGATTGGATGGGGAACAGATAATTTGGTATTGGATAGCACACTGCTGTGATCAAGGTTACCTGCACAACAGAATTAGCACCGTCAGGAAGAAACTGAAAAAAAGGTTTGTGGAAACAATTCCTGACTCAAGGGTATTTAGAAATGAATGCACCTGACATCTCAAGCTTTTTTTTTTAAAAACTCTTCACTCTTCATTATTTCTTCTTTCCTAACCTCTAGTTATCTATTATTCATTTTATTTCTGTGTGTCTTCTAAATAAGGTTGGCCCAAAATTCAATTCAGCTAAAGGCTTAATGCAAGAAACTGTCAGCGTGGTTAAAGTGTTATATGCAACTTCTCTGCCACATCTCACAACAACAAGCTAGTGAATTAATCAGCAGCTCACAAGGGCATCCACTGCCCCTTCAAGATGAACACTTTGCTATACTGTAGTAAGCAAAATCTCTTTTGACTGTGTTTGCTTCTTTCCCTCAACACAATTTCCACTCCCAACCGCACCCCAGCATAGCACCCCAACTCCTCTCCATGTACACGTTGACTCATGTTGGGTACAATTGTGTATATTCTCTTCCAAATGCCAAATGGTCAATCTTCATTCTTGATGGTGAGGGACAGCGTTCATTTTTAATTGCCTTTGGGAGTCACTGATTAGCCGGAGAGAGATCATTAAGGAAATTAAGTTGGGATTTTGACCCTTATAATGAGCCTGCCCAATTTTCCTTCCATTCAAAGTAACGTTATTTCCTCTGGAAGGCTGGCCAGAGTCAGGGTGGAATTGTGGTGGCAGGCAGACATCCTGCCATGGATAAGACACTCCCAGTTTCACAACCGTGGAAACTCCAGCCTTATAAATCAAACAAAGCTGTGTGACGGAATGCTCTCCACTTGCCGAGGTGGGTGTACCTGCGACTCAAGAAGCTCAACACCATCTAGGTCAAAGCGTCTGCTTGATTGACAGCTCGTCCATCACCTTAAACATTCACATTCTCCAACACCTGGCCACCATGGCTGCAGTGTGCACTGTTTACAGGGTGCCCTTCAGCAAGTCGCCAATGCTTCTTCGACAGCACCACCCAAACACTTGACCACCACCTAGGAGGAAGAAAGGCAGCAAGTGCACAGGAACACCGATGCCTCCAAGTTTCCTTCCCTTCACACCATCCTGACTTGGACATAATACAGCTTTTCCATCATTATTGCTGGGTCAAAATCCTGAAATTCCCTACATGACTGCAGCGTGGGCACGCCTCCACCACACACACACTACAGTGGTTGAAGAAGGTGGCTCAGCACCACACCTTCAGCTCATTGGCACGATAGCGTCAATAGACTTTCCAATAAAGGAGACTGAATTGTTTGACCAGGAAAGGGTTCTTTCCTAGCCTGAAAACTGCATATTCAAAAGATGGACAATGTCTCATTCTCAGAAAGCTGGATTGAGAAGGTGCTTCCATATGCTGCTGCTCCCAACATATTGACACTGGATGTCTTTCAGTGATCAACAAAGATTTCTAATGGCCATTTTTAATGAATAACCAATTACATTTTATGCTATTGGGTACATGATAAAGTATTGTGATATGAAGTAACTCATCCAGTGGAGCCTAAAGAAAGAGCACTTGACAGATTAAGTGCATGTTTCACCATCATCCCTTAGATTCCTGGCAGAGAAAGACCAACTCATGACATCTTGGGCTAAGTATCCATTCAGCTCATCATAGAAGGAGCTTGCACGGTGTAAATCAGCAGCCGTCAGTAAATGTGCGATACCCTTGTCCTATTTGCCTTGTTCTGTTGGCAGTGGGACCCACCTTTTCACTCGGGTTGCCAACCTTCCAGGATTATCCTGGAGTTCTGAGGAATTAGAGACTGACCTCCTGCTGCAAACAACCTAATAAAGAAAAACCATTGGGCAATAACACCTTCTTTTCATTTTCATTTGTTGAGTACTTAAATCACTCTTGGAAATGCAGGAAAAGTATTGGTTTGACTAACAGTAACCAATCATCCAATTGGCTGGTGATGAGTCTGTTTGTTTACCAGTTACTGCAGTAAGGCAGAGCGCCACAAGGGTGGGTGTGTCAGATGACCAAATGGGGGCGTGGTTAGAGACTGGAGGTCATGTGACAAAATCTCCAGGAATGTATCCATTGTTGGCAACCCTACTTTTCACAGGATCTGCGAACTGCCATCAAATTCACCATTTCCATTAATGATTGGGGGAAAATGGCAATGGAGCGCAGCAGCAAACGGCTGAACACACAGTCAAAACAGACCCGGGTATTTCAGTATTAAAGCTCCTCTATCAGAAGTTGTTTCTAATACAACAATATTGACCCCCCACATCCTCTCCACTACTAAGGGGAGAATTTTCTCCCCGTCGGGTGGGCCAGTTGGGAGCGGGCGCGAAGCCGATCGCTGCCCACGATTGGCTGCGCGCCGCCATTTTACGTCAGAGGGCCAACTAAGGCCCACCCAGTGTGACGCATGCCCAGTAGCGCTACCTGTGCAGGCTGGGGGGAGGAGGAAGAGTCAGGGCCTGTACTCTTTCACTCCATTGCCTCAGGGAGATTAAGTGCAGTTGTAAAGTTGTAAAAAAAAGAAAAAAGAAAATTATTCAGACCCCTCATGTGACAGTGTCATATGAGCTGGGGCATGTTTTTGAATTTTGGTAAAAAATTTTAATTCATTAATAAATTCTTCATGAAACCTCATCCCACCGGGGATGGGGTTTCATGAAAAATGCGAAGGCCGCCTGGGCTCTTCGCCTGCCTCCCACCCGCCAACCTTAAGGTTGGACAGGCAGCCTTCTTAATTGGGTTAATTGTTTTACTAATGGCCTTAACAGGCCTTTGACAGTTCGGCGGGTGCACAGCCAGCTCCGGGCACACCCGCTGAACGGAAGATCAGAATGACGCGGGGTGACATCGGGACGCACACCCGACATCGTGTCATTTTACACGTCAGTGTGTGGGGCCCACCCCCGCATGCCAAACAGAAGATTCTGCCCTAAGACTGCCCACTTCCACCTCATTAACATCCCCTGTCTCCACGCCTCTTCTGCTGAAACCCTCATCTATGCCTTTGTTACCTCTAGTTTTTACTACACCAATGCTATCCTGGTCAACCTTGCACTTTGCATCTTCTGTAAATTCGAACACATTCAAAATGCTGCTGCTTTCACTAAGTCCTGTTTACCTCTTTCCCCTGTGCTCACTGACCTACAATAGCTTCTGGTTGTCAATGCCTCAATTTAAAAATTTTCTCATCCTTGTTTTTAAATCTCTCCATGACCTTGTCTCTCTCTATTTCTACAACATCCTCCAGCCAAACAACGCTCCAAGATCTCCACACATTTCCATTTCTGACTTTTGTATCCCGGATTCTCATTGCTTCACCATTGCTGACATGTTTTCAGCTGCTTGGGCCCTAAGCGCTGGATTTCCCTCCCTAAACCATTCTACCTCTCAACCCCTCTTTCTTTCCTAACAAAACCTACCTCTCTGACCATGCATGGAAACACCACCACCTGCAAATTCCCTGCAAGTCGCATACCATCCTAACTTGGAACTATATTGCTGTTAATTCACTGGGTCAAACTCCTGGAACTCCCTCCCTAACGGCATTGTGGCTGTACCTACACCACATGGACTGCAGTGGTCCAAGAAGGCAGCTCACCACCAGCTTCTCAAGGGCAATTAGGGATGGGCAATAAATGCTGGCCTTGCCAGAAATGCCCACATCCCGTAAATGAATTTTAAAAATTGTCTGCACCTCTCCTTGTGGTTTGGTACCTAATTTTGTTTGATAATGCTGCTGTGAAGCGCTGAGGGACATTTTACTACATTGAAAGTATTGAAGACATGGTGGTCATTGGCACAGCAAAGAAAGTTGGGAATGTGCAATAGGCCAGAATTAGAGGACAGCAGAAATCTCAGTGGGTTCGAAGGATTGAGAAGGTTACAAACCAGGGGGCGAGGCCATCAATGAAAATTTTAATACTGACATACTGCCGGACCAAAAGCCAATGCAGCTCAGCAAACACAAGGATGATGGATAAACGGGACATACCAAGAAACCTGGACCACCTTCCTGGAGGCTAATTTGACATGATCACCCTCAGGAGTGCCCCTATAAAAGGAAAACTAAACAATGCAGCTAGAATATTCAAGCGAAGCCTCCATCCCCTGAACTCTGTAGAGGGATAGAGAGTGTCCCAGAACACTCATTACCTATCTCCCAATCCCACACTTGCTCCAACAGCGCGCAGTCTACCCACACTCTAATACTCATCTGTAATATCACATAGTGTACTGACTGACTGCAAAGCAAACTGACCAAACCTGGTGCACAAAAACAAAAGCCAGAATTTTTCAGCCCCCGCATCCCCCCCACCCAGTGGTGGATTCCCCTACGGTGGGGCAAACAAGCCATTAAAATCTCTATTCACATCGGCGAGACTGGAAGATCCCACTGGCGTGAGGGGCTGGAAAATTCCAGCCAAAGTTACAAAGTATTGCAAGCTATTTACAGCAGAACAACAAGCCATTTGGCCCACTAGACCCATACCAGTATTTATGCTCCACACTAGTCTCCTCCCACCCTTCTTCATCTAACCCCATTAACATCACCTTCTATTCCTTTCTTCCTCGTGTACTTATCTAGCTTCCTCTTAAATGCATGTGCTATTTGCCTCAACTGTTCATCATGCTTGTGAGTTCCACATCCTAACCACTCCTGAAGATTCTTGGGGTCTCACCCGCAAGTGGAAACATCTTCTCCATATCTACCCTATCAAACGATTTCAAATTTTTAAAGACCTCAATCCGGCCACCCCTCAGCTTTCTGTTTTCTATTGATAAGAGCCTCAGCCTGTTCAATCTTTCCTGAGATGTATAATCTCTCAATTCTGGTATCATTCTAGTAAACCTCTTTTCACCTTTTGCAAGGCCTCTGTATAAAATGGTGACTCCGAGTGTGGTCTAACCAAGGTCCAGTACAAGTTTAATGTAATGTCACCCCTTTTTAGTTCTAAACCGCTAGGATGAACCCCAGATGATGTTAAAAAGAAAACCACTGACCACAATTTGGGTTCCATTGTCTGGCAGGGTATCGATGGCAAGACTGGCCCCCACTAAATCCAGGCTCAAACGGTCCCCTTCAGCCTCCAGTGTTTTGATGGAGTCGATATTGATCGGCGAGCTACGTCTCCAACGCTGGCTTTTCAGATTCACGCCGATTGTGCTTACAACTGGTAGCTGGTAAGTGAAATCTGTTAAATGATGCGAAAGACGATGAGTGGTTAGTAACGGAGAGGTAGGCGCAGTTAGTACTGCGAGGTTTTTAATCTTCTGCAGAAAGAAACAGCTTTACAAATTAATTTGGGAAGGCTTTCCAATGAAAACCCATTCCCAGGTGCAGAGCAAGACAATGTCAAAGACGTTAATGCTGTACCTAGTTAGGATTAATGATACCAATTTTAGTTTTTGAAGCTGCGTTGATTGTAAGATTTCCCTTTATTTATTTATTAATCTGTTCACATTCCTTGCTGTGTTATTCTTGTCATTTTTGGTGAATTTTGTGCTGAGCGTTAGGAGCGCTGTTACTGCTGGGAAACAGAGCACACACTAACACAAACATCCAGTGCGGTGACAATTGGGACTTTACAGCTTTAGCATCTACAAAAGCAGAAGAAGGCACAATCTTAAAATTAGAGCCATGCCATTTCGGAGTGAGATCAGGAAGCACTTTTTACACACAAAGGGTAAAGGAAATCTGGCAAGCTATCCTCCAAAAGGTAATGTATGATGAGTCAAATGATAGCTTGAGGCTGGATAGACAAGTTTATATTAGTTAAGGGTATCATATGATATAGATTAAAGCAGGTAAAAGGAGTTGAGGTGCAGATCAGAAACGATCTAATTGAATTGTGAAACAGATTTGATGGGCTGAATGGCCTATTCCTGTCCCTATGTTCTGAGCTCATTATGTTTCGGTTTTGCTTGTGTCAGCATCAGAGACTAACATCCATATCCCGCCATTCATGAATGAAACAGCAATGCGATAAAGACCAGGCTGGTTTTTTTATGATGATGAATTGGTCAGGACACTAGGGATAACTCCCCTGCTCATCTTTGAAATAGTGCCATTGGATCTTTTATATCTACCCAAACAGACAGATGGTTTAACATCTCATCCAAAAGACAGCACCTCCAATAGTGCAATGCTCCCTCAGTTCTCCACCAAAGTGTCAGCCTTGATTTCTGTACTGAAGCCCTGGAGTAGGGACTTAAACCTGGAATAAAGTGGATCAGAGGCAGGTGTGCTACAAACTGAGCCACAGCGGACACCACGAGCTCTGATGTGCGAATGCACCTCCCCTCAGAAGTTGTCCGAAGTTGGCTTTAGTGACTGAAAGGCCCTTTCCTCATATCCATCCTTCATACAGTGACCTAGCAGAGAAACAATAGCAGTTTCTGTGTTCGTCATTCATTTTCTTCATCCTGCTTCTGTTTTCAGCAGGTACAATGGATATTCAGAATAAATCACACTTTACAGGTAAGGAAAACAAAGTCGGTTAATAATTAATAATCAAACATTAACTAAAATCAATAATACATCAATTATTTTGAGTTGGAAACATATGCACAGGAGTAAGGCACTCAACCCTTCAAGGTTGTTCTGCATTCGATTAGATCGTGGCTGATCCAAACCTTAATTCCTTCTACACACCTTGGTTCCATAATCCTGAATACCCTTGCCTAACACAAAAGTCTATAAATCAATACACAGCCTCAACAGCTTTCCAGAGTAGCAGAAAGTTCCGGTTTCCACTACCATTTTGTGAGGAGGTGCTTTCAGACATCACCCTCGACTGATGTTCAGAGTATTTGGGAAAATAATTGATTTATTGGATTTCTGTTCTCAGAATCACAGCAGAATTGTTACAGTGCAGAAGGAAGCCATTTGGCCCATCGTGTCTACACTGGCTCTCTGAATGAGCAATTCACCTAGTGCCATTCCTCTGGCTTCTCCCAATTTACTTTTCAAAGAACAGTCCAATTCCTTTTTGAATGCCTCGATTGAACCCTCCTCCGCCACACTCTCATGCAGTGCATTTCAGACCTTAACCACTCACTGTGTGAACGAGCTTTGTCTCATTTCAGTTTTGCTTCTTTTGCAATTATTTTAAATTGGTGCCCTCTCAGTCTCAATCCTTTCGTGAGTGGGAACAGTTTCGCCCTATCTCCTCTGCCCAGACCCCTCATGATTTTGAACACCTCTACCAGATCTCCTCTCAGCCTTCTCTTCTCTAAGAAGAACAGTTCTAAATTCTCCAGTCTTTCTTCATAACTGAAGTTCCTCATCCCTGCAACCTCTCCAATGCCTTCACATCCTTCCTAAGGTACTTTTAAAATTTGGAATAGAAGCGTCAGAGTGTGAAACAACCTGTCTCTCGTTAAGAGTTCCCTCAGACAAGTGATGATTATCTGTCTGATGCACAGCAAGTATCTTGGGGAATCCTAGTCATGTAGCCTGTGACCTTTCACCCATTGATCCAGCATGCTTAAGGAGGGGAGTGGCACCTAAAGGGAGCAAATCTCGGGAAATTGAGGGTAAGCTGCCGACATTTTCAAACCTTTTCACATCCAGGCAAGCTGCCTCCTCAATTAGGGACGGGCAATAAATGCTGGCCTAGCCAGCGATGCCCACATGCCGTAGAGGAATTTTAAAAAAGTACCACACCGCTCAGCCACCCACACGGAGCTTCCCTTGTTTTAAGTGGGTAACACTCTTTCCTCGGTGTTAGAAATTGTGGATCCAAGTCCTGTTTCAGAAACTTGAACACAATCCAGTCTGACACTCCAGTGCAGTACTGAGGGAGTGCTGCACTTACAGAGGTGCCGTCTTTCTGATGAGACCTCAGCCCTCTGAGGTGTACTTATATCCTAGAGTATTATTCCCAGGGGGAAGGGACTTTTCCCCGGTGTCCTGGCCAATATATATTCCTCAGCCAACATCACTAAAACAGATGATCTGGTTATTATCTCATTGCTGTTTGTGGGAGCTTGCTGTGTGCAAATTCAAAGCTGCAGTTCCTATATTACAACAGTGGCTATATTTCAAAAGTATTTCAATGGCTAAAAAGCGCCGGTAAGTCCTGCAGTTGTCTTTTATTTTCTGTTCGGGATGTGCTTTAAAGGCATAAAGAGAAAACTGAGCATGAAAGCTAAGAAATGATATCCAGTGTTCACTGAAATGCTTTTGAAGAAGAAAGAAATAGCTTGCATTGATATTCAGTGACACCTGATGAGCAGCGAGTGAGCATGTCAGCCTGAGATGCGTGACTCAATATGCAATGGTCAATTAACCGTCTGGCTTCCTCTGTGTAGGCTAAAACGCTTGTGGAATTGGTCTCTAGCATAAGTTACTTCAGAAGGGAATGAAAGAACCAGAGAAAGCAAAAGCCCATCCAGAAAGAACAAATGAGGAGAATGATGGTTCCCTGCAGTCTGTGATACACATTTTCACCCCACCAGACACCAATGATGAGAATCCTCTCACTCGTTATGGCCATGTAGAAGCTTATTCCTGTTGTTTATAAAAGATGAATCATTCAAAAGCTCCCAACTCAGTTAAAACTGGTTCTAAAAATGTTCAGAAAGGAAAGACCAAAAGATGAAGAATTGTTTTTCAGATTTGTTCATTCAGCAAACTAAAACTTGCTTTGCATGAAAATTTGATTCCTGGCCTGCTTACACTATGGGTTGACAAATTATATTTAATTAACTTATAATTAGTGATAAATGTGGGGTCCTTTATGCTAAGGAGGAATTGTGTGTAAGGGTCCGTAACACAGTGATGGATGGTTCTGACTGGATTCAGGAACACAGGCCAATCAATCACGATGGAGTGCTAGAGTGCAAGTGGCTACCTGACAAGATTTTAGAGAGTGCACCATTTTTCATTCCATCAAACTCAATCAAGCAAACGGTCACAATTACAATTTTTATAATTCATTAACCCTTTGGACCGCTTTGCGACTGCAGATTCCCATTAAAAAAAGGCACTCAGAGTGGCTCAGTTGGAAAGATGACTGATTAACCTGGAACTGAGCCACCCAGACTAGGAAGGTCCCAGGAGCAGATCCCTGGGCTAGGGCAAGGAGGGGTGGTACAGAGGAATAATCAACCAGCGTTCCTGCTCCTGACCATTACTCACTCTCTTGTTAGCAAGTACTTAAGCATGGGCATCAGATAAAGTAAAACATTAGGCTTGCCTGTGATTATTCCCATGTCCAAATAATCCACCAACAATAATTACTTACACATGAAGAACACTCATTAAGATGTTAGACAGATCCTGGCATCAGGAGGACTTTTCATGTGCCAGAGGAGGGGAATAGGAACAAGAAAGAAAGGCCTTTGTACTAGTTAAATTTACATTTTTTATTGTTTAATTTATATTTATTGCAAAACTGGAAATCTAATATATAAACATAAGGTTCTAGAAATCTGTACTTAGTTGGCTCAGAACCAAAAAGGTCACACTAAAACGTGACAGTGACACAGCATTAGGTCAACAGCCACACTTGGGCCTGTGCTTCAGTTACTCCCTATTTTGTCAGATAGAATAGATAGTTTCTATTGACAGGAGGGCGAGGTAAACAGCGCGCACAGAATTAAGCTAATTAGTAACAGAATTGGGTGGCAAATTTGTTTTACCCAGGAAATTGCTGTGATCTGGAAGGCACTGCCTGAAAGGGTGGTGGAAGAAAATTCAATTGTAACATTCAAAAGATAAGCAGATAGATGGCTGAAAAGGGAAAGGGAGCAGGACTATGGGGAATGAGTCGAGAAACTAATTGGGTGGTTCTCTGAAAGAGATGGCACAGGTACAATGGGCCGAATGGCTTTGTCCTGCACCATAAGATTCTATGATTCTATGGTCTGCCTAAATCCCCATTTTAATGGCAAATTATATTCAAACACCTGGACATGATAATCCATACTTGGCAGAGATTAAAGATGCAGATGTGAGTTCTAAGGGACGTCGGTCTCCTTCTGAAAACTGTAGTGTAGCCGTGATCATACGAACATATGAATTAAGAGCAGGGGTAGGCTATTCAGCCCCTTGCTCCATTAGACAGCTGATTGGATTGTGGCCTCAACGCCACTTTTCGGCCTATCCCCGATACCCTTTGACTCCCTTGTTGGTCGTGATTATGCCTACCTCTGCTTTAAATGATCCTGCCTCTACTGCTCTCTGGGGAAGAGAGTTCCAAAGGCTCACGACCCTCTAAGAGAAACATTTCTCCTTATCTTCATCTTAATTTTTAAACTGTGTCCCCTAGTTCTTACTTCAAGGGGAAACATCCTCTCAGCATCCACTCTGTCAAGTCCCCAGAATCTTATATGTTTCAATAGGGTCATCTGTCATTCTTCTAAGGTCCAATGGATGCAGGCCCACCCTGTCCAACCTTTCCTCATAAGATAACCCACCACCCCGGGAATCAGTCAAGTTGATCTTCTCTGAACTGCATCTAATGCAATCAGAATTTTAAAAAAAATATATAAATTTTAAAATAAATTTAAATTAAATTAAATTTAAAAAAGTTTTGAGGAAAAGCCTGCACCACATAGTAGAACAAAACGCCCTTTCTCTACTGAGGTGTGCTATAAGTCTAAAGAATAATACAATATGCTTTTCTACCTCATCCAAGGTTTATTCTTTACTGAGGCTGGTGCGCATTTGAAATGGAAAAAATAGGGCAACCTCTTTGCCAGTCCCTCTAACAGCTGGGATGAAAGATTAAACCCTAAGCATTAATCTTTCTTCTTCTTTCAGACGCAGGATCTGCAATTGCGGATTTCTAGAACACGATATTTATATGTTAGATATCCAATCTCTGTAGCGTTCACCCCGACTTCGTTCAAAATGAATTGTTTGACTTGAATAATACATTTCAGTGTACTGTTCAACAGTAGGCTCCAGCTTTTTCTTGTCTATTTAATGACGGGCACCTAGCTTTTCCATTAGACACTGGAACTTTTATCTGTTATGGGAGGAGCGTTGCTCCCAAAAGCTGTGAGTAAGTCCTTGGTCAGCAGATTTGTCTGAATTTGTCCATTTTGAGATAACTTTAGAAGCGCATGTTCCTTTCAAAGCTGCAGAACTTTAAATGTGAATTGGTATTGGGGTTCATTCCTGTGGGAGTGGAGGGGGAAGAGTAAAGACTAACAGGCATGCCATGATCTGGTGCCATTATGTGCTTGTAATTATTGCTATATTTTAACAGACATATGCATGATCCCCAGATCGATCCTTCTTACCCGGCATAGCCTCTCCCCAGTCTCAACCCCATCAACCTTTAATCAATACTGGTATCAAAATGCAAAGATTCATCCTATAATCACCTGCTCATTCATACATCTCTTTGTGTTAAATTCAACATCCATGAGGTTACAGGTGCTAGTCAGGGTTTAGTGGTAGCATTCTTGCCTCTGTATCAGAGGTTATGGGCTCAAGTCCCATTGCAGAACATAAAACTTATGTAAGAACCCACTGTTGAAACAGGCACAATCTGTGTATATGTTCTTTCTGTCTGTACTGGAAGCTACATATATTAATACACGGGGCCCTGTTCTTTGCAGACAGAAAGAACATGTATACACATTGCACCTGTTTCAGCTAAATAAAATAAGTGACAGCCAACTGCTGACTCATTCCTCAGAGCAATGCCTTGACCAATCAGGATCTAGCTGCCTGGTTTAAATTTCAAACAATGCTTGACAGTTAACTATCAGTCACCATCACTGGTACATTCTCCATGGCACACCTCTACCAATCATAGTCCACTTGCCAACCAATCAACACTCTCTTATTAAATTGTTGGTTTTCCCCTCATATTAGTATTCTTGCAAAGTGTCCTGATGAGTGCAAAATGAAAAGCTTCGACATGTCTCTTTTTTCAGAATATTCAAGTCTAATACAACCTGCTCTCTGGTTGGTTCCAGAGCGTGCTGCTCTAAAAAACTCTCTTGAAAGCATTCTATGAACTCTTCATCCAGGCTACTACTGCCAATCTGACTTATCCAGTTTATATGTAGATTAAAATCACCCATGATTATTGCTGTCCCTTTATCATAAGCACCCAATATTTACTTATGTATACTTTGTCCTACATTGTGGTTACTGTTAGGGGGCCTGTAGACCATTCCCACTAGTGACTTCTTTCCCTTACTATTCCTCATCTCCACCCAAATCGATTCTACACCCTTAACTCCTGAACCAAGGGCATCTCTAACTATTGCACCAATGCCATCCTTGATTAACAGTGCTACCCCTCCACCTTAACCTTGCTTCCTATTCTTCTTGAATATCATATATCCCTCAATATTCAGGACCTAATCCTTGTTATCCTGCAGCCATGTCTCCATAATGGCTATCAATTCATATTTATTTACTTCAATGTGCACTATCAATTCATTGACTTAGTTATGAATGCAGCCCGCATTCAAATACAGAGTCTTTAGTTTTGTCTTTTTGTTTTCTTTGTAACATCTAGTCTTGGCTATTAGTGTATTCTTAGATTTTATCTGTGTATTTTGAAAAAGAGCAAAGGAGTTCACACTAGTGGACTGGCCAAGATTAGGCCTCAACCTACACCCAAAGACAGATTGTCTGGTCATTATCACATTGCTGTTTGTGGGAGCTTGCTATGCACAAATTAGCTGCTGTATTTCCAACATTGCAACAGTGACCACACTTCAGAAGTAATGAATTGACTTAGAAACACTTTGGGATGTTTCTCCTAAACTAACTGATCAAAAACATCAAAACTGTAAAACTTCTATCTCCTGCAGTCTACAAAGTCTAAGGCACTACCTGACCATTGTTCTCAGTGATACAATCAGCTGAAGTAGCTCCCCTATTTTCTCTCTCTTTGTTTGACCAGAACAGGTGTTTTGTTTAAAAATGATATACTTGCCAATTCACTGAGATTGCATTTGCTGTGACTATAAAAGACAGGATCAATCAGGATTTCTTAAGTTTTTAAAAAGAAATAAGGATAATTTTTATTGTACCTAACCCAGTCTAAGTAAATAAAAATACAACAATAAAAGTCAATAAAATCTCTAATTAAATAAAAAATGCTCTGACTTTCACACACACACACAAATAGATTACAGAGTGGGGGAAGAGAGATTAAGTAATTTAGAGTCCAGTAAGATTAAAGGGGTATAAGACTCTTGAAGGTTGGTGACCTGGCTGGCTTCATACTGAATTTGGCAGTCCTGCTGCTTTCACTTGGTGATCCTGCTGCTTTCACTTGGTGATCCTGCTGCTTTTGGTGTTTAGGCAGTTTAAAGATGAAGATGGACAATTTATCTTTCTTCTAGAGACAAGAGCCTGGGTTTAGTTATTTTTTAAAATCCCTGTCTGTTGTATTTGTATAGTCAAAATCATTAGACAGGTCAAAAACTTGCAAGTTGGATGGACAGAGAGAGAGAGAGAGTAAAGGAATCCACTCAGGATCTTGTTTCTTCAGTGGCTCCATCGCTTGTCTATTTCGGCAGAGTAAGCAGGTGTTAAAACACACAAAGGGTTGGCTTATCACATGATCTTCTCTGTCCAACTGCCCTGTGATCCAAATAAGGTCATGGCTAGTGTATTCCAATTGTAACTTGATTAGATCATGGCTGGGAATTCCTCACTCAGCCAGGGTGCCATTATCCAAGTGATTATGTCTAATGAGTTGTCTCCCCCAGTTGACTTCCCAGGTGATTGTCTGGATGCTTTGTTAATGGGATAGGAGACAGCCCCCAATTATCCTTTTTCAAGGCTGTTCTTCCTGGTATGGCTATTCAGACAGGTTGTCTCCATTTCAATGGTTTTGGAATACAGAAGGTACAGTGATGCAAATGTGCAGCCATCTTTGTGATCCCAAGTCACTGGAATGTGGCTTTAGTCTTTAAAAAAAAAATCAGTTAGAGTTTTCCAGCTAGCAAATCCAAAAATCATTCTTTTATATAAAACATGGTTTCACAGCATTAGTTTACCTCAAGTTCTTGCCTCACTTTTCTACCTTGCGAATGTTCGGTGCTAGGGGTGTAGCTCCACACCTGGGTTTGGCAATAAATAAAGGATTCCAGGTTTTCAATGTATGGGTTTACAGGAATCAAGTGCACTGTCCACTACACACAATGACAGCAATCTGCAGTTATAAAAGGCCTTTAATGCAGACCCGAGGTGCTTCGCAGGAGAATTATCAGATAAAATTTGACATCAATCCACATAAAGAGATATTAGAACAGGTGACTGAAAGCTTAGTCAAAGGACCACGTCTTCAGGGAGCGTCTTAAAGGAGAAGAGAGAGGGGATGTGTTTAGGAAGGAGACTCCACAACATAGAACCTAGACAGCTGAAGGCCTGGCTGCCCACGGAGAAGTAGCGACCATCAGGATGGTCAGGACTGAAGTCCGGACTGGAGAAGCTTAGAGATCTTTGAGGGTTACTGGGCTAAAGGAAGTTACAGAGATCGGAATGGGTGAGCCCATTTTGTTTGCTGGCAAAAATGTTGTTAAAAAGCCTCACGTTTAATTTATCTTAGTCCAGAGGAATGTAGTGAGCTCCAATTATACATAATATTACATCAAATTTGCAGCACAGATAAAGGCCATTTGGCCCAACTGGTCCATGCCAGTCTTTATGCTCCACATGACATTCCTTCTACTCCCCTTTATCTAATCTTATCACCATAACTTTATATTATTTTCTCCCTCATGCACCAACCTCGCTTCCCCTTAAATACAACAGTGTTGTTCACCTCAACTATTCCATGTGGTACATATTTCCACATTCTCACCACTCTCTGGGTAAGGAAGATTTTCCTTAATGGATTTATTAGTGATTTCCTTATAGTTAAAACCCATAGCTCTGGATGCCCTCACAAGTGGGAATATTTTCTTTCTGTCTACCATTCCCAATCTTAAAGGCCTCTCTCAGGATACCCCTCGACCTTCTCACCTCTAGAGAAAAGAGCCACAGCATGCTCAGTCTTTTCTGATAATTATAACTTCATAGTCCTTGTGTCATCCTTGTAAACCTTTGTTTTTGCACCTTCTCCTGTGCCTCTATACTCTTCTTATAAAATAGAGACCAGAACCATGCTCAGAGTATTCAGTGAGCTGATGTATACTTCCTGCATTTTAGTTTTATAATTTGCAGCTTTGCCTTTTAACTCAGGATGTTAACTGGTTCCGCACTCACAGCAGAGAACTGTGCTCGAAGAGTCAGAGGTTCGGAGGCTCAGTGTTGTAGTCCATCTCCAAGCTGAGCCCTCTGCTGGGGCTGTGGGTTCAGTGAACTTGCCCTACAGAGAACCGTAAGTACCACTACGTGTTCTACTGCACTTAGTTCCCGACGAAAAGGGAACAATTTAAAAAGGGTCCCTATGCCTTTAAAAGAGTGATTGCCACCTTCAGTACTGAAAGGGTGGATTTTCTGAGTTTATGTCACTAATGGGAAACTTTAACCACAAGTGCAATGCCTATGATATCTAGTGGGCAGTTGGGGGAACTTCTCACCAGAGAGGCAATCAGAAAAATGCCCCAGTACTGTGTACTTTAATGGCCTACAATTCATTACTCCCCAGGTTGTTCACTTTTAATTCATTTCCCTGAAATCTGAACCCTCATCACAGTGAAACATCTTTGGCAATATCTCTGCGCGTGAGAAATAATCTGTTGTCAGCATTTCTCCGTGCAATTGGGGGATTCCTTTGCTGCCATTATTTAACTGACAAATATATCACTCGTTACTTCAATTCAGAATGTCAGGTGCATATAAAGGATTGCACAGTGCCTTGGCACACTGTAGGATGACTAATTACTGCTGGGGCAGAGGATTATAGCAGGTCTAACAAGCAGGAGAATTAATAAATTGTTCCTGAATGTTGGGTGCTGGCTATGTCACTTCCTAGGAGTTGTTCTAATTAATATTGCTCCCTTTCCTGCCAGCCTGAAAACAGTTAATTGTATATTAATTGCATTTAATTGTATGCAGGTGGTGGGTATTAACTGGTGACTCACTTCTGTCCCTATAAATAGGAACAGACTGACACTGTGATTGTTAGGTTAGGAGGTGCATGTTTATAATATGCATCTTTGGGAAATAAATGCATGTAAAAATGTGCAAAGATTGGCTCCAGTTCTATCCTTCTCCACCTAACTTTCTGGAATAATGCAGTTTCTGCCCAGTATTTCTTACCCAGTGTGTTGCCTTTTGCCTTAATGATGTGTTTTTGTGCTTAATATAGTCATGGCAATAACCTAAGGTTGAAAGCCCTCTCTTTCAAAGAGTGAGCATAGGCTCGATGGGCTGAATGGCCTTGCCATAAGATGCTATAAAAGAACAGGAAGACTGGATATGTCTGAGACAGTCATCCCAATGGCAAGAGTGTTTAGAAACACAAAGAAAATCCCCTTATCTCCTCATACAACCTGCCTTGTTTAATACCATGAACAATAGTTCAGGCCTGGCACAGATACCACGTTCTACTTAAAGCATAAAACCGCCTGAGATACTGAGGCAGATCTGTGAGACACTTACTGCTTTGTTTTACAACCAGAATATGCTGTGACAGATTCCATTAGCTGAAATTTAAAAAAAACAACAAAATGCTTTGTGTGCTCAGAGACCAGATACCGATCTGTTTGGAACTGAATTGCACAAATACAATAAACAGAGGCTGTGTATGGAAGAAGGCTGAAGCGTTAAAGAGCGCTGAGATTTTAGACAGAGTAATGGAGGGAAAACAGCTTGTAGTAAAACTGTTTTATATTTCCAGCCGCTGTCAAAGAGGCAATGAAAAGGTTTTGCATGATCTAGCAGAGCACTTTAAAAGGATCATTTAGCTCAGCATTATCTGTTTTTAATCTCTTGTAAATAAAAATCTGTAACTTTCCCCCACCCACTCCCTCTGCAAAACTCTATTACTGAGCAAAATCATTTTAAATGAAATGGAACTTTGATTCTTCATAGTCCAACTCTCAATTATCTTTTACTGAAGTTGGAAAAGCAATGGGATTTGGGGCATAGATTGGTATAACACTGCAACAGTTCAAAATAATTCACTGTTTGAGAAGCATTTTAACATACTTCTGAAAGATACAATAAGGAGCTGTTTGAATGAAACTCTCCCTTTAGAAACCAGAAGAAATGCAATTGAGTGTTTTTAATTGATTTTTCACAGACTCTGGGTTCTTGATGTAGCAGGATCAGAGAAAAGAAACACAGAATCGTACAACACCGAAGGAGGTCATTCAGCCCTTTGTTCCTGTGCTGGTTACCAATTAGTCTCGCTTCCCCCTGCATTCTCCTCGCCCTCCAAATTTTTTTTCCAATTAAATCCAATTCCCCTTTGAAAGTTACCAGTGAATTTGCTTCCTCCCCAATAAGGATGGAATTTAATCCAGGGGGAAGGGGTCTCGCCCCCACCGGGTGGAGAGCTGCATCAGCTCCTATATGGAAGGCCCAGCGTATGAAGTGACCAACGGCAGGGTATCCCCGGGAGCGGTGGTAGCTGCCAGTTATGCACCCACCAGAGGCCCGGGATCAGCGAGGGACCCAGGCCACAGGTGAGCGAGGACAGGGTGGGGCTCTCAGCAGAACCCGTTTCCCCCCCCCGACCCCCACCCCACCCACTTCCGGATGCCACACCCCTTGATCAGGTGCTGAGTGCCTGACGATCGGGAATCCCGCTGGGAGGCCGCAAGCAAACTCAACAGGGTTTACTTTTCAGACTTCCCAGCGGCAGCGGGTTGAGGTCTTTAAGCGGCCATTAATTGCCCACTTAAGGCAGGACTTGATTCAGGACAGGAAGGCCACCTGTGAATCTTCCTGCCCTAAACTTAATCGAGGCAGAGGTGGGCACGAGGTGGGGTCGCCACCTGCCATCCTCCCACCTGATTAAATGCCGCCCTGCCTCCAAACGTCTCTCCGGGGAGGGCATTAAACTCTGCCCCTTTAGACAGATAAGCTATTATTAATCTGCTGTCCGGCATCTGACAGTATCCCTTCCAAAACTCCAAATATCTCGCACAGGTGCCCCCTTTCTGCCCTTCTTTAGGTGTGCGGTCCTATTCAATGAACTTATCTTTCCACAGGGGGCTTCGCATCAGAACCTGATTCTATCCTTCCCTAAAACCCGTGTATTTAAACACCTTTAACACAGAGAGTTGTCTGAGACTGTGGAATCCATTTCCAGGGTCAGAGGTCGAGGCAGAAACTGTGTCAACGTTCAAGATTAGACGAGAAAGGTGAATGACGGGAACCAGCTTTAAAGAATATGGGAAGAGGATGGGAAAATGTGATTAGAATCACAAGAATTAGGTGATTAGAAAAACCAGCAGGGGCTGTTTCTGTATTGTAGCTTCTATGTATTTATTCCTATGCACTTGCCATGAATCGGCAGATGGTGTTGAGGAGTCGGAACTTTGGCTGATTCTCTTCCCCTTCTCTGGCATTGAGGCTAGGTTCAGGCAATAACTACCACATGGTTAGAGAACAGCCCGTGCTCCACCCAGGGGAGAATCTGGAATAATTCACATCTGTACAGTTCAGCATAACACCATTTACTGACTAATCGAAGAGCTCACATATCATTGTTTTTCAATGTGCCATTTTCCCCTACGAATAAAGTCAATTTTTGTGACTGAATCATCATCCAAACTCTGTACAGTTCAACTGTGGTAATATCCTTTACAGCCCATCTTACTAAGAGGAACATGGGAACATAATAAAGGGCCATTCAGCCCATCTGCTTTTTTCCCCATCATTTAGCTCCACATACCGGATCTCCTCAAACTAAGTTAATTCTGTCTCTGCCTTGGTACGGAGCATCATATTCCTTTGTACCTGTTGAATTGGAACCTGTCCATTAAATTTTTGTCTCTGCCAAGCTCGTCTTCACTGCAGTAGCTTTCTATCTATTGCAGTCGACTTGCAGTCACCAGGCCCTGTCTCATTAGATGTGATGACATTGCTGCATCAGCACACAGGCAATTTTGCCCGTCCGGCCTTGCAGAGGACATTGCTTGGAGGAGGTGGAAACACTTTAGGCTAGACATTATGCCACGTGAATTAGTGTCTGAACTCAGAGCTATCCAGCAGACGGTTAGAGAACAGCCTCTCCTCCGCCTCCAGATAAAATTATGGACCATCCATAATCTGTATGGCCAGTCACACACTACATTTTGTGGCAACACATTTACTGACAGACAAAGAGCTCAGTTATCATTGTTTTTATAGGAATTCAATGTGCCATTTTTACTCAGAGGGTGGTTAGAGTATGGAACTTGCTACCACGTGGAGTATTCAGGTGAATAACATAGATGGATTTAAGAAGTAGCTAGATAAACACAAGGGAGAAAGGATTAGAAAGATTTGTTGATAAGGTGAGATAAAGGTAGGAAGAGGCTCATATGGAAAACAAACACGGCTATAACACAGCACTTGGGCTGAATGGCCTTTTTATGTGCTGTAAATACTATGCAACAAATATGCAAAACTTACCATGTCAGTTTTTTTAAGAGAGGTATTCACAAGAATTTTAAGTTTAAAAATCCTCATGGGAACCATTTGTGCAAAAGTGTGTTTTTTTTAACCTGCCATCTATTTTCAATTAGAAATATAACTGGCAGTTGGAGGGCTATAAATAAAACTATGGATGCCCACTGATAGGGAGATACCCAGTAACAACTCACAAAGTAATTGCAGATTAAAAAGTTTAATGGTGCAGCACCTTATGTCAAAGAGGCTCCATGATGGCTCATCAGGTAAGTGAACTGTGCAGTGTAGAGGAAAGATGTCAGGTTCAGTCCCCTGTCAGTGCTAAGTTAATTGATTTCAGTCAGGGCACTGATCAAGGTCCCACAGCTGGCCTCAATTACGCTAAGGTTAAAAAATGGAAAAATCTAGCAGGGTTTCTGTTGTTAATCACTATTCAATGACCTTTGTTGTAAAGTTCACTTGTGTGGGTGTCTGGCAAGAAGTTGGCTCAGCTATGAAGCCTTTTACAGTGACAAGCCTGCAAGACCTTGCCTACTAAGTCTGGTCACCTGGATGAGGAATGAGATGACTGCAGGTGCTCTTGGGAATATATCCACCTTGAATCAACATTTCAGGAGGAGAGAGTGAGAGCCGAACTGAGAAATCATTTTTTTTTATTTTTACAATTCATTTGCAGAATGTGGGCATCATTATTATTGTCAGCAATTATTGTCCATCTTTAGTTGGTAACCCTGAAGTTGGTTAGTGGTGAACCTTCTTCTTGAATCACATGTAGCAGTTTGCTACAACTGAATGATAGCCAGACTGTTTCAGAGAGCAGTTACGAGTCCACCATGGTGTGTGACTGGAGTCACATATAAGGACAGCAGATTTCCTTCCCAAAAGGGCATTAGTGAACCTCTTGGGATTTTACAATAAATCAACAACTTCATAGCCATTTCTTAAACCGAATTCAAATTCTCAAACTCGGATTTGAATTTATGTTCACTGGATTACTAATCCAGTAACACTACACTACTGTACTCATATCTGTGTGCCAAGCCATAGATTTAAGTAAATCTTCTTCTTATTATTAAATAGGTTCTTGTACTATACTGCACTGGTTTCACAGATCTGCTGGCACATTGGCACAAAGCATTGTACAATGGGAAGGCCAAGCAGAATATCAGATGTGAGGTTGGTGCACCTGTTTTGGGAGACATCCCATTGGCTGAATGACCTCAATGCTTGATTGCCAAGCAAATCGCACATCCAACCAGGATTCACCATTCAAATGAGGTGCGACTAAATTAATATTGGAAATATACAAACTCTTGAGCACAGCTGCTGGACACTGAACGCCACACTGAAAATTAATTACCCGAATGATTCCAGATTGAGTTGTTTTTTAATTTGGAACTCGCTCAGCCAGGCTAGCAACTGGACCATGTTGTCTAAACGAGCTGCTAAACAGGAATAAAATCTTTTGCTTACCAAAAAAAAAAGTCTTTCCCACTCGAGCTTCCAGTTTCGCAACACAATCTCAATTAACACAGCCACAGGAAACACATGTCGACACTGACTGTTGCTAGGGGCCAACAGATCTATCTGACAAACAGCTTTAGTTGACTGCCAACAATTTGCATTACTAAATTGCTCATTGTAGGGGGAGAAATAGATCCGTGTTTTGGATGAGGAATCACTGTACAGGTGTCTTTCCATTTCAAATTATTAGAGGAAGATATCTAAGACATGGCTTCCATTCATTTGGGCGTCTCAGATCATGGCTTCATGGGATTGAGTTAGTAAGCAGAACATTGGTACATTTTTCCAAAATTTAGCCAAACCATTTTGTTAAGAGTTAACAATCACATTTTACATATCCAAATCTTGGTTTGGGATCCACCCATCCATTGTGAATATCAATTATAATTGCAACCACTAGCCCTGAAAGGGAATTTCAGAGCCTCACACTCTGTACAAAGAAGTTTCTCCCATCCCCTGTTCAAAAATTCTTCCATTTCATCATCGATCTGTGTCTCTTTGTCCTTGGTCCCTCAACAGCTTGAAACAGTCTACGTCCACCTACCCTGTGAGATAATTTGAAATATTTCTATTTTATTGCTCAGTAATCTGGTTTGTTCGAATGAAAAATGATCAAGTTCTGAGCTGTCTGTGATGTATGCGAACCATCAGTTTACACACAATTATAATTTAAGTCTTATTGCCCTTTAAAACCTTTGCTTTCCTTCATCAATTTTTACTTGACCCTTCAAAATAAATCTGAAAGATAGCCAGACTCTGGTCATCTAAAAGTGGTTCCCTATTGATTTTTCTGTCATCTATTCTATGATCAATAACGTAAACAATCCTACAAAAACTCTGATGATGCTGCACTTACCTATACCTTTCTCACTTGGTGGACTTGGCACATATGACAAATCAACAGCAAAAACTTCAAACTAAGGGTGCTATTCAATTTGTTCCCAAGTAAGATCAGAAGTCATAAGTCTAATGTAATGGCGGAGCCACAGGTGTTCCAAAGGAAAATCCATTTATCCCACAGAATGGAAGTTCGCATCACCGAGGGAACCATTCAAATAAGCAAGCGGAAAATGCATCTATCACCAAGTAACTGACTGCAAATCTTCTTCAATGCCTCGGGAAAGTCCCAAACATGAGAGCAATGCAACTTAGCTGAGAGCTTCTCTGGCTTATGACCTGGAAAGTGGAAACAGAAACCCGCAGACCAAGAAGAAATGGTTTATGCCTCCAGACATCCATTAGTACATCACCTCATGAGGTGGATCTCCATACCTCTGGAGGCATTTGCATTGCCCCATTTATCTTGCAATGTTGCCCCCAGACACAGATAAAACTCAATTATCCAAGCACAAACTTCTAGTGATAAGAATGTATTGCTGAAAGGGTGACAGGAGTAGATTCAATCATAACTATCAAAAGGAAATGGGATAAATACTTGAAATGGCCTTTGGGGAAAGAGTATGGTGGGTGGCAGAGAGGAGATTGGGACTACCTGTGTAGTTCTTTCAAAGAGCCGGCAAAGGCACAATGAACGTTCTGTGCTTCCGTAAGTGCCACATCATTCTACAACTTTATGATCATAGTGTACAGGTGTTTCACTTTAGTGCTGTCCCATCTGGACAGCATTGCACTGTACTATCCTACAACACAATTTAGTTCCTAGATTTTCAGTAAACTTCCTGAGAAGGAAAACAGTGAGGATTGCCATACTCCTCAGGGCTGGCATTGCATGGGAGAAACACAATGCTTTCAGAATGCAGCACTGACAAATCAGGGCTACAACTATAAGGCAGCCACCAGTAAATCCAATAAGGAATTCAAAGAAACATCTTTATCCAGAAGTGGCAAGAATGTGGAACTTGCAAAGCGGAAGGAGGATAAGTAGGAATGAGAAAGGAAGAGGCAGATATGTAGATAGAGTGAGATGAAGTTGATTTGGAGAAGCCTCTTATGGAGCATAAACACTGGCATTGACAGTTTGAATGAATGGTATTTATATGATTTGGATCATCACACTGCATTGTTTGGTAAATAATCACCTTCCAAACTTTTGCACCATTGCTACATTTCATTATTATTTATTTCATATTTTGCCCTGTGAATGTTCTTCTTCTTTCCCTGCACCTTCTACTGAGCTTTTTTTTTCTCTTCGAATCTGTGTTGAAACCAAAGTGCATCTCCTCCTCTCTCATTCTTTCTCATGCCATTCCTTACTTCTCCTGACATCCCCTTCCATCGACAATCTTCAGACCTTTAAAGCTGTAGTTTGGCAACACTCACACTGCTTTCCAACTTCTGTGTGTCAACTGCGGCTCAGAAGGTTGTGGGTTCAAGTTTCGCTTCAGGACTTAAGCACAAATATCTAGGCTGACTCTCCGGTGCAGTACTGAAGGAGTGCTGCACTGTTGGAGGTGCTGTCTTTTGGATGAGACATTGAACCAATCTGCCTTCTCAGGTGGGCATGGAATATTCTGTGGCACCATTCTGAAGGTGAGCAGGGGAGTTATCCCTGATGCCCTGGCCAATATACCATTCCAGTGAATACAAATGCTGTTGTATCATTGAAAGGAAGGCAAATGGCCTGTTTGGCTCAGCATGGCTAGAAGGTACTGCGCTGATTCACAAACAGAGCTTCAGACCTACTTTTAAAAATTCGCTTTTAAGCAGTTTTGAAAGCAATTAAATTCAGAAAGCAGCTTGACAGCTTTTTATTGTCAGGATAGTATTGCTTTTAATGCAGAGTACAGCTGCTATACCGAATTAGATGAGGTCCTGCATAACCGGGCTACATTTCTGTAATGTACTGATTTGTCCTAAAAAAAACTGAAGTTATACAATGCCAGAAACATTTGAAAAATCCAAGGCACTTCACAGGTAAAGGGAATCAGTATTTAATGTTTATAGTTCCTATAGGCTAAGAAAGTGACAGTTAAAGGCTGAAGCTACCAGAATTTTTTTTATTCATTCATGGGATGTGGGCTTCGCTGGCTGGACCAGCGTTTATTGCCCATTTCTAGTTGCCCTTGAGAAGGTGATGGTGAGCTGCCTTCTTGAACCGCTGCAGTCCATGTGGTGTAGGTACACCCACAGTGCTGTTAGGGAGGGAGTTCCAGGATTTGGACCCTGTAGAATAAGTTATCTAACACAAATGAAGGATGTTTCTTTCAGGGCCCTAGGTGAAGGGTCAAGCTCAGCGTGCAGGGCAGCAAAAAACATCGAAACGAGGAGCAGAAAGCTGTGATAAAACAAGAAATAATAATTTTTTTTTAAGTCTATGAATAAAGTTTGCCAAATCCAAAAACTGGATGTGGCAATGGGCTAATTGATTGGAATGTGATCTCAATGGAAGCCAGCAGATGTCAACAATGATGCCAATGCAGATAAAAACAAAACATTCTGCCCCTGTCTTTGATTATGAGACAGAAAAAACATTTTCAGATCTGACATTTAATCCCTAAATTAATTGTCTCTTCGATATCATAGGCTTAACCACAGAAACATGCTCTACAAGTGGGTTAACACAAATTCTAGGCTGACGCTCCCAGTGCTGCACTCAGCAGTACTCAGGGAATGCTGCACTGTTGGAGGTGCTGTCTTTCAAATGAGACATTAAACCAAGGTCATGTCTGCCCTCTGAAGTAAAAGATAGCTTAGGACTATTCCAAAGAACAGAAGGGCAGTTGTCCTGGTCAATGCTTATTTCTCAACAAATATCACTGATACAAATTATCTAGTCATTGTGACGTGCCTTTATGTGGGGCCAGATTGTGTGCAAAACAGCTACCATGTCCTACATCACAACACTTCAAAATTACTTAATTGGCTGAGAAGTGTTTTAGGATGCCCTCTGGTCATAATAGGTGCTACAGAAATGCATGTCTTACTTCTTTAGGAGCTAATGACAATGATATTGGTTCCAAAACTTTTCTATGTCATTTGCAAACATTGACACAGCCCCAGAGAACCCCCATTTTGACTCCTGAAAGATGGTGTCACCTAACCAAAGAAAAGCAATGCTGACAATTTTTTCTTCAACATACATGAAACGACAATGATAGTTAACCAATAATTACAAAAAAGTTCAGAGCATGGAATCTGAAACAGAGTAGTTACATCATGCAACATATCCAACAGAAGGATTTTGCAGACTTGAGGATCTTAGAATAGGATTGTCAGGGCATTCCCACTTTATGTCTCACTTCTAAAATAGTTCTCAGAAACTTCTTATTATTTGAGTTACCATCAGGGTCCTTTCTTTTTCCCATTTTCTTCCTTTCCTTACTAAGGCACAGACTCCTTGCTGGTGTACATGTCTATGAGTGTGATGGGTCAAGTACCCATCAATTCTTCATCTGTCCAGTTGGAGTGTGGGGGCCATACGATGTTCAATCATGAAGGGTTCATTCCCAGCGAGCACAATCCTCCCTGGACCCAACATCTGTATGCAAAAACAGAATTACCTGGAAAAACTCAGCAGGTCTGGCAGCATCGGCGGAGAAGAAATCAGTTAACGTTTCGAGCCTTCATGGCCCTTCGGCAGAACTGAAGCATAGTTAGAAGAAGGGAGAAATATAAATTGGTTTAGGGTGGGTTGGGGGGTGGGGGGGGGGAGAGAGAGAGAGACATTGAGGGTGTGGTGATTGTGGAGATGAGCAGATAATCAAAAGACGTCACAGACAAAAGGGTCAAAGAGGTGTTTTGTCTGAGAAAAGTGCTAATTAAGAATGGAAGACAGGATATTCAAAGTACAGCTCTGGTGGGGGTGGGGTGGAAAGGCTAACAAGGTTTTAGTTTTAGATTTAAAAATAATGGAAATAGGTGGGGAAAGAAGAATCTATATAAATTATTGAAAAAAAAGTGGGGGGGGGGGGGTGGGGGAAGAAACGGGGTGGGGATGGGGGGAGGGGGAGTTTAAGATCTAAAGTTGTTGAATTCAATATTCAGCCCGGAAGGCTGTAAAGTGCCTAGTCGGAAGATGAGGTGCTGTTCCCCCAGTTTGCGTTGGGCTTCACTGGAACAATGCAGCAAGCCAAGGACAGACATGTGGGTAAGAGAACATGAAGGCTCGAAACGTTAACTGATTTCTTCTCCGCCGATGCTGCCAGACCTGCTGAGTTTTTCCAGGTAATTCTGTTTTTGTTTTGGATTTCCAGCATCCGCAGTAGCTTTTAGCTTTTTGTTTTTACCACCATCGTATGAATGGACCTCCCCCCCAGCAGCTGCCACAGAACAACATATACTAGGGGGAACTTTCATTTTCCATGGTTGCTGAGATCAAATCCAACATCTCAACTTTTTGAATTTTGACCCTGCCATTCCCTGGTTTCTGTGGTACAGGACGACATCAAATATTGTATTTACCCATGAGCCACTAGCGATCCTCTAACGCAGGAATTTCAACAGAAGGAAAATTGCAGGTAGCAACTCCTGCAATTTTCTGATAATCGGAGCCCTATTGATGCTCTTGGAACATTTTGCTGATGATGTAAAGACCCTGTTTAGATGATTGGTTTACCAACTCTAGCGTTGTAAAGAGCATTGTGTTTAATGTGTCCTGAAGGATTCAGAGGGCTCCAGTTACACATTATGTAGAATTGCATAAAGTATAGCACAGAAAAAGGCTATTTGGCCTAACAGCTCTGGTGGCGTATAGGGTCCACACCCGCCTCCTTCCAATCCTCTTCATCTCTTCACCATACTCTTCTATTCCTTTCTCCCTCATGAACTTTTCCAGTTTCCCCTTAAATACATCTAGGGTATTTCCCTCAACTATTCCTTGTGGTAGTGAGTTCAACATTCTAACCACTCTCTGGGTAAAGAAGTTTCTCCTTAATTCCTTACTGGGTTTATTAGTGACTACCTTATTTTCATGGCCCCTAGTTTCGGTCTCCCCCACAAGTGGAAACATCTTCTCCAAGTCTATATTATAGAGGTGGGATCAAGGTAGGCACCACTAGACAGGAGATGGCAAAGGGCTTGGCCTGTACAAATAAACTGAGTTTCAAAATATTCCAGCAGCAATCACTGCTGTATAACCTCTAGCTAGGAAAACAATGTAAAACAAGAATAAATTTTCAGCAGTAATAAGCCATCTGGAAACACAGCGTCAAATCTCTTTATGCCATGTTTAATAAGTGGCTCGCACCCAGAGCAGGGCTTAAGAATTTTTTCAGTATTTTAGCACGTTCTTTGCCATCTGTGCTAGTTACAGCAGGCACCTTATGGACTTTAACTGTGGCTATTTCGTTCGGTATAAAACCTGTCGCTATAAAAGTAAAACTGACCCATACAGAATGTCCAAAACTCAATCCCCAAGCTATTCTCAGGCAGTGCAGCAGCGAGGATAGACTGCAGTGCTCCTTGGGCTAGGCAGAGGGAAATTTTCCCGGGCTCCTTGCTCCACCTCACAGCATGGTGAAGCCTGTTTTGAAAGCAGGTCTGTGCCAACATTGGATGGGGATATAGTGGGGGGTCGATTTATGATTGTATAGTCAAGAGGTTTGCCAGACACCAGCTGTTCAATGTCTGGATTGACCTGAGCAGAAAAGTGGTGTTAAGTTTGTACAGGAACTTGGTTTGAGTACTGTGGGCAGTTCTGGTCTCCATGTTATGAAAAAGGATTCAGAGCCATTGGAGTAGGTGAAAAAAAGAAAGTTTTACTGGAGTACTATATCTGAGAGGTTATACCTATCAGGAGAGATTGAATATACTGGGGCTCTTATCTCTAGAAAAAAGAAGATCGAGAAATGGCTTGATAGAGGTCTTTAAGATTGTGAAAGGGTTTGATAGGGTAGAGGTAGAGAAGATGCTTCCACTTGTAGGTGAAACCAAATCTAGGGGCCATAAATATAAGATGACCACTAATAAATGCAATGGAGAGCTCAGGAGAAAGGTCTTTACCCAGAGAGTGATGAGAATGTGGAACTCGCTATTGCAAGAAATAGTTGAGGCAAATAAGTGCATTTAAATTGAAGTTAGATAAGCACCTGAGGATAGGATAGAAGGAGGAAAACAGGAGGAGGCTTGTGTGAAGCATAAATAAAGGCATGGGCCAGTTAGGCTGAAAGGCTTACTTCTGCACTGTAAACACAGTGAAATATATGAGAAGAATTCCAAATTGGATAAGGTACTGGAGGTTGGATGATCCAATGAACCAAATCCTAACAGCAGAAATGTTTTCATGAGGGAACGAGTGGAAACAATTATCAAGTCAAACCTCTAAAAGTTAAATATCACATGCATTTGACATCATTTAGGTATCCTATAGATAGACATTTCCAGGGTATTGGTTGTCCAATACATATTGCCTAGCTTTTGCCGTTTGTCCTGTTACTAGCTACCATTCATAATTCTTGGCAGCTCCCAGTCCTAAATCGCTCAAAATGTTGACTACAGTATTTCATGAAGCTATTGATGAGGAACTGTACTTTGTGAATGCAGTGGTTAAGATCAGGTCTGCAACACATGTTGGCACTGTCCTGGGCAGTATTGAGGGAATGCCGCACGTTTAGAGGTGCTGCCCTTCAGATGAATTGAGGCTCTGCATGTCTATTCTATAATTTTCGGGTGGGTTTAGCAGATCTATTGGATTATTGAAGAGTAGGCAGCTGTCCCAAAGTTCCTCTCTCAAACAACACCAAAACAAAACTGATTAACTGAGCTCTCATCTTGTAGCTTATGTGTGCAACAGAAACACTGCATTTTGTATAACAGCAGTCAACTGTACCTCAAAGTATGTGAAATGCTTTCACGTGTCTGATAGACATGATAAATGCAAGTCTTGCTTTCCAACTAGAGTCTCGCATTTGACAGAACCATTTCGATATATTTTATTTTTTTTTCTAAAGCTTACCTTCCTACCCCTACCTTCCTATTGCACTTTTTTCCAGCTGACCATTTCGTAGGTGGGAGGAACTTTATTTTGAAAAGCATATTGCTTGACTGCATTCCAAACCTAATAGTCAGTTTTTCAACTGAATGAAAAACACTGATTGCAAAAATTGATTGTAAAACGAGAAGGATTTGGTGGCAGTAACCTAACCTACCAGCACGATGGGCTGCTTCATTCTATAATTCCACCTGGCTCCCTGTCGTACAGCACTATTGGAGGAATTAAAGAGTCAATGAGGAAGCAGCAAATGAAGGAATCAGCCAATAAAAACAGATAGTACTACCTCCAACATCAGTGACACACCAACCAGCCAATTATACCCCTGCGCTCCAGATCTTCATTTTCTGCACCATTGGAGGGGGAAAAAAAATAATTACTTGCAGGCATAATTTTTCTCTTTTGCTGAGAGAGGTTTTTGGTGCTGATTGACAGGTTACCAACCAAACTGAAAATTGCTTCAAATGCTTTGACTGGTTTCATCCCAATGTGAATCTGAAAATGACAATGACCGCGGTGCTTGTATCGTGCTTCTCAAACCTGGAGTGTGCAAAGCTCGGTCCAAATGGATCCAGGAACAGTTTTCAGAACCATTCGCAACTCCTCAGACACTGAAGTGGTCTATGCCCACATGCAGCAAAACCTAGGCAACATTCAGGCTTGGGCTGATAGCTGGCAAATAACATTCGTGCCACAAACGTGCTAGGCAATGACCATCTCCAACAAGAGAGAATCTTACCATTTACTCTTAACATGCAATAGCATTACCATCGCTGAATCCCCCACCATCAAACTGCAAAATCCACTGACCAAACACTGTGGCTACAAGAGAAGGAAAGGCTGGGAATTCTGCAGAGAATTCCAGACTCCCAAAAGGCTGCCCACCATCTACAAGGCACATGTTAGGAGTATGATGGAATACTCTCCACTTGCCTGGATGAGTGCAGCTCCAACAACACTCAAGAAGCTCGACACCACCCAGGGCAAAGCAGCCTGCATGATCGACATCCCATCCACGACCTTAAATATTCACTGCCTCCATCACTGGTGCACAGTAGCAGCAGTGTGTACCATCTACAAGATGCACTGCAACAACTCACCAAGGCTCCTTTGACAGCACCTTCCAAACCCAGGACCACTACCATCTAGAAGGACCAGGGCAGCAGATACATGGGAACACCACCACCTGCAAGTTCCACTCCAAGTCACAAACCATCCTGACTTGGGAATATATTGCCGTTCCTTCACTGTCGCTGGGTCAAAATCCTGGAACTCCCTCCCTAACAGCACTGTGGGTGTACCTACACCACATGGACTGCAGTGGTTCAAGAAGGCATCTCACCACCACCTTCTCAAGGGCAACTAGGGATGGGCAATAAATGCTGGCCTAGCCAGCGATGCTGACATCCCAAAATTGAATAAATTTTTAAAAATTACAAAGCCCACTTTCAAAAAGATCTCCTCATGCAGTAATTTCACCGCAATGCAGGGCACCCCAACATGGGTCCCACTGTTGCTCATGTCTCTAAATATAATTTAGTTTCAGCCCTGTCGAATCAGTAACAATTACACACATGGGTATTACTGTTAAAAATCAATTTAGGCCAGGATTTTCCAGCCCGCCCACCAGTGGGTCCCACCACAAAGCGGTGTGATTTGATCAAATGTTTGTCATTTATCAAAGGCCTCATGCTCCTCAACAAATGCTTAGATAGCATCGCCCATCTTTTTTGTACATCTCAAATCTTATACAAGACACAGGTTAGCACCAGGGGCTGGAAAATCCTGGCCCTAGACTTTAATTATGACAGACTTCAATTGTCAGCAAAGCGGTGCAGCATGTAATCTTCTGCAGCCCACAGCCCTCCGAGAACTCTGACCTTCCTTCTCTCATCCCCAATTTCCTTTGCTCCATCATTGGCAGTCTTGTCTGGCTGCGCCCTAAGCTCTGGAATTCCCTCCCTAAACTTCTTCACCTCGCCATCTCTCTCTCTCTATCTCTCCTCCTATAAAACACTCCTTGAAATATATCACTTTGACCAAGCATTTGGTCACTTGTTTCAAAATCTCCCTGCATGGCTCAGTATCGAATTATGTCTGATTACGCTCATGTAAAACATCCCAAGGCATTTCCCTGCATTAGAGGTGCTATATAAATACAGTTTGTTGTTGTACAGCACAAAGAGAGCACCGCAGTCTGCAGTATAATGCCACAGTGGAGCCATCTTATGAACAGGACACTGGGATTATCTCCGTTCCAGGGGCTATGCCAATGACAGTCCTCTTTCTTCTGTGGAGGACTTGTGTCTCCTCTGAGCATTCTATCATCACATCCAGCTCCATCAAAATTCCCTTTCATTTCTCAGTCTTCCCATTAATTTCATTAAACTTGTCTGAAGACGAAACTGTTGTTGCCCTTGCAGTCAGCACTGCTAACTGGCAACCATCTTTTCGCTCGCTCTTCCTTCCCTTTCTGATAGCTATTGAACTGTGTGAGCCATCCAACCTGCATGTCCACAGATCCCAGCGTTTTCCGAGGACATTGCTACACGTGCACATTTGCCCCATGCAGGCTACCTCCTTAGACAGAATCAGCTGTTCTGACATTATAAAAGTATTAATTAACTGTTCCAAAATGTTATGAGCGTAGCCCACATTACGTTCAACTTTCACACTGCCACAGTGTGCTCCATGACAAACCTCCAACAAAGTTTGCTTTTAGCCTGATTAACACTTGCCATTCTAGTTTCTTACATTAACTGTGAAGTTATTACCCGACTCATGTCACTAGCTGACTCTTACCACACACCCAACCAGACCAATGTCAGGTCAGGTCACACAGCCAGATGAGCTGACAGCTGGGAAACTCTCAATATGGAGAAGTCGATGAGGTCTATAATTTTAGGGGTTTTTTTTTAAAGCTATAAATTAAATTGATAGATATTGACACTGCAGTAAATAAGAGCATAACTTGTGACCACCTTGGGGAATTCAGAATTCAATTACCCTTTTCTATTCTCCCTGTGCAAAGCGGTGCGATTTTATAAAATGTTTGCCGTTTATCGAAGGCTCCTCAACAAATGCTTAGAAAGCATCGCCCATCTTTTTTGTACATTTCAACTTTTATACAAGACACAAGCGAGCACCAGAAGAAAATCACTGTTGGTTAGATTTGCCAAGTTAGATGCTGTCTCCTCCTGTGGTTCATTTCTTATACAGAGAAAAATATAGACCTAAATTAGTGTTGAAAGGCTCATCTGATAATACATGGAACAGTGTAGTGAGTACCTCATAGCCCAGTGGGCATCATTTACTGCTGTGTGCAATTTACCTGCACGCTCACACACAGACCATGAAGGCTGACAACAGTGCAATTTCTTTTCAACCTTCACCCAGTTCCCACTGAAATTCCTCAAGGAAATTGGGGAATCATAAAAACGTAATTGAAAAAGGGTCATTACTGCGCAAAGGTTAATTCTTTTCCATCCGAGTTTTTAACATAGGATTAAATATTTTCATTACGTTGCTAGCTTTAAACCAAGTGCTTCACTGAGCTGCTTTCTTGGTCCGATAAACCCAAACAACGAGGCACACTGCCCTGGGCATTAGAGCAGAAATGATTCTGTTATTACAAAAGCAAGAGGGGGGTCTCAGTTCCAATGCTCTTTGTTTTCAGTTTCCTTTCTTTATGTCAAACGGGCTCAGTTGATAGAAGTTCCTCTCTGTAAAAAGTGACAACGAAGCTGCTGGATTGTCATAACTGCTTCACTATTGTTCTTCTGCCAAATGGAGTTTAAAGGAGTTAGGTTCCTTTTATGTTACCTTTTAACGTTGTGTATCATTTTAAAAGTGCTGCATTCCACTTTTTAGCAAAACGCCCTTAGCTTTTATTCTATGTTTAAGCAGATGGAGCAACAATCACCCAATCAAATTCACCGGCAGCTTCCAAGGGCGGGACTTCCTCCCTTATGAAGGGCAGAAGTCCCACATCGTCCCTATTGAGCACGGCCTCGGCGTGTTATGGCTGCAATGGCTGTGGTGCAGGCTGGCATGGGAGGGGCACGGCGATCCATCTGCCCCCCATGATATTCAGCCCAGGATAGTGTGTAACTTGGAAGGGAACTTGGGGGTGATGGTGTTCCCATACATCTGCTGCTCTTGGCTTTTAGGTGGTAGAGGTCGTGGGTTTGGTAGGTACTGTTGAAGAAGCCTTGGTGAGTTTCTGCAGTGCACCGTGTAAATGGTACACACTGCTGCCACTGTGCGTCGCTATTGGGGCAGTGAGTGTTTACAGTGCTGGATGGGGTTCCAATCAATTGGGCTGCTTTGTCCTGGATGGTGTTGAACTTCGAGTGTTGTTGGAGCTGCACTCCTCCAGGCAAGTGGAGAGTATTTAATCAAACGCCTGACTTGTGCCTTGCGGATAGTGGACAGGCTTTGGGGAGTCAGGAGGTGAGTTAATCTCCATGGAATTCCCAGCCTCTGACCTGCTCTTGTAGCCACAGTATTTGGCTAGTCTAGTTCAGGATCTGGTAACTGGTAACCGCCTGGATGTTGATTGAGGGGGTTTCAGCGATGATAATGCCATTGAATATCAAAGGGAGATGCTTAGATTCTGTCTTACTGGAGATGGTCATTGCCTGGCACTTGTGTGGTGCAAATGTTACTTGTCAAACATCAGCCAAAGCTGAAAGTTGTCCATATCTTGCTGCATAGAGACATGGGCTGCTTCAGTATTTGAGGAGTTGCGAATGGTGTTGAACATTATGCAATCATTCGCGACCATCCCCACTTCTGACCTTATGATGGAGGGAAGGTCACTGATGAAGCAGCTGAAGATGGTTGGGTCTAGGATACAACCCTGAGGAACTCCTGCAGTGATGCCCTGGAACTGAGTTGACTGACCTCCAACAACCACAACCATCTTCCTTTGTGCTGGGTATGACTCCAACCAGTGGAGAGTTTTCCCCCTGATTCCCAATGACCTCCGTTTTGCTAGGGCTCCTTGATGCCACACTCGGTCAAATGCTGCTTTGATGTCAAGGGCAGTCACTCTCACCTGTGAAGTTCAGCTCTTTTGTCCATGTTTGGATCAAAGTTGTAATGAGGTCAGAAGCTGAGTGGCCCTGGTGGAACCTGAACTGAGCATCAGTGAGCAGGTTATTGCTGAGTGAGTGCTGCTTGATAGCATCATCGACAACACCTTCCATCACTTTGCTGATGATCAAGAGTAGACTAAAGGGGCGGTCATTGGCCGTGTTGGATTTGCCTGTTTTTTGTGGACATGACATAACTGGACAATTTTCCACATTACCAGTTGATGCCAGTGTTGTAGCTGTACTGGAATTGTTTGGCTAGTGGCTTAGCTAGTTCTGGAGCACAAGTCTATTGACGGAATGTTGTCAGGGTTCATAACCTTTGCAGTATCCAGTGCCTTCAGTCCTTTTTCTTGATATCATGGGCAGAAATTTCCCCCTGTCAGGGGTTTGGGGGGGGGGGATTGTGCGGGGGCGAGTGCAAACCCGATTGGTGCCACCAATCGGGGCCGTGCCGCCATTTTAGGCCAATTAAGGCCCACCCAGAGTGACATGCACCCGGAAGCGCTGTGCGCTCCCTGTGCGGGTGGGGGAGGGGGATTCCCCGAGTCGGGGCCTGCACTTTTTTGTGCATGCGCAGGAAAGAGCACAGAAATCTCCCTGAGGCACGGGGGTGCCTCAAGAAGATTAGTTTAAGGTTTAAAAATTTAAAAAAAGATAAGGAAATATTTTAAGACATGTCCCCTCATATGACAGTGTCACATGAACTGGGACATGTTCATAAATTGTGATAAAAAATTTTATTTAATTAATGTCTTCATGAAACCTCAACCCGCCCGTGGATGAAGCTCAATTAAAAATGCGAAGGCCGCCTGGGCTATTCGCCTGCCCGCCATCCTTAAGGTTGGATGGGCAGCCCTGGTAAATGTTTTAATAACTACTTAAACAGCCTTAATAGGCCTTTGACAGTTCGGCGGGCGTGCAGCTGAATCGGCTGTGCACCCGCTGAACTGAAAATCTAAATGATGCGCGGTGACATCGGGATGCCCACCCTACATCACCATGTGTCATTTTCTTTTAGTCTTTAAAGTAAAAATAAGTAAATTAGATTCAAGTCTCTAATCTCTTTTTCTCTCTTTTTCTTAAAAATAGCTTGTTAAGTATCAGATGGATACTGGAGTGAAAAGAATTAATTACAATAAAGTGTAAAGAGCAGGGATACTAGAGTAATTAATTAATAAATTAAATTAAATATGATAGTGATGGCAGGATGGGTGATGTGTTGCTGCTGCAGCATGTGGGAGCTGCTGAACAGCAAGTTGACCCAGAGCGAACACATCTGTAGCAAGTGTTTGCAACTCGACAAACTTCATATCTAAGTTGAGGAGCTACAGTCCAAGCTGCAGGTATTGTGCCACATCAGGGAGGGAGAAAGTTAGCTGGACACTTTGCTCCAGGAGGCAGTGACACCCACCAGATTAGGTCATTTAAATTTGGTCTGTGAGCAGGTGCAGGAGGGTGTGACTGCAGGTGAGGCAGGTATGGGGTTCCAGGGGATAGTGTTCGAGGACCCTCAGCCCCTGCAATTCTCCAACAGTTACGAGGTTCTTGCAAGCTGTGTGGACGAGAGTGAGGATTGCAGGGAGGATGAATGAACAGATCATGACACCGTGGTACAGGGAGCCATTCAAGTGGGGAGAGGCAATATGAACGTAGTAGTGGTAGGGGACAGTATAACTAGGGGGATAGATACTGTTCTCTGCAGCCATGAGCATGAGTCCCGAAGGCTGTCTTGCCTGCCCGGTGCCAGGGTTAAGGACATCTCTTCAGGACTGGAGAGGAACTTGGAGTGGGAGGGGAGCGATCCAGTTGTCGTTGTCCATGTTGGTACCAACGACATTGATAGGACTAGAAAGGAGGTTCTGCTGAAAGAATTTGAACAGTTAGCAGCTAAATTAAAAAGCAGAACCTCCAAGGTAATAATCTCCGGATTGCTACCTGAGCCACGGGCAAACTGGCATAGAGTAAATAAAGTCAAGGAGTTAAATGCGTGGTTCAAAGATTGGTGTGGGAGGAATGGGCTTCAGTTCATGGGGCACTGGCATCAGTACCGGGGTAGGATAGAGCTGTTCTGGTGGACGAGCTTCACTTGAACCATGCTGAGACCAGTGTTCTGGTGAATCAAATAACTAGAGCTGTAGAGAGGGCTTTAAACTAAACAGAGTGGGGCAGGGTTGTGGAGAGGGGATACGTAGCCTTACAAAGCAAAAGGATATGGCAGCATTGCAAGGCAGCTACTTAGGTAATGATACCCAGAGTGTGGCAGGAAGGGACAACAGCAAATAGGGTCAAAGAGGGAAAAAATGGTAAAAAGGCAAAATTAATGGCTCTTTACTTAAATGCATGTAGTATTTGGAATAAAATAAATAAATTAACAGCACAAATAGAGGCTAATGGGTATGATCTTATAGCCATCACGGAGACATGGTTACAAGAAGATCAAAGCTGGGAACTAAATATTCAGGGGTACGTGACTTTTTAAAAGGACAGGCAGGAGGGAAAGGGTGGTGGGGTAGCTTTGTTAGTACGAGATGGAATAAGTATGATAGCAAGAAATGCTCTTGGATCGGAAGATGGGTGGAGGTAAGAAATAACAAGGGAAAGAAGACACTGGTGGGAGTAGTCTATAGGCCCCTTAACAGTAGATATTCTGTAGGACAGAGAATAAATCAGGAGATAATGAGGGCACCTAAACAAGGCAATACATTAATCATGGGTGACTTTAATCTTCATGTAGACTGGGAAAATCAAATTGGCAGAGGTAGCCACGAGCAAGAATTCATAGAGTGTATTTGGGACAGTTTCCTAGAACAATATGCTGTGGATCCAAACAGGGATCAGGCTATTTTGGATCTTGTAAAGTGTAATGAGGCAGGTTTAATAAATGATCTCAGAGTAAAAGATTCCCGAGAAAACAGTGACCATAACATGGTAGAATTGAGCATTCAGTTTGAGAGTGAGAAACTTGGGTCATAAACAACTGTGTTAAACTTAAATAAGGGTAATTACAAAAGAATAAGGGCAGAGTTGGACGGGGTGGACTTGGAAAGGAGTTTAGCAGAAAAGACGGTTGATGAACAATGGCAGACGTTTAAGAAAATAGTTCATTACTCACAACAATGATATATCCCAGTGAGGAAGAAGAATTCGAGGAAGGAGATAAACCGACCATGATTAACCAAGGAAGTTAAAGATAGCATCAAATTGAAAGAAAGAACATACAATGTGGCAATGATTGGTGGTAAGCCAGAGGATTGGGTAAGTTTTAAAAACCAACAAAAGATAACCAAAAAGAGAGATAAAACAAACTTTGAGGGTAAACTAGCAAGTAATATAAAAGCGGACAGTAAGAGCTTCTTTAAATATATAAAAAGGAAGAGAGAGGCCAAAATGAACATTGGCCCCTTAGAGAATGAGCTGGGGAAACAATAATGGGGAACAAGGAAATGGCAGAGGAATTGAATAAATACTTTGCCCAGTCTTCACAGTAGAAGACATTAATAGCATTACAAAAAATACTAAATGATCAAAGGGCAAAAGATGGGGGGAGGAAATAAATACAATAACTATCACTAGAGAAAAAGTACTAGGGAAACTAATGGGGCTAAAGGCCGATAAGTCCCCTGGACCTGATGGGTTGCATCCTAGGATATTAAAGGAAATAGCTACAGAGATAGTGGATGCACTGGTAGTAATCTTCCAAGACTAGATCCTGGAGAAGTCCCAGAGGATTGGAGAATGGCCAATGTAACACCCTTATTCAAAAAGGGGAGACAAAAAACAGTTAACTATAGGCCAGTTGTTAAGCTGACTAGAAAATGTGAGGGTCTATTATAAAAGATATAATAGCAGAGCATTAGAACTGCATAATCTAATCAAGCAGAGTTAGCATGGCTTCAAGAAGGGGAAGTCATGCCTGACAAATTTATTAGAATTCCTTGAGGAGGTAACGAGCAAGATAGATAAAGGGGAACCAGTAGATGTAATATATTTGGATTTCCAAAAGGCGTTCGATAAGGTACTGCACATAAGGCTACTTAATAAGATAAGAGCCCATGGTGTTGGGGGTAGTATATTTGCATGGATAGATGATTGGCTAACTAATAGGTGACAGAGAGTTGGAATAAGGGGGGTATTTTCAGGATGGCAACCTGTAACTTGTGAAGTGCCACAGGGATCAGTGCTGGGGCCACAATCATTTACAATCTTTATTAATGACTTGGATGAGGGAAGTGAATGTACTAGCGCCAAGTTTGCAGATGACACAAAAATAGGTGGGAAGGCAAGTGATGAGGATGACACAAAGAGTCTACAGAGGGATATAAACAGGTTAAGTGTGTGGGCAAAAACTTGGCAGATGGTATACAATGTGGGACAATGTGAGGTTATGCACTAGGCAGGAAGAATAGAGGAGCTAAATATTATTTAAATGGAGAAAGACTACAGAAAGCTGCAGCACAGAGGGATTTGGGGGTCCTTGTGTAAGAATCACAAAAAGCTAGCATACAAGTTTAGCAGGTAGTAGGGAAGGCAAATGGAATGTTGGCCTTTATTTCAAAGGGAATGGAGTATAAAAATAGGGATGTCTTGCTAAAACTATACAAGGCACTAGTTAGACCACACCTAGAATACTGTGAACAGTTTTGGTCCCCTTATCTCAAGAAAGAGATACTGGCATTGGAGGCAGTCCAGAGAAGGCTTACTAGGTTGATCCTGGGTTTGGAGGAATTTTCTTATGAGGAGAGGTTGAGTAGGTTGGGCCTGTACTCATTGGAGTTTAGAAGAATGAGAGGCGACCTTATTGAAACATGTAAGGTTCTTAGAGGGCTTGGCAGGGTAGATGCTGAGAGGTTGTTTCCCCTTGTGGGAGAGACCAGGACCAGAGTAAGGGGTTGTCCATTTAAGACAGAGATGAAGAGGTTATTTCTTGTCCCAGAGGGTAGTGAATCTGTGGAATTCTTCATCACAGAGGGCTGTAGAGGCTGGGTCGTTAAGTATATTCAAGACTGAGATAGATAGATTTTTAATCAGTCAGGGAACCAAGGGTGATGGGGAAAATGCAGGAAAATGGAGCTGGGAATTATCAGATCAGCCATGATCTCATTGAATGGCAGACTCAATGGGCCAAATGGCCTACTTCTGCTCCCACATCTCATGATCTTATGGTCTTATGGACTCCCAGGACAACTCCCTCCCAACTGTATACCACTGTGCTGCCACATCTGCTGGATCTGTCCTGTCAGTCGGACAGGACATACCCAGGAATGTTGATGGTGGTGCCTGGGACATTGTCTGTAAGGTATGATTCCATGAGTATACTATGTCAGGCTAATGCTTGACTAGTGTGTGAGACAGCTCTCCCAATTTTGGCACAATCCCCCAGATATTACTGAGGTGGACTTTGCAGGGACAACAGTGCTGGGCTTGCCATTGTTGTTTCCGATGCCTAAGTCGATGCCGGGTGGTCCAACCAGTTTCATTCCTTTTAGGCTTCATAGTGGTTTGATACAACTGGGAGGCTTTGTAAGCCATTTCAGAGGGCAATTAAGAGTCAGCCAGATTGCTGTGGGTCTGGTGCCACATGTAGGCCAGACCAGGTAAGGATGGCAGATTTCGTTCCCTAAAGGACATTAGGGAACCAGATGTTGTTACAACAATTGACAATGGTTTTGTGGTCACCATTAGACTAGCTTTTAATTCCAGATTTATTAATTGAATTTAAATTCCATCAGCTGCCATGTTGGGATTTGAACCCATGTCCCTAGAGCATTAGTCTGAATTTAAATTCAATTAATAAAAAGTCTGCAATTGTAAGTTAGTTTCAGTGACCATGAAACTATCATTGTTATCTAAGCCAGACCTGCTGAGTTTTTCCAGGTATTTTTATTTTTGTTTTGGATTTCCAGCATCCGCAGTTTTTTGCTTTTATGAAACTATCATTGATTCATCTGGTTCACTTTAGGGAAGGAAATCTGCCATCCTTACCTGGGCTGGTCTACATGTGACTCCAGACCCACAGGTTGACTCTTAACTTCCCTCTGAAATGGCCTGATAAGCCACTCAGTTTCGGGGCAATTAGTGATGGGCAACAAATGCAGGCCTTGCCAGTAATGCCCGCATCCCAAGAATAAATTTAAACAAAAGGACCATTCTCAATGAAGATCTTGACTCCAAGGGCAGTATATTCTCTAGTTCCTGGCATCATTCCATTAGCAAAGAGCCCTTCCAAATTGTCTCCAATCACAATTATAACCTGTTCAGGTGTAATTTTGAATATGTTTTATTTGGGAACCTGAGCCCACATTAAGAAGGTGAATTTTGCAGTTTGTTACTTTCCTTCTTATCTGCCAAATGTTCTCTCCTCTTCTCTTGAATGTTCTTGCTCATGCTGGAATGTAGACCCTCTACATTGTCCCTCTGACCAAGTGACCATTCCTCAATATGAATTTTTACTGTAAGTGCCAATTCTATGGGCCATGAGCTGCATCCTGTCTTTGCCCATTAGGCCTTTGTTCTCTTCGCCTCCCCAACACTCTCCAAATCGCCAGCTCAGAGGCACTGAGGTCAACTGTAGCTCCTTTTGTCATCTCAATTGATAGTAGCTAACTCCACATACAGCTTGAATCAAACCGGGAACTTGCTGATCTCAAATAGTTGCCATTCTAACCCAACAATCAGCAAGAAAAAGAATGGAGGGGAATAAGAACTGCTCGGAAAACTCATTCATTAATCATCTAATTTTCTGTATAGTGAAGAATACATCACCCACACAGTATGACAGTCCTTACACTACAAGTTCCATTAACGGAATGACAAACCTAATGCATAAGAAGCTGCAGACAAGAACACAAGCCTGTTTCTTGAAACACTTTGTTCCAAATTGAAAAAAGTATAAACCAGCATTAGTGCCCTGGAAAGCCTGTATCTACCCACTCAACAGTGAATTATTTTATATATAAAAGCACTGCAACTATGACCAGCTTGTCTAGTGTCTAAGGAAATCATGATCAGAACTATCCAGTGTGCTGGTCAGACCGCAGACCAAGGACCACCTACCGTTCTGGTCACTGGGACACAAGCGACACATTTGAAGCAGAGCGTAGAAGAGTCACAAGGCTTTGCCCCAGTGTCAGAGGCTGAGTTAGGAGAAAGTCTGGGGTTTATTGGGCTTTGCAGCCTGAAACAAAGGTGTTACATTACAACAGCAACTAGACTTCAGAAGTACATTATTGGCTGTAAATTGCGTTGGGATGTCCTGTCATCATGAAAGGTGCCATAAAAATTCAAGTCTTTCTTTTGAATGAACTGGGCCCAATAAGTTTGAAGCGGGGCTGGACTTTGGAAGGACTCCCAGCGAAGGCCAACAACAAACAGACTATTTTACAGCAAACTAGGTCTATTTACTCAGCCAACTGAGTCTACTTAAGCAGCACACTAAAAACGAAATGTCCGCAGGGTTAATTTAAAGAGTCTCCATAAACTGCAGCAAACAGAACTCATGCCTGAAATTACAGCTATGGGTTGGAATTTATGGCCCCCTGTTTTCAGTAGTGGGTGGGTAAGTGGCCCACTTAATGGCCACTTAAGGCCCTCGATCTATCTCCATTGCCATAATGCACTGAGCAGTGGGCGGTGGGCGAGAGTGCAAAGGCTGTTTTTTCACCCAAGTTGGTGAAAAGGTGGGAAGGGGGCAGGGGAGTGGCCTGTGCGCATCTGGTGCCGCCCTCCTCAGATCATACCCGCCTTTGTGCCTCCCCGACTGGCCTCCAAAAACCGCCCCCAAAACCCCCACCCCAGGGTGCTCAGTCCCTCCCCACCAAAAAAGGCCTGACTCACTTATCTCCAGTATCCATGACACTTCTTCCCAGGGCCTCCTTACAGTCTCAGCACTGCCCAACACTCTCTTCAGGTACAGGGACTGCAGGAGTTGTTGGCCATTTCAAGGGCGGGACTTCCTTCCACTGAGGGGGGCCCTTTTTATGATTGTATTTATGCAGTAAGTGGAGGATAGTTACATACAAATAGTGTGCGTAAAATCAAACCTCAGCCACTTATAGCAGTCCAGCTCCCAGGCGTGACCGATGCGGGGTGCGATTACCCAGTCATCTCCAATTTGGCCAGGAACAGTGATATTACGATACACAGCCAAGAGCAGGAGCTGTGTTCTCCTGAATTCTCTGCATACACTAATTGACTCCCATCCCTATGCTTTCACTGTTATTTTAACATTGCATTTATTCTCTTTCCTTGTGTTCAGTTTCTTTACACTCAAATCTGATCCTCTTATTCATATCTCGTGGGTATAGAAGCTTTCAGATATCCAAGCATTATGACTCTTAATCCCCTGTAGTTAGTGCAGTTTTGATTGCCAAAAGCTTCAACTCCTATCGGGTATATCTTGGGAATTAGTGATGATGAAGTGTTGTGTGTGGATGTAATCCTGAAGTCTCCCAGAGGAAAAACAACTATTACTGTTTAATAAGAAGTATTACAACTGGGAGAGTGTTCTTGTAAGCGTTAGGACTTAGAGACATTGTGGGTCGGCTTTTTGCGACTGAGACGGGTAGCTCAAGTTCGGAAATTTCCCAACTCGGCAGACCTGCCTCAGTTTAAAGGGCCCTGTCAGACATAATTTTCGCTCCAGGGAGCTGGAGACAGGACCCCAGTAGCAGATGCTAGCTAGCCATGGTGGCAGGCGAATGCCAAGATGGGCTGGTTAGGAGGTCCATCTTGGTTCACTGGGACTCTCTCCCAGTTGTTTTAATGAGTTTTAGGCCCTCTAGCCCTCACCCTCACTCCCCATATCACCGGCCATGCCCCCTCATACGCCCCATGCCACCTTCATAGCCACTCACCCTGTATCCACCACAGGCAGACCTCAGGAGCCATGTGGAGATGATAAAGTTTCCAAAAATCTAATACAGCAATTGCTATTGGAAGAAAACTACCATTCATGAAACACATTCAAAGCTTTTAAATCTCCTCAAATGGTTAATCTCTTATAAAAACAAACTTCCACTCAGACCCCACATCAAAGACAGCTAACCCCTTAATAGCCTCTTTAACCTGTCAATCTAATTATGAACTCAGAAATTTTTGCTGAGATATTTGTAGCCCTGAAACTCAGCCAAGCATCTTTAATGGCATAATTATAGCCTTGGGAAATGTCAATGAAGAACTCCACTGAAACTGCATAAACAGATGGCAATGTTTCTTTCTAACCTACACCAAATGGTCTGTCAATTAAAGCAGTCCAGCAGAGGGATTTTTAAAAAATTCTCACAGACAGCTTAAACCTTTTTTATGTTTAAGGAGTGGAGTATTTAAATAAGTTTCAGATCAGGACACCTAAACAGACCTTACCCACCCTTCAAGATCGTTTTTTCACTACTCCATCAATTTGTGACTCCCACACTTCAGGCGTAACCTGCAGCCCTGGTAACAGTCAAAATGGGGTCTATTTGAACTCAGCACTGAGTTCAAATGGCCCTGCTAAGTTCAGATTTCCTACTAATAAAAACAAAAAACTACTGCGGATGCTGGAAATCCAAAACAAAAACAGAATTACCTGGAAAAACTCAGCAGGTCTGGCAGCATCGGTGGTGCTTCCAGACCTGCTGAGTTTTTCCAGGTAATTCTGTTTTTGTTTCATATTTCCTACTGTGTGATTCACACCCTGTTCCCTTATCCCTGTCAGCAAGACATGGATCTCCCAGAAATGAGGGCAGGACTTCTGCAACTGGGTCCTGCCGGCCATTTTTAAAGGTCCTCAGAGAAACCGGCCCTGTGACAGCACAGCGAGCAAAGAACGAATTACAGGAACTATAACGTGGAATACGGCATTGGAACATCAAGCTGTCTTTTCTCTCATCCATCAAAAATAATGAGGCCACTTGGCCTCTGCTACATCCAGCGAATGGAATGGAAACATTGGCCCAGGCAGAGTTCCCATTTCCTGAATCCTCTGCAGTGATGCCCTGCCTGTTGAGTTGAAATAGGGCCAATCACAACTGTGGGCCCCTCCTGGGTTGAACAGCCTGCTATCAGCTCATAAACAAAGAATGAATGAGTTACAAGAGGGCTGACAATACCCCAGTAAGAAGAAAGGCTCGCATTTATCCAGTGCTTTGTTACAAGGATGTCTCAAAGCACTTTACAGCCTCTGAAGCACTTTTGACTGGGTTGGGTTCAGATATGTGGCACTGGTGGCATCAGGGGAGTCTGCTCGGTAATGTCAGGGTGGGTAGTGTGCCTTCTCTAGCAGCTGGTCAGCTATTTGGGAGTGCCAGGTCTGGCATCTACCAGGTGACTTGAGACCTTAAGAACATGTGGGTTGTCTCTGAATGTGGTCACTGTAGCAGCCAATTTTCATTCAGCAAGCTCACAATAATAGCAATGCAATGCTGACCAGATAATATACGAGCAAGGAGCAGGAGTTAGCCATTCAGCCCCTCGAGCCCACTCCACCATTTAATAAGATCATGGCTGACCTGATAGTAATCTCAAATCTGCATTCCCCCCACCCCACCCCGATAACCTTGCTTACCAAGAATGTATCCACCTCTGCTTAAAAATATTCAAAGACTCTGTTTCCACTGCCTTTTCAGGAAGAGAGTTCCAAAGACTCACGACCCTCTGAGAGAAAATTCTTTGCCTCATCTCCATTTTAAATGGGCGACTCCTTATTTTTAAACAATGACCCCTAGTTCTGCTTTTGAGTGTTGGTTGAGGGGAAAAAATTGGGCAGGGCACCAAGGATAACTCCCCTGCTCTTCTTCAGTATATTGCCATGGGATCTTTTAAGTCCACCTGGAAGGTTTAGTGTCTCAGCCAAACAACAGCACCTCCAACAGTATAATACTGAAGTACCTACCATTGAGAGCTTTGTGTTCAAGCCTCTGGAGTGCAACTTGAACCCACAACCTTTTGACTCAGAGCCTGAGCCACAGCTGACACTAGCCAGAAGAAAGGCCACTAGGGTAGAAAATGGGATATGTAGTAAAGCAGAGACAGAGAACAGGGAAATGACAACAACCTAAGGCAGAGCTATTTTTGAAGACACATTCAGGGTTTACATTGCTTTCACTGAGGAAGATAGGCTGGGTATGACTCTCTCAGTGTCTGCAATCTCAAATGACCTCATTCAACATACCAAAATAATTCTCACCCTGTCCGCAACAAATAGATCCTAAACAACATAAATCATTATTCAGCTAGCTTGCAAAACAAAAGATAGATTCCAGGAAGATATTAGCTGCGATGTTGCTGCCAAATCTCATGGGAGCTGTAGAAAGGCCTGACTGAGGTCAGTCCTGACGTCTGCAATCTGCTTTCAGTCTTAAAAATCTCAGTTAATACTGTATTGGTGTTTGAATAATAAAATGCATGTTTTGCACTGCTAACCAGGCGCTAATCCAATGCACTGCTAACCAGGCGCTAATCCATGACACTACTAACCAGGCGCTAATCCATGACACTGCTAACCAGGCGCTAATCCATGACACACACAATTTTCTTTAGTAAACTTTGATTCCCTTTCCAAAGAATGAAAGATTTCTTAAAGGGACCATGCACCAAAATGGAGTCAGCCTGATGTGGCTGGCTGTAAATTAATTTTGGACGCTCCAAAAGACATCATAGAAATGCAGAGTTTCTTTCCTTGTTATTACAATATACATGTGTGCAGACACTTACCAAAAATCAAAATTTCTAATAATGACTGTTAAAGGTGTAAATATGCTCTGAACCCATCTCCAAATGATGTTAGATCCACACTATCAGGAGCTCTAACATACTCCAGGAGGCAAGAAATTTACATTTTTTCTTTTAATTCCGCATGTTGTGGGTGAAACCAGTGAGACCATGATTACTGAGCTGGGTGAGTTCCTGAGAAAGGCAGACAAATTCGCATGTAGGTATATAGCACATGGGGGACAAGTGGCCACAGTCTCCTAAAGCCTTTTCGATTGGTTATGCACTTTGGAGAGGAATTATCCAGACTTTTATTTTCCAAAAATGGCCATGGGTTTTTGCTTTTCCCAGGGGATTGCATGGGGGAATTGGGGGAGGGGAGGGGAGGGTGGGTGTCAGGGAGGGGAGGAAGGATGGAACAGTGTGCAGAAGTTATGCCGTGCCAGGATAGAGCGGATAGGACCCACTGGTCTGTTAACTGCCCTTTTTGGAACGCCTGTGTCGAATGGCTTTGAGAAGTTAGTTACAGGCCTTCTCCTGAACTGCAGCAGTTGCTATGAAAATACTGACCCCACAGTATCCTGCAATATAAAAAAAGGCCATAAAAAAGATGGAGCACCAAAGAAAAAGCCTCCTCTGCATATCAAATCGGACACTGCAGCAACAAGGTCTGACACAAGGTCATCAGGCTGAAACATTGACGCTGTTTCTCTCTCCACAGATGCTGCGTGACCTGCTGAGTGTTTTCCAGCAATTTCTGTTTTCATCCCAGCGTTCCAGTGTCAGTGCTATTTGGTTTCTGTTTTACGGTAGTTAACAACTCCTGCTTAACAAAACCAATCCTCATTCAGAAGGACTTTGTCAGGTTTCTATGGGTTTGGTCTATTTGAATGTGACTGTATCTATTAATGTCCAGTCTTTATCTCCATCCAGCTTTGATTCACCTTGTGTTTTAATTAGGTCTCTGTACCTCATACGATGGACATTTGTCTTCACACTTCACAGCCACCTGAATGCTTAAACCTGTTGGTAGTTGAGGTTTTACACCTTTTTCCTTGAAATAGGGTCACAAAACTGGGTGAAATCAGCGGCAAGGAATTGCAGAGTGGAAAACCTTGAGTTTATAAACAAATTGGGAAGAGCAAATTAAGCACCACAAGTAAGTAATAAACACAAGATTCTTCACAACGTACCACGCTAAGACTAGGTAGCATGGATCATTAACTGAACCATTAATGTCTCCTCCCCTGTGGAACTTCATTCAGTTGCCAGTGTGTGGCACAGGATACTGAAAGTGGGCATTACATCAAAGCTGTCTGTCAGCAAAGGAAGAGTGAGTGCCCCTGTACCAACTGCACACGTCAACAGTTCGTCCAAATTTGATGTATTTTTTGCGGCGGTGTGCTTATGGTTTTGAATATTCCTCTCCTTTGCAATTCTTAACCACAATTTTCTCTATTTTTAATCTATGAACTGGGCTAACTCTGCACAAATTGACTATTTGTGAATTCACAAATAGTGTAGCCGAGGAAATGGAGAATTCTAACGAACATAAAATCACAGAGCATGGAACCAGCCATTCATCCCATTGTGCCTGTGCCAGCTCTTTGAAATAAAACTATCCAGTTAGGTCCACTCGCCTGCTCTTCCCCAAAGCTCCGCGAATGTTTTTATCCACTTACCATCCTCCGTCCTTTACTCTGTATCAGAAGTTTGTGGGTTCAAGTCCCACTCCAGCAACCTGAGTATATAATCCAGGCTGACACTCCAGTGCAGTCGTGCAGCAGCGCTGCATTGCTGGAGGTGCCACCTTTTGCATGAGGTGTGAAACTGAAGCTCTATCAGCCCTCTGGGCTGGGTGGAAAAGATCCCTTGGCACCATTTCAAAGCAATGGAGGACTCCTGTGCAATATTTATCCCTTAACCAACACCTAAAGACTCAGTTATCTGATCATTATCACAATACTGCTCATGGAACCTTGCTGTTGTGTTTCCTACATTAACAAAGACTACCCTTCAAAAGTGCTGATGAGAGATTGCTGGCTTAAAACATTAACTCTTTCTCTTCTCTTCCTGCCTCCCTACCTGCTGAATATTTCTGGCGTTCCCTGTTTTTATTTCAGACTTACAGCATCTGCAGTATTTTGCTTTTACTTCAAATGTACTTTACTGGCTGCAAATTGAGCACCTTGGGGGCGTTCTGAGGATGTGAGCGGCGCTGTAGCAATGCAAGTTCGTCCTATCGTTGGTCCAAGTAAAATCAGCCTGGGCTCCCAAAAAGAAGCCTGATGATGGTTTGAGGCACAGGCAGACAGCAGCTGCGGCCAGGGATGAAACTTGGTTGAGCGCCCCATGAACATGAAGAAGCCATCACGCAGGAAACACAAGGCATCGCTGTCCGGCTAAACTCTCAACCTCCCTCATCGCCGCTGCTTCAGATGCCAGCACAGAATCTGTCGTTTGCAAGGGCGCTGTCTGACATACTAACATGGGTAGTGCCATTCAACCCTGTGTTTTTCACGCGATATATATATATCTTGAAAATTGCCCTGGGTCAGATGACGCAGGGGGGGTGGGTGGGGGGGGGGAAGAGATGTTGGGGTGGGGTATGTACAGATAAATGGGGGTTTGTGGAGAAACACAGGATTGGGTTTACCTGCCTGCTCAGAATTTGAGCAGCCAAATATCGCCCAGAGCCCATCTCTCAGCCTCACCTCCCGGAACACAGGCGAGATCCACTTTCAGTTATTGCAAGTAGCGGGTCAAAAGGCAGCTTTAAAACTATATTAAATGTCAATATTGTTAAAGTCCTGTTCCCCTCCCTCACCCCAACCCTCCAAAAAATAAATAAAATCACCTTCTCCCGGCCACTTGCCAACCACGCCGAGGTTACAATAAACAGCATCTGGCACTTTGTGCAGCCTTTAGGCTCAATGGAAAGAGCAGAACCCGCTGGAGGTTAGCTTCTCACTCAGACACTGAGTGCTCCTTTTAATATTTACAGCAACTTTTCGGATACGTGTGTGGCCAGCGGATAGGGGACACTGACGAGCCGGCCCTTCAATGCAGAATGAAGGGAGACACACGGATATTAAAGCCGAGCTAATAAGATCTGAGGCGAATACCCGCTGCAGAGCATCTTTGCAACAACAACACAAAAAAAAAACCACAAATACACATTTCAAAATAAGACGGGGATGCGTGCTCTGTCGCCTTAAGCAGCACGTTACCCTGGGTGTTTGCAGGTTGCTGAATACAAAAATTAGCAATTTGCATTTTGCAATGGGTGAGGGAATAATAATGGAAAGAAAGAGAAATTGATAAAGGGGGAAGGGGAGAGGGGGGGAAATCTGATTGTTTCTTACCTGCCGGCTCCACGGTTTCCAGGTTGGCAAGTACTGAAGGCAAGTACAGGAGTAAGAAAGTGCTAAGTCCCATATTGCTGCCACCCCGGTTGGGAGCGCTTGGGAAGCAGCAGCCCTCTCGGAGCTGAGTGAGGGCCATGCTCAAGATCCACCTATTTCAGAGTTTTACGTTCCAAGTCCATGGAGGGATTTCTTGGAGACTTTCCGAAGCTGATGTTGCGAGTATCTCGTTGTTATGTTTATTCCTCCCCCCGCTTCTGTGGTTGCCTTTTTTTTTATATATATACAGATTATTTTTCGCCTGCCTCTCGCTGTGTTTGAACTGTGCCGAGCTTCGAGAGCACGCCACACTCTGTCAGACTCTCATCATAACACTAGCGAGACAAAGTGGGGCAGAGAGAGAGAGAGAGGGAGGGAGGGAAAGGGAGATTACACCTGATGCCAGCCAGCTAGCCCGGTTCACATCCATTTCTCAGCCAGTTCAGCAAGATTCAATCTGATTCACAAACCCACCTGTCAATCTTAACGACTGAATAATTCATTAATCGAACACAAGTCTCTTCGAACCTGCCATTTTTTTTCTCTCACGGGTATTTAATTATTTCCCCCGCCCCCCAAATGCTATAAAAGCAACCGGTCTAAAAACATTTACTTTAAATCCGATTTAGCAGCAATCACTCGCACTGCAGAATAAACACAGGGTGGCTTTAAAGCTGGGATGCTGAAATTGAGTTTTTAATATCAGGTGCATGTCCATTTGAGCTACAAACCCTTCCAAATGTATTAAAGTGCTCAGATATTTAACCTCCCATAGATCACTTAGTCCTTACTGATTAGTTTGTGCTGTGACAGAATGTGGTTTGCTGAATTCAATCCATGTTGCAGAAAGTGGGAGAATGAAAGCAGCTAACGTCCCTGCAATAAACTTAACAAAGAGTATGTCATTTTAATTGCACTGTGAAAAAAATAACACCTCTGTTCTCCAGGAATTATTCTCACAAATGGTGGCTTTTTGAGAAAAAGGTTTCCTTCCCCGTGCCCATTTTTTGCTTTCTCTATTCCCTTTTATTCAAATACCTTCATTTGAAAAAAGAACATTCATATTTCTCATCCTCAGGATGTCCCAGAGATTTTATAGCTAACGAATGTCCTGATGAAGGAGAATACAAATAGCTAGGTTCCAGAAATAGTAATGCGATAATGACAAGATAATCTGTTATAATGCCGCTGACCAGGACTCTAAGGCGATTTCTCCTGAAAATTTCAAAATAATGCCATGGGATATTTCGCCTCCACAAGAGAGGGCAGGCAGCAACCTAACATCTCATCAGAAAGATGGCACTTCCAAAAGTGCAATGCTGCCTTAGTCCTGCACTTTGTGGAACAATTCGGCAATGCATTTTTAGTGTAATTTTCTATTCTTGGAGGTATTTTTGGAGGTTAGGAATTCAATGTTCTCTACGGGAGAGATGTTGGTGAAGTGGTAATGTCACTGGACCAGTAATCCAGAGGCCCAGGCTAATGCTCTGCTGGCATGGATTTAAAACCCCAACACAGCAGCTGGTGGAATTTAAATTCAATTGGTAAAACCTGGAATTGAAAGCCAGTCTCATTAATGGTGACCCTCCCCCCCTGTGAAACTATCGTTGATGGTCATAAAAACCCACCTGGTTCATTAATGCCCTTTAGGGAAGGGAAATCTGCTGTCCTTACCCGGTCTGGCCTACCAGTCACTCCAGACCCACAGCAATGTGGTTGACCCTTAACTATCCTCCTGAAAGGCCTAGCAAGAGCAATTAGGAAAGGGCAACAAATGCAGGCCCTGCCAGTGATGCCCACACCCTATGAAAGAATTAAAAAACGCAAGCCAGCATGACCTGGGTAAAGAACGACTGCCTAACCCACCTGCACCCTGACCTAACTTGTATGTCTGACCCTTGGTTACACCCTCAGCCCCACCCAACCAATTCAGTTGAAATAATTGGTCCACATAAACACAATCTAACTATTCTTTAAACATTGCTCAAATGAGATTGCGTCGATCTGTGTTGCAATTTCATCATCAAACTTTTAATCCAGTTTTCTGCTGTTGTGTTGTGTTGCTGAAATCAGCTATATGAGTGTTGATCAATGTTAATTAACAATGATCTCATTCTGGCTACATTCGCCCAGTGACCTGTCAATTTCCTACCCTGCTCTCCCCTAGGGTAATAAATCCATAAATTGCCCATCCATGCTGAGATACAGCTTCACGTACTGGGACATAAAACCGCAGTGTGGGGTTCATCCATAATTGGGATATAGAAGGTCAGTGCCCCTCCATACTTTGGTAGAGAACCACAGCGTCCATTCAAAGTGACCGTTCTTGATATGTGAGCTTAGACAGCCTATCAGATGGAACATTGAGAAGAATCTCCAAGGTACAAGAAGTCATGAATAGTCGCATGTGAGGGGCCAGAATGAGAATCACAATCTTAGATTCATCTAAGTTGAAACTAGATAAACATGAGGGAGAAAGGAGTAAAAGGTTATGCTGATAGGGTTAGGTGGAGAAGTGTGGGAGGAGGCTACATAAATACTGGTATGGATTTGTTGGGGATATAACTTGTTTCTGTGCTGTACATTCTATGTAGGCCTGTGAAAACACAATCCAGTCCCCTCTAAAGTCCACAAGCATATACACCCAGGAGAATCGTTGGAGTGGGATCAGGAGAAAGAGGTCTTGCTAATTTCCCTCTCCCTATCCTGGGAATACAGACATCAGTTGTGCCATCCTTCATGAGATCAGCTACTTGGACGAGAAATCGAAGCTTTGGCTTTCCTGCTTTGTATTTATATGTTTGTTGTCTTTATGAGAGAATGCAGGAGGTTGTGTTGGCAGCAGGAACTAAGACTGGGACTCATTCTCTGCTTTCTTTGGACAAACTAAGATCCGACAAAGTATAGTCTGACATAACTTGGATCATGATTGAATTATTTTCATGCTGACATGAGTTTAAAAGCTTTATTAATCCACGCATGAAGATCAAAATCAAGAGGCACTAACAGTCATGGGGAGACAGCCTTCGTGAACCGTGAATGTTCACTACTAACCTCTATACAATATAAAATGTGATCTGTTATTTTTGCCCCATGTTGAGGCTGGAGCTACTTTGCACTCTCACTGTAATGGAATGAAAGTGTCCTGTGGTGTCATCCATATTTACTACATCCCAACGGAGGCACAGCCTGAGAGAGCTAGAAGGCCTCAAAGAACTTGTCCAATGTCAAGGATGTAACTTTGACTAAAGCTTTTCCTAATGCTATGGTTATAAACTGAGAGAACTCTAAAAAGCTCAGAGCAAGGGATGGAAATTTTAATAAGAGTGAGGGATTTAATACTGTAAATGCATCCATTTTGCCTTAGACGAGGTAGCATATTCCATTGAGTTCTAGGTCATGAGTTCATTGAAGCATCACCCACTTCACTGCCCTAACTTTGGCAGAAACCTCCACCATGGACATAAACTTCTAATGAAGTTATAGTGACGGAGCAGGAGAAACTCTGAGGAAATTCTCAGCCCGGGACTCAAAAGTACATGCTCTGAGGTCCAAACCTTAGCAGAGTTCATTCAAGCTTTTACCTTTTGGAGGTGGATATCGGGATAGAAACTCATCCTCATTGCTTTAGTTTCCTGAGTGGCAAATAGGGGTAAATGGAACCAATTTCAGTCACATCTAATCAGCACCCTTTTCCAGGTAGTCTGATAGGATTTATCCATATCCCATGGGGGTTTTAAACATCAAACAAGGGCTTGAGGCTGTTGCTTTTGGTTTTGCAAGAATAGCCTGAAGTCAAATTAGGAAAGCAACCACACATTATGTGGCTTGTATTGGCTGCAGATAGTTTGGTTGCTATGAGCATTGTCAGAGAAACATAAGCAATGGAAATGGTGTAAAATCTAACCCATTTCTGAAACTTAAAACTAAACTACTGTATGACCCATAGCAGGTGCAGCTGTATAACTTATATTGTGAGAGTTTCTAGTCCACAAGCTGGCAAAAAAAAAGCCCAGCAAAGAGAGAAGTCTAGAGAAATTGTCAAGAGCACTGTAGGATGCAAGGACAGTTATAAAAAAGACTGAGTTTGGTGATGCCTCAACTACAAAAGGCACACTTTCTGCACCTGTAGTTGCAGTGCTTGTGATGTCAAAGCCAGCGATAGCCAGAGACTGGAGCACTGCGTGGCACAGAGTGCAGGAGAGGGGCGGTGGGAGCGCAGGAGAGGGGGAGAGCGAGAGTTGGCAGAGGGGGACAGGCAGCATCAAACAGGATGGCTCCCTAAGTGGCAGACAGTGGCCAACACACTGATACCCAGAGCTTGAGAGTGCAGTTGAGAGTGAAGGGCCAGTATTTGCCCGTGTGCAATGGCATCACCACATGCAGGTGCAAACCTGTACTGGCACTCGTTGATGGGCGCACACTAATAACGTCAACTGTGCACTTGCCTAAAGACGTTTAGAATCAGGAGTTACAGTGGACATGGGAAAAAATGCTGTTTGGCTGATAGTCAAGAATCATCAGGTCAGTTTGAATTCCAATTGGCCGTGTGAAGGCTAGGTATAGCAAGGATGGACATTTTGGGTGGCCAGTGGCAAGACTGTGGGATGGGGTGGTTGGAGGCAGAAGGTCATGTGACGAAACTCCCAGGAATATGACCAACCAGAGTCCCCTAGTCATACGCACTTACGGATGACATTTTGGATGCTGTGCCTCTTCCAGGCATTAAATCAGCCAATCAGATTTGAGCTGTTAGTGTTAAAGCTACTGTTTTATGAAATTGGGAGAAAATTTGAGGGGAAATTATTTTTGTACAAAGAAGATTTGCATGATCGTAACTATGAGATTGAGGCAATTGCTATGTAAGAAAAACACAGATAAAACTTACCAACCAGGTATCTCAACTAGGAATAGGTAAATGAATGGAAACACACAGTTTTTATATATATATATATATATATATAATATATATATAGATTGATTGGATTGTTTGTTAATGCAACTTTGATTTAAAAAGCAAGAAGGATGATATAATGCCTGAAGAAGAACTATTTCTGTCAGCATTAGTATCAATTAGAAAAAGCTGAATTAAAAAAAACCCTCAACCTCTCCAAAGTATCCCTTTCATACATAATATACTGTAACCCATCTGTTCTGACAAAGTTTCAGCATATCAACAGCAGACTGATTGAGTATTACTGGCTGACAGTTTGACGGAGGGGGTTAAAGCCGCAATTTGCAGTTCAAGGAAGTTGAGTTTGAAAAGGATGCATTCTCAGCATTTACTCGGAACATCTCACAACTCTAAAGGCAATCTTGTCACTCAGATTTCTTCAGGTTCAAAGGATGACTTGAACTTTGCTGTTTATGTCACATGCACAAAAAGAGCAGGCAAACTGGAATGACCACCCTTAAGAAGTAGGGATACAGTTCTGATGGAAGGTCACAACCTGAAACTTTAACCCTGTTTCTCTCTCCACAGATGCTGCCAGACCTGCTGAGTATTTCCAGCGTTTTCTGTCTTTACTTCAGATTTCCAGAATCCGCAGTATTTTGCTTTTGGATACAGTTACGTTGGTTTGATCAGCACAACCTAGGAGAAGTCAGCCAAACCAGAGTAAACAATCAGTGAATTTTAAATGTAAGTTACGCCAAGCGTAAATTGACCTTTAATGCTGGTTTAAAAATAATTTCCCCTGACCCTGGTCCCAGCTCACCCTCCCAGATCAATATATTGAGGATGGCAAGTTCCCACAATTAGTGGCTGTTAAAGGAGATTCTCCAAATTGAGCTTGTTTTCTTAAGCATATAGGTTTAGGAGTGGCATGTTTTAGAAGTTTTTTGCATAATTAACAAATACTTAAATTGCTAAGAAACAGACTAGTGTACACCGATGAGACAAGTGATTCAGTACAGTTTGTTTTTAAGTTATTTTTAGTGATTTAAAATCAGGTTAGTCAAATGTGGACCAGACGCTCTCATTAAAATGCTCATTTTTTTGTGATAAACCCATCTCCAGTTCTATTAATAAACTGAACAGGTTACCACTCTTAATTACATCAATTAATATTTTTTTTAAGCAATGAAGAAAATTTTTGTTCTATTACACTGATCATTCTGGTTCATGGAAGATTTTATATTTGAGGTTGTGCAAATAAATTTGAGGGCAAACTTGAACTATAACTTAACCAGTGCAAATTTCAACCACAATTTGCACCCAATTTTGCAATTGCACCCAAAGTGCAAACTTACAAGTAAGAATTTGAGACCTTCATTCAGTCTGGGGGCAGAAATTAAAGTCTCTAGTGACTAAGTGGGGCCTCCCTCCCTTCTACAAGGCAAACTGTCTCTCCGATGGGACATTGAACCAAGGCCCCATCTCTTCTTCCTCTCCTCCACTGTTTCCAATCTTACCGCTCTACGGACATTTTAGTTTCCTTTCTCTAAGGGAGTGGGGTGGGGAGGAGGGGGCTAAATTCTTAATGGATTTGTCAATCAAACAGAGCTGGTGATCTGTGGGATGGCCTGTGTCTGTCAACTATCTACTGCAATTACACTTGTTGGTTTTACTTTGCCTAGTATGATGTTCCAGCTGATTCTCTGTAAGCAGCAGCACAGGAAATTTGCTAGGAGTAAATAACAAATAAATTAATGTTTTATACCTCAGTATGATATACAGAATCATAAAAGGAGTGCTTTATCTATATTACTACCCTTGAACTATGATTTATGGTAGTGCCTATAACCTTTGATATAGTTCTGTCTTGTAACACAGTCTTTAAATTATACTGTAAATAACAAATTCTACTCTTGATTATGCTACAAAGGTGCAGCCTTGGTTCAGTTAGCAGCCTCCTCACCTCTTAGTCAGCAGGTCAAGGCCCATTCCAGAGACGGTACCACATCATGTAGGCTGAGACATCAGTGCAGCACTGAGGGAGTCCAGCCCTGTCAGATGGACAGTACTAAGGGAGCACTGCACTGTTGGAGGGGTCATCCTGAGGGAATGCAGCACTGTCAGAGGGGCTGTACTGAGGGAGAGCTGAACTGAAGGAGGGACAGTACTGAGGGAGCACGGCACTGTCGAGGGGCAGTACCCAAGGAGCGCTGCACTGCCGAGGGGCAGTACTCAGGGAGCGCTGCACTGTCAAAGGCGCTGTCTTTTAGATCAGATGCCAAACAAAGGCCATCTCTTTCTGTCCTCCACGATGGGCATAAAAGAGAGCAGTTTATATGGTGTCCTGGGCAATATTCATCCCTCAAGCAACACCATCAGAAATGGATGGTGGAGTCTGAGTTAATTCCTTGCTCCTTTCCGCAACTCTTGGTTGTCCCACTCAAGTTTCTGATTGTACAGAAGCAGGCAGCTATTTCACCAGTACCTGTGACACTTTCATTTGGTGGAACTAGCATTTGGGATACAGGCGGTGAGTGATCTGAGACATGACGCATGGTGATTGTAGCATGCTTGGACGCAACAAATGCTTTTGGACCTGTGGTTCCCAAAGCTCTCCGCCACTGTTGGGTTTTCCTTGGCTCATATCTGGGTATATTATGAACTAATTAATAGAGATGGATTGGTATGATTAATCATCATGTGAATACCAGGGATGGTATGCTAGATGGACCTTGGACCTTCCTCATCTGCTCCAATGAGGACCATCTTCCATCCCCCCAGGGCAAGCAGGGACACCCTCCTCCTTTCCACTTCCCATTGGGGAACACTTGAAGAAGAATATTTTAAAAATTCAGAGGGGCATAGGAACATAGGAGCAGGAGTAGGCCATTCAGCCCAATGAGCCTGCTCCACCATTCAGTTAGATCATGGCTGATCATCTACCTCAACACCACTTTTCTGTGTTATCCCCATATCCCTTGATGTCATTAGTCTCCAGAATTCTATTGATTTCAGTCTTGAACATGCTCGATGATTGAGCCCTTTGGGGTAGAGAATTCCAAAGATTCACTACCCTCTGAGTGAAGAAATTCCTCCTCATCTCAGTGTTAAAGCGCCTAACCCTTATTCTAAGATTATGGGCAGGATTTTCTGCACCCCCCCCGCCATCGGGATTGTCCGGTCCCACCGAAAGCCAATGGGATTCTGGCTGGGTCGCCACCTCACCTGTGGTGGGTCCCACCCGCAACAGGGCCAGAAAATCCAGGCCTATATCCCCTGGTTCTAGACTCACCAGCCAGGGGAAAGATCCTATCTACATCCACCCTGTCATGTCCTGTAAGAAATTTCTAAGTTTCAATAAGATCACCTCTCATTCTTCAAAGCTCTGCAGAATACAGACCCAGTTTTGTCAATCTCTCCTCATAAGACAATCCCACTATCCTAGGATTAGTCTGGTGAACCTTTGCTGCACTCCCTCTATCGCAAATATATCCTTTCTTAGATAAGGAGACCAAAACTTACACAATGCTCCATGTGTGGTCTCACCAAGGTTCTATGCAATTGCAGCAAGACATCTTTACTCCTGGACTCAAATCCCCTTGTGGTGAAGGCCAACATACCATTTGTCTTCCTAATTGCTTGCTGCACCTGGTTTTAGCGACTCATGAACAAGGACACCCAGGTCAACACAATGTCCAGGGAATTAATCAACCTTCAATCCAGTTAACTTTTCCAAGTATTACCTCTTTACTGATATTAATTTCTTTCAGTGCCCCAATTTCACAAGCCCCTTTGTTCCTGAGAATTTCAGAGTATCACAGTATCTTTACAGTACAGAAGGAGGCCATTCAGCCCTTCAAGCCTGCACTGGCTCTCTGAAAGGGCATTCCACCTAGTCTCACTCCCTTGCCTTATTCCTGTAACCCTGCACATTCTCTCTTTTCAGGAAGCAATCCGATTCCCTTTCGAATACCTCGGTTGAACCTGCCTCCACCACCCTCTCAGGAAGTTTGTTCCAGACTCCAACCACCCTCTGGGTGAAAAATGTTTCCTCACATCACATTTACTCCTTTTGCCAATTATTTTGAATCTGTGCCCTTTTGATGTTCCCATGAGTGGGAACAGTATCTCACTATTTACCCTGTCAATAGCCCTCAGGATATTGAGTACCTCCATCAAGTCTCCTCTCAGCCTTCTTTTCTCCAAGGAAAGCAGTCCCAACCTCTCCAATCTATCCTCATAGCTACAGCTCTTCATCCCAGGAATCATTCGTGTGAATCTCCTCTGTAGTCTCTCCAATGGCTTCATATCCTTCCTTAAGTATGGCGCCCAGAACTGGACGCAGTACTCCTGATGAGGCCTAACTAGTGTCTTATACAAATTCAACATCTTTACTCTTGTACTCAATGCCCCTATTAATAAAGCCTAAAACATTATATGCTTTATTAACTGCTCTCTCAACATGCCCTGCCATCTTCAATGACCTGTGTACATGTACACTGAGGTCCCTCTGTTCACCTCCTTCAGAGGCTCTCCCTTTATTTTATACTGTCTCACCATATCTTTCCTGCCAAAACGAATCACCTCATACTTCTCTGCATTGAACTTTATCTGCCACTCTCTGCCCAATTCACTAGCATGTCTATGTCCTTTTGAAGTTCAAGACTATCCCCATCACAGTTGACAACATTTCCAATCTTTGTACCATCTGTAAATTTTGAAATCAAACTTTGAAATTTCTGGGAGATTTTCTGTATCTTCCTTCATGAAGACAGACACAAAGTAATTGTTTAGTACCTCTGACATTTCCCTATTCTCCACCATAAATTTTCCTGTCTCCACCTGTAATGGGCCCACGTTTGTCTTAAATAATCTTTTCCTTTTCACATACCTGAAGAAGCTTTCACAGTCGGCCTTTATATTTCTTGCTAGCTTGCATTCACACTCTCTTTTTCCTTTCTTTATCAATGTCTTGGCTGTCCTTTGCTGGGTTCTAAATTGCTCCTTATCCTTAAGCTTACCATTTTTCTGGTGACCTTATAAACCACTTCCTTTGATCTAATGCAATCATTAACTTCTTTTGTTAGCCACTGTTGATTCACCTTTCTTGTCGGGTTATTGTGTCTTAGAGGAATGTATATTTAAATATTGCTGAAAGAAGAGACATTTTTTGTCAAAGGTTTTCATCTTGCACTTATCAGGACAATTTGCAAGGAAATACCACTGTCAGGGGGAACATGTACACAAATTGCACCTGTTTCAGCTAAACAAACTAAGTGACAGCCATTCTCTGGTTGATTCCCCAGGGCAATGCCTTGACCAATCAGGGTCAAACTGCCTGGCTTAAATTTCAAACAATGCTTGGCAGTTAACTGTCAGTCAACAACCACTGCATTCTCCATGGCAACACCTCTCCTAATCAGAGTCCACTTGCCAACCAATCAGCCCTCTCTTCTCATACAGCACAAATATGTTGCTTCCCCTGACATTGGTATCTTCTTGCGAGTTGTCCTGATGAGTGCAAGATGAAAAGCTTCAACAAAAAATGTCTCATTTTTCAGCAATACTCAAGCTGTGTACTACCAAACGACTATTTGAATGTATATTTGTTGTAGACCATGTGGCACTTCTTTAAACACTAGCTATTGCCTGTCTACCATAAAATCTTCTAGTAGCCAACTTGTTCCTCACACATTCACAGTTTCCCTTGTTCAGATTTAAGACCCTAGTTTGAGGAGGAACTATATCGCATTCAAACTTAACATGAAATTCTATCATATTATGGCCACTCTTTGCCAAAGGCTCCTTTACAGCAAGATTATTAATTAGCCCTTTCTCATTACATAACATTAAGGGCAGAATTTTGGCCTCGCTGGGCGGGCTCAGCGGGGGGTGAGCGGGAGCGGTCAGGGAACCAGCTGCCAAAATGCGCGTAGTAGCGCACAGCGCTGGCTGTGTGGCTGGGGGGGGCGGGGGGAGGAAGGTGAGCGGGCAAGTTCATGCATGTGCGCAGGTACGTGCAGGGAAAGCTCCCTGAGGCACAGAGCTCCCTCAGGGAGATGAAGATGTAAAACAAAATCAAAAATAAGGAATTTAAAAATGTCGAAAACTATGTCCCTCCACACGAGCAGGAACATGTTATCAATGAAAAGTTAACATTTTTATTTCATTTTTAATTTTGCTGTTGGAAACCTCATTCCGCCCGTGGATGAGGTTTTCTAAAAAATGCAAAGGCCGCTTGGCCTTTTCGCCTGCCCCGCCCACCGTAAGGTTGGACGGGCAGCAGAAAGTTACATTTAATTGGTACTTTAATGACCTTAATAGGCCCGTTAATTGTCGGCGGACGTGTTGCAGACTCCTGCGCGTGCCTGTCGACTGAAGTATCACGGGAGCGCGCAATGATGTTGGGACGCTCGCCCAACCTCATCGCATGTCATTTTATGCTCATTTGGGTCGGTCGCAAGCCCACCCAATGAGTTAAAAATCCTGGCCTAAATCTAAAATAGTTGGATCCCTAGTTGGTTCTTCAATGTACTGCTCCAGAAGCCCATCTCGTACACACTCCAGGAATTCATCCTCCACAGTGTTAGTGCTGATTAGATTTATGTGTAAATTGAAGTCGCCCATTATCACTGTGTTACATACATTACATGCATCTCTAATTTCCTGATTTATACCATGTCCAACATTACCACTACAGTTTGGTGGCTATAAATAACTCCCACCACTGTTTGCTGCCCCTTGCTGCTTCTTAGATCCACCCAAATTGATTCTACATCTTGATCCTTCAATCTAAGATCCTCTCTTACTAATGTACTGATCTCCTCCATTATTAATAGCACTAACCCCCCTCCTTTTCCTTTTTGCCTATCCTTCCTAAATGACGAATATCCCTTGATATTCAATTCCCAGTCTTGGTCACCCTAATTTCGCTTAGTACTTTCTTCTTCCTGTAACCAGTTTTGCTTCCCTCCAATCTGAGCTCCCTCTCAGGTTCCCATCCCCCTGCCAATGCTGCTAATGTTAAACTAAGATCACAGAAGGGGTGGGGGTTGGTTAGCTCAGGTTCGCTGGACGGGTTGTGTGTTCTTCAGAATAACACCAACAGGATAAGGTTCAATCACTTTTCCAGCTGAGGTTGAACCTGGGGCCTACCTCCTCACCCTGCCCTGTGACAAAATCACAGCATAAGCCATGGTTCAGTAACCCTTGAATAATCAAGATGCTACCTGAAGAAGAAGCTGAATCGTTGTGACAGGGGAGGGTGGTGGTTGCAGGCTACAAAGTGGGAAGATCCCAGGTATAATCTGTGTTCTTACGTAGAATTTACAGCACAGAAACTGGCTATTAGGTCATTGCTGGTGTTAATGCTCCGCATGAGTGCCCTGTCGCTCTTTTTCACCTAACCATATTACCTGCTCCCTCATGAACTTATCTAGCTTCCCCTTTAATGTGTCCATGCTATTAGCCTCAACCATTCCCTGTGGTCATCAGTTCTACATTCTAACCACTTTCTGGGTAAAAAAATTTCTCCTGAATTGCCTGTTGGACTTATTGGTGACTGTCCTATATTTATGGTCTATGGTTTTAAGCACCTGTGCAGTTAGGTGATCTCAGGGTGACAATAGGGGGGTAACAATCGGCCTCGTTAATGGGTGAATGGAAATAACTAGCCAGCGTTACTGCCCCTGAGTGTTGTCCAGTCACCCCTGCTGAAATGTGTGTGCATCTGAGGACATTGGATGAGGTTGCTCCTTGATCAAATAACTTATTGGCATGTGGACCCAGACAAGGTATTCAAGGACTGCTGGTCTCTGTTGTACCAAAGCACAGTTTGCACAGCCATTGACTGGAGGAGGGGATATGAATAGTTATAAAAGACTGCACACCATATAATGAATGAGCAAGGTAGTCCTTAGGGCCCTGTCAGTCAATTGAAAATAACATCATGGACAAACAATTCAGGCTGGAATATTGTTCCCTGCATTGGTCTCCTTCCTGAATCTTAAATGAGGGTTCATTTATGGGCCAGTATGTCAGGGGAGCTTTGCTCTGGCTCCAGCCTATAGAATAACAAAACTGGGAGTTAAGGATTTGTCCCTGAAGGGAGGAATATAAGGAACTATTCCATATTTACAGAATCTAGATAAATATGTGATGCAATATTTTGCAAAAGTTAGCATGACAAATAAACATCCCTGGATTTATGGAGTGCATGATTAAAATAGGCTAAGTTAGAAAAATATTGCAAGTTTTGCAAGAAGTCCGTGAAACTTCTGACCCAGACAAAATTGCGCTTCACAGTTTATAGGGACACATCTGTGTTACTCAGTGCACCTAACAACAAGCAAGCCCTTTTCAGTACCACTAAAATGTCCTGTTGTGTTCAGCACTGTTATACAGAGCTGTTAAACAAGAGACCAAGCTAATAAATGCTGCAAAGATTCTGGTGGTACTTATATTGCAGCTCTCTGCAATGCAAAGGTTTACTTCAAAACTGGAAGTAAATATTTTTAATAAGTGTCTGGTGTGCATGGAAAGATAGTAAACTAACCGAGTATTCGGTTTCCTGTGTGCATTCCAAAGTACGTACACATGTAGATCTACAGAAAATCAGCAGCTGGAAAATGCACTCCAGCACTGAACAAATTTTAATTTTTCTGAAATTAAATTATTGCATCAGTGAGCTGTTTGATTAAGTGCTGGCAGTGGGATAAGAGGGTAGGAACAGAATTTCCAACTTAAATGAATTTGGACCAAAAACTGCCCTCAACAGTGAGATTAAGATGAATCTGATCTTGTCACAGGCATATCTCACAAAATGGAAATTGGATACACTGCTGCTGTTTATCTGTAAGTCTGACTGACTATCTCTCTTTATCTATTGCTACCTCTGTCTATCTCTGTTTTGAATTCACTCCACATATATACATATATGCTCTTAGCTATAGAAATTACTCGATTTTAACTACGTCGGATGAAATTTCATCTCTGCTGAATTTCCTCCTGCCCCAGCAGTCTTAACTCCTTGTCTTCATTAGATTCCCTCATCCCACAGTTTTTATATAAACAGGCACATGGTTACAAAATCACTCAGTCCTTTGCCAGCTTATTTTATTTTATGTGAAATTGTGAAACATCATGTCAAAAATAAATGGAAGTAGAAGTGAAATCTTCAGAAATAATGGGTAGTGATGCCAGCTTTTGTATTTAAAAGTGAGGGAGGTGAATCTCACTAGGGCAGGAATGCTAAATGGGCAGTTTTGTAACGGCTGCCAGTTAAACCTCCCACTTGCCATTCAGTTCTAGTGAAGTCACAAGTTCCATAGCGACCCATTTTATGTTGCCGCCGGGGATAAATTTTTCATCCCAGCTCATTGTTTGAGAAGGGCAAGTGCAAACTTTGGAAGGGGGAACAAGTTCCAGAAATCTGGGGAAATCAGGAATGAAACAGCTGTCTTTTTGAGCCTTGACTTCAACACAGTGAGGCAGTCATGAATAAAGAATGGCTACTTTGAATGAAATATGGCAAGTGTCACTCATATAATTGGTGCCACAGCATCGGGCAGCATTCTTAGGAGAGGAAAGAAGTGCAAAATTGAAGAGAGGCTCTAAAATTAATGACATTTGTTATTAGGATGCTGAACTTCGGTGGTAATCTTATTAAGGGATTAAACTTAAACCCCAAGAGTGAATCTGAAATAGTTTGTAATTTATTATCTGAACCACAATGCTAGGTTAGTGTCTTGTAAATATTACTTGATTTTTTTTTGGATCCACATATACTTTTGCAAGTGATTTTTTTTGAGGTCTCCCCCCTGTTCTGGCACAGGATGTCCACTTAGACACAAACTGCTAGCATGTTGACATTAATTGACATGCAATATGATTCGGCCCAGACAATTATTGATGGCATAATTCTCACTGTGAATAAATAGAGTTAGTTTGCAATGTTAGTCAGCTGTTGGACCACACAACTGGACCACACACACGAAGGATCAAAATGGTCCAAACCAGGCAAACTTACAGTATAATAAAATTGAAAGTTGACACATGCTCTGCCACGAGATGTCACAAGCATTGTTATTGAATGTGTATTAAGTGCAACAATGACATCCTGACTGGCTTGTTTGAATTTATTTTGTTCCTTAGATAGCCGAGTATAGAGACATCAGTTGTGACGGTACAGAGTCAGGTCTTTAATGAGCTCATGTTACATAATCCAACAAGAGTACTCAAATACATCACACTACACAATCCAATATGTATATGAGCCTTTATTGAGCTCACAATTCACTATGAGAACTCACAATCCAGTATGACTACAACATACAATGGTTTACTCAAAACACTTTTAAAAAGTCTACCTTGATCTCTACATTTCATGCATAGTATCACTAAATCATAATGCATTAAATGACTCACAAAGTGTTATCAGGAATAACAACATCAAGCCAAGAAGATGCACATAGTCCATCTCAACCTCTCCTAATCATTCTGTTACCATAGATAGGTGGTCCTCTTCCAGTCACTTTATTATTCTAAACACCATGACCAGATCAACATCTCCCAGACCATCAAGATATGGATGAATGACATTTACACATTCCTTCAATTCCTCATCCTTGCCTTAAGCTTGCTTCACCATGCAGCACAGTTCAGGGGAAAGATACCTTAACTCATCGCTGACCTCACAAAGGACCAATACATTCCTGCAATTTTCACCTAACCCGTCCAGTAGCAGTCTGGCAGGATTTGGTTATTTGATTATTTTACACCCTGCCTAATATTTACCTTCCATTGATATTGATTGCTTCCACATCTTCTCCATCGCAACTTCTTGGTCTTAGTCTCTTGTGCATTAACATAGCAATAAAAACACAAGTATCCAAGTGGATTAATCAGTAAGTTACCTGGTTAAATGAGACCCTATTGAAGTCCAATATCAATTTCCGGAAAACTGGATATGAAATTCTTTGCTTTAATTCTTTGCTTATCGAGGGATGGCTACAATATGTTGTACATGAGAAATTTATTAATTTCGGTTTAAGCAGTATTTTGGCATAATGCTGAACTCTAACTTCACAACTAACGACACAATTACATGCTAATTCCTTTGTGTTAAAAGTATAATGATGACTCCCTATATATAAATGAATAATCTTTTGATTATAATTTGAATGGAACCTTAGCAATTCTTTGAAGTGAACTATTATCAAAGCGAGTGAAATTATTTGAGCAATAAGCAGTCTTTAAGTATGAAAATATGCTCAGAATTAACTGTAGGACCCATGGAAACTCTTCCATTTGATAACACTGGTTCCCTGACTGACGCGGTACTCACTGAATAATTCCATATTCAGTCCTTCATGATCCTCCCCGTCCTTTGTTTATTTCCTGCAGCATAATTTTTTTTCATCAAAGGGATAACTGAATAACAGTTATGAAGAAAGAAAGTATCTAAAAAAAAAGCTGCAATCTTTTGCAGACATAACAAAAGGCACAGCTAGGTTGGAAATTGAGGTAAGGAATTAGTTTTCATTGGAGAAATAGAAAAATCTTGTCACTTGACCTGAAATGATCTTATTTTACAAGATTGGGGAAGTAATTAATGAAGCAATCAAGCTGTCGCTGATACAGGCTCTAAAAATAGAAGGAGCAATGTTAGGGCATTGGGTTTAGTGACTCTTGTTCCTGGGATATAGTTTACAGAAACCAGCGCAGGGAAAATAACCAATACACATGACCCTGAAACAACCTTGAGTTTAAATCACTCAAAATAACATAAAAGGGAAGTGACAATTATGCCATTATTAATATCTCTTCCATCTTGATGAACTGATAATTCTGCATCTCATGGCAATTAATTTTCTGTAATTAGATGGTCTGAATAGCTAATGCAATGTTTGAGGTGATACAGTTTTTGATTCTGATAGAACCTGACTGATCCCACAATATAGGAATTGGATTGTACTCATGAACTGTGTAATCAACACTTAAAAATGTTCATCTAGAAAAGACTTACTCCTGCATAGAGTTTTTTTTTACCCAAACAGATAATTAAATCTCATTTGCCAATTAACATCGGATTTATAAAGGCTATTAATCATGCACCTTGTGCCAAAGCCAAGCACTTTTTTGCTCGAGGGCCAATCTCAGGAATGTTCCAATAATCTGCAATCAGAGGTGATGGAGTTTTTATATCTGGTGAATTGATTTCAGGCATATGGGATCTTGGGCTTAATAAAGAGAGGCAAAGGGTACAGAATCCAGGAAGTTATGCTAAACCTATATAAAATACCAGATCAGCTCCAGCTGGAGTACTGTGTCCATTTCTGGGCACCACAATTTAGGAAAGGCATGAAGGCTTTGGACAGGTACAGAAGAGATTTACCAGACTGGCTCCAAGGAGAGACTTGCAAAGCTGAGATTATTTTTTCCTTAGAGCAGAGAAGGCTAGAGGACGTTTAAATAAAGACATACAATCATTAAGGGTTTAGAGAGTAAGTAAAGAGAAACTCTTTCCAATGATTGACCATCCAGGACAAAGCAGCCCATTTGACTGGCACCACTTTCAACATACACTCCTTCCACCACTGACATGCAGTGGCAGCATCTACATCTACAAGATGCAGTGCAGAAACTCTTCAAGGCTCCTTCGACAGCACCTTCCAAACCGGTGGCCTCCATCACTTAAAAGGACAAGGGCAGTAGATGCATGGGAACACCACCACCTGCAAGTTTCCCATCAAACCACACACCATCCTGACTTGGAATTATATTGCCGTTCCTTCACTGTCGCTGGGTAAAAATCCTGGACCAGCCTTCCTGACAGCACACTGGGTATTGATGAATAAAAGAGAAATTTTTTGTAGCAGCTTTTCATCTTTCAATCATCAGGGCAACTTGCAAGAATTCCAAATGTAAGGGGAACAACAATTTATACTATATGAGAAGAGAGTGTTGAGCAAATGGCTGTCACCTATTTTGTTTAGTTGAAACGGGTGCAATATATGTACATGTTATTCTTTTCTGCGTAGTAAAGCGCCCTGTGTATTAATATATGTAGCTTCCAGTACATCCAAATGTGCCACACCGCTAACAGGTGAAGCTAGGTGTAATGCTGCTGCTGTGCAGTAGTAACACGAGTGGTACTCGCCACCAACAGGATGCTGCTGTCAAATCAAAAAAAAGTTCTGCCTATCACACAAATGGGTAATATGGTATATGAATTTCAGTGCCAGTGTGATGCCAGGTATGTAGGCCGTACATCCCAAAGCCTGGCGAATCATATCAAACAGCAGGTCCCAGCTGCAGTTCAGTACAGACTGTATCCAAACAGCCTGTGCTTGCAAAACTCAAAACACAGTGTCCAACATTAGATGTGATTCCGCGATTGGACAACATTTGCTAAATAACCCTCGGTGTGCCAAGAATTATGCTGACAAACAATTTAAGATTGTCAGTTAGGCCTGCAATGTGGTCCATTTGTGTGTACTGGAAGCTACACATATTAATACACGGGGCCCTGTTCTTTGCAGACAGAAAGAACATGTACACACATTTAACATTGAGTTCAACAACTTCAGATCATGAACTCTCCCCTCCATCCCCACCCCCTTTCCGATCCCCCTTTTTCCAATAATTTATATTTTTAAAATATATTTTTCTTTTCCCACCTATTTCCATTATTTTTTAATGTTTTTCCATCCATTGTTTCATCTCCACCTTTTAGCCTATTTCAATCCCTTCCCCCTAACCCACCCCCACTAGGGCTATCTGTTACTTGCTCGTCCTGCTTTCTATCCTTAATGTCACCATTAGCACATTCCTTAGCTAATATCACCACAATCAACACCCCTTTGTCCTCTTGTCTATGACATCTTTGGCAATCTCTCCTTTGCCTCCACCTATCACTGGCCCTCTATCCAGCTCTACCTGTCCCACCCCCCTCAACCAGCTTATATTTCACCTCATTTCTATATTCCCTCAGTTCTGATGAAGAGTCATACGGACTCGAAAAGTTAACTGTGTTCCTCTCCGCAGATGCTGTCAGACCTACTGAGTTTTTCCAGCTATTTTTATTTTTTATTTTTGTACACATACTGCACCTGTTTCAGCTAAACACAATAAGTGACAGCCATTTGCTGGTTCACTTCTCAGGGCTAAGCCTTGACCAATCAGAGTTAAGCTGCCTGGTTTAAATCTCAAACAATGCTTGGCAATGGAATGTCTGTCACCATTAACTGGTGCATTCTCCATGGCAATGCCCCTACCAATCAGAGTCCACTGCCAACCAATCAGCATTCTCTTCTCATATAGTATAAATTGTTGTTCCCTTTATATTTGGTATTCTTGCGAATTATCCTGATGAGTGCAAGATGAAAAGCTTCAACAAAAAATGTCTCTTTCTTTTCAGCAATACTCAAGGTCTGTACTACCAAATGACTATTAGCACTGTGGTTGTTCATACAACACATGGACTGCAGCGGTTCAAGAAGGAAGCACACCAAGACAATTCTCAGGGACAACTAAAGATCGGCAATAAATGCTGGCCTGGCCAGCGATGCCCACATCCCCATGAACGAATTACAAAAAACAGGTGCCGATTTAAGGTGATTGGCAAAAGAACCAGAGACGTCATGAGGAAAAGCCCTTTTACTCAAGGAGTGGTTAGGATTTGGAATGCACTGCCTGGTGGGGTGGTGGATGCAGATTCAATAGCAGCCTTCAAAAGGGAATTGGATAAATAGCTGAAGGCAAAACAATTACGGGGATATAGGGAAAGAGCACAGGGACTATATTGCTTTCCAAACGGCCTGGTGCCGACACAACGGGAGGAATGGTGTGCTTCTGTGCTGTACTATTCTATGATTGCAATATAGTCAGGTAGCAAGTGGAGGTGCAATGCTCACAACCAAAGGAAAAATAATTATGCTTTCTGTTGTGTGAATCCTGACCTTTCACTTAGACCATGAATGAGACAAGATTCTATCAGTCAATACACTTGAAGATCATGGTTGCATTCCAGATGAGAAATGCTCAGTATTGAAAGGCAGTATTAATATTAAAGTAGAGAGTAATTGATATTGATAGGAGTCCAGGTTTGAATAATATCCGTCCAAGACTGATTAAAGAGATGGAACAGGTGCCCTATGAGCTCCTTGCCTGTATTCATAAATAATTCAATAGAGTCAAAGATTGTTCACTCAGACTGGACGCTAGCAAAAAAGAGGACAAATTAGAGTCAGGGAACAGCAGGTTTATCAGCCTAACATCCATTGTTGGCAAGATGCTAGAAGGAATCCTAAGAGGTGCCCTTTATGATTACTGGGAAATTTAAAGTGCTGTTAAAAATTCACAACACTGCTTCCAAATAAATAGGTCATGCCTGAAAAATTTGTTAGAGTTTATTGATGAAGTCACTCGGGCAGTGGGTGAGGGTAATATGATGGACATTGTTTGCCTGCTCTTTCAAAAAGTCTTTGATAAGATACCTCACACGAGGTTATGTCACACAAAGGAATCTTGTATCAGTAGAAATTTGAAACAGTGGATTAGAAATTAACTCCAATCCCGCAGCCAAGAAGTTGTAGTTAACAGATTGACTTCGCTTGTAGTCATGTTACCAGCAGTGTCACCCAAGGATTGGTCTTAGGCTTGTGACTCTTCACGGTCTTTATTAATGATCCAGATGGTGGTGATGTTGAAAGCATGATAAGTTTGCAGATGACACCAAAATCTGTGCAAGGGCTACAGCAGTAGAGGAGCACAATCAAATCTAAAGAGATTTAGATGTGCTAGGGGAGTGGGTCACACATTGACAAATAGCATTTAATTTAGATAAATGAAGGGTCATACATGTTGCTTGGGGCCAACCCGAAATACAGGTATCATTCACAGGGAACAATACTGAGCGATCAAGAGAGAAAGGAACCTTGGGGCGTAATTTTACGTCAGCAGGATTTTACGGTCCCGCCCCCACCACAACAGGGGTGTAAAATTCTGTCCTTGGTGACGTTGTGCACGGATCAATAAAGGTTCATGACGAATATAGGGAAAATGTAGCTAAAACTAATAAGTTTCCCAGCTGTATTAATGGAACCATTCTGTATAAGTCAAAGGACGCCATGCTGACATTCGACAGGTCACTCAAAAGGCCACCAGTCAGACTACATCTGCAGTGCTATGCCCAGAACGATATAGTGGCCTTGGAAAAGATCCAGAGGAAAAATATGAGAATGATTCTTTGCTTAAAGAACTTCAGCTACTCACGCTCACAAACATTGGTCTATTTACCTCAGAGCAGCATAAGCTTGGAGGTGACTTATCACAGGTCTATAAAATAACTAACCAGCTGGATAACAATCCTATTGATAGATTACTCCAGTTTAACAGATTGTGAAGGAGCAGGACACATGAATTTGAACTATGCAAGGGTAGGAATAGACTGAATGCTGTGTAGTTCTTTTATTCCCAGAGAGCAGTGAGCCTCTGAAACACATTGCCCATCAGTGTGGTGGTTGCTGACCTTCTGCATTGTCTTCAAGAGGGAACTGGATCAGTCCCTGGCTGGGCCAGGGGTCACATCATTAAAAAAGGAGGCAAGTAGACTTTGGCTGTACTACGAGTAATATGTATTCTTAACCAAGAGCTATAGTGCAGAACGATTGGAGGGAATATGGCATCTGAGACAAGTTCGTTCATTTTGAACTAATCTTGATATGGTCCATTTTCATCCAAACTACGAACATGAAAAATTCATCCAGCAAAATGCTTTCTGCTTCTGGGAGTGTAATGTTGTTTAAAGTTCACTCAACAATAACAACTCACATTTACACAAGACAATTATAAAACAAAATATGACCACGAGCCACCTGAGGAGATATCAGGTCAGATGATCAAAAGCTTGGTCAGAGAGGTAGGTTTTGAGGGGTGTCTTAAAGGAGGAAAGTGGGGTAGCAAGGGGGAGAGGCGTAGAGAGGGAATTCGAGAGCTTAGGGCCTAGGCAACTGACGGCACAGTCATCAATGATGGAGTGAGTAAAATTGGGGATGTTCAAAAGGCCAGAATTAGAGGGATGCAGATGTCTTGGAGGGTGGTGGGGCTGGAGGAGATTACAGAGATAGGGAGGGGGAGGCATGGAGGAATTTGAAAACAAGGGTGAGAATTTTAAAATCAAGATGTCGCTTGACCAAGAGCCAATGTAGGTCAGCGAGTGCAGGGGATGAATGAGATTTGGTGTGAGTTAAGACATGGGTAGCAGAACTTTGGATGACATCAATTTTAGGGAGGGTGGAATGTGAGAGACTAGCCAGGAGTGCATTGGAATAGTCAAGTCTAGAGATAACAAAGGCATGAACAAGGGTTTCCACAGTAGATGAGCTGAGACAGATGAGTCGGCAATGCTCAGAGGTAGAAATAGGTGGTCTTAGTGATGGCATGAATATGAGGTCAGAAACTCATCTCAGGGTCAAACATAACACCAAAGTTGCGAACAGACTGGTTAAATCGCAGACTGTTGCCAGGGAGAGTGAGCTCAAAGATGGGATTATCCACAGGCTTGTCCAACTTTTTCATCTGAGGGGCCACATTTCATTTCTTTCCTCACTCAAGGGGCTGATGAGCAATTTTGGCAAGATGGCACATATTAAATATGAATTTTTAAAAAAACAATGTCAAAACAATAAATGAATTTTAAAAAAGAGTAATTAATAAAAATTACCATTAGAAAGCGCCAAACGTCGGAGCTAGCCAATAAAACATTTGTTATTTGTCTGTTTGCTTAAGAAGCAGAGCTAGAGGGACAGATTAGGCCCCAAGTCCTGGTCACCAGGAAAGGGGAGGTGACCGGAGCTGAGCTAAGGAGTTGAGTTTAACTAATACTGACCTTGTGTTCACCTCTGGTCTCAGTGGAATTCATACGAAGGTGGAGGTCGGAAGTGGGTTACCTTTCAGCCTGGGTTTTGCTCCTCTCCTTGTCTGCTTTGTGGATAGATTTTTGGGGCAGGTGGGAGGGAGGGAGGAGGAGGGGGAGGTTATGTGTGCGTCGGCTCACTCCCAGTCTCAAGGTTCTCACTCTCACAAACACACTCACACAGACTTACCTACTCATTCACACACAGATGCACCCACTCGCTCACACAGTCACGTAGACTCAATCTCCCAGACTCACTCACTCAAACAGAGTCAGGACTCACACAGACTCACTCGCTCACTCAGACTCACTCACTCAGACCTACTCGCTCATTCAGACTCACTCACTCAGACTAACTCACTCATACTCACTCATTCACACACTCACTCATTCCCCGCCTGGGTCCGGGAGGAGGTTTGCACATTTTAACCCGGATTTTCCAGTTGTCGGGCAGGCTCGGTGGGGGTGTTCGTGGAGCCGACTGCCGCTCGCGATTGGCTGCGCACTGCGATTTCACACGGGTGGGCCAATTAAGGCCCGCGCTGTGTGGGTCGTGAGCGGCAACGCTGAGCACTACCTGTGCAGTCGGGGGGAGGAGGGAGAATCGGGTCCAGCACGTGAAAGAGCCCTTCAATCTCCCTGGGGCATGGAGCTGCCTCAGGGAGAATGAGGCACTTTTAAAAAAATATATAAGGACAGTAAAAATTGAATGAAACATGTCCCCACACGTGACTGTGTCACATAAGATGGGACATGTTTTTCTTTTCAAAATAAAGTTTTTATTTCATCAGTATTAGCTTTAGGGAATCTCATCCTGCTCGTGGATGAGGTTTCCTAAAAACGTAAAGGCCGCTTGGCCTTTTCGCCTGCATGGATTTGAAGTTAATTAGTTCGTTAATGGCCTTATAAGGCTTTTCAGTTATCGGTGGGTGTGTGCCAGAGTTGGCTGTGTGCCCACCGAACGGAATATCGCGCGTCATATTCCGTTCCGGTGTGTCGGGCGCGCATGCCGGATGTAAAATCCTGCCTTTTATCTCTGAGGAGGAATTTTTGGGGGTGCTATGATGGTGCCAAGGGGCCAGTGCCTGCGGAGGAGGGTGAGAGAGAGCACAGCCAAAGGCAGAGAGCGTGCCTAAAAGAGAAGCCGCTTATCTGCATACTGCTCACTGCTCCTCCAATCAGAGACTGCTTCTCTCCTGCATTTGCTGCTGATAGGCTCACTGGTGAGCCTATCAGCAACAAATGCAGGAGAGCAATGGCATGGAGGAGCAATGGAGGAGCAGCTCCTTGCAGATCTTTCCTTTAACTTACCTATTTTGAACTGTGAGTCCGCAGGCCAGATGCAGAGACTTGGTGGGCATGATTGTGGCCTGCAGGCCTTTTGTTGGACAAGCCTGTGTCTGACCTTTTATTGCTTTGTGACTTTCTCACCCAACTCTTCTTTAAACTTTCTTTGTCCTTTTCAGAGCCAAACTACTTTCTAAGTGAGAGTGAATGAGCAGGGACGAGGCCTGTGTCCAGTGTTATTTGAGAATTGCACAAGGAGACCAAGGTCCTTAAATCAACACAAGAGAAGGACTTCCTCATTGATTTGACTGACCCGCTGTAGCATTGGTGAGAGGAACCGTACACTTCTTCATGCACAACCCAGCTTGACTCGGGAAGGTTGGTGAAACAGCAGCGTGCATCATTATAATGTAAAGTCTTCAACCTGAATTTCACGTTTGGCGTGTTGGCCAGAAGCGGGCGCAATTTGCCCTCCTACCCTCAAATGCAATTTCATGCTGGCTGGCCAATTAACGGGCAGCCAGCGTGATACGCGTGCTGAGAAAGCCTCAGTGCTGCCTGGCGGGGGAGGTCAGGTGGGGGTGGGTGGGCGGTGGAGTGGGGGAAGAGGGCGGGCACTGAGAACAGTGAGGGTGCGGATGGGCGTTCCTAGCGAGCTCCATGGCAGACAGCTGCGGCGGAGCTGCAGACCTGGACAGATTAAATGACTAGAAAAAATATGCACCAAACTTTGTCTATGCAACGCATTCAAACACCTGACAGCAGAACTCAAAACATATCAGTCCCCACATATCTTTTTTTAATTAGATTTCACCCTGGACGTTTCATCCTGCCTTTGGGTGAGGTTTAGTTAAAAACGGGCTGCCCGCCTGCCTGTGCGGCGAGCTCGAAATCGCACGGGCAACGTCAAATCGTGGACAATAGAGTTTCTAATGGCCTTAATTGGCCCCTTCGTTGTGGGCGGGCACGGTTCCAAATCCTGCGCCCGCCTGCCGCCCTCAATATTGCTCACGTGCGCGATGACGTCGGGACGCACGCCTAACGTCATTTCACGCAATTTCACGTGCGTTTGGGTCGGGCACGCCCGATTAACATAAAATTCCGGCCTTCCTGTCAGGGTAAACAAGAGTTAAAAAGGAGCTATCTGACAAACGTTTATTTTTCTCTCTTTCTGCAGAATAGCAGTTCAATGATATTATACCTTTTATTATAAATAAATGTTGTCTTGCTGTTCATGAACTGAGCTGTCATTCGACAGTTTGGATTAAATGTGGCCCTGTGCAGTCTCTCTATGTTTCAGGCTTGGGAAATAGAATCTCTCTCACTGCTTCATCATCGCTGTAATGGAGTTTGACCCTGGAAACAGGGTTTACCTTTTACCTGACTCAGCAGCACCAATTTCTGAAAAGATTTTTTAAAAAAGCATTTTTTTTCTACTGGAAGGTACGGGGAACAAAATGCCCTGGCCTGACCACTGCAAAAGGAACTATTTCCTCCTGGACATTTTATGTTTCAAGTTTGTCAAAGTCATGGATTCTCTAAGGAAATTTATTTTTTATTTAAATAAGTCCCAGTTGTCTAGTAGTTATAGAGCTGGATTCTCAAGCAGAAGATTGTGAATCTGAACCGCACAGCTTAGAGTTGTTTTTACGTCAAACCATCTAATGCAGTAGAAATGAGTTTTATTAATTGGGCCAGTGGATGAAAGTTAATGAAATGCCCTCGTTCCCTGTCACCAAACCTTCTGGTTTGCAACTTTTACAGTCAACAAATGTGCTTGTGGACCCGTGTTGGCTCCCAGTTTGACAACGCCTCAATTTTAAAATTCTCATTCTTTCTTTTCAAATCCCTTCATGGCTTCACCCCTCCCTTTCTCTGTAACCTCCTCCAACCCTACAAACCACTGAAACTCCTCCAATCCTGGCCTCTAGCCCACCCATTAGCACCCATTGCTTCAGCTGCCCACAGGCCCTAATCTCTGAAATTTCCTCCCGAAACCATTCTCCATCTCTCTCCTCCTTTAAGATGCTCCTGTATAAAACATACCTCAGCTGTTCTAATGTCTCCTGATGTAGCTTGGCGTCAAATTATGACTCATAACGCTCTCTTGAAGCATCTTGTCATGTTTGACTATTTTGAAGGCGCTAAATAAATGCAAGTCACTGAGGTTGAATCAATGAATGTGCTCCCTGGAATGGGAGTAAAATTCCTGGAATCCAATGTAATAAAAGTCAGAATTTAACCTATTCAGTCACCATAAGCTTGCCTATGACCAACCTTCTCCTTGACCTACAACCCTATTTAGAAACAGGATGCTTGGCCCAATCAGCATGTCACATGATAGGCCTGGAAATCACCTCCAACTGCGTGGGCGGACACCCCCGTGCCGGTGGCTTTGAAGGTCACAGTGACCCTCAACGTCTCTGCTTCCGGTCCTTTTCAGGGCTCAGTGGGGGATCTGTGCAGTGTTTCTCAATCAGCTGCGCTCAGCTGCATCAAGCTCGTGACTGGTGCTGTCTTTAGACACGTCTGCACGTTCATCCACTTCCAGACAGACGAGGTGAGCCAGGCAGAGAGAGCACGAGGCTTCGCTGCGGTTCCCCCGCTGGGTTCCCCCACGCCCGGGGTGTAATAGATTCCACTCACTTGGCCATCCTGAGGTCACTGTCTGTGTGAGGGCTTGCAGGTTCGAACCCCTGAGTCTGCTCCTGAAGCTGCCTCTCCCTGAGAGTCGCCACTCTCTCATTGGAGGAGGCTTTGCGCTTGGTGTTAAGGGTCAGCGCAGAACTCATGCTTCGCATGGACTCCTCCATGACGGAGACCATCGCAGACCTTCATGATCTCCACCAGTTCTCCCCGCGCATCTCGCTGGAGATCCAGCATCTGCCGTCTGATGGACGACTCCAAAGGCTCATCCTTTGCCTCGGATGCAGCGTTGTCCTGGTCTCCAGCTGTGTTCCCACTGTCGGCTCCCTGGGATCTCTCTGCCTCTGCCAGCTCCTCATGTGAATGTGATGTGCCCTCACCATTGTGCATTACCGCGGAGCTGAATAACTAATGCCCACTGATGTGTGAGTATCTGCGCTGGTGCCTGGTTCAGAGAGATGGAGTGATGCTGGTGCAGGTGTGATGTCTTCCTCAGAGCTCAATGTGGGGTCCTCGGGGTCACCAGCAGCTTCTGTGGATAGAGCATCTGTGGGAGGAAGACAAAAGATCAGAACATTCAATCCCCATGGTCACTATACATGCTCGGCTGGCTGAGGAGACAGTGGAGACCTGCTGCATTGGTGCCATCTGCATTGGAGCTTCACTGGGGTCTCTGGCTGCGACAGTTCAGTTTCTGATGAGAGGAGCCCGATATGTTTCCAGTACCCACCACACACGCACCTGTCACCTGCACTCTGACCTTCACCCGAGACCCCCATCTCACCGCGACAGGTGGAGTGAGCTGGCCGGTGACATTCCAGCTCCAGTGCATCGCTTTCATGCTTAGTGAGGGTGCACAGATTTGGCTCCTCCACCTGTTCTGCGGCGCTCCGCAGCATTAGGACTGTTCTTCTCCTGACAGGGAAAAATAGCCTCATTATTGTTCTCTGAAGGTCCTTTCCTGGTTCCCCCCATCCCGCCCTCCCACCCGGGCATTAGGTGGGCTGTGTCACTGTGCCACATCCCATCCTGCAATGCACTGAGGCCAGTCGTGCTGACATCCCAGCCTTGGCAGGGCAGGGCTTCAGTGCCAGTTGGCATCAGGCACTCTTAAGCCCCTGAACGTTCAAAGCATTGGGCACCCGACTAAAGCTCTCCGCACAGGTTAATGCCATTTCTGCACTTACCCTTGCTGACCACAGCAGATCATTGAACCTTTTATGACCCTGAAGCCACGTCGGTGCACCACGTTGTGCCCACTGACCTGGGTGGCGACCTCTGTCCAGGCCTTCTTGGTCAGGTGGGTCGGCCTTCTCTTGCCCGCTCTGGGCATTAGGATATGCTGCCTGGCACTGACCTCCTCGACTAGCACTCCCAGGCACTCATCTGAGAAACAGGGGGGCAGAGTGTCCACCCAACTCACCCTCCTGCCTTCCATGACTACCAGGTGCTGAGGTCATGTCTGCACACCAGGGCACTTCTTGGATAGCTTCCAAACAGCTCCCTCAGCCTCCCTCTCCTCCTGGCAGACTTCAGGGAACTGCCTCTTCCATTTTTTGAACAGCCCACCAGGTCCCCATTGGACCTGGCACCCGACAGGTTCCCACCCCTGTGCACGGAAAACACATCCGGCAGTCGCGTTTCACATTGGGCGGGCCTTAATTGGCCACCCAGCGTAAGATTGCATTCACAGCACCAGCTCGGCCAGGAGCAGGTTTTACACCCACTTCCATCTGCGCCAACTTCGGGCACACCCCAAGGGTAGAATTCAGGCCATTATTTCATAGGCCACTCATACTTTAAACTATAGAAAAGAACTTTCCCCTTTAACTTTTACAACAAACGAAAATCCCACACTACGGTTATACTTTATGTTGTCCCTTAAGTAGACATTCTACTCTCCTGGAACCAGTCCAAAGTGATTCTTAGCTCGCAAGGGTTTACTTCTGTTCTTTTCCTTTACCAGCTTGGTGACTTTTAATCCAGAACTGTCTTTCACAGTGAGGATTTTCCTGGAGGTTCTCCCTCTAGCTCGAGCTAGGCAAATCTTCCAGCCTTGTTTTAAATCTTTGCGAATTTGATCTTTTCCATCTGAGCACGAGCTCCCAACTGCATTCCTGCATGGTGAACCAGCCGGTAGTTGCTCTCTCTTGCTTGGATTCCTACAGACTGCCATGCCTTTGAAATTCAGCGATATCTTTTAGGGGAACCTCATAACCCAATACTACAGTGGCTTCCCATGCATCCTTCCCCTCTCAAATCCCATCAACTCTTGGGATTTTGGAGACGCACAGCCTATTCACTGTCAGCACATATGCTTCTGCCTTTGTCTATAAGTGTGACCACCTTGCACTGTCTTCCCAGTAAAACAACCTGTTCCCCCCACCCCATTTAATCTTTAACAATCAAACCGCCCAGGTTGTTGCCAGCAGAATTCAGAAGAGGCCACATGACTCCCTGCATTCCTCAGTTTTCCCTATATTAAAACAGAGCTCCAAAACATAACAATCTTATAAAACCTCCCACTGTAATGTCATTCTGTAAAAAGAATATAGAGCACTGGAGAATGTGCAAAAATCCAGAACGGCAAGATTATAGCTATCGGGGAAGATTGAACCGGCTGGGACTCTATTTTTAGAACAGAGAAGTCTTAGATGTGGAGAGAATGTTTCCGCCAGTGGGAGAGTCTAAAATTAGGGGCCACAAATGCAAGATAGTTATTAATAAATCCAATGGGAAAATAGAAATTTCTTTACTCAAAGAAGAATTAGAACAGTGATTCCCAAACTTTATCCCAGTGTGAACCCATTTTAATGCCTCAGCCTCTGTGTGACCCCAGAGTGAAGGTGGGGGGGGCGGGTACAAGAGTTGTTAGTGAGGGGGCCCTTAATTTCTTGATTGGGGTGGGGGAGGAAAGAGGAGTTGAGCAATGAGGGAGTAGGTGAAAAGGCAGAGTTTCGCCAAACATCTACCCATTCATGAGTTTTTTTGCAGCAGCAATCGTGCCTCAGAGAGCAGTCCGTTAGGCCACGCCCATCAACAAAAAAGGCAAGGAGTTAAATGGGCCTCACAGCTGTCAGAAATCAGTCAGAGCTCCACGGCAACGATTGCTGCCTCGGAGCTTGCGACCCCCAAACCTCATCTCGTGACCTCACTGGGGGTCAGTTTGGGAAGCCCTGGATTAGAATGTGGAACTCGGTACACAGGAGGTGGTTGAGATGACTTCCTTAGATGCTTTCAAAAGAAACCTAGAGGAGTACATGAGAGAAAAGGGTATAGAAAGATAATCTGAAAGGCTGAGACATAGAATAGGGGGAAACTCATGGTGGACTTGTCTAGGGCACAGACCAGTTGGACTGAATGGCCTGTTTGCGTACTGTATACCTTGTAATTCTAAGTTAAAACCCACACATACTTCATTTGTGAGTATTTATTTTAGTCTTGGTACCTGGAATCAATAAGGTTCCATTTCCCAGGACTAAAATCCACAGAAAGTCATATATTTGCAGCACATTTATTATTATGATAAAAGCACCAATAGGAGAAAATCTTCTCAATTTGTTTATGATGTTTCTATAAATCGTAACTGCTGAGCATCAAAATAACAAATAGGGCTGGACTTTGTGGGCCCGCCGAGGGTCTTGCCCACCAGTTGGAGAACTGGCGAGGAATCCCCGTCAGTTCCTTGGCAGAGGCCCGATGGAATCAAATACCCACAATCGGACCTCCTTGTGATTGAGTTCCCTAGCAGTGAAACCCCAGCCCACTGAGGTCTGCCAGTCAATCAGAAGCCACCAGCACTGGCAGGAGAAGCAGCTGTTGGCAACACTGTGTCCGCCAGAGGTCCAGGAGCATTTTGGAACCTCAGGCCAAAGGTGAGTGTGGGTGGGATGGGGGTATCACGGGGTGCGGGTTGTGGGAGAGGGGGTGGCAGCAGGGTCAGAGGCAAGGGCAGAGATTGGCTTGTAGCAGCCCTCTCTTCCCGATACCGGTCCTTTTTGTAGTATAAGGGTGTGGCACGTAAAGGGCTAACATGGGACTGAGTACAGAACACAGTGATGTAAGACAACACATGACCCGCAGCTGGGAGTCAGTGTAATGTTGGACAGAGCCGTGTGTAGAAGCAAGCATGGAGACAGCTCTTAGTTTGGATCTTTACTATACCTATGTATATAGTTCCTAGTAGTTAATAAATGCTTATTGTTGAATGACCTAAGACTACGAATGCCTTAATAAGACCTGCCAAACTACAACCAACACCTTACAACATAGTGGCAGCGAATGGAACAACTCAAAACATTGCAGAGATTGCAGAAGAAAATTAAAACCCTGGAAAAATGAAAGAAAAATCAAAGAAGCATTCTAAACTGAAGAAAGCTCAAGAAGTGAAAGTGCAGAAGGAAATCGCCAGAGAAAAGCTCCAAAGAAAGGCTTGGAAGCTGAAGGCAAAAATTAAATTCCTCACGGTAACAGAAGACTCTATTGGATCCAGTGCAAGTCCAGCTTCAATACCAAGAGTGTGCAGTCAGCAGACCTAGCAGGCGTGAGCTAAAAAGTTTAAATTCCTGGACAATACAAGTCCTGAAAAAAGTTAAATACTGCAGTGGTCAGAAATTGCAATTTAAAATCACAGCCTGAAAAACCCGACTTGATTCCTGAGTCGGCGCCTGAACACGTGGCAGTCGAGTTCGCGCCAAACAAATAAATTTTTTTTTTAATTTAATCACGACTGAGTAGGCAGTTTAAAAAAAACCTGGAAAAAGTCAGGATTCGACGCTTCCAAGACCCGAGAACATTGCGCTGAAGTGGGGAAGATTCTAACCAGTCGGTCCAGGCAGCCATTGTTGAAAAACATTAATGCTGAGACTGTGAATGCGATTACTGTGGGAGCCCGCCAAAACCAGCAAGCTCAGTAAAACCCTTTGTGAAGAAACATACGGCAGCGCCATCTTGGATTTTCAGAAACCTCTTAAAGCTGAACCTGCAATTTAAAAATTTTAACCATGGATCAGAAATCCACTCTTTCAGGTCAGTTTGGACTTATACAGAGCCCAGATCAATCAAAAAAAAGCTGGGGTCTTTGGAGAAAGAGATTCTTGAGATACATGATTGCTTCAGGTCTGGGTGAACAGACAGAAGCTTTATTTGGTGGGCCCAATAGCCAACAATATAACAGCTAGACAAGGAGTCAACGAATCATCTGCAAAATTTGATGACATTTTAAAATCATTTGATGTTTATTTTAACCTCAGAAGTAACAAAATCCTTGAAAGTGCTAAATTAAATAAAAATGTCCAGCAGCCAGGAGAACCTGTTGACTCCTTCATTAATGAGCTGTGCAGAATGGCTGAAGGCTGTGATTACGGTGACCTGAAATCTGAATTAATCAGGGATAGAATAGTTGCAGGAGTGGCGGACAACGTACTCTCAGACGTGCTTCAAGAGAAGGAAGACCCGACCCCTGAGAAAGCCATCGGGATTGTCAGGCAATCTGAAATCCATGTGCGGCACAGTCCATATTAAGGGGAGGAAGCAAACCGTGGTGCAAAGTAAACCCTACTGTCCAGTTATTTAAACAGCACAGAAACAGGGACGCTCCAGGCCAAGGGAAGCAATACCCTAACCGACCAGTAGAGAGACCATGCCAACAAAGCGCCCCCCCATAGGCGAGATCCATGTCTGGCAAGTTCAGCCTGATGCTTTCAATGTAACCGACTAGGACACTTCGGGAAGCTCTGCAAAGCCAAAACATCAAAAGATCCCAAGAGGATTCACGGGATTGAGACAGCACACCAAGAGGACACACAACCATGCTTCTTGGGTGAGGTCAAAGATTCTGAATTTTTGTCCTGGAATGCGGGCACCTCAGTTAATGGCCATCTCACAAACTTTAAATTGGACACAGAAGCCAGTGTTACGGTCCTATCCGACAGAGAACTGTGGCTGAGAGACCTCTGGCTACAGACTACAGAGACACCACTTTATGAGCCAGAGGAATCCGACTTACTCATAGGCGTGATTCTGGAAGGTGCGGCGGCAAACAAATCGTCAAGTCATCCGTAACCAGTCGTCTTTTCTCTTGAGCAGAGATGCCTGTGTAGGCCTGAATCTCCTCAACACGCCAGAAATTGTCAAGACAACCACGGTCACAAATTATACAGAACTGCAAGTTCCCGTGATCTCCAACAAGAAAGATTCTTTCGACTGGGACTTCAGCTCTGAATTGTTTTCTCTCTTTGCAGAGCAGGTTTGTCCAATTCCATTACAGGTACCCGAAGCTCCTCATTGGTCAGACCAGCCAACCATTCGGATGGTTGCCACGACACCTCGAGTCAAGAAAAGAACCAGCAACAAGAAGAGACTCAACCTTCAGCTCAGACGCCATTGGAGAGATAAACTCTGAGACCACAGAGCAGATGGTGCAATCCCCAGCCAGCATGACCGAGCCACAGGCGATGCTGGAACTGAGTAGCAGCCATCCATTGACGACAGCACACCTCACAGTCAAATGCAAAGGTGAGCTTACTACCAAGCCACACCCTCACAACAGGAAGGGCCATCTTCCATCCCAGCATGCATCATGGTAAGCCACATGAAGGAAGAAGAGAAATAAACACTATAGAGATGAGGCACCCTGTAAAGAGTGGGATAAACAAACCGCCATCTATCACTACAACTGGAGAATCGATAAAGAGCAAGTCAATGCCAAAGAATGGAAAAGGGGGATGAGCGGACACCTAGATGCCAGAACAACTTCCAATTCAACAAAGTTTACCCGCAGCGACAGAGCCTACACTCTCCCAATGGTAGTGAGAACGAGGTATGGAAGGGTTATAAGGCCTCCAGACCATCTGAACCTATGAACTTAGAGACTTGAAGGGAGAGATGGGTAGTAGTAACGATGTAATACATGGGGAAAACTGGGATAACTTGTAAATATGCTGGATAAAGATTTAGGGGAAGGTGTAGTATAAGGGTCTGGTACATAAAGGGTTAATGTGGGACTGAGTACAGTTCCAGGCACACAGTGATGTAAGAGAACACATTGTAGTCATTGTAGTGTTGGACAGAGCCATGTGTAGAAGCAAGCATGGAGATAGCTCCCAGCTTGGACCTTTACTGCACCTAAGTATATAGTTGCAGGTAGTTAATAAATACTTACTGTTGAACTACCTAAGAGTATGAATACCTTAAGACCTACCAAACAAAGCCCAACACCTTAAAACACCTTTGATCAGGCAAAGCATGTCTGATAACAAGGGAACTCCACCCCCCCCCCACCCCATCCCACCCAATACCTTGGGAGTCCGCTGGAAAACCTGACGGGGTTTGATGGACAGTCTTCCAAGGGTGCAGGAGACCCATGCAGCTCCAATTAAATCCCCAAGACATCACTAAATTATAGTGGGCTCAGGGAAATGGGTGTCACTTGGCTCAACCTTGAGCATAATTTTACATCTCGCCGCTGCCGGGCGGGAATCCTACGTCAGTCCCTTCTGCCCTCTGACCTAAACAGAGAAGGTCCTGCCGCTGTCAGGGGACTGATGTGGGGCCTCTCCATGATTAAGTGGGCTCGGCCAGCTTGGTTCTCACTGTGACAGGCTGCATTAAATCCAGTTACAGATCGTGTAGTTAGGAGGGAGCTCAAGGCTGCAAGAACTGCCTTGGAATACAAATGGCTGTTCAAGTTTTTCCAGAAATATTTTATGAAATAACCTAAACTAGTTACACCCTCGTAGCCGTCAGCCAGTTATCCATCTGCATATGGCTTTTTTTTACATATACTTTATCCTTTCACGGAATTTACTGAGATTTGCAGTTGTGGTCATACATCATGTAACATGATATCCACCCATTGAAAGGAAACCAAAGGTCATTTTGAAACCACATAAATTTAGTAAGTATACCAGCAATACTTCAAACCTCTGCACATAAAACACTGCGCCTGTAGGCTTGGGGCATCGGGCAATGGTACATTCATGCATTTCAAAAACTGTTCATCGTAACAGGAAAGATTGATTTTTAGCAACATGGAAAAAAAGCCAGGATGTCCCTGCTTTTCTTTTTTAAATCTCAATAATACAATGTAAAATAACAATCTCCCATCAATTGCTTGCCAACTAATCTTCTTCTCATCCCTGCCCTCCAAATTCCCTTTCCATGGAAACCTCTGATGTCTTTCTGTCTAATACTCAATATTACTTATGATTCACTCAATGACTCATCACATTGTATTGAACTCTGAATCAATTTTTCCAAGGTCTCAAAACTATGACCTTCCTTAAATCACTTCCCTTCCTGACCAGTACTTTACTTGCAGGAGTTGACATTTAACTGCGTACAAGATTGGGATGGGTGGGTGTGTAAGATTGCATAGCGAGTCGGAGTCAAAGTCCTCCCTCCCCCACCCCACTGGATGTTCAGTGCAGGGCTCCGGCTGTTTTAAATTCAAGTCCTTATCTGAATATAAAGAAGGTGGTCTCACCCCTGAAACCAGGAGGAGTGACAGCAAGGCTGGGGGGTGCAGGAGCAAAGATCTGGTGGGAGAATGGGGACCCTGGGGAATGGTCCCCAGCATGAAGTTGGCACTGAAGTGGAATGGGAGTATTGGGGGGGATGTTTGGCAGCCTACGTCAGTGCTGTGACTGAGAGACAAGGCTGAAAGAAGCCTGCTTCTCCGGGCTCACAACGGTTCGAATGAATATGTAATTTTCTAAATTTACCTTGGAGGCAGGATTTTGCCCTTTGTGCTGGGACCCCAACATCTCAGGCAAATGGGGGATACAACCCCGCACTGTGTGGGGAACACTCACCGGACAGTGACTTTCCACGAATTCACCAATTCGCGGGCAGAGGGCGGGCATGCCATCCAGTTAAGGATGGCAGCTGGGCTCTCAAAGCTGGAGGGCCAATCGCAGGCCTCCGGCATTGAAGAAGCGGCAGGCGACAGGTAAATGAATGAGGAGCCCACTCTCCAAATGTTTCAACTTTCAAATTTAAAAGTGTATTCAGCATTGTAGAGAGGGGACCTGGGCAAGTTGGGGGATGCTCAAAGCCTTCCTGGAGCACTGGTCGGGAGGCTGCCTCCAGGTAATTGGCCTAGTCCCCAATGCATTGTGGGGTCCCGGAGGCTGCCTGGAAAATTTCACTTGGCCTCTGACAATAGGCGATTATAGGCCTTTAAAGACCCTTTATTGGCCGCCCACCGTCCCCCAGCCCAACCTCTGGAAAAATGGCCCAGGGGCAAGATTGAGTTGGCAACCAGCACGCTGGCCAGCATTGTGAATCTTTAGGCCTCTGCATCGGTGCCTAAAAATCCTGCCCTTTTCCCTTAACAATCACAATGGCTCATCCTCATGCAGGCCGACCGAAGCCAGGAGTTAAGCTGCCATTATAGTGTCAATGATGTAATCAGGTTGTGACATTCCAGGTAGGCCCCTGTCTGCTGATATAAAAGCAAAATACTGCAGATGCTGGAAATCTGAAACAAAAGCAGAAAATGCTGGAAAAACTCAGCAGGTCTGTGGAGAGAGAAATAGAGTTAATGTTTCGAGTCCGTATGACTCTTCTTCAGAGCTAAAGAGAAGTAGAACTGTGATGGAATTTATACTGGTTAAGTGGGGTAGTGCAGGTGAAGCAAGATAGAAGGATAGTGATAGTTGGGGGCTAAGGAGAGATTGACAAAAATATCATGGACACAAGACAAAGGGAGATTTAATGGTAGTGGTGAGGACTAAAGAAGGTGCTGATAGTGGCATAAAGGTAAGAAAGCAGAATGTGTTAATGACAGAACAAAAGTCAGCACTCTGTGAAAGAACAACATAGAAACCAGTGACAGATGGCCCTGTGGGGGTGAGGGAGTGTGGGGTGGGGGGTTTGGAGGGAGGGGGCTTGGGGGCAGTGGTTGAGGAAAAAGGATTAAAAAAATGAATAAAAATAAATAAATAATAAAAATTAATTTGAAAAATGGATTAAAAAGGAGGTAAAGATAAAGGAGAGAGTTTATGGTCTGAAGTTGTTGAACTCAATATTCAGTCCAGAAGGCTGTAAAGTGCCTAGTCGGAAGATGAGGTGCTGTTCCTCCAGTTTGTGTTGAGCTTCACTGGAACATTGAAGCAGGCCAAGGACGGACATGTGGGCATGAGAGCAGGGTGGGGTGGGTCATGCTTGCGGACTGAGCGAAGTTGTACCATAAACCGGTCACCCAGTCTGCGTTTGGTCTCCCCAGTGTAGAGGACACCGCCAATACAGTAGACCAAATTGAAGGAGGTGCAAGTGAAATGCTGCTTCACCTGAAAGGAGTGTTTGGGCCCTTGGACGGTGAGAAGGGAGGAGGTACAGGGGCAGGTGTTGCACCTTCTGCAATTTCATGGGAAGGTGCTGTAGGAAAGGGACGAGGTGTTGGAGTTGATAGAGGAGTGGACCGAGGTGTCACAGAGGGAATGGTCCCTACGGAATGCTGACAGGCGGGGTGAGGGGAAGATGTGTTTGTTGCCCTAGATTGCTCCCTCTACATTGGGGAGACCAAACGCAGTCTGGGTGATCATTTGCAGACTGAGCGAAGATGTTCCGCGAAGCATGACCCAGACCTTCCTGTCGCTTGCATTTCAACCCACCATCCTTCTCCACTCCCGCTTAAACAGTGTAAATTCCATCACATTTCTACTTCTCTTTAGCTCTGAAGAGGAGCCATAGAGACTTGAAACATTAACCCTGTTTCTCTCTCCACAGATGCTGCCAGACCCGCTGAGTTTTCCCAATACTTTCTGTTTTTGACCCTGTCTGCTGAGACTGGCCCATCCCGGGTTGCTCACAGGTAAGTGAAGATGATGGACGAGGACACTGTTGCATTGGGAACGTGTACATCCCTCCTTCATCTTAATTTGTGCCCACACCGTCCTCAATGAGCACGGAGGTTAAAAACAACCCAATATTGCCTTATCTATTTTTTTTTAACTCTGGTGCTGTCCTGTAACATGGACTTTGATCCTTCACCTAAGATTCACAACAGAAAAAACATTTTAACCACTCAACTTTGATTCTGAAGCCCCTTCCGATCTCTGAGCAGAAAGAAGAATATAATGAAATAGGCATGCAGCCTTATTGCAGTTAACTTCCTCAGTCTTTATCTTGCTGTGGCAATCTTTCAGCTGTACTCATTCTGCCTACCCTCCCATTCCTATCTAAAATGCAGTTCTTCCAAACTTTGCTTTCTTGGAGGTTCTACTTAGATGGGTTAGGCTTAAATCTCATTTTACTTATTTTCTTTAACCTACAGTGGCACAGGAGTGAAAGATGCTGGGGGTGGAGTGGAAATCATTACTTGAGATAGAAAAGCAGTAAGGGATGCTTCAGCATTCACACAGCAACTAAGTAAACTTCAATTTAGTGCCTTAGAGGGGGTTAATTTAATCTCTCTTTCTACCAGTGGATAAAAGGAAAGATATAAGAATGACAGAGATTGAATTTGAGGGAAAAAGCATCTAAGACGAAATAAAGCAGAGTAAAATAAGCCTTAATGAAATGACAGGAGGATGCTGACGAGTTCTAGCAGATTTGTTGATGGGAATGAGTAATGGCCTTTGACAGTCAAGTCTTCAAGACCAGGGTATCTGTAATGTTTTACTGGAGCCTCTGCCTACAATTTACAGACCCTGACAAATAATAAATAACAGTCTGCATCCCAGGTCCTTTCTGTAGATTCCATTAAACCAAGATATACAGGATGTTGAAGAGCAGACTGGTGAATATCTAACATGCTCACTTGACCATGTAATCCATGTCGAATGGAGTGACACCAACAGTCCTGTCATCAGAGTTGCAGCTTCTGACCCCAGGATTCATGTGGAGTTAGACAGCCATGGCCCACAGTTCCATCTTTTCACTGAATCATAGAATTATAGAATGAAGCAGTGCAAGAAGGGGCCATTTGGCCCATTGTGGCTGTGCCTGGACTTTGGTAGAGTTCTCCAATTAGTTCCCCTTCGCTGCTCTTCCCTCATAGCCCTGCAATTTCTTTCCATTTCAAGTATTTATCCAATTCTCTTTTGAAAGCGATTGAAACTCAGTCCACCACCCTTTTAAGCAGCACATCACAGATCACAACTATCTGCATAAACTCTTTCTTCCCATGCAACCTCTGAATTTCTTGTCACTCACCTTAAATGCCTGCCTTCTGTTTATCAACTCTTTTACCACTGGAAACAAATTTTCCTTAGTTACCCTATGAAAATCGTTCATGATTTTGAACATCTCTATCAAATGTCCTCTTAACCTTCTCTGCTCTAAGGAGAACAGCCCCAGCTTCTCTGGTCTGTCTACATAACTGAAGTCCTTCAACCATTCCAGCAATTCGTTTCTGTACCCTTCATTCCTCAGAGTATCAGTCACCGCCTGCTTACCATATAATTTCTGCTCAGTCACCGAATCTATCAACACCTCATCTCCTGAGACGAGGTTATTTCAAAGGCTCTTTCTGTTCAGCCAAAGACAAAAGGCAGAAACTCCAGAGTGCAAGCATGTCCTCTATTGCACATGCTTGACAGGTTAACATACATGTGCTGTATCATATATCCTCAAAGTTATGTCTGTTGGTATGATATGTCCATAGTCACAATAACGAAGAACTATGTTCTTCACTGATTTGATTATCTCTACCTGTCACATACTCATAACCATATACCCCATTAATGGAGTATTCATTAAAGTCATTGTATATCGTATATTTATAATTTCTGTATGGACACAAGATCACATGAAGGCACCAACAGTGTCCACTGACACTAAATTGAAGTTTGCCTTGTTGCTGTAAGAATGCTAAAGTCTCCCTTCTTTCTCAAGTAATGATTAGCATGAGCATAGCTTGCCTTAAATCTGATTCATCCCTCCTGATTCAAGGTGAATAAGTATGAGAGGCAGTCAGTTTGTAGCAAGGTTTTGCATGTGGCCACTTGCCTGACATAATGATATAGACAACTGCTGAAAGGGCAAGCTCAACGAACAAGGCTTCATCTTTCTATTAGGCATTTTGCAGCTTTCTGGCCTCAACATTGAGTTCAACAACTTTAGATTATAACCACTGCTCCCATTTGCTTGGGCAGCAGGTGTTAGTGATGCTACCATTTAGGCTTCCTCTCCAGGACCAGTGCAACCACTCAGCAAACTAGGCAGACACACATAGCAGCAACATTTTGGGGCGGGGCAAAAAGACTGAATGAACTATTCATGAAACTTCATAAGTAACCAAAAAGACTTCAGCAGTGAGAATGAAGGGTTTAAATATCCTGATATACATCCACATATATTGACGTACATATGGAATTCCATGTATTTACATTGCAGTCTTTCCCAAAATTTCATATTATATTCCTCATTCTATGTATATATGACAATTTTACAAATGGGTATGTCTATATGGCTATTCCAAAACTGTGAACCAGTGAATAATATCAAAGAGCGTAATGTAATCTAGCCCCTGTCGTAATGATTATTGATTGTGTAAACTTTGCATTAAATCATCTAGTAACTGTTACAGGACCGAAAATAAAGGTTCTGAACTGGGGGAAGGCCGATTTCAATGTGATAAGACAGGATCTGGCCAAAGTGGACTGGGAGCAGCTACTTGTAGGAAAATCTACATCAGACCAGTGGGAGTTATTCAAAAAGGAAATAGTGAGAGTGCAGGGCCAACTTCTCAGTCCTAAATGGTCTACCCTGTATCCTCAGACTGACCCCTGGTTCTGGGCTCCCTCACCATCGGGAACATCCTTCCTGTATCTACCCTGTCTAGCCCTGTTAGAATTTTATAGGTTTCTATGAGATCCCCCCTCATTCTTCTGAACTCCAGCGAATATAATGCTAACTGACTCAATCTCTCCTCATATGTCAGTCCCACCATCCCAGGAATCAGTATGGTAAACCTTCGCTGCACTCCCTCCAAAGCAAGAACATCCTTCCTCAGATAAGGAGACCAAAACTGCACACAATATTCCAGGTGTGGTCTCACCAAGGCCCCGTATAATTTCAGCAAGACATCCCTGCTCCTGTACTCAAATCCTCCTGCTATGAAGGCCAACATACCATTTGCCTTCTTTACCACCTGCTGCACCTGCATGCTTACCTTCAGCGACTGATGTACGAGGACACCCAGGTCTCGTTGCACATTCCCTTCTCTCAATTTATAGCCATTCAGATAATAATCTGCCTTCCTGTTTTTGCTACCAAAGTGGATAACCTCACATTTATCCACATTATACTGCATCTGCCATGCATTTGTCCACTCACTCAGCTTGTCCAAATCACACTGAAACATCTTTGCATCTTCCTCACAGCTCACCCTCCCACCCAGCTTTGTGTCATCTGCAAATTTGGAGATATTACATTTAGTTCCCTCATCTAAATCATTAATATATATTATGAATAGCTGGGGTCCCAGCACCGATCCCTGCGGTACCCCACTAGTCACTGCCTGCCATTCGGAAAAAGACCCATTTATTTCTACTCTTAGTTTCCTGTCTGCCAACCAATTTTCTATCCATCTCAATACACTACCCACAGTCCCATGCACTTTAATTTTACATGCTAATCTCTTATGTGGGACTTTGTCGAAAGCCTTCTGAAAGTCCAAATAAACCACATCCACTGGCTCCCCTTCATCAACTCTACTAGTTACATCCTCGAAAAATTCCAGTAGATTTGTCAAGCATGATTTCCCTTTCGTAAATCCATGCTGACTCTGTTCGATTCTGCCACTGTTTTCCACATTCGAGCTATTAAATCTTTTATAATGGACTCTAGAATTTTCCCCACTACCGATGTCAGGCTGACTGGTCTATAATTCCCTATTTTCTCTCTGTCTCCCTTTTTAAATAGTGAGGTTACATTAGCTACCCTCCAATCTGTAGGAACTGTTGCAAAGTCTATAGAATCTCGGAAGATGACCACCAATGCATCCACTATTTCTAGGGCCACTTCCTTAAGTACTCTGGGATGTAGATTATCAGGCCCTGGAGATTTATCGGCCTTCAATCTCATCAATTTCCCCAACACTATTTCCCTACTAATACTGATTTCTTTCAGTTCCTCCCTCTCACTAAACCCTGTGTTCCCTAACATTTCTGATATGTTATTTGTGTCCTCCTTTGTGAAGACAGAACCAAAGTATATATTTAGTTGGTCAGCCATTTCTTTGTTCCCCATTATAAATTCCCTTGTTTCTGACTGTAAGGGACCTACAATTGTCTTCACCAATCTTTTTCTCTTCACATACCTATAGAAACTTTTACAGTCAGTTTTTATGTTCCCTGCAAGCTTACTCTCGAACTCTATTTTCCCCTTCTTAATCAATCGCTTGGTCCTCCTTTGCTGAATTCTAAACTGCTCCCAATCCTCAAGTCTGTTGTTTTTTTTTGGCCAGTTTGTATGCCTCTTCCTTGGATCTAATACTATCCCTAATTTCTCTTGTAAGCCATGGTTTGGCCACATTTCCTGTTTTACTTTTGCGCCATACAGGAATAAACAATTGTTGTAGTTCCATGTTCCACCATGTGTTCTTTGAATGTTTGCCATTGCCTATCCACCGTCACCCCTTTAAGTAACGTTTCCCAATCCATCATAGCCAACTCGCGCCTCATACCATCTTGGTTTCCTTTAATAAGATTCAGAACCCTAGTCTCAGAATCAACTATGTCACTCTCCATCTTGATGAAGAATTCTATCATATTATGGTCGCTCATCTCCACGAGGTCTCGCACAACTAGATTGCCAATTATTCCTTTCTCATTACACAATACCCAGTCTAGGATGGCCTGTTCTCTAGTTGGTTCCTCAACGTATTGGTCAAGAAAACCATCCCTTATACACTCCAGGAATTCCTCTTCTATGGTATTGTTACTAATTTGATTTGCCCAATCTATATGCAGGTTAAAGTCAGCCATAATTACAGCTGATCCTTTATTGCATGCGTCTCTAATTTCCTGTTTAATGCCATTCCCAACATCACCACTACAGTTTGGGGGTCTATGTACAACCCCCACTAACGTTTCTTGCCCCTTAGTGTTTCTCAGCTCTACCCATACAGATTCCACATCGTCAGAGCTAATACCTTTCCTCATTATTGCGTTAATTTCCTCTTTAACCAGCAATGCAACTCCACTGCCTTTTCCTTTTTGTCTGTCCTTCCTAAATACGGAATACCCCTGGATGTTCAGTTCCCATCCCTGGTCACCCTGCAGCCATGTCTCCGTAATCCCAACTACATCATATCTGTTTACATCTATTTGCACTGTTAATTCATCCACTTTATTGCAAATTCTCCTCGCGTTAAGGCACAAAGCCTCAAGGCTTGTCTTTTTAACATTACTTGTCCCATTCCCACTATTTTTCACTGAGGTCCTGTTTGATTTGCCCTTGTTTTCTCTGCCTATCACTTCTTATTCCCCTTTCTGTCTTTTGTTCTTGTCTTTGATTCCCCCTCCCCTGACCCCTTGCATTGATTCCCATCCCCCTGCCATTTTATTTTAAACCCTCCCCAACCATTCCAGCAAAGTCCCGGTCCTGCCCAGGTGTAACCCATCCAGTTTGTACTGGTCCCACCTCCCCCAGAACCGGTCCCAATGTCCCAGGAATCTGAAACCCTCCCCCTCACACCATCTCATCAGCCATGTATTCATCCGATATATCCTGCTATTTTGACTCTTACTAGCACGCGGCACTGGTAGTAATCCTGATATCACTACATTTGAGGTCCTACTTTTCAACTTACTTCCTAACTCCCTTTTTCTGCTTTTAGGACCTCATCCCTTTTTTAAAATCTATGTCATTTGTACCAACGTGTACCACGACCACTGGCCGTTCACCCTCCCCCTTCAGAATGTCCTGTAGCTGATCTGAGACATCCTTGACCCTAGCACCAGGGAGGCAACGTACCATCCTGGAGCCTTGTTTGCGGCCACAGAAATGCCTATCTATTCCCCTTACAATTGAATCCCATTTAATTATTGAATTCCCACAATTTTTACTCCTCCCCTGTGCAGCAGAGCCAACCATGGCGCAACGAATTTGGCTGTTGCTGCTTTCCCCTGGGAGGCCATTCCCTTCAACAGTACCCAAAGCGGTATATCAGTTTTGCAGGGGAATAGCCACAGGAGATTCCTGCACTGCCTGCCTAGTCCTCTTGCTCTGCCTGGTGGTCACCCATTCCCTTCCTACCTGTGGATTCTTAGCCTGCGGTGTGACCACCTCTCTATACGTGCTATCCATGATGGTCTCTGCCTCACGGATGCTCCACAGTGTCCCCAGATGCTGCTCTAGCTCCGAAACCCGGGCTTCCAGGATCTGCAGCTGGAGACACTTCCCACACACATGCTGGCCCCAGGCACTAAAAATGTTCCCAGCTTCCCACATAGAGCAGGCGGAGCACACCACGGCTTTGAGCTCTCCTGCCATGACCTACCCCTTTAAATTAAATTAAACCTTTTGGAAGATACTTAATATCAAATAACATCAATTACTCTAGAGCCCTTCTTCCCTGCTCCTCATTGTTACAGAATATAGCCCTTACAAATGATGAACCACAAAGTAGACCTTAAAAAGACCTTAAAAACTATAAGCGATATAAGTAGTAAATACTTACCTGGCCATACTCATGGTACTCGTTCCCACCTCATCGAACTCCCTCAGTCACCAAACTCCAACTTGAGCACTCTACTGCAGCCCAAAGCAGCACTCCAGTGCAGACTTATGGTAGATACTGAGGGCTCAAAACAGCAGAAGCTCTAGAGGAGTATAGAAAATGCAGGGGGTTTCTTAAAGAAATTAGGAGAGTGAAGAAGGGGTAAAATAAAGGAAAATCCAAAGGCGTTCTACAAGTATATTAGGGGCAAGAGGGGCACCAGGTAAAGAGTAGGGCCCATTAGGGACCAAAGTGGCAATCTGTGTAAGGAGCCGGAAGACATAGGTGAGGTCTTAAATGAGTACTTTGCCTTTGTATTCATTATAGGGAAGGACGATGTAGGTATAGAAATCAGGGTGGGGGACTGTGATATACTTGAACAAATTAGCATTGAAAGGGAGGAGGTCTTAATGTTTTAGTGAGCTTAAAAGTGGATAAGTCCCCAGGTCCAGATGAGATGCTGGCAAGGGAGGAGATTGCAGGGGCCCTGACATTAATTTTCCAATCCTCTCTGGCCACAGGAAATGTGCCAGAGGACTGGAGGACAGCTAATGTGGTACCATTACTCAAGAAGGGCGGTAGGGATAAACCAGGGAACTATAGACCAGTGAGTCTAACATCAGTGGTAGGGAAATGTTTGGAAAAAATTCTGAGGGACAGAATTAATCCCCACTTGGAGAGGCAAGGATTAATCAAGGGTAGTCAGCATGGCTTTGTCAGGGGGCGATTACATCTAACAAATTTGATTGAATTTTTTGAGGAGGTGGCTAGATGTGTAGATGAGGGTAGTGTAGTTGATGTAGTCTACATGGACTTCAGTAAGGCTTTTGACAAGGTCTTGCATGGGAGACTGGTCAAGAAATTGGATCCAAAATTGGCTTAGTGGCGGGAGGCAGAGGGTGATGGTTGAAGGTTGTTTTTGTGACTGGAAGCCTGTGTCCAGCGTCCCTGCGTACCACAGGGTTCAGTGCTGGGACCCTTGCTGTTTGTAGTGTACATTAATGATCTAGACATGAATGTAGGAGGTATGATCAGTAAGTTCACAGGTGCCACGAAAATTGGTGGTGTGGCAAGGAGGAATGCCCTAGACTACAGGATGATATAGGTGGGCTGGTCAGATGGGCAGAACAGTGGCAAATGGAATTTAATCCTGCAAAGTGTGAGGTGATGCATTTTGGAAGGACTAGCAAAGCAACGGAGTACACGATGAATGGCAGGACCCTAGGAAGTGCAGAGGATCAGAGGGACCTTGGTGTACATGTCCATAGATCCTTGAAGGCAGCAGGACAGGTAGAGAAAGTGGTAAAGAAGGCATTGGGATATTTGAAACAAATTCAAAAAATGCTGGAAAAACTCAGCAGGTCTGACAGCAAAGGTGGAGAGAGAAAGAGAGTTGACGTTTCGGGTCTATATGACTCTTCTTCAGAGCTACAGAGAAGTGGAAATGTGATGAAATTTATACTGTTTAAGGGGGGTGGAGCAGGTGAAGCTGGATAGAAGGTCAGTGATAGGTGGGGTAAAGGAGAGATTGACAAAGATGTCATGAACAAAAAGACAAAGGGAGTGTTAATGGTAGTGGTAAGGGCAAAAAAAGCACTGATAGTGACAAAGGTAAGAAAGCAGAATGTGATAATAGCAGAACAAGGGTAAACACTCTGAAAAGAACAACATGAACAAGTAACAGGTGGCCCTTGTGGGGGTGGGGTGGGAGAGAGGGGGAGGGGGTGGTGGTGGAGGGAAAAAGGATCGAAAATGGGATAAAAAGGGGAAATAAATATGGGATATTTGCCTTTATTAATTGAGGCATTGAATACAAGAGTAGGGAGGTTATAATGGAGCAGTATAAAGCATTAGTTAGGCCACATCTGGAGTACTGTGTGCAGTTCTGGTCGCCACACTATAGGAAGGATGTGATTGCACTGGAGAGGGTGCAGAGGAGATTCACCAGGATGTTGCCTGGGCTGGAGTGTTTCAGCTATGAAGAGAGACTAGGTAGGCTGGGATTGTTTTCCTTAGAGCAGAGAAGGATGAGGGGGGACATGATTGAGATGCACAAAATTATGAGGGGCATAGGTCAGATAGATAGGAAGAAACATTTCCCCTTAGTGGAGGTGTCAATAGCCAGGGGGCATAGATTTAAGGGAAGGGGCAGGAGATTTAGAGGGGCTTTGAGGAAAAATTTTTTCAGCCAGTAGGTGGGAGGTATCTGCAATACACGGCCTGTGGGGTGGTAGAGGCAGGAATCCTCACAACATTTAAGAAGTATTTAGATGAATACTTGAAACGCCATAGCATACAGGGCTACAGGCCAAGTGCTGGAAAATGGGATTAGAGTAGATAGGGGCTTAATGACCGGTGCAGACACAATGGGCTGAAGGGCCTCTTTCCGTGCTGTAAAACTCTAAGCCTCTATGAGCTCCTGGGCCTGGATTTTCGCTCCTGGGTTGAGAGCGCAGGGTCAGGACATTTCCCGGCTCCACAAACCTGACCCAGGAGAAAGTGCCCCAGAGGTTGGATTTTCGTTCTGGGGTGATGGGGTTCTCTGGGAGTCAGGCCCTTCTTCAAATTCTGGTGTTGCACTGGATTTTCCCCTTGCCACAGCGGTGGGTTAGGAAGCAAGACCAGGAAGCCACCCAACACGGTACCACCTCTGAGCGAGCTTGCCAAAGGTGGGATCAACACGCAGAGGCTACCAGCCTGGCAGCGATGGTTAGCCAATTAGGCTCATTAATGGGCCAATTGGCAGATCCAGTGGGATCTTCCAGATGGTGGATGCCGCCTCCCCCCCACCAACCAAACCCCCCTGCCACATCCCACCCCTGTTGAGTGTTTTGGTCATTTTCTGTTTTAGTTAAGATTGCGAATCTCCTCCAAATATCTGGCCTAATGGGTCAGGAACCAGAGGTCAATGATTTAAAATAATTGTCAAAACAACATCCAGGACAATGAGAACAGATTTCTTTCATACAAATCTGGGATGGAGTACCTGAGGGAGTGGTGGAATTAGATTCCATCGGACATTTCAAAAGGTGACTGGGCATCTACTTGATTCGGACTAATTTTCAGGTTTATAGGGTAAAGGCTGGGGTTTGAGACTAGGGGCTGAATCTTCTGGTTGGCGTGTGGGGGCGGGCCCAACACGCCGACATGATAAATGACGCGCGATGACATCGGGCGTGCGTCCCGACATCATTGTGCGCCATCGCGATATTTCGTTCAGTAGGCGCTTGCCAGAGTCGGCTGCGCACCCGCCAAAATGTCAATGGCCTTTAAAGGCCATTAAGAAAGTAATTAAACTAGTTAAGAACGCGGCCCGTCCAACCTTAAGGCTGGTGGCAGGCGAAGAGCCCAAGCGGCCTTTGCGTTTCTCAGGAAACCTCATCCACGAGCAGGATGAGGTTTCCTGAAGCTTTTATAAACTAAATTAATTAATTAATTTTCCCACCTTCACAAACATGTCCCAACTCATGTGACACTTAGCTGAAGAAGAATCATTAGGACTCGAAACGTTAACTCTGTCTTTCTCTCCAGAGACGCTGTTAGACCTGCTGAGTTTTTCCAGCATTTTCTGTTTTTGTTTCAGATTTCCAGCATCCGCAGTATTTTGCTTTTATCTTAAGATTCTATGATAGTCGCAAACTCAATAAAATACATATTTCCTTTCCATCCATGGAACTGTTTCTCTAATTGATCTGACCAATTCATTTGTAAATATATATGAGCGGGAAATAAATTGCTGTTATAAAAACCAATGCCAAGTTTCTGGTTAACCCGTCAGCCAAAGCTTTTGTGCCAAAACTACGTGTTTGACAAACACTCCAACAACTTGCCATTGCTGGTAGAACATGCAATGTAAGATAAATATCATGTTTGGCTTGAAAGCAGCATTCGCATCAAATGGAATTTAAACTGACAGATAACATTGCAAAAATGTATTTCAGGATATGGTTTCTCACATCCCTCTGAAGCTGATAAGCTCCATGAATTTTGTTGCACACAATTCTTGACAGATCAAGCGTGTTCTATTGACAGCAGAACCCCCCCAGCCTCCCCCATTGCACTTCCTCCGCTGACCTCGTATCAACAAAATTGTGGGCACAAATCAAAAATTTTCTGTCTCGTGTTGCCAAATGCTACCCTCTTTACAGTACCTGGCCTGGAGCCAGCTACATTTCCTAGTCATTAAGGTGGATTTTAGAGAGGCTGGTAAATGCAGTCAATCTCATCTCTTTTGAGTCCTGAAATATATCCTCAGTCGCTGACCGCGTTTAACCTAGATCGAGCAGAGATGCTGCAAAAGGGACCTCTGTTATCTGTCCAACACTAGGCTGACCCGTAGGTGTGGGTCATGCGTTCTCTTACATCACTGTGTGGGTGGTACTGCACTCAGTCCAACGTTAACCCTATATGTGCCTGACCCTTATATTACAACTTATGGAGCATCTTTCACAACCACAGGACAGCATAAAGCCCCTTACAGCCAATGAAGCGCTATTGATGAGCAGTCGTTGTTGTAATATAGGAAACATGGCAGCCAATTTTCACACAGCAAGATCCCACAGACAGCAAGATGATAATGGCCAGATAATCTGTTATTGTGATTGTGCATTGGCCAGGACATCAAGGAATACGCCCCTGCTCTTCTTAGAAACAGTGTTATGAGATCTTTTGTATCCACCTGGGGGTTTAAAACCTCAGGCACGATTTTTCAGATGGCAGAGTTTCCATTCCCGCCATCCTAGAATTCGGCGGTGAACACATTTCAAGGTCCGGGGTGGGGTGGTGGGCGGGTCGGTGCAGCCTAGACCTCACCAGCCCCACGGTAAAATTGTGGGGAGATCAGGGTAAGAGTGGGAGCCGAGTGGGAAGGCCATCCAAAGAATTTTACGGCCACCCCTCCTGCCTACAAACCTGCCGATGGCAGAACATAAAACTCTGACCCTCACCTGAAACATTGGATCTCCAAAAGAGCAGCATACCCTCCGTATCTTACTGGAGTATCAGGCTAGGCTTCTGTACTCAAGTCTCTAGAGTGTGACTTGAACCTACACCTTCTGGCTCCGAGACAACAACACTACCAACTGAGCTATGTCTCTAAGTCCTGCTTTGATAGAACTCTTTAAAATTATGAAGGACTTCAATGGGGTTGACAAGGAAAGATATTTCCATTTGTGGGGAGAGGTAAAACTCGGGTCCTTCAATATAAAATTCTATGTAATTCTGTGTAACTTCAAGTTTAAAGCACAGAAACAGGCCATTCAGTCCAAACGATCAATGCGGCTGCCTATACATGACACCCACCTCATCTCGTCCTATCAACATATTTTTCAATCCCTTTCTTTCTGATGTGCTGATCCAGCCTCTCTTTCTGCTTTGCCTCAACTACTCCATGTGGTAGTGAGTTCCACATTCTAACCAGTCTGTGGGTTAAGGAGTTTCTCCTGAGTTCCCTACTGAATTTACCAGCGTTTATCTTATATTATTACCCCAAATTCTGGTCTCCCCCAAAAGTGGAAACATCTTCTCTACGTCTACCCTATGATAACCCTTTCACAATCTTAAACACTTCTATTAGTCATTCCGCAGTCATCTCTTTTCTATGGAAAAGAACCCCAGCCCGTTCATTTTTCCTTGAGTGTTATAACCTCTCAGTTACCAGTTTCATGCGTTTTTTTGCACTCTATCCATTGCTTCTTTATTTGTTTTATGATAGGGCAGCTCCAGGACTGTGTACGTTGTGGTCTAACCAAGGTTCCAAACACGTACAACATAGGGGAGAACTTTTCCCTTGTTGGGTGGGCTTGGTGGGGGCGGAGGGAGCAGTTGGGAAGCCGACTACTGCCCACGATCGGGGCCAGGCCGCGATTTCATGCCGGGGGGGCCAATTAAGGGCCCGCCCAGCATGAAACGCGCACTGCAGCGCTGCCTGTGTGGGGTGGGGGTGGGGGGGGGGCGGTGGGGTGGGGAGGAAGGCGCATGCACATGGGTGTGCGCTTGAAAATCTCCCTGAGGCTCAGAGCTCAGGGAGATGAACATTTTTTCAAAACAAAAAATAAAGCTTTTAAAAATGTTATAAAACATGTCCCCTCTCATGTGACTCTGTCACATGAGCAGGGACGTGCTATTAATTAAATTTTAAAATCCTGATTTTATTTTTATTCGCTGTTGGAAACCTCACCCTGCCCGTGGACGAGGCTTCCTGGATCGCCTGCCTGTCAAGTGTAAGGTTGGTTGGGCGGTGAAAAATTCTCTCAATTAACTTCTTAATGGCCTTAATAGGCCTTTTAATTGTTGGTGGGCACGCTGTGGACTCTGGCGCGTGCCCACCGGCCGACATATCGTGCGAGTGAGGAAAAGCTTTTTTACCCAGAGGGTGGTGACGGTCTGGAATGCGCTGCCTGGGAGGGTGGTGGAGGCGGGTTGCCTCACATCCTTTAAAAAGTACCTGGATGAGCACTTGGCAAGTCATAACATTCAAGGCTATGGGCCAAGTGCTGGTCAATGGGATTAGGTAGGTAGGTCAGGTGTTTCTCACGTGTCGGTGCGGACTCGATGGGCCGAAGGGCCTCTTCTGCACTGTGTGATTCTGTGATTCTGAGTGCGTGATGACGTTGGGACGCTCGCCCGACATCATCCCGCCCGCCAAGCTAAAAATTCTCCCCATAATTTCAGTGTTTTTCAATTAATATCCTCCTCCTCCAGGTACCATACCCTAATGTTGGCGACCATGGACTTCCATTGGATTGGTCCATGAATGCTTGGCAAAGTACTGTAGTGGTTTGTCATTGCCTTCTGCCATATGGATGACCAGTACACCCTCCCGGTCTTACCGCCTGCCACCAGGCATATTGGGAGGATTTAAAGGCTGATGATCAACTTGTTTGGCCACGTTAGCCTGTGGCCATCAATTCCTGAAGCGGAACCTGAATCCAAAGCTTCTGGCCCAGAGGTAGAGATGCTACTGCTGTGCCACAGGACCTTTTTTTAAATTATGTACCTCTAGAAATGAGCTGCAATGCTGAGTTTCCTTTTTTTTTTATGGCCTTATTAAGCTCTGTCACTACTTTTGGTGATTTGTGTATGTTTACCCCAGGTTCTTTTGTTTTCTACTTAAATGTATTATCCAGGCAGTTAGCTGATCTCAGCTGAGTCTGAGACAAATAACTGTTGGCAGATCCCTGGGCAATGGGAAAAAATAATCAGATCCTGATTATTATCGAATAAGCCCTAGGAAAAATCTGCTTGCGTGGATGTTTTGTGAAGAGAGGACCTGGTTTAATTTTGATCTTCTCCTTGCTTGAAAAGTCTTTGGCCGTTTGCTTTTCAAGTTCACAAATGAAGGGTGGCAACTTGCATGAGGCACCTGAGGATTGGTGGAGCTGTACCTCACCAAGAGGAAGAGAGAAAACAGGGGCTGATTTGTTCTAAATTAAATCATCTTGTAAGATTGAGAGTCCGGGAGCCACAGATACCTAATTAGGCAGCTGAGTATTTGTAAATCATTTTAAGGCAGTTTATTAAGAAGTAACAGTTTAGATATGATGCATTAGCTGAATAGACAGGAAAAGTATACAACCCGTGGGAGGTGAGAGTGGTTCACTGATCCCAGTGGATGAACAGACGGTTGGCACAGAGTGTGTTGATCTCAGCAGCTTGTGATGGCAGCATTCTGCTCTCTAGCCAAAGTGTGCAGGAACTCTTCCCCGATTCTTCCTCCATTGTCCCTGGTCTTTCTTCCATCTGAAGAAGGCAGCTGCCTGACTAGGATTGTCATCTGATGAAGACTGTCCCCTGTCTCCAAGAATCGTTAATAAACTTTATTTCCAAGGGCTGGTAGTTTGCCCTATGCCAATCACTTGTTTGAACCTTTCTAATCAATGAATACAGGAGAAGTACCCAAGTTGTCAGGATGGTCACCTCCGCCCTGTCCCTCACCCTGGCTTGGGGTCACTAGGGTACGTGGGGCAGCAGCAGGCTTCCTGCAATCGGTTCAGGAATGTTTGTAGAGTCTAGTGACCTCAAAGTGGGGAGTGCAATCTTAGTCTCAAGGTATCTCTACCTTGTCTTGGTCCTTGACTCCTTAGAATTGTTTATGTGTTTTTCAGAGGGAGAGAATTAAATGCTTTGCCAGCTAATTCCTTGAGAGTTCTATACAATTCTAAAAAATATCACTTCTTAGAGGTCCCTATTTCTTACAATCTGGAAAGCAGGCAACAAAATCTGATTGCATGTTGGCAATATTTAATAAATGAGAGTTGCCAACAAAAGGAACAGCTATTTGGGAGATAACTGAATCTTATCGAATACTCCAAAGAGAGCTGGACCGGTCTGGAACACTGTGAGCAGACCAGGTCTGAAGGCCAGCAAGGAGATTTTGAAACAGATTTCAAAGCTGACAACATCTTTGTATGCATGAAAAAAACGGAGAGACAGGCAGAGAATGAGAGACAGAAGAGAGATGCAGAGAGAGACAGAGACACAATGAGAGAAACAATGAGGAGCAGAGAGAGACACACACAGAGAGCACGGCAGAGAAAGAGTGAGACAGAACCAACAATACAACTAACTTAAAAACAAAAAGCTAAAAGCTACTGCGGATGCTGGAAATCCAAAACAAAAACAGAATTACCTGGAAAAACTCAACAGGTCTGGCAGCATCGGTGGAGAAGAAATCAGTTAACGTTTCGAGCCTTCAAGAGTTCTGCCGAAGGGTCGTGAAGGCTCGAAACGTTAACTGATTTCTTCTCCACCGATGCTGCCAGACCTGCTGAGTTTTTCCAGGTAATTCTGTTTTTGTAATACAACTAACTTGTTCATCTTATTGCGGTTTCTGGGATCCTGCTGTGTGAAAAATGGCTGCTGTACTTGCCTTAAGAACAACACTACTGCATTTAACGCTTTGAGGTGTTTCTGAGAAATTTGATCAGGAACTACAAAAATGTAGTCCATGAGAGGGACAGAGCAAGATAGTGAGCAATGTCAGAAAGAGATCAATGCATGGTGACATCTTTCGTCCCTGTGTGAGATACAGGCACCAGAAACTTCCATCAGTGAGTTATATTTCTTTTTTCCTCTTCTCTTCTGAATGCACGGATGCTCACCAGTCCTCCTGTATCTCATCCAAATTGTTATTTAACCCAAAGTAACCATCTACATACTGTTCCATGATGAACGATGTTACAACCAATTCTCCTCATCTCAGTCCCAAGTGGCTTCCCCTTTATTCTGAAATTGCATCCCCTGGTTTTAGACTCCCCAACCAGGGAAAACATCTTATCTGCATCTACCCTGTCTATCCCTTTAAGTATTTTGTAGTTTCCAATGAGATCACCTCTCATTCTTCAAAATTCTAGAGAATACAGACCCAGTTTCTCCAATCTCTCTTCATAGGACATCCCACCCTCCCGTGAACAAGCCTGGTGAACCTTCGCTGCACTCCCTCTATGGCGATAAGATCCTTCCTAAGGTAAGGGGACCAAAACTGCACATAGTACTCCAGGTGCGGTCTACCCAAGGTTCTATACAAATGAAGCAAGACTTTGCTACTCCTGTACTCAAATCCTCTTGTGATAAAGACCAACATTCCATTAGCTTCCTAACTGCCTGCTGCACCTGCATGTTAGCTTTCAGTGACTTATTGACGAGGACACCCAGGTCCCTTTGAACATCTACACTTTCTAATCTCTCACCATTTAAGAAATACTCTGCACATCTGTCCCTCCTACCAAAGTGGATAACCTCACATTTTTCCACATAATATTCCATCTGCCATGTTCTAGCCCACTCACTAAGTCTGTCCAAATCATCTTGAAACTGCTTTGTATCTTCAACACACATTTCCACCTAGCTTTGTGTCACGCGTGAACTTGGAAATAATACATTTGGTCCCCACATCCAAATCATTGATATATATTGTGAACAGCTGGGGCCCAAGCGCTGATCCTTGAGGTACCCCACTAATCACAGCCTGCCAATGTGAGACTGTGCAGTGGAGTGGCCAAGAGAGGTGATTGTGGGGTGCAGCTCTGTGTTCTCAGCTATATATTAACCTAGGAGGGCACAGCTACAATCAGATCTGAAGAGAAATCCCTTTCCAGCTTACTTTAAACCTTTTTTTAATTCCGGTAATTCACTTGGATCTTCACCTGGAGGAAGCTAAGTGAAGGCATCATGGGGATCGCAGGGAGGAGGTCACTGGCAAGGGTGGGGTGGTGTGGTCAGAGGGAAGGGCAGCGGGATGGGTCTCAGTGCCCACCACTCCATCCCAATGCCAGGCCTCTCTATCTGACACTGAGTGCCTTTGAATGAGGGACCTCTTCCCCACTAGCTTGCAAGGAGGTCTTCCCAAATGGCAAGGCCACTGCCGGTGAATACCAGCAGCAGTAGGCTGAGGTCACTAAGCGGGCATTAATTGCCCATGTATTTAAGGACCTCAATTGGCATCCAGCAGGAAAGCAGCCTGCAAGCCTTTCTGACCCATACTTAATCAGAGGAAGGTTGTGGGATCTGCACCCCACACCCTCTTACCCGACCACACAGACCCCCTGCTTCTGATCTCAGTCATAGGGGGATGCATTAAATTTTGTCATGTTTCATGGCTTTGGTCTTCCCAATATTTGTTTGGAGGAAATTCTTCCTCTTCCAATGGTGGGCGTTGGACAGCAGTTTGATAAATCAGAGGCAGTGGAGTGGTCGAGAGAGGTGGTGGTGAGTTGCAGTTCTGTGTTGTTAGCTATATGTTAACCTAGAAGGACACAGCTACAATCAGATCTAAAGAGCTTACGTCAAACCTTTCTTTAATGGGGACAGGAAGTGCTGTGTTATGAATGTGAAAGAATTTTTAAAAACATGTTGACACTTCCCAAAGAAATTCATTTAACTGTCCTGCTATCTCAAACCCGGTAGCCAAAGTTTTGTTCATGATAAATCATTTAAAATGTTATGGCTATTAATAAATTTATGCTGATTTACATGGTTAACCAAGCTTCAATTTGAGATTCCACATCACACAACTCCTCATGTATTAAGAGCCAGTGCTGGCATTGTTTGACTGACATCCTTTGGATCAGTCACTGTCTGTGAGTTCCTTTCAGGCAGTGCAATGAAGCAAAAAAAAATACCTTCAGGCAAAAGGTCATCAGAATATTCCCACTGACGACTCCTAGCGCATAGCTGCATCCCCAGTGGACCATCAAGGATAAAAGGTTTCTGATTCAATTACTGGCCTGTATTGAGATAGTCAACATCAATAGATTGACCTTAGTGGCATTGGGGTCAATGGCAGGTGGCCTATCACCCTTTGTGGCAAATAGTTCCGACAACCTTATTTGCTCTTAAATTTTGGAATATATTTTTAATATAATTAGCTAGTGCTTCCTGCTGGCTTTTAAGGAGGCGGTTTGGGGGTTGGGCGCAGAGGATGGAATGGGGTGCAGGTGGTGACAGGAGGAGTTGGAGGGGGTGCTGGGGGTGGGTGGTTGGGGGGTGGGGTAGAGCAAGGGAGGCCATGTAATTAAAATGGAGGCTATTGACTTCTTACTGGATGTTCATAAAAATGATGAGAATATCATTTGCAGGTTTCTTCTAAGACATCTGGCACTGGGCTGATCATTTTGTTTGTTTTTAGCAATTTCTTTCTACCTTTCCACCTTTACGACTAAGGGCCTAATTATCTGTCACTGGTTTTATATCTGACACTGGTGCAAATGCATAGGCTGGGAAGGTCAGGATATTGCCAGGTTTGAGTGACGCGAAGGGGAGAGCGGAGAAATGAACTACTTTACCCAGGGAGTAGTGACAATGTGGAACTTGCTACCATGGGTAGTAGTTGAGGTGAGCAGTATAGATGAGTTTCAGGGGAAGCTCGGTAAGCATTGGCAGGAGGGCAGGCCCCAGTTGAGCACAAACACTGACATGGACTGGTTGGGCCAAATGGCCTTTTACTGTGCTGTATCTTCTATGCACATTGAATTTCTCAAGAACGGGAATGCCACGAGTACAGGACAATAAATATGAAACAACTGGGTACCTTGTTATGTGCTGGGTAAGTACTTGTGCCTCCACATTAACACAGGGTTGCCAACCCTGTAATCTCCAGGAATTAAAGATTAATATTTTGGACACTGCTATGAGTAGCTCAGAGGGAGATGGTGGTGTAGTGGTAATATCACTGGACTTGTAATCCAAAGGCCCAGGCTAATGCGCTGGGAACATTGCTTTAAATCCTCCATGGGCAGCCAGTGGAATTTAAAATCAATTGTTAAAAAAAAAGCTTGTCTTTCAATTAGTTTTAGTGGTGAAGTGGGCTTTGCTGTCCCAAGCCCCTGTCCACCTTCAATGTTGCTGACCTGGGCATTCCTTGTGGAATCATTGCCATTGTCAGAAATGGTGCCAAACCTTCATTGATTATTGTAAAAATCTTCTGGTTCACTTATGCCCTTTAGGGAAGGAAATCTGCCATCCTTACCTGGTCTGGCCTATATGTGAGCACGCACCTTCAGTAAAGTGGTTGGCCCTTAACTGCCCTCTGAAATGGCCTAGCAAGAGCCACTCAATTCCAAAGCAATTAGGAATGGGCAACAAACGTTGGCCTTGCCAGTGTCGCCCACATTCCATGAAAGAATTTTTAAAAAGAGAAATAGCAGGGGCATTAAAAACAATGGCATGTTTCATTTTGATTTTTGTTGAATACTTTTCCTTATTTATTATGAAATAGTGGCAATAGGGGTGAAAGTGCTGCTTGACTGGCTGAGGTGGTTGGGAACTGGAGACAAGATGAGGAAACACTAGGAACACATCCAACTGCTTTTGATAACGTTTGATCAATAGCAGTTGATTGATGCTGCACCTAAGCCTTTCAATAAAAATCTATAAATATTCTTCTTCCAAAAGACCTGAATTCACTTCTGCCAAGCACCTACAAAGCTTAAATTAACAGACTGCAGTAGTCAAAGATAAATTACTAGTTTCTGTCATCTTGGTAAACTACATACCTATTAAAACGATCGTTAGTTTGAAAATCTGAGCACTGACAATGAATGCTATGCTAGCTTCCTCTTTCTAATTATGTTGTTTGATGTACCTGTGGGGCATTTGAAACCTTTTCATTCAGTATAACACTGTAACAACCTTATCAATCTTTTTAGCAAGTTTTTATGAACAGTAAATGAGGACTGAAATAAAATTGGCTGCTGTTTTAGTGTAAGGTAAATTTAACTCTTTGACCACTCATTTCTCTTTAGCATGGGGTGCACGGTACTTGTGTATAATATTTAATCCATTTTGTGATAATTTCATGGCCTACACTGATTGAAAAATTGTGATAATGGGGGCTCGAGTTTCTAATACATGAAATTCCCATCCATACTTTTGTTCGATGAGATTCGATTATTCCGATGCTTTCTCTGGCCAGTAAAAGGGGCTAAATCTTCCCCTATGATTGGATACCTTTTGGAGTAGTGGTGAAGTGAGCTTTGCTATCTCCAGCCTCCATCCACCTTCAGTGTCGCCGACCTGGGCATACCTTGAGGAGTCATCACCATTTGGGTGAACGGTAACAGGTTCAGTGGTATCCCAGGTCATGTCTGCCTGCCTCAGTCTCTATAACAGGGCCCAGGGGCCTCCATGGTAACCTGTGGCCACCAGTGCAGCCAAAGATGGGTGAAAAATATAATCAGTTTCAGACTTTGCAGTGGCTTAATCGATCGTCCGGTGGTGAATTAAACACCTTGGGGGAATTTAAAATATGACTCCTTATTTAAAATACATCTCTTCTCATATCCAATGGAAAATTATAGAGGCAATCTCTAGAAAAGTGAAGGTTGTTATGATCCAGACCCCCAAGTTGTTGGTAAGATCCGGTTAGGGACCAATGAAATTCAGGACACTTGCTCAGTGAATAAAGCCACAAGGTTCCACAGGTTTTGAACGAACAAAAATAAACTTTACTCTACAAGCTCAGAAAGATAAAACAATTTACAATATCTGTCTTATAATCTAACATTCAGGGTTAACATGAAGTACATGTGAACTAACGGACAAACTATAGTCAAACAGATTATACTGCACAATAAATGACAGATGCGACCAAGATAGAGTCCATGGATTTCTCAACAGCCCACCTAGGCATCAATAACACTGTGAGTCAATCAATCTCACTGAAACTCTGTCTCTCTCATGAGGGATTCCAGTCTTTACCTTCGAAGATCCAACCTTGGAATTCTCTCCAAAAGTCGTTCCAACTTGGATGGCATCAACGACAGCCCGCCTCACAGGGTTTCAATCTCGTCTCCCGAGATTCCATTCCCCTGGAATCCCGAGTCTGTACCCAGGCATCAACTCACAAGCACATCTCAGCTCTTCGGCCAGGCTGAGAACACTGCTGCTCCAAAGGGTACCTTTGACCCAATGGCCCTCTTCGATTACTAGGGCTTTCCCTGAGCCCTCTTCATTTAAAGTCTGCTCTCTTTTCCTGTTTGGAGCCTGTTTCTCAGTTCCTCTCTTAATTTTTAACCTTAACAAGGACCTGTCTTTATCCCCTATCTGGGACTTCCTTTTTGGGACCTCTCCCTGTCCCCTCTCCCTTTTGGGACCTCTCCCTGCCCCCTTTCCCTGTCCCCTGTCTAGGACACTAGTCTTCCATGTCACTCCACTCTGGTCACCTGACCCAAGTTTTTGCACCATTTTTTTCTTCCTGCACAGGTGCATTGGGCCCAAAGAAGTCAAAAAGTGCAGAACTGCGCGTCTGCAGCTTGTTCCCGGTCTGCGGATGCACAGAAGCTCTGAGGTCCTTTGGGAGTTGAAGTTCCTGACCTCTGCTCTCAACGAGATAAGTGTAATTTTCGTAACACGGCTGAGAGGTGGCCCAACAAAGGTCTTTAAATTGTTGATAGGTTTCAATGAAATAGAAGCGATGGAAATGTCTGTCGTGGCGAGAACAAAGCAACGGTCATAAATGTAAGATAGTCACTAATAAATCCAATAGGGAATTCCGGAAATCCTTCTTGACCCAAAGAGTGGTTAGGAAGCAGAACTCACTGCCACATGGAATGGTTGAGTCAAACAATTTGGATGTTTTTTAAGGAGAAGCTGTAAAAGCATACAAAGAAGAAAGGGAAATAAAAAATTGTCATTGAGTTAGATGAAATGGGCAGGGGGTGGTGGGAGTGTGAGCTATGTGTGTGCAGCATAAATGCCAACATGGGCCAGTAAGGCCAGTTGTCCTGTTTCCATGCTGTAAAGTTGATGTCGATTGGCTCAGTTGGCTGCATGGTCTGGATCAGACTGGTGCCAGATCCCTGTTCTGATTTGGGACCTACCTGCTTTCCCTACTCATAGTGGAGTTTGTGGGCCTGTGGGTCAGACCTGCCTTTGGGCAGAGAACTCAAGAAAAAGACCCCAATAAAAGCATTAAGGATCACTTTCCTTGCCAGGCACCCAGGAATCCCCCAGTTCCTGAGTGAAAAGCAAGGGGAAATGACCCTGGATCTCTGTCCTTTTGCATTGTCACTGTTGCAATGTAGGAAACCTGGCAACTAATTTCCTCACAGCGAGTTCCCACAAACAGCAATGTGATAATGACCAGATAATCTGTTTTACTGAAATCAGATTGGAGGATAAATCTTGACCAGGACACCAGGAAGAACATTAAACCAAGGCCCAGCCTCTTTTCACAGGTGAATGTTAAAGATCTCATGACATTGCTTTGAAGAAGAGCTGGGCAGTTTTGCCCAGTGTCCAATATTCATCCCTCAACCAACATCGCTAAAAAAGAGATTATCTGGTCATCATGATATTTCTGTATTTGGGAGCTTGCTGTGCACAATTTGTTTCTGACATTACACTAGTGACTACATTCCAAATTTATGTCATTGGGTGTAAAGCACTTTTGCACATTGTGAGGTCATGAAAGGCACTATAGAAATGCAAGTCTTTCTTTCTCTTTTGTCAAAGCATCCCTATATACAGTACACGCTGGGGTGGTGTGAACAGAGATATTGTGAGAGACACACATCCCAACTTCTCAAAGGGGAGAATTTTCTCTCCGTTAGGAGGGTTATGTGGGGGTGGGCGTAGGCACACGCGCGGCCAATTAAGGCCCGCCCAGCGTGACACACGACTGGAAGCGCTGTGCACTCCCTGTGCGGGCGGGGGGGTGTTGCCTGAGTCGGGAGTGCGCTCTTTTGTGCATGCGCATGAAAGAGCGCAGGAATCTCCCTGAGGCACCCAGATTAGTTTTAAGTTTAAACAGTTTAGTAAAGTGTTGAAAACATTTTTATGACATGGCCCCTCATGTGAACCTGTCACATGAGCTGGGACACGTGCATTAATTTTAATAAAAGATTTTCTGAAAATTTTAAATCATTCCTGAAACCTCATCCCGCCCGTGGATGAGGTTCCATGAAAAATGCGAAGGCCGCCTGAGCTCTTTACCTGCCCCCCCGCCAACCTTAAGGTTGGACGGGCAGCTCAGCTGATTGCCTTAGTTGCTTTTTAACAGGCCTTAATAGGCCTTTGACAGCTTGGCGGGTGCGCAGCCGAAAATCTAATGGTGATATCGGGACGCACGCTGCGCCATTTTACGCCTCGGTGAGCAGAAGCAGGGCCTGTCCCCGCTCGCCTAGCCGAAAATTCTGCCCTAAGTTGCATTGGGATAGATCTCAACTTTGTGCGTAAGTGTAAAATGGATGATAGTGAGTTGATTTTTCACGATTTTTATTTCCATCGACTTCACATTCGCACAAAGTCACGACCTACCCCTTTCTTTTGGTGGAACTCTTCGGAGACTTCCTGTCCAGTCAGTTCCCCTGTGATATTGGTAACAACAATACTGCTGCTTCTCTCATTATTCCGACCGAGATCTGATAAACGTGGGCAGAAGAGAATGCACTGGAATTACGGTGAAAACCCATCTGAATAAATAACTATATATGAAATTATATTAAGGAAGGGAGTCTGTGGAATAGGATGAGAGACCTCTTGATCCAATATTGGCTGCTCAACCACTCAGCTGTTTGTACAATATATAAAGAAAGGCTTCCTTGGAACATTCGCATTGCGTGGGAGTTAAAATGTTTCCTATTATCAGGCAGTTGAATAGGAAAATATAAATTCCTTGGACTGAAAAACAAATGAAATCAAAAGAAGATTTCACAAATGCAGTCCCAATGCATGAAGGAACAATGACAGCTCATTTTGCCGATGATCACCCTTTTGAAGGCTGGTTTAATCTTATAGAATCACAGAATGGTTACAGCACAGAGGGAGGCCATTCAGTCCATTGTGTCCATGCTAGCTCTCTGCAAGGGTAACTCAGCTAATCCCACTCGCCAATTCTTTCCCTGTAATCCTGCAATTTTTTTCCCCTTCAGGTGTTTATCCAATTCCCTTTTGAAAGCCATGATTGAACCTGCCTCCATCATGATCTCAGGCAGTGCATTATAGATCCTAACCACTCACTGCATAAAAAACATTTCCTTATGTCACCATTGGTTCTTTTGCCAATCACCTTAAATCAGCGTCCTCTGGTTCTTGACCCTTCCATCCATGGAAATAGTTTCTCTCTATCTACTTTGTCTCCTTTCATTGTTTTGAACAGTTCTTATCAAATCTCCTCTCAAACTTCTCTTCCCTAAGGAGAACAACCCAAACTTCTCCAATCTACCCATGTAACTGAAGCCCATCATTCCTGGAACTATTCTCGTGAATCTTTTCAGCACTCCCTCTGAAGCCTTCACATCCTTCTGAAAGTGCAGTGCCCAGAAATGGACACACTGTTCCAGCTGAAGCCAATCCAGAATTTTAGAAAGGTTCACCATTACTTCCATGCTTTTGTAATCTATGCCTCTATTTATAAAGCCCAGGATCCTGTATGCCTTTATAACCACTTTCTCAACCTGCCCTACCATCTTCAATGTGCACATATATCCCAGCTCCCTCTGCTCCCGCGCCTGCTCTAGAATTGTACACTTTGTTTTACATTGCCTGTACCTGTTCTTCCTATCTAAATATATCACTTCACACTTCTCTGCATTAAATTTCATCTGCCACGTGTAAATCCACTCCATCAGCCCCTCTCTATGCCCTCGAGAAGCCTATCACTATTCTCACAGTTCACAAAATTTCCAAGTTTTGTGTCAACTGCAAATTTTGGAATTGTGCCCTGCACACCTAAATCTAGGTCCTTAATACAGATCAAGAAAAGCAGTGGTCCTAGGACCGGCCCCTGGGGAACCCGACAGGATACCATCCTCCAGTCCAAAAAACCACTGTTCACCACTATTCTCTGTTTCCAGCCACTCAGCCAACTTTGTATCCATGCTGCCACTTTCCCTTTTACCCCATGGGCTTCAACTTTGCTGGCAAGTCTGTTATGTGGCACTTTATCAAATGCCTTTTGGAAGTCCATGTACACGGCATCAGCTGCATTATCTTCATCAACCCTCTCTGTTACCTCTTCAAAAATCTCAATCGGGTTAGTTGAACATGATTCGCCTTTAACAAATTTTTGATGGCTTTCCCTAATTAATTTGCACTTTTCCGAGTGACATTAATTTTGTCCCAAGTTAATTGTCTCTAAAAGCTTTTCCATCACTAAGTGGGGGAGTGATGGTGTAGCGTATAGTGGTATTGTCACTTGGCTAATAATACAGAGTGGTCTTGGGTTCAAATCCAGCAGAGGGTAAAATCTGATTCCAATATAAAAAAATCTGGAATTAAGCCTAATGATGACAGTGAAACCATTGTCAATTCTTGTAAAAACCCATCTGGTTCACTAATGTCCTTACCTGGTCTGGCCTACACAGCAATGTGGTTGACTCTTAAATGCCCCCTGTACAAGGGCTATTAGGGATAGGCAATAAATGCTGACCTAGCCAGCAATACCCACATCCAATGAATTAAAAAAAGCTAACTGGCTTGTACTTGCACCCTTTTTTTGAACAACATTTGTAGTTCTCCAGTTCTCTGGAGAATACCATGCCTGTATCTAGGGAACATTGGAAGATTATGCCTAGTATCTCTGCAATTTCCACTCTTACTTCCCGTAGCATCCTCAGATGCATCCCACCTGGTCCTGGTGACTTATCCTGAGAGTGTTTAGCTCCAGGTAGTCTTCCTGACTGAGTTTATTCACTAAACGATTGGGCATGAGTCCTTTCAGTATCAGGCAATGCCAGCTCTTTAATGCCGTGCAAATAAGAGAATAAATGAAAATCTCACAGGTGAGTTTGTAAAACTTATTTCCAACGTAAGATGAGGTTAACCCCCAGAAACTTTCTCTAAGAGGCAGTCTTGGTTGTCTCTGTTTTTCTGTCCTTAAAGGGATACTCCAATGTCTACTTTGTCCCACTCTGGCCCCATAGGATTCAGGGGCAGCAGTGTTAATGATTTAAAGTTGAGCTGTTGTTTAAGGCTGTCAGGAAATGGTGCAGAGTGTATATGCCAAGTACACTGAGTACGACATGATACGGATAATATTTTTTAACAAATGCAAACGCTGAAAGTCTGAAACAAAACAAAACGGAAAATTCTGGAAGTACACAGGGGAGGAATTTTGCGGCGGCGGGTCAGTGCATGGGCGGGTCCGGGAGCAGCCGTGAAACCAACCACTGCCCGCGATCGGGCCCCGACCACGATTTCATGCTGGCTGACTGACACGAGCAGGGACATGTTAAAAATGAATTTTAAAGGTTTTTTTTTTAATCAATGGTTGAAACCTCATCCCGCCCGTGGATGAGGTTTTGCCTATTTGCCCGCCCGTAAGGTTGGATGGCCAGCAAAAAATTCAATTCAATTGATTGATTAAGGTCCTCAATAGGCCTCTTAATTGTCGGCGGGCGCACTGCCGCCTCTCGCCCGAGTGCACGATGACTTCGGGACGATCGTCCAACCTCATCAGGTGCCATTTTTCTCCCTCTTCGTGTCGGTGTGCACCCACCCGACCAGGGAAAAATTCTGCTCGGGGGCTGAATTTTACTCTTCGAAAATGGGACTGCTGTAGTCCCGCGGAAGCATTGTATCCAGTGTGATGACATCGGATCGCGATCCCGATGTTATCACACCGATCGGCAATAATATGGTGGGCGGGCAGGCTCCGGAATTGGCAGCCTGTCTGCCCTTTTGAATTTTCTATTTTATGCCTATTAAAGCTTGTTAGCAATCCAATCAGCTGCAATACTACATCCCCGAAACCTTAAAACAGCGCCTGTGAGTGAAACACGCCAAGTGGGACCCTCGATTTTTTTCACTGATATGCAGAGGGCAGATGTAAAGTCTGGAGGTGGGTCTAGGCCTGACTTTCGCATGAGAGGCATTTCACTGGCAGATCTTTGATGTGAACGGTTATCAGGGATATTACCCAATACAGTGTCTGCAAAATTGTTGATACTGTAAGCTAACATCACTATATGGGCATAGTGTATTCTCTTGGAGATGCATCCTCCAGCGAGGTAGAGAGAAGGAGGAGGAGAGGGAGGGGGCCCGCTGCACAGGAACAGAAGCCACTTGAAGTGGAAGATGGAGGACAAGTACAGGATGCAGCAGGCACAGAGACATGCCAATCGTGTGTATTGGGTTTGTGTGATATTTCTGCAAACGATGGAGAAACAGTGCGTGTGGACACTTTAGGTGGAATCGTCCCAGATTTGCACTAAGTGCGGTAGCGTGCGTGAAAAAAGACATCTTACCCACTGGCTGCAATGGCGGATTTTCACGCCATATCCTCCCCTTCCCGACGCACCCCGCTTCATTGATAATGCATTCACAGGACACACCCCGGATTGCTGGCGGGTGGGCTCAGATTTGCCCACCACGCCATGACCTCGGCGCTTCCTCACTCCGGGCACCATATTTAAAGTGCACAAGAGCGCATGCCTACTTCATGTCTTCAGACAATGACTGCTCCTGACGACAGAGGGCCTCAAAAGCAAAGAAGACGGCAGCTCCCAAATTTAGTGACACCCCTCTGTTTAGGTTTAGGGGTTCTAGTGAGTACGTCAACAATTGGGGTCGTGCTTAGGACCTGTAAGCTTCATCGACCTGTAAGGATCACTTCATACTTATTCCATCCTTGAGTAGCTCTTCGATGCTATATGTTTTGGGGTGGTCTAGCAAATCTTTCTAGAATTCTTCTATACAATCACCAACTCAACAATTCTGTCTGCGAGCTTTGTGTTTGAAAAATCACAGTACGTCCTGTTTTGTCTGCATCTGCTGACAAGGTGGCCTATGGGTTCCGGAGACTGTTGTCAAAATGACATGAACTCTAGTCAATAAATAATGAAGTATAATCTGATTCTGAACTGGTCTTCCAATGTAGTCCATATCCTTTGGGGATCCTTAAGTTCTCCTTCTGTTAATTCTGATGTGTTCAGCCTGTGTAGACCTTCATTCCCAATTGCTAGGTGAATTTTTATGGTTTGCTTGTCTGGTTCAGACACACCTGAATCAAGAAATCATAACTCTGTACGTTGTTTAAACGTTCCAAATTCGGATACTCGGTCAGTTGCATCCCAATTTAAACTGGGGAATTTAGCGGATATTTTGACTATATCCCTTTGACCTTCCTTCTTCTATAGTACCTGGGATGAGTGTCTCTCCAACTGCTTTTGTTCACTTTTCTGAAGCTCTGCCTGTTATAATCACAACCTTCTCTAGCCCAATGACATCGTTCCATTGTGCCCCAGCTTTAGATAGAAATTTAACACGTAATGCTTATCACCCTTCAAGATCTCCTAAATTGAAAGACGTATGGATTTGATTTATCTAACCACAGTAAGTCAATTATATTTCGCAGATTGTTAACAATGGGACCCACGGAGAAGCAGCGATTAAGAATTATTCACTTAAAGATGCTGCCCTGGACCCAGGGGTTTATTCACATATCCATCTCCATTCATTGCCTGTGTTTATACGGTACCTAATAGTTTGCGACATTAATTGCAGAGCTGATCCTAACCTGGCAGAATCTGACTTTATTGCCCTGCTGCCATTGTGTCTCCCAAATACTTTGTTGTGATTATTTTTCACTAATGAGTGCAGACTTTGACCGTAGGGCCAATCAATAAAGTTAGGAACCCTGTCGCTCACAGCGACGTCATGGAGTAAAACAGTCCAGCTGTGCACGCACGGCATTGGCAGAAAACACAGCCTTTCCACGTTGCAGTTTCAACACTCACTGACGCTGTGGCTTTGTTGCAGTCTGACCAAAATGTCAAGGGTCATCTCATGCCATGTAGCACAATCTAAGACGGTTCACCATGTTGTACCCGTAATCACTCTTGCTGCCAGACTGAGCACTCTGTCATTTGGAAGGAACCACTGCTGCACACCATGTCCTGTGTGTTATAATGATATTAAAGGCACCAATTGCTCCTAAGGGATTGTGCAAACAAGTTGTGGATTCACTTATTAATTCTAGGCACATGTGGACATATATACATGGATTGAAAGCTTGAGGACATCAGGGCTGCAAAGTTATGTGTCTGTGCTCTGCTCTAGACCAAAGTGATTCTGAGGCTGGATCACATGACACACTTCCCTTAAAGTGATGGCATGCCCCACTTAAAGGCATATTACAACACTAGTATCTGCGCTGGTACTGGGTGCAGAACAAGGATGTGACACTGCATCCTCTGAGGCTTCCCCTTTCTGCTGAGAGATCAACCTGGGACCTTCGGGGCTTGCCTCAGCAGCAGTGGATGTTTTACCTGTGCAGGAGGCAAAAATATGGATGTTTAAGGCCACGTTCTACATTTGAGATGAGTCCACAGAGACAAACTTCCTCATTGGCATCACTGAGAGCGTTGTGAGATATTACTCATTGTTTGCCTTTTATGATTTTCAACATGCAGTCACCCTTTACTCCCCAATGCGTGAGAGCCTTCAGAATCACAAACCTCTTTCCTAACAGCCTACCAGACATCATGCACCCTCCCCTCTGCAGCCACCTTAACACTTCTTGTTTCCAGCTGTAAATAATGCTGCTTGCAATCTCATCACCCAGGGGCCTTCCCCGTCTCATCTCTTCCAGTGGACTGGCTCCACTCATTCGACTCAAGCTCCAGCACCTCCTCCTCTATGGGTGTAAGGATGGCCAGGTTTGGCAAAGCACCCCTGTTCTTGCTTCTCTCCCTGGCATTGTGCACTCGCTTCTGTAATTAAAGTCTGACATTTTAAAGATTGTTAAAATCCTGTAGAATAATTCCTTCCCACATATTGCTCATGACTCTAAAGGCTGCACAATGACTTGCGCACACTAACCACTTCTCCCCACGCCCACCCCCGAAACCCCTTCATAGGCCCCAGTGCAATGTAGAGTGCCATTTGTGCTTCATACCCCCTCGCACCTTTGGGGAGCACACAAGACATTTCCCTAATGGAGCCTTCACAAAATCTTCCATGTAGCGGGGAGGCGATGGTGTAGTGGTGATGTCACTGGACGAGTAACCAGAGGCCCAGGCTAATGCTCTGGGGACACGGACTCACCACGGCAGCTGGTGGAATAAAACTGAATTAATAAAATCTAGAATTAAAGGCTGGTCTCAGTAACGGTGACTATGGAACCATTGTCAATTGTCGTAAAAACCCATCTGGTTCATTAGGGAAGGAAATCTGCCATCCTTTCTTGGTCTGGCCTACACATGACTCCATAACAACCAGCAATGTGGTTGACTCTTAACTGCCCTCTGTAATGGCCCAACAAGCAATTCAGTTGTATCACACTGCTACAGAGAAGTCGATAAGGAATGAAACCGGACAGACCGGCTGGCATCGACCTAGGCACCGGAAACAACAATGGCACATCCAGCCGTGTAAACCCTGCAAAGTCCTCCTTACAAACATCTGGAGGCTTGTGCCAAAATTGGGAGAGCTGTCTCACAGGCTAGTTAAGAAACAGCCTGACATTGTTATTCTCACAGAACCATACCTTACAGATAAAATCTCAGACACCACCATCACCATCCCTGGGTATGTCCTACCCCACAACAGGACAGACCCGCAAGCGGTGGAGGCAAAGAGGTATACAGTCGAGAGGGAGGTGCCCTGGGAATCTACAACACCGCCTTCGGACCCCATGAAATCTCATGGCATCAGGTCAAATATGAAAAAGGTAACGTCCTACTAACTACCACCTACTGCGCAACCTACTGCCCCCACTCCCCACTCCCCACCCCACCCACCCCCACCAACCCCCCACCCACCATCCTTCAACTCATGAATCAGTACTACTCCATGTTAACCGCCACTTGGAGGAAGCACTGAGGGTGGCAAGGGCATAGAATATACCCTGGGTGGGGGACTTCAATGTCCACCACCAAGAGTAGCTCAGTAGCACCACTACTGACTGAGCTGGCAGAGTCCTAAAGGACATAGCTGCAAGACTGGGTCTGCGGCAGGTGGTCAGGGAACCAAAAAGAGGGAAAAACCTACTTGACCTCATCCTCACCAATCTGCCTGCCGCAGATGCATCTGTCCATGACAGTATTGGTAGGAGTGACCACCGCATAGTCATTGTGGAGACGAAGTTCCGTCTTGATATTGAGGATACCCTCCATCGTGTTGTGTGGCACTACCATCGTGCTAAATGGGTTAGATTTCAAACAGTTCTAGCAACTCAAAACTGGGCATCCATGAGGCACTGTGGGCCATCAGCAGCAGCAGAATTGTATTCAACCACAATCTGTTACCTCATGGGCTGGCGTATCCCCCATTCTACCATTACCATCAAACTGGGGCATCAACTTTGGTTCAACGAAGAGTGCAGGAGGACATACCAGGAGCAACATCAGGCAGACTTAAAAATGAGGGGTCAACCTGGTGAAACTACAACACAGGGCTGCTTGCATACCAAACAGAGGAAGCAGCCTGTAAAAGGCAGAGCTAAACAATCCCACAACCAACCGATCAGATTTTAGCCCTGTTGTCCTGCCACATCCAGTCGTGAATGTTGCTGGACAATTAAACAACTAACAGAAGGAGGAGGCTCCACAAATATCCCCAACCTCAATGAAGGGTGAGCCCATCACATCACTGCAAAAGACAAGGCTGAAGCATTTGCCAATGCCTTCAGCCAGAAGTACCAAGTGGATGATCCTCCTTGGCCTCATCCTGAGGTCCACAGCATCTCAGATGCCAGTCTTCAGCCAATTTGATTCACTCCATGTGATATCAAGAAATAGCTGAAGTCACTGGATACTGCAAAGGCTATAGGCCCTGACAACATTCCGGCAGTAGTACTGAAGACTTGTGCTCCTGAATTGCCATGCCCCTAGCCAAGCTGCTGCAGTACAAACAACACTGGCATCTACCCAGCAATGTGGAAAATTGCCCAGGTATGTCCCGTACACAAAAAGCAGGACAAATCCAACCTGGCCTATTACTGCTTCATCAGTCTACTCTCGATCATGAGCAAAGTGATGGAACGGGCCACCAACAGTGCTATCAAGTGGCATTTTCTCAGCAATAACCTGCTGGCTGATGCTTATATGGGTTCCACCAGGGTCACTCAGCTTCTGACCTCATTACAGCCTTGGTTCAAAAATGGACAAAAGAGCTGAACTCCAGAGATGAGGCGAGAGTGACTGCTCTTGACATCAAGGCAGCATTTGACCGAGTGTGGCATCAAGGAGCCCTTAGCAAAACTGGAGTCAATGGGAATCAGGGGGGAAACTCTCCACTGGTTGGAGTCATACCTAGCACAAAGGAAGATGGTAGTGGTTGTTGGAGGTCAGTCAACTCAGTTCCAGGACATCACTGCAGGAGTTCCTCAGGGTCATGTCCTAGGCCCAGCTGCTTCAGTAAAACATTCCTTCGATCATAAGGTCAGAAATGGGGTTGTTTGCTGATTATTGCACAAGTCTCAGCACCATTCGCAACTCGCCAGATACTGAAGCAGTCTGTGTCCTTATGCAGCAAGACATCGACAACATTCAGACTTGGGCTGATAAGTGGCAAGTAACATTCATGCCACACAAGTGCCAGGCATTGACCATCTCCAATAAGAGAGAATCTAACCATCTCCCCATGACATTCAACGGCATTACTGTTGCTGAATCCCCCACTAGCAATATCCTAGGGGTTACCATTAGCCAGAAACTGAACTGGACCAACCAATTGGAGATGGTGGCGTAGTGGGCTAGTAATCCAGACGACCCAGAGACTCAGACTAATGCTGTGAGGACATGGGTTCAAATCCCACAATGGCAGCTGATGGAGTTTGAATTCAATTAATAAACCTGGAATATAGAGCTAGTCTCAGCAATGGTGACCATGAAACTATCATTGATTGCAATGATGATTGATAATCAATCATTGATTGTTGTTTAAAAACCCATCTGGTTTGCTAGTGTCCTTCAGGGAAGGAAATCTGCCATCCTTACCTGCATGTGACTCCAGATCCACAGCAAGGTGGTTGACTCTTAACTCTGATTAGTTCAAGGGCAATTAGGGATGGGCAATAAATGCTGGCCTTGCCAGCAACACCCACATCCCATGGAGGAATAAAGAAATATAAATACAGTGGCTACAAGAGGTTGAAGGCTAGGAACCCTGTGGTGAGTATCTCAAGTTAGAAGTGTGATGGAATACTCTCCACTAGCCTGTATGAGTGCACCTCCAACAATACTCAGGAAGCTGGACATCATCTGGCAGCATTGCAAAGCAACATGTGTGCTTGCATGCATAATAGCAATACACTTTGTTTTGAAGACCTTAGAAGGTCATTCAGGTGTTTGTGACACTGAATCCAGGCTCTTTGGACAACCCTCTGCTGCAGCCTCTCTTCAGGCTGGGAGGTCTTCTCATTCTCTCAGCAGCATGAGGCCATCCCGCCTGTCACAGGGGATCATCATTGAACCTTGAGGCTGTCCTGGACCATTTCCCCTCCCCATCACCTTGCTCCCTTCTCTTGGCCGCCTGTGGAGAGACACAGAGAGTTAACAGTCTGATGCTCCACTTCTCCATACACAGTCCATATTCATCAGGGTTATGGTTCAGCTGCATTCCAAAACTATCTGTTCCTGCTAAAGGTCCTGAGAGCTCCCCAATGGTTAAAATGGTCATAATTGTTTTTCAAAAATTCGCTCACCTCTTGTAATGTCTCCAAAGTTTTATAACCACCGACAAAAATTTCTTACTTGCTGCAAACAATGGTCCTTGGTGCATCAAAGTGCCCTGCCATGGGTCCCTTTAAATGAGTGGCAGTGACCTCCTTCTGGAGGTCTTCAGCCTGTCGCCTGTGTGCCTGGACGTCCTGCCCTCATTGGTCCATTGGGTGTGCGGTCCACCATCCGCTCATGCTGTTGGTCGACGGCCGTTGATTGGCCGATTCGTGAACTTTGCGACACTTTTTTCAAAGCTGGGAGTGGGAGTCGGTGGGTCACCGACACCCGGTGCCGAGGTCAATATATCCAACCCAGGATCTGACCCTTCATCAGAAATGAAGACTGAAGGTTGGGCAGACATTTTCAGCCCAACTGGCCCTTACCGGTGTCCATCCGAGCCTCCTCCTTCCACCCTACTTATCTTATCCTATAAGCATATATTGGGCCGTAAGTTCCTCGGAATGGCACTCAGCACCGGATTGCCACTCTGTGCCCAAGTACTTGCTCTAAATTTTTTCCGTGCCTGTCTTTCCTCAACTTCCGACTCAGGCCAAGTGAGATCCGGGCAGACCAGCTGTCCTCAAGGCCCAGCGTCGCGGTCCAGCAGAGTCGGACTGAAGAAGGACACGCCCTGTTTTTTACAGCACTAGTTTCTGTCAACCAGGAAAGTTAAAGGTCCCATTGAAATTGACAGGCCTGGGAGAAGGTAAGTGGATAGATTTGGGGGTTTGGGGGATTGGAGATTGGGGGGGGTTGGATTGGGGGTCGGTGGGCATTAGAGGTCGAGGGAGGGATTGGAAGTCGAGGTGGGGTCGGCGGTTGGGAATGGATCGAAGGTCGGGGAGATCGGAGGTTGGTGGGGGGACGCAGAGGTCAAGGGGAATATCGGAGGTCCATGGGGATTGGAGGTAGGGGGGATCGGAGGTCGGGGAGATCAGAAGTTGAGGGGAGAATTGGAGGTCGGGGGATCGGAGGTCGAGGGGGGATTTGAGGTCGGGGGTGGGGGTTGGTGGGTGTTGGACGTCTGGTGGAGCCGGTCCAAGGTCAAGGGCAGGGTCAGATTGGATCAGTTCGGGGGAGGTTAGGCCTGCGGGGTGGGGGTAGTTGGGTCAGGGGATGGGTGGGTCGGGTCAGGTTGGGTGAGTTTGGGGAAGGTCAGACCTGCGGGGTCGGGGGAATCAGGTTGGGTCGGGCCTGTGGGGTGGCAGGGGTCGGGTGGGCTTGGGCCCGCGGGGTTGGGGGAGTGATGGTGGGTCAGGTCAGGTTGGGTCGGTGGGGTGGCCAGGACGGGTGGAAGGGTGTCAGGCCTGCCAGTGGGGGGAGGGGGGCCAGATTGGGCCTGCGGTGGGGCAGTGGTGGTCAGGTCGAGGTTGGGGGGAGGGTTGTAGTCCCCTGCCAGTGGGGGAGTCCCTTGGGGTGGTTGGAGAGATTGGGGAATACCACAGGGATGTGGTTAGCCAGGGGTGTGGGGAGTCTCCTGGGGGGTCGGGGGTATGAGTGGGTGGGGGAGGGGTCTGTCTGCGTCTTTACACTTGTTGCCCAGAAGTTAGAAGATGTCTCAATTCTTCTAACTTTTTCTGAGTAACTATTTGTGTAACACAGCCGGGACCATCCGAGGTTTGTGATTTAAATCACATTTTCGGATGGTTCCCGGAGCAATTGTCCAGAAGAAGTTAACGTTTCTGGGCAATTGCTGTGCAAACCCTTACCTGTGAAATTCAGAAGGAACTTCCCCAGCGTACCTCTGGTGTACCCTCCCCCCCTCAACCCGACACTGGGGATCTCGGAAGTTACAGTCCATTGTATTCTATAATCTTCATGTATCTATTTAATTTCCCTTTCAATGCAGCTCTGCTATTCACCTTAACTACTCCCTGGTGTGAGAAGTCCCACATTCTAATCACGATCTGGATAAGGAAGTTGCTCCTTAGATCTTCATTGGAATTATTCATGTCTAACCTTATGTTTATGGCTCCTAGTTTTGGATTTCCCCACAAGTGGAAAAATTTTCTTTACGTGTTGAAGGAAATTGAGAGAGAGAAATGGAGGACTAGAGACAGAGAGAGAAATAACAGACCTTCCAATCATGGGCAGGGAGTAGGGTTTTCAACCCTCCAGGATTGACCTGGAGCCTCCAGGGATTGAAGATCAATCTCCAGGACACTGCTGTGTGCAACCCTGGAGAGAAATCATTGGGACCTTGAAAAAGATTTTTTTTCTCTGTCATTTTCTTTGAACATTTCTCTTTACCAGATTATAAAAATATTGAAAATGAGGGAAAAGGCCATTTGGCTGTTAGTCAAGCATCATCCAATTGAGTAATGAGTTTCCAGTTGGTGTAGGAAGGCAGTGCATCACAAGGATGGATGTGTTGGCCGACTAATGGCTGGAGCGTGGGGGACAAGTCATGTGTTAAAACCTCCAGGAATACATTTAATCACAGTTGGCAACCCTAGACTGATTATTAAGAAGTGGTTAAATGATAGGAAAGATAAAGGTGATAGCGAGATGAAAGTATGTGTAAATGGTGTAGGATTCAAAGACATGGAGAGATGGAGTTGTTCCTTGAGCATGGGGCCAGGGGAACACTCATGTTCCTCTGGGTTACCTTATTGTGGCTTGTGTTGTTTTGTCTCTGTTGGGCTATATGTGGGCCTGATTATCCTGAGTAGAGCTAGCTGCCTCAGGACAAATACTGCAGTAGTTTCAAGAAAAGACGAAGGGAAAATCAATCCAGGTCTTATAAATGTAACAAATCTGAAATTAAAACAGGAAGTGCTGCTGATGGTTCACCATGCAGCTCGGAGAGAAAATAGCGCCTCAATACTATGGGCTCAGGCCTCACTAGCACTGATGAATGGCCTCTTTTATGTCTTGGGTAAATGAGTTCGTTGGCCAACCAAACTCTAACTGCACGCCTTCTATGTTCTCATCAATTGCTGCTTGCAATCACCAATGGGGAGAGGCTGAATACAAGAATAAACAGCGATGGTTTATTGAGACATAGGGCGAAACACCAGATCATACGTGCTCACTCAGAAACCTCCAGAAATAGACTTACAGTTCCCAGTTGCCTGCAGTGTACAGTGATTCATCAGTGATTCATCATGATCAGTACACTTGCATTCTCTTAAAGGGACAGGATACCTCACTTTACCACAGCCTCCAACCCAAACATCAAAGCACTTCCATTTATCTTGACATCAACAGACCCACCCAATGCCAGCAAACCCACCCGGCCCCGCCCCACCCCACCCTCCCCACCACCATTGTAAAGAAAAAGGAGAACATTAAGGCCTCAAATGACTGAAGTCAGCGTTCTGGCCAGACTCACTCCAGAAAAAAGATGCCCTGGGGATATGGCCACATAGCACACATTCTTCCAGTGTTAAATGGCCTCCAACACCTCCATTGTGGTGGCTAGGAAGTACACGCTCGTTAGGAAGTGGACAACCTGCCAATTTGTTGAAGGACAAAAAAAGTAACCTACAGCGTCCACGCCTGAAATGGGTGTTTGCACATTTGCATATGTAAATAAGGCACCCATGCCCATTTGAAGCACCCACGGCAAGATGATTTTCCCTGGGGCAGCTGGTTGCACTTGGGAATATCAGGCCTCCACGTGGCCTAACTGCAGGCTGCAGCCAGCAAACTAAGCCAGAGGAACTGGAGAGTTCCTTCCGACCCCACATTTCAAGAATCCAGGCCTGTATCCACCACTGTTCAATTTGCCTGGGGGTATAGCTCAGTGATAGAGCATTAGACTGCAGATCAAGAGGTCCCCAGTCCAAATCTGGGTGCCCTCTCCCTAAGTTTTAACTGTTCATGGAGGTGGTTAGAGAACTGTGGGGGCAGAGATGAGTGAGGTGAGGGATTTCTGCTTTCATAGGGTTGCTAATCTTAAATTTTCTATCCCAGAGAGCAGGGTCATTGAATATACTCAAGACTGAGTTAGATTTTTGATCTACATTCAAGAGTTACGGTGGGCAGGCGGGACAATGGGATTAAGGCCATGATCGGATCAGCCATGATCTTATTGAATGGCAGAGCAGGTTCGACAAGCCGAATGGCCTACTCCTGCTCCTATCTCTTACGTTCTTAAATCATCACTGCTATCTCCCACCACACTTCCTTTGCGGACCTTAATGCTCCTCTTTCTGGTTACTTGCCCCGCCTCCTGTCCCTGATGAGGGTAAATTCAGTGCTCCCAACTGGGAGCATTGCTTGACTAGAAACATGGGCCAGAAAAATGGTGCTACAGTGTTGCAGTCTGACCTCTCACCCACAAGGGGTTAAAGGTTAGGGAAAGGACACCCAGCTTTGAGCTAACTGTGCTGCAGACAAATGTCCTGCCACTGCGCTATACCCCCAGTGAAGGAAGCAGCGAGCAGTGGCTGATACGAGACTGGTTCCTGAATTGTGGATTTGTCAGGAACTCTCTGGGTCCCCCAGCTGACTTTCCCACTCCCTTTGAGTATGACTCCTTACTGGGAGATTCAGAATTTCAAATTTATCCTCTAACACCGATTAAATACTGCACTTGCAAGATAGTCTGATGACTCTCAGCTTTATAAATGCCGGCAAATCCCATGCTCTGACCTCAATCTGAATGGATTTTCAGAGCCTTTGCTGTAACATGTACTGGAACATTTTTGGAAATTAGTAACAACAGATGAAAACTTGAAAAATCTGCATTAATTTATCCTGGCTGACTTGGTTGTTTTTTTTTTGTTTGCAAGTACTGGGGACTGGGGACTGGTTTGACTGACAAGCTAGCGATTAATTATGTGCAAAAATACTGGTAGCTGGGTGTGATTGGTCATTGATTGATTGTGTTTTGAAGTGGTACCTATGTTTGATTTTGGCATTTATGCTGACGGTGTCTCTCTGAGAGGATGAGAGGCATTTTCTCAGTGCGAAGGCAACAGAGTGAATTCTGAGAGCTCGGAGCTTAGCAATCAAGTGCGTTTTGCTTGAAAATACCTTCAGCTATTTAAGGGTTTCAGCCCCTTCATTGCGACAGGCAAGTGGGACCCCATGATGTATGATGTGGAAGTTTCTAGAAGCTGAGTGCCAGAAGGATCTCCAGCTGGACTTGCCCCCAGCTCAAGGTTAATAAGCTGAGAAAGAATTGGTGACGACCCCTGTTGTCCAGACAGGGTAAAGTTTCTCAGGAGGTGGTCACCCTGCGGTTAAAGAGAAATAGTGAAATAGAGGAATGGGTGACTGTGATGGAAGCAGAGAGGGTGGGGATGGAGAAGAGGGCAGATGCAGTGCAGAAACACAATCACACCCAACCACCAGTATCTTTGCATATGATTAATCGTTAGCTTGTCAGTCAAACCAGTCCCCAGTCAATACTAGCAAACAAGAAAAACAACCATGTCAGCCAGGATAAATTTATGCAGATTTTTCAGGTTTTCATCTATTCCTGTATATGTTACAGCAAAGACTCTGAAAATCCATTCAGATTGAGGTCTGACATGGAGTTGCCAGCATTTACATAGCTATCAGTCCAGCCTGTGAGTGAGGTATTTGATTGATGGTTGAGCATCTAGTTGAAGCTTTGCAGCTCGGTAGAGTGAGAGTAGAGATTAGAAACCTTTGCTACCGTTTATTGGGTGCAGAATCAAACCAATTTAAGAGTGGGATAGCCTGCGCACAATCTGCACAGTTGTTGATTCCAAAGCCGAATCCTTGTGAGCTCCTTCATCTTAAGGTAACATTGGGCCCTTTAAAGGTGTAAATTAGGGGTCTATCACTTGTTGAAGGAGTCAGTTGGGAAATGAGTTGGCAATGGGAGGAACAGGGCCCATGCTGCTGGGTCAGGGTTTGAAGGAAAGCTCCATGACCATTCTGTAACCCTCTTCAACCCCCTCCCTCACCGCACCACCCCACCCCCCTCACCACCACCACCCCCCACCCCCCACCCAGAATGTGCCTGAGGGCCACTGCTAGTGGGGTTTGTCACTGATCCTGCAGGAGTGTTTACATGCTAGTTGTGGATCAGACGGTAATACTCTTATCTCTGAGTCTAAAGTGAGTTCAAGTCCCATTCCAAAGATTTAAGCCCAAAAATTTAGCCTGATGTTCAATGCAGTACTGGGAGAGACAGCTGCAATGTTGTCTTTGGAAGAGATCTTAAACTGAGGCCCTGTTTGCCCTTGCAGGGCCGCCCTTGTATACAAGAGACCCCATTGCATTATTTTGAAGAGGAGCTGGGGGATTTATCTCTGGCATCCTAGTCAAAAAACAGATTATCTGGTCATTTTCACGTTGCTGTTTGTGGGAGCTTGCTGTGTGTGCACGTTTGCTGCCATAATTCCTGCATTACAACAGTAACTAAACTTCAAAAACAAATACTTCTTGGCTGTATAGCACTTTGGGATGTCCTGTGTTGTGAAAGGCGCTATATAAATGCGAGGCTTTTCTTTTCATCTTTCACTCAGTCGCACTGGCTGTGGAGTTGGGAGCAAAGCTGGCAGCTCATGCCCAGTATACTGGCGAGAACCAGGGTCTAATTTCCATCAATCCTCTGATCCTCTCGAGGTGGGCATCAGCATCAAGCCTGGACCATGGCGAATTTTGAAGCTGGACTTTTACACCCACAACTTTCTAACTTGGAGGCAATGGTTCTGTGACCTGAGCCAAGCCAACACTCGGAAAGGTGAGAGAGTTTGAACAGGACACCATCGAGAAATGAACAAAGATCTGCACTTGCTATAAGCCATGTAGCTTGCCAAGAGCAAACTCTCCAAAAACTTAACAAATGAGCTAAAGGAACTCAGAATGCTGACTGATGAATGACACTTTACTGCAGAATCACCAACTCTCTCTTACGCTTTCTGGATTTAAATCAGCATTATATGGCTTCCCTGAGCCTGTTGTACCACTCAGTTAGGTCATGGTGGATCTGCATCTTAACTCCAGCCACCTGTGCGAGATATACAGCCCCTAATGCCCTTGCCTAACAAAAATTTATCAATCCTCAGTTTCGAAATTTTTGAATTAACCCCGCACCCCAGACCCAACAGCTTTTCGGGGGACAGAGTGCCAAATTTCCACTACCTTTTGTGTGAAGAAGTGGTTCCTGACATTATCCTTGAACAGCCTAGCTCTAATTTTAAGATTAGCTCCCATTGTTCTGGAATCCTCCCCACCAGAGGAAATAGTTTCAGCTGCATCTGATGCCAACGCAATGCAACCTCAGTTACCTCAGTGGCCATCTCAGCAGCGGTGACAACAGACACAGTGTATTAGCACGCTGGTCTTCAAAAGACTGCCAAAGGATTTCTTGCCTTGGTTTAACATTTCATTGAAAAGAGAGCACCTCTAATAGTGCCGCACTGGGCAGGGGTATTAGCCTGGATGTTGTGCTTGAGGTGCTGAGGAGAGGCTGGAACCCATAGCCTTTGGGCTTCAGGTTTTAATGCCCTCATTGAGCCACTGTTCAACCATGTGATTGTCCTGTACAGTCATATTCCGGTATGTGCTTCGAAATGTATTTCAATACAAGGTTGAAGCCTGTCTTTTATCCCAGTAACAGCAGAGCAGATTTCACATTCTCGCAGGACTGTTGTCATTACCTTGTTTGCTGGTGCTGAACTTTGAATTAATCTAAAGGAGCATTGAACTGGAACCGGAGCTGCCTGAGTTGTAGCCAAATGCTCTTCTTCAACACATGTTAAGATGTAAATTCATTCAGTACAAAACCGGTGTCATTATCACCCTGATAAGTGACGTTTATGGGTGAAGAGTTTCAGGAAAACGAATGTCCATGATACGAATGGTGCAGAGGGAGGTTTCAATCTCGCCCTGAATCATTCTGTAAGGCCTCCAGGTGAATTGACCATTCCCGACCTAACCACAAGAGAAACACAGCTGTGCTTTTTTATAACACAAATCTACCACTTTCTAATAAAAAAATGGTTGCCGTACTATTTATATTACACCACTAGATGTCACTAGCAGCAGTAGTTATGATAGTGTTACAAGGATGTGCTTTTTGAAGATACAATTTCTATTTTTTTCTTTTTTTGACTGGACTTTTAAAAAACTGGGATCCCTCGACAGGCAATGGGAAAACTGTCTGGACTGCTGAAATAGACACAATCTCGCATTTCACCAAGTGGGATGAAGACAGACACTCAACTTCCCTGGGGAGTGTGGAAGACCCCATCCCCTGTTGATTCATGCCATCCTGAGACTTTTCAAATGTCTCAGAAATTAGACATCAAAATGCAAATATGTGGTCTGAAAGGAGGGGGAACCAGAGACAATGCTGTACTGAACACGGGCTGTTTTGAAGCTGTGTGCTCTCTCTGCCTTGCTCTCCCTCTCACTCTTTCAGAAGTTCTGTGCCCAGTTTGAAAAGTAACCATCCCGAGAAAGGAAATCTACTACGAACCAATATCTTTTCAGGAAAAAAATGTGGAAATCTGCTTAACACAACTAGAAGACAGCTGAACAAAATAGCCACAATGTGGAGCGATCGCATTGAGACCAGCCAAGGAACAGCTAACCGTATACACCTCTGCTTTATTTTTCATGAACTGTAAAAAATCTCATAAGCCCATCCTCGTGGCCTGTTAACTGTACTGGTGTGTATCTGTGGGGACCAGATGAATGCATGGGATGTAGGAATGGTGGTTGCGATTTACCAAGTTTTTGTTTAGCTTGGGAAATGGTTTCAATAAACTTAACTTGTTGTTTAACTTAAGAAAACCTGTCCGAATAAATCTTTATAACCTTGAAGTGTAGGTAGTGGGACTCGTAACAAAATTGGCAATGCACATCCTCTATAAATTCACAAAAAAACCCTCTTACAGTCAAACCTGAAGTGGGAGAATAGGGGAGTCATTTCATCCTTCCCCACATGGTCATAACAATATATACTTAAAAAACACACTGACCACTAGGACCAGCATTGCAGCAACATTTAAACCTTGTTTTGATTTGCCAGTCTCAGTCCTATTCCAACAGGAATAGCAGGTATTTCTAGCAAGTATGGAGCCATAGCACAAAACTATAATAAATTTGGCACCAATTAATACTAGAGTTGTGAATTCCCCTCGAGGGTGGGGAGAAGATTCTCCCTAATAAAAACATTTGAAATACTGGGGAGACCAGCAGGTCTGGCCGCATTTTTGGAGAAAGAAGCAGAGTTAACCTTTCAGGTCAATGAATCTGTTTTCTGTCTTTATTTCAGGTTACCAGCATCGGCAGTATTTTGATTTGTGTTCTGGGATTCTCCTTGTGGCCTGCCATATCTTCAGCGAAAGATCCATTTACATGTATGTCCAGGGTTTCAGCCATCTTCCATTTAAAGTTATGATGGGTGATTAACATAACGGCTGGGGGAACTAACCATGGACTGTTGGTTTTGGGGGGTTCTGAGCAACTATGTGTCATGAGATCAGACTGGCCAAAAGTTCAGTTATGAGACTACTTTAATGAGATAAAGTCAGAACCCACCACCATTAGAACACCACCACCATGGGAACAACACCTGGAAGTTCCCCTCCAAGCCAGTCACCATCCTGACTTGGAAATATATCGCCGTTCCTTCACTGTCACTGGGTCAAAATCCTGGAACTCCCTTCCTAACAGCACTGTGGGCGTACCTACACCACACAGACTGCAACGGTTCAAGAAGGCAGTTCACCACCATCTTCTCAAGGGCAATTAAGGATGGGCAATTAATGCTGGCCTAGCCAGCAACACCCACGTCTCATGAATGAATAAAAAAAGAACAAGTTTATTAAGTGTTCAGGTAAACTATAGCAATAAACTCAGGCAGTGATATACAATCTAAAGCGGTCTATATACTTCCCGTGTTATGGGAAGCGCACATATCATTACATAATGTTTTTCACATGCTCCTTTGTTCGTCTGTCTCTTATCTCAAGGCTCCAAGGCCTTCTCTCTTGGAGGGGCCCAGACATTCCAATCCTGTGTTTTCACATGTATAAGCATTTCCCACAGACTGCCTCAAGGTCTTAGCTTTTTGCTGCAAATAAACTCTTTTTATTAAGTTTGATATAATTTCACCATGGCCCCACTAACTTGGCATCTTCCCTATACTGTGTCCTGTTTCTAAGCTTTCCTACTTTACTATACTATCAAGGCAAGCTCCTAATAAAGTTAGATGTTGGTTCCTAATAATAAAGTTAGATTTTAACAATTAAACAATTAACAATTATTTAACAATAACTGGTTAGTAGGCCAATAATCTTACGGTAAATTGCAAATCTCACTCAAAGAGCCCAGCTGGTGTGGGGGATGGGATATATTAAGTGGTCCAGTAGAGAGCATTCTTCTAAGATTGAGGCTGAGGTATGATCAGAATCACAGAATTGTTACAACGCAGAAGGAGGCCATTTGGCCCATTGTGTCTGCACCAGCTCAAAATGAGCAGTTTCCCTAGTGCCATTCTCCCACCTTCTCCCCAGAACCCTGCATATTTTTCATTTTCAGTTAACAGTCTAATTTCCTTTTGAATTCCTTGATTGTGTCTCCACCACACTTTCAGGCAATGCATTCTAGATCTTAACCTCTCACTGTATGAAGAAGTTTTTTCCTCACACTTCTTTTGTCAGTTGCTTTAACTCTGCACCCTCTTGTTCTCACTCTTTTCATGAGTTGGAACAGTTTCTCCCTATCTACCCTGTCTAGACACTTCATGATTTTGAATACCTCTATCAGATCTCCTCTCAGCCTTGTTTTCTCCAAGGGAAAAAGTCCCAAGCTCTCCAATCTGTCTTCGTAACTGAGGTTCCTTATCCCTGTAACCATTCCCATGAAACGTTTCTGCACTCTCCCCAATGCTTTCACATATTTTCTAAAGTGCAGCACCCAGAACTGGACCCAATACTGCAGCTGAGGCCAAACTGGTGTCTTATACAAGTTCACCATAAAATCCTTGCTGTTATACTCTATGCCTCATTAATAAAGCCTAGGATGCTATATGCTTTATTAACTGCATCTCAATCTATTCTACTACCTTCAATGACTCATGCACATATACACCCAGGTCCCTCTGCCCCTGCATCCCCTTCAGAGTTGTAACCTTTATTTTGTATTATCTCTCCATGTTCTTCCTACCAAAATGAATCACTTCACATTTCTCCTCCTTGAACTTCATCTGCCACCTGTACGCCCATTCCACCAACTTGCCTATGTCCTTTTGAAGTGCTATCCCCCTCACAGTTCACAATGCTTCCAAGTTTCATTTCACCCGTAAACCTTGAAATTGTGCCCTGTCCACCAAGATCTAGGTAACTGATATATATCAGGAAAGGCAAGGGTCCCAACACTGACCCCTGAGGAACTTCACTCTAACCTTCCTCTAGCCTGAAAAACATCCTCTCTGTTTCCTGTCACTCAGTCAATTCCATATCCATTTTGCTACTGTCCCCTTTATTCTATGTGCTATAACTTTGCTCACAAGTCTGTGATGTGGCACTATATCCTTAGTGTCCTTGGAGGCATCTCATCCAGTACGGTCCAGAGAATATAGACCAAAATTACTCAACCTCTCATCATAGGACAACCTTTTCATCCCAGGGACCAACCAGGTGAACCTTTGCTGTACTGCCTCCAATGCAAATATATCCTTTCTTAGAAATGAAGACCAAAACTGTACATAGTACTCCCAGCGTGGTCTCACTAAAGCTCTGTACAACTGTAGCAAGACTTCCTTAGTTTTGTACTTCAATACCATTGCAATGAAGGCCAACATGCGATTTGCCTTCCTAATTGTTTTCTGCACCTGCATGCTAACATGCTAACTGTGCATGTGTAAGAGTCTGGCTACCTACATGCTTGTCCACAAGTGCAAGTGCGAGAGTGTACTTGGTTATCTGTACATGTATGTGTATACTTGCATGAATGCATGCATTTGCATTTGTATGTGTGTGCATGATTTTTTTTGCCTCAAACCAGTATAGTTATGATGATGAATTCTTTATTACCTCCCACTTCAATTATTAGGCAACCGATGGGAAAGAATCAATTTAATCTCCGTAGCTCAGTTGTACAGGAGACTGACAGTGTCTGTAGTTGATGAATAATTTCAGTCACATTATATCATCTCACTTGCAAAGGTGGGTGAAATGGATTTCAACTGATGACCACTTGAGCTGCGGTCAAATGTTCCGCAACTTAGCAATGGTCAATGCATGTCAATATTGCAATCAATAAGGAATTGTCAGCTCACTGGAATGAAAGGATAATGTCAAAATAAAATAAGTTTTATAAGCGTGAAACTTTCTGTAATTTAATTCTGGTGATGACAGAAACTGTTACACTTCCAGATGGTTCATTCAACACATTTCCTACAGCTTGTATCCCCACGGATCTTTGAAGATTTATTCCAGGCATATTATATTTTCAGTGATTTTCTGCTTGTCAAGTGGAGGGAGTCTGGAGCTGAGGAGTGGAGCACTTTAAACTTGATTCTTAGCATTGAACCTCAGCTCTAATCCAATTCGATGTAAGGCTTCCTTACCCAACTTGTTGCTCGCTCTGGAGAGCCCACCCACCGAGAGCCCATATCCAAAACTCCAGCCTGGGTGGCATATGCCGGGGTTTTTGATATGCTATTTGTGGGGAAAGATGGAGGTTGGAGTTGACGTTGTGGAGGTAGGTTCAGGGAGAGGGTGGTGGTGAAAGGAAGGAGGTTGCCTGCCCACGAGCTCAAAGACACTATTCCTGTTAAAGCAGCCTCTAGTCTGTGCCAACAATACATCTCCACCCAAAGCCTCAGAACAACCCCCAACTAATGCCCCAGTTTGACATTTTTCCAGCTACCACAGCAGCCATTCTGTGAACCTTCCAAACTAGTGCTAGTTTTGTGCTGGGGCTCGTTAAGAACCAGACAGACCGCCCACCCATTTCATGTAAGGTTTAGAATTTAGCCTGAGACATGTTATGTTAGATCTCATTTCCATTAGGATGTTTTGGTGGTGTCATTGCTAGGAAGGTCTTAATGGTGGTCTGGAGCGTCTTGATTCAATTTAATGAGAGGCTTCAGGTTTAAGCGGACCTGTAATCAATCTCAACCCTGGGAAAATACAGCAAAGTTTACAGTAAAACCAAGCCAGCAACGAAGTCATGGAAAATCTGGTTTTCCAAGTCCATCAAGAACGGATCTTATACTTGCTCAACTTCAGAATGGGAATCTCAGCATGGGCTCAACAGGCCAAATGACTTCCTTTTGTAATGTAACCGTTCTACAATCCTATGATGATTCTATAATCTGTTTTATCTCTTTAGTGACCTGCTCCATATTTTTACCATTCCCTGTTTTTCAACTTTCCAGTATTTGGAGCTTTCTCTTTTGAACCAAACTACCTTGGACAGTAAATTGAAGAGATTACTTTAGTGACAGCTCCTCATCGTTAAAAGGTAATTGAGTCAATTGTAACACTATCAATTTATGCAATCCTAGTGCATAAATTGGTAATGACATTATTAATGCACTGCTAATTGTCCTCATCTCTTAAAGATTCTTGTTGAATTTATGCAATGACGGCAAGCTGTTTGCATCTCTTATCTAATACAATCCACAGAAATAAACCAAGTACAAATTCTCTGATTTGCACCTCCGATTTTAACCGTCCCACCATTTACAACCGTTTCTTCAGCTGCTTAGGCACTAAGCTATGAAATGGCCTCCCTAAGCTCCCCCCCACCACCGCACTCTCCTCCTTTAAGACTTTCCTTAAAATCTATATATCTTTGGCCAAGCCTTTGGTCACCAATCCTAATATGTCTTTATGAGATACAGCGTCAAATTTTGTTTGACAATCCTCCTGTGAAATGATAAAAGCAAAATACTGCAGATCCTGGAGATCTGAAACAAAAACAGAAAATGCTGGAAAAACTCAGCAGGTCTAACAGCATCCGTGGTGAGAAAAAAAACAGTTAATGTTTTGAGTCCGTATGACTCTTCTTCAGAGCTAAAAAGAAGTAACTATGTAATGAAATTTATACTGTTTAAGGGGGGGAGGCGTGGAGCAGGTGAAGCTGGATAGAAGGCCAGTGATAGGTGGGGTCAAAGGAGAGATTGCCAGAGATGTCATGGACAAAAGGACAAAGGGAAATGCTTTGGGATGTTGTACTGTTAAAGGTGCTAGATAAATGCATAATGCTGTTGTTGTAGAAATGCTGCAAGCTACTTCATAGAGTGAAATTTCTCCAGAGCTGCTCCTATCCTCCCACTGTATCTTTAACAGAAGTGTTGCAGAAATTCTACTAATGTGAGTAAACAGGGCTTCCACAAAACTTCTGATAAGACAACAACTGAAAGCAGATTCGAGTTAATTCACAGCCATTCATTACCATTAAACTGTTAACCGAGGCTCAATGGTAACACACTCACTCCTGCATCAGAAGATCATGGGTTTACCTCCAACTCCAGAAACCCGAACACAAAATCTAGGCTGAGACTCCAGTACAGTACTGAGGGTGTGCTGCACTGCTAGAGGTGCCATCTTTCAGGTGCAACATTAAATGAAGGCACCCGAAGGTGGATGTCAAAGATCCTATGGTGCTATTTTGAAAAGAGCATGGGAGTTCTCCCTAATTTTGCTATTATCCCTCAAGCAACATCACTAAATCAGATTATCTACTCATTACTGTTTGTGGGAGCTTGCTGTGCACAAATTGGCTGCCATGTTTCCTACATTACAAAAGTGACTACACTTCAAAAATTCATCACTGACATCAAATACTTGGAAACATCCAGTAGTCATAAAAGGTTCTTTCTTGCTTTTCTCTAACTGGCATAAACAGTTTGTCTTTATTTTCTTAATGATGAAAAAGGTGTGAATGTGAAATAATTAAGAAATATTTACTCAAAGATAACTTTTGAACAGCAGCTTGTATATATTGGTAAAGTTTGAAAAAGAGTTCAGCAGCATAATCTTTACTCCAGAACTTAATTGCTCAAGCTAGCTTGGCACAATGCAGTGCTGACTGAGTACTGCATTGTCAATGATGCTGTACTCTGAATGAGAGATTAAGCCCTGTCTGCCTAAAGGACATAATAAATGGTTGTATGCCGCTATCTGAACAAGAGAACAAGGTTCTGTAGTCAATATTCTTTCCTCAACCAACACCATCTAAAACAGATTAATTGGCTATTTGTCCTGTTTGCCGTTTCTGTGACCTTGCCATGTGCACACTGGCTGTCACATTTACTGGTACGACTTTCAAAAGTTTTTCATTAGATGTGGATGTGCAGTTCTTTGGGATGTTCCTGGAAGCAGAATCACAGAATTGTTACAGTACAGAAGGAGGCCATTTGATCCATCGTGTTTGCACTGGCTCTCCGAATGAGCAACTCATCTAGTGCCATTCCCCTGCTTTCTTCCCGCAACCCTGTACATTCTTTCCTTTCAGATAACAGTCTAATTCCCTTCTGAATGCTTCGATTGAACCTGCCTCCACCACACTCTTAGGCAGTGCACCCCAGACCTTAAACTTTTTCACACAGCGAGTGGTTTTCACGTCGCTTTTGCTTTTCTTGTCAATTACTTTAAATCTGTGCCCTTTCATTCTCGATACTTTCAAAGTGGGAACAGTTTCCTTCTATCTGCTCTGTACAGACGCCTCATGACCTTGAAGACCTCTATCAAATCTTCTCTTAGCCTTTTCTTCTCCAAGAAAAACAGTCTCAACCTTTCCAATCTATCTTCATAACCAAAGTTCTTCATCCCTGGTACCATTCACGTGAATCTTTTCTGTGCTCTCTCCAAAGCCTTCACATCTTTCCTAAAGTGCGCACCCAGAACTGGATGAAATACTCCAGTTGAGGCTGGACATATATATATACTTGTTTTATACAAGTTCAACATAATCTCCTTGCTCTTGTTCTCTATGTCTCTGTTACACCTGCTAATGAACTATACAAATACAAGTAGGTTTCTTTTCTTTTTCTTCCTGTTGGCTTCTAAAGAGATATTAAAGGATGTTCATAGATTTATAAAATCTTACAGTACACAGGCCATTGGGTCCCTCATGCCTGTGCTGGTTCTTTGGAAAAGCTATCTACTTAGTCCCATTCCCCTGCTCTTTCTGCACAGTCCTGTTATATATTTTTTTCCTTTTCAAAGTAAATACATAATCTCAGGTCATAACAAAATTAATCTTCCTCTCCCCTCCAGTTCTTTTGTCAATTATCCTAAACCTGTGTCCTCTGGTTACCGACCCTCACGTGGGTTCGCAGCGCAGTGTGCACAGGTCTGGACTCCATTTTACAAAAAAGGGCCTGGAGTCACTGGGAAGGTACAGGAAAAGGTTTACAAGGATTACACCAGAATGAAGTATACTCTATCAGAACAGACTGAGAAGGCTGGGCTCTTATCTGCAGGAACGAGAGGCTGAGGGGCACTCTGACAGAGATCTTTAACATTACGAGAGAATTTTCTGCCAACTGTTTCTTCAGTTGGTTCAGAGTGACACTGTATTCGTTTCACTTCTTTTCATGATTTTCCTTTGGAACCAACTCTGACCTGAGGGATCCGTGCTTCCTGTGAAGGTCATTCCGAATCTCATTCCAAAAGACACCACCACATTCCATTGTCAACTCAGGATTTCTTCCTGTTCTGACCTGAAATATTTCTGACCAGTTGAGTTTAATTTCTTTCAACCAATCACAGCCCAGAAGGCTAGATCCTTCACCTGTTACAACAATCGCTGGCAGCTGGGCTGTCTGTTGCCTGTAGGATACTTTCACCTTTATTGCCCCTCCAGTGTACGGTTTCAGATGAACCGTGGTTTGCTCCAGATTCAGTGGCTGTGTACCTTCACTTAGGTATTTAAAGATGTATTCTCCCACCACTGTGGTCGATGCTCCTGTGTCAACCTCCAAGAATAGAGGCTTCCATTCACTTGAAAGGTAACGGTGATTGGTTCAGTTTTATTTGCCTTGAGATTGTGTAGGGAATAGACATCAGTATCAGCAGCTTCTGGTTCACTTATATTGTCCACTTCAATCATCTTGGCCTGCTATCTGATGGCTGTCTTCATTTCACCCTGCATTGCTATATAGCATGCCCTTTTTTGTGACAGTAGTGGCATTCTGCCTCTTTAAATTTGCAGGTTTCTGGTCCTCGTCCTCACTTATCACCCCACCAGCTTCCGCATTCAAAGGATCATCCTCCGCCATTTCTGCCAACTCCAGCATGATGCCACCACCAAACACATCTTCCCTTCACCCCCCCGGCGGCATTCCGTAGGGATCCTTCCCTCCGTGACACCCGAGTCCACTCCTCTATTACCCCCTACACCTCAACCCCCTCCATCGACACCTCCCCATGCAAACGCAAGATATGCAACACCTGCCCCTTCACTTCCTCTCTCCTCAGTGTCTAAGGGCCCAAACACTCCTTTCAAGTGAAGCAGCATTTCACTTGCACTTCCCTCAACTTAGTCTACTGCAGTCATTGCTCCCAATGCGGTTTCCTCTACATTGGAGAGACCAAACGCAGGCTGGGTGACCGCTTTGCAGAACACCTTCGGTCTGTCCGCAAGCATCACCCAGACCTCCCCGTCGCTTGCCATTTTAACACTCCACCCTGCTCTCTTGCCCACATGTCTGTCCTTGGCCTGCTGCATTGTTCCAGTGAAGCTCAACGCAAACTGGAGGAACAGCACCTCATCTTCCAACTAGGCACTTTACAGCCTTCCGGACTGAATATTGAGTTCAACAATTTTAGATCTTAAACTCCCTCCTCCATCCCCACCCCCTTTCCACTTCTTCCCCCTCCTTTTTGTTTTTTCCAATAATTTATATAGATTTTTCTTTTCCCACCTATTTCCATTATTTTTAAATGTATTCCACAGATCATTTATCTATACCTTTTATGCCCTTTTAGTCTTATTTTACCCCACCCCCACTAGAGCTATCTGTACCTTGCTTGTCCTGCTGTCCACTCTTAATTAGCACATTCTTTTAGATAATATCACCACCTTCAACATCGCTTTGTTCTTTTGTCTGTGACATCTTTTGGTTATCTCCTCCTATCACTGGCTGCTTGTCCCAACAACCACCACCCCGCCTTCTCTCCCCCCCCCCCCCCCCCCCCCCACCACCGCTTAAACCAGTTTATATTTCACCCCTCTCCTACTTTTACTTAGTTCTGTTGAAGGGTCATGAGGACTCGAAACGTCAACTGTACCCTTCTCTGCCGATGCTGCCAGACCTGCTGAGTTTTTCCAGGTATTTCTGTTTCTGTTTTTGTTTTGGATTTCCAGCATCCGCTGTTTTTTGTTTTTATCTCTGTGTTTAATTGACTGTCACTTCTCTTCAAGAAATGCCTACCTTGAAGAAGTTTTGTCTACTCTCCATCAGGATTTTCGAATCTCTCTTTTGCCTTGTTCACCTTCATTGCTTTCCATTTCTCTCCTGGTGTTTGACAAGGTGGTTACTAAAACCTGCTTTCACAGCCATATTTCCTTTCTCAGTGACTGTCTCCGTCTCCGACTTACCCCACATGGATTTCAACTGAAATTCTATCCCTCATATTTTGAACCCACCCAGGATTACGGGTATCTCCGGGACATACAATGCTCCTCAGACTGCTGTTCCTGTCGCATTCTGAGATCCACACTCAGTGCCATGCGCCGCCATATGAACACACTCGACCTCTCCCTCCAGCAGCACCACTGCACCCTTTTTCAAAGCTGCGCGTGCCCCCAGTTTCATTTTATTCTTCATCTCATCCGACGCCTCAACAAGAAACTTTTTCTCTTTCTCTCAAGTGCTAAGGAACGCAAGCTCCAACAACTCATCGACACCAACACCCATCCAGGACCCTCCACCCCTGCCTGTCCCTCTGTCCCCACCCCATCTTACAATCCCAGCCCCGGCCGGGTATTCACTATACCCCCTGACCTTCCCCTCTCCGGCGCTGAATGTTCAGTGCTCAGCAAAGGACTTAGTTTCATACCCTTACGCCCTCATCTCAATGAATTTCGGGCTCAGCACGATGCTGAACTCTTCTTCCGCCGTCTTCGTCTCTGTGCTCACTTCTTTGGGCAGGAATCCTCTCCCCGTTCAACGGATCCTTTTACCCACCTCCAATATTCTCCCTCCACCTGGACCCCTCCCTCTGGATTCTTACCTTCTCTTGATCTTTTCATTGAGAACTATCGGCGTGACATTAGTCGTCTCAATTTCTCTGCTCCTCTCACCCATTCTAACCTGTCTCTCTCTGAACTTACTGCACTCCGTTCTCTCAGGTCCAACCCTAACATTGTCATCAAACCCGCTGACAAGGGTGGTGCTGTTGTTGTCTGGTGCACTGACCTCTACTTCGCAGAGGCTGAGCGTCAACTCGCAGACACTTCCTCCTACCTCTCCCTGGACCATGACCCCACCACTGAACATCAAGCCATTGTTTCCAGGACTGTCACTGACCTCATCTCCTCTGGAGATCTTCCTCCCACAGCTTCCAACCTGATAGTCGCCCAACCTCGGACGGCCCGCTTCTACCTCCTATCCAAAATCCACAAACAGGACTGTCCCGGTAGACCAATCATGTCAGCCTGTTCCTGCCCCATGGAACTCATTTCTCGCTATCTTGACTTCCTTCTCTCACCCCTTGTCCAGTCCCTTCCCACCTACATCCGTGATTCCTCTGACACCTTACGTCACATCAACAATTTCCAGTTCCCTGGCCCCAACCGCCTCCTCTTCACCATGGATGTCCAATCCCTCTACACCTCCATCCCCCACCAGGATGGTCTGAGGGCCCTTAGCTTCTTCCTTGAACAGAGGCCCGAACAATCCCCATCCACCACTACTCTCCTCTGTCTGGCTGAACTTGTTCTCACACTGAACAATTTCTCCTTTAACTCCTCCAAATAAAAGGTGTAGCTATGGGTACCCGCATGGGCCCCAGCTATGCCTGTCTCTTTATGGGGTATGTGGAACATTCCTTGTTCCAGTCCTACTCCGGCTCCCTCCCACAACTCTTTCTCCGGTACATCGATGATTACTTCGGTGCTGCTTCATGCTCTCGTCGGGACCTGGAAAAATTTATTAATTTTGCTTCCGATCTCCACCCCTCCATCATTTTCACATGGTCCATCTCTGACACTTCCCTTCCCTTCCTTGACCTCTCTGTCTCAATTTCTGGTGATAGACTGTCCACCAATATCCATTACAAGCCTACCGACTCCCACAGCTACCTCGACTACAGCTCCTCACACCCTGCTTCCTGTAAGGACTCCATCCCATTCTCTCAGTTTCTTCGCCTCCGTCGGATCTGTTCTGATGATGCTACCTTCAAAAACAGTTCCTCTGACATGTCCTCCTTCTTCCTTAACCGAGGTTTTCCACCCATGGTAGTTGACAGGGCCCTCAACCGTATCCGGCCCATCTCCCGCACATCCGCACTCACGCCTTCTCCTCCCTCCCAGAAACATGATAGGGTCCCCCTTGTCCTCACTTATCACCCCACCAGCCTCTGCATTCAAAGGATCATCCTCCGCCATTTCCGCCAACTCCAGCATGATGCCACCACCAAACACATCTTCCCTTCACCCCCCCCGGCAGCATTCCGTAGGGATCGTTCCCTCCGTGATACCCTGGTCCACTCCTCCATCACCCCCTACTCCTCAACCCCCTCCTACAGCACCTCCCCATGCAAACGCAAGATATGCAACACCTGCCCCTTCACTTCCTCTCTCCTCAACGTCCAAGGGCCCAAACACTCCTTTCAAGTGAAGCAGCATTTCACTTGCACTTCCCTCAACTTAGTCTACTGCATTCGTTGCTCCCAATGTGGTTTCCTCTACATTGGAGAGACCAAACGCAGACTGGGTGACCGCTTTGCAGAACACCTTCGGTCTGTTCGCAAGCATCACCCAGACCTCCCTGTCGCTTGCCATTTTAAAACTCCACCCTGCTCTCTTGCCCACATGTCCGTCCTTGGCCTGCTGCATTGTTCCAGTGAAGCTCAACACAAACTGGAGGAACAGCACCTCATCTTCCGACTAGGCACTTTACAGCCTTCCGGACTGAATATTGAGTTCAACAATTTTAGACTTTAAACTCCCTCCTCCATCCCCACCCCCTTTCCGCTTCTTCCCCCTCCTTTTTGTTTTTTCCAATAATTTATATAGATTTTTCTTTTCCCACCTATTTCCATTATTTTTAAATGTATTCCACCAATCATTTATCTATACCTTTTATGCCCTTTTAGTCTTATTTTACCCCACCCCCACTAGAGCTATCTGTACCTTGCTTGTCCTGCTGTCCACTCTTAATTAGCACATTCTTTTAGATAATATCACCACCTTCAACACCTCTTTGTTCTTTAGTCTGTGACATCTTTTGGTTATCTCCACCTAACACTGCTTGCTTGTCCCAACAACCACCACCCCCCACCTTCTCTCCCCCCGCCCCCCCACACCCCCCACCCTCTCCTATTTTTACTTAGTTCTGTTGAAGGGTCATGAGGACTCGAAACATCAACTGTACTCTTCTCTGCCGATGCTGCCAGACCTGCTGAGTTTTTCCAGGTATTTCTGTTTCTGTTTTTGTTTTGACTACAATTTGTTTCACAGTTTTAGGTAGAGGTATGACTCATTAAATGTTTAAAGCCTTGTCAACAATTAAGGTACGTGGCAGCCTTCCATCTTGTACAACGATGTTTTGAGCCGTGGTGGTCAACTCTGTGTTAATCATTGCCTGCTCTGGCTCAGGAGCTACATTCTGGTGTGTCAGTCTCTGCTGCATTTGCTGCAGAGGAAGACAGTGGGCTGAGAAAGTGCAGAATTTGCTGGCCTCTGTTTTCTCTGGGCCCTCTTCTCAGCCAGCTAAGCTTTTGGTCTCTGCTGGCCTCTTCCAACAGTCAACAAGGTGAACCACATTTAACACAAGGTTAAGAGCACCTCACAAGCTGCAGTGAAATACACAATGAAGTAGTTTACAACTGAACTACATCCCCTATTCACATTTGATTGCCTCAGACAGGAGGAAATGGAGCTGAGAAATGTGAAGTCGCAAAAGCCCATGACAGCAGTGTTGTAGGTAATTGCTTTTCAGCTGTGTTATTTAATTCACTGCCACTTCTCTTCCAGATAAGCCAGCCTTGAAGGAGTCCTGTTCTTCCCTTCATTGTGATTTCTGATTGTCTCTTTCTCCTGTTCACTATGTTATCCCTTTCCTGGCCTGTACTTTGCTATCCACTTTTACAAACACATCTCCTTGCACAGCATCTGTCTCCAGTTCCTATTCATTCCACGTGAACTCAAATTTCAACCTTCCTGTTGTATATTTACCCAAGATCAGTGATATCTGACGCTTCCCAAACCATTCCTCTCACAGCTTCATGGAGGCCAACCATAGGCTGATCACATCATTGATAACTATCAGGCACTGAACTCAATTATCTTGTGTGAGTGAGGCTGTTGTATAAGAGTGGGGGTTTAGCTCAGTGGTAGAGCATTTGCCTGCAGCTCAAGCAGTCCTTAGTTCAAATCCAAGTGGCCCCCCTATTCCTATTTGTTTGAGTGCTTCCAGTTGGGCTATGCAGCATTGTTGTTCAATAGTTTGTTATGGTTGTAGTCAATTGCGGTACAAATGGCATTCATGGTGCATGTGATAGTCATAATGGTCCAGTTGGGAGCAATGGCTATTTATGTTGGCAGGTATGACAAGTGTTTACCAGGACCAGGTTCTTTGATCCTGATCAGCTCATATGTGCCCATGTGGATATAGCTCAGTTATAGAACATTTAACTACAGATTATGAGGTCCTTAGTTCACATCCAAATACCCATTTGGTGTATGATCTTGGGCTATTCCTCTTGTGGTACATTTGGATGACTTTGGTTATGTAAATTCAAACTGATTGCATTGACTTGACACATGTTAAGTACATGAGTTCCCCCTGCAGCATTTCCTCATGTTGACTGTGAGTATTCAAAGAGATGGGCGCATAAGCACAGTGTCAGAGCACTTGACCACAGATAGAAAAATCTCTGGTTGAAGTTCAAATGCCATTTAGAGGAAGTCTGCAGTTTAGCATTTAGCATTATATGGTAAGAATGTGCTGTTGAAACTTGGTGTGAAGGTTTTCCATGTTGGGTTGTGCATTGCATCTCTACACATCAGTGTTGCAGTCTCCACTCCTGCAACATTTCTCTTAGCTGTATTTACTTACCTTCCAGTAAAACCGAAGCAACTTTTTTTCAGTTAAGTCCTTTCCACATTAACAACAGGCTTAACCTAAGTTACCTTGTGTGTGTGTGTGTGTGTGACAGCTAAGCAAGGAATATGGGGGTATAATTCAGCGGTAAAGCATTTGGCTGCAGATCAAGAGATCCCTGATTAAAATCCAGGTGTCCCCTCTCCTTCCCTAAATGTTTCCTGTAGGAAATCATACGGCAAGTCTGCTGGTCTGAGTGGCTAACAGTTTTAAGCAGCTAATTGCCTGGAACGCACTCCCCAAAACAATGGTGGAAGCAGGTTCAATCATAACTTTCAAAAAGGGAATTGGATAAGCTCTCAAAGGGGGACAATTTGCAGAGCTATAAGGAAAGAGCAGGGGAAGGAGACTAATTGGACAGCCCTTTCAAAAAGCCGGCATGGGTAAAGTTGAAATAATCTCCTGTGTGGAAGCCTTTATTTCTACCCAAACTCATAGTTTGTTTTGACCCGCGAATTGCAAGGGAATAAATTAATGAAACCCTATACACTTCATTAGGTTAATATACTTAATGAGCTTTGAAGATCATACAGAGCTGGAACACTGGCTGTTTCTCTCTCCACAGATGCTGCCAGTCCTGCTGCGTTTTTCCAGCATTTTCTGTTTTTATTTCAGATTTCCAGCATCCGCAGTATTTTGCTTTTATTTGCTTAAGAGTGTTTGCTTATTTGAGCACGCAATTAAACTTAAACAGTAACACAATTCCCTCACTGCTCTGCCCCTTGCACTAGAATGCTCTAATCTCTAACAATAGAATGCACTAGCACTACAATGCTCAAATCTTGTAGAAATAACCTGTTGTACAGTCACACCGAAGTGGCCAGCTTCTGTGGATTGTGTGTCTCTTTCCGGCCAACAGTTGGGATCCCCTTTGGACAATCCATTGGGCTTTCTATACCTTGACCGGAAATGTTCAAACCGTTTTCTTTTATGCATTTAAAGTCCCTTCCAGTAATTTTCCATCCTGCCCAAAGCTGCAAAGAGGCGTTCCTTCAATCTTTTATTCAACTCAGCTGTGTTGGCAAACTTCCACATATGAAACTGCAAATTATTTCAAACATCAATGTCTCCCTCTAAATGAATGGCCTTGCTGTCTTCTGTTAGCGCAGTCTGAAATTACCTCATGGTTCAGCAGCTTCTTAGAAGAAAATCAACCAGTTCTGTTCTCAGTTCTGCATTTTTACTCAAAACATTCTGGTGAGGTATCAGACTGAAAATTACAGCCATTTGCTTCCTTTCCTGACGTGTGCTGTATTTTTCTATTAAGCACTGATAAGTACACATTGGGCTGAATTTTTCACGCGATTGGAGGGCCTGGGAGCAGACGGGAAACAGGCCCCCGACCGCGATTGGCCCCCGACCGCGATTTCACGCTGGCTGACCAATTAACGGACAGCCGGTGTGAAACGGGCGCTGAGAAAGGCTCAGCGCTGCCGTTGGGGGGGTGCGGGAAGAGGGCGGGTGCCAGTGTCACCGTGGGTGCTAGTGAGCGCCCCCAGTGAGCTCCCTGAAGGCAGACGGGTACCTCGGGGGAGCCGCAGACCCCCACAGAATAAACAAAACAACAAAAGTGCTGCAAAATATGTCCATGCAGCACAGTCAAGCACCTGAAAGCAAACCTCATAAAAAACCCGTCCCCGGATATCTCTCTTTATTTTATGTCCCCACGGAGATTTCATCCCCCCACCGGATCGAGGCTTTGAGCAAAAATGTAAAGGCCGCCCGGCCGATTGGCCCGTCCGCCAACCGTTAAAGTGTTTGGGCCACGATAAATCGCTTTCAATTGCCTCCTTAACGGGCTTAATTGCCCCTTTGTCGGCAGGCACGCTTTCGACTGCTGCGCGTGCCCACCGAGCGAGATATCACGTGAGTGTGCCACGACGTCGGGACACTCACCCGATGCCATCTCGCGCTATTTCGCGGCCGGACGGGCCGGGCGAGTGCCTGCCTGCCCGCGGGACTTAAGATTCTGGCCATTATTTAACTTTGTCTGTCCGATTCTGATCAATTAACAGTGCCAGTGTGGGCATTTCTCAGTGGCGCAGTGTTTCAATGTCGATTCAGAGCTTCCTTGTAAAAATGCAGTGCTCACTCTGTTTAAACGTCATTTCACTGCTGTCGGGGTGAAGTTGGTAACTTACTCTCCCTGTTGCACACGTCAGGTGGAATTTAATTCAAGTGATGGGGGTCTCGCCCGCCAGCTGGCGAGCCAGTGAGAGACCCGCTTCTCCTCCTTTGGGAGAAGGTGAACCACATTAAGTGCTAATCACCATCGAGAGCTGCCGGCCAATCAGAGACGGGCAGGTGTCCAATGTAGCCGTACCAGTGGGAGCAACGGGAGCTGCTGGCAATGCACCCAAGAGGCCCAGGGTCAGTGAGGGGGCGGGATGGGGGTCATGGGGTGGTAGTCATGGAGAGGAAGATTGGCGGCTTGGGCAGCGAATGGATTTCAGCGCTTCCTCCCTTCCCGATGCCAGGTCCCTCGATCAGGCCCCTCCCCGCCAAGAGCCTGCGAGTAAACCCAACAGGGTTTTGTTTTATCGGGCTCCCCTCACGGCAAGTTTCCCACCTGCTGCTGGTCGAATATCAGTGGTGACGGGATGAGGCCCTTAAGCGGGCAAATAATGCCCACTTGGCGGCAGAACCGCCAACTCCACCCCCTCCAAAACTCGCCTTGGTGAAGGGCATTAAATTCTGCCCATTGTTTTGTGAGTTTAGCTGTACAAACTGCAACTGAACGTGTGGATTTGACACTAGATCCTAAGCCCAATAGCACCACCTGCAGCATCTACCCACTGTGGATGCTGAGTTATTACATTGATGCGATATTCTGTGCACTTGTATACATGGCATTGACAACACAGTGCTGAAAAACTGAAAATAAAAAAAACCTGGCATATCTTGTGTTTGCAAGTATTTAAGGAAGTGCAGGAATAGGACAATGTCAGAGCATCTGACATCATATGGGGACATTGATGATTGAAATTCAAGTCTCGTTTGCAGGATGCCTATAATTCAGTGTGATAAGAATGTTCTATTGACGCTTAGTGAGGAGGATTTCCATGTTGGGCACCACATCTCTGCACAACAGTGTTGTGGTACCATTACATCATTTCTGGTAGCCATAGTTACTTATCTTCCAGTAAAATTTTTTATTCATTCATGGGATGTGGGCGTCGCTGGCTAGGTCAGCATTTATTGCCCATCCCTAATTGCCCTTGAGAAGGTGGTGGTGAGCTGCCTCCTTGAACCGCTGCAGTCCGTGTGGTGTAGGTACAGCCACAGTGCTGTTAGGGAGGGAGTTCCAGGATTTTGATCCAGCGACAGTGAAGGAACGGCGATATATTTCTAAGTCAGGATGGTGTGTGGCTTGGAAGGGAATTTCCAGGTGGTGGTGTTCCCATCTGTCTGCTGCCCTTGGCCATGGGTTTGGAAGGTGCTCTCTAAGGAAGCTTGGTGAGTTCCTGCAGTGCATCTTGTAGATGATGCACACTGCTGCCCCTGTGCATCAGTGGTGAAGGGAGTGAATGTTTATGGATGGGGTGCCAATCAAGCGGGCTTCTTTGTCCTGGATAGTGTCAAGCTTCTTGAGTGTTGTTGGAGCTGAATTCTTCCAGGCAAGTGGAGAGTATTCCATCACATTCCTGACTAGTGCCTTGTAGATGGTGAACAGGCTTTAGGGAGTCAGGAGGTGAGCTACTCACCGAAAGATTCCTAGCCTCTGGCCTGCTCTCATAGGCACAGTATTTATATGGCTCGTCCAGTTCAGTTTGTGGTCAATGGTAACCCCCAGGATGTTGATAGTGGGGATTCAGCGATGGTAATGCCACTGAATGTCAAGAGGTGATGGTTAGATTCTTTCTTGCTGGAGATGGTCATTGCCTGGTACTTGTGTGGCGTGAATGTTACTTACCACTTGTCAGCTGAAGCCTGGATATTGTCCAGGTCTTGCTGCATTTGGACATGGACTGCTTCAATATCTGAGGAGTCGCGAATGTTGCTGAATGTTGTGTAATCATCAGCGAACATCCCCACTTCTGACCTTATTCTGGAAAGAAGGTCACTGATGAAGCAACTGAAGATGTTTGGGCCTTGGACACTACCCTGAGGAACTCCTGCAGTGATGTCCGGGAACTGAGATGATTGACCTCCAACAACCACAACCATCTTCCTTTGTGCTAGGTATGACTCCAACCAGCGGTGAGTTCTCCCCCTGATTGCCATTGACTCCAATTTTGTGAGGGCTCCTTGCTGCCACACTTGGTCAAATGCTCGTTCAAAAACTGAAGCAGTTTCTTAACAAATTGGGCATCACAGCATTGATGACTGTCAGATAATGAACTTCATTACCTTGTTTGCAGAAGTCTGGGCCAGCTGCATGGGGGAATAGCTCAGCGATAGAGCATTTGACTGCAGCTCAAGTGGTCCTTGGTTCAAATCTAGGTACTCCCTATCAACACTTCATCCTGATTTCTGTTGAGAGTCTTCTGGGAAGTTTTCCTTTCCTGTATGATTAGAATTTTGTTGCTTGTTATGTCCACAGCAGCTTGTAGTGCAAATGGAATTCATGCCACAAGTGATAGTCTTTGTTTCTCCAGCTGGGAGCAGTGGCAAATTGTTTTGTTGGATGCTAAGATGTTAATAAGTACACATTACCTGGATTCTTTGATTCTGGGTCCCTCTGTCCTTGCACCTCATCCTCAATATTGTACCAATGAATCTATGCTGCTTGCACATGTTTTTTCTCCCAATGTGCATCACTTCACAATTATCCACATTAAATTGAATCTGCCATGTATCTGGCCATTTCACCATGCAGTCTATAACCTCCTGAAGTCTGCTGCTGTCATGAATGCTATTTCCTAAATTGCCACATTTTGTATTGTCCCTGCATATGGTTTCAGTGTTTGGGGGTTAAACTCAAATTTGGAGCTTTTGACTGCAGATTAACAGGTCACAAATTAAAACCTGATTGTCCCCTCACTTGTGTCAACGCAAGGAATGAAAGTTACACACACATCCCTCTACAGCATCTTCCAAACCCACAATCTCTACCACCTAGAAGGACCAGGGCAGCAGATACATGGGAACACCGCCACCTGCTAGTTCCCCTCCAAGCTACACACCATCCTGACTAGGAAATATATCGCTGTTCCTTCATTGTCGCTGGGTCAAAATCCTGAAACTCCCTTCCTAACAGCACTGTGCGTGTACCTACACCACATGGACTGCAGCAGCTCAAGAAGGCAGCTCACCACCACCTTCTCAAGGGCAACTAGGGATGGCCCTGCCAGTGACATCCATATTCCCATGAAAGAATAAAAAAATTGAATAAAAATCTCTAATTGACAGAGCTGCGAGAATCGCAACAGAGTGAAAGCAGGAAATTGATGAGAGTAGGAATCCAGTACTTTGGGATGTTCAATGCCTATGAAAGGTGCTATATAAATGCAAGTCTCTCTTTCTTTCTTTCCTGAACTATTACGTATGCAGGATGTACCTCCAGTTGCATGAACTCAAGCTTATGGTTTCTGAACTTGAGCAGCGAGCAACGAGCATCATCTCAGGCATACAGGAGGCTGAGAATTTCCTGGAGTGTAGGTTCCAGGTGGTGGTCACATTACAGATTAGACGGTTCAGGAGAACAGTAAGTGAGTGGCTATCTACCCAGGGGAGGAAGAGGCAGACAATGCAAGAATCTTCCAAGGGTGCAGCACTTTCAAACCAGTTTTCAGCCGTGAATACCGATGAAGGTGAAGACATCATGGATGAATGGAGCCTAGAGCACATCTGTAGCACAAATGACTGCACTTTGTTAAGTGTAGAAATGCAGTGGTCACAGGGGTGACAGAGGGACGTCTCTGCAACTGTCAACTTCAGCTCCACATGGTATGTTGCCTCCCTAGTTCTAGGGTAAAAGATATCACTGAGAATGTGCTGAACAATTGGGAAGGGGAACAGCAAGAAGGTGTGGTCTATGTGAGAACCAATAACATAGGATGGAAAAGGGTTGAGGTCCTGCTGTCAATGTTTCAGGAGCTAGGGAGGGAGTTAAAAAGCAGGACCTCATACAGTCATAGAGTCGTAGGGGTCTACAGCACAGAAAAAGGCCCTTCGGCCCATCAAGTCCACGCTGGTCAAACAAGTACCTAGCTATTCTAATCCCATTTTCCAGCACTAATCCCATTTTCCAGCACTAGGCAACGCAAGTGCACATCCAAATACTTCTTAAATGTTATGAGGGTTTCTACCTCTAATACCCTTTCAGACAGTGAGTTCCGGATTCCCACCACCCCCTGGGTGAAAAAGTTCTTCCTCACATCCCCTCTAAACCCCCTGCCCCTTACCTTAAATCTACGCCCCCTGGTTATTGATCCCTCCACCAAGGGGAAAAGTTCCTTCCTGTCTATCCTATCTATGCCCCTCATAATTTTATACACCTCAATCATGACCACCTCAATCTCCTCTGCTCCAGGGAAAATAACCCCAGTCTATCCAATCTCTCCTCATAACTAAAACTCTCCAGCCCAGGCAACATCCTGGTAAATCTCCTCTGCACTCTCTCTAGTGTAATCACATCCTTCCTATAATGCGGATTCCAGAACTGCACGTAATACTCTAGCTGTGGCCTAACCAGCATTTTATACAGTTCCAGCATAACCTCCCTGGTCTTATATTCTATGCCTTAGCTAATAAAGGCAAGTACCTTCTTAATCACCTTATCTACCCTGTCCCACTACCTAAAGGTGGACATGCACACCACCCTGATTGTTGGTACTTCCCAAGGTCCTACCATTCATTGTGTATTCTCATGCCTTGTTTGTCCTGCTTGGGCATCGCCTCATGCTTAAAGAAAGAGAGGGGGCACCTGGATTTGAACCAGGGATCTCTTGATCTGCAGTCAAATGCTCTACCACTGAGCTATACCCCCACACTATAACAGGTAGGGGGCACCTGAATTTGAATCAGAGACCTCTTGATCTGCAGTCAATTGCTCCACTACTGAGCTCTATCCACTCAAGCACAAAATTATGAGTCCTTCACGACTACACTTTATTTTTAGTAATTGCCATGCATGTGCACATTTGGCAAAACATAAAAGCACCAAAGGGGGCACCTGGATTTGAACCAGAGACCTCTTGATCTGCAGTCAAATGCTCTACCACTGAGCTATACCCCCTCAAGTGTGACAATCATGGGATTGCTTCCAATTTCATGTAGGGGGGGAATAGGAATAGTTGGATAAAACAGGTTACCATGTGATTGCAGCAATGGTGCACGAGGGAGTGTCTCAGATTCCTGAGACATTGGGACCATTTCTGAGGTAGGAGGGACCTGCTCAAGTTAAAAATGCTGCCCTGCAATGGAATTGGGACCCATCTTCTGGTCCCGGTGGGAGGTTAACCAGTGCTGTAAGGGTGAGTTTAAATTAATTTGGCAACCGGATGGGAACCATCACAAAACATTGGAGAGGAGAAACAAGCTAAATAGAGAACTGAGAGAGGCGAATATTGCATGAGTAAAGAATCATTCAAAAATAGAAGGGATCAGACAGGGAGCAAATGCACAGGGGTTCAAGCTTGATTTGCAGTGCATGTATGTTAATGCACTGAGTGTCGTGAAATAAAATAGCTGAATTTCATATAAACGTGAAGACGTTTGTGGGACCTTCAAAAGAAAAGCCGAGATCTCTGGCATGATTATATGTGGCATGCACCACAATCAACTATGGACATAATAGCAGTTCTACAGCTGCAGGAGAGGTAGCTAAAAGCATTTAGATAGGGGGGCACCTAGACTTGAACCAGGGACCTTTGATCTACTAAAATCCTGGAATTTCCCTGCCAGCTAACAGCACTGTGTGTGCACCTGCACCACATAGATTGCAGTGGGTCAAGAAGGCAGCTCACCACCACCTTCTCAAGGGCAACTGGGGATGAACAATAAATGGTGCTTAGCCAGCGAAGCCCACATCCCGTGAATGAATTTTTAAAAAAAGTCAAATGCTCTACCGCTGAACTCTACAGCCATCATTTACCAACTGCCCCTACACACAAAGTAACAGATCTCAGTACCTGGCAGTCACTTGTGTTGACGGGACCAAGCTGAAAAGACGATGCTTCAGTTATTTTGTGAAGCAAAGAACTACATCTATGAGAATGTTGCAGGTGTGATGATAATAATACAGTTGTGTAGAGATGCACAACCCAACATGGACAGCCTGCCCACAAAGCTTCAAGTTCTTACCATAAAATGCTGAGTTAGAAACATCCGCAAATTGACAACTGAATTTCAACCACAGATGTGTCCACCTGAAATCAAATGTTCAGCTACTCTGCTATGCCCCCACCTTTTACATTTTTGCCTTCAACACAAGCAATGCCAGGTTCGATGTTCAATTTGCATCTTTATGCTATCAATGTCATGCAGCAAATGTACTGAATACAGCTTTGATAATAATAGATATCCAGCAATGGGCAAAAGTTACAGGGGGAGATCTATGCTTAGCAATTATAACATGTCAAAGCTGTACTTTCACAACAGAAATGGTGGTTAACTAAATTCATCAAACAATGTGCACAACAGGGAGAGGAAATGACCAACTTCACCACAACAGCAGTGAAATAGGAACATAGGAGTAGGCCATTCGGCCCATCAAGCCTGCTCCGCCATTCAATTAGATCACAGCTGATCATCTACCTCAATCTCACCCTCCCGTACTATCCCCATATCCCTTGACGTCATCAGTGTCCAGAAATCTATTGATTTCTGTCTTGAACTTGCTCAATGATTGAGCTTCCACAGCCCTCTGGGGTAGAGAATTCCAAACACTCACTGCCCTCTGAGTGAAGAAATTCCTCCTCATCTCAGTCTTAAATGGCCTGCACCTTATTCTAAGACTGCGTTCCCTGGTTCTAGACTCACCAGCCAGGGGAATACTTCTATCTACATCTACCCTGTCACACCCTGTGAGAATTTTGTAAGCTTCAATGAGACTACTTCCCATTCTTCAAAATGCTGGAGAATACAGACGGAGTCCTCAATCTCTCCTCACTAAAACAATCCAGCCATCCCAGGGATTAGTCTGGTGAACTTCCATTACATTCCCTCTTTGGCAAGTAAATCCTTCCTTGTATAACGAGACCAAAACTTACACAATACTCCAGGTGCGGTCTCACCAAGGCTCTATCCAATTGCAACAAGACATCTTTACTCCTGTGCTCCAATCCCCTTCCGATGAAGACCAACATACCATTTGCCTTCCCATGTGTCTTGAAATGACACTTCAGCAAAGTGGGCAGCTGGAGCTCTTGACCTACAGTCTAATGTTCTACCACATAACTGCACTGCTGCACATAATTCGATCAGGATCAAAAGAAAATTGGTTGGCCAATGTGCACTTGCCAATATTTGTGGAATCATAGAATGAAATAGAACAGAAGCCAGCCATTCAGCCCATCTTTCATGTGTCAACTCTTTGAAAGAGATTTCCAATTGGTCCACTCCCCTGCTCTTGCCACAAAGCCCTGCAAATTCTACCCTTCAAGCAGTTAAAAAGTCACCTCTTTGAAGTTATTATTGAATCTGATTGCACCCTCCTGTTAGGCAGTGCATTCCAGATCATAATTAAATTAAAATAGTAGTACTGCAGGGAAGTCAAACAGAATAGCACCTCAACAGGAAACACTTGAAAGAAAGGGGGCACCTGGATTTGAACCAGGGACCTCTTGATCTGCAGTCAAATGCTCTACCATTGAGCTATACCCCCAAGCTATAGGATGAAAGTTAACACAGTTCTCATCATCACTGTTAAGCGAACCATGTTGATGGAAGTTGTTTCAGTTTTATTGGAAGACAAATAACTATGGCTATCAGAAATGCTGTATGAGCGGTGACAGTAACAGTGTTGTGTAGAGATGTGATGCACAATCCAACATGGAAAGCCTTCTCACCATGCTTCAACAGCACATGCTTCTCACATAACACTGAATTAGAAACATCCCCTAAGTGACACCTCAAATCCAGCCAGGGATGCAACCAGCTGAAGTCAGGTGCTCTGTCACTGCACAATGCACCCATCCCTTTAAATATTTGCAGTTAAACAATGGCACCATCAGCTTCAATGTTTGGTTTTGCATCATCGTGCTACAGAATATTGCATCAATATATAATAAATAAGCAGTCAGCAAACATAGACAATTTGCTGCAGCTGGAGCTGGTGTGCCTGGTAAATGCAACATGTCAAATACATACATTTAATTCCAGCCTGCACAACAGAAGTGGCAGTGGACTAAATTCACCAAACAATCTTTGCACCAAGGAGAGTAAATTACCATAACAATAAAAGCAAAAGACTGTGGATGCTATAAATCTGAAACAAAAACAGAAAATGCTGGAAAAACTCAGCAGGCCTTGCAGCATCTGTGGAGAAAGAAAGGGTTAACATTTCGAGTCCAATGTCACTCTTCTTTGACTAAATTACCAGTGAAATGATATTAAAACAGCATGGATATTTGGATTTGAACTGTGGTTTGTAGTTTGATTAGAACCAAAAAAGAACCCATCTCAGTGTTTGTTGAAACATTGAATGATGCCACTCAGAAGGTTGCCAATCAGTCCATCCTGCATTCTCCAGCTCTTTCCCCAAAACGCTGCAAGTATACCCTTCTACTGTATACCGTCTACCCTTCAAGTATTTATCGTATTCCTTTTTGAAGGTTATGACTGAACTCACATTCACCATCCTTTCAGGCAGCATACTTGAGATAATAGCACCTCATTGATTTAAATGCCAATCCTACAGTGAAGTCTGACTATTTCCAAAATGATGCACTCGAACAAAGGGAGGGAACACCTGGATTTAAACTAGGGATCTCTTGATCTGCAGTCAAATACTCTACCCTGAGTTATACCCCATCCTGTAGGTTGCCCTTTGTGCATCCTTGACAATGGAACCCAATTGGCATTTACCAATGTGAACAAGACAAGGCCAAAAAGAAACTGCCTAAGTTTTGATGGAAGATAACCCTTTCTCTCTCTAGAAGCCCCTCGAAACAAGGAGGATGCTTGCCACAGAGTACAGCCATGGCAAGAGCTTTAGTCTTTTGGAGTCCTTTAACATGGGGATGGGAGACAACTACAGCTTTCTGAAACAAAAACAGAAAATGCTGGAAAAACTCAGCAGGTCTGACAGCGTCTGTGGAGAGAGAAACAGAGTTGACATTTTGAGTCTGTATGACCCTTCTTCAGAGCTACCAACTATCAGAAATCTGGGAGCCACAGATCAACAGCTGGAAGAAGGGATTAGGCTGGATATGATGGGCCAAATGACCTCCTTCTGTGCTGTGTTTCTAGGTTTCTGTGCAGGAGGAGGGTGTATGCTTTGCAACTGTTGTTAAAAACCCATACATTCAGCTGCAGCGTGCCGAACAAAACTTAACCAATTTCACTCTGCAAATTCCACCTCTTCAGGCTAATTTCCCAACTCAGTGTTTTGTCTCACACGTTAACAAGGGCTATTGGGATGATACCCTGGACAGGCCATGAAGCTTTATTACACGTTGGAGTCAGGACAGCGACAGAGAGAATCAAAAAGAGGGAATTGCTTTTAGAACCATACGGTAAAACAATGGGATTTCAAGGGTATTCTGAGGGATTAGGCATTGGAGGAGTTAAATGACCCCAAAACTGCTATTCTGCAGCATCTTCTTAATTTGAATTTAAATAAAATCATAACTGTTTCCAATATAGAGTCAGCTTCAAAAATTGAACGGACACCCCAAAAAGGCTCTGTCTGTGACCCGGCAGTAACAAGTTAGCAACAAAAACAAAAATTGCTGGAAAAACTCAGAAGGTCTGACAGCATTGGTGGAGAGAAAGACAGAGTTAACGTTTCCAGTTGGTATGACTTCTTCAGAACTTCTCTTTAGTTCTGAAGAAGAATCAGACAGACTCGAAATGTTAACTCTGTCTTTCTCTCCACAGATGCTGTCAGACCTGCTGAATTTTTCCAGCAATTTTTGTTTTTGTTTCAGATTCCCAGCATCCGCAGTATTTTGCTTTTATCTTAGTAATAAGTTAGATTTTGAAAGATATTGTTAATCACAAGAGCAAAGTTCGAGAGCTTTATCAACATTATTTGAGCTGCGAGAGGTGCAACTGACTGGAAAGTGCTTCACCGTTGCAAGTTTCTCTGGAGTAGACAGTCCCAGGCGGGAGTGATGCCACCCCATTCATTACAGCGGCAGCAATATCACACCTCAATAACACTTTCAATTTTCCTCTCCTCTGCTGAAGGCAGGGGAGTAAAATTAGACATGGGCAGAACGCACAACTTGCGGAATCACTCCAGTTTCCTGTTACGACTGAAGAACGCTGAATATCAGATGGGTTGTGCTACAACTCTCCCTATCTTTCGGCAACCGTGCAAAGGTTCACAGTTCACACAAACAAGGTAGGAGGGAGGAGACAGTCCGTGCAGACACCTGAGCAGCTGTGTGAATACCCCTGTATCTCACTTGCAGCACACTGGGCAAGTGATTGACCGTAAGACATAGGAGCAGAAATTAGGCCATTCGGCCCATCGAGTCTGCTCTGCCATTCAATCATCCGCCAACGCTGCCAGACCTGCTGAGTTTTTCCAGGTATTTCTGTTTCTGTTTTGGATTTCCAGCATCCGCAGTTTTTTGCTTTTATGTCTGCCATTCAATCACGGCTGATAAGTTTCTCCCGCCTTCTCCCCGTAACCTTTGATCCCCTTACCAATCTATCTTGGTCTTAAATACACTCAATGACCTGGCCTCCACAGCCTTCTGTGGCAATGAATTCCAAAGATTCAAAACAAAGAATGCAGCTTACACTAAAGTCAATTTTACAAGGGGGCACCTGGATTTGAACCAGGGACCTCTTGATCTGCAGTCAAATGCTCTACCACTGAGCTATACCCCCTTACTATTGTGAATAAATACATGCGACAAATCTCACACATTTCTGCATATGTATCGTGTAATTTTTCTGCTTGAGTATTGCAGCTTCACAAAGATGCCTAGAGGCAGTAGTTTTGTGCAGAGAGTCACTGATCTGGAATGCACTGCCCGAGAGGCTGCTGGAAGTTGATTCAATAAAACGTTTTAAAAGGAACTTGGATAAGTAACTGGAGGGGTTAAAATTTTGCAGCGTTATGGAGAAAGAGCAGGGGGAGTAGTTTTAAAAGGACAGCTATTGCGAACAGCCAACCTCTTCCTCTGATTCCATGAATTCTGATTCCCGAGTGGATGGACCTGGGTGAGGCTGCGTTACTTTTACACCAGATCAGGTGCTCACACACATTGTACACATACTCATTGTACAAACAAGTAGATAAAAAAGAGGAAGTGAGGCATAAAGTGCCCATTTTTTCAGGGGTTTTTGCTTTACGATTTGCAACTTCTTTCAGCTACTTTTGGTAAAATTATGAGTCCTTCACAACTACTTTATTTTTAACAATTGCCATGCGTGCGAACATTTGAAGAAACATAAAGGGACCGAAGGGGGCACCCGGATTTGAACCAGGGACCTCTTGATCTGCAGTCAAATGCTCTACCACTGAGCTATACCCCCTCAGATATAAATAAATTGTCTTAAAAGGGACTAATAATAGTTTGTTGTTGTAGATTACCAATTCGTGCGTGATTAATACATTCAAAACTTTTATACAGCAAATTCTAATGAATTAGGGAGAAAGAAGTGGATTATTTAAAGTTCCTCTTTTAGCTCTCCCTTGTGGGGGCAAACTTGCACTGCATGTTCTAAACACAGTGATTATTTTCCACAGCCAGTATTTCCTAACCCCGAACGCAAGTGTGCAAGCTAGAGGAGTGGGTGTAGAGTTCAACAGAAAGTTTATACCTCTAAACGGTTCTATACTTTGGAACTGTCTCCAAACCCCACCTCCCTTATCAAAATTTATCAGTTCCATTCAGGATTGCTTAATGTGTTTTTAGAAGCACTGACTACATTTACTCTCCCTTTATATAACAACACCCGAGATAAAGGGGACAGCCGGACTCTGTTGATACTGACCTGTGATATTATCAATCAAACGTCTGAGTGCTTCCCTTTTGAAAAGGAAGTGAAGGTCAGGAAGATGGGCCCAGTTGAGTTAGCTCATCGCAGTTATGATTGACCTGTGTTTGTCGGCCACTGTTGATTGCCATCAGGTTACAAACATGTGCAGAAGGCATTATCTTTCTTCTTAGGCAGTCCCTCGGGATTGAGGATGACTTGCTTACATTCTGGTACCATGGGTTCTGAGATGGTTGATAAGTCCAATCGCAATCTGCAGACTCTGCTACATTTGGAGCAAGTGGTGCTTGAAGAGTTGGGTAGGTGAGTTGTTTGGAGTTATGTGTGCTCCCTTCGCAATGTGTCTTCTCTGCGCATTCCCGACAAAGTGTCTCGATGTGTTCTGTGCCTTCCAGAGTGAACCTTTTCCATGTTTGAGGGTCACAAGTCAGGGAGTCCTTTGAGTGGGCGGGGATGTTTAACCTCTTCAGGGATGCTTTGAGGAAATCCCTAAAGAGTTTCCACTGTCCTCCTGGGAGTCTCCTGCCATGACTGAGTTCCAAGCAGAGCAGTTGCTTCAGGGGTCTGGTGTCAGGCGTACAAACGACATGTGCAGCCCAGTGGAGCTGGTTTTGCATGGTTACTGCATCAATGCTGAGCATGTTGGCTTGGGAGAGGAAGCTGTTGGACTGCCTTTCTTGCCACTGGATTTGGAGGATCTTGTGAAGGCCCTGCTGGTGGTGCTGCTTTGAGGTGCCTGCTATAGGTTGTCCAAGTCTTCAGAGCCCAGGAGCACAGGAATCACAGTTGCCCAGTAAACCTGGCCTTAGCCTAGGGTTTGAGGTTCTGGTCCACAAATACCCTTTTTCCTCAGTCAGCCAAAGGCTGAGCTGGGCTTCTGGAGGCTTTGTTGCATTTTGTCATCTATGTCTGCTGCCTTCATCGAGAGGAGGCTCCCAAGGCATTATAATGCCTTGGAATCAACTTATCAAGGACATTCCTCTATACTTCATTCTAGGTAAGACCGGGGACCATTAAACTCTCAACCGTTGAGCTACATAACCCCACACAAAAAACTTCGCTATCAGGTAAGTGATAACATTTTATAATGTAGAACATATAATATTGTCAGATTTCACTACAAGGTGCAGAAGAGTTTTTTGCCACCTAGCAACAGAACACTGTTCCTTTTGCATTTTCCCTCATTAGCTGCAAGCCAGTTCACCATGATGAGAGACCTGAAACAAAATAAGAAAAAAGAGTTAATACAGAATAAAGAAAGATATAATATTTCCCTATCTCTCCTGAAGATGATGGCTCCCACTCAGGTATTGTGTGGGCAGGTAGAGGTTGGACAAGATTGAGCTGCACTCCTTCTGTTGGTTGGTTGTGCATGTGTAATATTACTTCAAGGTAATCATCTACAGTCAAAGGCAGCACTTTACCATAGAACTTTAAGTGGTATTGAAGAATATGTGCAGAGAATGGGAGTATAGCTCAATGGTAGAGAATTTGACTACAGATCAAATTAGATGCCCCTTTATATGAGGTAAAACATACTTTGTATCTGCTACTGTAGTTTCATTTGTATATGTCATTAAAATATAATTCCCAGGTTTTTTTACCTAACATTATATACTCCCCCTTAAATTAGGTGGCAGAGGTCAATCAGGGGAGCTGCTCACTTCAAATTCTTTTCAATCGTCTTGAAGAAGAAAGATACAACTTTGCATCATAATTTGTTTCATGTCTTCCAGATACAGCATCCCATACCAGTTCACAGCTAATGAATTTCCTATATAGGCAAACACAGCAGCTAATTTGCACACAGCAAGGTCCCACAAACAGTAAACGAAGGTAAATAACCAATTCATTTAGTTTTGGTGATACTGGGTAAAGGAGAAATACTACCCAGGATATTCACAGAACTCCCAGCTTTGTGTTTCAACCATGGCTCAGCGGGTAGCACTCTTCCCTCAGAGTCAGAAGATGGTGGCTTCAAGTTCCACTCCAGCTGGTGCAAAAATCTAGGGTGATGTTCCAATGCAGCACTGAGGGAGTGCTGTGCTGTCAGAGTTGCTATCATTCAGATGAGACATTAAACTGAGGCCCTGTCTGTCCTCTCAGTTAGATGTAAAAGATCTCATAGCACTATTTCAAGGAAGAGCTCAGGAGTTATCCCTGGTGTCATAGCCAATTTTCATCCCTCATCAATATCACAGAACACATTATCTAGTCATTATCACATTACTATTTGTGGAAGCTTGTTATCAGCAAATTGGTAACTGCATTTTCTACAATTACATTTCAAAAGTAGTTTATTGACTGTAAAGTGCTTCAGGGTGTCTTGTAGTGGTGAAATGTGTTATATAAATGCAAGTCTTTTTTCCTTCCATAGTGCCACGAGGCTCTTTTACATCACCTGAACAGGCCGATGAAAGTCGGTTTAAGATTTCATCAGAAAGACAGAAACTATTGTCAATCCTACCTCTCTGTTTTCCTTCTGAAAAAAAATCAGTTTCAGAGAAGCATTCAGGTTTAGATGATCCTTTACCCAGCCCTTCTGATTTCTGTGTCTTGTGGTATAAATCAATTAACTTTCTGCAAAAACAGTAATGATATTTTATGGCAAAAATTAAAAGGACAATGCTTTAAATAACAATCAAGGAATATCACAATACATTCACTATTAATATTAGGCAACAGGATTTTAACAAAGCTATTAGGCCTCCCACAGACCTGACAAATCTCACTCATTTGAATCTGGTTTACCAATGTTCCTCTTCCAATTTATTCATTAAATTAATGCTTTCATTCAGGTGACAGAATTAAATTGACAACTTTCCTAGTGTATCACCAGTGGCTAGAGAACTTCTGGAAAATCACAGAACTCGGAGCTGACAAATGCTGCATTTTAAATGTCACTTTGGTTTGATGCACCTGTATGAAACTTGTAAGCAGATTTGACTTACCTTTATTATATACATAGAATGCACAGCACAGCAACAAGCCATAATATATAGACACTAATAGATTGCACAGAATGAAATAAGGAATTGAATGCAAAACCATGACAAAATGACAATAAAAATTGTAACTTTTGTTGTGTATTGCACTGAGTACAATACATGCTCAACTACAAATAACCACTATTGAACTAATTCTATTTACACCTCTGCAGCAGAGAGGGCAACTAGCAATATCCTACAACGTCTACGCTGTTCATCAAATGTTCATTAATAACTTGTTCTTTTTGATATTTCCAAAGCATTTCCCTGAAGCAATAGCTCTTTGCATATGAATTTCATCAGCTGTAAATCAAACATCAGATCATAAGCCACAATTTCATCCCTTTCAGCGCTTCAGTTTTAAAATTCTCATCCCTGTTTTCAAATCCGTTCATGGTGTCACATCCCCTATCTCTGCAATTTGCTCCACTCCCACAACCCTCTTAAATATTTGCACTGCTCTAATTTTGGTCTCTTATGCATTCTTGATTTTAATTGCTCCACCATCAGTGGCCATGGCATGCTGTCAAGTTCCTAAATGCTGGAATTCCCTCCCTGAACCTCCCCACCTCTATACCACACTTTCCTCCTCTAAGATGCTCCTCAGTCAAAACCTACTTCTTTGACCAAGCTATCTGTCCTAATCATCAGCAAACAGACAATGAGCCAAGGACCTCCTTCAAGGAGAACACACATGGAATGGAAATGGAGTCTGCCTAATATTTGCTCAGTGCCAAATTTTCATAAGGCCCTAATGAAGTGCCTTGGGATGTTTTATTATGTTAAAGGTGCTAATAAATAGTAATTGTAGTTTGAAATTGAATTTGAAATTGACAAACTTTCTCATAATTTGTGCTTTATATTCAGAGTAAATCTCTCTGCATAGGAACATAAGGACATAGGACTTAGGAGCAGGAATAAGCCATCAGCCCCTTGAGCCTGCTCTGCCATTCGATAAGATCATGGCTGATCTGGTTGTGGTCTCAACTCCACTTTCCTGTCCGCTCCCCATAACCCTTGACTCCCCTGTCTATCAAAAATCTGTCTACCTCTGCCTTGAATAAATTCAATGACCCAGCCTCCACTGCTTTCCGGGGAAGAGAATTCCACATACGAACGACCCATTGAGAGAAAAGAATTCTCCTCGTCTCCATCTTGAAAGGGAGACCTCATTCGTAAACTGTGCGCCTAGTTCTAGTCTCCCTCGCAAGAGGAAATATCCTCCCAGTATCCACCTTATCAAGTCCCCTCAGGATCTTATATTTCAATAAGATCACATCTCATTCTTCTAAACTCCAATGGGTATAGGCCCAAACCGTTCAACTTTTCTTCATAAAATAAGCTCCTCATCCCAGGAATGAGTGAACCTTCTCTAAATGCAGTTATATCCCTTTTTCACGTAGAGCATCTAATGTTAAGGAGAGGATGCGCACACAGATATACATATAAATATAAATGTGTGTGTGTAAGTTTGTACATCTGAGTCCAAAACATTCAAGAAAAATGAAACATCGAATGTAGCAAATGTCGGAGTGTGGGATTGGCTGTTTGCCGCCACGTGTGCGGAAGTTGCGGCGCGTAGAACGCGGCCCGGGAGCGGTCGCTATGGCCGCGGATCGCGAGCGTGGAGATGCGGGAATTCGCTCTCCTCCCTGCGGGGTGCAGGGATCGGAGCGACCCCTCTGTACCCGGACCCCCAGGGACAGAGAGGGCGGAGGGACCGCGGGTCGCTCTCTCAGGAGGTCTGTCCGTCACTGGGCTTGGAAAGCATCTGTAGGAGGGATTGGGGTGGGGGCAACAGTCTACAACATGGAGGGGAAGAAGGGAGAGTGGGTGGGCACTGTTACTGACATTAGGAAAATGCATTGAGAATATGTACAGAAGTTTTAAAATCAGATAATTCATTCAAAGAGAAGTTAAGTCTGGTGAAGTATTTTTGTTTGCCAGGCAGAGTCTGTGGAACGGAAACAGGCAAATGAATATTTCAGTGCAAAACAAAAGGTTTGTGCACTCTGCAATGTCGATGGATTTGTTCTCCCACAAATACTGCCTGGCCTGCTGAAAATTTCTCGTATTTTTCTTTCGACCAGATTTCCAACATCTGGAATCCTCTTTCCCGTTTGATTATAAACAGTCGCCAAACTTTCAAATCATTCAGTGCCTGTGAGATGCTTTGAGAAACCTGGGGCTGTATTAATCCAAGCTTGCCTTATTTTCCCCAGAGTATATCAAGTTATTTGTTGCTAGCAGTTAAGTGTGTTTTTATGAGATCAGATACATCAGCTTAGTCCTAATTTTCTCCATTGCAATTAAGCAGTGGCATCACTAGAAAGGCCTAGAGGCGAAGAGAAAGAGAACTGAGACTTGCATTTGTACAGTACCTTTCATAGCCTCTGCCTATCTTGAAGCATTTTATAACCAATTAAGTGCTTTTGAAGTATAGTCACTGTTATAATATAGAGAAATGCAGTAGCTTTTTATTTGCACAGCAAGCTCCCAATTGGAAAATTTGTTTGTGATTTTTGAGTGAGTGATCAATATTGGCGAGGAGAACTGATTTGTTCTTCAAATAAAACAGATTTTTTCCATCCACCTAAGAGGGCAGGTGGGGCCTTGGTGTAAGTCTCATCTGAAAGATGGGACCCTCAAAAGTGTAGCACTCCCTCAGCGTTGGCCTGATTACATGCTGGAGAGGTACTTAAACCCACAACCACGACCTCTCATATGAATATTTTTGATAGAAAATGCAAATTCAGAACACCATAAGGCCATAAGACGTAGGAGCAGAAGTAGGCCATTCGGCCCATTGAGTCTGCTCCATCATTCAATGAGATCATGGCTTATCTGATAATCCTCAATTCCACTTTCCTGCCTTTTCCCCATAACCCTTGATTCCCTTACTGATTAAAAATCTGTCTATCTCCACTTTGAATATACTTAATGACCCAGCTTCTACAGCCCTTTGCGGTAAAGAATTCCACAGATACACTACCCTCTGAGAGAAGAAATTCCTTTCAGCTCTGTTTTAAATGAGTGACCCCTTACTCTGAGATTATGCCCTCTGGTCCTAGACTCTCCCAAAAGGGGAAACAACCTCTCAGCATCTACCCTGTCAAGCCCCCTGAGAATCTTATATGCCTCAATAAGGTTGCCTCTCAGTCTTGTAAACTCCAATGAGTACAGGCCCAACCTTCCCAAGCTCTCCTCATAAGAAAATCCCTCCATATCCGGAATCAACCTGGTGAACTGTATCTGGAACACTACAGTCTAAACCATGCTAACAGGATCGGGGCAGGGGAATAAAACTGGCAAAGGACAAATCAGCAAGTTCTCACAAAGCAAGTGATGATCACTTTTGAATGGACTTCCAAGTAGGGTAGAGAGGGCAGCAACCTTCAAACATTTGAGGAAGAGTTGGAAACTTTGGGGCATGGGAGTGTAAGTCTTTCAGGATGGATGAGCCAAGATGGTCTTACTCAGCTACATCTATCTTTTGAAAGCATAAAGGAGAGTATTGCTGAAAAAATACATTTTGTCAAAGCTTTTCATCTTGCACTCATCAGGACAATCACAAGAATACCAATGTCAGGGGAAGCAACAACTTTATACTGTATGAGAAGAGAGTTGTTTGACTAATTTGATGGACTAATTTTAAATATTCAGCTTCATTTCTGCCTCTAATTCATTGCTTTTTATTCACAGGACACCAGTTGGACCATCCAGAAAATTAAATGCAAGCTTTAAATCACCAGTAAGTGATTAAACATGCCGTCCATGAGAGCTTAGCGAGCAGGGCCAACAATACAGGTGGGCAATGGTGGGTGAGCTTGGTGCAAGGTGGGAGCTGGGTGCAGCCACCAAATGTGCAGTGCAGAACGGCTGGCTGTCTCGCCTGAGAGGGAAGAGTTCATGGAGGAACAGTGCTAAGGTTGTTTTAACTTTAAGCAAATACCTGCACGTATCTTTTTTTAAAAGCATTATTAAATTACACTTCACATGCAGCACTTTCATATTATGAGTATTACATAGTATTATAATTCAAAGGGGAGTCTATAATTACTAATCTATTTGACAATTAAACCAAAAAACTTCCAAGAACCACTGGTCTGGAGGTTGTACAGGTGTGTGGATGTGCAGAAATGTCAGAACAAACAAGCCAATGCTTGAGGCATCCTTTGCGGTGTTAATATAGGTAATAAAAGCATTTTTTGTACCATAAATAATTTTTCCTTTAATGTGCAACGTGTCGGGTATGTGATACCGCACAGTGAGAATGGTGTTTGTTTTCTCTTTTACTCACACTGACTTCTCTCCCAGCTAAAGACCTCCCAGGACCCTGAGCTCAATTCTGCTAGTCTTCAATTTGACCTGGAAAATCTGAAGAAGAAATGCAAAGATCTTGACCGTCAGATTGCAGGATTGATGTTGGAGTAAGTGGGTTTGCTTTTGTCACAAACAGGTTGGATGTGGCGCCAACCAAAATCTTAATAAATGCTCCAGACCTGTGCTCCAGAATTTGCTGCGCCCCTAGCCAAGCTGTTCCAGTACAGCTACAACACTGGCATCTGCCCAGTAATGTGGAAAATTGTCCAGGAATGTCCCGCACACAAAAGGTAGGACAAATCCAACCCGGCCAATTACCGTCCCATCAGTCTACTCTCCATCATCAGTAAAGTGATGGGAGGGGTCATCAACAGCGCTATCAAGCAGCACTTGCTTAGCAATAACCTGCTCACTGATGTCCAGTTTGGGTTCCGCCAGGGCCACTCAGCTCCTGACCCCATTACAGCCTTGATTCAAACATGGACAAAAGAGCTGAACTTCACAGGTGAGAGTGACTGCCCTTGACATCAAGGCAGCATTTGACCAAGTGTGGCATCAAGGAGCCCTAGCAAAACTAGAGTCAATGGGAATCGGGGGGGAAAACTCAGCTGCTTGGAGTCCTACCTAGCACAAAGGAAGATGGTTGTGGTTGAAGGGGGTCAGTCATCTCAGCCCAACCATCTTCAGCTGCTTCATCAATGATCTTCCTTCCATCGTAAGGTCAGAAGTGGGGATGTTCGCTGATGATTGCACAATGTTCAGCAACATTTGCAACAACTCAGATACTGAAGCAGTCCATGGCCACAAATGCAGCAAGACCTGGACAATATCCAGGCTTGGACTGACAAGTGGCAAGTAACATTAGCACCACACAAGTGTCAGGCAACGACCGCTTCCAACAAGAGAGAATCTAACTATTGCCCCTTGATGTTCAATGGTATTACCATCGCTGAATCCCCCATTATCAACACTCTGGGGTTACCATTGACCAGAAACTGAACTGGAGTAGCCATATAAATACTGTGGCTACAAGAGCAGGTCAGAGGCTAGGAATCCTGAGACAAGTAACTTAACTCCTGACGCCCCAAAGCCTGTCCACCATCTACAAGGCACAAGTCAGGAGTGTGATGGGATACTCTCTACTTGCCTGGATAAGTGCAGCTCCAACAACGCTCAAGATGCTTGGACAAACCAGCCCCGCTTGATTGGCACCCCATCCACAAATGTTCACTCCTTCCACCACTGACGAACAGTAGCAGCAGTGTGTACCATCTACAAGATGCACTGCAGGAATTCACCAAGGCTCCTTAGGCAGCACCTTCCAAACCCACGACCACTACCATCTAGAAGGACAAGGGCAGCAGATAGATGGGAACACCACCACCTGGAAGTCCCCCTCCAAGTCATTCAGCATCCTGACTTGGAAATATATCACTATTCCTTCACTCTCGCTGGGTCAAAATCCTGGAACTCCCTAACAGCACTGTGGGTGTACCTACACCACATGGACTGCAGCAGTTCAGGAAGGCAGCTCACCACCACTTTCTCAAGGACAATTAGGGATGGGCAATAAATGCTGGCCTAGCCAGCGACACACTCATCCCATGAACGAATAAAAAAAATCTGCCCGCTTATTATTTAAAAGATTATTATTAATAATCATCCTTGCCTTTATATAAGACCATATATTGAAGCACTTTACACTCCTGACCCCTCCCTTTTAAAGGAGAAATTGATTCTCGAGATCAGGACTGTGAATGCTGCCTGTTTACCCTGAGATATGTCCTGTGAAATTTATGTTATTTGTTTTGCTTTGGGGAGTGGGTTCAGTGCATAGTGCAATTTGAGCCTTGCAGACCAGGACATTCCCAGGGTGGACTGAGAGACAGTGGGCAGCTCTATTTTTGACATTAACACCAATAGACTTGAGGGAAGAGCTAAATCACCTGGCGTTCTGCTTCTGATCAATCTTTGGGAATTGCCTATTTGTGGAAATGGGGTGAGGACAGGTCAGGCTTGATTCCCAGGCCCTTCACAGTAATGTAGTCTGATATTGACTGTTTTGGCTCACACATGATAGAATAGTTATTTAGGCAAAGTAGCTCTAGGTTAAAAACTGAATGCAGAACTGTACCTCAGTATGAGTTAGCGTGAGAGGAGAATTAGTTTCAAATTGCCATCTTGGCCCAGTTGCTAGCTTTCTGGCTTCTGAGTCAGAGGTTCAAGCCCTACTGCAGGATTTGAGCATATAATCTCGGCTGATGAAGTTGGAATTAAAAAGCTGGTGCCCTAAATGCAACTCTCGTCCTAGATGTATTTGGTGTAACTGTGGTGCTGATCAGCTGTTGATTTGTTTGGGCTGTTATATAATTGTTATATGCAGCACTATGTTCTTCTGGTGTCCTGAGCAAAATTCCTTCCCCAAGTAACACAGTGACAAACAAAATAGGTTATTCTCAATATATTCCGTGGTGCCTGCTATGTGGCTGCCATGTTTCAACACATAACAGTGACTGTATTTTAAAAATAATTAATTGGATTAACTTCATTTGGAGCAAAACACTCCCCGTCCACAACCCCGTCTTGAATGTGTCCATTGACATCCTACCTAAATGTAACCTGGCTACAGGCTGATGAGTCCGGTCATGATGATTTGCAATGCGCGGCCTGAAAGGGCAGTGGAATCAGATTCAGTAGTAATTTTCAAAAGGGATTTGGATCCACACGTGTAAACATTTGCAGGGTAATGGGGGGAAGGAGCAGGGGACGAGTCGGTCTAATTGGTCAGCTCTTTCAAAGAACTTGCACAAGCAGAATTCTGTGCTGTAAGATGCTATTTTTCCATTTTTCTGAACGCCGCAATGGGTTTACATGCGCCCAGCGAGCTAGCAGAACCTGCTGGCAAACTTGATTGCGAATTATTTAATTACAGGCCTCTGGCTGTACCAGTCTTATAAAATATGTCAGCACTCTTGAAATTCTGTAATAGGGGAGATCAGTTCTGTATCAATGTTTGCAAAGGGTTTGGTATGTAGAACATCTGTGCTTTTCTTTTCCTGCAGAGGGTATACTCTGGAAGAGCTGGACCAGCACATTGACCAGCTCCACGAATACAATGACATCAAGGACGTGGGCCAGTTACTGTTGGGAAAACTGGGTAAGAGCTACTTCAATGCATTTATGTAGCACCTTTCATTTCCCCAGGGCCTTCCAAAGCACACCACAACCAATGAAGCATAGTTGTAATTGTAACATAGTTGTTAGTGTTCATAGCCAGAGGATTCGAGTACAGGAGCAGAGATGTCTTGCTGCAATTGTACAGGGCCTTGGTGAGACCACACCTGGAATATTGTGTGCAGTTTTGGTCGTCCTATCTGAGGAAGGATGTTCTTTCTATAGAGGGAGTGCAGCGAAGGTTTACCCAACTGATTCCTGGGATGGCGGGACTGACGTATGAGGAGCGAATGAGTTGGTTAGGATTATATTTGCTGGAGTTCAGAAGAATGAGGGGGATCTCATAGAAACCTATAAAATTCTAACAGGACTAGACTGGGTAGATGCAGGAAGGATGTTCCTGATGGTGGGGGAGTCCAGAACCAGGGGTCACAGTCTGAGGATATAGCGTAGACCATTTAGGACTGAGATGAGGAGAAATTTCTTCACCCAGAGAGTGGTGAGCCTGTGGAATTCGCTACCACAGAAAGTAGTTGAGGCCTAAACATTGTATGTTTTCAAGAATAGGTTAGATATAGCTCTTGGGGCGAAAGGGATCAAAGGATATGGGGAGAAAGCGGGAGCGGGCTATTGAGTTGGATGATCAGTCATGATCATAATGAATGGCAGAGCAGGCTCGAAGGGCCGAATGGCCTACTCCTATTTTCTATGTTTTCTATATAGGGAAATGTGGCAGTGAATTTGTGCACAGCAAGCTCCCACAAACAGCAATGTGATAATAACTGAACAAACTGTTTTAGTGATGTTGGTAGGGGAGTAAATACTACACCAGGAGCTGTCTGGCGTACTGACCTCTACCTTGCAGAGGCTGAGCGCCAACTCGCAGACACTTCCTCCTACCCCTCCCTGGCCATGACCCCACCGCCGAACATCAAGCCATTGCTTCTAGGACTGCCACTGACCTCACCTCCTCTGGAGAATCTTCCCTCCACAGCTTCCAACCCCATAGTATGCCAAACCCCACACAGCCCGCTTTTACCTCCTTCCCAAAATCCACAAACTGGACTGTCCTGGTAGCCCCATCGTGTCAGCCTGTTCTGTCCCACGGAACTCATTTCTTCCTGTCTTGATTCCATTCTCTCTGCCCTTGTCCTGTCTCTTCCCACCTACATTTACAAATCCTCTGATGTCATATCAACAATTTCCAGTTTCCTGGTCCTAACCGCCTCCTCTTCACCGTGGGCTTTCAATCCCTCTACATCTCCATCCCCCACCAGGATGATCTGAGGGCTCTCCGCTTCTTCCTCGAACAGAGGCCCGAACAATCCCCATCCACCACTACTCTCCTCCATTTGGCTGAACTTGTTCCCTCACTGAACAAATTCTCCTTTAACTTGTCTCACTTCCTCCAAATAAAAGGGTGTGGCTATGGGTAACCACATGGGCCCCAGTTACACCTGTCTTTTTGTGGGGTATGTGGAACACTCCTTGTTCCAGTCCTGCTCAGGCCCCCACCCACAACTCTTTTTTTCGGTACATCGATAATTACATCAATGACTGCTTTAGGCCCTCGTCTAGACCTGGAAAAATTTATCAATTTTGCTTCCAATTTCCACCCCTCTCTCACCTTTGCATAGCCCATCTTCAACACTTCCCTTCCTTGACCTCTCTGTCTCTACCAATATTCATTACCAATGACTACCAATATTCATTACCAATGACTGCCAATATTCATTACAAGCCCACCGACTCCCACAGCTACCTCGACTACAGCTCCTCACACCCTGCTTCCTGTAAGGACTCCATCCCATTCTCTCAGTTCCTTCGCCTCCATCGCATCTGTTCCGATGATGCCACTTTCCAAAATGGCATTTCTGGACATACCTTCCTTCTTCCTGAGCTGAGGGATCCCCCCACGGTGGTTGACAGGGCCCTCAACCGTGTCTGACCCATCTCCTGCGCCTCTGCCCTCACCCCTTCCCCTCCCTCCCAGAACCATGATAGGTTCCCCTTGTCCTCACTTTTCACCCCACCAGCCTCCGCATTCAAAGGATCATCCTCCGCCATTTCCGCCAACTCCTGCATGATGCCACCACCAAACACATCTTCCCTTCACCACCCCTTGTTGGCATTCCGTAGGGATCGTTCCCTCCAGGATACCCTGGTCCATCACCCCCCCAACACCTTATCCTCTTCCCACAGAACCTTCCCATGCAATTGCAGAAGGTGCAACACCTGCCCCTTTACCTCCTCCCTCCTCATCGTCCAAAGCCCCAAATGCCCCTTTCAGGTGAAGCAGTGCTTCACGTGCACCTTCGTCAATTTGGTTATTCTTTTCGCTGCTCCCAATGCGGTTTCCTCTACATTGGAGAGACCAAACGCAGACTGGGTGACCGCTTTGCAGAACACCTTCAGTCTGTCCGCAAGCATCACCCAGACCTCCCTGTCGCTTGCCATTTCAACACACTCCACCCTGCTCTCATGCCCACATGTCCGTCCTTGGCCTGCTGCATTGTTCCAGTGAAGCTCAACGCAAACTGGAGGAACAGCACCTCATCTTCCGACTAGGCACTTTACAGCCTTCTGGAATTAACATTGATTTCAACAATTTCAGACCATGAGCTCTCTCCTCCATCTTTACCCCTTTTTAATCTATTTTTTAAATTTTTATTTGTTTTTTAAAATTTTATTTATTTTGTATTGTTTTTATTTTTTATCCTTTTTTTCATCGATTTTTCCCAACCCCCACCCCAGGGCCTTCTGTCACTTGATTCCATGTTGTGCTTTCACAGAGTGTTGACTCTTGTCCAGATCACATCACATTTCTACTTTTCTTTTTGGCTTTGAAAAAGAGTCATGCGGACTCGAAACATAAGCCCTGTTTCTCTCTCCACAGATGCTGCCAGACCTGCTGACTTTTTCCGGCATTTTCTGTTTATATTATATATTACATTGGGGATAACTTACTGTTCTGTGTGATATAACACCATGGAATCTTTTGTGTCCATCTGAGAGACAGACTTGGTTTAATGTCTCACCTGAAAGATAGCACCTCGTACAGTGCAGCACTCTCTCAATACTGAGCTGGGAGTGTCGGCCTAGATTTTGAGTTCACTTTAATTGCTGAGTATCAGAAACCAACAAGATGTTAGAGTGGCCATCTCAGCCTGGTTTCCAGTAATGATGAGACCACTGCATGAAATGACTGCTCATTTGACGCTGAATCTCAGTTGGAAAGGCCACCAAATGGCTGGAGTGGGGAAATGGAAGAATATTACACAGCTATATAATAGGGATTAAGGTGGATTGGTGAGAATTAGTGGAGGGAGCTGTGCACTATATCTAATCACGTTCTCTCCACAAACCTAAAAACCCTAGCCCCCAACTCCACCCTTCTCCCTGGTTACAGCCTAAGGCCGAATCAGAGCGTTTGCAGCTTTGGCATCTGAACTGACCTTGGGATAAACTGCCAGCCACATATTCACTCCGTCACCAAACTAAACCCCTTCCACCCCCATAACATCGTCCAACTATGACCCTGCCTAATTTATCTGTTGCTGAAACCCTCATTCATGCCTTGTTGCCTCTGGAATTCACTGTTCTAATTTCCCTTCTGACCTCTCACCTTTCATTCTACAGAAGCTTGAACTCATCCAAAATTTTGCTGTCCCAATCCTAACTCGCACCAAGCCCTGTTCACCCATCTCCCCCTCTGCTTATTGCAGTCCCATCAGGCCCTGGTTTTAAAATTCGCATCTTTGTTTTCAAATCCATCCATGACTTCACCCCTCCTCATCTTTGTAACCTCCTCCAGCCCAACTGCCCCCTGAGATACCTGCACTCTTCCAAACCTGGTCTCTTGTGCATCCGCTGATTTTTATTTGCTTCACTATTGGTGGCTATGCCTAACCCTCTCTGTCTCTTTACCTCTCTCACCTCCTTTAAGATGCTCTGTAGAACCCATTCTAATATCTCCTTAAGAATTCAACGTCAAACTTTGTTTGATAATACCTTGGGGTGATTTATTATGTTAAAAGCACGAGATAAATGCAAGGTGTATGTAAATGAGAATGGTTCTAATCCCCCCCAGAACTCTCATCTTGAACACTAACAATGAGAAATTTGTGGCAAACTTTTAAAGAAAAATTACACATGCTCCTTTCGAAGTGAATATTTTACAAGCAGTAAGAGTAAGTTAACATATATCCTAATTGGGGGAGGTGTTACTGTGGAAGAATTTAATGTGCATGAATAGTGCTACTCTTCATTTACAACTTGCCATTGTTTGTTACAGCTGTAATCAGAGGGGTCACCACCAGGGAACTGTACAGTGAGTTTGGACTGGACTTGGAAGACTAGACTGCAACAGGAAAGAGCCCCACGTGATTCGAAGGTGGCTGGGAATCTTTATCTGTCACAATTGGATCTTCGTATTGATTCCATCAGCAAAGATATTGAGGGCAGGAAGAGGAATAATCAAAAGGCCACCAAGATAGCTGAAGGTGAAGCCTGGTGCAATGGCAGATACCCAATAAAAACCCAGTTGGTTTTATGTGGTATTGGTGATGGATGTTTTGGCAGTTGTGGGGTTTTTTTATGGACATGTTGTCCACCGTGTTTCTATTTCACCTTCACCTCTGACCACCTGCCCTGATTTTAGTTTTGTTTTTTGAGGTGTTTGTGTAACGCAGAGCACCCTGCCTTGTTCAATACTTTCCACTCTGCCCATCCATTCTGGGCAGGAAGGATTAGCACGATGAAAATAACAGGCCGTTTATTGAGATATAACTTTCAATTTGACCACCTGGAGACTCTCCAGTTAATCCACAATGGAATGCTTGAGAAACGGGCTACAGTTGGTTCCGGTGATAGTTGCTTCCGTTCCTAGTGAGTGGGAAGTGAGTGCCTGAAGGTTGTTCCATCATTAGGGGCATCACAGTTGAGTCCAGTTCTGGCCGGACTCCACCCAAGTCATTTCTGCAGCAGGAGGTCACTGGGCAGTGATCAGGAGCAGAAACTCTGACAAAATACATCCTCCACGCTCTGGTCTGTGGGCGCTGAGGCTAGTTGCACTGCCGCCTGCAACAACCTTGGTGTCAACTCTGAGATTACTGAGCTCCACTCATGTCAAGGATTAAACCTGCACTTGGCACTTCATTGAGAGGTCACTGGGGACTAAATTGTGCCAATTTATGAGCCTTTGCTTTGTAATTGTTCATTGAATGTAAGGGATCAAAATAAATCAATTATAAGTATCCATTCTGTTTGTGGTTTGGTTCATTTATTCTATGAGAATTGATTCATGACTATCTTTGATTTCTCTCCCTTCCAATTTATTGACTGCTTGTGTTGAGAATAAGATAATGAGGGACAGTCGACTCTGCAAGTGTCCCTTTGACAAGTGTGAGCCAAAAATCCCACTAACAGATGGAAAGACTCTACACTAAGCAATACCCAATTTGCTGGTAGCTTGAATTAAACAAATCTTTGATTAAATGTGGATAAAATGAATATAATACTAGGGCAGTGGCAGCACACTGTAGTAACATGGATTATCAATAATCCCCACCAGGGGGAGCCACACCCATATCTTTTTAAATATGCGAAGGTTCAGAAAATCCATTCACTCAAACCAAGTCCTTTGCTCTATTTCACTAACACTTTCGGTTATGGCATACAGCTACATCTGAAACAAGTTTAATGTTTTTACCTGTGCTATCCTCCCTAGCTGTAACCTATAGAAGGTCAATCCTGTTTCATGTGGATTTAACCTGCACATTCTTTCAACCAACATGCAGTGAGTGCACTCAGTATTGGATTTAATCTTCTGTTTATCTGTCCTGTTACCGAATGCCCCCTCCATGGGCGATGTTGGCAGAGTTTAGGATGTAAATGAAGGAGCGGGCAAAAAGAGAGCTTGGAGGCAGTCAGCAACACCCAAGAGGAGTGGGTGAAAAGGGACCAGAGACAATAACTACCACCAAGAAGGGCTGTCCAATCCAGTCCAGTCTGTGGCTCCAGAGGGGAGTGGCTACATTACAAGGGCACTCATTGTGACATCACAGGAAAACAGATCAGTGATTGGTTGGTGAATGTTTTGTTTATGTTCAAAACCTTGTGTAATTGATTGGTAATTGTAAGGTTATATTAGTTGTAGTATGGGTTAACTAGCAGTAGTAAAGGTTATTGGGAGCATCAGTGTTTATTAATTATAAATTAATTAACACAATGAAGATGACAGGAAAGGTGGTATGTTTTGCAGATAGGAAACTCTTTCGCGTTGTCAACAGTCACAGATTGCAACTCTTTCGAGTACAATCACAGTTCTTGGTTTCCGGGAGTGGGACATGAACCCACAACCCTCTGATTCAAAGGCGAGGGTGCTATGAACTGAGCCACAGCTGACACCTCTTTGCAGATAGGAATGTGGAGCCAGGACAACAAGTAGCAAACTGGCATCAATTTACCTGGCAGAGGAGAGACCATGATCATGTAGGTGGTTCTCCCAGGACAAAGTCGTGAAGCGATGGCTATAACCAGTCGAGCCCCAGACCATGGGGTACCTAACACCGTCCGAGTCACGGTGAAGGACAGCGGAGGAGGAGCACCCATGGATCGGGCCTTCCTCATCAAGCGGATCCTGTTGAAGGCGTGTGGATCCAAAGTTGCAGAGATCTACTCCCTGCAGGACTTCCCCAGCGCTGGATATTTCGACGTGACCTTCAGGAATGTTGCTGCCTGCGTCAAGTTCCTGAAGGTGTTCGAGGAGAAGAGAGACCAGCCGGAGATGAAGATCCTGACGGTGGAGCCGCTCTTTGCTCTGCCGTTGCAACGGGACCAGGTGGTGACTGTGCATCTCTACAACCCCCACGTCCCTGTCGCCGATGTGCTCACCTTCCTCACCAGGTACTTCGATAAGGTTGGGAGCTGCACCGAGGTTAGAGATGCCTTCGGGATTTGGACAGGCAAAAGCCAGGTAATGGTCATGCTCAAGACCGATGGTAAGGGAGCCATCTTCCACCCTCCTTCCAGCTTCACTATCGGGGGAAGCCGTGGCTACCTTGTGTACGCTGGGCAGCCCAAACTTTGTCGCTCATGCGGCAAGTCTGGTCATGTGGCGGCCAACTGCAGCGCCGCCCTCTGCAAGAACTGCAAACATGAAGGGGCACCAGACAAAGGACTGCAAACAGACTAAGTGCTGCAACCTGTGTGGCGAGGCAGCTCACCTCTACAGGACCTGCCCCAAACGCTGCCTCATTTATGCACAGGCAGCCAAAGCCAACGAGGGGGAAGCAGAGGAAATGCTTCGTGTCACTACTACCAAGGACACTTGCAACACTCCAACCACCAAGGCCCCCAGTGAGAACAACGGGACAAAGGAGGACACAGAGAGAGACAATGGAGGAAAAGATTGAGGCAGCAGAGAGCCAATCAACAGCACTGCCCCCTGAACCTCCCACTCCTCAGGAGAGCGAATCAATGGAGGAGGAGGAAGCAGCGGAAAATCAGCAGGGGGAGTGGCAGCTGGTGAAGAGAGCCAAAAGGAAGAAGGAGCTAAGAAGGGACCAAGCCACTTCCCAGACAAGTGGCAAGAGGCGTCTCCCATCCGACGCGGATGACAAGGGCAGCAGCTCTTCGGACGAAGAAGTGCCAGGGCGGCACCTACAGAAGAAGCGGCAAACTCTAGGGAGTTGGAGGACGAGACACCCAAGCTCCAGAACATTGGAGACAACGAGGAGACCAGCACACCCCAACTTTGCCCACAACCCAAAGATGCCAGTGCACCCCAGCCCCAGGAATCTGGGAGCAGTGAGGCGCTCAGCGTACCCCAGCTCCAGGAAGCCGGGAGCAGCTATGCCCCAGAGGGGGAGAGGATTGGAGAAGCTTCTCCGACAGAGGACATTTCAAATCCCATTCTCTGCACGAACCCCCAGATGCCACCTGAGCAGAACATCTCCAATGGGGAGGTTCAGGACAGTTTCCTCAGCCCATCCAAAGTGAGGCAATTTCTGCACACTGTGGGTATGAAGGAGCAGACCAAAGGTCTGGGACTCTCAGAGACAACAGTTTTGGTAAGAGAATAAATGCTTTAAAATGGGGGGTTCTCCCAGGACCGAGGGACTGGGAACTGTTTAGAGCCCCTCGGGCTGTACAGCTCAAAATGAATGTCTGCAAATGATTGTAATATTGATTGCTTGTATTGATGTACCTCATGATACATGTTGTAAAAGTTGAACCTGATTGTACTTTTGTGATGGTGATTTTGAAATGGTTTGGAATGTTGTTCCAGATATTTTCTGAATAAAGTATATTTTTCCAAACAAAAAAGCTAGTTTTGGTTTTGTTGCTTTTAAATGGTGTTGATATAAATCAGTCCCATAGGTTGGGGGTATAGCTCAGTGGTAGAGCATTTGACTGCAGATCAAGAGGTCCTCAGTTCAAGTCTGGGTGCCCCCTACATCACTTTTGTAATGTCATGCTTCACCACACCAGCTCTGTGATCATTACAATCAGTGATTATAACCCTGTATAAACAGTTTGCCATTTTTGAAAGATGAGACTTCAAAGCAATTCCTAATAATTCTTGAGATGGCCTCATTGCTACTTTCCTTAATTCTAATGGTGTCTCCTCCTACAGGCCATTTGATCCTTAAGAATAGAAGCTATAGACATATGAGTGAGGGCCTGTATTAAGAAACTCCCTGGTTTAAATCCAGCTGTCCTCTCAATGGGCTAATATTTTCACAAAGAAGGCTTACTGTTATTACTCTCCACAACAGCTCTGTGATCATTAGAGTCAATAATAATTACTCCATAGAAACCCTTCAAGATCAATTTTCAGTCTTTAAGAATACAAATACTGTTATTTCATTAATTCTGGAATAATTTATTTTGTCCAAACCGCTACTCTGAGTGTGATGGATCTTTGGGCCCTCATTTTGGTCTGTCGCTAAACAAAATACTGAGCATAAATATGTATAAATTTGAGAATAAATGTTATGTTGTTCTTCTATTAATGAACCAGTGACAGCACAACATAAATGGGCTAAGCTGTGTGATGCCATATTTCAGTACAGAACATATTCAGGATCCTCCTTCCTGACATTCATATAAAACGGCACAGATTGAGACAGTCAGAAAACACTAGGAATCCTCAGCACATCAGGCAGTATCTGTGAAGAAATATAGAAAATAGGAGCAGGAGTTGGTCATTCAGCCCTTCGAGTCTGCTCTGCCATTCAATATGATCATGGCTGATCCTCTATCTCAACACCAAACACCCACTCCCCCAAATCTCTTGATGCATTTAGAGTCCAGAAATCTACCTATTTCCTTCTTAAATATATTCAGTGACTTGGCCTCCACAGCCTCTGTGGTAGAGAATTTCACAGGTTCACCACCCTCTGCCTGAAGTGGTTTCTCCTCATCTCAGTCCTGAATGGTCTACCCTGTTATTCTGAGACTGTGACCCCTTGTTCTAGATCACCCCGCCCCACCCCCCTTCCCCTCCAGCCAGAGGCCCATCATCCCTGCATCCAGTCTGTCCATCCCTGTCAAAATTTTATACATTGCAATCAGATCCCCCCTCATTCTTCTAAACTCCAATTCTTCTAAACTCCAGTGAATTCCGGCCTAGTCGGCCCAATCTCTCCTCATACAACAATCCTGCCATCCCAGGAATCAGTCTGGTGAACCGTGGTGCACTCCCTCTATGGCTAATATATCCTTTCTTAGGTAAGGAGACCAACGCTGCATGCAATACTCCAGACGTGTTCCCACCAAGGCCCTGTACATCTGCAGTAAGACATCCTTGCTCCAGTATTCAAGTCCTCGCGCAATGAAGGCCAACATACCATTTGTCTTTCTAACTGCTTGCTGCACCTGCATGCTTGCTTTCAGTGATTGGTTTACAAGGACACCCAGGTCTCTTTGTTCATCCACATTTCCCAATCTATCACCATTTAAATGATACTCTGCCATTCTGTTTTTCCTACCGGCGTGGATAACTTCACACTTATCATGTTATACTGCATCTGCCATGTATTCGCCCACTCTTTCAACTTGTCTAAATCGCCTTGAAGCCTCTTAACACGCTCCTCACCACTCACATTCCCACCAAGTTTCATGTCATCAGCAAACTTGGAAATATTACATTTCATTCTCTCATCAAAATCATTGATATATATTGTGAGTTGCTGGAGTCCAAGCACTGGTCCCTGCAGTACCCAACTAGTCACCGCCTGCCACTCCGAAAAAGACCCATTTATTCCTGCTCTGTTTCCTGTCTGCTAACCAATTCTCAATCCATGCCAATATATTACCCCAATCCCATGTGCTTTAATTTTACACATTAACCTCTTATGTGGGACTTTATCAAAAGCTTTCTGAAAATCCAAACACCACATTCACTGGTTCTCCCTTATCTATTCTGCTAGTTATGTAACTCAAAAAACTCCAGTAGGTTTGTCAAACATGATTTCCCTTTCATAAATCCATGTTGACTTTGTCTAATCTTGTTGATATTTTCTAAGTGTCCTGTTATCACATCCTTAATAATAGACTCTAGCATTTTCCCTACTACTGATGTTAGGCTAACTGGTCTGTAATTCACTGTTTTCACCCTCCCTCCTTTTTTTAAATAGTGGGGTTACATTTGCCACCCATAAATCTGCTGGGACTGTTCCAGAATCGACAGAATTTTGGAAGATGACAACCGACAAATCTACTATTTCCATGACCACTTCCTTTAGTGCCCTGGGATGTAGATTATCAGGCCCTGAGTATTTATCGGCTTTCAGTCCCATTAGTTTCTCCAGCACAATTGTTTTAGTAATACTAATTTCCTTCAATTCCTCCTTCCCTCTAGACTCTTGGTTCCCTAGTATTTCTGGGAAGTTATTTGTGTCTTCCTCTGTGAAGACAGACAAGTAGTTGTCTAGTTGCTTTGCCATTTCTTATTGTCCATAAATTCTCCTGTTTTGGACTGTAAGGGACCTACATTTGTCTTCACTGGTCTTTTTCTTTTTACATACTTATAGAAGCCTTTACAGTCTGCTTTTATGTTACTTGTAAGTTTATACTCATACTCCATTTTTCCCCTCTTAATTAATCTCTTGGACCTCCTTTTCTGAATCCTAAACTGCTCCCAAACCTCAAGCTTGCTACTTTTTATAGCAACTTCATCTGACTCCTCATTAGATCTAATACTATCCTTAATTTCTTTTGTTAATCATGGTTGGGCCGCTTTTCCTGTTGTGATTTTGCACCAGAAAGGAATGTATAACAGTTGCAATGCATACATTTGTTCCTTAAATATTAGCTATTGCCTATCCACCATCATGCCTTTTAATGAAGTTCCCCAATCTATCCTAGCCAACTCACACCTCATGCCTTCATAGTTCCCTTTGTTAAGATTTAGGACCCAGTTTCAGATCGAACTACTTCACTTTCCATCCTAATGAAGAATTCCATCATGTTATGGTCACTAAGATAAAAACAAAAAGCTAAAAGCTACTGCGGATGCTGGAAATCCAAAACAAAATAAAAACAGAATTACCTGGAAAAACTCAGCAAGTCTGGCAGCATCGGCGGAGAAGAAATCAGTCAACGTTTCGAGCCCTCATGGCCCTTCAGCAGAACTGAAGCATAGTTTCAACAAGGGAGAAATATAAATTGGTTTAAGGTGGGTGGGGGGGAAGAGACACATTGAGGGTGTGGTGTGAGCAGATAATGAAAAGATGTCAGAGACAAAAGGGTCAAAGAGGTGTTGAAGGTGGTGGTCTTTGTCTGAGAAAAGTGCTAATTAAGAATGCAAGACAGGATATTCAAAGTACAGCTCTAGTGGGGGTGGGGTGGAAAGACTAAAGGTTTTAGTTTTAGATTTAAAAATAATGGAAATAGGTGGGGAAAGAAGAATCTATATAAATTATTGAAAAAAAAGGCGGGTGTGGGGGGAAAAGAAACGGGGTGGGAATGGGGGGAGGGGGAGTTTAAGATCTAAAGTTGTTGAATTCAATATTCAGCCCAGAAGGCTGTAAAGTGCCTAGTCGGAAGATGAGGTGCTGTTCCTCCAGTTTGCGTTGGGCTTCACTGGAACAATGCAGCAAGCCAAGGACAGACATGTGGGCAAGAGAACAGGGTGGAGTGTTAAAATGGCAAGCGACAGGGAGGTTTGGGTCTTTCTTGCGGACAGACCGCAGGTGTTCCGCAAAACGGTCGCCCAGTTTGCGTTTGGTCTCTCCAATGTAGAGGAGACCGCATTGGGAGCAACGAATGCAGTAGTAGGTTTTCCATCCACGGTCGTTGACAGGGCCCTCAACCGTGTCCGGCCCATATCCCGCGCATCCTCCCTCACGCCTTCTCCTCCTTCCCAGAAACATGATAGGGTCCCCCTTGTCCTCACTTATCACCCCACCAGCCTCCGCATTCAAAGGATCATCCTCCGCCATTTCCGCCAACTCCAGCATGATGCCACCACCAAACACATCTTCCCTTCACCCCCCTTGACGGCATTCCGTAGGGATCGTTCCCTCCGGGACACCCTGGTCCACTCCTCCATCACCCCCTACTCCTCAACCCCCACTTATGGCACCTCCCCATGCCCACGCAGAAGATGCAACACCTGCCCCTTCACTTCCTCTCTCCTCACCGTCCAAGGGCCCAAACACTCCTTTCAGGTGAAGCAGCATTTCACTTGCATTTCCCCTAACTTAGTCTACTGCATTCGTTGCTCCCAATGCGGTCTCCTCTACATTGGAGAGACCAAACGCAAACTGGGCGACCGTTTTGCGGAACACCTGCGGTCTGTCCGCAAGAAAGACCCAAACCTCCCTGTCGCTTGCCATTTTAACACTCCACCCTGTTCTCTTGCCCACATGTCTGTCCTTGGCTTGCTGCATTGTTCCAGTGAAGCCCAACGCAAACTGGAGGAACAGCACCTCATCTTCCGACTAGGCACTTTACAGCCTTCTGGGCTGAATATTGAATTCAACAACTTTAGATCTTAAACTCCCCCTCCCCCCATTCCCACCCCGTTTCTTTTCCCCCCACACCCGCCTTTTTTTTCAATAATTTATATAGATTCTTCTTTCCCCACCTATTTCCATTATTTTTAAATCTAAAACTAAAACCTTTAGTCTTTCCACCCCACCCCCACTAGAGCTGTACTTTGAATATCCTGTCTTGCATTCTTAATTAGCACTTTTCTCAGACAAAGACCACCACCTTCAACACCTCTTTGACCCTTTTGTCTCTGACATCTTTTCATTATCTGCTCACACCACACCCTCAATGTGTCTCTTCCCCCCCACCCACCTTAAACCAATTTATATTTCTCCCTTGTTGAAACTATGCTTCAGTTCTGCTGAAGGGCCATGAGGGCTCGAAACGTTGACTGATTTCTTCTCCGCCGATGCTGCCAGACTTGCTGAGTTTTTCCAGGTAATTCTGTTTTTATTATGTTATGGTCACTGTTCCCTAAAGAATCCCGCACAACAGGATTATTAATTGACCCCTTCTCATTGCACAATACCAAATCTAGGATAGCCTGTTCCCTCATTGTTCCTCAACATACGGATCTAAAAAAAAACATCTTGTACACACTCCAGGAATTCAACTGCCACAGTATTTTGGTAATTTGGTTTTCCCAGTCTGTATATAAGTAAAGTTACCCATGATTACTGTAGCACCCTTGTTACATGCATTTCTAATTTCCTGTTTAATGCTGTCCCCTACCTTATCACTACTGTCTGGAGGCCAACAGACAGATCCCACTAATGTTTTCCACCCCTTCTTGTTTCTTAGCTCCACCCAGGCTGATTCTACATCTAGATTTTCTGAGCCAATATCCTCTCTCACTATCACACTGATTTTATCCTTAACTAACAACACCACGCCACCTCCTTATCCTTTTTGTCTGTCTGTCCTGAATATCAAGTACCCTTGGATATTCAGTAACCAGCCTTGGTCACCCTGCAGCCATGTCTCTGTAATCACAATCTTATCTACCCATTTACATCTATTTGCGCTGTTAATTCATCTACCTTATTGTGAACGGTCCGTGCTTTCAGATACAGTGCCTTTAGACATGGCTTTTTAACATTTTTACCCATCTTTTTTGTACAATAGCCCTATTTGCTGATAGCCCTTGTTTCCTTTGCCTTCCACTTTTGCTTTCTACTTTTCTGTCTTTCATAAGGTAAATGAGCTTGTGGCACAGATTGAAGTTGGCAGGTATGATGTGGTGGGCATCACGAAGACATGGCTGCAAGGGGATCAGGACTGGGAGCTAAATATCCAAGGATATACATCCTATCGAAAAGAGGTTGGCAGAGGGGGTGGGGTTGCTTTGTTAGTAAGAAATTAAATTAAATCGATAGCAAGAAATGACGGCCTCCGAACAGTAGTCAGGATGTGGGGCACAAGATACACCAGGAGATAGAAAAGGCGTGTAAGAAAGGCAAGGTTACAGTGATCATGGGGGATTTCAATATGCAGGTGGACTGGGAAAATCAGGTTGGTAGTGGATCCCAAGAAAAGGAATTTGTGGAATGTCTACGAGATGGCTTTTTGGAGCAGCTTGTGGTGGAGCCCACTAGGGAACAGGCAATTCTAGATTTAGTGATGTGTAATGAGGCAGATTTGATAAGGGAGCTTAAGGTGAAGGAACCCTTAGGAGGAAGTGACCATAATATGATAGAATTTACCCTGCAATTTGAGAGGAAAAAGCTGGAATCAGATGTAACGGTATTACAGTTGAATAAAGGCAACTACAGAGGCATGAGGGAGGAGCTGGCCAGAATTGACTGGGAGATGAGCCTAGCAGGAAAGACAGTGGAACAGCAATGGCAGGAGTTTCTCGGAGTAATTTGGGAGACACAGCAAAAATTCATCCCTAGGAAGAAGAAGCATATTAAAGGGAGGACGAGGCAACCGTGGCTGACAAGGGAAGTCAGGGACAGCATAAAAGCTAAAGAGAAAGCATACAATGCAGCAAAGAGCAGTGGGAAACCAGGGGATTGGGAAGCCTACAAAGACCAACAGAGGACAACGAAAAAAGAAATAAGGAGGGAGAAGATTAAATATGAGGGTAAACTAGCCAGTGATATAAAAGAAGATTGCAAGAGTTTTTTTTAGATATATAAAGGGTAAGAGAGAGGCAAAAGTGAACATTGGGCCGCTGGAAAATGACGCTGGAGAAGTAGTAGTGGGGAACAAAGAAATGGCGGAGGAACTGAATAGGTACTTTGCGTCAGTCTTCACGGTGGAAGACATGAGTAACATCCCCAAAGTTCAAGAAAGTTGGGGGGTAGAGGTGAGTATGGTGGCCTTTACCAAGGAGTAGGTGCTAGGAAAACTGAAAGGTCTGAAGATGGATAAATCACCTGGACCAGATGGATTACACCCCAGAGTTCTGAAGGAAATAGCTGAAGAGATAGTGGAGGCACTAGTGGTGATCTTTCAGGGATCACTGGAGTCAGGGAGGGTCCCAGAGGACTGGAAAATCGCTAATGTAACCCCCCTGTTTAAGAAGGGAGTGAGGCAAAAGACAGGAAATTACAGGCCGACCAGCCTGACCTCAGTCGTTGGTAAGATTTTAGAGTCCATTATTAAGGATGAGATTTCAGAATACTTGGAAGTGCATGGTAAAATAGGGCAAAGCCAGCATGGTTTCATCAAGAGGAGGTCATGCCTGACAAATCTGTTAGAATTCTTTGAGGAGGTAACGAGTAGGTTAGACAAATGAGAGCCAATGGATGTTATCTACTTGGACTTCCAGAAGGCCTTTGACAAGGTGCCGCACAGGAGGCTGCTCAGTAAGATAAGAGCCCATGGTGCTAGAGGCAAGGTACTAGCATGGATAGAAGATTGGCTGTCTGGCAGGAGGCAGGGAGTGGGGATAAGGGGGTCCTTCTCAGGATGGTGGCCGGTGACTAGTGGAGTTCCGCAGGGGTCAGTGTTGGGACCACAACTTTTCACTTTATACATTAATGATCTAGATGAAGGAACTGAGGGCATCCTGGCTAAGTTTGCAGATGATACAAAGATAGGTGGAGGGACAGGTAGTATTGAGGAGGCGGGGAGGCTGCAGAAGGATTTGGACAGGTTAGGAGAATGGGCAAAGAAGTGGCAGATGGAATACAATGTGGGGAAGTGTGAGGTCATGCACTTTGGTAGGAAGAATAGAGGCATAGATTATTTTCTAAATGGGAGAGAATTCAGAAATCTGGAGTGCAAAGGGACTTGGGAGTCCTAGTCCAGGATTCTCTTAAGGTTAACTTGCAGGTTGAGTCGGTAGTTAGGAAGCCAAATGCAATGTTGGCATTTATTTCGAGAGGACTAGAATATAAAAGCAGGGATGTGCTGCTGAGGCTTTATATGGCTCTGGTCAGACCACATTTAGAATATTGTGAGCAATTTTGGGCCCATATCTCAGGAAGGATGTTCTGGCCCTGGAGAGGGTCCAGAGGAGGTTCATGAGAACGATCCCAGGAATGAAAGGCTTAACATATGAGGAACGTTTGAGGACTCTGGGTCTATACTCGATGGAGTTTAGAAGGATGAGGGGGGATCTGATTGAAACTTACAGAATACTGAAAGGCCTGGATAGAGTGGACGTGGGGAAGATGTTTCCATTAGTAGGAGAGACTAGGACCCGAGGGCACAGCCTTAGAGTAAAGGGAAGACCTTTTAGAACAGAGATGAGGAGAAACTTCTTTAGCCAGAGAGTGGTGAATCTATGGAATTCATTGCCACAGAAGGCTGTGGAGGCCAGGTCATTGAGTGTATTTAAGACAGAGATAGATAGGTTCTTGATTGGTAAGGGGATCAAAGGTTACGGGGAGATGGCGGGAGAATGGGGTTGAGAAACTTATCAGCCATGATTGAATGGCAGAGCAGACTCGATGGACCGAATGGCCTAATTTCTGCTCCTATGTCTTATGGTCTTATTCCTATCTTTGTTTTCATCTCTTGTGTCTCCCCGTTCAGGTTCCCATCCCCCTGCCAATCTAGTTTAAACCCTCCCCCACAGTACTAACAAATACCCCTGTGAAGATATTGGTCCCGGTCCTGCTGGGGTGCAACCTGCCCAGCTTGTATAGGTCCCATTTTCCCCAGAATCGGTCCCAATGACTCAGGAATCTAAATCCCTCCCTCCTACACTGTCTCTCCAGCCACACTTTCATCTGGTCTATTCTCCCATTCCTGATCTCACTAGCATGTGGCACTGAGAATAATCCTGAGATTACAAACTTTGAGATCCTTCTTTCAATTTATCTCCCAGCTCCCTATATTCTGCTTTCAGGACCTCATCCCTCTTTTCAACCTATGTTATTGGTACCGATATGGACCTCGACCTCTGGCTGTTCAGCCTCCCCCTTGAGAATGTCCTGCAGCTGTGGATATGAGTCAGTGACCTTGTAACTTGGTTCATTGAGATAGTCAGGCGGGCTCTGGGAGAAAGCGCCGCGGGCTGCCGAGGAATTGTCCCGGCCCCGCGCCATTCCCACATCCAGGGAGATTGCAAAGTGGGTTTCTCCTGTACAGATGTGAATGTGGACATAAAATCTGATGGAGACGTCACTGTTAACTTCCAGCAAAATATTTCCTTCTTGCTTTGCCAATGCTCGGTTCAGTGACTGCACTGGGGGTTACATTACGCTCGGAGAGATCATATATTCCGTGCCTTGTTTTTATGTTGCCTGGATCAAAGGGTTAATGTTTCACCAGGTGCCAACACATACTCCAGGGCAAAAAACACTGGAACTTTTTTATTGTGAAGCACGGAAGTTGCGCGTAATTGCGAGGTGGGTAGCTCGGTGGTAGGGGATTTGATTGCAGATTAAGAAATCCCCAGTTCACGCCTGGGTGCTCCTCCCTTTTATCTTCATCATACTGACAAGAATCGAAGTTACTCAACCCACCTTTCACACAGTATCTGTAATTACAGCAGCGAATAACAACAACCCTGCCTGAGCTGTTTGGCGCAATTGCTGAAAAAGTGGGGCGATTTTACAACAATATTTATCATTGTGCTCCACCCTTTTTCAAGTCATTCCATTTTTCTCCTACGCTTTTCATCCCTGATAATGTTTGTGCTGTGAACCATTTATCCTGAAAGTAGAAGCCACAGAGCTGAGTCTCGGGCTATCGCTCTAGGGTAAAGTGAGGATTGACTGGCTCACCATAACAGCAACTCCATTTTGTCAGCCCCTCACAGAAATATATGTCATCACCAAAATGAAAGATAAACACTCTCCAGCATGTCTGTAATTATTGTAGTCAGGAATAATTCTCTGCAAACACAGCTTGGCATCAGCTGGAAAAGATAAACGAACTTTTAAAACAATTTCGTATTTTCTAAACGTTTCCTGAATGTTTTTAATGCACTTGTGTTCTGTCCCGTGAACAGTTTTTTTTCCCCTTACTAACAGAGTTTGCTGCTGGGTATGGGGCTATAGCTCAGTGTTAACTACAGGTCCCAATAAATCTGGATCAAGTCTCCCTCCGTGACATTTTATAATGCATAATGTCACCCTTCACCCCACCAGCTCTGTGATCATAACTCCGGAGAAACAGTCTGTGGTATAATTGGGGACTTTTAACGCAGTGCCGAATAATTCTTGAGATGAGCCCACCTCTCCTGCTTTCATTCTATTCCTGCTGGTGCCCCACGCTATCCGACGTTTGATTCCCCGCCGTGTTTGTGTCACGTCGCTAGGGGGAGCACTTACTGCACCTGCGCAGTTTCAGTGTCAGAGCCTGGAAACTGAAGCTTTGCTTTTTGCCGCCGGTGCCCCTGTAACTTTCTCTTTTACGACAGATTCAGTGAATGAGGAAAAAGAAAAGCGCAGCTATTCGGAGAATAAGCATTTTAATCATCAGGTTCGTGTAATGGCAAAAACAATGATTCATAGAATCCTGCTATGGTCACAGCAAGGTGGAGGCCATTTGGCCCGTCTGCCTCTACTGGCTCCCTGAAGAACCAATTCACCTAATGCCACTTCCTTGCCTGTTCCCCGCAGCCCTGCAAATTGTATCTATTCCAGTGATGTCTCGCTTGTTTGTTTCAACGTTGCTTCACCTTGAAATTTCGACATCGTCAGGTTTGAGATAACTGTGAGTCCCCAGGACGCGCCAAAATAGTGTTCTCAGAAAAACCCACTTTTTCAGCAATTGCACCAAACAGCTCAGGCAGGGTTGTTGTTAGTCGCTGCTGTAATTACAGATACTGTGTGAAAGGTGGGTTAAGTAACTTCGATTCTCATGTCAGTCTGATGACGATAAGAGGGAGGAGCACCCAGGCGTGAACTGGGGATTTCTTAATCTGCAATCAAATCCCCTACCACCGAGCTACCCACCTCACAATTACGCGCAACTTCTGTGCTTCACGATAAAAAGTTCCAGTGTTTTTTGCCCTGAGGTATGTGTTGGCAGCTTGTGAAACATCAATACAATAATCACCCAGTCAGGGGCTCAGGACATTGACCCTGGGATCCAGAGTCCCAGATTCAGGTTCGCAGCCGCTCCTGCAGCCTTTCGGGTCGGCGGCAAGAGTAGGTTTCATATGTGACTGAGTGAGGAGCTGCTGAAGGACACGAGATTCATACACTCAGTGACTATCGCTGCGTTGGGAGCCGCGACTCAATCTGTAATTTCACAAACAGTGCGCTTGTGATATTTGACCTCAGTACAGGGCTGCCCCTCAGACCTGTTTCTGTTCATGGGCGGCGAGTGTGGTTTTCACATCGACTGATTCAATTCCATCAAATCTGCATCTCGTCGCCGGTTAAGCGGTGACAGCGGCCGGAGAGAAAAATAGAGGCGCAAGTTTCACTCATTACCTGTTCCTCAGACACTCCCTTCTTCGCTGGAAAAGACAAAAAATTTTTCAACATGTTCATGTAAAAAATAACTTTCCAACCAAAAGTTTGCGATCTGGGCCCAAACATACATAGAGGCTGAACATACATACATAAGCGAAACAATGTACTGTGACAGCTGTATCTGAAATAACTGCCCAAAACGCGGGGTATACTCAGCACGGCTGGCAAAACCTGTGGAAAGATACAAAGCTTCAAAATGTTTCAGGTTGACGCCACTCACTCTGAGCTGCCGAGCAACAGAACCGAGCCGCCGAGCAATGCTGCAATGTTCAGTGTGGATATGAGTCAGAGACATTCAGCAGTTCCTCACACACCAACATATTTAACCTGAGGAGCGACTTCATCCTCTACTGAGCTGGCGCCGCTGCTTGTGTTTGTGGTGAGAGCTGGAACTGCAGCTGTAGAGCAGAGCGGGATCAGCAATGCTGCCGGATCTCAGCGGATTCCTGCCCTGGTTTGTAAACCTCTTGTGGACCATTGTGAGAAAGAAGGGAGATGGAAAGACGGTTTCCTCCAGTTCAGCTCCTGTGATCGATGGAGGCAGAAATAGCAGCGTTAACATTAACATTCAGAATGTTATCATTAATATCCCTACAATTAAATAATGTGGTAAATAATCCAAATTATAACTAAACTCCAGACCGACCGTCTGTTCAATCGGCGGAGATGATCAATCATTTTATATCTAGTCACCGTTGGACAAATGCCAGGAAGATGAAATGTGCAAAAAGAACCATTGTTAAAATGTTGGAGAATAAAGGCAGAGAAAAGCTAATGATTTAACCACACATTGACACTGGATTATCACAGGTGATACCGCTTCCAATCCGGACTTCCGTAATCGATACATCACTTTCGAAGCGCAGTCGCTCTTGTTATGTGGTCAGAACGCGAGCCGCAAAATGACCTCATGGTCTGATTCGCCTGAGTTGGGGAAAATTCGCACCTGGGATTCAGCAGAATTTCTTCCTCGAACAGTGCAATGGGATCGTTCTGTGCAGCAGACAGGCCTGTTTGAGTCCACCTGGACACAACACTTAAGGACTTGGAGAATTGAGTTATAATCTGTATGCTGTAACTTATTATAAAATAAATGCGTTGTTGATCTAAAAACCAACATCTGATTCTTTAGAGACCAATAGCAACTTTCATAAAGCAGTTACAATGTATTTTAAGCTTCCCACAATCTCTCATTTAACGCGGCTGATCTGTGTTATTGACTGGTCCTCATGACCTCTCCCCTACTGAACTATTTGAAACCCTCTCTCTTGCCAAACTCACTCTGTGTAACTAATCCTGGTCAAACTCCCTGCTTTACTGAACCTACACAAACTTTCAGGTTTCCTCAGCTCGGTGAAAAGTCTCACCTTTACTCAGCTTCGGAAAAATCCCTCTTCATCAACATGATCCATTCTGTCATTGAAAGCGCCCATTGATTCAACTTCATCAAGCTCTCTCTCTCTCTCTGGCCTCCCTCAATCTCTGTTCCACTAAAGTTCGTCTGTCTCTCTCCATCGAATCAATAACCGCTTCTTTGTTGCACGTTTCTATATGTTTTTCTTACCAATCGGGCGGAATATATTTAAAACATCTTGCTCAATCCCGCTGAGCTCTTGCTCTCCCGAAACACCCACACATTCTCTGCTTCGAAACATCATCAAACTCTCCTGATTAACCGGCAAATTTGTACAGAACCGCCTGGTTCACATCCTGCCTCTTTCACTCATTCGAGTCAAACTGTATTTCAGAATGAAGTCACATCCTCCTGTATCCCGGCGGGCTGATTATTCTGTTGTATTTTATGGGTCTGTTTCCTGAGTGTCCGTTCTCTGTATTTCTGGGTGGTGATTTCTAACCCTGCAACATGACTCAACTTCGCTACAGCAGCGGTTCCAGGTCCCAGCACGAACACAACCACAGCAGCAGCACAGGAGAAGTGGGAGACTCTCCTTTAATCCATTTCATATGTTGCTGTGTGAGGAGCTGCTGAGTGTCGCTGACTCATATCCTCACTGAACATTGTAGCATTACTCGGCGGCTCGGCGCTGCTGAATTTACAGCCGCGGCCACGAACCGAGCCCAGAGAGAGTGAAATTTGTTTTGTGTGTTTCAGGCAATGACTCCCGGCCAGTCAGCAGCGGAGAGGCGGAGGTCGGTTCAGTGGGAGAAACGCTGCTTGGAGTTCTTACCGAAACTTTATTTCAGGAAAATGCCTCATTTTATTTAACCTCAGTACTGAACTCCTCCTCAGAGCTGTTTATGTTCATGTGGGGGGATTTTCATTTTGAAATCGGCGGGTTTCAATCGCATCAAATCTTCATCTCGTCACCGGTTAAGCGGTGACAGCGGCCGCAGAGAAAAAAAAGACACAAATTTCACTCATTACCTGTTCCTCTGAGACTCCCGTCTACACCGAAACTGAGAAATGTATTTTTTAGATGTCTGTCGGAAAAATGTATTGTCCAAATCAACAATGACTCAATAATTTCTAAATTTTAGACAGCGCCATGGAGACCACACGCGCCCAAGAAAAATACACCGGATGCTGGAAATTTGAAATAAAAACAGAAAACGCGGGAAATACTCAATTTCCATGAAGACTAAAAATTGAAATCTATCAGGTCAATGATCTTTCATTCTGTTTATCGGTGGAGTATCTGCCCCGAGCCGCCGAGCAATGCTGCAATGTTCAGTGTGGATATGAGTCAGTGACATTCAGCAGTTCCTCACACACCAACATATTTAATCTGAGGAGAGACTTCATCCTCTACTGAGCTGGCGCCGCTGCTTGTGTTTGTGGTGAGAGCTGGAACTGCAGCTGTAGAGCAGAGCGGGATCAGCAATGCTGCCGGATCGAAGCGGATTCCTGTCCTGGTTTGTAAACCTCTTGTGGACCATTGTGAGAAAGAAGGGAGATGGAAAGACGGTTTCCTCCAGTCCAGCTCCTGTGATCGATGGAGGCAGAAATAGCAGCGTTAACATTAACATTCAGAATGTTATCATTAATATTCCTACAATTAAATAATGTGGTTAATAACCCAAATTATAACCAGACTCCAGAGTGACTCATTGTTTGTGCAGTCGGCGGATATGATCAATCATTTTATTTCAATTCACCGTTTTACAAATGCCGAGAAGTTCAAAAATGCAAAACGAAACATTGCGGGAAGCATCAATGTTAAAATGTTTTAATTTGATCACATTGTTCAACATGGAATATAATGTAATCTTTTTGTGCTTTTCAGAAAAATAAACGATTGTGAACCACCCCAAATGCACATTAGTGTTTCTCCTTTGCTTTCCTCACAGTAAATATGTTGCTGTATGAGTTGCTGCTGTGGGACACGGGCTCTTATCCCCAGTGAACATTGCAGCATTGATCGGGGCTGCTGAATTTACACCCGTGGCAATGAACCGAGCGCAGACAGAGAGTTTTGTGTGTTTCAGGCAATGACTCCTGGCTGCCGGATCTAAGCAGCGCCGAGCAGCCGAGCAATGCTGTAATGGAACTCTATTCCTAACAGCACAGGGGCTGTACCTACACAACATGGATGGAAGAGGTTCAAGAAGGCAGCTCACCACCAGCTTCTCAAAGGCAACTAGGGATGGGCAATAAATGCCGGCCCAGCCCGCGTAGCCCAAATCCGATAAACGAATAAAATAATGTTCACATGAGTCAGTAAGCTTCAGGGAAACATCCTCACACTGTCTGCTTCTAAATGTCTCATAATTTGCTGATAAACAGGCAAACTCGTACAGAACTGCCTGCTTCACATCCTGCCTCTTTCACTGCTTCGTGCCAAACTGCATTTCAGAATGAAGCCACATCCTCCTGTATTCCGGCGGGCTGTTTATTCTGTTGTATTTCCTTTGTCTGGCTAAATAATTTCTAAATTTTAGACAGCGCCATGGAGACCAGACGAGCTCAAGAAAAATACACCGGATGCTGGAAATCTGAAATAAAAACAGTAAAAGCAGGAAATACGCAGCATCTATGCAGAAAAAAAAATTGGAATCAGTCAGTTCAATGATCTTTCATTCTGTTTATCGGTGGAGTTACTGCCCCGAACCGCCGAGCAATGCTGCAATGTTCAGTGTGGATATGAGTCAGTGACATTCAGCAGTTCCTCACACACCAACATATTTAATCTGAGGAGAGACTTCATCCTCTACTGAGCTGGCGCCGCTGCTTGTGTTTGTGGTGAGAGCTGGAACTGCAGCTGTAGAGCAGAGCGGGATCAGCAATGCTGCCGGATCTAAGCGGATTCCTGTCCTGCTTTGTAAACCTCTTGTGGACCATTGTGAGAAAGAAGGGAGATGGAAAGGCGGTTTCCCCCAGTCCAGCTCCTGTGATCGATGGAGGCAGAAATAGCAGCGTTAACATTAACATTCAGAATGTTATCATTAATATTCCTACAATTAAATAATGTGGTTAATAACCCAAATTATAACCAGACTCCAGAGTGACTCATTGTTTGTGCAGTCGGCGGATATGATCAATCATTTTATTTCAATTCACCGTTTTACAAATGCCGAGAAGTTCAAAATGCAAAACGAAACATTGCGGGAAGCATCAATGTTAAAATGTTTTAATTTGATCACATTGTTCAACATGGAATATAATGTAATCTTTTTGTGTTTTTAAGAAAAATAAACGATTGTGAACCACCCCAAATGCACATTAGTGTTTCTCCTTTGCTTTCCTCACAGTTAATATGTTGCTGTATGAGGAGCTGTTGTGGGACACGGGCTCTTATCCCCAGTGAACATTCCAGCCTTGATCGGCGCTGCTGAATTTACACCCGTGGCAATGAACCGAGCGCAGACAGAGAGTTTTGTGTGTTTCAGGCAATGACTCCTGGCTGCCGGATGTAAGCAGCGCTGAGCAGCCGAGCAATGCTGTAATGGAACTCTATTCCTAACAGCACAGGGGCTGTACCTACACCACATGGATGGAAGAGGTTCAAGAAGGCAGCTCACCACCACCTTCTCAAAGGCAACTAGGGATGGGCAATAGATGGCGTCTCAGCCCGCGTAGCCCAAATCCAATAAATGAATGAAAAATAATGTTCACATGAGTCAGTAAGCTTCAGGGAAACAACCTCACACTGTCTGCTTCTAAATGTCACCAAAATTTACTGATAAACCGGCAAACTCGTACAGAACTGCCTGCTTCACATCCTGCCTCTTTCACTGACTCGTGCCAAACTGCATTTCAGAATGAAGTCACATCCTCCTGTATTCCGGCGGGCTGTTTATTCTGTTGTATTTTATGGGTCTGTTTCCTGGGTATCAGTTCTCTGTATTTCTGGATTGTGATTTCTAACCCTGCAACATGACTCAACTTCGCTACAGCAGCGGTTCCAGGTCCCAGCACGAACACAACCACAGCAGCAGCACAGGAGAAGTGGGAGACTCTCCTTTAATCCATTTCATATGTTGCTGTGTGAGGAGCTGCTGAGTGTCGTTGACTCATATCCTCACTGAACATTGTAGCATTACTCGGCGGCTCGGCGCTGCTGAATTTACAGCCGCGGACACGAACCGAGCCCAGAGAGCGTGAAATATGTTTTGTGTGTTTCAGGCAATGACTCCCGGCCAGTCAGCAGCGGAGAGGCGGAGGTCGGTTCAGTGGGAGAAACGCTGCTTGAAGTTCTTACCGAGACTTTATTTCAGGAAAATGCCTCATTTTATTTAACCTCAGTTCTGAACTCCTCCTCAGAGCTGTTTATGTTCATGTGGGGAGATTTTCATTTTGAAATCGGCGGGTTTCAATCGCATCAAATCTTCATCTCGTCACCGGTTAAGCGGTGACAGCGGCCGCAGAGAAAAAAAAGACACAAATTTCACTCATTACCTGTTCCTCTGAGACTCCCGTCTACACCGAAACTGAGAAATGTATTTTTTAGACGTCTGTCGGAAAAATGTATTGTCCAATTGGCTCAAAAATGAGCCAATAATTTCTAAATTTTAGACAGCGCCATGGAGACCAGACGCGCCCAAGAAAAATACACCGGATGCTGGAAATCTGAATTAAAAACAGAAAAAGCAGGGAATACTCAATATCCATGAAGACTAAAAATTGGAATCAGTCAGGTCAATGATCTTTCATTCTGTTTATCGGCGGAGTAACAGCCCCGAGCGGCCGAGCAATGCTGCAATGTTCAGTGTGGATACGAGTCAGAGACATTCAGCAGTTCCTCACACACCAACATATTTAATCTGAGGAGCGACTTCATCCTCCACTGAGCTGGCGCCGCTGCTTGTGTTTGTGGTGAGAGCTGGAACTGCAGCTGTAGAGCAGAGCGGGATCAGCAATGCTGCCGGTTCCAAGCAGATTCCTGTCCTGCTTTGTAAACCTCTTGTGGACCATTGTGAGAAAGAAGGGAGATGGAAAGGCGGTTTCCCCCAGTCCAGCTCCTGTGATCGATGGAGGCAGAAATAGCAGCGTTAACATTAACATTCAGAATGTTATCATTAATATCCCTACAATTAAATAATGTGGTTAATCACCCAAATTATAACCAGACTCCAGAGTGACTCATTGTTTGAGCAGTCGGCGGATATGATCAATCATTTTATTTCAATTCACCATTGGACAAATGCCGAGAAGTTCAAAATGCAAAACGAAACATTGCGGGAAGCTTCAATGTTAAAATGTTATAATTTGATCACATTGTGCAACATGGAATCTCTATATATATTGCGCACTCTGAGCTGGGACTGAAGTGTGCAAAGCGCTGTCATTGGAGTTATTGTTCAACCTTTAATCGAAGCTGCACTCCCGAGCCGCCGGACGATGCTGCGATATTTGACCAGGTTTCTAGATGTAACTTGGTTGATTGAGATAGTCAGGCGGGCTCTGGGCCATTCCCACATCCAGGGAGATTGCAATGTGGGTTTCTCCTGTACAGATGTGAATGTGGACATAAAATCTGATGGAGACGTCACTGTTAACTTCCAGCAAAATATTTCCTTCTTACGTTGCCAATGCTCGGTTCAGTAACTGCACTGGGGGTTACATTACGCTTGGAGAGATCATATATTCCATTGATACAATACCATTGATATCAATATTTTAAAGATTTCACGAGGAAGAATGTCCATTAGTTAAGACGAAATAAAACCGCAAAATCGCCTTGGGAAAGTTCGGATCAAACAATGAAGCGCCGATAGAGCAGCGGAGTGAAATCTCGCCCCTGCTGTCAATATATCGGAACATTGGCATCGGATCATTGCAGCCGCTATCTCTCCAAATACAGATCTGGACAAGTGTTAGAGACGCAAATATCGCTGGAGGCGATCAGGCAATTCTACCCAAAGCCGTGTATCCCAAATGGTAAGGAATACATGGCCTCAGATTTGCGAATCCGGCAGTGAAATTGCGCACAGCAAGACCAGAATTAAACGTGCGTTATCTCAGATCCATCTTGGTGTGAATGATTCACATAATTAAAACGCAGGAAGATTCCAATTGTAAAGCCATATATGATGATCACATGTTCGACATGGATAAAAATGATTTATTTTTGTGACTTTTAAAAAAAATAAATGCTTCTGAACTTCCATAACCCGCATTTGTTTCTCCTTTAAGGATTCTCGACAAACGTATTCTGGTAAAATAGATTGTCCCACTTGTCTACTAAGTTGTGCGACTTGCAATGTTCCATGAATTGAAGAATCGGGAACAACTCCAAGCAGCGCTTCTCCCGCTGAACCGACCTCCGCCTCTTTTACATTAAATATGTTGATGTGTGAAGAGCTGCTGGCAGCCAGGAGTCATTGCCTGAAACACACAAAACACTCTCTCTGGACTCGGTTCATAGCCACGGGTGTAAATTCAGCAGCTGAACCGACTGGCCAGGAGTCATTGCCTGAAACACACAAAACATATTTCACTCTCTTTGGGCTCGGTTCATGGCCGCAGCTGTAAATTCAGCAGCGCCGAGCAATGCTGCAATGTTCAACGTGGGTATGAGTCAGTGACATTCAGCAGCTCTTCACACGCCAACATATTTAAGCTGAGGAGCGACTTCATCCTCGACTGAGCTGGCGCCGCTGCTTGTGTTTGTGGTGAGAGCTGGAACTGCAGCTGAAGAGAAGAGCGGGATCAGCAATGCTGTCGGATCTGAGAGGATTCCTGTCCTGGTTTGTTAACCAGTCCAGGCCTTGTGATCGATGGAGGCAGAAATAGCAGCGTTCACATTAACATTCAGAAAGGTAGCATTAATATCCCTACTCGTAAATAATATGGTTAATAGCCCAAAGTATAACCAGGCCCCAGAGAGACTCATGGTTTGTGCATTCCGCGGATATGATCAATCATTTCATTTTACTTCACCATTGGACAAATGCCAAGTTCAAAAGTTCAAAAGGAAACATTGTGGAAAGCTTCAATGTTAAAATGTTATAAAATGATCACAGTGTCCAACATGGAACGTAATATCGTCTTTACGTGCACTTAAGCTAAAGTAGGATACTGAAACACCCCCAAACACGCATTAGTATTAGTGATTACCTTTCCTCACTTTTAGTATGTTACTGTATGAGGAGCTGCTGAATTTACACCCATGGCCATGAACCGAGTCCAGAGAGAGTGTTTTGTGTGTTTCCGGCAATGACTCCTGGCTGCCGGATCTAAGCAGCGCCGAGCCGCCGAGCAATGCTGTAATGATCAGTGTGGATATGAGTCAGTGACATTCAGCAGTTCCTCACACACCAACATATTTAATCTGAGGAGCTTCATCCTCTACTGAGCTGGCGCCGCTACTTGTGTTTGTGGTGAGAGCTGGAACTGCAGCTGTAGAGCAGAGCGGGATCAGCAATGCTGCCGGATCTAAGCGGATTCCTGTCCTGGTTTGTAAACCTCTTGTGGACCATTGTGAGAAAGAAGGGAGATGGAAAGGCGGTTTCCTCTAGTTCAGCTCCTGTGATCGATGGAGGCAGAAATAGCAGCGTTAAAATTAACATTCAGAATGTTATCATTAACATCCCTACAATTAAATAATATGGTTTATAACCCAAATAATAACCAGACTCCAGAGTGAGTGAAGTTTGAGCAGTCGGCGGATATGATCAATCAGTTTATTTCAGTTCACCATTGGACAAATGCCGAGAAGTTCAAAATGCAAAACGAAACATTGCGGGAAGCATCAATGTTAAAATGTTATAATTTGATCACATTGTTCAACATGGAATATAATGTAGTCTTGTTGTGCTGTTAAGGAAATTAAACATTCTGAAACACCTCAAAGGCGTATTAGTGTTCTTCCTTACCTTTCCTCACAGTTAATATGTTGCTGTATGAGGAGCTGCTGTGGGACACGGGCTCAGATCGAAAGTGAACATTGCAGCATTTCTCGGCGCTGCTGAATGTACACCCGTGGCAATGAACCGAGCGCAGAGACAATGTTTTCTGTGTTTTATGCAATGACTCTTGGCTAAAAATGGGATTCATTCAGGTCAATGATCTTTCATTCTGCTTAGCGCCCGAGTAAGAGCCCGGAGCCTCCGAGCAATGCTGCAATGTTCAGAGTAGATATGAGTCAGTGACATTCAGCAGTTCCTCACACACCAACATATTTAATCTGAGGAGCGACTTCATCCTCGACTGAGCTGGCGCCGCTGCCTGTGTTTGTGGTGAGAGCTGGAACTGCAGCTGTAGAGCAGAGCGGGATCAGCAATGCTGCCGGATCGAAGCGGATTCCTGTCCTGCTTTGTAAACCTCTTGTGGACCATTGTGAGAAAGAAGGGAGATGGAATTGCGGTTTCCCCCAGTCCAGCTCTTGTGATGGATGGAGGCAGAAATAGCAGCCTTAACATTAACATTCAGAATGTTATCATTAATATCCCTACAATTAAATAATGTGGTTAATAACCCAAATTATAACCAGACTCCAGAGTGAGTCAAGTTTTAGCAGTCGGCGGATATGATCAAACATTTTATTTCAGTTCACCATTGGACAAATGCCAAGAAGTTGAAAATGCAAAACGGAACTGCGGGAAACATCAGTGTTAAAATGTTATAATTTGATCACAATGTTCAACATGGAATAGAATGTAGTCTTGTTGTGCTCTTCAGGAAATTAACGATTCTAAAACTCCTCAAATGCACATTAGTGTTTGCCCTTACCTTTCTTCACCTTTAACATGTTGTTACATGAGGAGCTGCTGTGGGTCACGGGCTCATATCCAAAGGGAACATTGCAGCCTTGCTCGGCGCTGCTGAATGTACACCCGTGGCCATGAACCGAGCGCAGAGACAATGTTTTCTGTGTATTATGCAATGACTCTTGGCTAAAAATGGGATTCAATCAGGTCAATGATCTTTCATTCTGCTTAGCGCCCGAGTAAGAGCCCGGAGCCGCCGAGCAATGCTGCAATGTTCAGTGTGGATATGAGTCAGTGATATTCAGCAGTTCCTCACACACCAACATATTTAATCTGAGGAGCGACTTCATCCTCCACTGAGCTGGCGCCGCTGCCTGTGTTTGTGGTGAGAGCTGGAACTGCAGCTGTAGTGCAGAGCGGGATCAGCAATGCTGCCGGATCGAAGCGGATTCCTGTCCTGCTTTGTAAACCTCTTGTGGACCATTGTGAGAAAGAAGGGAGATGGAATTGCGGTTTCCTCCAGTCCAGCTTCTGTGATCGATGGAGGCAGAAATAGCAGCGTTAACATTAACATTCAGAATGTTATCATTAATATCCCTACAATTAAATAATGTAGTTAAACACCCAAATTATAAACAGACTCCAGAGTCACTCATTGTTTGTGCAGTCGGCGGATATGATCAATCATTTTATTTCTGTTCACCATTGGCAAATGCCAAGAAGTTCAAAATGGAAATCGAAACATTGCGGGAAGTATCAATGTTAAAATGTTATAATTTGATCACATTGTTCAACATGGAATATAATGTAGTCTTCTTGTGCTCTTGAAGAAATTAACCATTCTAAAACTCCTCAAATGCACATTAGTGTTTGTCCTTACCTTTCTTCACCTTTCATATGTTGTTATATGAGCAGCTGCTGTGGGACAGGTTCTCATATCGACAGTGAACATTGCAGCATTGCTCGGCGCTGCTGAATTTACACCGAGTGCAGACAGAGTGTTTTGTGCGTTCCAGGAAATGACCCTTGGCTAAAATTGGGAATCTGTTAGGTCAATGACCTTTCATTGTTCAGTGTGGATATGAGTCAGAGACATTCAGCAGTTCCTCACACACCAACATATTTAATCTGAGGAGCGACTTCATTCTCTACTGAGCTGGCGCCGCTGCTTGTGTTTGTGGTGAGAGCTGGAACTGCAGCTGTAGAGCAGAGCGGGATCAGCTATGCTGCCGGTTCTCAGCAGCGCCGAGCAGCCGAGCGATGCTGCAATGGAACTCTATTCCTAACAGCACAGTGGATGTACCTGCACGAGAGAGACTGCAGAGGTTCAAGAAGGCAGCTCACCACCACCTTCTCAAGGGCAATTAGCGATGGGCAATAAATGCTGGCCCAGGCAGAGAAACCCACATCCGGTGAATGAATAAAAAAATGTTCACTTTGGATATGAGTCCGTAGACTTCAGGGAAACACCCACGCACTGTCTGCTTCTAAGTGTCATCAAACTTTCATGATGAACCGGCAAACTCGGACAGAACCGCCTGCTTCACATCCTGCCTCTTTGGCTGATTCGCGACAATCAACATTTCAGAATGAAGCCACATCCTCCTGTAATCCGGCGGGCTGTTTATTCTGTTGTATTTTCTTGGGCTGACTAAATAATTGCTAAATTTTAGACAGCGCCATGGAGACCAAACGCGCCCAAGAAAAATACACCGGATGCTGGAAATCTGAAATAAAAACAGTAAAAGCAGGAAATACTCAGCATGTATGAAGACAAAAAATTGCAATCAGTCAGGTCAATGATCTTTCATTCTGTTTATTGGCGGAGTATCTGCCCCGAGCCGCCGAGCAATGCTGCAATGTTCAGTGTGGATATGAGTCAGTGACATTCAGCAGTTCCTCACACACCAACATATTTAATCTGAGGAGCGAATTCATCCTCTTCTGAGCTGGCGCCCCTGCTTGTGTTTGTGGTGAGAGCTGGAACTGCAGCTGTAGAGCAGAGCGGGATCAGCAATGCTGCCGGATCTAAGCGGATTCCTGTCCTGCTTTGTAAACCTCTTGTGGACCATTGTGAGAAAGAAGGGAGATGGAATTGCGGTTTCCTCCAGTCCTGGCCTTGTGATCGATGGAGGCAGAAATAGCAGCGTTAACATTAACATTCAAAGTGTTATCATTAATATCCCCACAATTAAATAATGTGGTTAATAACCCAAATTATAATCATGACTGTCATCAAAATCTGCTGATGAACCGGGAAACTCGTACAGAAGCGCCTGTTTCACATCCTGCCTCTTTCACTGCTTCGTGCCAAACTGCATTTCAGAATGAAGTCATATCCTCCTGTATCCCGGCGGGCTGTTTATTCTGTTGTATTTTATTGGTCTGTTTCCTGGGTGTCAGTTCTCTGTATTTCTGGATTGTGATTTCTAACCCTGCAACATGACTCAACTTCGCTACAGCAGCGGTTCCAGGACCCAGCACGAACACAACCACAGCAGCAGCACAGGAGAAGTGGGAGACTCTCCTTTAATCCATTTCATATGTTGCTGTGTGAGGAGCTGCTGAGTGTCGCTGACTCATATCCTCACTGAACATTGCAGCATTTACTCGGCGGCTCGGCGCTGCTGAATTTACAGCCGCGGCCACGAACCGAGCCCAGAGAGAGTGAAATATGTTTTGTGTGTTTCAGGCAATGACTCCCGGCCAGTCAGCAGCGGAGAGGCGGAGGTCGGTTCAGTGGGAAAAACGCTGCTTGGAGTTCTTACCGAGACTTTAGTTGAGGAAAATGCCTCATTTTATTTAACCTCAGTACTGAACTCCTCCTCAGAGCTGTTTATGTTCATGTGGGGAGATTTTCGTTTTGAAATCGGCTGGTTTCAATCGCATCAAATCTTCATCTAGTCACCGGCTAAGCGGTGACAGCGGCCGCAGAGAAAAAAAAGACACAAATTTCACTCATTATCTGTTCCTCTGAGACTCCCGTCTACACCGAAACTGAGAAATGTATTTTTTAGACGTCTGTCGGAAAAATGTATTGTCCAAATCAAAAATGACTCAATAATTTCTAAACTTTAGACAGCGCCATGGAGACCAGACGCGCCCAAGAAAAATACACCGGATGCTGGAAATCTCAAATAAAAACAGAAATAACTCAGCATCTATGAAAACTAAAAATTGAAATCTATCAGGTCAATGATCTTTCATTCTGTTTATCGGCGGAGTATCGGCCACGAGCCGCCGAGCAATGCTGCAATGTTCAGTGTGGATATGAGTCAGTGACATTCAGCAGTTCCTCACACACCAACATATTTAATCTGAGGAGCGACTTCATCCTCTACTGAGCTGGCGCCGCTGCTTGTGTTTGTGGTGAGAGCTGGAACTGCAGCTGTAGAGCAGAGCGGGATCAGCAATGCTGCCGGATCGAAGCGGATTCATGTCCTGGTTTGTAAACCTCTTGTGGACCATTGTGAGAAAGAAGGGAGATGGAAAGGCGGTTTCCTCCAGTCCAGCTCCTGTGATCGATGGAGGCAGAAATAGCAGCGTTAACATTAACTTTCAGAATGTTATCATTAATATTCCTACAATTAAATAATGTGGTTAATAACCCAAATTATAACCAGACTCCAGAGTGACTCATTGTTTGTGCAGTCGGCGGATATGATCAATCATTTTATTTCAATTCACCGTTTTACAAATGCCGAGAAGTTCAAAATGCAAAAGGAAACATTGCAGGAAGCTTCAATGTTAAAATGTTTTAATTTGATCACATTGTTCAACATGGAATATAATGTAATCTTTTTGTGTTTTTAAGAAAAATAAACGATTGTGAACCACCCCAAATGCACATTAGTGTTTCTCCTTTGCTTTCCTCACAGTAAATATGTTGCTGTGGGACACGGGCTCTTATCCCCAGTGAACATTCCAGCCTTGATCGGCGCTGCTGAATTTACACCCGTGGCAATGAACCGAGCGCAGACAGAGAGTTTTGTGTGTTTCAGGCAATGACTCCTGGCTGCCGGATGGAAGCAGCGCTGAGCTGCCGAGCAATGCTGTAATGGAACTCTATTCCTAACAGCACAGGGGCTGTAGCTACACCACATGGATGGAAGAGGTTCAAGAAGGCAGCTCACCACCACCTTCTCAAAGGCAACTAGGGATGGGCAATAAATACCGGCCCAACCCGCGTAGCCCAAATCCAATAAACGAATAAAAATAATGTTCACATAAGCCAGTAAGCATCAGGGAAACAACCTCACACTGTCTGCTTCTAAATGTCACCAAAATCTACTGATAAACCGGCAAACTCGTACAGAACTGTCTGCTTGACATCCTGCCTCTTTCACTGACTCGTGCCAAACTGCATTTCAGAATGAAGTCACATCCTCCTGTATTCTGGCCGGCTGTTTATTCTGTTGTATTTTATGGGTCTGTTTCCTGGGTGTCCGTTCTCTGTATTTCTGGACGGTGATTTCTAACCCTGCAACATGACTCAACTTCGCTACAGCAGCGGTTCCAGGTCCCAGGACGAACACAACCACAGCAGCAGCACAGGAGAAGTGGGAGACTCTCCTTTAATCCATTTCATATGTTGCTGTGTGAGGAGCTGCTGAGTGTCGCTGACTCATATCCTCACTGAACATTGCAGCATTTACTCGGCGGCTCGGCGCTGCTGAATTTACAGCCGCGGCCACGAACCGAGCCCAGAGAGAGTGAAATATGTTTTGTGTGTTTCAGGCAATGACTCCGGGCAGTCGGCAGCGTAGAAGCGGAGGTCGGTTCAGTGGGAGAAACGCTGCTTGGAGTTCTTACCGAGACTTTAGTTGAGGAAAATTCCTCATTGTATTTAACCTCAGTACTGAACTCCTCCTCAGAGCTGTTTATGTTCATGTGGGGCGATTTTCATTTTGAAATCGGCTGGTTTCAATCGCATCAAATCTTCATCTAGTCACCGGCTAAGCGGTGACAGCGGCCGCAGAGAAAAAAAAGACACAAATTTCACTCATTACCTGTTCCTCTGAGACTCCCGTCTACACCGAAACTGAGAAATGTATTTTTTAGACATCATTCGGCAAAATATATTGTCCAATTGGCTGAAAAATGAGCCAATAATTTCTAAATTTTAGACAGCGCCATGGAGACCACACGCGCCCAAGAAAAATACACCGGATGCTGGAAATCTGAAATAAAAACAGAAAAAGCAGGGAATGCTCAATATCCATGAAGACTAAAAATGGGAATCAGTCAGGTCAATGATCTTTCATTCTGGTTAGCGGCGGAGTCACTGCCCCGAGCGGCCGAGCAATGCTGCAATGTTCAGTGCGGATATGAGTCAGTGACATTCAGCAGTTCCTCACACACCAACATATTTAATCTGAGGAGCTTCATCCTCTACTGAGCTGGCGCCGCTGCTTGTGTTTGTGGTGAGAGCTGGAACTGCAGCTGTAGAGCAGAGCGGGATCAGCAATGCTGCCGGATCTAAGCGGATACCTGTCCTGGTTTGTAAACCTCTTGTGGACCATTGTGAGAAAGAAGGGAGATGGAAAGGCGGTTTCCTCCAGTCCAGTTCCTGTGGTCGATGGAGGCAGAAATAGCAGCGTTAACATTAACATTCAGAATGTTATTAATATCCCTACAATTAAATAATGTATTTAATAACCCAAATTATAATCATAAATGTCATCAAAATCTGCTGATGAACCGGCAAACTCGTACAGATCCTGCTTCACATTCTGCCTCTTTCACTGCTTCGTGCCAAACTGTATTTCAGAATGAAGTCACATCCTCTTGTATTCCGCTTGGATGTTTATTCTGTTGTATTTTATGGATCTGTTTCCTGGGTGTCAGTTCTCTGTATTTCTGGGTGAAGATTTCTAACCCTGCAACATGACTCACCTTCGCTACAGCAGCGGTTTCAGGTCCCAGCACGAACACAACCACAGCAGCAGCACAGGAGAAGTGGGAGACTCTCCTTTAATCCATTTCATATGTTGCTGTGTGAGGAGCTGCTGAGTGTCGCTGACTCATATCGTCACTGAACATTGCAGCATTTACTCGGCGGCTCGGCGCTGCTGAATTTACAGCCGCGGCCACGAACCGAGCCCAGAGAGAGTGAAATATGTTCTGTGTGTTTCAGGCAATGACTCCTGGCCAGTCAGCAGCGGAGAGGCGGAGGTCGGTTCAGTGGGAGAAACGCTGCTTGGAGTTCTTACCGAAACTTTAGTTGAGGAAAATTCCTCGTTTTATTTAACCTCAGTTCTGAACTCCTCCTCAGAGCTGTTTATGTTCACGTGGGGCGATTTTCATTTTGAAATCGGCGGGTTTCAATCGCATCAAATCTTCATCTCGTCACCGGTTAAACGGTGACAGCGGCCGCAGAGAAAAAAAAGACACAAATTTCACTCATTACCTGTTCCTCTGAGACTCCCGTCTACACCGAAACTGATAAATGTATTTTTTAGACGTCTGTCGGAAAAATGTATTGTCCAAATCAAAAATGACTCAATAATTTCTAAATTTTAGACAGCGCCATGGAGACCACACGATCCCAAGAAAGATACACCGGATGCTGGAAATCTGAAATAAAAACAGAAAAAACTCAGCATCTATGAAAACTAAACATTGGAATCAGTGAGGTCAATGATCTTTCATTGTGTTTCTCGGCGGAGTATCTGCCCTGAGTCGCCGAGCAATGCTGCAATGTTCAGTGTGGATATGAGTCAGACATTCAGCAGTTCCTCACACACCAACATATTTAACCTGAGGAGCGACTTCATCCTCCACTGAGCTGGCGACGCTGCTTGTGTTTGTGGTGAGAGCTGGAACTGCAGATTATCCCTTTTGTCTACTAAGTTGTGCGACTTGCAATGTTCCATGAATTGAAGAATCGGGAACAACTCCAAGCAGCGCTTCTCCCCCTAAACCGACCTCCGCCTCTCTTACATTAAATATGTTGGTGTGTGAAGAGCTGCTGGCAGCCAGGAGTCATTGCCTGAAACACACAAAACACTCTCTCTGGACTCGGTTCATAGCCACGGGTGTAAATTCAGCAGCTGAACCAACAGGCCAGGAGTCATTGCCTAAAACACACAAAACATATTTCACTCTCTCTGGGCTCGGTTCATGGCCGCAGCTGTAAATTCAGCAACGCCGAGCAATGCTGCCATGTTCAGTGTGGATATGAGTCAGAAACATTCAGCAGTTCCTCACACACCAACATATTTAGTCTGAGGAGCGACTTCAGCTGTGGCTCAGTTTATAGCACCCTCGCCTTTGAATCAGAGGGTTGTGGGTTCATGTCCCACTCCCCGAAAACCAAGAACTGTGATTGTACTCGAAAGAGTTGCAATCTGTGACTGTTGATAACTCGAAAGAGTTTCATCCTCGACTGAGCTGGCGCCGCTGCTTGTGTTTGTGGTGAGAGCTGGAACTGCAGCTGTAGAGCAGAGCGGGATCAGCTCTGCTGCCGGTTCTTAGCAGGGCCGAGCAGCCGAGCGATGCTGCAATGGAACTCTATTCCTAACAGCACAGTGGATGTACCTGCACGAGAGAGACTGCAGAGGTTCAAGAAGGCAGCTCACCACCACCTTCTCAAGGGCAATTAGGGATGGGCAATAAATGCTGGCTCAGGCAGAGAAGCCCACATCCGGTGAATGAATAAAAAAATGTTCACTTTGGATATGAGTCAGTGAACTTCAGGGAAACACCCACGCACTGTCTGCTTCTAAATATCATCAAACTTTCATGCTGAACTGGCAAACATGGACAGAACCGCCTGCTTCACATCCTGCCTCTTTGGCTGATTCGCGACAATCAACATTTCAGAATGAAGCCACATCCTCCTGTATGCCGGCGGGCTGTTTATTCGGTTGTATTTTCTTGGGCTGACTAAATAATTACTAAATTTTAGACAGCGCCATGGAGACCAAACGCGCCAAAGAAAAATACACCGGATGCTGGAAATCTGAAATAAAAACAGTAAAAGCAGGAAATACGCAGCATCTATGAATACAAAATATTGGAATCAGTCAGGTCAATGATCTTTCATTCTGTTTATCGGCGGAGTATCTGCCCCGAGCCGCCGAGCAATGCTGCAATGTTCAGTGTGGATATGAGTCAGTGACATTCAGCAGTTCCTCACACACCAACATATTTAATCTGAGGAGCTTCATCCTCCACTGAGCTGGCGCCGCTGCTTGTGTTTGTGGTGAGAGCTGGAACTGCAGCTGTAGAGCAGAGCGGGATCAGCAATGCTGCCGGATCGAAGCGGATACCTGTCCTGGTTTGTAAACGTCTTGTGGACCATTGTGAGAAAGAAGGGAGATGGAAAGGCGGTTTCCTCTAGTTCAGCTCCTGTGATCGATGGAGGCAGAAATAGCAGCGTTAACATTAACATTCAGAATGTTATCATTAATATCCCTACAATTAAATAATGTGGTTAATAACCCAAATTATAACCAGACTCCAGAGTGACTCATTGTTTGAGCAGTCGGCGGATATGATCAATCATTTTATTTCAATTCACTGTTTTACAAATGCCGAGAAGTTCAAAATACAAAAGGAAACATTGCAGGAAGCTTCAATGTTAAAATGTTTTAATTTGATCACATTGTTCAACATGGAATATAATGTAATCTTTTTGTGTTTTTAAGAAAAATAACCGATTAAGAACCACCCCAAATGCACATTAGTGTTTCTCCTTTGCTTTCCTCACAGTAAATATGTTGCTGTGTGAGGAGCTGCTGTGGGACACGGGCTCTTATCCCCAGTGAACATTCCAGCCTTGATCGGCGCTGCTGAATTTACACCCGTAGCCATGAACCGAGCGCAGACAGAGAGTTTTGTGTGTTTCAGGCAATGACTCCGAGCTGCCGGATGTAAGCAGCGCCGAGCAGCCGATCAATGCTGTAATGGAACTCTATTCCTAACAGCACAGGGGCTGTACCTACACCACATGGATGGAAGAGGTTCAAGAAGGCAGCTCACCACCACCTTCTCAAAGGCAACTAGGGATGGGCGATAGATGCCGTCCCAGCCCGCGTAGCCCAAATCCAATAAACGAATAAAAATAATGTTCACATAAGCCAGTAAGCATCAGGGAAACAACATCACACTGTCTGCTTCTAAATGTCACCAAAATCTACTGATAAACCGGCAAACTCGTACAGAACTGTCTGCTTGACATCCTGCCTCTTTCACTGACTCGTGCCAAACTGCATTTCAGAATGAAGTCACATCCTCCTGTATTCTGGCCGGCTGTTTATTCTGTTGTATTTTATGGGTCTGTTTCCTGGGTGTCCGTTCTCTGTATTTCTGGACGGTGATTTCTAACCCTGCAACATGACTCAACTTCGCTACAGCAGCGGTTCCAGGTCCCAGGACGAACACAACCACAGCAGCAGCACAGGAGAAGTGGGAGACTCTCCTTTAATCCATTTCATATGTTGCTGTGTGAGGAGCTGCTGAGTGTCGCTGACTCATATCCTCACTGAACATTGCAGCATTTACTCGGCGGCTGGGCGCCGCTGAATTTACAGCCGCGGCCACGAACCGAGCCCAGAGAGAGTGAAATATGTTTTGTGTGTTTCAGGCAATGACTCCGGGCAGTCGGCAGCGCAGAAGCGGAGGTCGGTTCAGTGGGAGAAACGCTGCTTGGAGTTCTTACCGAGACTTTAGTTGAGGAAAATTCCTCATTGTATTTAACCTCAGTACTGAACTCCTCCTCAGAGCTGTTTATGTTCATGTGGGGCGATTTTCATTTTGAAATCGGCTGGTTTCAATCGCATCAAATCTTCATCTAGTCACCGGCTAAGCGGTGACAGCGGCCGCAGAGAAAAAAAAGACACAAATTTCACACATTACCTGTTCCTCTGAGACTCCCGTCTACACCGAAACTGAGAAATGTATTTTTTAGACATCATTCGGCAAAATATATTGTCCAATTGGCTGAAAAATGAGCCAATAATTTCTAAATTTTAGACAGCGCCATGGAGACCACACGCGCCCAAGAAACATACACCGGATGCTGGAAATCTGAAATAAAAACAGAAAAAGCAGGGAATGCTCAATATCCATGAAGACTAAAAATGGGAATCAGTCAGGTCAATGATCTTTCATTCTGGTTAGCGGCGGAGTCACTGCCCCGAGCGGCCGAGCAATGCTGCAATGTTCAGTGTGGATATGAGTCAGTGACATTCAGCAGTTCCTCACACACCAACATATTTAATCTGAGGAGCTTCATCCTCCACTGAGCTGGCGCCGCTGCTTGTGTTTGTGGTGAGAGCTGGAACTGCAGCTGTAGAGCAGAGCGGGATCAGCAATGCTGCCGGATCGAAGCGGATTCATGTCCTGGTTTGTAAACCTCTTGTGGACCATTGTGAGAAAGAAGGGAGATGGAAAGGCGGTTTCCTCCAGTCCAGCTCCTGTGATCGATGGAGGCAGAAATAGCAGCGTTAACATTAACATTCAGAATGTTATCATTAATATTCCTACAATTAAATAATGTGGTTAATAACCCAAATTATAACCAGACTCCAGAGTGACTCATTGTTTGTGCAGTCGGCGGATATGATCAATCATTTTATTTCAATTCACCGTTTTACAAATGCCGAGAAGTTCAAAATGCAAAACGAAACATTGCAGGAAGCATCAATGTTAAAATGTTTTAATTTGATCACATTGTTCAACATGGAATATAATGTAATCTTTTTGTGTTTTTAAGAAAAATAAACGATTGTGAACCACCCCAAATGCACATTAGTGTTTCTCCTTTGCTTTCCTCACAGTAAATATGTTGCTGTGGGACACGGGCTCTTATCCCCAGTGAACATTCCAGCCTTGATCGGCGCTGCTGAATTTACACCCGTGGCAATGAACCGAGCGCAGACAGAGAGTTTTGTGTGTTTCAGGCAATGACTCCTGGCTGCCGGATGGAAGCAGCGCTGAGCTGCCGAGCAATGCTGTAATGGAACTCTATTCCTAACAGCACAGGGGCTGTAGCTACACCACATGGATGGAAGAGGTTCAAGAAGGCAGCTCACCACCACCTTCTCAAAGGCAACTAGGGATGGGCAATAAATACCGGCCCAACCCGCGTAGCCCAAATCCAATAAACGAATAAAAATAATGTTCACATAAGCCAGTAAGCATCAGGGAAACAACCTCACACTGTCTGCTTCTAAATGTCACCAAAATCTACTGATAAACCGGCAAACTCGTACAGAACTGTCTGCTTGACATCCTGCCTCTTTCACTGACTCGTGCCAAACTGCATTTCAGAATGAAGTCACATCCTCCTGTATTCTGGCCGGCTGTTTATTCTGTTGTATTTTATGGGTCTGTTTCCTGGGTGTCCGTTCTCTGTATTTCTGGACGGTGATTTCTAACCCTGCAACATGACTCAACTTCGCTACAGCAGCGGTTCCAGGTCCCAGGACGAACACAACCACAGCAGCAGCACAGGAGAAGTGGGAGACTCTCCTTTAATCCATTTCATATGTTGCTGTGTGAGGAGCTGCTGAGTGTCGCTGACTCATATCCTCACTGAACATTGCAGCATTTACTCGGCGGCTCGGCGCTGCTGAATTTACAGCCGCGGCCACGAACCGAGCCCAGAGAGAGTGAAATATGTTTTGTGTGTTTCAGGCAATGACTCCGGGCAGTCGGCAGCGTAGAAGCGGAGGTCGGTTCAGTGGGAGAAACGCTGCTTGGAGTTCTTACCGAGACTTTAGTTGAGGAAAATTCCTCATTGTATTTAACCTCAGTACTGAACTCCTCCTCAGAGCTGTTTATGTTCATGTGGGGCGATTTTCATTTTGAAATCGGCTGGTTTCAATCGCATCAAATCTTCATCTAGTCACCGGCTAAGCGGTGACAGCGGCCGCAGAGAAAAAAAAGACACAAATTTCACACATTACCTGTTCCTCTGAGACTCCCGTCTACACCGAAACTGAGAAATGTATTTTTTAGACATCATTCGGCAAAATATATTGTCCAATTGGCTGAAAAATGAGCCAATAATTTCTAAATTTTAGACAGCGCCATGGAGACCACACGCGCCCAAGAAACATACACCGGATGCTGGAAATCTGAAATAAAAACAGAAAAAGCAGGGAATGCTCAATATCCATGAAGACTAAAAATGGGAATCAGTCAGGTCAATGATCTTTCATTCTGGTTAGCGGCGGAGTCACTGCCCCGAGCGGCCGAGCAATGCTGCAATGTTCAGTGCGGATATGAGTCAGTGACATTCAGCAGTTCCTCACACACCAACATATTTAATCTGAGGAGCTTCATCCTCTACTGAGCTGGCGCCGCTGCTTGTGTTTGTGGTGAGAGCTGGAACTGCAGCTGTAGAGCAGAGCGGGATCAGCAATGCTGCCGGATCGAAGCGGATTCCTGTCCTGGTTTGTAAACCTCTTGTGGACCATTGTGAGAAAGAAGGGAGATGGAAAGGCGGTTTCCTCCAGTCCAGCTCCTGTGATCGATGGAGGCAGAAATAGCAGCGTTAACATTAACATTCAGAATGTTATCATTAATATCCCTACAATTAAATGATGTGGTTAATAACCCAAATTATAACCAGACTCCAGAGTGACTCATTGTTTGTGCAGTCGGCGAAAATGATCAATCATTTTATTTCAATTCACCGTTTTACAAATGCCGAGAAGTTCAGAAATGTAAAACGAAACATTGCGGGAAGCTTCAATGTTAAAATGTTTTAATTTGATCACATTGTTCAACATGGAATATAATGTAATTTTTTATGCTTTTAAGAAAAATAAACGATTATGAACCACCCCAAATGCACATTAGTGTTTCTCATTTGCTTTCCTCACAGTAAATATGTTGCTGTGTGAGGAGCTGCTGTGGGACACGTGCTCTTATCCCCAGTGAACATTGCAGCATTGATCGGCGCTGCTGATTTTACACCCGTGGCAATGAACCGAGCGCAGACAGAGAGTTTTGTGTGTTTCAGGCAATGACTCCGAGCTGCCGGATGTAAGCAGCGCCGAGCAGCCGAGCAATGCTGCAATGGAACTCTATTCCTAACAGCACAGGGACTGTACCTACACCACGTGGATGGAACAGGTTCAAGAAGGCAGCTCACCACCAGCTTCTCAAAGGCAACTAGGGATGGGCAATAAATACCGGCCCAGCCCGCGTAGCCCAAATCCGATAAACGAACAAAAATAATGTTCACATGAGTCAGTAAGCTTCAGGGAAACAACCTCACACTGTCTGCTTCTAAATGTCATCAAAATTTACTGATAAACCGGCAACTCGTACAGAACTGCCTGCTACACATTCTGCCTCTTTCACTGCTTTGTGCCAAACTGCATTTCAGAATGAAGCCACATCCTCCTGTATTCCGGTGGGCTGTTTATTCTGTTGTATTTTGTTGGTCTGGCTAAATAATTTCTAAATTTTAGACAGCGCCATGGAGAGCAAACGCGCCCAAGAAAAATACACTGGATGCTGGAAATCCGAAATAAAAACAGTAAAAGCAGGAAATACGCAGCATCTATGAAGACAAAAAATTGGAATCCGTCAGGTCAATGATCTTTCATTCTGTTTATCGGCGGAGTATCTGCCCCGAGCCGCCGAGCAATGCTGCAATGTACAGTGTGGATATGAGTCAGTGACATTCAGCAGTTCCTCATACACCAACATATTTAATCTGAGGAGCGACTTCATCCTCTACTGAGCTGGCGCCGCTGCTTGTGTTTGCGGTGAGAGCTGGAACTGCAGCTGTAGAGCAGAGCGGGATCAGCAATGCTGCCGGATCTAAGCGGATACCTGTCCTGGTTTGTAAACCTCTTGTGGACCATTGTGAGAAAGAAGGGAGATGGAAAGGCGGTTTCCTCCAGTCCAGTTCCTGTGGTCGATGGAGGCAGAAATAGCAGCGTTAACATTAACATTCAGAATGTTATTAATATCCCTACAATTAAATAATGTATTTAATAACCCAAATTATAATCATAAATGTCATCAAAATCTGCTGATGAACCGGCAAACTCGTACAGATCCTGCTTCACATCCTGCCTCTTTCACTGCTTCGTGCCAAACTGTATTTCAGAATGAAGCCACATCCTTTTGTATTCCGCTTGGATGTTTATTCTGTTGTATTTTATGGATCTGTTTCCTGGGTGTCAGTTCTCTGTATTTCTGGGTGAAGATTTCTAACCCTGCAACATGACTCACCTTCGCTACAGCAGCGGTTTCAGGTCCCAGCACGAACACAACCACAGCAGCAGCACAGGAGAAGTGGGAGACTCTCCTTTAATCCATTTCATATGTTGTTGTGTGAGGAGCTGCTGAGTATCGCTGACTCATATCGTCACTGAACATTGCAGCATTTACTCGGCGGCTCGGCGCTGCTGAATTTACAGCCGCGGCCACGAACCGAGCCCAGAGAGAGTGAAATATGTTTTGTGTGTTTCAGGCAATGACTCCCGGCCAGTCAGCAGCGGAGAGGCGGAGGTCGGTTCAGTGGGAGAAACGCTGCTTGGAGTTCTTACCGAAACTTTAGTTGAGGAAAATTCCTCATTTTATTTAACCTCAGTTCTGAACTCCTCCTCAGAGCTGTTTATGTTCACGTGGGGCGATTTTCATTTTGAAATCGGCGGGTTTCAATCGCATCAAATCTTCATCTCGTCACCGGTTAAGCGGTGACAGCGGCCGCAGAGAAAAAAAAAGACACAAATTTCACTCATTACCTGTTCCTCTGAGACTCCCGTCTACACCGAAACTGAGAAATGTATTTTTTAGACGTCTGTCGGAAAAATGTATTGTCCAAATCAAAAATGACTCAATAATTTCTAAATTTTAGACAGCGCCATGGAGACCAGACGAGCCCAAGAAAAATACACCGGATGCTGGAAATCTGAAATAAAAACAGAAAAAACTCAGCATCTATGAAAACTAAACATTGGAATCAGTGAGGTCAATGATCTTTCATTGTGTTTCTCGGCGGAGTATCTGCCCCGAGTCGCCGAGCAATGCTGCAATGTTCAGTGTGGATATGAGTCAGACATTCAGCAGTTCCTCACACACCAACATATTTAACCTGAGGAGCGACTTCATCCTCCACTGAGCTGGCGACGCTGCTTGTGTTTGTGGTGAGAGCTGGAACTGCAGATTATCCCTCTTGTCTACTAAGTTGTGCGACTTACAATGTTCCATGAATTGAAGAATCGGGAACAACTCCAAGCAGCGCTTCTCCCCCTAAACCGACCTCCGCCTCTCTTACATTAAATATGTTGGTGTGTGAAGAGCTGCTGGCAGCCAGGAGTCATTGCCTGAAACACACAAAACACTCTCTCTGGACTCGGTTCATAGCCACGGGTGTAAATTCAGCAGCTGAACCAACAGGCCAGGAGTCATTGCCTAAAACACACAAAACATATTTCACTCTCTCTGGGCTCGGTTCATGGCCGCAGCTGTAAATTCAGCAACGCCGAGCAATGCTGCCATGTTCAGTGTGGATATGAGTCAGAAACATTCAGCAGTTCCTCACACACCAACATATTTAGTCTGAGGAGCGACTTCAGCTGTGGCTCAGTTTATAGCACCCTCGCCTTTGAATCAGAAGGTTGTGGGTTCATGTCCCACTCCCCGAAAACCAAGAACTGTGATTGTACTCGAAAGAGTTGCAATCTGTGACTGTTGATAACTCGAAAGAGTTTCATCCTCGACTGAGCTGGCACCGCTGCTTGTGTTTGTGGTGAGAGCTGGAACTGCAGCTGTAGAGCAGAGCGGGATCAGCTCTGCTGCCGGTTCTTAGCAGGGCCGAGCAGCCGAGCGATGCTGCAATGGAACTCTATTCCTAACAGCACAGTGGATGTACCTGCACGAGAGAGACTGCAGAGGTTCAAGAAGGCAGCTCACCACCACCTTCTCAAGGGCAATTAGGGATGGGCAATAAATGCTGGCTCAGGCAGAGAAGCCCACATCCGGTGAATGAATAAAAAAATGTTCACTTTGGATATGAGTCAGTGAACTTCAGGGAAACACCCACGCACTGTCTGCTTCTAAATATCATCAAACTTTCATGCTGAACTGGCAAACATGGACAGAACCGCCTGCTTCACATCCTGCCTCTTTGGCTGATTCGCGACAATCAACATTTCAGAATGAAGCCACATCCTCCTGTATGCCGGCGGGCTGTTTATTCGGTTGTATTTTCTTGGGCTGACTAAATAATTACTAAATTTTAGACAGCGCCATGGAGACCAAACGCGCCCAAGAAAAATACACCGGATGCTGGAAATCTGAAATAAAAACAGTAAAAGCAGGAAATACGCAGCATCTATGAATACAAAATATTGGAATCAGTCAGGTCAATGATCTTTCATTCTGTTTATCGGCGGAGTATCTGCCCCGAGCCGCCGAGCAATGCTGCAATGTTCAGTGTGGATATGAGTCAGTGACATTCAGCAGTTCCTCACACACCAACATATTTAATCTGAGGAGCTTCATCCTCCACTGAGCTGGCGCCGCTGCTTGTGTTTGTGGTGAGAGCTGGAACTGCAGCTGTAGAGCAGAGCGGGATCAGCAATGCTGCCGGATCGAAGCGGATACCTGTCCTGGTTTGTAAACGTCTTGTGGACCATTGTGAGAAAGAAGGGAGATGGAAAGGCGGTTTCCTCTAGTTCAGCTCCTGTGATCGATGGAGGCAGAAATAGCAGCGTTAACATTAACATTCAGAATGTTATCATTAATATCCCTACAATTAAATAATGTGGTTAATAACCCAAATTATAACCAGACTCCAGAGTGACTCATTGTTTGAGCAGTCGGCGGATATGATCAATCATTTTATTTCAATTCACTGTTTTACAAATGCCGAGAAGTTCAAAATACAAAAGGAAACATTGCGGGAAGCTTCAATGTTAAAATGTTTTAATTTGATCACATTGTTCAACATGGAATATAATGTAATCTTTTTGTGTTTTTAAGAAAAATAAACGATTAAGAACCACCCCAAATGCACATTAGTGTTTCTCCTTTGCTTTCCTCACAGTAAATATGTTGCTGTGTGAGGAGCTGCTGTGGGACACGTGCTCTTATCCCCAGTGAACATTCCAGCCTTGATCGGCGCTGCTGAATTTACACCCGTAGCCATGAACCGAGCGCAGACAGAGAGTTTTGTGTGTTTCAGGCAATGACTCCGAGCTGCCGGATGTAAGCAGCGCCGAGCAGCCGAGCAATGCTGCAATGGAACTCTATTCCTAACAGCACAGGGGCTGTACCTACACCACATGGATGGAAGAGGTTCAAGAAGGCAGCTCACCACCACCTTCTCAAAGGCAACTAGGGATGGGCGATAGATGCCGTCCCAGCCCGCGTAGCCCAAATCCAATAAATGAATGAAAAATAATGTTCACATAAGTCAGTAAGCTTCAGGGAAACAACCTCACACTGTCTACTTCTAAATGTCACCAAAATTTACTGATAAACCAGCAAACTCGTACAGAACTACCTGCTTCACATCCTGCCTCTTCCACTGCTTCGTGCCAAACTGCATTTCAGAATGGAAGTCACATCCTCCTGTATTCTGGCCGGCTGTTTATTCTGTTGTATTTTATTGGTCTGTTTCCGGGGTGTCAGTTCTCTGTATTTCTGGGTGGTGATTTCCAGCCCTGCAACATGACTCAACTTCGCTACAGCAGCGGTTCCAGGTCCCTGCACGAACACAACCACAGCAGCAGCACAGGAGAAGTGGGAGACTCTCCTTTAATCCATTTCATATGTTGCTGTGTGAGGAGCTGCTGAGTGTCGCTGACTCATATCCTCACTGAACATTGTAGCATTACTCGGCGGCTCGGCGCTGCTGAATTTACAGCCGCGGCCACGAACCGAGCCCAGAGAGAGTGAAATATGTTTTGTGTGTTTCAGGCAATGACTCCCGGCCAGTCAGCAGCGGAGAGGCGGAGGTCGGTTCAGTGGGAGAAACGCTGCTTGGAGTTCTTACCGAAACTTTATTTCAGGAAAATGCCTCATTTTATTTAACCTCAGTTCTGAACTCCTCCTCAGAGCTGTTTATGTTCATGTGGGGAGATTTTCATTTTGAAATCGGCGGGTTTCAATCGCATCAAATCTTCATCTCGTCACCGGTTAAGCGGTGACAGCGGCCGCAGAGAAAAAAAAAGACACAAATTTCACTCATTACCTGTTCCTCTGAGACTCCCGTCTACACCGAAACTGAGAAATGTATTTTTTAGACGTCTGTCGGAAAAATGTATTGTCCAAATCAACAATGACTCAATAATTTCTAAATTTTAGACAGCGCCATGGAGACCAGACGCGCCCAAGAAAAATACACCGGATGCTGGAAATTTGAAATAAAAACAGAAAACGCGGGAAATACTCAATTTCCATGAAGACTAAAAGTTGGAATCTATCAGGTCAATGATCTTTCATTCTGTTTATCGGCGGAGTCACTGCCCCGAGCCGCCGAGCAATGCTGCAATGTTCAGTGTGGATATGAGTCAGTGACATTCAGCAGTTCCTCACACACCAACATATTTAATCTGAGGAGCTTCATCCTCTACTGAGCTGGCGCCGCTGCTTGTGTTTGTGGTGAGAGCTGGAACTGCAGCTGTAGAGCAGAGCGGGATCAGCAATGCTGCCGGATCGAAGCGGATTCCTGTCCTGGTTTGAAAACCTCTTGTAGACCATTGTGAGAAAGAAGGGAGATGGAAAGGCGGTTTCCTCCAGTCCAGCTCCTGTGATCGATGGAGGCAGAAATAGCAGCGTTAACATTAACATTCAGAATGTTATCATTAATATCCCTACAATTAAATAATGTGGTTAATAACCCAAATTACAACCATAAATGTCATCAAAATCTGCTGATGAACCGGCAAACTCGTACAGAACCTGTTTCACATCCTGCCTCTTTCACTGCTTCGTGCCAAACTGCATTTCAGAATGAAGTCATATCCTCCTGTATCCCGGCGGGCTGTTTATTCTGTTGTATTTTATTGGTCTGTTTCCTGGGTGTCAGTTCTCTGTATTTCTGGATTGTGATTTCTAACCCTGCAACATGACTCAACTTCGCAACAGCAGCGGTTCCAGGTCCCAGCACGAACACAACCACAGCAGCAGCACAGGAGAAGTGGGAGACTCTCCTTTAATCCATTTCATATGTTGCTGTGTGAGGAGCTGCTGAGTGTCGCTGACTCATATCCTCACTGAACATTGCAGCATTCACTCGGCGGCTCGGCGCTGCTGAATTTACAGCCGCGGCCACGACCCGAGCCCAGAGAGAGTGAAATATGTTTTGTGTGTTTCAGGCAATGACACCCGGCCAGTCAGCAGCGGAGAGGCGGAGGTCGGTTCAGTGGGAGAAACGCTGCTTGAAGTTCTTACCGAGACTTCAGTTGAGGAAAATTCCTCATTTTATTTAACCTCAAATCTGAACTGCTCCTCAGAGCTGTTTATGTTCATATGGGGGGATTTTCGTTTTGAATTCGGCTGGTTTCAATCGCATCAAATCTTCATCTCGTCACCGGTTAAGCGGTGACAGCGGCCGCAGAGAAAAAAAAGACACAAATTTCACTCATTACCTGTTCCTCTGTGACTCCCGTCTACACCGAAACTGAGAAATGTATTTTTTAGACGTCTGTCGGGAAAATGTATTTTGCAAATCAAAAATGACTCAATAATTTCTCAATATTAGACAGCGCCATGGAGACCAAACGCGCCCAAGAAAAATACACCGGATGCTGGAAATCTGAAATACAAACAGAAAAAACTCAGCATCTATGAAAACTAAACATTGGAATCTATCCGGTCAATGATCTTTCATTCTGTTTATCGGCGGAGTATCAGCCCCGAGCCGTCGAGCAATGCTGCAATGTTCAGTGTGGATATGAGTCAGTGACATTCAGCAGTTCCTCACACACCAACATATTTAATCTGAGGAGCTTTTCCTCTACTGAGCTGGCGCCGCTGCTTGTGTTTGTGGTGAGAGCTGGAACTGCAGCTGTAGAGTAGAGCGGGATCAGCAATGCTGCCGGATCTAAGCGGATTCCTGTCCTGGTTTGTGAACCTCTTGTGGACCATTGTGAGAAAGAAGGGAGATGGTGTTTTGTGTGTTTCAGGCAATGACTCCTGGCTGCCGGATGTAAGTAGCGCCGAGCATCCGAGCAATGCTGTAATGGAACTCTATTCCTAACTGCACAGGGGCTGTACCTACACCACACGGACTGCAGCGGTTCAAGAAGGCAGTTCACCACCACCTTCTCGAGGGCAATTAAAGATAGGCAATAAATGGTGGCCCAGGCAGCGAAGTCCACATCCCGTCAATGAATAAAAAAAATGTTCACTTTGGATACGAGTCCGTAGACTTCAGGGAAATACCCACGCACTGTCTGCTTCTAAATATCATCAAACTTTCCTGATGAACTGGCAACCTCGGACAGAACCGCCTGCTTCACATCCTGACTCTTTCACTGATTCCCGCCAAACTGCATTTCAGAATGAAGTCACATCGTTTTCGCATCTGGCGGGCTCTTTTTTCTTTTGCATGTGATTCGTTGGTTTCCGTGACGTTCATATCCGTACACCAATCAGCAGCAATCACCTGTATGCCGATTTCTGATTGGTTAATCTCTATATATATATATATAGCGCATTCTCTGAGCTTGGACTGCAGTGTGCAAAGCGCTGTCATTGGAGTTATTGTCCAAATTTTAATCGAAGCTGCACTCCCGAGCCGCCAGACGATGCTGCGATATTTGACAAGGTTTCTAGATGTAACTTGGCTGATTGAGATAGTCAGGCGGGCTCTGGGAGAAAGCGCCGCGGGCTGCCGAGGAATTGTCCCGGCCCCGCGCCGTTCCCACATCCAGGGAGATTGCAAAGTGGGTTTCTCCTGTACAGATGTGAATGTAGACATAAAATCTGATGGAGACGTCACTGTTAACTTCCAGCAAAATATTTCCTTCTTACGTTGCCAATGCTCGGTTCAGTGACTGCACTGGTGGTTACATTACGCTTGGAGAGATCATATATTCCATTGATACAATACCATTGATATCAATATTTTAAAGATTTCACGAAGAAGAGTGTCCATTAGTTAAAACGAAATAAAACCGCAAAATCCCATTAGGAAAGTTCGGATCAATCAATGAAGCGCCGATAGAGCAGCGGAGTGAAATCTCGCCCCTGCTGTCAATAGATCGGAACATTGGCATCGGATCATTGCAGCCGCTATCTCTCCAAATACAGATCTGGACAAGAATTGGAGATGCAAATATCGCTGGAGGCGATCAGGCAATTCTAACCAAAGCCGCGTTTCCCAAATGGTAAGGAATACATGGCCTCAGATTTGCGAATCCGGCAGTGAAATTGAGCACAGCAAGACCAGAATTAAATGTGCGTTAACTCTGATCCATCTTGGTGTGAATGATTCACATAATTAAAAAGCGGAAAGATTTCAATTGTAAAGCCATATATGATGATCACATATTCAACATGGATAAAAATGATTTATTTTTGTGATTTTTAAACAAATAAATGCTTCTGAACTTCCATAACACGCATTTGTATCTCCTTTAAGGATTCTCCACAAACGTATTCTGGTGAAATACATTGTCCCACTTTTCTACTAAGTTGTGCGACTTGCAATGTTCCATGAATTGAAGAATCGGGAACAACTCCAAGCGGCGCTTCTCCCCCTGAACCGACCTCCGTATTTCTTACATTAAATATATTGGTGTGTGAAGAGCTGCTGGCAGCCAGGAGCCATTGTCTGAAACACACAAAACACTCTCTCTGGACTCGGTTCATAGCCACGGGTGTAAATTCAGCAGCTGAACCGACTGGCCAGGAGTCATTGCCTGAAACACACAAAACATATTTCACTCTCTCTGGGCACGGTTCATGGCCGCAGCTGTAAATTTAGCAGCGCTGAGCAATGCTGCAATGTTCAACGTGGATATGGGTCAGTGACATTCAGCAGCTCTTCACACACCAACATATTTAACCTGAGGAGCGACTTCCTCCTCGACTGAGCTGGCGCCGCTGCTTGTGTTTGTGGTGAGAGCTGGAACTGCAGCTGTAGAGCAGAGCGGGATCAGCAAAGCTGCCGGATCTGTGAGGATACGAGTCCTGGTTTGTAAACCTCTTGTTGACCAGTCCAGGCCTTGTGATCCAAATTATCACATCTGGTGAATGAATTAAAAAAATGATCACTTTGGATATGAGTCAGTAAACTTCAGGTAAACACCCACGCACTGTCTGCTTCTAGATATCATCAAACTTTCCTGATGAACCGGCAAACTCGGGCAGAACCGCCTGCTTCACATCCTGCATCTTTCACTGATTCCCCCCAAACTGCATTTCAGAATGAAGTCATTTCCTTTTCGCATCTGGCGGGCTGTTTTTTCTGTTGCATGTGATTCGCTGGTTTCCGTAACGTTGACATCTGTACACCAATCAGCAGCCATCTGCTGTATGCCGATTTCTGATTGGTTAACCTCTATATATATTGCGCACTCTGAGCTGGGACTGCAGTGTGCAAAGCGCTGTCATTGGAGTTATTGTCCGAATTTTAATCCAAGCTGCACTCCCGAGCCGCCGGACGATGCTGCGATATTTGACCAGGTTTCTAGATGTAATTTGGTTGATTGAGATAGTCAGGCGGGCTCTGGGAGAAAGCGCCGCGGGCTGCCGAGGAATTGTCCCGGCCCCGCGCCATTCCCACATCCAGGGAGATTGCAAAGTGGGTTTCTCCTGTACAGATGTGAATGTGGACATAAAATCTGATGGAGACGTCACTGTTAACTTCCAGCAAAATATTTCCTTCTTACGCTGCCAATGCTCCGTTCAGTGACTGCACTGGAGGTTACATTACGCTTGGAGAGATCATATATTCCATTGATACAATACCATTGATATCAATATTTCAAAGATTTCACGAAGAAGAATGTCCATTAGTTAAGACGAAATAAAACCGCAAAATCGCCTTGGGAAAGTTCGGATCAAACAATGAAGCGCTGATAGAGCAGCGGAGTGAAATCTCGCCCCTGCTGTCAATAAATCGGAACATTGGCATCGGATCATTGCAGCCGCTATCTCTCCAAATACAGATCTGGACAAGAATTGGAGACGCAAATATCGCTGGAGGCGATCAGGCAATTCTACTCAAAGCCGTGTGTCCCACGTGGTAAGGAATACATGGCCTCAGATTTGCGAATCCGGCAGTGAAATTGAGCACAGCAAGACCAGAATTAAATGTGCGTTAACTCTGATCCATCTTGGTGTGAATGATTCACATAATTAAAACGCGGGAAGATTCCAATTGTAAAGCCATATATGATGATCACATGTTCGACATGGATAAAAATGATTTATTTTTGTGACTTTAAAACAAATAAATGCTTCTGAACTTCCATAACACGCATTTGTTTCTCCTTTAAGGATTCTCGACAAACGTATTCTGGTAAAATAGATTGTCCCACTTGTCTACTAAGTTGTGCGACTTGCAATGTTCCATGAATTGAAGAATCGGGAACAACTCCAAGCAGCGCTTCTCCCCCTGAACCGACCTCCGCCTCTCTTACATTAAATATGTTGCTGTGTGAAGAGCTGCTGGCAGCCAGGAGCCATTGCCTGAAACACACAAAACACTCTCTCTGGACTCGGTTCATAGCCACGGGTGTAAATTCAGCAGCTGAACCGACTGGCCAGGAGTCATTGCCTGAAACACACAAAACATGTTTCACTCTCTCTGGGCTCGGTTCATGGCCGCAGCTGTAAATTGAGCAGCGCCGAGTAATGCTGCAATGTTCAGTGTGGATATGAGTCAGTGACATTCAGCAGTTCCTCACACACCAACATATTTAATCTGAGGAGCGACTTCCTCCTCGACTGAGCTGGCGACGCTGCTTGTGTTTGTGGTGAGAGCTGGAACTGCAGCTGTAGAGCAGAGCGGGATCAGCAATGCTGCCGGATCTGAGAGGATTCCTGTCCTGGTTTGTTAACCAGTCCAGGCCTTGTGATCGATGGAGGCAGAAATAGCAGCGTTAACATTAACATTCAGAAAGCTATCATTAATATCCCTACTCGTAAATAATATGGTTAATAACCTAAATTATAACCAGGCCCCAGAGAGACTCATTGTTTGTGCATTCCGCGGATATGATCAATCATTTCATTTTACTTCACCATTGGACAAATGCCAAGTTCAAAAGTGCAAAAGGAAACATTGTGGGAAACTTCAATGTTAAAATGCCATAAAATGATCATAGTGTCCACCATGGAACGTAATATCGTCTTTAAGCTAAAGTAGGATACCGAAACACCCCCAAACACGCATTAGTATTAGTCCTTACCTTTCCTCACTTTTACTACGTTACTGTATGAGGAGCTGCTGAATTTACACCCGTGGACATGAACCGAGTCCAGAGAGAGTGTTTTGTGTGTTTCCGGCAATGACTCCTACCTGCCGGATCTAAGCAGCGCCGAGCAGCCGAGCAATACTGCCATGTTCAATGTGGTTATGAGTCAGTGACATTCAGCAGTTCCTCACAATTTACTGATAAACCAGCAAACTCGTACTGACCTGCCTGCTTCACATCCTGCCTCTTTCACTGCTTCGTGCCAAACTGCATTTCAGAATGAAGCCACATCCTCCTGTATTCCGGCGGGCTGTTTATTCTGTTGTATTTTCTTGGTCTGACATCCAGCAGTTCCTCACACACCAACATCTTTAATCTGAGGAGCTTCATCCTCTACTGATCTGGCGCCGCTGCTTGTGTTTGTGGTGAGAGCTGGAACTGCAGCTGTAGAGCAGAGCGGGATCAGCAATGCTGCCGGATCGAAGCGGATTCCAGTCCTGGTTTGTAAACCTCTTGTGGACCATTGTGAGAAAGAAGGGAGATGAAAAGGCGGTTTCCTCCAGTCCAGCTCCTGTGATCGATGGTGGCAGAAATAACAGCGTTAACATTAACATTCAGAATGTTATCATTAATATCCCTACAATTAAATAAGTTGGTTAAAAACCCAAATTATGACCAGACTCCAGAGTGACTCTTTGTTTGTGCAGTCGGTGGATATGATCAATCATTTTATTTCAGTTCACCATTGGCAAATGCCAAGAAGTTCAAAATGGAAGACCAAACATTACGGGAAGCATCAATGTTAAAATGTTATAATTTGATCACATTGTTCAGCATGGAATATAATGTAGTCTTGTGGAGCTCTTAAGGAAATTAACGATTCTGAAACACCTCAAATGCACGTTAGTGTTTCTCCTTACCTTTCTTCACCTTTAATATGTTGCTGTTTGAGGAGCTGCTGTGGAACCAGGGTTCATATCCAAAGTGAACATTGCAGCATTGCTCGGCACTGCTGAATTTACACCGAGTGCAGACAGAGTGTTTTGTGTGTTTCAGGCAATGACTCTTGGCCTGAAATGGGAATCTGTTAGGTCAATGACCTTTCATTGTTCAGTGTGGATATGAGTCAGAGACATTCAGCAGTTCCTCACACACCACATTATTTAAACTGAGGAGACACTTCATCCTCTACTGAGCTGGCGCCGCTGCTTGTGTTTGTGGTGAGAGCTGGAACTGCAGCTGTAGAGCAGAGCGGGATCAGCAATGCTGCCGCTTCTAAGCAGCGCCGAGCAGCCGAGAGATGCTGCAATGGAACTCTATTCCTAACAGCACAGTGGATGTATCTGCACGAGAGAGACTGAAACGGTTCAAGAAGGCAGCTCACCACCACCTTCTCAGGGGCAATTAGGGATGTACAATAAATGCTGGCCCAGGCAGAGAAGCCCACATCCGGTGAATGATTAAAAAAATGTTCACTTTGGATATGAGTCCGTAGACTTCAGGGAAACACCCACGCACTGTCTGCTTCTAAGTGTCATCAAACTTTCATGATGAACCGGCCAACTCGGACAGAACCGCCTGCTTCACATCCTGCCTCTTTCACTGCTTCGTGCCAAACTGCATTTCAGAATGAAGCCACATCCTCCTGTATTCCGGCGGGCTGTTTATTCTGTTGTATTTTCTTGATCTGGCTAAATAATTTCTCAACATTAGACAGCGCCATGGAGACCAAACGCGCCCAAGAAAAATACACCGGATGCTGGAAATCCGAAATAAAAACAGTAAAAGCACGAAATACGCAGCATCTCTGAAGTCAAAAATTGCAATCAGTCAGGTCAATGATCTTTCATTCTGTTTATCGGCGGAGTATCTGCCCCGAACCGCCAAGCAATGCTGCAATGTTCAGTATCGATATGAGTCAGTGACATTCAGCAGTTCCTCACACACCAACATATTTAATCTGAGGAGCGACTTCATCCTCTACTGAGCTGGCGCCGCTGCTTGTGTTTGTGGTGAGAGCTGGAACTGCAGCTGTAGAGCAGAGCGGGATCAGCAATGCTGCCGGATCTAAGCGGATTCATGTCCTGGTTTGTAAACCTCTTGTGGACCATTGTGAGAAAGAAGGGAGATGGAAAGGCGGTTTCCTCCAGTCCAGCTCCTGGGATCGATGGAGGCAGAAATAGCAGCGTTAACATTAACATTCAGAATGTTATCATTAATATCCCTACAATTAAATAATGTGGTTACTAGCCCAAATTATAACCAGACTCCAAAGTGACTCATGGTTTGTGCAGTCGGCGGATATGATCAATCATTTTATTTCAAATCACCGTTTTACAAATGCCGAGAATTTCAAAAGTGCAAAAGGAAACATTGCGGGAAGCTTCAATGTTAAAATGTTTTAATTTGATCCCATTGTTCAACACAGAGTATAATGTAATGTTTTTGTGCTTTTAACAAAAATAAACGATTGTGAACCACTCCAAGTGCACATTAGTGTTTCTCCTTTGATTTCCTCAGAGTTAATATGTTGCTGTATGAGGCGTTGCTGTGGGACACGGGCTCATGTCCAAAGTAAACATTGCAGCATTGATCGGCGCTGCTGAATTTACACCGAGTGCAGGCAGAGTGCTTTGTTTGTGTTCAGGCAAGGACTCTTGGCTTAAAATGGGAATCTGTTAGGTCAATGATCTTTCATTGTTCAGTGTGGATATGAGTCAGTGACATTCAGCAGTTCCTCACACACCAACATATTTAATCTGAGGAGCGACTTCATCCTCGACTGAGCTGGCGCCGCTGCTCGTGTTTGTGGTGAGAGCTGGAACTGCAGCTGTAGAGCTGAGCGGGATCAGCAATGCTGCCGGTTCTTAGCAGGGCCGAGCAGCCGAGCGATGCTGCAATGGAACTCTATTCCTAACAGCACAGTGGATGAACCTGCACGAGAGAGACTGAAATGGTTCAAGAAGGCAGCTCAACACCACCTTCTCAGGGGCAATAAGGGATGGGCAATAAATGCTGGCTCAGGCAGAGAAGCCCACATCCGGTGAATGAATAAAAAAATGTTCACTTTGGATATGAGTCAGTGAACTTCAGGGAAACACCCACGCACTGTCTGCTTCTAAGTGTCATCAAACTTTCATGATGAACCGGCAAACTCGGACAGAACCGCCTGGTTCACGTCCGGACTCTTTGGCTGATTCGCGACAATCAACATTTCAGAATGAAGCCACATCCTCCTGTATTCCGGCGGGCTGTTTATTCTGTTGTATTTTCTTGGTCAGGTTAAATAATTTCTAAACTTTAGACAGCGCCATGCAGATCAAACGCGCCCAAGAAAAATACACCGGATGCTGGAAATCTGAAATAAAAACAGTAAAAGCAGGAAATACGCAGCATCTATGAATACAAAAAATTGCAATCAGTCAGGTCAATGATCTTTCATTCTGTTTATCGGCGGAGTATCTGCCCCGAGCCGCCGAGCAATGCTGCAATGTTCAGTGTGGATATGAGTCAGTGACATTCAGCAGTTCCTCACACATTAACATATTTAATCTGAGGAGCGACTTCATCCTCGACTGAGCTGGCGCCGCTGCTTGTGTTTGTGGTGAGAGCTGGAACTGCAGCTGTAGAGCAGAGCGGGATCAGCAATGCTGCTGGATCGAAGCGGATTCCTGTCCTGGATTGTCAACCTCTTGTGGTCCATTGTGAGAAAGAAGGGAGATGGAAAGGCGATTTCCTCCAGTCCAGCTCCTGTGATCGATGGAGGCAGAAATAGCAGCGTTAACATTAACATTCAGAATGTTATCATTTATATCCCTACAATTAATAAATGTGGTTAATAACCCAAATTATAACCAGACTCCAGAGTGACTCATTGTTTGTGCAGTCGGCGGACATGATCAATCATTTTATTTCAATTCATTGTTTTACACATGCCGAGAAATTCAAAAATGCAAAAGGAAATATTGCGGGAAGCTTCAATGTTAAAAAGTTATAATTTGATCACATTGTTCAACATGGAATATAATGTAATCTTTTTGTGCTTTTCAGATAAATAAACGATTGTGAACCACCCCAAATGCACATTAGTGTTTCTCATTTGCTTTCCTCACAGTTAATATGTTGCTGTATGAGGGGCTGTTGTGGGACACGGGCTCTTATCCCCAGTGAACATTGCAGCATTGCTCGGCGCTGCTGAATTTACACCCGTGGGAATGAAACGAGCGCAGACAGAGAGTTTTTTGTGTTTCAGGGAAAGACTCCTAGCTGCCGGATGTATGCAGCGCCGAGCAGCCAAGCAATGCTGTAATGCAATTCTATTCCTAACAGCACAGGGGCTGTACCTACACCACATGGATTGTAAAGGTTCAAGAAGGCAGCTCCCCACCACCTTCTCAAAGGCAGCTAGGGATGGGCAATAAATACCGGCCCAGCCCGCGTAGCCCAAATCCAATAAACGAATAAAAAAATGTTCACATGAGTCAGTAATTTTCAGGGAAATTTTCAGTGAACCAGCAAACTCGTACACAACTGGCTGCTTCACATCCTGCCTCTTTTACTGCTTCGTGCCAAACTGCATTTCAGAATGAAGCCACATCCTCCTTTATTCCGGTGGGCTGTTTATTCTTTTGTATTTTCTTGGGCTGACTAAATAATTTCTAAATTTTAGACAGCGCCATGGAGACCAAACGCGCCCAAGAAAAATACACCGGATGCTGGAAATCTGAAATAAAAAAAGAAAAAGCAGGAAATACGCTGCATCTATGAAGACAAAAAAATGGAATCAGTCAAGTCAATGATCTTTCATTCTGTTTATCGGCGGAGTATCTGCCCCGAGCCGCCGAGCAATGCTGCAATGTTCAGTGTGGATATGAGTCAGTGACATTCAGCAGTTCCTCACACACCAACATATTTAATCTGAGGAGAGACTTCATCCTCTACTGAGCTGGCGCCGCTGCTTGTGTTTGTGGTGAGAGCTGGAACTGCAGCTGTAGAGCAGAGCGGGATCAGCAATGCTGCCGGATCTAAGCGGATACCTGCCCTGGTTTGTAAACCTCTTGTGGACCATTTTGAGAAAGAAGGGAGATGGTGTTTCGTGTGTTTCAGGCCGTGACTCCTGGCTTCCGGATCTAAGCTGCGCCGAGCAGCCGAGCAATGCTGTATTGGAACTCTATTCCTAACAGCACAGGGGCTGTACCTACACCACATGGACTGCAGCGGTTCAAGAAGGCAGCTCACCACCACCTTCTCAAGGGCAATTAGGGATCGGCAAAAAATGCCGGCCCAGGCAGCGAATTCCACATCCCGTGAATGAATAAAAATAATGTTCAATTTGGATATGAGTCCGTAGACTTCAGGGAAACACCCACGCACTGTCTGCTTCTAAATGTCATCAAACTTTCTTGATGAACCGGCAAACTCGGACAGAACCGCCTGCTTCACATCCTGCATCTTTCACTGATTCCCGCCAAACTGCATTTCAGAATGAAGTCACATCCTTTTCGCAACTGGTGGGCTCTTTTTTCTGTTGCATGTGATTCGCTGGTTTCCGTGGCGTTGACATCCGTACACCAATCAGCAGCAATCATCGGTATAACGAATTTTGATTGGTTAATCTCTCTCTATGTATTGCGCAGTCTCTGAGCTGGGACTGCAATGTGCAAAGCGCTGCCTTTGGAGTTATTGTCCAAATTTTAATCGAAGCTGCACTCCCGAGCCGCCGGACGATGCTGCGATATTTGACCAGGTTTCTAGATGTAACTTGGTTCATTGAGATAGTCAGGCGGGCTCTGGGAGAAAGCGCCGCGGGCCGCCGAGGAATTGTCCCGGCCCCGCGCCATTCCCACATCCAGGGAGATTGCAAAGTGGGTTTCTGCTGTACAGATGTGAATGTGGACATAAAATCTGATGGAGACGTCACTGTTAACTTCCAGCAAAATATTTCCTTCTTACGCTGCCAATGTTCAGTTCAGTGACTGCACTGGGGGTTACATTACGCTTGGAGAGATCATATATTCCATTGATACAATACCATTGATATCAATATTTTAAAGATTTCACGAAGAACAAGTATACAAGAAGAAGAATCTCCATTAGTTAAGACATGAAGAAGACCGCAAAATCGTTTTGGGATTGTGAAGCGCTGACAGGGAACTCTATCCCTAACAGCACAGCTGCTGTACCTACACCACACCAACTTCAGTGGTTTAAAAAGGCAGCTCACCACCACCTTCTCAAGGGCAACTAGAAATGGGCAATAAATGCTGGTCAAGCCAGCGAATTCCACATCCGATGAACGAATAAAAAAATGTTCTCATGACTCAGTGAGCTTCAGGGAAACGGCCTCAAACTGACTACTTCTAATTGTCATCAAAATCTCCTGATGAACCGGCAAACTTGTACAGAACCGCCTGGTTCACATTCTGTCTCTTTCACTGATTCCGCCAAACTTTAATTCAGAAAGAAATGTATGGTTTATTCCGGAGGGCTGTTTAATCTGTTGTATTTTATCGGTCTGTTTCCTGAGTGTCAGTTCTCTCTATTTCTGGGTGGGGATTTCCAAGTCTGCAACATGACTCAACTTCGCTACAGCGAATGCTGGAAATCAAAAAATAACAACGGAAAATACTGAGAACACTTCGCACCGATGCAAAGTTAAAAATGGGAAACTGTCAGTTGAATCATCTTTCATTCTGTTTATCGGCCTAGTAACAGCCCCGAGCCGCCGAGCAATGCTGCAATGTTCAGTGTGGATATGAGTCAGAGACATTCAGCAGTTCCTCACACACCAACATATTTAATCTGAGGAGCGACTTCATCCTCGACTGAGCTGGCGCCGCTGCTTGTGTTTGTGGTGAGAGCTGGAACTGCAGCTGTAGAGCAGAGCGGGATCAGCAATGCTGCCGGATCTACTCGGATTTCTGTCCTGGTTTGTAAACCCCTTGTGGACCATTGTGAGAAAGAAGGGAGATGGAATTGCGGTTTCCTCCAGTCCTGGTCTTGTGATCGATGGAGGCAGAAATAGCAGCGTTAACATTAACATTCAAAGTGTTATCATTAACATCCCTACAATTAAATAATGTGGTTAATAACCCAAATTATAACCAGACTCCAGAGTGATTCATTGTTTGTGCTGTCGGCGGATATGATCAATCATTTTATTTCAATTCAATTTTTACAAATGCCGAGAAGTTCAAAAATGCAAAACGAAACATTGCGGGAAGCTTCATTGTTAAAATGTTTTAATTTGATCACATTGTTCAACATGGAATATAATGTAATGTTTTTGTGCTTTAAAGAAAAATAAACGACTATGATCCACCCCATATGCACATTAGTGTTTCTCCTTTGCTTTCCTCACAGTTAATATGTTACTGTATGAGGAGCTGTTGTGGGACACGGGCTCATATCCACAGTGAACATTCCAGCATTGATCGGAGCTGCTGAATTTACACCCGTGGCAATGAACCGAGCGCAGACAGAGAGTTTTGTGTGTTTCAGTCAATGACTCCTAGCTGACGGATGTAAGCAGCGCCGAACAGCCGAGCAATGCTGTAATGGAACTCTATTCCTAACAGCACAGGGGCTGCACCTACACCACATGGATGGAAGAGGTTCAAGAAGGCAGCTCACCACCACCTTCTGAAAGGCAACTAGGGATGGGCAATAAATACCGGTCCAGCCCGCGTAGCCCAAATCATGTGAATGAATTAAAAAAATGTTCACTTTGGATATGAGTCCGGAGACTTCAGGTAAACACCCACGCACTATCTGCTTGTAAATGTCATCAAACTTTCCTGATGAACCGGCAAACTCGGACAGAACCGCCTGCTTCACATCCTGCATCTTTCACTGATTCCCGCCAAACTGCATTTCAGAATGAAATCACATCCTCTTCGCATCTGGCGGGCTCTTTATTCTGTTGCATGTGATTCGCTGGTTTCCGTGACGTTGACACCTATACACCAATCAGCAGCAATCACCTGTATGCCGATCTCTGATTGGTGAATCTCTCTATATATTTTGCGCACTCTCTGAGCTGGGACTGCAGTGTGCAAAGCGTTGTCATTGGAGTTATCGTCCAAATTTTAATCGAAGCTGCACTCCCGAGCCGCCGGACGATGCTGCGATATTTGACCAGGTTTCTAGATGTAACTTGGTTGATTGAGATAGTCAGGCGGGCTCTGGGAGAAAGCGCCGCGGGCTGCCGAGGAATTGTCCCGGCCCCGCGCCATTCCCACATCCAGGGAGATTGCAAAGTGGGTTTCTCCTGTACAGATGTGAATGTGGACATAAAATCTGATGGAGACGTCACTGTTAACTTCCAGCAAAATATTTCCTTCTTACGTTGCCAATGCTCGGTTCAGTGACTGCATTGGTGGTTACATTACGCTTGGAGAAATCATATATTCCATTGATACAATACCATTGATATCAATATTTTAAAGATTTCACGAAGAAGAATGTCCATAAGTTAAGACGAAATAAGACCGCAAAATCGCCTTGGGAATGCTCGGATCAAACAATGAAGCGCTGATAGAGCAGCGGAGTGAAATCTCGCCCCTGCTGTCAATAAATCGGAACATTGGCATCGGATCATTGCAGCCGCTATCTCTCCAAATACAGATCTGGACAAGAATTGGAGACGCAAATATCGCTGGAGGCGAAGAGGCAATTCTACCCAAAGCCGTGTGTCCCAAATGGCAAGGAATACATGGCCTCAGATTTGCGAATCCGGCAGTGAAATTGCGCACAGCAAGACCAGAATTAAATGTGCGTTAACTCTGATCCATCTTGGTGTGAATGATTCACATAATTAAAACGCGGGAAGATTCCAATTGTAAAGCCATATATGATGATCACCTGTTCAACATGGATAAAAATGATTTATTTTTGTGATTTTTAAACAAATAAATGCTTCTGAACTTAGCAAATCCGCATTTGTTTCTCCTTTAAGGATTCTCGACAAACATATTCTGGTAAAATAGATTGTCCCACTTGTCTACTAAGTTGTGCAACTCGCAATGTTCCATGAATTGAAGAATCGGGAAGAATTCCAAGCTGCGCTTTCCCCCTGAACCGACCTCCGCCTCTCTTACATTAAATATGTTGGTGTGTGAAGAGCTGCTGAATGTCACTGACTCATACCCACACTGAACATTATAGCATTGCTTGGCTGCTCGGCGCTGCTTAGATCCGACAGCCAGGAGTCATTGCCTGAAACACACAAAACATATTTCAGTCTCTCTGGTCTCGGTTCATGGCCGCGGCTGTAAATTCAGCAGCGCCGAGCAATGCTGCAATGTTCAGTGTGGATATGAGTCAGTGACATTCAGCAGTTCCTCACACACCAACATATTTAATCTGAGGAGCGACTTCATCCTCTACTGAGCTGACGCCGCTGCTTGTGTTTGTGGTGAGAGCTGGAACTGCAGCTGTAGAGCAGAGCGGGATCAGCAATGCTGCCGGATCGAAGCGGATTCCTGTCCTGGTTTGTAAACCTCTTGTTGACCAGTCCAGGCCTTGTGATCCAAGTTATCACATCTGGTGAATGAATAAAAAAAATGTTCACTTTGGATATGAACTTCAGGGAAACACCCACGCACTGTCTGCTTCTAAATGTCATCAAACCCTCCTGATGAACCGGCAAACTCGCACGGATCCGCCTGCTTCACATCTTGCCTCTTTCACTGATTCCCGCCAAACTGCATTTCCGAATGAAGCCACATCCTCTTCGCATCTGGCGGACTCTTGTTTTCTGTTGCATGTGATTCGCTGGTTTCCGTGGCGTTGACATCATACACCAATCAGCAGCAATCACCTGTATGCCGAATTCTGATTGGTTAATCTCTCTATATATAGCGCACTCTCTGAGCTGTGACTGCAGTGTGCAAAGCGTTGTCATTGGAGTTATTGTCCAAATTTTAATCGAAGCTGCACTCCCGAGCCGCCGGACGATGCTGCGATATTTGACCAAGTTTCTAGATGTAACTTGGTTGATTGAGATAGTCAGGCGGGCTCTGGGAGAAAGCGCCGCGGGCTGCCGAGGAATTGTCCCGGCCCCGCGCCATTCCCACATCCAGGGAGATTGCAAAGTGGGTTTCTCCTGTACAGATGTGAATGTGGACATAAAATCTGATGGAGGCGTCACTGTTAACTTCCAGCAAAATATTTCCTTCTTACGTTGCCAATGCTCGGTTCAGTGACTGCATTGGGGGTTACATTACGCTTGGAGAGATCATATATTCCATTGATACAATACCATTGATATCAATATTTTAAAGATTTCACGAAGAAAAATGTCCATTAGTTAAGACGAAATAAAACCGCAAAATCGCCTTGGGAAAGTTCGGATCAAACAATGAAGCGCCGATAGAGCAGCAGAGTGAAATCTCGCCCCTGCTGTCAATAAATCGGAACATTGGCATCGGATCATTGCAGCCGCTATCTCTCCAAATACAGATCTGGACAAGTGTTAGAGACGCAAATATCGCTGGAGGCGATCAGGCAATTCTACCCAAAGCCGCGTTTCCCAAATGGTAAGGAATACATGGCCTCAGATTTGCGAATCCAGCAGTGAAATTGCGCACAGCAAGTCCAGAATTAAATGTGCGTTAACTCTGATCCATCTTGGTGTGAATGATTCACATAATTAAAACGCGGGAAGATTCCAATTGTAAAGCCATATATGATGATCACATGTTCGACATGGATAAAAATGATTTATTTTTGTGACTTTTAAAAAAATAAATGCTTCTGAACTTCCATAACCCGCAATTGTTTCTCCTTTAAGGATTCTCGACAAACGTATTCTGGTAAAATAGATTGTCCCACTTGTCTACTAAATTGTGCGACTTGCAATGTTCCATGAATTGAAGAATCGGGAACAACTCCAAGCAGCGCTTCTCCCCCTGAACCGACCTCCGCCTCTCTTACATTAAATATGTTGGTGTGTGAAGAGCTGCTGGCAGCCAGGAGCCATTGCCTGAAATACACAAAATACTCTCTCTGGACTGGGTTCATAGCCACGGGTGTAAATTCAGCAGCTGAACCGACTGGCCAGGAGTCATTGCCTGAAACACACATAACATATTTCACTCTCTCTGCGCTCGGTTCATGGCCGCAGCTGTAAATTGAGCAGCGCCGAGCAATGCAGCAATGTTCAACGTGGGTATGAGTCAGTGACATTCAGCAGCTCTTCACACACCAACATATTTAAGCTGAGGAGCTTCATCCTCCACTGAGCTGGCGCCCCTGCTTGTGTTTGTGGTGAGAGCTGGAACTGCAGCTGTAGAGCAGAGCGGGATCAGCAATGCTGCCGGATCTGAGAGGATTCCTGTCCTGGTTTGTTAACCAGTCCAGGCCTTGTGATCGATGGAGGCAGAAATAGCTGCGTAAACATTAACATTCAGAAAGGTAGCAATAATATCCCTACTCGTAAATAATATGTTTAATAGCCCAAAGTATAACCAGGCCCCAGAGAGACTCATTGTTTGTGCATTCCGCGGATATGATCAATCATTTCATTTTAATTCACCATTGGACAAATGCCAAGTTCAAAAGTGCAAAAGGAAACATTGTGGGAAGCTTCAATGTTAAAATGTTATAAAATGATCACAGTGTCCAACATGGAACGTAATATCGTCTTTATGTGCATTTAAGCTAAAGTAGGATACTGAAACACCGCCAAACACGCATTAACATTAGTCGTTTCCTTTCCTCACTTTTAGTATGTTACTGTATGAGGAGCTGCTGAATTTACAACCGTGGACATGAACCGAGTCCAGAGAGAGTGTTTTGTGTGTTTCCGGCAATGACTCCTACCTGCCGGATCTAAGCAGCGCCTAGCAGCCGAGCAATGCTGTAATTTTCAGTGTGGGTATGTGTCAGGGACATTCAGCAGTTCCTCACACACCAACATATTTAATCTGAGGAGCGACTTCATCCTCGACTGAGCTGGCGCCGCTGCTTGTGTTTGTGGTGCGAGCTGGAACTGCAGCTGTAGAGCAGAGCGGGATCAGCAATGCTGCCGAATCTCAGCAGCGCCGAACAGCAGAGCGATGCTGTAATGGGACTCTATTCCTAAGATCACAGCGGCTGTACCTACACCACATGGACTGCAGCGGAAGCACCACCACCTTCTGAAGAGCAATTAGGGATGGGCGATAAATGTTGGCCCAGGCAGCGAAGCCCACAAGCCGGGAATGAATACAAAAATGTTCACTTTGGATATGAGCCAGTGAACTTCAGGGAAACACCCACGCACTGTCTGCTTCTAAGTGACATCAAAATTTCATGATGAACCGGCAACTCGGACAGAACCGCCTGCTTCACATCCTGCCTCTTTCACTGATTCGCGCCAAACTGCATTTCAGAATGAAGCCACATCCTCTGGTATTCCGGTTGGCTGTTTATTCTGTTGTATTTTATTGGTCTGTTTCCTGGGTGTCAGTTGCCTGTATTTCTGGGGGGCGATTTCCAACCCTGCAACATGACTGAACTTCGCCACAGTAGAGGTTCCAGTTAACAGCGCAGCTTCAGGTCCCAGCACGAACACAACCACAGCACCAGCACAGGAGAAGTGGGAGATTCTCCTACAATCCATTTAACATGTTGCTGTGTGAGGAGCTGCTGAGTGTCGCCGACTCATATCCTCACTGAACATTACAGCATTGCTGGGCGGCCATGAACCGAGTCCAGAGAGAGGGTTTTGATCACATTGTTCAACATGGAATATAATATAGTCCTTTTGTGCTTTTATGCAAATAAACGATACTGAAACGCCCTTAATGCGCATTGGTGTTTGTCCCTATCTTTCCTCTCATTTAATATGTTGCTGTATGAGGAGCTGCTGTGGGACACGGGCGCATATCCACATTGAACATGCAGCATTGCTCGGCGCTGCAGAATTTACACCCGTGGCCATGAAGCGAGTCCAGAGAGAGTGTTCTGTGTGTTACAGGTAATGACTCCTGGCTGCCGGATCTAAGCAGCGCCGAGCAGCCGAGCAATGCTGCAATGGAACTCTATTCCTAACAGCACAGGGGCTGTACCTACACCACATCGACTGCAGCGGTTCGAGAGTGCAGCTCACCACCACCTTCTCAATGACAATCAGGGAGGGGCAATAAATGCTGGCCCAGGCAGCAAAGTCCACATCTGGTGAATGAATTTTAAAAATGTTCAGTTTGGACATGAGTCACTGCCCTTCAGTGATCTGTTGAAGGTCACTGACTCTTATCCTCACTGAACATTGCAGCATTGCTCGGCGGCTCGGTGCTGCTGAATTTGCCGCCGCGAGCATGAGCTGAGCCCAGACAGAGTGAAATATGTTTTCTGCGTTTCAGGTAATGGCTCCTGGCCAGTCAGCAGCGGAGAGGCGGGGGTCGGTCCAGTGAGAGAAACGCTGCTTGGAGTTCTTACCAAATCTTTAGTTCAGGGAAATGCCTCAATTTATTTGACCACATTTCTCGAATCCTCCTCAGCTGTTTATGTTCATTCGAGGCGATTTTGATTTTAAAATCGGCTGATTCAACTGCGTCAAAACTTTATCCAGTTGTCGGTTAAGCGGTGACAGCGGGCGGAGAGAAAACAAAGACACAACTTTCATTCATTACCTGTTCCCCTGAGAATCCCGTATTCATTGAAACTGAGAAATGTATTATTTATACGTCAGACGGATAAATGTATTGTCCAAATCAAAAATGAGTCAATATTTTCTAAATTTTAGGCATTGCCATGGAGACCACACGTGCCCAAGGAAAATACACCGGATGCTGGAAATCAGAAATAAGAACAGAAATCACAGGAAATACTCAGAATCTATGAAGACTAAAAACATTAATCTGTCAGGTCAATGATCTTTCATTCTGTTTATCGGCGGAGTATCTGCCCCGAGCCGCCGAGCAATGCTGCAAAGTTCAGTGTGGATATGAGTCAGTGACATTCAGCAGTTCCTCACACACCAACATATTTAATCTGAGGAGAGACTTCATCCTCTACTGAGCTGGCGCCGCTGCTTGTGTTTGTGGTGAGAGCTGGAACTGCAGCTGTAGAGCAGAGCGGGATCAGCAATGCTGCCGGATCTAAGCGGATTCCTGTCCTTGTTTGTAAACCTCTTGTGGACCATTGTGAGAAAGAAGGGAGATGGAAAGGCGGTTTCCTCCAGTCCAGCTCCTGTGATCGATGGAGGCAGAAATAGCAGCGTTAACATTAACATTCAGAATGTTATCATTAATATCCCTACAAATAATTAATGTGGTTAATAACCCAAATTATAACCAGACTCCAGAGTGACTCATTGTTTGTGCAGTCGGCGGATATGATCAATCATTTTATTTCAGTTCACCATTGGACAAATGCCGAGAAGTTCAAAATGCAAAACGAAACATTGCGGGAAGCTTCAATGTTAAAATGTTATAATTTGATCACATTGTTCAACATGGAATATAATGTAGTCTTGTTGTGCTGTTAAGAAAATTAACGATTCTGAAACACCTCAAAGGCACGTTAGTGTTTGTCCTTACCTTTCCTCACGGTTAATATGTTGCTGTATGAGGAGCTGCTGTGGGACACGGGCTCATATCCAAAGTGAACATTGCAGCATTGCTCGGCGCTGCTGAATTTACACCCGTGGCCATGAGCCGAGCCCAGAGACAATGTTTTCTGTGTTTTATGCAATGACTCTTGGCTAAAAATGGGAATCAATCAGGTCAATGATCTTTCATTCTGCTTAGCGCCCGAGTAAGAGCTCGGAGCCGCCAAGCAATGCTGCAATGTTCATTGTGGATGTGAGTCAGAGACATTTAGCAGTTCCTCACACACCAACATATTTAATCTGAGGAGCGACTTCATCCTCGACTGAGCTGGCGCCGCTGCTTGTGTTTGTGGTGAGAGCTGGAACTGCAGCTGTAGAGCAGAGCGGGATCAGCAATGCTGCCGGATCTAAGGTGACCCGAACAGCCGAGCGATGCTGCAATGGAACTCTATTCCTAAGATCACAGCGGCTGTACCTACACCACATGGACTGCAGCGGAAGCACCACCACCTTCTGAAGGGCAATTAGGGATGGGCGATAAATGTTCGCCCAGGCAGCGAAGCCCACAAGCCGGGAATGAATACAAAAATGTTCACTTTGGATATGAGCCAGTGAACTTCAGGGAAACACCCACGCACTGTCTGCTTCTAAATTTCATCAAACATTAATGATGAACCAGCAAATTCGGACAGAACCGCCTGCTTCACGTCTTCCCTTTTTCACTGATTCGCGCCAAACTGCATTTCGGAATGATGCCACATCCTCCGGTATTCCGGTTGGCTGTTTATTCTGTTGTATTTTATTGGTCTGTTTCCTGGGTGTCCGTTCTCTGTATTTCTGGGTGGCGATTTCCAACCCTGCAACACGACTCAACTTCGCTACAGTAGCGGTTCCAGTTAACAGCGCAACTTCAGGTCCCAGCACGAACACAACCACAGCACCAGCACAGGAGAAGTGGGAGATTCTCCTTTAATCCATTTAACATGTTGCTGTGTGAGGGGCTGCTGAGTGTCGCCGACTCATATCCTCACTGAACATTACAGCATTGCTGGGCGGCCATGAACAGAGTCCAGAGAGAGGGTTTTGATCACATTGTTCAACATGGAATATAATATAGTCCTTTTGTGCTTTTATGCAAATAAACGATACTGAAACGCCCTTAATGCGCGTTGATGTTTGTCCTTATCTTTCCTCACATTTAATATGTTGCTGTGTGAGGAGCTGTTGTGGGACACGGGCTCATATCCACAGTGAACATTGCAGCTTTGCTCGGCGCTGCTGAATTTACACCCGTGGCCATGAAGCGAGTCCAGAGAGAGTGTTCTGTGTGTTACAGGTAATGACTCCTGGCTGCCGGATCTAAGCAGCGCCGAGCAGCCGAGCAATGCTGCAATGGAACTCTATTCCTAACAGCACAGGGGCTGTACCTACACCACATCGACTGCAGCGGTTCGAGAGTGCAGCTCACCACCACCTTCTCAATGACAATCAGGGAGGGGCAATAAATGCTGGCCCAGGCAGCAAAGTCCACATCTGGTGAATGAATTTTAAAAATGTTCAGTTTGGACATGAGTCACTGCCCTTCAGTGATCTGTTGAAGGTCACTGACTCTTATCCTCACTGAACATTGCAGCATTGCTCGGCGGCTCGGCGCTGCTGAATTTGTAGCCCGCGAGCATGAGCTGAGCCCAGACAGAGTGAAATATGTTTTGTGTGTTTCAGGCAATGACTCCTGGCCAGTCAGCAGCGGAGAGGCGGGGGGTCGGTTCAGTGAGAGAAACGCTGCTTGGACTTCTTACCAAATCTTTAGTTCAGGGAAATGCCTCATTTTATTTAACCACATTTCTCGAATCCTCCTCAGCTGTTTATGTTCATGCGGGGCGATTTTGATTTTAAAATCGGCTGATTCAACTGCGTCAAAAGTTTATCCAGTTGTCGGTTAAGCGGTGTCAGCGGGCGGAGAGAAAACAAAGACACAACTTTCACTCATTACCTGTTCCCCTGAGAATCCCGCATTCACCGAAACTGAGAAATGTACTTTTTATACGTCAGACGGAAAAATGTATTGTCCAAATCAAAAATGAGTCAATATTTTCTAAATTTTAGACATTGCCATGGAGACCACACGTGCCCAAGAAAAATACACCGGATGCTGGAAATCAGAAATAAAAACAGAAAAAGCGGGAAATACTCAGAATCTATGAAGACTAAAAACACTAATCAGTCAGGTCAATGATCTTTCATTCTGTTTATCGGCCGAGTATCTGCCCCGAGCCGCCGAGCAATGCTGCAATGTTCAGTGTGGCTATGAGTCAGTGACATTCAGCAGTTCCTCACACACCAACATATTTAATCTGAGGAGCTTCATCCTCTACTGAGCTGGCGCCGCTGCTTGTGTTTGTGGTGAGAGCTGGAACTGCAGCTGTAGAGCAGAGCGGGATCAGCAATGCTGCCGGATCGAAGCGGATTCCTATCCTGGTTTGTAAACCTCTTGTGGACCATTGTGAGAAAGAAGGGAGCTGGAAAGGCGGTTTCCTCCAGTCCAGCTTCTGTGATCGATGGAGGCAGAAATAGCAGCGTTAAAATTAACATTCAGAATGTTATCATTAATATCCCTACAATTAAATAATGTGGTTAATAACCCAAATAATAACCAGACTCCAGAGTGAGTGAAGTTTGTGCAGTCGGCGGATATGATCAATCATTTTATTTCAGTTCACCATTGGACAAATGCCGAGAAGTTCAAAATGCAAAACGAAACATTGCGGGAAGCTTCAATGTTAAAATGTTATAATTTGATCACATTGTTCAACATGGAATATAATGTAGTCTTGTTGTGCTGTTAAGGAAATTAACGATTCTGAAACACCTCAAAGGCATAGTAGTGTTCGTCCTTACCTTTACTCACAGTTAACATGTTGCTGTATGAGGAGCTGCTGTGGGACACGGGCTCATATCGAAAGTGAACGTGGCAGCATTGCTCGGCGCTGCTGAATGTACACCCGTAGCAATGAACCGAGCCCAGAGACAATGTTTTCTGTGTTTTATGCAATGACTCTTGGCTAAAAATGGGAATCATTCAGGTCAATGATCTTTCATTCTGCTTAGCGCCCGAGTAAGAGCCCGGAGCCTCCGAGCAATGCTGCAATGTTCAGAGTAGATATGAGTCAGAGACATTCAGCAGTTCCTCACACACCAACATATTTAATCTGAGGAGCGACTTCATCCTCTACTGAGCTGGCGCCGCTGCTTGTGTTTGTGGTGAGAGCTGGAACTGCAGCTGTAGTGCAGAGCGGGATCAGCAATGCTGCCGGATCTAAGCGGATTCCTGTCCTGATTTGTAAACCTCTTGTGGACCATTGTGAGAAAGAAGGGAGATGGAAAGGCGGTTTCCCCCAGTCCAGCTCCTGTGATCGATGGAGACAGAAATAGCAGCGTTAACATTAACATTCAGAATGTTATCATTAATATCCCTACAATTAAATAATGTAGTTAAACACCCAAATCATAAACAGACTCCAGAGTCACTCATTGTTTGTGCAGTCGGTGGATATGATCAATCATTTTATTTCAGTTCACCATTGGCAAATGCCAAGAAGTTCAAAATGGAAACCGAAACATTGCGGGAAGCATCAATGTTAAAATGTTATAATTAGATCACATTGTTCAACATGGAATAAAATGTAGTCTTGTTGTGCTCTTGAAGAAATTAACCATTCTAAAACTCCTCAAATGCACATTAGTGTTTGTCCTTACCTTTCTTCACCTTTAATAAGTTGTTATATGAGCAGCTGCTGTTGGACACGTTCTCATATCGACAGTGAACATTGCAGCATTGCTCGGTGCTGCTGAATTTACACCGAGTGCAGACAGTGTTTTGTGCGTTCCAGGAAATGACCCTTGGCTAAAATTGGGAATCTGTTAGGTGAATGATCTTTCATTGTTCAGTGTGGATTTGAGTCAGAGACATTCAGCAGTTCCTCACACACCAACATATTTCATCTGAGGAGACACTTCATCCTCTACTGAGTTGGCGCCGCTTCTTGCACTTGTGGTGAGAGCGGGAACTGCAGCTGTAGAGCAGGGAGGCATCAGCTATGCTGCCGGTTCTTAGCAGGGCCGAGCAGCCGAGCGATGCTGCAATGGAACTCTATTCCTAACAGCACAGTGGATGTACCTGCACGAGAGAGACTGCAACGGTTCAAGAAGTCAGCTCACCACCACCTTCTCAGGGGCAATTAGGGATGGGCAATAAATGCTGGCCCAGGCAGAGAAACCCACATCCGGTGAATGAATAAAAAAATGTTCACTTTGGATATGAGTCAGTGAACTTCAGGGAAACACCCACGCACTGTCTGCTTCTAAGTGTCATCAAACTTTCATGATGAACTGGCAAACTCGGACAGAACCGCCTGGTTCACATCCTGCCTCTTTGGATGATTCGCGACAATCAACATTTCAGAATGAAGCCACATTCTCCGTATTCCGGCGGGCTGTTTATTCTGTTGTATTTTCTTGGACTGACTAAATAATTACTAAATTTTAGACAGCGCCATGGAGACCAAACGCGCCCCAGAAAAATACACCGGATGCTGGAAATCTGAAATAAAAACAGTAAAAGCAGGAAATAAGCAGCATCTATGAAGACAAAATATTGGAATCAGTCAGGTCAATGATGTTTCATTCTGTTTATCGGCGGAGTATCTGCCCCGAGCCGCCGAGCAATGCTGCAATGTTCAGTGTGGATATGAGTCAGTGACATTCAGCAGTTCCTCACACACCAACATATTTAATCTGAGGAGCGACTTCATCCTCTACTGAGCTGGCGCCGCTGCTTGTGTTTGTGGTGAGAGCTGGAACTGCAGCTGTAGAGCAGAGCGGGATCAGCAATGCTGCCGGATCGAAGCGGATTCCTGTCCTGGTTTGTAAACCTCTTGTGGACCATTGTGAGAAAGAAGGGAGATGGAAAGGCGGTTTCCTCCAGTCCAGCTCCTGTGATCGATGGAGGCAGAAATAGCAGCGTTAACATTAACATTCAGAATGTTATCATTAATATCCCTACAATTAAATAATGTGGTTAATAACCCAAATTATAACCAGACTCCAGAGTGACTCATTGTTTGTGCTGTCGGCGGATATGATCAATCATTTTATTTCAATTCACCGTTTTACAAATGCCGAGAAGTTCAAAAATGCAAAACGAAACATTGCGGGAAGCATCAATGTTAAAATGTTTTAATTTGATCACATTGTTCAACATGGAATATAATGTAATGTTTTTGTGCTTTTTAGAAAAATAAACGATTATGATCCACCCCAAATGCACATTAGTGTTTCTCCTTTGCTTTCCTCACAGTTAATATGTTGCTGTATGAGGAGCTGCTGTGGGACACGGGCTCATATCCACAGTGAACATTGCTGCATTGCTCGGCGCTGCTGAATTTACACCCGTGGCAATGAACCGAGCGCAGACAGAGAGTTTTGTGTGTTTCAGGCAATGACTCCTGGCTGCCGGATGGAAGTAGCGCCGAGCAGCCGAGCAATGCTGTAATGGAACTCTATTCCTAACAGCACAGGGGCTGTACCTACACCACATGGATGGAAGAGGTTCAAGAAGGCAGCTCACCACCACCTTCTGAAAGGCAACTAGGGATGGGCAATAAATGCCGGCCCAGCCTGAGTAGCCCAAATACAATAAATGAATGAAAAATAATGTTCACATGAGTCAGTAAGCTTCAGGGAAACAACCTCACACTGTCTGCTTCTAAATGTCAACAAAATTTACTGATAAACCAGCAAACTCGTACAGAACTGCCTGCTTCACATCCTGCCTCTTTCACTGCTTCGCGACAAACTGCATTTCAGAATGAAGCCACATCCTCCTGTATTCCGGTGGGCTGTTTATTCTGTTCTATTTTCTTGGGCTGACTAAATAATTTCTAAATTTTAGACAGCACCATGGAGACCAAACGCGGATGCTGGAAATCTGAAATAAAAACAGTAAAAGCAGGAAATACGCAACATCTATGCAGAAAAAAATTGGAATCAGTCAGGTCAATGATCTTTCATTCTGTTTATCGGCCGAGTATCTGCCCCGAGCCGCAGAAAAATGCTGCAATGTTCAGTGTGGATATGAGTCAGTGACATTCAGCAGTTCCTCACACACCAACATATTTAATCTGAGGAGCGACTTCATCCTCTACTGAGCTGGCGCCGCTGCTTGTGTTTGTGGTGAGAGCTGGAACTGCAGCTGTAGAGCAGAGCGGGATCAGCAATGCTGCCGGATCTAAGCGGATTCCTGTCCTGGTTTGTAAACCTCTTGTGGACCATTGTGAGAAAGAAGGGAGATGGAAAGGCGGTTTCCTCCAGTCCAGCTCCTGTGATCGATGGAGGCAGAAATAGCAGCGTTAACATTAACATTCAAAATGTTATCATTAATATCCCTACAATTAAATAATGTGGTTAATAACCCAAATTATAACCAGACTCCAGAGTGACTCATTGTTTGTGCAGTCGGCGGATATGATCAATCATTTTATTTCAGTTCACCATTGGTAAATGCCATTAAGTTCGAAATGCAAACATCAACATCAACAAAACGGGAAGCATCAATGTTAAAATGTGATAATTTGATCACATTGTTCAACAAGGAGTATAATGTAGTCTGGTTGAGCTTTTAAGAAAAATAAACGATTCTGAACCCCAAATGCTCATTAGTGTTTCTCCTTACCTTTCCTCACAGTTAATATGTTGCTGTATGAGGGGCTGTTGTGGGACACGGGCTCATATCCCCAGTGAACATTGCAGCATTGATCGGCGCTGCTGAATTTACACCCGTGGCAATGAACCGAGCGCAGACAGAGAGTTTCGTGTGTTTCAGGCAATGACTCCTGGCTGCCGGATCTAAGCAGCGCCGAACAGCCGTGCAATGCTGTAATGGAACTCTATTCCTAACTGCACAGGGGCTGTACCTACACCACATGGACTGCAGCGGTTCAAGAAGGCAGCTCACCACCACCTTCTCAAAGGCAACTAGGGATGGGTAATAAATGCTGGCCCAGGCAGCGAAGCCCAAATCCTGTGAATGAACAAAAAATGTTCACTTTGGATATGAGCCAGTGAACTTCAGGGAAACACCCACGCACTGTCTGCTTCTAAATGTCATCAAACTTTCCTGATGAACCGGCAAGCTCGGACAGAACCGTCTGCTTCACATCTTGCCTCTTTCACTGATTCCCGCCAAACTGCATTTCAGAATGAAGTCACATCCTTTTCGCATCTGGCGGGCTCTTTTTTCTGTTGCATGTGATTCGCTGGTTTCCGTGACGTTGACACCTATACACCAATCAGCAGCAATCACCTGTATGCCGATCTCTGATTGGTGAATCTCTCTATATATTTTGCGCACTCTCTGAGCTGGGACTGCAGTGTGCAAAGCGCTGTCATTGGAATTATTGTCCAAATTTTAATCCAAGCTGCACTCCCGAGCCGCTGGACGATGCTGCGATATTTGACCAGGTTTCTGGATGTAACTTGGTTGATTGAGATAGTCAGGCGGGCTCTGGGAGAAAGCGCCGCGGGCTGCCGAGGAATTGTCCCGGCCCCGCGCCATTCCCACATCCAGGGAGATTGCAAAGTGGGTTTCTCCTGTACAGATGTGAATGTGGACATAAAATCTGATGGAGACGTCACTGTTAACTTCCAGCAAAATATTTCCTTCTTACGTTGCCAATGCTCCGTTCAGTGACTGCACTTGGGGTTACATTACGCTTGGAGAGATCATATATTCCATTCATACAATACCATTGATATCAATATTTGAAAGATTTCACGAAGAACAAGTGCACAAGAAGAAGAATCTCCATTAGTTAAGACATGAAGAAAACCGCAAAATCATATTGGGATAATTCGGATCAAACAGTGAAGCGCTGACAGGGAACTCTATTCAGCGGCTGTACCTACACCACATGGACAGCAGCGGTTTAAGAAGGCAGCTCACCAACACCTTCTCATGGGCGACCAGGAATGGGCAATAAATGCTGGCCAAGCCAGCGAAGCCCACATCCGATGAACGAATAAAAACATGTTCATATGAGTCAGTGAGATTCAGGGAAACACCCTCACACTCTCTGCTTCTAAATGTCATCAAAATCTCCTGATGAACCGGCAAACTCGCACAGAACCGCCCGGTTCACATTCTGTCTCTTTCACTGATTTGCGCCAAACTTTATTTCAGAATGAAAGCATATCCTCTTGTATTCCGGCGGGCTGTTTATTCTGTTGTATTTTATGGGTCCGTTTCCTGGGTGTCAGTTCTCTGTATTTCTGGGTGGGGATTTCTAACCCTGCAACATGACTCAACTTCGCTACAGCAGCGGTTCCAGGTCCCAGCACTAACACAACCACAGCACAGGAGAAGTGGGAAACTCCTTTAATCCCATTTCATATGTTGCTGTGTGAGGAGCCAAATTATCGTTAATATCGTTAATAACCCAAATTATGCTTCACCACTGAGATTTATCGGTTTAGGCAAGGCAGCCGACACGAAAAGTAGTAGTGTCTGAGCAACAATTCTCTAAGTACTCGTGTGGTTATTATGGTTTTATGTCATGTGTAATATGCATTTAAGAATGATTTTATAATGGAAGTTCACATGGTCTAATGTAACCAATAGAGGAGTAGCGCATGCCTCCTTCTGTCCTCAGTAGAATGGAGAAGGCTTGAGTTGAAAGCACACGAGTGTAGCTGCTGAAAACCTTTGTAAATGAACAATATTGTGTTCTACCTTAAAAGTGTCTGCTGATCCACTCTCTCTATCAGACCAACTCAGTCATCCCACAAGAAATGTGCAACCGGGATCCATATGTCCCATCAAACTAGTGACTAGGATGTCACAAACTGGTTATGAGGGAAAAGCAAGGATAAAATGAAGATACAATAAACTGGCTTTGAGAATAAAACAAATTAACAAAAGAAATAAAGAGAAACAAAATTGGTCTGTACCTCGCACGGTAATTGTAAGTAGAATTTCTGTCCCATTTGTTGAAACAATCCCCTCAGAGAATGCTGCAATTTGGAGGAATTGATCCTTTCATTCCAGCCACAGATGATTGGTCTCATTATATTGAATGCCTCGCATTCTTTTTCCAAGTGAGCAACATTATGGGGGAAGAGAACAGGTGAGCAATCCTCCTATCTACATGTGGGAGTAAAGCCTCCGTCTTGATTAGAACTTTCATGGCACCCAGCGTCCCAGATTCAAAAAGTTTTGATGAATTGGTGGACCTCTGAAAGGTCACTACCAGCCAAAGCCCTCAGTAATTATGCAACGGTTCAAATTTAACTCGAGATATAGAGCCCCCAGGGAGACAGTTGCTTGTGGCAAATTTGAAACAGGAGATTAAGTTAGAATGGGCTGAAATTTTCGAACTGAGAGCAAGTGGGTTACCAGAGCTACTATGAAAATATGCCTCAGTCTTCAAGGACGAATTGGAAAGATCCAGGGGCTGCAAGCAAAAATTCATGTGGATCCAGAGGCAAACCTCAATTCATGAAGCAAGACCAGTGCCTTATGCACCGCGGGAAAAGGTCAACACCAAACTGGACAGATTAGAGATACTGGGCATTCTACACCCCTGTGTTGCATAAAACGTTTCTGCAGTAGAAATTGAAGGACAATGCACCAGGTACTCATCAGGAAATAATTTCCAGGGCAAGCATTCTTTTTTTATCCTGTCACGGGAGGTGGGCTTCGCTGTAGATATATACACACTGATGCCACTGCCCTTTGGTGGCACACAGACTGAATATTGGAGCTGGTGAGTGGCTTGCCAATCAAGCATGGTGCTTCGTCCAGGGTGAAATGTAACACACTGAGCTGGCTGCGATAACCCTGCTCCAGGCTGAAAATCACCATAAAGGACAAGAGGGCCATGACCTGCATTGCCATTTGTTCGTCTGCTAGGGAAATGCATACCTAAATTCCACATTCGTCAATCAGTGCTGACTTTATGCAGGGGCACCTGTGTTTGAACGAGGAACCTCGTAACTTACAGCCAAATACTCTACCACTGAGCTATACAACATCAGTGAAATAATGAACACCAAAAAGACCTCGAGAGAGAATTGGCTGAGTCGATATCAGGAAATAATTTACAGGGCAAACACTGATAAGTGAGGGGCTGGGGAGAATTGGACCACCCTACTCCAGAGAGAAAACCAACATCATGTTCTGGAGAGCCATGATCTGCGTGACATTATTTGATCGCTACTGATCGCTAGAGGAATAGGTGCGCAAATAGGGAATTTTAATTTCATAAACTGGTACCTAAATTTGAATCAAGGAGCTGCGAATCTGCAATGAAATGCTCCACTGCTGATCTACAAACTGGAAGAGATTCAATGCTACATTTCAGGAAGGGATTGGAAATAGACAGATGGGGAAAGCACATTGCCGAGCAACGGAGCCAGAGAAATTGGATTATGGTCACCAGCTAATTGATTCTATTGTTGTTGAATAGATGAATGCATATGATTAGACCTAGAGGCTAGTTTTGTAAGGGGTAAGTTGATATCAAGCAGAAACCTGTTAACTTGCAGTCAAATGCTCTCTCGTTGAGCTACACCCAGGGACGCAAGCCCTGGCTGCTAAAAAGATTCAGTAATAAGTTCAAGAGAGACATGGATACGCACTGAAAGGGGAATGTTTTGCAGGGCAAAGAGGATAAAAAAATCAAAGGTGTGATATGAATTGGTTCGCTCTGCAGAAGGGAGTAGAATGGATTGGATCACTTTCGTCTGCGTGATATTCCTTGCTGGTTGCCATGCACCTTGGGCAGAAAACAAAGCATGCAGCTTAACACTAAAGGCAACTTTACAAAGGGGCACCTGGATTTGAACCAGGGACCTCTTGATCTGCAGTCAAATGCTCTACCACTGAGCTATACCCCCTTACTGAAGCCAAGAGCCAAAGAGATGCTTTTGTAGAGAGAGACGCAAGCCCTGGCCGCTGAAAACATTCAGTAATAAGTTCAAGAGAGACATGGAAACGCAGTGAAAGGGGAATGTTTTGCAGGGCAAAGAGGATAAAAAAAATCGAAGTTATGAGGTGAATTGGTTAGCTCTGCACAGGAGCCAACATGGAGCAGAATGGATTGGATCACTTTAACCTGTGTGGTATTCCTTGCTGGTTGCTGTATTCCTTGGGCGGAAAACAAAATACATCACATGCTCTTACATTGATTTGATGAGGGGGCATCTGGATTTGAACCAGGGACCTCTTGATCTGCAGTCAAATGCTCTACCACTGAGCTATACCCCCTCTGGTATAACTGGTGAGCCTAAACGTTTCTGTAGTAGATTTTGAGGGACAATACGTTTAGTACTCATCAGGAAATCATTTACAGGGCAAGGACTAATTTGTATATTCTTTCACAGGAAGTGTGTGTTGCTGGCTAGAATAGTGTTTTCATTGCCCATCACTAATTACCGTTCAGGAGGCGGTGCTGAGCAGCCTTCTTCAATCGCTGCATGTCCACGTGGTGCAGGTGCATCCACAAGACTGTTTAAGAGGGAGTTCGTGGATTTTGACTCAACGACAAAGAACAGTGAAACCATTCCAACTCAGGATGGAGTGTGGCTTGGAGGGAAATTTGCAGCTGGTGGTGCTCCCATGCATCTGCTGCCCTTGCCCTTCTAAGTGGTAGAGGCCACATGTTTGGAAAGTGCTGTACGAGGAGCCTTGCTGAGTTGCTACAATGCATTTTGTATATGGTACACACTGCTGCCACTGTGCATCAGTGGTGCAGCAACTGCATGTAAGAGGTGCTGGGCAGGGTGTGAATTAAGCATGCTGCTTTGTCCTGGATGAAAAGTAAGGGATTTGGTTGGATTAGATAGCCCTGCTTGAGGGTGAAAACCACCATAATGGACCAGAGAGCCATGATCTGCATGGTATTCGTTGATCATCAGGCAGAGAAACACATACACAAATTGGACATTCTCCAATCAATAGTCATTTTATGGCAGGATACCTAGTTTTGAACCACTGAAGTTTTAATTTGCAGTCAAATGCTCTGCCACTGAGGTATACCCCCTCAGCAAAATGACAGAAGCCAAAACAGTTCTGTAGACTTCGATAGAGAATTGTCTAAATACTCATAGGGAAATGGTTCACAGGGCAAGGACTGAAAAGTGAGGGACAGATCGGGTAGCACATTTCAGAGCAAAGGAGGAAGAATCAAGAGACTGATGGAATCTGGTTACCTCTGCCCGGAAACTGAAGGAATTGGATCTTCATCACCTGTTATTGCTTCTCTGGTTGCTGGAGAGATGAATACTTATGCATTTCACCTGTATTTTGATTTTACAACAGGGCATGTGGAATTAAAGCAGTGACCGCTTGCTCTGTAATCAAATGCTCTCCCACTGAGCTACACCCACTGACACAAACTGTGGGCACTGAAAAGATTATGTAAAGAGTTCAAGAGAGACATGGATATATGTTGAAAAGGGAATGTTTTGCAGGGTAGGAAGATAAAAAAATCAAAGGTATGAGATGAATTGGTTAGTTCTGCACAGGAGCCAAAAGGGAGCAGAATGGATTGGGTCACTTTCACCTGTGTGGCATTCCTTGCTGGTTGCTATGCTCCTTGGGCAGAACAAAGCATGCAACTTACACTAAGGAGAACTCTATGAGGAAGCACTTGGATTTGAAATAAGAACAGCTTAATCTGCAATCAAGTGTTCGACCAACAAGCTATACCCCTTCACTCAACAGCAGTTCAAAAAATTCTAGGGTAGACTTTGAGAGACAATTCAATAGGTGATTATCAGGAAATCATTTACAGGGCAAGAACTAGTTTGTATTCTTTCATGTGAAGGGGGAATCGCAGGCTGGACCAGCATTTTGATTGCCCATCCCTAATTGCCCTTGAGAAGGTTGTGCTGAGCTTCCTTCTTGAATCTCTGCAGTGCATGTGGTGTAGGTACATCCACAGGACTGTTTCAGAGGGAGTTCATGGGTTTTTAGCCAGCAACAGTGAAGAAACAGTGAGATCGTCCCATGTCAGGATGAAGTGTGGCATGGAGGGAGACTTGTTGTGGTGCTCCCATGCATCTGCTGCTGTTGTGCTTCTAAGTGGTGGAAGTCATGGGTTTCGAAGGTGCTGTTGAAGGGGACTTGGTGAGTTGCTGCAGTGCATCTTGTGGATGGTACAGTTTGATGCCACTGTGTGTTGGTGGTACACGGATTCAATGTTGGAGGCAGTGAGTGGCGTGACAATCAAGAGTGCTTCTTTGTCCTGGATGAAAAGCAAGGGACTGTGGTGGATTAGATAGCCCTGGTCCAGACTCAAAACTCAACATAAGGGACAATAGAGGGATGGTCTGCATGCCATTCATTGACTGCTGCTTTGGTTGTTGTCATAAAAACATGAGAACTAGGAGCAGGAGTAGGCAATTCAGCCCCTCGAGCCTGCCCCGCCATTCAATACGATCATGGCTGATCTCATTTCAGCCTCAACTCAAATTTCCAGCCCTCTCCCCATAAACTTTCAACCTGTTACTAATTAAAAATCTGTCTATCTTCTCCTTAAATTTATTCAGCGTCCCGGCATCCACTGCACTTTGAGGTGGTGAATTCCATAGATTCACGACCGCTTGAGCAAAGTAATTCCTCCTCATTTCTGATTTAAATCTACCATCCCTTAGCCTAAAACTATGGCCTCTTGTTCTAGAATGCCCCACAAGGGGCAACATCCACTCCACCTCTACTTTGTCTATCCCCTTTAGCATCTTATATACCTCAATTAGATCTCCTCTCATCCTTCTAAACTCTAGCGAGTATAGGCCTAAACTGCTCAATCTCTCCTCATAAGACAAGCCCCGCATCTCTGGAATCAATCTAGTGAACCTCCTCTGAACCAGCTCCAGTGCAACCACATCCTTCCTCAAGTAAGGGGACCAAAATTGTGCACAGTACTCCAGGTGCGGTCTCACCAATGCCTTGTACAGGTGCAACAACACTTCCCTATTTTTATACTCTATTCCTTTAGCAATAAAATTCTAAAATTCCATTTGCCTTCCTTATTACCTGCTGTACCTGCATACGAGCTTTCAGCGATTCATGCACAAGGGCACCCAGACCCCTCTGCACTGAAGCATTCTGAAGTTTCTCTCCATTTGAATAATAAGTTGCCTTTTTATTCTTCTGACCAAAATGGATAACCTCACGCTTATCCACGTTAAACTCCATCTGCCAAATTTTGGCCCATTCACCTAACCTGTCCATATCCATTTGTAAATTTCTTATTTCTTCATTGCAATTTACTTTCCCACCTATTTTGGTGTCATCTGCAAATTTAGCTATAGTACCTTCTATCCAGGTCAATCCAAGTCATTAATATGGATTGTAAATAGTTGGGGCCCAAGGACTAACCACTGTGGCACCCCACTAGTTACAGCTTGCCATCCAGAAAAAGACCCATTTATCCCAACTCTCTGCTTTCTGTTAGTTAGCCAATCCTCTATCCAAGCTAGTATATTACCCCTTAACTCCGTGTGATCTTATCTTGTGTATTAATCTTTTGTGCAGCACCTTTTCAAAGGCCTTCTGGAAGTCTAGATATACTACATTTACAGGATCCCCATTATCCACTTTGCTTGTCACATCCTCAAAGAACTCTAGCAAATTAGTCAAACACGATTTACTCTACATAAAACCATGCTGACTCTGATGGATTGCATTTTAACTTTCTAAATGCCCCATTACTACTTCCCTAATAATGGATTCCAACAATTTCCCAACAACAGATGCTAAACTAACTGGTCTATAGTTTCCCACTTTCTGCCCCCACCCCACCCCTCTTTTTGAATAAGGGCATTATAATAGTATTTTTCCAATCCACTGGAACCTTTCCAGAATCCAGGGAATTTTGGAATATTATAGCCAATGCATCCACTATCTCCGCTGCCACTTCCTTTAAGACCCTGGGATGTAGGCCATCAGGTCCTGGGGACTTGTCACCCATTAATCCCAATAGTTTGCTCAGTACTTTTTTTCTAGCGATGGTGATTGTTCTAAGTCCCTCCTTCTCTATATCCTCTGCAATACCTGTTACTATTGGGGTGGTACTAGTGTCCTCCACTGTGAAAACTGAGGCAAAACATTGATTGAGCATCTCTGCCATTTCTGCGTTGCCCACTATTAGCTCCTCAGTCTCATCCTCCAAGGGACCAACATTCACTTTTGCTACTCTCTTTCATTTCTCTACTTGTAGAAGCTTTTGCTATCAGTTTTTAGGTTTTGCATTAGTTTTGCTCTTTTTATTTTTTTTTAGTTTCCCAATCTTCCAGCCTGCCACTGACCTTTGCAACTTGGTATGTCTTAGTTTTTGCCTTTTTGTTATCTTTAACTTCCTTACTTAACAATGGATGCTTTTTCCCCCTCTTACCATCTTTCTTCCTCTTTGGAATATATTTTACTTGGGAGGAATTGAATATCTCCTTAAATACCTGCCACTGTTCATCAACTGTCCTACCTTGTAGTCTTCCTGCCCAGTCCACTAGGGCCAAACCTGCCCTCATGCCTATGTAGTTACCTTTGATTAACTCCAGAACACTAGTGTGGGACTTACGTTTCTCGCTCTCAAACTGAACTTGAAATTCTAGCATGCTATGATCACCCTTCCCTAGAGGATCCTTTACTATGAGATCATTAACTAATCCCATCTCATTACACAAAACCAAATCTAGAATAACCTGCTCCCTGGTTGGTTCCACAACATATTGCTCCAAGAATCAATCTCTAATACACTCTATGAACTCTCCCTCAAGGCTATCCTTGCCAATTTGATTAGTCCAGTCTATATGCATATTAAAATCACCCATGATTATTGTCGTGCCTTTCTTATAATGCTCCCAATATTTCCTGGTTTATACTGTGCCCTACTGCTAAACTGCTGTTTGGAGACCTATAGATTACTGCCACCAGGGACTTCTTTCCCTAGCTATTTCTTATTTCTACCCAGACTGACTCTACGTCATGCTTTCCAGTGCCTGTATCATTCCTCACTATAGCACTGACCTCTTCCATTACTAACAAAGCTACACCACCTCCTTTCCCTTCCTGCCTTTCTTTCCAAAACACTGAGTACCCTTGGATATTCAACTCCCAAACCTGTTCTCCCTGTAACCACGTCTCAGTAATTGCCACCAAATCATACCTCTTTATCTCTATTTGCGTTGTTAACTCATTAGTTAATGCTATGCGCATTCAGGTACAAAGCCTTTAAGTTTGCCCTATTGTCAATTTTCCCTACTCTTATGTGACTCTTTGGTGCAATATGGCGTTCACACACTCTGTCCCTTCCTTTCACTTTTTGATAGCAATCAGCCTCGTCACTAACCTGCACTCTTACCCTCTCCTTAAACTTTGATTTTTTATATTTCCATGCAACTGAACCCTCCCCCCGCCACTATTTAGTTTAAAGCCCTATCTACGACCCTAGCTATGCGATTCTCCAGAGTTCTGGTAGAATTTAGTTACCTGCACCACAGAGCCAGAGGAATTGGAATATGGTCCCCTGCTAATTGATTCTATGGTTGTTGGATAGATGAATGGATATGATTTGACCTAGAGGCTGGTTTTGTAAGGGGTACGTTGATATCAAACAGAAACCTGTTGACTTGCAGTCAAATGCTCTCTCGTTGAGCTACACCCAGGGACGCAAGCCCTGGCTACTGAAAAGATTCAGTAACGAATTCAAGAGAGACATGGATACGCACTGAAAGGGGAATGTTTTGCAGGGCAAAGAGGATAAAAAAACTCAAAGTTGTGAGATGAATTGGTCAGCTCTGCATAGGAGCCAAAATGGAGCAAGAATGGATTGGATTGTTTTCAGCTGCATGGCATTCCTTGCTGGTTGCTATGAACCTTGGGCAGAAAACAAAACATGCTACTTGTTCTTACGTTGGCTTTATAAGGGGGAACCTAGATTTGTTCCAGCGGGATCTTGCAATCTGTAGTCAAGTGCTCTACCACTGAGCTACACCCCCTAAAGCAAAGTGGAAACAACAAAACGTTTCATGGCAAAAATTAAGAGACAACATGCTTGGTACTTATCAGGAAATCATTTACAGGGCAAGCAATTTTTTATCTTCTTTCTCAGGAAGTGGGAGTCACTGGATAAAATAGCATTTTTATTGCCCATCCCTAATTACCCATGAGAAGGTGGTGCTGAACCACCTTCTGGAATCACCACATATCCACATGATGTAGGTACATCCACAGGACTATTTCAGGACCATTGGATTATGGTCACCTGCTATTTGATTCTAGGGTTGTCGGATAGATGAATGCATATGATTTGACCTAGAAGCTGATTTTATAAGGGGGTATCTGCATATCAAGCAGAAATCCTGTTGAACTGCAGTCACTGAGCTACACCCAGTGACAAGCTCCGGCCGCTGAAAAGATCCAGGAATGAGTTCATGAGACATGGATACACACTGAAAGGGGAATGTTTTGCAGGGCAAAGAGGATAAAAAAATCAAAGTTATGAGGTGAATTAGTTAGCTCTGCATAGGAGCCAAAATGGAGCAGAATGGATTGGATCACTTTAACCTGTGTGGTATTCCTTGCTGGTTGCTGTATTCCTTGGGCAGATAACAAAATAGATCATGTGCTCCTACATTGACTTGATGAGGGGGCACCTGGATTTGAACCAGGGACCTCTTGATCTGCAGTCAAATGCTCTATCACTGAGCTATACCCCCTTACGTGTAACTGTAAAGCCTAAACATTTCTGTAGCAGATTGTGAGGGACAATATGCTCAGTATTCATCAGGAAATTGTTTACAGGGCAATTTGTATATTCCAATTTGTATATTCTTTCACAGGAAGTGGGTCTTGCTGGCTAGAATAGTGTTTTCATTGCCCATCACTAATTACCATTCAGGAGGCGGTGCTGAGCAGCCTTCTTCAATCGCTGCATGTCCATGTGGTGCAGGTGCATCCACAAGACTGTTTAAGGGGGATTTCATGGATTTTGGCCCAACAACAGCCAAAGAACGGTGATACCATTCCAAGTCAGGATGGAGTGTGGCTTGGAGGGAAACTTGCAGCTGGCGGTGTTCCCATGCATCTGCTGCCCTTGCCCTTCTAAGTGGTAGAGGCCACATGTTTGGAATGTGCTGTACGAGGAGCTTTGGTGAGTGGCTGCAATGCATTTTGTAGATGGTACACACTGCTGCCACTGTGTGTCGGTGGTGCACTGACTGGAGGTGCTGGGTGGGGGGCGAATTAAGTGTGCTGCTTTGTCCTGGATGAGATGCGTGACATTATTTGATCGCTACTGATCACCAGACGAATAGATGCGCAAATAGTGAATTTTAATTTTATGAGGTGGCACCTAGATTTGAATCAAGAGGCTGCAAATCTGCAGTGAAATGCTCCACTTCTGAGCTACAAACAGGAAAAGATTCAATACTACATTTCAGGAGGGGATTGGATACAGACAGGTGGGGAAGCTCAATACTGAGCAATGGATGGCCAACGTTCCTCATGTAGATTTTGAGAGAAAAATTTGGAGCATTTCACTGCAGATTTGCAGCTCCTTGATTCAAATCTAGGTGTCACCTTATAAAATTAAAATTCACTATTCTCCAGAACATGATGTTGATTTTCACTCTGGAGTAGGGCGGTCCAATTCATCCTAGTCCCTCACTTTATATTGTTTGCCCTGTAGATTATTTCCTGCTGACGACTCAGGCAATTCTCTCCCGGGGTCTGTAACAGCATCTCTTTGGCTTTGAGAGAAAAAGTTTAAGTGCTTATCAGGAAATCATTTGCAATGCAAGGAGTAGTTTGTATATTCTTCCACTGGAAGTGGGCGTGGCTGACTAGAGCAGCATTTTTATTGCCCATCCCTAATTGCCCTTGAGAAGGTGGTGCTGAGCTGCTTCCTTGAATCTCTGCAGTGCATGTGGTGTAGATACATCCACAGAACTCGGTCAGAGGGAGTTTATGGATATTTAGCCAGCAACAGCGAAGGAACGGTGAGATTGTTCCATGTCAGGATGGAGTGTGGCATGGATGGAGACTTTGCAGAATGTGGTGTTCCCATGCAACTGCTGCCGTTGTCCTTCTAAGTGATAGAAGTCATGGATTTCGAAGGTGCTGTTGAAGGGGCCTTGGTGAGTTGCTGCAGTTCATCTTGTAGATGGTACACACGATATGACTGTGCGTCTGCGGTGCATTGACTCAATGTTGGAGGTGGTGAGTGGTGTGCCAATCACGCATGCTCCTTTTCCCTGGATGAAAAATAAAGGACTGTGGTGGATTAGATAACCCTGCTCCTGACTCAAAATCACCATAACAGACAGCAGTGGGATGACCTGCATGTCATTTGGTGGTTGCTGCTTTGGCTGTCAGGTAGAGAAATACATATACAAATTGCACATTTGTCAATCCGAGTTGGTTTTGTGAGGGGGCTTTTGTGGTTTGAACCAAGGATCCCCTGACTTTCAGTCAATTGCTCTACCATTGAACTATACCCCCTGACTGAAGCAACAGAAGCCAAAGAGATGCTGTTATAGTCCTCAAGAGAGAATTGCCTGAGTCGTCATCAGGAAATAATTTACAGGGCAAATAATGAAAAGTGAGGGACTGGAATGAATTGGACCACCCTACTCCAGAGTGAAAATCAACATCATATACTGGAGAGCCACGATCTGCATAACATTATTTGATCACTACTGTTCGCTAGAGGAATAGGTGCACAAATAATAAATTTTAATTTTTTAAGTCGGCACCTAGATTTGAATCAAGGAGCTGTGAATCTGCAGTGAAATGCTCCACTACTGAGCTGCAAACAGGAGAAGTTTCAACCTGCATTTCAGGAGGGGATTGGATACAGACAGATAAAGGCAAAATACTTCGGATGCTGGAAATCTGAAACTAAAACAAAAAATGCTGTAAAAGCTCAACAGGTCTGACAGCATCTGTGGAGAAAAAGACCAAAGTTACTGTTTCAAGTCCATGTGACTCTTCTTCAGAGCCAAAGGGAAGTGGAAACATGGTGAAATATATACTGTTTAAGCAGGGTAGAACAGATGAAACTGGATCGAAGGCTAGCGATAGGTGGAGGCAAAGGAGAGGATGCTAAAGATGTCATAAACAAAAGGTCAAAGGGTTGTTAATAGTGGCGGTACTGGTTAAAGGAAGTGCTAATGGTGACATTAAGAGTGGAAAGCAGAATCTGATAATGGCCAGACCAGAGTAAGCACTCTGGAAAGTGACAGATGGCCCTAGCAGGGGTGGAGTGAGAGGAGGGAACAGTAGGGGGGAAAAAGGTTGAAAATAGGCTCAAAGTTGAGGAGAAAACAATGAATAAGACTGAAAATAAATTTAAAAAATATTAATTAAAAAACGTGGGAAAAAATAAATAAATAATAAAAAATAAAAATGGATATAGAGAAAACGGGATCAAGAAGGGGTGGGTATAGAGAGAGAATTCTTGGCCTGAAGTTGTTGAACTCAATGTTAAGTCTGGAAGACTGTGAAGTGCCTAATCGGAAGATGAGGTGCTGTTCCTCCAGTTTGTGTTGGGCTTCACTGGAACATTGCAGCAGGCCAAGGACAGACATGTGGTCATGAGAGCAGGGTGGAGTGTTGAAATGGCAAGCGACAGGGAGGTCTGGGTCATGCTTGCGGACAGACCGACGGTGTTCCACAAAGCGGTCACCAGTCTGCGTTTGGTCTCTCCAATGTAGAGGAGACCGCATTGGAAACAGCAAATACAGTAGACTAAATTGAGGGAAGTTCAAGTTAAACACTTCTTCACTTGAAAGGAATATTTGGGCCTTTGGACAGTGATGAGGGGGGAAGTAAAGGGGCAGGTTTTGCACCTTCTGCAATTGCATGGCAAGGTGCCATGGGAGGGGGTTGAGGTGTCAGGTGCAATGGAGGAGTGGACCAGCGTGTCCTGGAGGGAACGATCCCTATGGAATGCCAACAGGGGGGGTGAGGGGAAGATGTGTTTGGTGGTGGCATCATGCTGGAGTTGGCAGAAATGGTGGAGGGGAGGATGATCTTTTGAATGCGGAGGCTGGTGGGGTGAAAAGTGAGGACAAGGGCGACCCTATCATGGTTCTGGAAGGGAGAGGAAGGCATGAGGGCAGAGGCACAGGAGATGGGTTGGACACGGTTGAGGGCCCTGTCAACCACCATGGGTGGGAAACCTCGGTTAAGGAAGAAGGAAAACATGTCAGAAATGCCGCTTTGGAAAATGGTATCTTTGGAACAGATGCCACGGAGATGAAGGAACTGAGAGAATGGGATGGAGTCCTTACAGGAAGCGGGGTGTGAGGAGCTGTAGTCCAAGTGGCTGTGGGAGTTGGTGGGCTTGTAATGAATATTACAATTGAGACAGAGTGGTCAAGGAAGAGAAGGGAAGTGTCGGAGATGGACCATGTGAAAATGATGGAGGGGTAGAAAATGGAAGCAAAAATTATAAATTTTTCCAGGTCAAGACGAGAGCTTGAAGCTGCACCAAAACGGTCATTGATGTACTGAAGAAAGAGTTGTGGGTGGGGTCCTGAGAAGGGCTGGGACAAGATATGTTCCACATACACCATAAAGGGACAGGCATAACTGGGGCCCGTGCAGGTACCATAGCCACGCCTTTTATTTGGAGGAAATGAGACAAATTTAAGGAGAAATTGTTCAGTTCAGCCAGGCAGAGTAGAGTGGTGGTGGATGGGGATTGTTCGGGCCTCTGTTCAAGGAGGAAGCGGAGAGCCTTCAAACTAGCCTGGTGGGAGATGGAGGTGTAGAGGGATTGGACGTCCATGGTGAAGAGGAGGCGCTTTGGGCCAGGGAACTAGAAATTGCTGATATGATGCAGGGCATCAGAGGAATCGCGGCTGTAGGTGGGAAGAGACTGAACAAGGGGAGAGAGAGCAGGGTCAAGTTAGGAAGAAATGAGTTCTGTGGGGCAGGAACAGGCTGACATAATTGATCAATTGGTACAGCCCTGTTTATGGATTTTGGGGAGGAGGTAGAAGCGGCCTGTCCAAGGCTGGGCAACTATGCGGTTGAAAGCTGTGGAGGTAAGATATCCAGAGGAGATGAGGTCAGTGACAGTCCTAGAAACAATGGCTTGATATTCGGTGGTGGGTTCATGGTCTGGGGGAGGTAGGAGAGTTGAGAGTTGGTGCTCAGCCTCTGCAAGGTAGAGGTCAGTACACCAGACAACAACAGCACAACCCTTGTCGGCAGGTTTGATAACAAAGTCAGGGTTGGACCCGAGAGAATGCCCACTTGGATATAGACAGATGAGGAAGCACATTACCAAGCAACGGAGACAGAATCAGGGCTCTGATAGAATTTGGTTACCTCCACCACAGAGCCAGAGCGATTGGATTATCGTCACCTGCTAATTGGTTCTATTGTTTTTGGACCAATGAATGCATATGATTTGACCTAGAAGCTGATTTTATAAGGGGGTATCTGCATATCAAGCAGAAATCCTGTTGAATTGCAGTCACTGAGCTACACCCAGTGACAAGCTCCGGCCGCTGAAAAGATCCAGGAATGAGTTCAGGAGAAATGGATACACACTGATAGAGGAATGTTTTGCAGGGCAAAGAGGATAAAATATCAAAGGTGAATTGGTTAACTTTGCATAGGAGCCAAAAAGGTGCAGGATGAATTGGATTGCTTTCACCTATGGCACACCTTGGTGTTGCTATACACCTTAGGCAGAAAGGAGAGCACACAACTTGCACTAAGGGCAATTCTAGGAGGGAGCAACCTGGATTTGAACCAGGGACCTCTTAGATCTGCAGTCAAATGCTCTACCACTGAGCTATACCCCCTCAGCCTTCAGTGGTGAAGCACTTCTCGTGTAGACATTGAGAGACAATTCAATAGGTGCTTATCAGGAAATCATTTACAGGGCAAGGCCTAGTTTGTATATTCTTTCACGGGACGAGGCCACCGCTGGCTAGACCAGCATTTTGATTGCCCATCCCTAATTGTCCATGAGAAGGTGGTGCTGAGCTGCCTTCTTGAATCTCTGCAGTGCATGTGGTGTAGGTACATCCACAGGACTGTTTCAGAGGGAGTTCATGGGTTTTTAGCCAGCAACAGTGAAGGAACGGTGAGATCATCCCATGTCAGGATGAAGTGTGGCATGGAGGCAGACTTGTTGTGGTGCTCCCATGCATCTGCTGCTGTTGTGCTTCTAAGTGGTGGAAGTCATGGGTTTCGAAGGTGCTGTTGAAGTTGCTGCAGTGCATCTTGTGGATGGTACAGTTTGATGCCACTGTGTGTTGGTGGTACATGGGTTCAATGTTGGAGGCAATGAGTGGCGTGCCAATCAAGCGTGCTTCTTTGTCCTGGATGAAAAGCAAGGGACTGTGGTGGATTAGATAGCTCTGGTCCAGACTCAAAAATCAACATAAGGGACAATAGAGGGATGGTCTGCATGACATTCATTGACTGCTGCTTTGGTTGTTGTCATAAAAACATGAGAACTAGGAGCAGGAGTAGGCAATTCAGCCCCTCGAGCCTGCCCTGCCATTCAATATGATCATGGCTGATCTCATTTCAGCCTCAACTCAAATTTCCCACCCTCTCCCCCTAACTTTTCAACCTGTTACTAATTAAAAATCTGTCTATCTCCTCCTTAAATTTATTCAGCGTCCCGGCATCCACTGCACTCTGAGGTGGTGAATTCTACAGATTCACGACCCTTTGAGAAAAGTAATTCCTCCTCATTTCTGATTTAAATCTACCACCCCTTAGCCTAAAACTATGGCCTCTCATCTAGAATGCCCCACAAGGGGAAATATCCGCTTCACGTCTACTTTGTCTATCCCCTTTAGCATCTTATATACCTCAATTAGATCTCCTCTCATCCTTCTAAACTCTAGCGAGTATAGCCTAACTTGCTCAATCTCTCCTCATAAGACAAGCCCCGCATCTCTGGAATCAATCTAGTGAACCTCCTCTGAACCGCCTCCAGTGCAACTACATCCTTCCTCAAGTAAGGGGACCAAAACTGTGCACAGTACTCCAGGTGCGGTCTCACCAATGCCTTGTACAGTTGCAACAACACTTCCCTATTTTTACAATCTATTCCTTTAGCAATAAAATTCCAAAATTCCATTTGCCTTCCTTATTACCTGCTGTACCTGCATACTAGCTTTCAGCGATTCATGCACAAGGGCACCCAGACCCCTCTGCACTGAAGCATTCTGAAGTTTCTCTCCATTTGAGTAATAAGTTGCCTTTTTATTCTCCTGACCAAAATGGATAACCTCACGCTTATCCACGTTAAACTCCATCTGCCAAATTTTGGCCCATTCACCTAACCTGTCCATATCCATTTGTAAATTTCTTATTTCTTCATTGCAATTTACTTTCCCACCTATTTTGGTGTCATCTGCAAATTTAGCTATAGTACCTTCTATCCAGGTCAATCCAAGTCATTAATATAGATTGTAAATAGTTGGGGCCCAAGGACCAACCACTGTGGCACCCCACTAGTTACAGCTTGCCATCCAGAAAAAGACCCATTTATCCCAACTCTCTGCTTTCTGTTAGTTAGCCAATCCTCTATCCAAGCTAGTATATTACCCCTAATTCCGTGTGATCTTAACTTGTGTATTAATCTTTTGTGCGGCACCTTATCAAAGGCCTTCTGGAAGTCTAGATATACTACATATACAGGATCCCCATTATCCACTTTGCTTGTCACATCTTCAAAGAACTCTAGCAAATTAGTCAAACGCGATTTACTCTACATAAAGCCATGCTGACTCTGATGGATTGCATTTTAACTTTCTAAATGCCCCATTACTACTTCCCTAATAATGGATTCCAACAATTTCCCAACGACAGATGTTAAACTAACTGATTTATAGCTTCCTACTTTCTGTCGTCCCCCCCCACCCTCCCCCCTCTTTCTGAATAAGGGTGTTATATTAGCATTTTTCCAATCCACTGGAACCTTTCCAGAATCCAGGGAATTTTGGAATATTATAGCCAACGCATCCACTATCTCCACTGCCACTTCCTTTAAGACCCTGGGATGTAGGCCATCAGGTCCTGGGGACTTGTCACCCATTAATCCCAATAGTTTGCTCAGTACTTTTTTTCTAGTGATGGTGATTGTTCTAAGTTCCTCCTTCTCTATACCCTCTGCAAAACCTGTTACTATTGGGGTGGTACTAGTGTCCTCCGCCGTGAAAACTGAGGCAAAACATTGATTAAGCATCTCTGCCATTTCTGCGTTGCCCACTATTAGCTCCCCAGCCTAGTCCTCCAAGGGACCAACATTCACTTTAGCTGCTCTCTTTCCTTTTATATACTCGTAGAAGCTTTTGCTATCAGTTTTTAGATTTTGCATTAGTTTTCTTTCATAATTTACTTTTGCTCTTTTTATTATTTTTTTAGTAACCCTTTGTTGATCTTTAAATTTCCCAATCTTCCAGCCTGCCACTGACCTTTGCAATTTGGTGTGCCTTAGTTTTTGCCTTTAAGTTATCTTTAACTTCCTTGCTTAGCCATGGATGCTTTATCTCCCTCTTACCATCTTTCTTCCTCTTTGCAATATATTTTACTTGGGAGGAATTGAATATCTCCTTAAATACCTGCCACTGTTCATCAACTGTCCTACCTTGTAGTCTTCCTGACAATTCCACGAGGGCCAAACCTGCCCTCATGCCTATGTAGTTACCTTTGTTAAACTCCAGAACACTAGTGTGGGACTCACGTTTCTCGCTCTCAAACTGAACTTGAAATTCTAGCATGCTATGATCACTCTTCCCTAGAGGATCCTTTACTATGAGATCATTAATTAATCCCATCTCATTACACAAAACCAAATCTAGAATAGCCTGCTCCCTGGTTGGTTCCACAACATATTGCTCCAAGAAACAATCTCTAATACACTCTATGAACTCTCCCTCAAGGCTACCCTTGCCAATTTGATTAGTCCAGTCCATGCATATTAAAATCACCCATGATTATTGTCATGCCTTTCTTACATGCTCCTAATATTTCCTGGTTTATACTGTGCCCTACTGCTAAACTACTGTTTGGAGACCTATAGATTACTGCCACCAGGGATTTCTTTCCCTAGCTATTTCTTATTTCTACCCAGACTGACTCTACGTCATGCTCTCCAATGCCTGTATCATTCCTCACTATAGCACTGATCTCTTCCTTTACTAACAAAGCTACACCACCTCCTTTCCCTTCCTGCCTTTCCTTCCAAAACACTGAGTACCCTTGGATATTCAACTCCCAAACCTGTTCTCCTTGTAACCACGTCTCAGTAATTGCCACCAAATCATACCTCTTTATCTCTGTTTGCGTTGTTAACTCATTAGTTAATGCTATGCGCATTCAGGTACAAAGCCTTTAAGTTTGCCCTATTGTCAATTTTCCCTACTCTTATGTGACTCTTTGGTGCAATATGGCGTTCACACACTCTGTCCCTTCCTTTCACTTTTTGATAGCAATCAGCCTCGTCACTAACCTGCACTCTTACCCTCTCCTTAAACTTTGATTTTTTATATTTCCATGTAACTGAACCCTCCCCCCGCCACTATTTAGTTTAAAGCCCTATCTACGACCCTAGCTATGCGATTCTCCAGAGTTCTGGTAGAATTTAGTTACCTGCACCACAGAGCCAGAGGAATTGGAATATGGTCCCCTGCTAATTGATTCTATGGTTGTTGGATAGATGAATGGATATGATTTGACCTAGAGGCTGGTTTTGTAAGGGGTACGTTGATATCAAACAGAAACCTGTTGACTTGCAGTCAAATGCTCTCTCGTTGAGCTACACCCAGGGACGCAAGCCCTGGCTACTGAAAAGATTCAGTAACGAATTCAAGAGAGACATGGATACGCACTGAAAGGGGAATGTTTTGCAGGGCAAAGAGGATAAAAAAACTCAAAGTTGTGAGATGAATTGGTCAGCTCTGCATAGGAGCCAAAATGGAGCAAGAATGGATTGGATTGTTTTCAGCTGCATGGCATTCCTTGCTGGTTGCTATGAACCTTGGGCAGAAAACAAAACATGCTACTTGTTCTTACGTTGGCTTTATAAGGGGGAACCTAGATTTGTTCCAGCGGGATCTTGCAATCTGTAGTCAAGTGCTCTACCACTGAGCTACACCCCCTAAAGCAAAGTGGAAACAACAAAACGTTTCATGGCAAAAATTAAGAGACAACATGCTTGGTACTTATCAGGAAATCATTTACAGGGCAAGCAATTTTTTATCTTCTTTCACAGGAAGTGGGAGTCACTGGTTAAAATAGCATTTTTATTGCCCATCCCTAATTACCCATGAGAAGGTGGTGCTGAACCACCTTCTGGAATCACCACATATCCACATGATGTAGGTACATCCACAGGACTATTTCAGGACCATTGGATTATGGTCACCTGCTATTTGATTCTAGGGTTGTCGGATAGATGAATGCATATGATTTGACCTAGAAGCTGATTTTATAAGGGGGTATCTGCATATCAAGCAGAAATCCTGTTGAACTGCAGTCACTGAGCTACACCCAGTGACAAGCTCCGGCCGCTGAAAAGATCCAGGAATGAGTTCATGAGACATGGATACACACTGAAAGGGGAATGTTTTGCAGGGCAAAGAGGATAAAAAAATCAAAGTTATGAGGTGAATTAGTTAGCTCTGCATAGGAGCCAAAATGGAGCAGAATGGATTGGATCACTTTAACCTGTGTGGTATTCCTTGCTGGTTGCTGTATTCCTTGGGCAGATAACAAAATAGATCATGTGCTCCTACATTGACTTGATGAGGGGGCACCTGGATTTGAACCAGGGACCTCTTGATCTGCAGTCAAATGCTCTATCACTGAGCTATACCCCCTTACGTGTAACTGTAAAGCCTAAACATTTCTGTAGCAGATTGTGAGGGACAATATGCTCAGTATTCATCAGGAAATTGTTTACAGGGCAATTTGTATATTCCAATTTGTATATTCTTTCACAGGAAGTGGGTCTTGCTGGCTAGAATAGTGTTTTCATTGCCCATCACTAATTACCATTCAGGAGGCGGTGCTGAGCAGCCTTCTTCAATCGCTGCATGTCCATGTGGTGCAGGTGCATCCACAAGACTGTTTAAGGGGGATTTCATGGATTTTGGCCCAACAACAGCCAAAGAACAGTGATACCATTCCAAGTCAGGATGGAGTGTGGCTTGGAGGGAAACTTGCAGCTGGCGGTGTTCCCATGCATCTGCTGCCCTTGCCCTTCTAAGTGGTAGAGGCCACATGTTTGGAATGTGCTGTACGAGGAGCTTTGGTGAGTGGCTGCAATGCATTTTGTAGATGGTACACACTGCTGCCACTGTGTGTCGGTGGTGCACTGACTGGAGGTGCTGGGTGGGGGGCGAATTAAGTGTGCTGCTTTGTCCTGGATGAGATGCGTGACATTATTTGATCGCTACTGATCACCAGACGAATAGATGCGCAAATAGTGAATTTTAATTTTATGAGGTGGCACCTAGATTTGAATCAAGAGGCTGCAAATCTGCAGTGAAATGCTCCACTTCTGAGCTACAAACAGGAAAAGATTCAATACTACATTTCAGGAGGGGATTGGATACAGACAGGTGGGGAAGCTCAATACTGAGCAATGGATGGCCAACGTTCCTCATGTAGATTTTGAGAGAAAAATTTGGAGCATTTCACTGCAGATTTGCAGCTCCTTGATTCAAATCTAGGTGTCACCTTATAAAATTAAAATTCACTATTCTCCAGAACATGATGTTGATTTTCACTCTGGAGTAGGGCGGTCCAATTCATCCTAGTCCCTCACTTTATATTGTTTGCCCTGTAGATTATTTCCTGCTGACGACTCAGGCAATTCTCTCCCGGGGTCTGTAACAGCATCTCTTTGGCTTTGAGAGAAAAAGTTTAAGTGCTTATCAGGAAATCATTTGCAATGCAAGGAGTAGTTTGTATATTCTTCCACTGGAAGTGGGCGTGGCTGACTAGAGCAGCATTTTTATTGCCCATCCCTAATTGCCCTTGAGAAGGTGGTGCTGAGCTGCTTCCTTGAATCTCTGCAGTGCATGTGGTGTAGATACATCCACAGAACTCGGTCAGAGGGAGTTTATGGATATTTAGCCAGCAACAGCGAAGGAACGGTGAGATTGTTCCATGTCAGGATGGAGTGTGGCATGGATGGAGACTTTGCAGAATGTGGTGTTCCCATGCAACTGCTGCCGTTGTCCTTCTAAGTGATAGAAGTCATGGATTTCGAAGGTGCTGTTGAAGGGGCCTTGGTGAGTTGCTGCAGTTCATCTTGTAGATGGTACACACGATATGACTGTGCGTCTGCGGTGCATTGACTCAATGTTGGAGGTGGTGAGTGGTGTGCCAATCACGCATGCTCCTTTTCCCTGGATGAAAAATAAAGGACTGTGGTGGATTAGATAACCCTGCTCCTGACTCAAAATCACCATAACAGACAGCAGTGGGATGACCTGCATGTCATTTGGTGGTTGCTGCTTTGGCTGTCAGGTAGAGAAATACATATACAAATTGCACATTTGTCAATCCGAGTTGGTTTTGTGAGGGGGCTTTTGTGGTTTGAACCAAGGATCCCCTGACTTTCAGTCAATTGCTCTACCATTGAACTATACCCCCTGACTGAAGCAACAGAAGCCAAAGAGATGCTGTTATAGTCCTCAAGAGAGAATTGCCTGAGTCGTCATCAGGAAATAATTTACAGGGCAAATAATGAAAAGTGAGGGACTGGAATGAATTGGACCACCCTACTCCAGAGTGAAAATCAACATCATATACTGGAGAGCCACGATCTGCATAACATTATTTGATCACTACTGTTCGCTAGAGGAATAGGTGCACAAATAATAAATTTTAATTTTTTAAGTCGGCACCTAGATTTGAATCAAGGAGCTGTGAATCTGCAGTGAAATGCTCCACTACTGAGCTGCAAACAGGAGAAGTTTCAACCTGCATTTCAGGAGGGGATTGGATACAGACAGATAAAGGCAAAATACTTCGGATGCTGGAAATCTGAAACTAAAACAAAAAATGCTGTAAAAGCTCAACAGGTCTGACAGCATCTGTGGAGAAAAAGACCAAAGTTACTGTTTCAAGTCCATGTGACTCTTCTTCAGAGCCAAAGGGAAGTGGAAACATGGTGAAATATATACTGTTTAAGCAGGGTAGAACAGATGAAACTGGATCGAAGGCTAGCGATAGGTGGAGGCAAAGGAGAGGATGCTAAAGATGTCATAAACAAAAGGTCAAAGGGTTGTTAATAGTGGCGGTACTGGTTAAAGGAAGTGCTAATGGTGACATTAAGAGTGGAAAGCAGAATCTGATAATGGCCAGACCAGAGTAAGCACTCTGGAAAGTGACAGATGGCCCTAGCAGGGGTGGAGTGAGAGGAGGGAACAGTAGGGGGGAAAAAGGTTGAAAATAGGCTCAAAGTTGAGGAGAAAACAATGAATAAGACTGAAAATAAATTTAAAAAATATTAATTAAAAAACGTGGGAAAAAATAAATAAATAATAAAAAATAAAAATGGATATAGAGAAAACGGGATCAAGAAGGGGTGGGTATAGAGAGAGAATTCTTGGCCTGAAGTTGTTGAACTCAATGTTAAGTCTGGAAGACTGTGAAGTGCCTAATCGGAAGATGAGGTGCTGTTCCTCCAGTTTGTGTTGGGCTTCACTGGAACATTGCAGCAGGCCAAGGACAGACATGTGGTCATGAGAGCAGGGTGGAGTGTTGAAATGGCAAGCGACAGGGAGGTCTGGGTCATGCTTGCGGACAGACCGACGGTGTTCCACAAAGCGGTCACCAGTCTGCGTTTGGTCTCTCCAATGTAGAGGAGACCGCATTGGAAACAGCAAATACAGTAGACTAAATTGAGGGAAGTTCAAGTTAAACACTTCTTCACTTGAAAGGAATATTTGGGCCTTTGGACAGTGATGAGGGGGGAAGTAAAGGGGCAGGTTTTGCACCTTCTGCAATTGCATGGCAAGGTGCCATGGGAGGGGGTTGAGGTGTCAGGTGCAATGGAGGAGTGGACCAGCGTGTCCTGGAGGGAACGATCCCTATGGAATGCCAACAGGGGGGGTGAGGGGAAGATGTGTTTGGTGGTGGCATCATGCTGGAGTTGGCAGAAATGGTGGAGGGGAGGATGATCTTTTGAATGCGGAGGCTGGTGGGGTGAAAAGTGAGGACAAGGGCGACCCTATCATGGTTCTGGAAGGGAGAGGAAGGCATGAGGGCAGAGGCACAGGAGATGGGTTGGACACGGTTGAGGGCCCTGTCAACCACCATGGGTGGGAAACCTCGGTTAAGGAAGAAGGAAAACATGTCAGAAATGCCGCTTTGGAAAATGGTATCTTTGGAACAGATGCCACGGAGATGAAGGAACTGAGAGAATGGGATGGAGTCCTTACAGGAAGCGGGGTGTGAGGAGCTGTAGTCCAAGTGGCTGTGGGAGTTGGTGGGCTTGTAATGAATATTACAATTGAGACAGAGTGGTCAAGGAAGAGAAGGGAAGTGTCGGAGATGGACCATGTGAAAATGATGGAGGGGTAGAAAATGGAAGCAAAAATTATAAATTTTTCCAGGTCAAGACGAGAGCTTGAAGCTGCACCAAAACGGTCATTGATGTACTGAAGAAAGAGTTGTGGGTGGGGTCCTGAGAAGGGCTGGGACAAGATATGTTCCACATACACCATAAAGGGACAGGCATAACTGGGGCCCGTGCAGGTACCATAGCCACGCCTTTTATTTGGAGGAAATGAGACAAATTTAAGGAGAAATTGTTCAGTTCAGCCAGGCAGAGTAGAGTGGTGGTGGATGGGGATTGTTCGGGCCTCTGTTCAAGGAGGAAGCGGAGAGCCTTCAAACTAGCCTGGTGGGGGATGGAGGTGTAGAGGGATTGGACGTCCATGGTGAAGAGGAGGCGCTTTGGGCCAGGGAACTAGAAATTGCTGATATGATGCAGGGCATCAGAGGAATCGCGGCTGTAGGTGGGAAGAGACTGAACAAGGGGAGAGAGAGCAGGGTCAAGTTAGGAAGAAATGAGTTCTGTGGGGCAGGAACAGGCTGACATAATTGATCAATTGGTACAGCCCTGTTTATGGATTTTGGGGAGGAGGTAGAAGCGGCCTGTCCAAGGCTGGGCAACTATGCGGTTGAAAGCTGTGGAGGTAAGATATCCAGAGGAGATGAGGTCAGTGACAGTCCTAGAAACAATGGCTTGATATTCGGTGGTGGGTTCATGGTCTGGGGGAGGTAGGAGAGTTGAGAGTTGGTGCTCAGCCTCTGCAAGGTAGAGGTCAGTACACCAGACAACAACAGCACAACCCTTGTCGGCAGGTTTGATAACAAAGTCAGGGTTGGACCCGAGAGAATGCCCACTTGGATATAGACAGATGGGGAAGCACATTACCAAGCAACGGAGACAGAATCAGGGCTCTGATAGAATTTGGTTACCTCCACCACAGAGCCAGAGCGATTGGATTATCGTCACCTGCTAATTGGTTCTATTGTTTTTGGACCAATGAATGCATATGATTTGACCTAGAAGCTGATTTTATAAGGGGGTATCTGCATATCAAGCAGAAATCCTGTTGAATTGCAGTCACTGAGCTACACCCAGTGACAAGCTCCGGCCGCTGAAAAGATCCAGGAATGAGTTCAGGAGAAATGGATACCCACTGATAGAGGAATGTTTTGCAGGGCAAAGAGGATAAAATATCAAAGGTGAATTGGTTAACTTTGCATAGGAGCCAAAAAGGTGCAGGATGAATTGGATTGCTTTCACCTATGGCACACCTTGGTGTTGCTATACACCTTAGGCAGAAAGGAGAGCACACAACTTGCACTAAGGGCAATTCTAGGAGGGAGCAACCTGGATTTGAACCAGGGACCTCTTAGATCTGCAGTCAAATGCTCTACCACTGAGCTATACCCCCTCAGCCTCCAGTGGTGAAGCACTTCTCGTGTAGACATTGAGAGACAATTCAATAGGTGCTTATCAGGAAATCATTTACAGGGCAAGGCCTAGTTTGTATATTCTTTCACGGGACGAGGCCACCGCTGGCTAGACCAGCATTTTGATTGCCCATCCCTAATTGTCCATGAGAAGGTGGTGCTGAGCTGCCTTCTTGAATCTCTGCAGTGCATGTGGTGTAGGTACACCCACAGGACTGTTTCAGAGGGAGTTCATGGGTTTTTAGCCAGCAACAGTGAAGGAACGGTGAGATCATCCCATGTCAGGATGAAGTGTGGCATGGAGGCAGACTTGTTGTGGTGCTCCCATGCATCTGCTGCTGTTGTGCTTCTAAGTGGTGGAAGTCATGGGTTTCGAAGGTGCTGTTGAAGTTGCTGCAGTGCATCTTGTGGATGGTACAGTTTGATGCCACTGTGTGTTGGCGGTACATGGGTTCAATGTTGGAGGCAGTGAGTGGCGTGCCAATCAAGCGTGCTTCTTTGTCCTGGATGAAAAGCAAGGGACTGTGGTGGATTAGATAGCTCTGGTCCAGACTCAAAAATCAACATTAGGGACAATAGAGGGATGGTCTGCATGCCATTCATTGACTGCTGCTTTGGTTGTTGTCATAAAAACATGAGAACTAGGAGCAGGAGTAGGCAATTCAGCCCCTCGAGCCTGCCCTGCCATTCAATATGATCATGGCTGATCTCATTTCAGCCTCAACTCAAATTTCCCACCCTCTCCCCCTAACTTTTCAACCTGTTACTAATTAAAAATCTGTCTATCTCCTCCTTAAATTTATTCAGCGTCCCGGCATCCACTGCACTCTGAGGTGGTGAATTCTACAGATTCACGACCCTTTGAGAAAAGTAATTCCTCCTCATTTCTGATTTAAATCTACCACCCCTTAGCCTAAAACTATGGCCTCTCATCTAGAATGCCCCACAAGGGGAAATATCCGCTTCACGTCTACTTTGTCTATCCCCTTTAGCATCTTATATACCTCAATTAGATCTCCTCTCATCCTTCTAAACTCTAGCGAGTATAGCCTAACTTGCTCAATCTCTCCTCATAAGACAAGCCCCGCATCTCTGGAATCAATCTAGTGAACCTCCTCTGAACCGCCTCCAGTGCAACTACATCCTTCCTCAAGTAAGGGGACCAAAACTGTGCACAGTACTCCAGGTGCGGTCTCACCAATGCCTTGTACAGTTGCAACAACACTTCCCTATTTTTACAATCTATTCCTTTAGCAATAAAATTCCAAAATTCCATTTGCCTTCCTTATTACCTGCTGTACCTGCATACTAGCTTTCAGCGATTCATGCACAAGGGCACCCAGACCCCTCTGCACTGAAGCATTCTGAAGTTTCTCTCCATTTGAGTAATAAGTTGCCTTTTTATTCTCCTGACCAAAATGGATAACCTCACGCTTATCCACGTTAAACTCCATCTGCCAAATTTTGGCCCATTCACCTAACCTGTCCATATCCATTTGTAAATTTCTTATTTCTTCATTGCAATTTACTTTCCCACCTATTTTGGTGTCATCTGCAAATTTAGCTATAGTACCTTCTATCCAGGTCAATCCAAGTCATTAATATAGATTGTAAATAGTTGGGGCCCAAGGACCAACCACTGTGGCACCCCACTAGTTACAGCTTGCCATCCAGAAAAAGACCCATTTATCCCAACTCTCTGCTTTCTGTTAGTTAGCCAATCCTCTATCCAAGCTAGTATATTACCCCTAATTCCGTGTGATCTTATCTTGTGTATTAATCTTTTGTGCGGCACCTTATCAAAGGCCTTCTGGAAGTCTAGATATACTACATATACAGGATCCCCATTATCCACTTTGCTTGTCACATCTTCAAAGAACTCTAGCAAATTAGTCAAACGCGATTTACTCTACATAAAACCATGCTGACTCTGATGGATTGCATTTTAACTTTCTAAATGCCCCATTACTACTTCCCTAATAATGGATTCCAACAATTTCCCAACGACAGATGTTAAACTAACTGATTTATAGCTTCCTACTTTCTGTCGTCCCCCCCCACCCTCCCCCCTCTTTCTGAATAAGGGTGTTATATTAGCATTTTTCCAATCCACTGGAACCTTTCCAGAATCCAGGGAATTTTGGAATATTATAGCCAACGCATCCACTATCTCCACTGCCACTTCCTTTAAGACCCTGGGATGTAGGCCATCAGGTCCTGGGGACTTGTCACCCATTAATCCCAATAGTTTGCTCAGTACTTTTTTTCTAGTGATGGTGATTGTTCTAAGTTCCTCCTTCTCTATACCCTCTGCAAAACCTGTTACTATTGGGGTGGTACTAGTGTCCTCCGCCGTGAAAACTGAGGCAAAACATTGATTAAGCATCTCTGCCATTTCTGCGTTGCCCACTATTAGCTCCCCAGCCTAGTCCTCCAAGGGACCAACATTCACTTTAGCTGCTCTCTTTCCTTTTATATACTCGTAGAAGCTTTTGCTATCAGTTTTTAGATTTTGCATTAGTTTTCTTTCATAATTTACTTTTGCTCTTTTTATTATTTTTTTAGTAACCCTTTGTTGATCTTTAAATTTCCCAATCTTCCAGCCTGCCACTGACCTTTGCAATTTGGTGTGCCTTAGTTTTTGCCTTTAAGTTATCTTTAACTTCCTTGCTTAGCCATGGATGCTTTATCTCCCTCTTACCATCTTTCTTCCTCTTTGCAATATATTTTACTTGGGAGGAATTGAATATCTCCTTAAATACCTGCCACTGTTCATCAACTGTCCTACCTTGTAGTCTTCCTGACAATTCCACGAGGGCCAAACCTGCCCTCATGCCTATGTAGTTACCTTTGTTAAACTCCAGAACACTAGTGTGGGACTCACGTTTCTCGCTCTCAAACTGAACTTGAAATTCTAGCATGCTATGATCACTCTTCCCTAGAGGATCCTTTACTATGAGATCATTAATTAATCCCATCTCATTACACAAAACCAAATCTAGAATAGCCTGCTCCCTGGTTGGTTCCACAACATATTGCTCCAAGAAACAATCTCCAATACACTCTATGAACTCTCCCTCAAGGCTACCCTTGCCAATTTGATTAGTCCAGTCCATGCATATTAAAATCACCCATGATTATTGTCATGCCTTTCTTACATGCTCCTAATATTTCCTGGTTTATACTGTGCCCTACTGCTAAACTACTGTTTGGAGACCTATAGATTACTGCCACCAGGGATTTCTTTCCCTAGCTATTTCTTATTTCTACCCAGACTGACTCTACGTCATGCTCTCCAATGCCTGTATCATTCCTCACTATAGCACTGATCTCTTCCTTTACTAACAAAGCTACACCACCTCCTTTCCCTTCCTGCCTTTCTTTCCAAAACACTGAGTACCCTTGGATATTCAACTCCCAAACCTGTTCTCCCTGTAACCACGTCTCAGTAATTGCCACCAAATCATACCTCTTTATCTCTGTTTGCGTTGTTAACTCATTAGTTAATGCTATGCGCATTCAGGTACAAAGCCTTTAAGTTTGCCCTATTGTCAATTTTCCCTACTCTTATGTGACTCTTTGGTGCAATATGGCGTTCACACACTCTGTCCCTTCCTTTCACTTTTTGATAGCAATCAGCCTCGTCACTAACCTGCACACTTACCCTCTCCTTAAACTTTGATTTTTTATATTTCCATGCAACTGAACCCTCCCCCCGCCACTATTTAGTTTAAAGCCCTATCTACGACCCTAGCTATGCGATTCTCCAGAGTTCTGGTAGAATTTAGTTACCTGCACCACAGAGCCAGAGGAATTGGAATATGGTCCCCTGCTAATTGATTCTATGGTTGTTGGATAGATGAATGGATATGATTTGACCTAGAGGCTGGTTTTGTAAGGGGTACGTTGATATCAAACAGAAACCTGTTGACTTGCAGTCAAATGCTCTCTCGTTGAGCTACACCCAGGGACGCAAGCCCTGGCTACTGAAAAGATTCAGTAACGAATTCAAGAGAGACATGGATACGCACTGAAAGGGGAATGTTTTGCAGGGCAAAGAGGATAAAAAAACTCAAAGTTGTGAGATGAATTGGTCAGCTCTGCATAGGAGCCAAAATGGAGCAAGAATGGATTGGATTGTTTTCAGCTGCATGGCATTCCTTGCTGGTTGCTATGAACCTTGGGCAGAAAACAAAACATGCTACTTGTTCTTACGTTGGCTTTATAAGGGGGAACCTAGATTTGTTCCAGCGGGATCTTGCAATCTGTAGTCAAGTGCTCTACCACTGAGCTACACCCCCTAAAGCAAAGTGGAAACAACAAAACGTTTCATGGCAAAAATTAAGAGACAACATGCTTGGTACTTATCAGGAAATCATTTACAGGGCAAGCAATTTTTTATCTTCTTTCACAGGAAGTGGGAGTCACTGGTTAAAATAGCATTTTTATCGCCCATCCCTAATTACCCATGAGAAGGTGGTGCTGAACCACCTTCTGGAATCACCACATATCCACATGATGTAGGTACATCCACAGGACTATTTCAGGACCATTGGATTATGGTCACCTGCTATTTGATTCTAGGGTTGTCGGATAGATGAATGCATATGATTTGACCTAGAAGCTGATTTTATAAGGGGGTATCTGCATATCAAGCAGAAATCCTGTTGAACTGCAGTCACTGAGCTACACCCAGTGACAAGCTCCGGCCGCTGAAAAGATCCAGGAATGAGTTCATGAGACATGGATACACACTGAAAGGGGAATGTTTTGCAGGGCAAAGAGGATAAAAAAATCAAAGTTGTGAGGTGAATTAGTTAGCTCTGCATAGGAGCCAAAATGGAGCAGAATGGATTGGATCACTTTAACCTGTGTGGTATTCCTTGCTGGTTGCTGTATTCCTTGAGCAGATAACAAAATATGTCATTTGCTGCTACATTGACTTGATGAGGGGGCACCTGGATTTGAACCAGGGACCTCTTGATCTGCAGTCAAATGCTCTACCACTGAGCTATACCCCCTTAGGTGTAACTTTAAAACTTAAACGTTTCTGTAGCAGATTGTGAGGGACAATATGCTCAGTACTCATCAGGAAATCACTTACAGGGCAATTTGTATATTCTAATTTGTATATTCTTTCACAGTAAGTGGGTCTTGCTGGCTAGAATAGTGTTTTCATTGCCCATCACTAATTATCATTCAGGAGGTGGTGCTGAGCTGCCTTCAATCGCTGCATGTCCATGTGGTGCAGGTGCATCCACAAGACTGTTTAAGAGGGAGTTCATGGATTTTGGCCCAACAACAGCCAAAGAACGGTGATACCATTCCAAGTCAGGATGGAGTGTGGCTTGGAGGGAAACTTGCAGCTGGCGGTGTTCCCATGCATCTGCTGCCCTTGCCCTTCTAAGTGGTAGAGGCCACATGTTTGGAATGTGCTGTACGAGGAGCCTTGGTGAGTTGCTGCAATGCATTTTGTAGATGGTACACACTGCTGCCGCTGTGTGGCGGTGGTGCACCGACTGGAGGTGCTGGGTGGGGGGCGAATTAAGTGTGCTGCTTTGTCCTGGATGAGATGCGTGACATTATTTGATCGCTACTGATCACCAGAGGAATAGGTGTGCAAATAGTGAATTTTAATTTTATGAGGTTCCACCTAGATTTGAATCAAGAGGCTGCAAATCTGCAGTGAAATGCTCCACTTCTGAGCTACAAACAGGAAAAGATTCAATACTACATTTCAGGAGGGGATTGGATACAGACAGGTGGGGAAGCTCAATACTGAGCAATGGATGGCCAACGTTCCTCATGTAGATTTTGAGAGAAAAATTTGGAGCATTTCACTGCAGATTTGCAGCTCCTTGATTCAAATCTAGGTGTCACCTTATAAAATTAAAATTCACTATTCTCCAGAACATGATGTTGATTTTCACTCTGGAGTAGGGCGGTCCAATTCATCCCAGTTCCTCAGTTTATATTGTTTGCCCTTTAAATTATTTCCTGCTGACGACTCAGGCAATTCTCTCCCGGGGTCTGTAACAGCATCTCTTTGGCTTTGAGAGAAAAAGTTTAAGTGCTTATCAGGAAATCATTTGCAATGCAAGGAGTAGTTTGTATATTCTTCCACTGGAAGTGGGCGTGGCTGACTAGAGCAGCATTTTTATTGCCCATCCCTAATTGCCCTTGAGAAGGTGGTGCTGAGCTGCTTCCTTGAATCTCTGCAGTGCATGTGGTGTAGATACATTCACAGAACTCGGTCAGAGGGAGTTTATGGATATTTAGCCAGCAACAGCAAAGGAACGGTGAGATTGTTCCGTGTTAGGTTGGAGTGTGGCGTGGATGGAGACTTGCAGGATGTGGTGTTCCCAAGCAACTGCTGCCATTGTGCTTCTAAGTGGTAGAAGTCATGGATTTCGAAGGTGCTGTTGAAGGGGTCTTGGTGAGTTGCTGCAGTGCATCTTGTAGATGGTACACACGATATGACTGTGCGTCTGCGGTGCATTGACTCAATGTTGGAGGTGGTGAGTGGTGTGCCAATCACGCATGCTCCTGTTTCCTGGATGAAAAATAAAGGACTATGCTGGATTACATAGCCCTGCTCCGGACTCAAAATCACCAAAATGAATGATCTGTACACCATTCAGTGATTGCTGCTTTGGTTGTCAAATAGAGAAATACATGGACAAATTGCACATTTGTCAATCTGGGATTTTGTAGTGGGGGTGGGGGAGGGAAAGGAGGGACTTGGGTTTGAAACACACAAGCCTCCTGTTTTAGTAGTTAAATGCTCTACCACTGAGCTATACCCCTTCATTGCACAGACAGAAGCCAAAGAGATGCTGTTACAGACCCCGAGAGAGAATTGGCTGAGTCGTCATCAGGAAATAATTTACAGGGCAAGCAATGAAAAGTGAGGGACTGGGATGAATTGGACCGCCCTACTCCAGAGTGAAAATCAACATCATGTTCTGGAGAGTCATTGGCTGTGTGACATTATTTGATCACTATTGATCACCAGAGGAATGGTTGTGATCGCTACTGATTGCTAGAGGAATGGTTGTGCAAATAGTGAATTTTAATTTTATGAGGTGGCACCTAGATTTGAATCATGGAGCTGCAAATTTGCAGTGAAATGCTCCACTGCTGGGCTACAAACAGGAAAATATTCAATACTGCATTTCAGGAGGGGATTGTATATAGACAGATGGGGAAGCACAATACTGAGCAACAGAGCCAGAATCAGGGTTCTGATAGAATTTGGTTACCTCCACCACAGAGCCAGAGGAATTGGATTCTGGTCACCTGCTAATTAGTTCTATTGTTGTTGGACCAATGAATGCATATGATTTGACCGAGGAGCTGATTTTATAAGGGGGTATCTGTATATCAAGCAGAAATCCTGTTGACTTCCAGTCATTGAGCTACACCCAGTGACACAACCTCCAACCGTTGAAAAGATTCAGTAACGAGTTCAAGGGAGACACGGATACGCACTGAAAGGGGAATGTTTTGCAGGGATGAAAAATCAAAGGTGTGAGATGAATTGGTTAGCTCTGTACAGGAGCCAAAGGGGGCCAGAACTGATTGGATCACCTTCACCTGTGTGGTATTCCTTGCTGCTTGCTATGCACTTTGGGCAGAAAACAAAGTATTCAGCTTACACTAAGGACAATTTTATGAAGAGGGATTTGGATTAGAACCAGAAGCCCCTTTGATCTGTAGTCAAATGCTCTACTATTGAGCCATTGCAAATGATATGTTTCTGGGGTTGGCTTTGAGAGACAATTTGCTAGGTGCTTATCAGGAAATCATTTACAGGGCAAGGCCTAGTTTGTATATTTTTTCATGGGAAGTGGGCATGGCTGGATAGACCAGCATTTTGATTGCCCAACCCTAATTGCCCTTGAGAAGGTGGTGCTGAGCTGTCTTCTTGAATCTCTGCAGTGCATGTGGTGTAGGTGCATCCACAGGACTGTTTCAGAGGGAGATCATGGATATTGACCCAGTGACAGGCAAGGAACAGTGATATCCTTCCAAGTCAGAATGGAGTGTGGCTTGGAGGGAAACTTGCAGCTGGTGGTGCTCCCATGCATCTGCTGCCCTTGTCCTTCTAAGTGGTAGAAGTCGCACATTTGGAAGGTGCTGTGCGAGGAACCTTGGTGAGTTGCTGCAGTGCATCTTGTAGATCGTACACACTGCTGCCACTGTGAGTCGGTGATGCACGGACTCAATGTTGGAGGTGCTGGGTGGGGTGTGAATTAAGTGTGCTGGTTTGCCCTGGATGAAAAGTAAGGGACTGGGTTGGATTAGATAGACCTGCTCGAGACTGAAAATCACCATAATGGACAAGAGAGCCATGATCTGCATGGGATTCGTTGATCATCAGGTGGAGAAACACATACACAAATTGCACATTCATCAATCAAAAAAGATTTGATGGTTTTGAATCATAAAACTCTTGACTTGCAGTCAAATGCTCTGCCACTGAGGTATATCCCCCTCAGCAAAATCACAGAAGCCATAAAGGTTCTGTAGACTTCAAGAGAGAATTGTCTAGTTACTGATCAGGAAATGATTCACAGGGCAAGGACTGAAAAGCGAGGGACAGATCAGGTAGCACATTACAGACCAAAGGAGGAAGAATCAAGACACTGATGGAATCTGGTTACCTCTGCCAGGGAGCTGAAGGAATTGGATCATCATCACATATTATTGCTTCTCTGGTTGCTGGAGAGATGAATACTTCTGCATTTCACCTGCATTTTGATTTAACAAGAGGGTATGTGGAATTAAAGCAGTGACCACTTGCTCTGTAATCAAATGCTTTCCCACTGAGCTACACACATTGACACAAACTGTGGGCACCGAAAAGATTATGTAATGAGTTCAAGAAAGACATGGATACACATTGAAAGGGGAATGTTTTGCAGGGAAGGAGGATAAAAAATCAAAGGTGTGAGATGAATTGGTTTGCTCTGCAGAAGGGAGCAGAATGGGTTGGATCACTTTTGCCTGTGTGGTATTCCTTGCTGGTTGCCATGCACCTTGGGCAGAAAACAAAGCATACAGCTTACACTAAAGGCAACTTTACAAGGGGGCACCTGGATTTGAACCAGAGACCTCTTGATCTGCAGTCAAATGCTCTACCACTGAGCTATACCCCCTTACTGAGGTCAAAAGCCAAAGAGATGCTTTTATAGAGAGAGAATTGGCTGCATCATCATCAGGACATAATTTACAGGGCAAACAATGAAAAGTGAGGGACTGGGGAGAATTGGACCGCCCTACTCCAGAGTGAAAATCAACACCATGATCTGGAGAGCCATGATCTGTTTGACACTGTTTGATCACTAGAGGAATAGGCAGAAAATAAAATATAACACTTGCTCGTAGATTGATTTTATAAGGGGGAACTGGGATTTGAACCAGCCTCTTATTTGACAAACAGCTCTAGCACTGTACTGTACCCCTCAAACACCGAGCCTGAAAAGTTCCTAGGGTAGGCGTTCAGAGACAATGGGATAGATGCTTCAAGGGAAATTGTTTACAGGGCAAGGACTATTTTTAAAAATTCTTTCTCCAGAAGTGGGCATTGCTGGCTAGACTAGAATTGTTATTGCCCATTCCTAATTACACACGGAAAGGTGAATGTTTTGGAGGCTCTACTACTGATGCGCTGGTTTTGGAATCATTTTGCTCTATCTCTTGCTGCTTATGGTCTTTGGCATGCAAGTAGTCCTGTGTTGTAGCTTCACCAGGTTGACACCTCATTTTTAGGTATGGCTGGTGTTGCTCCTGGCATGCCCTCCTGCACTCTTCATTGAACCAGGGTTGATCCCCTGGCTTGGTGGTAATGATAAAGTGGGGGATATGCCGGGCCATGAGGTTACAGATTGTGTTTGAGTACAATTCTGCTGCTGCTGATTGCCCACAGCACCTCATGGATGCCAAGCCTTGAGTTGCTAGATCTGTTCAAACTTTATCCCATTTAGCAAGGTGGTAGTGACACACAACACAGTGGAGGGTATCCTCAATGTGAAGACAGGACTTCATCTCCACATGGACTGTGCGGTGGTCACTCCTACTGACACTGTCATGGACAGATGCATCTGCGGCAGGCAGGTTGGTGAGGATGAAGTCAAGTATATTTTTCCCGCTTGTTGGTTCCCTCAGCACCTGCCGCAGACCCAGTCTAGCAGCTATGTCCTTTAAGACTTGGCCAGCTCACTCTGATGGTGCTACCACCCACTCAGAGTACATTCTGCTCCCTTGTCATTCTCAGTGCTTCCTCCAAGTGATGTTCAACATGGAGGACTACTGATTCATCAGCTGAGGGCTTCCTTGCCCATGTTTGACCTGATGCCATTAGATTTCATGGGGTCCTGAGTTGATGTTGAGGACTCCCATGGCAACTCCCTCCTGACTGTATACCACTGTGCCACCACCTCTGCTGGGTCTGTCCTGCTGGTGAAACAGGACATATCCAGGGATGGTGATGGTTGTGTCTGGGACATTGTCTGTAAGGTATGATCCTGTGAGTATGACTATGCCAGGCTGTTGCTTGACTAGCCTGTGAGACAGCTCTCCCAATTTTGGCACTAGCTCCCAGATGCTAGATGCAGGGTCCACAGGGCTGAGCTTGCCATTTACCTTGGTCAATAGGCAGATGCTCTACCACTGCACTATACCCCCCTTGGTTATTCAATCGGTTGATTTGTTTTACAAGATACGATTGTCCGTAGCAATCTGCACTAAAACATAAAATGCTGGAAACACTCAGTGGGTCCAGTCTTCATTCCAACCAGAGGTCATCGACTTGAAACATTAAACCTTAATTTCTTCCTCTGCAGGTGTTACCTGACATGCCGATCATTTCCAACATTTTCTGATTGCACAAATATTTGCCGTTTTACATGATAAATGTTGGGGAGGAGGATCCTGGATATCACCTGTCGTGAAATATGCCATCACACAGCTAAACCCAGGCATGTCAATACAATGGTTTTCCGCCAATGAGGGGCTTGGCTCAATATTTTGTTTAATGAAGAACTAAAATGAAGGCCCAACGACTTATCTTACAGTCGCTAATGTTCACTGCTGGCCTCAGTGGAAGGTGATGGTGTAATTATGCTGTTGCTTAACTCATAATCCAGGTGTCCAACCCAATTCTCTGGGAGCATCAATTCAAATCCCACCCTGGCAGCTGTTGAATTTTAAATTCAATTAATAAATCTGGAATATAAAGCTACAACCGTGCCAATTGTTGCAAAAACCCACCTGGTTTGGTCATGTCCTGTTGGTCCCTTACCTGGTCTAGCTTACATGTGACTCCAGGTCCACACAGCACTCTTAGCGGTCTTCCGAAAGCAACTCAGTTGTACCAAACTGCTGCAAAGTCGAAAAGGAATGAAACTGGATGTACCACCCGGCCTTGACCTGGGCACCAGGAATGACAATGGCAGACCCTGCCCAGGCCTGTTGTCCCTGCAAAGACCTCCTTGCCAAAATTGGGAGAGCTGCCCCACAGATGAATGAGTTAATGGCACAGAAAGACGCCATGTGGCCCATGCCAGCCAAACAATGTGGCACCCTGCCTAATCCCACTTTCCAACGTTTGCGCTGAGCCCAACGGGTTATGGCACTTGAGGTGCATATTTACTTTTTAAATGAGATGAGGGTTTATGCCTCTACTGCCCTTTCAGGCAGTGAGTTCCAGACCCCCTACTACCCTCCAGGGGAAAAGAAATTTCGAACCGATCTAGCAGCTCAAAACTGGGCGTCCATGAGGCACTGTGGGCCATCAGCAGCAGCAGAATTGTATTTGACCACAATGTGTAAACTCATGGCCTGACATATGCCCCACTCTACCATTACAACCAAGCAGGGGGTTCAACTTTGGTTCAATGAAGAGTGCAGGAGAGTATGCCAGGAGCAACACTGGGCATACCTAAATATGAGGTGAAGCTAAAACACAGCATTACATAGCAGCTGATGAAGTTTGGATTCAATTAATAAAATCTGGAGTATGAAGCTAGTCTCAGTAATGGTGACCATGGAACTATCACCAATTATTGTAAAAACCCATCTGGTTCACTAATGCCCTTTAGGGAAGGAAATCTGCCGTCCTTACCTGGTCTGGCCTACATCTGACTCCAGACCCACAGCAGCAACGTGGTTGACTCTTAACTGCCCTCTGAAATAATTTTAGCAAGTCACCCAGTTCAAAGGTAATTAGCGGGGGGTGGGGGTGGGGGGGCAAATAAATGCTGGCCTTGCCAGTGACACCCACATTCCAAGAAAGAAAAAGAGATGCATTTCAGCGAGTGGGCACCCTGCCTGCCAGTGCTGAATCTTTATCATTTAGTCCCACAGCCCTGATTTTTGCCCATAACCCTGAAACTTAGTTCTCTTCAGATAAATGTCCTTTTGAGAAATATCTTATAGATTCGGATTCCTCAGGCAGTCTGTTCCAGATCAAAGGTGAAACCATTTCTCCTCATTTCACTTCTAGTTGCTTTGTTGATTATTTAAAATCCATAACCTCATTATCGACCTACTAGCTAAAGGCAATAGTTTCTCCTTCCTTTCTCTATCAATCCCCTCCATAACTTTGAATGCTGCTATTAGGTCTCCTCTCACCCTTTGATATTTCAACGGGAGCAACCTCAGCTTCTCCTGTCTCTCCAGATAACCGAAGTCCCTCCTTCCTGGTGCCATCCTGATAAGTATTCCCTGTACATTCTCCAAGGTCTTGACATCTTTCCTAAAGTGCCATACCCAGAACTGTGCACAACACTCCAACTGGGGCCTAATCATTGATTAGCCTGACTTCTTTCTTTTACGAATAATGCATCCATGGTGCCTGCACTTTTAGTCTACATTTGGAATAATCTTGCAGGTTTATTCTTCGTCTCTTATGAAGCAAACATTCCTTCATTGTGCAGTCACATATCTGGTCACACTGAACATTAAAATATTCATTGCTCTGCTGGGCTCAGGCCCATCAACAACATGGTGTGACCGCGACAGTTACTCATAGCAACAAAACAGGTGAACAGCAACAAAACTGTCAGCATTTCGACTCCTTAAACAGCATCTTCCAAACCCACAACCATTCCCAATTAGAAGGACAAGGACAGCAGACACATGGGAACACCACCACCTGGAAGTTCCCCTCCAAGCCACTCACTATCCTGACTTGGAAATGTATCATTGTTCCTTCACTGTCGCTAGATCAAAATCCTGGAACTCCTTCCCTAACAGCACTGTGGGAGTACCTACACCACATGGACTGCAGCAGTTCAAGAAGGCAGCTCACTACCACCATCTCAAGGGCAATTAGGGATGGGCAATAAATGCCCGTGTATAATAAGAGAAAAAACTCTGAATCTTGCTCAACATTCCCCTCAGTGAGGCTTTCTAGAATCAGGGTTCTAGAATTCAGTTTTTAAAAACCTATCAATTGTACCAAGACCATCAATCATAGACTATTTGGTTAACTCTACAAAAAGCCAGTACAGATATGATGGAGCAAATGGCCTCTTCCTGTGCTGTATCATTCTTGATTCTGCTCTAGTAGTTACAGAGACTGCGTAATGTCTTTGCTGAGATTGGTTAGAACATGCTACCACAAGGAGCAGTTAAGGCAAATAGCCCTTTAACAGAAAGCTAGATAAACATATAATGGAGAATTGAAAAGCAGACAATAGAAGGGGGCCGATGGCAAAGTGGAGTTGAGACCACGACCAGATCAGCCATGACCTTATTGAATAGTGGAGCAGGTTTGAAGGGCTGAATTGCCTACTCCTGTTCCTAAGTACTATATTCAGTGCTGACTGTGTTAGATGACGTCAGCTGGGAGAGGTTCATTTCTATGTATTTAAATTTAATAATTAGTGACTAACTAAAAGAGAGAAAGGGAACACCCAGACTTGAATGGGAGAACCATTATAATTTGAAGGCAAGTGCTCTACCACTGAGCTATAACCCCATCCCAAATTACATGGCTCTGATGGTTATACATAGCAACAATGCAGATAAGCGGCAACAAAACTTAAAGTTTTACTAAACTGTTGGTGTTTGCTGTTTCTGAATTTAGTCCACATTCCCTTCTATCATTTTGCTTTTGTTCGAGGATGGATGTTAGAAGAAATTTCAGCTCCTCTCCAACACATGTCCTACTTTGTTCACTCAAGGCTTTGAGTGTACCTCCACCTTGTGGGGAGCAGTGGTATTGGGTCTCACAATAGCAGGAAGCTGGAGCAGGGAAACAAAAGTGAAACGCTGTGGATGCTGAAAATCTAAAACCCAAACAGAAATGCTGGAAATGCTCAGCAGATCCGAAAGTGCCTGTGGGGCTCGAAACGGAGTTAACGTCTTAGGTCAATGGCCTCTCATCAGAATTACCCTTTCTCCTGTTTTCAGAATTTATTTTCTGCCTGGATCCCTTGTGCTGGCCTCAGACACTCTCTTGATCTTTTTATTTATCTTTTGACCTTTTTATTATTGATCTTATTATGGCCCTGTGAACATCTGCTGCCTCAATTTTTCTACTTCCCTCATTCACTTTAGCCGCCCTCCCTCTGAAGTTGAGGCAACTCCATTCTCTCAGATCCAAAGCACCCCCAGTTCTGACATAAGGTCAGGTGTTAACTCTGTTTCTCTCTCTCTCCACAGGTGTCTGACCTGCTGAGTGTTTCCAGCACGTTCTGTTTTTTGAGTAAATAGTTGTTTATCACAGCGCCTAATAAATGTGGCTCGATTCATCAGTCACATTCTAGTACAGTACGGCAATAAGCTTAATGAATGTTTCCAACAAGTTGTGCTTTATTTCAAAGTTATAACAGAAATTGTACGGATCATTTTTAGGGTTAAGGAGCCGAATGGCCTACTCCTATTCCTGTAACAAGTAAGGATATTTTCTGTTCATTTACTATGGTGGTTTCCTCAGTAAACAGGTTAAGAAGCATTTTGCCTGCTTGCTTCCATCTGTAAATCCTGGCCTCGTTTACAATTTGTGTTTAATCCATTTCCACCTCTTAACAGTCAACAATCCAAAGTTAAAGCAGCACCTGAGCCCACAAACCAGCCTCAAGTCCAGGGGATTACACAGTTTAATGGGAATTAACATTTGTTTCTCTCTTGGCCACTGCTTCCAAATGATGCCAAACACAAAACTGCTGCTCTGGGCAAATATCCTGCAGTGGCAGGACAACTGTGGAGGCATAATGTAAACCTCTGTCATGGTGATGCAAATTATTATCATTCTCATGTTTACTTGAGATGCGGGCATCACTTGCAAGGCCAGCATTTTTTTAGCCCATTCTTGGTTGCCCTAGAAAAGGTGCTGGGGTCAGTCTCATTCTGGATGGTGAAGGTGTTTCCTGTTCACTCAGGAGTTCATGGATTTTGACTCAGTGATGATATGCCTGAGGCAGAATGGTTTTTAGCCAGTAGGGGAACTTGGTGGTGTTCCCATGCTCCTGCCCCTTCTAGGTGGTGAAATTGCAGATTTGGGAAGTGTTGCGGAAGAAGCCTAGGAAACCTGCAACAGTTTGTGAAACTTGTTCCGTGCTTATTCTTTACACTGAACACAAACCTCCCTGAGTGGAAACTGGACAAGGAACCAGCAACCCCTGGATCTCTGCATCTCCCACTGAAACCCCAAAGCTGCACCTTGAGCACTCCAAGGCTCAAACATTGGTGAAAAGTGGTTAGGGTTAGAAATTATAATGGTCACAAGCCAGTGTGGTGTGGGGGTTACAGCAGGAGCTGTTAATCGTCAAACGTGGAAGGTATTAAGAGGGCGGCCACAGTTGAACTGGGAAATTCTGGAACTGTAGTCAAATGTTCGGCCACCTGATCTATACGCCCAAGTCTATCTGGGCACTCAATGTGCTTCAGAATCAAATATAATATTCAGGACAACCAAAACTTCAGGTACCTTTGCTGATGAAACAAGTAAAAAAAAAAGTGGGGTCAATTCAAAGAATTATTAGGTAATGGTGAACTACTCGATGAAGTTCTGATGAAAGGTCATGACCTGAAACTTAAACTCTCTCCCCAGATGCTGCCGGGTCTGTTGATTGCTTCTAGCATTTTCCATTTTTATTTCAGATTTCCAACATCGGCAATGTTTTGCTTTGATGAAATCTCTGATCGTTCAAAATCAGCATGGTAACTATTCATGTCCGATTGCACTAATTACCAATCTGGTATAAAGATGGCTGAGAATAACTAATTCTTTGTGATAGGTTTAAAGCTAGTGAGAGGGTGCATAGACTTAAACTAGGGATCATCGCATCTACAAAGATTCCATCATTGAGCTATACTGCAGGCTCACCTATTGTCTCCATGGGTATAGCCTGAGCTGAAAGCAGAATACTGTGGATGCTGGAAATCTGAAGTGAAATCTCTGGAAAAGCTCAACAGGCCAGGCAGCATCTGTGGAGTGAGAAACAGAGTTTCGAGTTCATATGACTCTTCTTCGGAGCTGTTATAGTCTGAACTGATGGGTCTTTCCAGCCATTTCCTTCCTCATTTCAGGTTTCCAACACCTAAAGGTTTCTGCTTCTTTTTTTCCTCCTTTGTTTTGCTTGCTTTTCCATACGAGACTACTGAACTCATAGGGTCACAAGTATGTAGTAGGGGGTATACCTCAGTGGTAGAGCATTTGACTGCAGATCAAGAGGTCCCTGGTTCAAATCCAATTGCCCCCTTATGAAATCAGCTACCAACATCTAAATCTTTAGACAAATAAATCAGGCTAGAAGTTTAGAGGCCTAAACACTCCTTTTAAGTGAAGCAGCATTTCACTTGCACTTCCCTCAATTTAGTCTACTGCATTCGCTGCTCCCAATGCGGTTTCCTCTACATTGGAGAGACCAAACGCAGACTGGATGACCACTTTGTGGAACACCTTCGGTCTGTTCGCAAGCATGACCCAGACCTCCCTGTCGCTTGCCATTTCAACACTCCACCCTGCTCTCATGCCCACATGTCCGTCCTTGGCCTGCTGCATTGTTCCAGTGAAGCGCAACGCAAACTCAAGGAACAGCATCTTCCGATTAGGCACTTTATAGCCTTCCAGACTTAACATTGAGTTCAACAACTTCAGATCATGACCTCTCTCCTCCATCCCCACCCCCTTTCCGATCCCACTTTTTTCTAATAATTTATATATTTTTTGATATATTTTTCTTTTCCCACCTATTTCCATTATTATTTTTAAATTTATTTCCATCCATTGTTTTATCTCCACCTTTTAGCCTATTTCGATCCCTTCCCTCTACCCCACCTCCACTAGGGCTATCTGTCACTTGCTCGTCCTGCTTTCTACCTTTAATGTCACCATTAGCACATCCTTTAGCTAATATCACCACCCCTTTGTCCTTTTGTCTATGATATCTTTGGCAATATCTTCTTTTCCTCCACCTATCACTGGCCCTCCATCCAGCTCCACCTGTCCAACCCCCCCTCAAACAGCTTATATTTCACCACATTTCTATTTTTCATTAGTTCTGATGAAGAGTCATACGGACTCGAAACGCTAACCCTGTCTTCCTCTCCACAGATGCTGTCAGACCTGCTGAGCTTTTCCAGCTATTTTTGTTTTTGTTTCAGATTTCCAGCATCTGCAGTATTTTGCTTTTATCTTACAGAAATTTAGAGGGACTATGTGGCTGCGAGTATCGTGAGCTATATTGAGAACTGCAAACTCGCACGGATGCTGGAAGGTGGGACTGTCTCTCAGTATTGCAAATAAACCAGTAAAACCTTGGATTGGGGGTGAACAATCCATCCAGTTACAATATCATTCGGTTGTGCTAATGAAGACCTTTTCCTGGCTTGTTGAGCAGAAATTTGTCTTGTGTTCTCAGTCATAACCGCTGGCACCAGGAACTTCGTTCAGTGGTTAAAATCTTTAACAGAGAATCTCAGCTGTTTTCAGTTCAAATCTGGGGACTCCCTGTGTGCTGTGTGTTACTGCATTTCCTGTCTGCATTTACTGCATTGATGTCTTCATTGTGAAAACAATAACTACACACTGAAGCTTTTCTGGAAAGGAAAACTAGTATAAAATCGAGCTTGTTGTACAGGTCCCACGTCCTCCCAAACCAGTCCTAATGCCCCAGGAATCTAAAGTCGTCCATCTCTCCAGCAAAGCTTTCATCTGCACTATCCACCTATTTCTGTGCTCACATGTCACGAGTATTCTATGGATTACTACCTTTGAGGTCCTATTTTTAAATTTCTTTCCTAGATTCCTAAGATCTGCCTAAAGGACCTCTTCACTCTTTCTACAATTGTCATTGTTATCGATATGGACCATGATCTCTGGTTGTTCACCTTTCTCCCTCAGAACGAGAAAGCACAAGATAGGTATAAGATAACCCCCTCCTTGAGGGATGTGATATGGACAGTGCTGCTGCTGAAAATGTTCGCTTTAGCCTTTCCTACTAAAATCTCTTACATTTGAAGGAGTACAGCATGCACTGTAGGAGGTGTAGTTCAGTATGAATGTGTGTGGCCATAGGTTCCATGATTCCCCAGTCTGAATCTATGTGCAAGCTTTTTGTCCATTTGAAGTGAAATCTCTTGATCCAGTTCCACAAGGTGCCTGTTAAAACCAACAATTCTTTAGGGTAGCTCTGATGTCCTTTTTGTTGATCTGATATAACATATAGCCACAAGACACTGTTACCATTCCTTCATGAATTGTTGAGTTCAAAACTTTGATAAGGACAATTTCTGACAAGAGGCACGACTATGTAAAATCCCCTTGAGTTTGTAATAATGAGAGATGTCTGGAAGCCTGTGGGATTTTTCCGTTATAATCTACAGATTGGAATCTTCGAATCCTGCTCTGATTGCATTTCTGCCAAGCCGAGGGTGATAAGCAACTGAGGAAGCAAAATAATGTCTTCTCTGCAAATCAGTACAGTAAAATGTGAAGCAATGAGCCCCTGTATAATGTTACCTCCATACCACCTAATGCCAGTTCTAGAAGTATGGAACATTTACAGCACAGAAGGAGGCCATTCGGCCTGTTGTGTCCATGCCAGCTCTTTGCAAGATTTACTAGGCTAGTCCCACTTCCTCATCCTTAACCAGTAGCCCTGTAATTCTTTTCTCTTCAGATAATGATCCAATTCTCTTTCGAAAACCACAATTGAATCTTCTCCCACTACACTTCCAGCCAGTGCATTCCAGGTCCCAGCCACTCACTGAGTGAATGGGTTTTTCCTCATGTCACCTCTGATTCTTTTGCCAATCACCTTAAACTGGCATCATCTGGTTCTCAGCTCTTCCACCAATGAGAACAGTTTCTCCCTATCTACTCTATCCAGGACCATGATTCCTTTTTATTTCATCTCTCTAGGCTTTAGTGTCTCACTCCCCCACCTGTGTCCTTTCCTACTTTATTTGACTTCTTTTTGTGCTCAGACTTGTTCTCTTTTCTCTTCTTCCATCCACCTCTGTCCCCATCTGTCCACAGCCTTGCCCTTCCCTCTCGATGTACTCACCTCCAATACAACACCCCACCCCTTAAACTCTTATTCCTCTTGTTCCAGCCTCTTGTGCATCAATCCCCTACCTTCAGCCACCATTGATGCTGTGCCTGTAACAGCCACGATCCCCACCCCATTGTGGAATAGGCTTTCGAAAGAATTCTGCCTCTCTATCTCGCTCCTCTTTTAGAATCCTCCTTAAAATCCACCTCTTAGACCAAGCTACTGCATGCCTCTTAAAATAAACTAAGACTCCTCAGATACTGAAGCAGTCCATGTCCAAATGCAGCAAGGCCTAGACAATATCCAGGCTTGAGTGGACAAGTCGCAAGTAACATCCACCTTACACAAGTGCCAGGCAATGTCTGCTTCCAACAAGAGAGAATCCAACTATCTCCCCTTGACATTCAATGGCATTACCCTTGCTGAATCCCCCACTATTAACAACCTAGATGTTACTGTTGACCAGAAACTGAACTGGACTAGTCATATAAATATTGTGGCTACAAGAGCAGGTCAAAGGCTGGGAATTCTGTGGAGAGTAACTCACCTTTTAACTCCCCAAAACCTGTCCACCCTCCACAAGGCACAACTCAGGAGTGTGATGGAATACTCTCCACTTGTCTGGATGAGTGCAGCTCTAACAGCACTTGAAGTTTGGCACCATCCAGGACACCAAGCAGCCCATTTGATTGGCAACCCATCCACCACCTTTGACATTCACTCCTTCCACCACCAACGCACAGTAGCAGCAGTGTGTACCATCTACAAGATGCACTGCAGCAACTCACCAAGGCTCCTTAGACAGCACCTTCCAAACCCACGACCGCTACTATCTAGAAGGGCAAGAGCAGCAGGTACATCAAACGCCACCACCTGGAAGTTTCCTTCCAAGTCCTTCACCATCCTTCACTGTCGCTGGGTCAATATCCTGGAACCCCCTCCCTAACAGTACTGTGGATGTACCTGCACCACATGGATTGCAGTGGTTCAAAAAGGCAGCTCAACACCACCTTCTCAAGGGCAATTGGGGATGGGCAATAAATGCTGGCCCAGCCAGCGAAGCCCACATCCCACGAAAGGAAAGCTCTCTGAATCCATTATTCAGCTGTTTCCTTCCTTAAATATTTGCAACTGCAGCTTCCTTTTCTTTTGTAGTGTTTTTGGGGAAAAGCTGAATGACCCCTTACTATCCTGTAAATATTCTCTGATTCTATTCTATAAATAGAAACAGTTTCCAATGAGAGGGCTAGGTGGAGGCTTAAACCTTCGCATTTTCACTGTAACTGGTGGTCCTTTGGAATCCTGCAGATTCATAAATCTAACCTTTGTATCCAGTCTGACTGCCCCTGAAGACAGAAGGGGTTTTGAGATGCCTATTGGTATTGCAGCTTCCGCGGTACTACCTGATATTTAGTAGTGAATCAGGCAACAAGCCAGACCAAAGCTAATTTCAGGAAACAGCAACAAGCAGTGAAAACTGGGCATTAAAATAGTGTAACTCATAGAAGATAAAAGGCACACTTTCAAAGGCTAGAGCAAGGAGTGAGATATCAAATGGAATAATGACACCTTCATTTATACACTGCCTATTGCATCAAAGCAGCTAAACAGGTTGTACAATCAGCAAAGGTTTGAAGTAATTCAATAATGTGCACTGTTCACTTTTGTTTGAGTGCAGAGTGTAGAGGGAGATAAGTTAGCAATGAGGAATGAAACCTTGGGGCTGACTTTGACCCTCTCTGACCTAAAAGGGCAGAGTCTAGCTGTAGGACACAAACTGCTGCCCAACCGAGATCCACAAACTGAGAACTAGCCGGGATCAAACTTGAGATTTCTGGCAAAAGCTGTTTTCTCTTGTGGGAGAATCTAGAACTAGGGGTCACTGCTTAAAAATAAGGGGTCACCCATTTAAGACAGAGATGAGGAATTTTTTTTTTCCCTCAGGGGGTCGTGAGGCTTTGGAATTCTCTCAAAAGGCGGTGGAAGTAGAGTCTTTCAATATTTTTAAGGCAGAGATAGATTCTTGATAAGCAAGGAAGTGAAAAGTTATCGGGGGTTGGTGGGAATATAGCGTTGAGGTTACAATCAGATCAGCCATTATCTTATTGGATGGCAGAGCAGGCTCGAGGTGCCAAGTGCTCCTGCTCCTAATTTGTATTTGAATAAGGGATCTCTTGATCTGGGGTCAAACTATGCCCCCAACCCACCCCCCCACCCCATATTAGCTTCTTCAATTATATTCTAATGGCTTAGAGTGCTTGAAGGATTCATAGCAAGTATTCACTGAGTTAAAATACACTTGATTTGCCTCAGTTAAATCCATTTGGATATTTACGCCTCAATATTCTAAAGAATTCCAATGTATTGACTGACCTTTTTGGTCACTGACACAAAAAGGTTTGCTGCTTCATTGAGTTATTGGAGAGAAGCCAGGGCAATTCTGGATGCCAAGCCCCACACATCCAGGGGAGAAACTGGAAAAGGGGCATCAACAACTGAACATAAAGTACCAAAATCAAGGTGCCTGTGTTTGAACGCACCTGAGAGCTCTATCCCTGCCTCTCTGGCAGTCCACTCATGACAAATAGATCCTCTCTTGCTTCTAACCTGGCTCTTCATGAAAACTCTTTTATTTTGGCCAGTTTTACTATGACCCCAGTGCCCTTTGAACTTCCCTCTCTTCTGAAGCTTCACAAAAGCTATCCTACACATTTTATCCGCATCCTTCCCCTTCTGATATCAAGACTCGCTCCCAGCTTCTCCTTTCAATAATTTTTTCCCAACAATCAAAGCTGTGCAGCTCCTTACTTTCCTGCATGCTACTTTTCACCTACAATCTGCAGACTTTTCAAATCCATGCTTATTGTCACAAATTCATCACTGTCTCCTGTCCATTTCAACTGTGATGGTGTCCTGAAGTACAGGGCTCAATCCGATATAAATTTAGTAAAACGAAATGAACACATTTCACTTTAACCAATATCACTAAGTACTGTTTGGTTAACCAAGAATGTAACGGAGATTACAAGGCATTGTCTTTAGGGGCTGTTGATATTAAGCTTAAAGGGAGTTTAGCTAATGTATATGTTAAGCCCTCTAACAAACACAAGTATTAAGAGTGATAGAAAAACTCAGGCAAACATTTTATCTGTAGGTCATTAGTCACTGTGTTAAGATCATCAAATCTGAATGAGTTAAGATTAGTGTCGCACTGGGAGCAACATTTGTGCAAATACTGCCCACCAGACTAAGAGGAGACAGAGAGACAGTAATGATCCTAGTCGTCTGCTCCTAGAATTACTTATGACTACTTCATGTTTACTGTCCCTGGCTGCACTTAGCCCATCAGATTAATCTGGATCATTGCAATTAAATGGTAGTACAGTATGTAACTTGCAATATCTCATACAAAGAATTATAGTAAACCCTATTCCCATTTATCATGTAATCTTTTATCTGGATTAATTATTGCCCAAGATACTGCCGGCTCTTATGTGGAAAATGCTGCAAATTCATTGAAGTGACAGGCGATGGATGCTGTTCTTTACAAGTAGTTTCTCCTTTATAAAGGGATCTCCGCCAGTTGTTCTGTATTGCACTGGGACACTACATACAATGTGGGCACATAGAAGCATGCCTTGCATTCCTGTTTGCCGGGGCAAATGTACACAAGGCATCGCTTAGAAAACAGCAGTTTCCTCAACTTCCCTGAAATCAACAGCAACTTCCATTTAAATAACACCTTTAGCCTTGCAAACTGTCCCAAGGTAATCAGTCAGAAGTTGGCACCGAGCTAAAGAAGGAGACAGTAGGGCAGGTGATCAAAAGCTTGGACAAAGAGCGAGGTTTTTTTAAGAGAATCTTAAAGGAGGAGAGAGAAGCATACAGGATTTCAGAGCTAAGGGGCCAAGGTAGTTGCAAGCAGGACTGCTAATGGGTGAATGAAGTGAGGTGGGGATGAACAAGGTCAGAACTGGAGGCATACAGGGAGCTTTTCTCAATGCCTTATCCAATATTGCTCTCTTTGGAGGCAGGCCTAGGAATTAAAACAATAACAACTTGCATTGCCATAGTACCTTTAACCTGGAAATATAGCTCAAGGTGCTTAACCGAGACATAATCGGCTTTGCCAAGTCAAAGAAAGAGATATTAGAAGGGGTCATCAAATGGCTTGAAAAGAGGTGTAGGATTTTAGGAGGGACTTAAAGGAGGGGAGGGAGTTAGAAAGACACAGAAATGTAGGGAGGGAATTCTGGAGCATGTGGCCTGAAGGGCCAGTTGTCTGTGAATAGTGAATGAAGGGAGTGGGGATGCACAAGGGGATCATGTTAAAGTATTGGGAGTTTGGATGGGGTGGGCGTTAGGGGGTAAATGTTGTGGGACTGCAGAAGGTCAGGTTAATAGGTGGGGGAAGGCTATGTAGCAATTTAAACAAAGAATGAGAATTTTAAATTTGAGACATCGGGGGATTGGAAGCCAATGTAAATCAGCAACAATAATTGTGATAGGCGAGTGGGACCTAGCGTAAGTTATGATATGGGCTGTAGAGTTTTGGGTATCCTGGAGCTAACAGAGGGTGAAGAATAGGAGATCAGCATTGGAATGGTGGAGTCTGGAGTTGACAAAGACCTGGAGAAATGTTTCAACAGCAGATGTGCTGAGGGTAGGAGCAGAGGTAGGATAAGTTAGGGAGGTAGGCAGTTTTCGCGGTAGAGGAGATGTGGAACTGTAAGCATAGCTCAGGGCTGAATAGGATGCTGGGGTTGCAAAGAGACTGACCAGCCTGAGGCAGTGGGAGGACTGGAATCAGTAGTGAGGATACCGAGTTTGTGGCAGGGAGGGCTTCAGTCTTCTGAATATTTAACTATTACTACCCACTTTTCATATAACATTCATTTTGAGAAGCCTGGGGACAGATGAAGCTGTGTAAAGAGGTTCAGGTAAGAAGTTCCAGAGAGTAGATCAGAAGGATTTGTCACCAACGATGGAACAAAGGCAGGGAGGTTCATACGCTTGAGGCCAGAGAGCTGAAAGGTGCAGGTTAAGGATGCAAAGTTGAAGAAGAATGCGGAAGGAGAGATAAACATGGGCATGTAGGGGTTTGTAACTGGAGAGTGGGGGTTTTAAGTTTGATTCACAGTGGAAGTACAGGGAGACTAACAGAGGTCGGCAAGAACGGGGATAATGACACTTCTTGCAGGTTAAGATGCGGAAGGTGCAATTTTGAATGAGTTAGAGTTTGTGACGAGTGCTGAAGTTCATGTTCTCAGCATATGAAAGAACCAATGAGAGACAAAGAGTCTATTCATAGAATCGTAGAGCGATAGAGGAGAGAGGAAAGCCATTTGGCCTATCCTGCATGTACCAGCTCGTTAAAAGAGCTATCCAATTTGTCGAGTCCCTGTTATCTCCCTGTAACCTTGCAACCTTTTACCCCTTCAAGTTTGAATCCAATTCTCTTTTTCAAGTTATTATTGAATCTGCTTCCACTGCCCTTTCAGGCAGTGCATTCCAGGTCATAACTGCATTAAAAAATCCTGCGCATTTCATCTCTGGGTCTTTTACCAATTACCTTAAATCTGTGATCTCTAGTTGCTGAACTTTCTACTATTGTGGTTTTTCCTTATTTACACTAGCAAAATCCTTTAAGTAATGATGCAAATCATTTAATGTTATTGTGCATTGATAATTGAAAAATAGACTATATATCTCGTTAGATCAGTTTTTGTCCAGTTGGTTCCTTGTCACCTGACTTCCCACTTTCTGCAAGTGATAATTGCAGCTAATGAGGTGGAATATTTCTCAAATGAATTTACAGAGATTGCAAAGTTTAAAAAGGCTGAGGACTGCGATTGTTGGTAAATCCAGTGAAGAATGGAGCTGACCCTGTGTCAACAAACGGGGGTGTGGGGCAGGTGGTGTTGGAGAGGGTGGTGGTGATGATGGGTGGGTGGTTTAGGCTACTCAGTATTTTCAAGCCATGATTAATGGCAAAGCGCTCTCTTGCAGTTAAGAATGGATGTATGGGGTAGTGTGTTTGCTTGTGTACGTTGTTGATTCAATGTCAGTTGGGTGGTGCATCCCATTAATGTTAAGCTCTTAACAACTAATTGTCCCTCCTTCCCATTATCTGAACAAACGATTTAATCAGCCAGAGATTATACTGGAAGCCTTAAAAAGTCAGGGCATAGGAGCTTCAGCATCTGATGAAACCTCACCCACGATACAACCTGGTGGTCTATCATTAAGAATCTCTATCGTTTTTTTTTTCATCCTCAACTATGTGTAAAACAGTAAAACTGCTCGTTTTTTCCCTTTGCCTCTTGGGTTGTATACCTGTTGTAAGTAGTTACATCTGGGCCTGGATGTTGTCTATTCCTTTCAAAGGGTCTCAAGAGATCGCAGCCAAGAGGAGTTCAGACACTCAGCCATATGAACAAGAAGGAAGTGTGAGTATAAGGCAGACAAGGTCTGGACTCCAGACGAGAACTGATTACTGTTTTGTTAATAATTTGGCCCTGATTTCTTCAGCTTTTGATAACTCCCGACTGATGATGTCATCTCTACTATGTCTCTGCTGCAAAGCTGCATTTTTCTCAACTATGCAAAACTATAACTTTATAGATTCTATTCGCCAGTAGAGGGGGTTTGGGTAATGGAATCAAGTAATTAGTTCATAAATTAAAAAAAACCCTTCAGTTGACAGAGGCTTTAACGAGATTGCAAAAAGAAAGAATTATTCCTGAAGTTTCTGAGATTCAAATCTATTTTCCTGATCCCTGTAAAAATACCAAGTAGCAATTTGCTAGCTATACTTTAATGCCTTTTATTTAGAAAGTAAATCTTGAACCATTAATTGGGTTTAAATGAGTCCCTGAATGTTTAAACTCAGAAAAGTTAATCGATTCTGGAAAAATAACATGTTAAAAGTTTGAAAAATTCTAAGGAAAGGTCAAAACTTCTCTGAGAGTAACTTATACACACTGTGGCAGACTGGTGTGTCTAAATGGTAATTGGGATTTGAGGATGAATATACCGATCTGGGAGTTGGGAGGGTGAAGATACAAGGGGGAGAAGTATAAGGGGTCTATATAGGGTTGAAATGGTAGCATGTTGATACATTGGCAATGAGGTTGAAATCAAGTTATGGGACTGCAGTAGACTTAGTCAACATGATGCCTTAGCTAGACAGATCTGTCACTGTTCACATTATTCTTTGTTCATCAGCCAGCCAGCCTGGCTAACTCTTGTAGCCAGGTTTAGTCATTAATTCACAGTTTCTGGTCTATTGGATGTGTCATCTTGGATTCAGTTCAAAACTTTGCAGTTCCAAAAAAAAATGGCTTATTAATGAAATTTATTTTAAATAAATTACTTGATGTTTAAGTGTGGGGACTGTTCCCTGCCAAACTATTTTTATTCCTTCGGTATTCCCCTCTTTCAAAGATGTCTAATCTTTCAGTTCTACAGGCACTGGCTGGCCTGCAGTAATTCACCCCAAGTGAAAGCCCTTCATGTGTCATCCTAGCCAGTGAGTGTCAGCAGGAAGAACAGTCAAGTCCAGCCCTATCCTTAAACCAACATGGACCAGGCGCCTTTGAATAGTGATCAGGAGCAGGATTTGTGACTGAAGTCATTCTCACTGCACCTCTTTCAGAAGCTAATTGTGCCCCCAGTTAAAATTCCAAAATAATCATTACCTGCTGTTAGCTTACCTCAGTCGTAGCACTCTCACTTCTGAGTCAGAAGGTTGAGTTCAAGCTCCCACTCTATGGTTTCGATATTTAATCTGGGGTGCTATTTAACTGGAGTATTCAGAGATTGTTGGAGTTGTTGTCCTTTGGATAAAATGGAGGCTCTTTTCCTGTGTGTTCAGGTGTATGTGAATAGGATCCCATGATGTTATTCTAAGTAAAGCATGGGAGCTCTCCCAGTCACCATTTATCCTTCAACATCTTGTTGCTGTCTGCAACTGAGTGTAAATTGGCTGCTGTGTTTGCTAATGAAACAAGAGTGAATGGACTTCAAAAATGACCACAAAGCAATTTGGGATGCTCCAAGAACTCGAGAGATGCAGCAAGTCCTTAACTTACCGATTCTACTCATATCAGCTAGCTCAATACAAATCAGTGAAGCATAAATGCTGGCACGGACTGATCAGGCCGAATGGCCTGTTTCTGTGCTGTATATTCTATGTAATACATTATCCCTAAGGTTCCTGGTGTGCATGTTTCAATTCACTGATCTGTGTATGTATAAACTTTGTCCAAACAGCTGAGTATTTTGTGCAGCTTAATAGACATTGCTAATATTTACAAGGAAACACACTTAACCAAAAAGATGTTTGCAGAATGGAGGACAGTCTGTGCTTGGCATTTGAAAAAGTAGACCTTTTACAGTTATATATTAAAATTTTTGTGCATTATATTGTGCAGATGCAGTGCGAACATGATCATGGCTGTGGAATGGGATTTTTCTGTGACAACCATTTTGGTGTGTGTGTCCCTTTAAGACATGAAGGTCAATTCTGTCGCCGGGATAGTCAGTGCTCCCAGGGTCTGAGCTGCATGTTTGGCCAGTGTCACTTCACTGTGCCAAAAGGGCATGAAGGTAAGATAGACAGAGGCAATCAGAACCAGCTATTTCATACCACTGCAGGTAATGGAGAGAAGAATCAGACTGCAACTCTGAAATTGACGTGATCAGATTGGTTAATGGTCTCTTGTTAAAAGCAGCTAGCTTTTACAATCTGAAATCTGCTTTAAATCAAACTATCTCTAGAAAAATCATATCTAATTTCTAGTAACGCTTATTTTAGGATGGCTGGACTTGAAAACTCAGTGAGACATCCAATGCAAAGCCTGTGACTACTGCCAAGTGTCTTGTACAATTTTGGATAGGCATTGAAAAGGATGTGCAAGTGGTAACAAATTACATGACCCTTCCATCTACCCATTCCTCAAAAAAAAAAAGCACATTCAAAGGTGGTCTCTCTTTAAAGGGACAAGTTACTCCATGTATACAACCAGATTGAACATTCAGAAATATTTACATAGGACGATCCCAAATCTCCAATTGACTGGGTCTCAATATTTACAGTCTTCTAAAGATTGTAGGGGACCTGGAAAACTATTCAGACTAAATTTCAGAAAATTGATGCAGGTAAACATTTGTCACTTTTTCCACTTGCCCATAGGTTAGTACATTTCTCTTTCCTTGCTCCTCCTCCAGCAACCAAGACTGGCTCTGCAGGAACTCAACTCAGGGGAACTTTAATACCAGGCTTCTGGCCCTTCTAATTTTGTTTGTTGCCCAAAACAATAATTTTAGACCCCTCTCCCTCCTTCAGAGGCCTGGTCATAGAGTCCTAAAAGCACAGGAGGAGATCGTTTGGCCCATCAAGTCCACACTGGCTCCTTTGGTCTTAACCAGTTGGAGTGGAGTTCATGTCCAGAACAGTTTCCAATACAAAAGCTATTGTATTTGAGTTTTGAGTTTTTTTTCCAGCGGGGTAAAGAGGGAACTAAGGATCCATATTCTCTTTTAAATGTTCACCCCCTTCCCCCACCCTCCAGAGCACACTCCTGGATTAGGGAAAGCTCCAGAGCCACCTGCTACCTTCTAGCACTGCACACATTCACAGGATGTAGGTATTACAGGCAAAGCCTAGCATTCATAGCCTATCTCCAATTGCCCTTAAGGTGGTGATAATTGAGTGACTTGCTAGGCCATTTCCAAGGGGAGTTGGGAGTCAACCATATTGCTGTGGGTGTGGAGTCACATGTAGGCCAGGCAAGGATGGTAGATTTTCTGCCCTAAAGGACATTAGTGCACAATGTGGGTTTTTAATGACCACCAGGTAGTTACATGGTCATCATTTTTGACAGTAGCTTCTTGCTTCAGGTATATTTAATTAGTTGAATTTAAAATAAATAAATTTGGAATAAAAGGTCAATATCAGTAACGTCGACCATGTAACCAGCAGAATGTGGCAGGGTTGTTAACTGCGGCTGGATGTGCTCGTGGATCATATAACTTCCCATCTTGCTCTGTCAAGCAGCCTTTTTTCTTCCATTGCCAATAATTCTGTTCCAAGTGGGGGGAGGGGGGGGGGGGTCAGGGTAGGTGGGAAACCTACAATGCTTTAATAACCACTGATTTTCATCCTAGGTTTGCTCTCAGCCATGTCCAGGCAATTAATCACTAATTCCTGGACACTCCAGGCCAAGCCTGGAGAGTTGGCAACCCAAGAATCTGGGCTGAATCTAGTATCCAGGAGGTGGAGGGGCAGCTAGGGAAAATTCACGGGCAAAAGATTGCGCCTACATCTGCTAATTGTGTACACAGGCCAGCAGGGCTCAAAAGATAACAATCAGAATTCTTAAACACTTTCCTTATTAAAGCTAACTTTAGCAGCCCCAGACCCAACCTGTCGGAATATTTTCATCACCCCCAACAGGATGTCGAGTGCGTTGTTTAACAGTTCACGTTGCTTTTCCTCCAGGGGCTCGTTGTAAACTGGATAAAGACTGTGGTGCCTCCATGTGCTGTGCCAGACACCATGGAGAGATGATCTGCAAGAAGAAGTTGTCTTTGGGAATGAGTTGCTATGTCCCTGATGGAGGGCTGGCTTACAGCATTAACCAGCTCTGCCCCTGTGAGGAAGGGCTCATCTGCAGAAGTGGCAGGATTGTAAGAGAGTGAGTATAGCACACGCACTGTATTCACATGAGGTCAAAGTCCCATTCTGGAACTCGAGCAGATAATCTGGGCTCCCCTACAGTGTTAAGGGACGGTTATAACAGAAAATGCATGGCTGGTATTCTGAAGGAATGGGGTGAAGGTCCATGTTCAACCAAACTAATCTTGTGATCATTAAAATGGTCTTTACAATCACAATCAAATGGCACTTGGGAAACGATGAAGGCTGCAAACAAGAAATCAGAACTCCTGTAGCAAGGTGCGGAGTAATGAGCCAAATACGTTCAATGCTGATCTAATGTCATAAATAGCTACCTTAAGTTATAAAATATCAAGTATTTTAAGAGACAGGTTAATGAGGATGGCATGTTCTACCTATTGTGTGTTTAACATGTAAGAAAAATGTTGCAATGCATCCCAAAACCCATCTCCTTGCCAGCTATCGCCTCTGCTCTAAATAAGTACAAAACAAGACTCCCCGGATGACTTGTTGATACACTGATGTGATAGTTCAGCACGGCATGAACCTGGACGATGAATGGCAACAGACTAGTAAAATGTTGAATGCATCACAGCTGAAATTAATCCAGCCATTCACTCCGCAACAGGAATTCCCAGGCAATAGGGCATATACACCACACCACTGCATCTGTTTGGTAATCTAACATGGGATCTTTCCAGTTCATATGCCTCATTTAAAGGGAGCTAAATTTACCAACCCTGGTACCTTCCATCCTCCCTCCTCTATGGAGGAATGACGATAGAGAAATATTGCCTGCTTCAATCAGGTTTGTGGAAACATCAATTTCAAATGAAACTATTTCCCTTTCTTGCAGGAAAGAGTTTGACTACTGGGAAAACACTGACACCTGGCAGTGCCTGAATCCTTCCTTGCCCTAACTGAAGAACGCTTGTACACAGCTGTATTTATTGTAAATATCTTCCATGTTATTTAATCATGTATACAATAGAATTGTTAAATGATTCATAATGTAAATACTGATACCACAGTGAATTCATAACCTGTTAATGAATACAATAAAGTACTGTACAGATATTAGAGCATTAATTGTTCATTCCAATTGGTCACTGCCACATAAGCAAATGCTGTAGGTGACATTTTCATTTTCCCCAATGCTACAATTGTAGTTAATAAATCATGAAATGGCCATTTGATCATAAAGCATGTTCAAAACTTTTGGGATGCCATATGCATGTCATTTGAGATGGAACATAAGCGCAGCATGTGTAGAAGGGAAAAGACGACTTTAGACCTTTCATTCCCAAAGCTCTTGGGAGTTTTCCTTGCATTATGACTGGGTTGATTGTAGGCTAATTGACAGAGATTGATTGTAATGATTAGTCCACAACTCCATTATTATTATGGCATCAAGTGACAGTCAGGATGGTAAAAGCCAAACCAAAAATGATTTATTTTCATTTAGCAATTCCTGTGAAACAGGGGCAGCAAGTGCACGTCTACAGACATCCAAGAGTTTTCCAGCGGGGATAATGGCAGATGTCCATCATGCCAGGGGCAAATCCCAACCGCAATAGAAGGAGACTAGGTTTGCTATTTAGCATACACCAGGAATTTGATTTGTGGGGCTCAATTTATATTCAAATTGGGACAATAAAATTAGAAATGGGCTTCAATGAACCTGGATTGTCACCCCTGGCAACTCCTGCATAATTGCTCTAGTAGCTGATGAATACTCGAGATGCAGGATCAGTTTGCTCACCTGAGCTGAAAAACAGCAAGAAAATATTGTCCTCACATTGCCTTTGAGAAGGGCAATAAGTGTTGCCTTTCACCAGTGCTCACATCCCATGAACAAAAAAAAACACAAAAGGATAAAAAGCACAAAAATTTATTTAAAACACATGCGTTATCACATGTCTTGGAATGAAAAAATGTTTTACATGTATTTTCAATACAGAGTACATTGAGTAGAGTGTAACCATGTTATCAGTAACATGTCCTTTTCAATACTGGCTCATTTCCTCACTTTAGATGTGAGTCATCTGTAAAATATTAATGCTTAAGTAGATTAAAAACTGAAGAAAAAAAGATGAAGCTGACAGTTGAATGTTTGCCCCAAGAGGCAGAAAATGAAGCTACATGATCCAAAGTCTCAAAAGATCTATATGTGACAAATGTGTTTATGGAAATGATTTGTTTCTGGAACCAGGAGAGAAAATTATGGTAATTAATGTGCAGTCAGTACAGTCTCCATAGAGATTTAAGTTCGCAGTTTGTGGAGGTAGAGCGTTTGCAAAATTTGTTGGGTCACTTTATCCTCAAGGACTCCCAAAATTTTAAACCCTCGTCTATACTTTAAAGCCTATAATAAAGAACATTTTGTACCACTGTCCCAAGAAGATACCTATTTGACAGGGGAGGTTGTGCATCAAACAAGCTACTGAGGTCCCTGCTGGCACTGCACCATTCTGTTGGCAATTTGATGAATAAATTACATAAGATTTTAGTAACAGGTTGGCTTTTTAAAAAAACACTTGCACTGCTCTTCAGCACCAGGTAAGTCAAGTATTGGGTTCCAACAGCATTTATTACAATTCTCACTTGAGGGAGGAAAAAAAAGCTATTCCTCAGCAAGTTGAAAAAATGGTCAATTTCTTTGCACCAATCACCTATGAAAGTAATTATCTAAAATGAATGGATCATGGTGTAACCAATGTGTATCCATAACCATCTCATTAACTGGCTGAATACACCTCCTATCCCCACTTGTAGAACTTGCTCTTTTCAAGCTTGTTAAACAATTTAAGATTGTTCCTGTACTAGGAACTGAAAAAAAAAGTTCATCACCACAAAGATTTGCTCTTCTGAAAATTTATGACCTTGCTTTGACTAAGTGGTTTTTATTGCGTCAGTTTAATTGCTCATAAACCAGCATCTTTTCTGCTGCCAGGGCACACATCCTCTGGAATTCCTAGCCTAATAGAAGCACCATCGCCACATGCAATGCAACTTGATAAAGGTTTTGCACCTCCTCAGGGTAGCTAGGAATGGGCAATAAATGCCAGCCTTGCCAGTTACCCCCATCCAGAGATTAGATTAAATGGAAGTTCACAGTCAGGAATAAAGTTGGAAAAGGTTGGATCATTTCAAAATGAAACACATTAGAGATCTTGTGCCCGTAACAGAAGCCGGAAAAATAAAATGTACACAAAAGGGGCTCTTCAAACTCTTTCGAGTTATCAACAGTCACAGATTGCAACTCTTTCGAGTACAGTCACAGTTCTTGGTTTCCGGGAGTGGGACATGAACCCACAACCCTCTGGTTCAAAGGCGAGGGTGCTATGAACTGAGCCACAGCTGACACCTCTAAAGGGGCTCTTCAAATCCCACACAAATCAGAGTGTTAATAAAATACTGGCATTGTAACAATCCAAGTCTAAGATTTCTTGAAAAAACAGTAACTATGAAAATTTTACATATGAATTGATCAATTTAAAATGTTAAAAACAATCTTGGTAGCTGAATGCATGTTGACATAAATAGGGTAGAGGTAGGCTAATAGCAATAGTCCTGACAATATGGGGAAAGACAGACAGACTTAAAAACTGAACTTTACCAAACATGCAGAACAATTCTTGCTCACAATGTAACATTTGCAAAAAAGTCCACAGGCTAATTTCAAAGACATTACTTCTGATTGATCAGTTACATTTAGTGTCCAGGTTCCCTAGCAATGTTGCAAAGCACAGACACTTCAGATCCCAAGCACAATCAACTGCAACAAAGGTCAACGCAAGGTCTTGCATACCGTGCCTCACACATGCTCTGCCTCTCAGACAACAAAGTGACGAGTCCCAGATAGGCACACTCCTGCACATATTCTGACCACCTCACTTCAACTGCTTGCCTTGCCTTTCCAGAGAACAAAACTCAAGTATTACTGGGCCTAAACATTGGAGGGGGAAAATGTCACCTGCAACACTCGAATTCTACGAAAACTGTGGGCAAGTTGTCAATTGCAGTCCTCCCCGCAACTGACATGTGGATGAAGCACCCAAGACATACACCAAACATAGCAAGGTGAGTTTCAGGGAGAGACTGAGCATATCAGGCAGTCTGGGCCTGTCTTTGGATACTTGCTCAACACAATCACATCCTGGCCAGTGGGTGGAATAACACACCCAATGAAACCAACATGACTATTAGTAGAGTCGGAGCATTCTTCCATATCCCCAACCCAACGACCCCAGTAGAACAAAAAAAAAGCTTCAATTTTGTGCACCATCTCCCAGCACAGACAGTGATGCCCAGAAATTGGATGCGTCAATGCATTTCTCAGGGACCATGCAATCAAAAGACATATGCTAGAGTCAGAAATTGTATCCAAGTGATTCAAGAGGCATTTCACTGTACATCTAAATGTCCATGGCTTCGTAAAACACAAACTAAACATATTTTAACAATCCAAATTCTGTCACACAATCATAGACTTTTGAGCAGGAGGGAGGCGCAAGAGAGAGATTAAAATCAAGGGATCTTTTACTTCACCGTGACAGGGATTTGGAGGAAGGAGGTTTTGCAAAGTAGAAAGATCTTTTGATTTAACCCATTTTCCTATCACCAACATAATTGAATTTACTATTCGAACTAGCAAAATTCTGCTAAACATGCAAATTGACTTTACAAATTTCTGGTTAATAAACTACATGAAACCCAGGTGGCCATGGGCCTGACAGTTCAGAGGCAAAACAGGTGTTGGTGAATTGGCAGTTGAGGTGAGGCATGTATAAGAATACAATGACAGTTGGGAGCTTGGAATAAATAAGCTACTGATCATTTCAGGCAGTAATTAACATGAATTCTTGAATACCAAGAATGCTGCTTTAGGAGTCTTGATTTACTGCCTGCAGCATTTTAAATTAAAACCTCCATTTCCCCTCTCTGCCCAAACCCCACCCCCCCAACCCATCCCCACATGCCTTGGAATCCTCTATCTGGGCTAGTCACCTCTCCCATATTCCCTGTCCCATTCTCTTCTGATGAATCACTACGTTAGTGGCAACTCATGCACAAACCCAGTGCTGACAGGTTATTTGACAAATTGTTTCTAGACCCACTCCTATCTTCCTCAACATTGAACAAACATTTCCAGGAGCCACTAGAAGCAGGAATTGTTTTCACCTGCTTAAGTAATGAACGCCAAAGCCCAAAGTGTCTTAGCCTGACCCTGGCTAATGCACAGACCAAAAGTTGAACTTGGAAAACTTGCTGTTCTATCTGAGGTCCTATCACACTAGGTGGTGCTGTTACCCATTAGACCATTGTGGGAACCTCAGCTGCATTCCCATCATCAAATCTGCTCAGTTTGATGTAGTTACTTTGGCAAGTGTATGTTTGAGACAAAACAGCATTATTTAAAGTAAAAAAGAGAACTCCACCTATACTCAGACAGTCATTAATCAAGACTCGAGGTAGAAAGCACAACCGCAACAGGCAATTATCCCGGCACTCTGGTCTAATGTACTATACCCAAGGAGCAGGATAGCTCACCATTAGTGAATCTACAATTACATTAGGTGTGGCTGTCGCAGTGTCAGTGAAGTTGACATGAGGCTTACAACATTTGCAATTTAGATGTTTATATAGCAGATAAGAGAAGAAACAGGGCCATTAAGTGCAGAGCAACTAGATTACATTCCAATGTCCTTTAAAATCTACACTTACAGTGTCTCATGTACCCCTAAAATCAAGACATTGTATGTGACTAGTTATTTATTGGAGGCCAACATGATTAATTTGGAGAACAAGCCTGCAGCAGCAGATTTGCCCAATCTTTGCCTTCATTTGCAACTTGGGAGGTTGTGCAGACCACAATTTACATAAACCACATGTTGCTGATACAGGCAATTGCAAGCATTGCAACATTGAATTATCGAACAGCAAGGCAACGATACCAAGTGCAACTCTTTCCAACTCTCCCAAGACAAATTTCAAACTGGATAAACCAGGATAATAAAGGCAAAATACTGCGGATGCTGGAAATCTGAAACGAAAACAAAAAATGCTGGAAAAACTCAGGTCTGACAGCATCTGCGGGGAGAGAGACATAACGTTTCGAGTCCATATGACTCTTCTTCAGATCTAAAGGGAGGTAGAGATGTAGTGAAATATATACTGATTAAGGTGGGCGGGGGGGGGGGGGGGGGGGGGGTGTGGAACTGGTAGCTGGATAGGCCAATGATAGGCAGAGGCAAAGGAGAGATGGCAAAAGATGTCATAAACAAAAGGTCAAAAAGAGTTGTTAATGGTGGTTGCACTGGCTGAAGGAAGTGCTAATGATGACATTAAGAAAGCAAAATGTGATAATGGCCGGACCAGGGTAAGCGCTCTGGAAAGTGACAGATGGCCCTAGTGGGGGGAGAAAGATCGAAAACCAGGAGTTCAGAAATAAATGAATCATACGATCTTCTAAAGGCTAGATTGCTAGTTGCAAAATAGGGTTACGCTTTCCATCCCTTCTGCACCCAACAATAGCTTGGGCCCTGCTACCTTTCAGTTTAAAAAGAGGCCTTATGAATAGGGATCGACACAAGGGAAGAAATTGGCTCTATAGACATGTGCACAAGAGCCATAGGTTCTTCATGCAAGAGCAAAAAGGATTTTAAATTTGTGCTACTGCAGCAAGGTAGGATGCCTACACAAGGAGCCCTGACAGTGAAGTGTGCAGGTAAGCTGCTGACTGGAGAAAAAAAAACACAATTTTGATTAACTATTTTCCTAAATTCTGCTGGAATAGGTCATGACATTCATCACAGGAAAAAAAGTCAACTCAGTTTCACCTCCTGTTGCTCATGCAAGGGGCTCAGAGCTTTGTTGTAGTTACAATGTCAATCCCTCCTCATAGTACAAACTTTTTCTAAACTCTAACTTATTACCATTTGTTCAGCTTTTCCTTTTCTTTCCAGCCTCCGCTGATTCCATGAAATGATCAATTTGATTCAATGCGAGTGAAGCTGCACTGTTCTTGTAACACATTATAGGGCTAGGTGAAGCCAGGTACCAAGATCAACTTAAAAAGTTCAAACTGAGGATTAACCCCATTAACCCAGAATGTGATTTACAAGTTAAATACATTGTTTGAAAGGAATTACATTGCAAACTTTCTCCCCAATCCCTCCACAACACACTGATTGCAAATAAACTGTATAACAACTGGACATTAAAGTTAGTGCTGAAAATACATCACAAATCTATCAGTATTGAAAGGCTAAAGGCAGAGTTACTACCACTGGCAAAGGCTCAGAGTGTCAACCTCTCCAGATGCTGAAGGAGTTACTCTGTATTTGGGACCATGCTCTTACTGAAGCAGGTCTCTTCATCTCTACCCTTCACATTGGCCATGGAGTAACCATTACATAAGTTACACCTGCCATTAGATTTCTAGAAGTGTCTCTCTTTTCAAGTGCACTTCTGAATCTGCTGCTCACTTAAACAGGAAACTCCACAATGATACTGAGCCCTCCAATCCACTAATTTTTTTCATGTTTTCCTGGCTTTTGGGTTCCCATCACCATAAAATTATCTGAAACTCAGTCACTCTTCCACTCACTACACTGATAAGGCTGGCTTAAAAGCAGGTATTAACTGTCCTTGACAATAATTAGCATTGAGAATTTATAGGTTCATTTTTCCCCATTGACAGTAAGCAACAGGGGGAGTTCAACAAAATAAGGAGTTCTATAATGAAAAGGACAGATGTTGAATTTTAACCCCACAAAATAGTAATGAGGTACTTGACCGAAGTTCATCTGTCTCCCAAAAATTTCCATGTCTAAGTTGTTGATGACAGCAGCAATTCACCCCTGCATCCCATCAGCTTTGAGGCAGTACACAGTCTAGCTTTGAATGAGAAAAAGTATAAAAGCTTTTCTATTTTATTGAAGCTTCAAAGCTGACTATTGATTCAAGCCCTAGAACAGACTAATACTGATCAGAGATCTAATGGTGCTTCGTTTGATAGAATAAAAACTCTAGCAAGTTAATCAAGGAGCCAAACTGTTCCTGAGGTTCAAAAATTAAATACTCTTGCCGGTCAGGATGAATGGAAAACACATCCTGAGGTTCAGGCCACGCACAATTCTGGTTTCCGACTCACTGGAAACAATCACCAAGCCAGCTCAGCATGCGTATTGACCACATACTTAAAGTTACCACAGAAACTTTGGAGTGTTGCTGATTGCAAGAAGCTTTTATGCCCTCACTTTTCTGTTTAACATTGCAACATGAAGACTTCCATGTTTTGTTTTCTGGAAATCCCAGAAAATGAACTCATTCTGCCCCTTGGATGGCAGGGGTTTAAAATCCAGCACAAACCATTTTTCCATGATTTTATCCAGTATTCTCAGTATATTGGTTTGCCTCAGGCTTCACCAAGATGGTTGTCCTTCAGCTTCTGTGCCTGCAGGTTCAAAGTGAAGGACTCTGTGCGTCACAATTCAAGTGTTCCAGCCAGGGGCCTTCTCGTGTTTCAAGAATTCTCTAAAAAACAAGGCACGGATCCATATCTGTTCCTGCAGCTGCTTACAGGTGAGTCATTTCTTTAGACAGTTTGTTTTCCTGCTTGCCAGCACCAAGCTCTACTTTGCTGCTGTTTTCAGTGTCATCCACTCCAGCCCTTGACCCAGTCTGAAAGAGTAGAAGGAACCACATAAGTAAATATATCCCTTGCTGTGTTCACAAAAGTTTATGAAAAATTCTTCAAGTCTGAATGGTTATGTTCTTCGAGGTAGACATTCTTACCAGCACACCATTGTACCTCCGTTAAATAGAATTTACAGAAACAGGACATTCAGCCCAACTGCTCTATGCTGGTGTTAATGCTCCATATGAGCCTCTTCAGACCTTATTTCATCTAACCCAAACAGTATAACTTTCTAAACCCTTTCTCCTTTATGTACTTATCTAACTTCCCCTTAAATGCAAATATGCTATTTGCCTCAACTACTCCTTATGATAACATATTCCACATTCTCACTCTTTGGGCAAAGTAGTTTGCCCTGAATTCATATTTAAGAGCCACTCATAAATCCAATGAGCTACTTTGGGACTTCCTTCCCCATCGCCAAATAAATGGAAACATCTCCACTACTCTATTAAATCCCTTCATAATTTTACGGATTTCTATCATGTCACCCCTTAGTCTGCTTTTCCAGGCAGCATCATCATTAAAGTGAATGGATAGAAAAATCACCCAATGGCTGTGAAGGTGGAATTACTACCATGTTTAAGGTGCATGAGTTCTATTTCATAGAAAAGGGGACTTTGGTGGACAATCACCACTTCCACATTGCACAAGCCAGCACGTACACGTGTTGGTGTGGACTCATTTCAGTATAGATTGGAGGAGTTGGTGGTGGTGGTGGAGGAGGAAGGGGTGAAGGCATGAAAATATATCCTAATAAATCACATCAATATTCCATGCCAAAAGCTGCATTACATGGTGAGGGTGAAACAAAACAGAAGCCAACAATTTCTGTTCATTTGAGAACTTGGGAGGAAATTGAAGGATCAAGTCTTCATTTTTCAACCCAACCTCAATTTTGACAATGCACAAAGTCACTGAAAGCTTTATAAAGTATAAAACTCAAGTTGTATGCCAAGAAGTAAGGATTAGTTATGATGAAATAAAAGCAGCATTTAGGCCTGGCAAAAGATGCATTACTCTGTCAGGTCATTCATCTCTTGCAAAGAGTGATGTCTAAAATTCACTTGAATCCAGCTTAAGTATCTGGTGCAAAATCCTTCCACAAAATTCCTCATTATAAATAGTTGCATTTTGGTATTGGTGTTTGCAAGCAGCAGAATTGCATCTCAGTCTGGCAGAACTGATTTCAAAGCATTGTTTACTGATGCTGCAGGCTTTTGAAGTAATTAGTTATATGAATTTTGTTGCTTAGCAACCCAGTGACTCTGTCCCAGCAATTGAAGGTTTAAAGCAACCCCTGCCCAGTCTTAAAGCAGGGGTTGGGGTAATTTTAAAAGATCCAAATTGCTGAGTTGTCAGGGAAATTCTTTATTTAATTTTCTAGAGATACGCAATTGAGTGGGCCTTTTCCTTTCAACTGACTCACCTAATTACTCAATTAATAGCACAGAAACATGTAAAGTTGCATGACTAAACGTTTAAATAGCAGAGAATTCAATACTAGAATTAAAGTTCAACTAGTTCAGCTATTGACACAGTTAATACAGATCTTCTGCCAAAAACCTGTATTTGCATTTGAAGATACAAAGTCAGGTTGAAGAATGTTTCTTTTCCCGTGGCAATCAACTTTCTAGGGTGAACTCAAGCGTAACTAAAATTAATCTTTTACATGTAGAATCCCATCATGACCCAAAACTAACCCTTCGCCAGTGAGTGCACAACAGGCCTGGATGTGCCATGGATGGTCTTTGATGGACGTTAGTGTTAGAAACTTGGAAATCTCAGCTGCCGACATGGAATTCTTCATGTCTTGTTTATTGGCAAATACCAGCACAGCCGCCTTTCGGAGGTCCTGGAATGAAAACAAGCCGTTGTTACAAATCTTACAGAACAAAGCAAAATTGACAATGGACAGATCATCCCAGAACTAATGCTGGAAAACAGCACATGTATAAACCAAACTGTAATCCAGACTCGGCATTCAACCTGCAAAAGCTTAACAAGCCTACCCATTCAAGGGATTTCTATGTGTGCCGAAAACTATGGGGCAAAGGTCACATGGGATACAATACTGAAACAGAACATTTGGCCCCAATAGTCCATGCTGGTGTTTATTTATGCTCCATTCGAGCCTCCTCCACTTGGCATCAATCAGCATAACCCTCTATTCCCTTCTTCATGCTCATCAAGCTTTCCCTCAAATACATCTATACTTCAATCACTCCCTGAGGTAGTGAGTTCCACATTCTCACCACTCTGGTTAAAGGGGTTTCTACTGAATTCCCGATTGGATTTTTTGGTGATCATCTTAGATTGTTAGCCTCTAGTTTTGCTCTTCCTCATGTGGAAACATGCTTTGTATCCACTTGAGAGAAGACAGGGCCTGTTCCTCCTCTTCTAATAGGTACAACCAGTAGACACCAGTGATGCACTGTATATTTTTGCTGCTAGTCTACACTGCAATATTTGCACTAAGCTAGGTTTTGCTGTAAAAGGATACATGTCTAAGCTTTTCATCTTGCACTCATCAGGACACCCACAAGAATACCAATATAAAAAAGGGGGAAAACAACAATTTACACTATATGCGAAGAGTGCACTGATTGGTTGGTAGGTGGCATTGCCATGGAGAATGCATCACTGATGGTGACTGAGTTCACTGCCAAGCATTGTTTGAAATTTAAACCAGGCAGCTTTGACCTTGATTGGTCAAGGCATTACCCTGAGGAATGAGTCAGTGAATGGTTGTCACTTCTTTGTTTAGCTGAAACAGGTGCAGTGTATGTACTTGTTCTTTCTGTCTGCAAAAAAACAGGGCCCTGTGTGTTAATATATGTAGCTTCCAGTACACAGGGCCCTGTTCTTTCTGTCTGCAAAAATAACAAGTACATACACTGAGCCTGTTTCAGCTAAACAAAGAAGTGACAGCCATTCACTGACTCATTCCTCAGGGTAATGCCTTGACCAATCAGGGTCAAAGCTGCCTGGTTTAAATTTCAATGCTTGGCAGTTAACTGTCAGTCACCATCAGTGGTGCATTCTCCATGGCAAAGCCACTTGCCAACCAATCAGCACTCACTTCACATAGTATAAATTGTTATTTTCCCCCTTATTGGTATTCTTGAGAGTGTCCTGATGAGTGCAAGGTGAAAAGTTTAGATGTCTTTTTTTTCGGCAGTACTCAAGTTCTGTACTACTAAACAGTTATAAGCCAGGTTTTCTAACTATTGTTTTCTATCTCCACTTCATCTTCCTGCCTCTCCCAATTTCTGAGATGTTAGGGGGCTACTTGGTCATGGAACGCATCAAATCTGGACCAGATATGGTTTCAACCGGACATCCACAGATTGGAAAATTTCCTGAGGTCTGTGTCAATTCAAACTATGGCCATTATAGGCTTGCAACGAGAGTCCAGTGCATTTCTTGTGCCACTGCTCATTTTTCCTGGTGTTCACCCTGTTGAGGGAAGTCGCTCCCCAGCCAAGGCACCAGGCAGAAAATCAGTTCACACAGCATACGCATGGAACCAAATCAGTAAAATCTGGTCTGTATAGTAAGTCCATCATAGGGGGAAATAAAATGGGTTTCTCTTATAGTCATACATTGTGATAGCTTGCTGTCCCCACTCAATACAAACTGATTGAACCTAGCATGTTCCTGCTCTGTGGGGCCTGAGAGTGGAGTTGAGTCAGTCAATCTGGCCACCCAGCCATTGGAATAATTGGGAGATATTAAACCAATATTGACATTAGCCTATAAACTATATATAGATTTGAGATTCTATAATCCAGGCATCACTTTAGTAGTGAACGCCCTTATCGCCTCCAGCACACCCATATTAAGTTTCCTTTTAGCAGCAAATCATACCTCGTGAGCCAGCATTTTGTAGAGTTCCTCTTTCGTAAGTGTTAGCCGCTCTCGGTCTGTGCTGTCCACAACTAGAATGACGAACTGAAAATAAAATGAAAATTTACTCATGCGGAATATGAACCCATCCCTTCGAGACAAGTATCAAATGCAAGTAACTTCTTGTATACCTTCATTGTCACCCATTTCCTCAGTACTTTTTGCAATAATTGGAGGTAAGTATTGATGTCAAAATAATGGAATCATACGGCACTTCCGTTCTCCTTTTCGTTCGATATGCAGATTTTGGTCATTTTAAAAATGCTCTCGATCTCATTAGATAAAGGGCTACCTGACAGCACAGACCCCAAATTGCTGTGTACGCCTCCATATCAGTTAGTAGAGCAGAGGTTTATAACAAACTTAGAGAGCAGGGACAGGGAAGGATAAAGGACTCACATTGAAGTACTATTCAATTAAGTGATTTAGATGCACCAAGCCTGCTCCGTTCAACTCAAATCAGTGACAACTACAGGTAGATTCAGTCACTAGGTTAACAGCCACACCCAACTCCACTAGAGTACAAAGTTGAATAGCGCAGTTTGAGCTACATACCAGGGTGGAGTACTGGGGCCGTTGCGGAGAGCGCAATTACAGGTGATTAATTAGGAGCATCACTTAGATTTGCTGGTGTAGCATTAAAGTGGCTTAAGGGCAAAAACGTGCTCACTGGCAATGCTGACTATAAATGCAGCATAAAACAATTAGCCCTCAGTGTCAAAAGCTTTTAATTAAACACTGATTTCAACCGGTAAAGCTGTGGCATATTCACAGTTCTACTACAAAAACAGAAATACCTGGAAAAACTCAGCAGATCTGGCAGCATCGGCGGAGAAGAACAAAGTTGCCGTTTCGAGTCCTCATGACCCTTCAACAGAACGAAGTAGAAATAGGAGAGGGGTGAAATATAAGCTGGTTTCGGGGTGGGAGGGGCAGAGAAGTAGGGGGTGGTTGTTGGGAGAAGCAAGCAGTGATAGGAGCAGATAACCAAAAGATGTCACAGACAAAAGAACAAAGAAGGTGGTGATAAAGAATGTTCCGTCAGGATCGTTCCCTCCGTGACACCCTGGTCCACTCCTCCATCACCCCCTACTCCTCAACCCCCACCTACGGCACCTCCCCATGCAAACGCAAAATATGCAACACCTGCCCCTTCACTTCCTCTCTCCTCACCGTCCAAGGGAGCAAACACTCCTTTCAAGTGAAGCAGTATTTCACTTGCACTTCCCTCAATTTAGTCTACTGCATTCGTTGCTCCCAATGCGGTTTCCTCTACATTGGAGAGACCAAACGCAGACTGGGCGACCGCTTTGCAGAACACCTTCGGTCTGTCTGCAAGAATGACCCAGGCCTCCCTGTCGCTTGCCATTTTAACACTCCACCCTGCTCTCTTGCCCACATGTCTGTCCTTGGCTTGCTGCATTGTTCCAGTGAAGCTCAACGCAAACTGGAGGAACAGCACCTCATCTTTTGACTAGGCACTTTACAGCCTTCCGGACTGAATATTGAGTTCGACAACTTTAGATCTTGAACTCCCTCCTCCATCCCCACCCCCTTTCTGCTTCTTCCCCCTCCCTTTTGTTTTTTCCAATAATTTATATAGATTTTTCTTTTCCCACCCATTTCCATTATTTTTAAATGTATTCCACCCATGGTTTATTTCACCCCACCCCCATTAGAGCTACCTTGCTCGTCCTGCTCTCCAATCTTAATTAGCACATTCTTTTAGATAATATCACCACCTTCAACACCTCTTTGTTCTTTTGTCTGTGACATCTTTTGGCTATCTGCTCCTATCACTGCTTGCTTGTCCCAACAACCACCCCCCCCCCCCCTTTAAAGCAGCTTATATTTCACCCTTTCCTATTTCTACTTAGTTCTGTTGAAGGGTCATGAGGACTTGAAACGTCAGCTTGGTTCTTCTCCGCCGATGCTGCCAGACCTGCTGAGTTTTTCCAGGTATTTCTGTTTTTGTTTTGGATTTCCAGCATCCGCAGTTTTTTGTTTTGTTTTTATCACAGTTCTACTAGCCTGGTACAAAGTAGGTAGATAATGAACTTTGCTACACTGCTTCTAGTATGGCATGACAGAGGTGGTCAACTGCAAGTTTGCTATTTGTTTCATTTCCAACCCTAAATGGATGTGGGAGCTTCATGCAAGTTAAACAATGGACAGATTTGATTGTTGTGTATGCACTACCACGTAGAGATGGCGCCAAAAGATTAAGTAATGCCAGCTATGATACAAACTTCAGAGTGGAGATTACTATAAACTTTTACTATCTGAACAGAGTGGCTGATCACTCCAGCTGTTAGCCAGCTCCAACTTATTTTACATCACAAAGCTAGAAACTTTGGGCAGTCAACTAGACACTAATTTAACCTTAATAGTCACCAATACGTAGGCATGCAAAAGTGCAGTTCAAAACAAAGCAGTGCTCCAGCAGGGAAAGCTCAGAACCTTTTGTGTTTCATTCACTACAATCCGCTATCAGCACTTGCAGCTCATTTGAAAATTATGAGTGGTTTTAGTAAATAGGGAGAAACTGTTTTAGCTGACAGAAGGGTCAGTAACCAGAATACACAGATTAAAGACAACTGCCCAAGTGCCAGGGGGAGGAGATAATAATAGCTCGACAATTTTTAAAAAATCAGAAACGTATAGTCTGAATGGGTGCTGGATACAAATTCAATAGTATCTTTCAAAAGGCAATTGGATCAATAGTTGAAAGACAAGAGGTCTTCAGGACATATGGAGGAAAGTGGAGTGTGAAATGGACAGCTCTTGCTAGGAAATGGGCCATGATTCTGTGATTTAAAATCAAAATGTGCAGAGTAAATTAATTTGGTTATATAATGGTGCTGCTAAACTGGACATTTAGTATTCAAATCAATCATTTCATCAGTTTCTCCAAAACTTTGTGGGTTCAAACAATAGAGTCAGAGTCATTTATTGCACAGGAGGCCATTCCGCCCATCAAATCAGTGCCAGCTCCCCATGGAGCAATCCAGCTACCCCAACTCCCTTCCTCAAGCTCCATAACGCTGCAAGTTTATTTCCTTCAAAACCACATCCAATTTCCTTTTGGAATCACTGATGTTTCTGCTTCCACCACTTGTGGGCAGAGTGTTCCAGATCATTACCACTCTGCATAAAAAAGCTCCCCCTCACATTCCGCCTGCATTTTGCCAAACATCTTAAATCTGTGTCCCTTTGTCGTTGTATCAACAGTTGATGGAACACTTCATACAGGTTTAATTCTTAAGTTCTTGTCAAGTTGGCCAATTCAGAGGAAGAAACTGGCATCTTCGGAATTGACCTCAACACCTCCAATATGGGAGTGTATAAAAATCAGATAGAAACTCCTGATCATTGTCTAACGACCCCTTGCATGGCACACTGATGACCTACATGGAGGCAAACACGCTCACGTGTGAGCACTCAATCTCTTTCTCTCACGTGCTGCAGAGTTGCTGTGGACCAGGGCTCTAAGGGCAGCCACCTCTTTCTTCCAAAGAAAGCAGAAGAGAAAGAAAGCCTTCATCAGCTGCCATTCACTTCAATCTCACCATCAAGTGATACACCAATTCAAGGGGATCTGCATCCCTCAGTGGATTTCTCCCCCATTAAATCCAGAGGCCCTTGTATTGTACCCACTAGGGGCAACCCTCAGGACTTTCTTACATCATTTGGAGTTGAACTTCCACCTGGTCCAACAATATTCACGGGAGCAGTTTGCACAGAAGGAAAACATTTGCAGAGGCAAATTCAAACATTTTGAACTTGGGACACATGACTGCTCATTAGCCTTGAGGAAGATCTGCATTTACCACCACATCTTAAAGTGCTACAATAAATTATGTTGTGCAGGCACTGCTGCCAGCAGTTATGGGAGCCATTTTGTGAAATCCAAAATTGGACAGTAGAGAGGTTCTGCTTTTAGTGAAAAGGCTTGAACTTAGGTGGAATTAGCAGCAGGGAAACCTCCAATGGGGTTCAATCTCAGGGAACAGAGTGCTCAAAAGCACATACAGCACTAGGACCAACGTAAAGGCAGTAAAGAATGCATCTAGGAATGTGCTTCATACAATGATAAACTTGTTTCAGCAAGTCACACGGGAAAACTTAGAAAAAAGACTGTGGGAATATAAAACCTGCATAAAAAATTTCCAATTCAAATCCTTGGCATAGAAATTTCCCTAACAGCTATCTTCCAGTTATTTTAATAATTCTGTGATTATGCAAGTAATAAACCAGACTAGCCATATAAATACTGTGGCTACAAGAGCAGGTCAGAGGCTAGGAATCCTGAGGCGAGTACCTCACCTCCTGACTCCCCAAAGCCTGTCCACCATCTACAAGGCACAAGTCAGGAGTGTGATGGAATACTCCCCACTTGCCTGGATGAGTGCAGCTCCAACAACACTCAAGAAGCTTGACACCGTCCAGGACAAAGCAGCCCCACTTGGTTGGCACCACATCCACAAACATTCACTCCCTCCACCACTGATGCACAGTAGCAGCAGTGTGTACCATCTACAAGATGCACCAAGGGAAGAAATATTCCCCCCCACCATCGGGGGAGAAGTTTAGGAGCGGGTGCGCCTCCATTTTACGTGGGCGGGCCAATTAAGGCCCCCCCTAGTGTGACGTCTGCCAGAAAGCGCTATGCGCTCCTTGCGGACGGAACAGGGGATTCCCTAAGCTGAGAGTGCGCTCTTTCATGCACGCGCACAAAAGAGTGCACTCATCTCCGAGGCTAAGTGCTGCCTCAGGGAGATCAGCACCAAATTAAAAAAAAAGTGTGAAATAGAAAAATAAAATTTCCCTGACATGACCCCTCATGTGACACTGTCACATGAGTTGGGACATGTCCATCACTTTTAATTAAACTTTTATTAAATTTAAAAAATCCCTCATGAAACCTCACCCCACCCGTGGACGAGGTTTGATGCTTTTTCTGAAGCCCGCCAGGGCTCCCGGCCTGCCCGCCAACCTTAAGCTTGGACGGGCAGGTCCTTTAACTACTTCAATTAGTTTTCAAATGGCCTCAATTGGCCGTTGACAGGTCAGCGGGTGCACAGCTGATTCGGCTGCGCCCCCACCGACCTGAAAATTGGAATGACGCGGGGTGACGCTGGGAGTTCCTCTCGACATCATCCCGCGTCATTTTACTTGTCGGCAAGCGGGTCCCGCCACCCCCCTCTGCTCGCCGAACTCAATATCCTGCCCCAAGGCTCCTTCGACAGCACCTTCCAAACCCACTACCAATACCATCTAGAAGGACAAGGGCAGCAGGTAGATGGGAACACCACCACCTGGGAGGTTCTCCCCCCCCGCCCCCCGCCAAGTCACTCACCATCCTGACCTTGGAAATATATCGCCGTTCCTACGCTGTCACTGAATCAAAATCCTGGAACTCCCTCCCCAACAACGCTGTGGGAGTACCTACGCCAAATGGATTGCAGCAGTTCAAGGCAGCAGCTCACCATCACCTTCTCAAGGGCAACTAGGGGTGGGCAATAAGTGCTGGCCCAGCCAGAGAAACCCACATCCCGTGAATGAATTCAAAAATAAATAAATCACTAAGCACTATTTTGCAGGCAGAAAACATGCAGTTTTCACAGGCAAACCTCCTGGAATTACGTGGTGGGAGGTGCAGCAACTCAGGGATCAGAGGTGCAGTTCCAACTTGTTTAAAACTTTAGTTTTGGAATTTGTCTGAACTGATTAGCTATTCAACCCTTGCAGGGCAACTCAGTCCAGTATCCAGATATCTGCTGTTCACCAATAAATTCAGGGGGCTGTGGGCTTAAGAATGATAGGAAGTAACTCTTGGAAGCATCACAGGCTGAAATTCTGTAATTCTATATTCCTATTAGGCAATGAATGAATTGGTTTCGACACATCTCACTAATTTCACTTGCTGGTCATTGAAATTAGCAATTTACAGGGGCAGAGGCAAGGGGTTTTCAAAGAAAAGGGATGCAGTCTTACTCCTGTTAGAGGAAAGTACTGAAACCGAGAAACTTGTATACACAAGAGCTATGTTTAGCACTTCAGCCGAGGTCAGGAAACACTGACAGCTGAGCTAACTCTGCACATTTACATTGCTAAACTCACCACAAAGGAACTGGGTCTATGCCATGCCTAACCCATGGAACTTGCAACTTAAGGGCAGTATTGGGTCTTAGCTATTCTGAAGTTAAGTACATTGACAGCATTACATTAATTTCAGAATTATTCCCTAAAGCCCCTTTATCCTGGTTTTAGGTTCAAACTCAGGTTTTTTTGGTGTGCAAGTCTACTGCTGGGAAGAAGCGCTGGATTTAGGGATGATAGAGGTAGATTAAGCAACAAACACCAGCTCACGAACATACACATCTCAAACTAAGCAGCAGCAATATAATATGTACCATTATCTGTGCATTTCAAGTTACTTGAGCACGTTGTCTTTCCACATTTGAACTCACGACATATACAGGGAAAATTAATAAAAATAAACTGAATAGTCTCTGGTTATGACAATCTGATGGCAGAATTGCTTGATATTTTGCATTTCTGATCCCATTTTAAAAACCATTCTTAGAATCTCATAGGACATCAGGTCATTGTTGTTTCAAACAGCCAAGCAGATATGGCTATGGGGAACAGCTGCAGAGAGAAGACAGACTTTATATACAGGTGCAATGTCTCAGAACCAGCAACCCCAGGGCCAAATGAGGACTGGATTTTGTATCCTGCCAGTTTCAGGTCCGGAAGTTTGGGCATCGTGCGTGTTAAGGATATGTTTTTCAAGTAAGGATTGCTAAAGGCAGTCTTGAAAGAAAGACAAAATATTGCAAGATAAGCCAGGAAATTCTTTGGAGATCAGTGTTACTTTGCCAGAAGTGTGGCAGATGCTCCGTTTATGCATGTAAATGGAGCTCTCACTATACTTCAAATGAACTGTTGGTGGAGGAGATGTACATTAATAATTTAAGGTTTCTATATAATGCAGATTTATTACTCTCATTGAAACATTAAAATTCTTCAGGAATCTTACAGGGTAGATGTTCAGAGGATGCTTACCCTGGCAGGGGAATCTAGAACATGGAGTCAGTCTCAGAACAAGGGGCCGACTGTTTAGGATGAGATGCGGGGAAAATTCTTCACTCAAAGGATTGCAAACCTTTGGAGTTCTCTACCACAGAGGACTTGGATGCTTAGTTATTGAGTATAATCAAGGCAAAATTGATTAATTCCCTTAACATCCAAAAATCAATGGATGTGGGATAACATCGAAAGGTGGAGCAGGCCTGAATGACCTTATGTTCTTACTGGATTCACATTACTGAGCAATTATTCCCAGTAGAAAACATTTTTATCCAATTACAACAGCTAACCATGCATGGGCACGGGGAGGAGGCCATTCAGTCCTTTGAGTTTGTCCGACCACACAACTAGATCATGGACAAGATGCTCTATCTACCCTTTCAAATCCTTTAATCATCTTAAGTCAACACCATTCGATCAACACTCCTAATTTAACCCTTTTAGCCCTATCAGTCTGGGTGTGGTGTGGATTCACCAATCCAAGACCAATATCTCCTTCCTGAGGTGCAGTGTGCAGAACTGAATCCAGCTCTCTGGAGTCTAATCAGAATTTCATATACCCATACACTGGAGTGTCCACATACCTCAGTGTTTGTATAATACGTGCTCCACGTTGAACGCAACATGTCTTGGCCGCCAATGTCCCACATTAGGAAATGAGTGTTTTTCACGACTATTTCTTCCACATTGCTGCCGATCGTGGGTGATGTGTGGACCACCTCGTTCATTAGGCTGTTAATGAAATCAAGCAGAGGCTTAGAATTCCACTGTGGCCCCATCCATTACATCCCGACTGGAAAACTCAGTCTAAAATTCGCAGATGTATTTCTGAGCACCCATGGGATTACTTTCAGTCAAGGGACTGTACAACTCAACAGCAAACAATTTCAAACTAGTTGTTATCTGGCAGCAAAACAGCAACTGGACAAGTTGCTCAATCCAATCTGGGGTGTCAGAAAATAATAACAGTAGCTTTGCTCTCACCAATACAAGAAATCTTAAACTCTACACTTTAAAATTATTCCGTTTATTTATTTTTAAGTAAAATAAGAGTATGGTCCCAGTAAGCATTCAACTGAAATGTGAAGCTATAAATCACATTATTGGATTAACAGCTATTACTCCTGCAAGGATATTTAAAAGTGATCAAAATTATTAGTGACCAAGGATAAAGTTGTGCAAACTCAAGTTCCAGTGGAATAAACTGGCAATGGGAAGTAAAATGGCACAGTGCAGGCATAGTTTGCAAAGTACACAAGACTTCAAACTAAACAGTTGCCTAGGCCCTGAAAAAAGTGATCTGAAAATCAGGTCAACATACACATACATACAAGCAGCAGCAAAGCACGTCTTGATTAGACTGGTCAATCTTTTCCCCATTTGATTGCTGGCACTGTTCACCATACCAGTCAACTTGTGCTTGCACTTTAAACTGCAATTTCTAGAGAACTATAATTCTTATAACAAGATCCTTAAGGTAAAAGGTTTCTGCTAGGGCAGAAAGACCACAATGTAAACTGAGGCAAAAATCTAAGCCTTTGGAATTGACAGATAAATTCCAAATGTCAATATGCATCAGGCAGTATAGTATGCAGATGTGCAACACAAAAGAGAAACATTGGGGCCTAAAGCCATGTAATTGAGGGCTAACAATTCACTGATTGAACTAGGCATCGCAGATTTCCATGATGACTTGGATTCAGCAAAAATCTACATTCTATTACAGTCCTTTATTAAAGATGCTAGATAAAAGCAAACTTCTGCATTTCTCGGAGGAGTCAACTCATCCCAGTAGCTGTGCAGAAGCAAAAAAACAATTCCAACAAGTTCAGACGCGGACAAATCCCAGGCCCAGTTAATTTGGCATCGAGACCCATTTGCAGACGAGTGAAGTTACAGCTTAGAAATGTTACTAAAAGCAGCAATCTGGAGACGGACAAAACATAAATGTACTCACAACTGATAAAGGATGGTCGTTTTCCCTGCGTTGTCCAGTCCAACAATGATAACTTTGTGCTCTGAGGAAAAACAAAACGCACCCACCATGGTTAACTTTGAATGCACCAAATCCCATCCTCCAAGTAAAAAAAAAAAGGACAGATTTTTATTCTTTCACTAAACTTCAGAAATATCAAGCAGCCTGGAATACACAAGAGGCAATCAAAATGTTTTCAAAGCATTTTCCACCTATCAATGCACATCAATCAGATAAGGATAATCAACGCTTTTGCTGTGTGGATATTCCAAGTGAAACCAAATATTTTTTCCTCCCAGCTGTAGTTTTGTACTGCAAGAGCGATCTTATTGAATGGCAGACCAAGCTTAAGGGGCCGAGTCACCTACTCCTGCTCCTAATTCGTTCGTTTGTAAGCACAAGCTGGGTAGCATTGACCACCATCCGAAAACAACTGCGGGGAGGGAACTAACAGTTATGAGGCATGATGGTATTGGTGCCAGACAAGTATGGTTGAAGTGTCAAGAAGTATGGACCGTAAACACCTTCCTTACCAGCAAGTAGCTAAATGCCACCATCCTATGGCATTAAAAACTTTGTACTTCTTGGATGAGATGTTAACCCGAGACTCTGTCTGCCCTCTCAGATGTATTGGATCTCAGGTGGTATTTCAAAGAGGAGATGGGGAGTTTCCCCAGACTCATGGACAATATTTAGTCCTCAACCAATGTCACCAAAACAGAACCTGGTCATCACAGTAAGCTTCTAGGAGCTTGCAGAACACAAATTTGCTCATCATCACTGGATGGTCAAACCCATAAAAAAAAATTGTCACTTCGTTTTTCAAAAAAAAAGACAGGAAATCTGTACTTAATCTGCCTCAATTAACAGTTGTATCTGGAACTCACCATCAAAGGTGATCAGACTTTAACAGACCCAGTTACCTGGAATCAGCAAACTCTTAAAATCACCATGTACAGGGCAAGCATTTACTGAATAGCAAGAAATTGCTGGCAGGCTTAATAAGCTTTAAGCAGCACTTTTATTTTTGACTGCAGTGGCTAACGAGATTTGCCAGGTCCAGCTACCTGTGATGAGCCTTGGCTTCAGGGTCTGAATGGTCAGGGCTCTGGGCCACACATGGTCCCAAGGCAACATCCCTGCTTAAATGTGCAGAGTCTTCTAGCTGTGTTACAAAGAAACAATTGTAGAGAGATTTTCTGTGCCTTGCATTTTCACCCCATGCCAGTCTCAATTAACAGACGGTAGCTCGAGTTAAAATGAACATTTCTTAACTGAACTTTTATTCAAAACCCCGTGCTGGTACTTTTTTTGAGAGTTTAGATTACAGCTGTTAACAAAGTCAGAAAAAAGTGCATGTAACTGTTGCAAAGTTACAGAAGACAAAAGTACTGTCTGCTGCTATAGCAGTTTCACTTCCTCCACCTGACATATCGACTTATTCTAGTTACAGACACCACCAAACTGCATTGCAACACTGAAACTTGCTGAAATTTTAAGGTCGTTACATCCTTTGTTTATAGCCTCGTGTGCAGAATTTGTTATTTTTGAGAGTGTGCATTAAATTAACACTTTGAATTCAGTGCAACCACTCATTACCTTCAACTTTATCCAATTTTCTCACTGGGCCATGTACCTCCTGTGTTCAGGGACCTTGCTCCTGTGTCACTGTGTTTACTGCTCCGTGGTCAGTGACAAGCAGAGATTCTTTCCAGTTTCTTTCCTTCATACCCACCACCCCCACCCCACCCCACCCGTGAACAACATGGGTGAGGCTACCTCTGGAACGGAGTGAGGACTGAAACCAGTGTCCCGCTGCCCTGGTGGCTTTTATTTGAATTCTTGCCTGTCAAGTTAGCCTTGGGCTCAACTAAATCATTTTTTCTGGAACCATGTGATTGTAAGCAAAGCTCACTGCAACAAAAATGTAATGGAACCCACTGTGAAGTCACACTCTAGTACTTAAATGCATATGGAAATGCAGCAGCTGTGTTCTGAAATATTGAAAACAGCAACATTTGATAGAGAATCTAACAGCAAGAGTGTGCAATATGACAACAGTCATGATACTCACTGAGCCTAGGCTAACACCTAGTCGGAGCAGTTTCACTATCAAGTCAAAAATTTGAGGATTCAAGCCCCACTTGAGACACCCAAGCATAACATTCTCAGCTAACGTTCAGCGCAGTACTGAGGGAGTGCTGCACAGTCAAGCGCTGCCTTTTGGATGAGATGTTAAACGAAGGCCCCTTCTCACCTCTCAGGTAAAAGATCCAGCAGCACTACTCTAACGGCAGGAGAGTTCTCCCCGTGTTGAGGCCAATGTTAAAATCAACATCAAAAAAAAACAGATGGTCATGTTATTGCCATGTGTCAGAGCTGGCTGTGTACAAAATGACAGCTGTATTTTGTATGTTACAACAGACAGTAACAACTCTACACAAATAATTATTTGTGACTGTAAAACCTTAGGGAAGTCCTGTGGCTGTGAAAAGGGGCCACACAAATGCAAGCCTTTCTTGCTTTCCGCACCCCCCCTCCCCCCCGCAACCCACAAACAGACTGCACCAGAATGAATGAATCATTAATACCTGCAGTTCCACACATTTAGGTGTGGCAGCAGGATCATAGATGTGAAACTCAATACCATGAGGGCAGCAGGAGAAAGCCATCTGCAAAAGGTCACGACTTGGGTTTCATGTTTCCAGGAGGGCTGTTTGCTTTTCTGACTTTCTTTAAAGGCCCACAGGCCATCTGTCACCACGACCAAATTGCAAAATCTGGAGACTGTGGAGGCGCTATCTTGTCCCACAGCCTTGTTTGAAGATTCCACTTGGTTCCCCCATGTCAGAGGCTGCTGGCATTCAAACTGCAGCTGTCAGTGTACAGGCAGCCCAAACAAAACCCCAAAGTAGCAGCTGCCCCCCCAACCCCCACCCACATATATACGCACTGTGCATAACAAATAAAACTTGACCCTTGTCAGAAAGCCTGGGCAGAAAAAAGGAACAGGAGTTACAATCTTATCCACTCAGCGTACGCAAGTTGCAATCAACTGAAGTGTGCCTTTCCCGTTGGGTTCTCAAACACTCAAAAACCCTAGAAACAATCAACCCTTCAATAAGACGTGTTGGCATTTCCTAGGCTGACAGCTGGCCGATCCCTCCCCCCCCATCACAATAAAGGGTGCCAGGGTTGTGAATAACACACCTCTCCTCCAGGCAACAGGAAAATCTAAGTGCAAAACAAAGTCATTTGAATCACAAGTTAGATGCAGCTTCAGTTCATCTACGTTCGGTGTGGTACGAAGGGAGTGCTGCATTATTTCGAATGCTGTTTCTGGGATGAGACTCACATCTGGTGGTTCACGTGGGTGTGAAGAAAAAAAAATCCCATGGCATTAGTCTAGGAACAGGCGTCCTGGGCACATTCATTCCTCAACCAAACTAGATTAGCAGGCCTTTGATTTCATTTGACTTGCGGATTTGTGTGGTTTGTAAAGTGGCTGCCATGTTTGCCCAGCAGAGTGACACTTCAATAGTGACACATTGTCCCAAGTCACTTCGCAACCAACGCAAAGACAAATGGTGCCAGAGGACTGCATGTTCTCCCTTCTCTTTCTCAAGTGTGTTCAGTTTAGCCAGTGGTCAGCTATGGAACTGAGCTACACAACCCCAAAGGGCCCAGCTGCAAACCAGGTTCTTTGCAAAGTTCACTGATCCCAGCCAGTAAGTGCTCCAACTGGACTCTGCAAGAGGAAAAAGGGGTAAGGCAAGACTCCCATGCCTGTTGGTTCTGACCTTGATCAGGGCTGGAAAACAGTGGAATGTCAGGATCCACCTTAACAAGGTCATTTATGTCTGGGTATCTGAACGCAGAGTCTGGATATGTGCGTGAAAAGTGGCCTCTTGGGTGAGGGACTCATTGCTCATGAAGCACTGGGGCAAATCAGTGCTTTCTGGAAGGGGAGAAAAGCTCCCACACCCCCCACAAATCAACGTACACACACACCCAATACAGCACCTTTAATATAATAAAAACAAATGTTTTAAAAGAGTCAATAAATTTTTCCACTGAGCCACACAAGATGATAGCCCAGTCAGTGATCAAAAACCTACCCCATTTAACCAAGTTTTAAGAAGTGGCTTAAAGGAGGAGAGAAAGGTAGGGAGGCGCTTCAGTGCTTCGGACTTAGGCATCTGAAGGCACAGTCACCAATAGCGGAGCAATTTAAAAACAGGAAGAGGCCAGTATGAGCAGAGCAGAGACACTTAAATGACTGAAGCCATGGCTGGCTACAATGCAAACAAAAGGAACTTTCTGGCATTCAGAGAAGCTGATACCTCACTATTGCTGAAGATGCTAATAACCCCCTGTCTCTGTAGAGAACAAATTCAAAGGGAATAATACGAGGTCCATCTATATTTTCTAGGCCAGGCCTGGCCAATGGAGAGAATCTGCTAGGACAAAGGTCTCTGAAACCTCTTAAATCTTAATGGTTGAAACATTAACAATCTCAAGAATCCAGACTAACGAATGTACACCCTTTGTCCAAGCCAAAGTAGAGAATTGGGAGTCATGTCACATGAACACCCACCCCAGCTGGAAGAACCAGTTATCCTGTCTTGCTGTCCTGCCAATCAGTCTGCCATCTTCCATCTAGTAAGCAGCATCTCAGGAAAAGGACTCTGTCCAGGTTTAAATGCCTTGTCCCATCTACGCTTTCTACTGGAACTACGGTACCAGTGCCTACAAAACTAATTCATCTCTATGGGCCTATCCCACAGTGGAAATCATTGCAACTGGAAAAGAGAATTACCCAGCATGAGTCTTCAACCTGCTGACCCCCTGTGAAAGAATACACCATTGGGCTTTGATTCTGGGCTCATGTGAAATAATAATTCTTTATTCTGTGGTCTTTGACTTGTAAACCTTCCTTTCTCTATCCCTCATTGTACGAATGCACTGGGTGCTAGAGAGACACCCGCTTCCCATGTTGTGTGCACGAATAAACTAACTCTATCTAGAGATTGCTGTGGGGTTATTAATAGAAATTGGGTCACACCAAAACAGAGGGGTTGGGAAATATGCCACTGCTTATAAAGGGAGAATTCAAAATCAAAACACTTGCCACTTGTCTGTAAACAGAAAAGTCAGGGCTGTTTAAATTAAAAGCCCCATTTCCGATCCATAACAGTAGTAAAACCAGTCAGATCAAAACAGCCAAGTAGCACAAAAATAAATCCAGACTGTCCAATATTAACAGGCATGAAGAAGTGTCAGAATATGAGCAAATACACCTGTCAGGAGATGAAGAAATCCTGGATGTCTTACAGATGTGCTGTGAAAACCCTGAGTCCTTAGGTAATCTGATAACTGTCAATGAAAGGATTACTTGAGTCACTGGGTCAGCTCCGTGGGGGTTTTACTGTTGACTGATTAACCCTTCACAATGTACTACAGCTGTACACGAGTTCATAGACCAATACCCTTGGGCAGGGGTGAACTACAAACACCTGGGCTTCAACCCTTGCCATCTATCAATTCACACCTTGAAACTAAGATTAAAATGAACACGTTTTCTGCAGTATACAATAAATCTACAAGATCTGTGCTTCTCTGCCTCAAATCAAGATACAACTGATTGAAGAGAGCACGAGAAGGGATGAGGTGGTAAATCTTAGGTAGCTGATGCTTGAGTTTCAAAAGCCCAAAAATTTTAGAAAGGAGGAGAAATATTTGCTTCAGCTGGTTAGAAAATGAGATTTTAATTCAGCGACACTCACATGTAGAGTGGGCTTCTAGCAGCTATTAAAGTCCACAAATTGGTAACTTCACTAACTGCAAAGATGGCTGGAGTGAAGCAGCTGAATGCAAAGTTCACACTTACAACAGGCAGCTCTTAAAACCAGGGGTTGTACAGCAGACCTTAATACTGTTCCTAGCTTCCACTCTAACAAGTTAGAATTGCTTGATATAAAAGTTGGATGCAAAGAGCAACAGATTACCAATGCTATTCTCCAGCATTGGTAATCACCCTATACCCTGCAAGTTAAAAATAACCATTTATACTTTTCTAATTTCTATTACTAGAAAGACAATAAAGTCTATTGGCTTAAATAGTGCACTGATGAAACTAATATTCAGTTCAAATTCAGAGCAGGAACAGTATACAAGTTGCAGCAAAATCACCGAAATACTGTTGAAGAAACTTCCAATGATAGTTCAGCTCCTTTGCATCATTGGGCTCAAGGAGTCCTGCAGCACAGCATTCAGACTGGTGTACCGCTTCTAGATTCTGGGCTATGACACCCATGCACTGTTCTGTCTTCACCTGCAGACTGCAAGCTGGTTGCCAGAGGCTTGCAAAACTCCAATTTGAGTCCCGTGGGGAGCAAAAAATCCACTGAATTGGTTCCAACATTTATATTACTGATACCAGCTGCCTTAGCACAGTGACAGAATTGAAAGGATTACTCCTGTATAATAACAAGCAAAGGGTCGACACACATTTTCTTCTCTTTTACATTAAAGCCACGAGCATTTAAGACAGTTCCTTTAACTTCATGATGTAATGACAAATGCTAGCTTCTGGCTCAGTTGTAGCTTGAAAACATTGAGGCACTGAGCCCAAGGCTCAAGTCAATGATGGGGGAAAAAATGGAATCATATGAATAACCCAGATTTGCTGACGCTACAGGCCTTCACATGCTGGCAGCCTTAAGTTTAACAATGGTCTAGCAGAGTGCCAAAATAAAACTCTAGACAGCCAAATCAAAGTGCAGTGAAACTTTTATAACCTTAGTAGTCAGTGAGAATAATTCACAGCTGGCAGCATCTACAATGGGGAAAGCGGCAATCTTGGGGTCACAATTCTCTATGCGAGTGGCGGTGTCTCAGACCCTTGAATCAAATGCAAAAACAACCCCAAGCCCAACAGCTACCCGAGGAGTCAAATTCGCTCCACACAAAAATCAACATGAGGAGCTGGAATCAACATGTGTCAGGCGCATACATAAATTTGGACCAAGAATCAAACACTTTCAACAGCAAGCCTGGAAGTAGCTCCACTGAGAAAGGCACTTTGTATGAATGGATCACATTATTATTTCAACACATGCAGGGAAACTTCTGAATTAACACTTATCAGCAGTTATACCCAGACTTTAACCAAAGCTCAGTGCACATACCTGTCAATACTTGGACTGGAAAGTCCAGATTAACTGGGCCATACAGAGTATGCTGTGGGACATTAGGTGCTATATAATACAATACAGTCCTTGTTTAAAAGCATAGGTCTGCTTTAAAATAAATTTTATTCTGTACGAGGATATGCATTGATTTTGATTAGATTTTGATAACCTAATCTACAAAGATAATTTGCATCCTTCCATCTGCAAGAGATGATAGGAAGTGGAACATAGGAGCAGGAGTCAGCCGTTCAGTCCCTCAAGCCTGCTCCACCATTTAATTAAGATTATCGCTGATCTTCTACCTCAATGCCATCTTCCCACACTATCCCTTTATCCCATGTCGTCATTGGTATCTAGAAATCTGTCTTGAATATACTCAATGATCAAGTCTCCACAGTCCTCTGCGGTCGAGAATTCCAAAGATTTACCACCCTCTGACTGCAGAAATTCATCCTCAGTCCTAAATGGCCTACCTCTCATTGAAACCCACTCCCCTGGTTCTACCCTCCAGCCAGGGGAAACATCCTTCCTGCATCCACCCTGGCAAGCTCTAAGAATTTTATACACTTCAATGAGATCCTCTCATTCTTTTAAACTATGGAAAATACAGGCTCAGTCTCCTCAAATCTTTCCTCCCATTTCAGGAATCAGTCTTGTGAATCTTCATTGCACTCCCTCTATAGAAAGTATATCCTTCCTTGGGTAAGGAGACTAAAACCACACAATACTCTAGATATGGTCTCATCAAGGCTCTATACAACTGCAGCAAGACTTCTTTACCCCTGTACTCAAATCTCCTTACAATAGAGACCAACATACCACTTTCCTTCCTAACTGGATCGTTACACCTGCATGTTAGCTTTCAGCGACTTATGAACAACGTTACCCAGGTCCCTTTGGGCATCAGCACTTCCCATTGCCTCCATTTAAAAAGTGTTTTTCCTACTAAAGTGGAAAACTTCACGTTTTTCCACATTATGTTCCAGCTGCCATGTTCAGCCTGTCGAAATATTCTTGAAGCCTCTTTGCATCCTTCTCACAACTTACAAAACTTGGTGGGAATGTGTCATCAGCTAATTTGGAAATATTATATTTGGTCACCACATCCATATCATGGACATAGATTGTGAATAGCTGCAGCCCAAGCACTGAGCCTTGCCATGCCCCACTAGTCAACAGCCTGCCAACCTGAGAATGACCTGTTTACCCCTACTGTTTCCTGTGTTAATCAATCCTCAATCCATGTCAGTATATTGCTCACAATCCCATGAGTTCTAATTTTGTTTACTAGCCTCCTGTGTGGGGCCTTATCAAAAGCCTTCCAAAAATCCAAATACACCACATCCACTGGTTCTCCCATATCTATCCTGCAAGGAGCGTCTTCAAAAACTCCAACAGGTTTGTCAAACATTATTTCCCCTTCATAAATCCATGCTGACTCTGCCCAATCTCACCATTATTTTCTAAGCAACCAGTTATCACATCCTTTAGAATAGATTCTTGAATTTTCCCTACAACTGTTGTCAGACTAATAGTTTTCTCTCCCTCCTTTCTTAGGAAGGTTATGTTTGCTACCTTCCCATCTGCAGACACTATTTCAGAATGTGGGGAATTTGGGAAGATAATCACCAATGCACCCACCATCTCTACAGCTGTCTCTTTCAACACACTAGGGTGTAGATCATCAGGTCCAGGGGATTTACCAACTTTGAGTCTCATTAATTTCTCCAGTACTACTATTTTTTTTTTTAAAACCAATACTAATATCTTCCAGGTCCTCAATCTCACTGGTCCCTTGGCTACCCAACATTTTAGGGAGGTCTTTTGTATCTTCCTCTGTGAAGACAAAGTATTTGTTTAGTCTCTGTCATTTCCTTATTGCCATTATCTGCCTTGAATGGGCCCACATTTGTCTTTTAGCCTTTTCATTTTTATGTACCTATAGAAGCTTTTACAGTCAGTTTATGTTCCTCACTAGTTTACTTTCATATTCTAATTTCTCTTAGTTTCTTGGTTCTCTTTTGCTGAATTTTTAAATGCTCCCAATCCTCAGGCTTACTACTTTTCTGGCAGCCTTACTTGCCTCTTTGATCCAATAGAATCTTTAACTTCTCTTGTTAGCCATGGTTGGATCACTTTTCCTGCTGGCTTTTTGGGTCTTAAAGGAGTGTAAATTTGTTGCAAACCATGTATTAATTCTTTAAATGCTAGCCATTGCCTGTCTACCGTCATAACTTTTAATGTGGTTCCCCAATCTACCTCAGCCAACTTGCCTCCTCATACCTTCATCGTTTCCTTTTAGATTAAAAGCCCTAGCTTTGGAATGAACTACATCATTTTCAAACTTCCATGTAATTTTCTATAATATTATGGTCACTCTTACCCAAACACTCCTTAACAATGAGATTATTAACATGCCCTCTCATTGAGCTATTTTACATCTAGTATTGAGCATTCTCTAGTTGGTTCCTCAACATTGTTCTAGAAAACCATTGCGTATACATTCCAATAATGCATCGTCCTCAGCATTAGTGCCATCTAGTTTTTCCCCAGTCTGTATGCAGACTGAAGTCCCCCATGATTGCTGTATTACCCTTGTTACACGCACCTCTAATTTCCTTATTTATATTGCACATTACATGACATGACCACTACGATTTAGTGGCCCATAAATTTCTACCAAAATTCGCTGCCTCTTGCTATTTTAGCTCCATCCAAACTGGTTCTATATCTTGATCTTCCGATCAAAGATCCTCTCGTACTAACATACTGACCCCACCTCCTTTTTGCCTTCTTAAATGCCAAATACTCTTGAACTTTCAGTTTCCGGCCTTGGTCACCTTGCAGCCACATCTCTGTAGTGGCAATTAGGTCGTACCCAGTTAAATCTGCTCGTGCCATCAATTCATTTGAATGCATGCAGCATTCTTAACAAGGTAGGGGCCTTTAATTCTCTTATTTTCACAATCTCTAGCCTTAACTGCAGCCTCAGAATTCAAGTTCAGATGAAGTCATCTACTGCTCTTCTGAACAAGCCAATTCTGGAAAGGCAATATCTGCCACAAGTGAAGTTGTCCCTTGCCAGTGGTGCAGGATGTTCTCTGGTGATGCCTTGTTTGCAGGGCTAACTTCCAAAACCATGTCATCTTGGTGGCAAATTTCTGCCTGGTGCTGCATTTGAATCAGTTGTCACCAGTGCTTCTCCACTTGAAGTGATTGATGCGGAGGGCTTTCACGTCTCTTGACAGCATCCTCGAATCACACTTTGGACACCCTACTAGTCTCTGGTCACAGACTGCCTCCCTGCAAGGCATATCCTTGGGGATTTGGCCATATTCCATCATGTGCACATGCCCAAGCCAGCAAAGCCTTCTTTTACTTGGTTAGTGCTAGCATGCTTGGTATGTTTGCCCTAGAAAGGACTGCTTCCTTCTTGGCTTGGTCTTTCCAAGTAATGCTGAGGATGGCCGTAGTCACTGGAGATGGAAATTTCAGCCTTTTTTCTTGGTAGGTTTAAGTTGTCCAGGCTTGGCTGCCAAACAGCAATGTGTAGATAAGCATCTTAGTCCTGCAGGTCAATTTGTTGTTTTTTTCCATGCCCACTAGTCAGCAAAAGTTGGTGGCTGCCTTCCCAATGCATGTGCTGACCTCTTCAACTACAACCAAGTTACAGCACAAATAGGCCATTTGACCCAACAAATCTTTGCCACTCCACATTAGCCTCCTCCTAGCCCTCTTCATTTAATCCTATCAGCATATCCTTCTATTCATTTCTCTCTTGTGTGCATCTCTAGCTATCCCTTCAATGCATCAACATTTATTTGCTTCAATTACTCGAGTAGTGAATTCCACATTCTAACCACTCTGGGTAAAGAGGTTCCTCCTGAATTGGATTATTTGGTGACTACTTTATATTTATTGCCCCTAGTTCTGGTCTCACCCATAAGTGGAAACATATTTCCCCCATCAAGTTTCCCTTGGCTTGGGTGAGGATAGTGGTATCTCTGGTGCTACTCCAACTCAAAGTGGGAAGAATGATTTTGGCTGTCCCTGTTATCCTAAAGGCTCTTAACAGATCCAAGCCATTGTTGCTTTTAAATACAAAGCTGTACAGCTCTGAAGGAACAATTTGACTTTTAATCTATCAAATCCAAGCAGTAACGAAGCTCGCCTATTGCAGGGGATTTGAAGGGTGGAACAGTACAGAAAATTGGCAGTATGACTTGACAGCAGCTTCTGTGCCAAGCAGCTAATTAGTGCCAGTATGAAACCCACTGTTGAGATGGCACCTGGGACCCGTGTGAATGAAGCCGTACACTGGAAGGCAAACAGATTCTCTCGGCGCTGTTCACACCTCCCTGAAGCAGTGTAGCCAAAGCATTCATGCCTACACAGGATGGAGACCATTCATTTGAACAGTATGATCCCTTCCACAGAATTCCATAACCGGCAACGGTCCTGCTTGCTAAATTTCTGGAGGCAAGGTCCACATCAGGCAGGAGTCAGCAAGGGCCGAATAAGCTTTGAATGCAGGATAGGTTACAAGCAGCAAAGCTTTGAATGAGTGTTTATGGTAAGTGGAAGATGAGATGCTGGGCTGGAGGACATTCGAGTAATTGAGTCCCTGACTAAGGAACCTGGCCCCAGAAGATCCTCCAGTTCAATATAACCCAGGGGATACCAGAAACTCTCCAAACACCAAATCTGGTTGCAGTAAACATACATTTCAGTGTTCACTAGGTTTGCTTTGTCTCCTGGCTGCCTCAAGTTAGTATGTCTGGAGCCAGTGGGCCCGAGGGGCGGAGGTGGATTGCAAACAACTACAGACAGAACTTCAATTACAACCAGAGCTTTCCTGTTCAGAGGAGGAAAACCCCGGCATATTACAGGGTGCCTTACCATCCTTCCGCCTGGCAGTTTGAAAAGCAACATTTAACAGCTGACGTCTGAGTCGGACAGGCACTTTGAACAAGGAATATTCCCCCATCTATTCAATTCCACATCACCACAGATTGACTGCTATGCTTCCTACATCACGACACTTGAAAAATAAGTACTTCATTGGCTGCGAAGCGCTTTGTGACATCCTGGGGTCGAGAGAGGAGCTATAAGTCTTTCTGGGCACTGTGCAGAGTAGTAGTAATTTCAAGAGATGAAGATATTTAAGATTGAGATGTCATTCTTCTAATGTGTGTAATATTAAGGATGGAATGGTTGGAAATGTGCAAAGAATCTTAATCCACTTCAATTTCTATGGAGATTGTAGGGTATCTGAAATGTTGCAGGAATCATTCCAGTTACAATCCTGACTTTTTCCCCCGACACCAGTAGTAGTGTACAAGTTACAGCCCCGTCATTCCCAGATGATCCACTGGTTTCAAAAGTACACCAGAATTCCCGGGGTGACTTTGCTTACCCTTGGCTTCCTGGCAGATCAAGGTACTATGATTTAGTGTATGATCATGTTCGGACTTTAACGATTGCCACATAACTGTGCTAAGTTTATTTCTGGAATTGAGCAGAGCAATTCCTGCCTGCTCAGGCAGGCACAGGGGACAGGGATGTCCTGAGTCAGAAAAAGACAAAAGGATCTCATTAATTTGTCGCCTTCCTTTCCAGATGCCGACAGATCTGCTGTGTCCTCCCAGAGTATTCATTCAGATTCTCTCTTCTCCATAGTGTGACACAAAGCCACATTAAAAGTCCAGGGTACAACAGAAGCTACAAACAATGGGTTTTCAACAGGAAAGAACAGGATTGCTGTATAAATATAGATGAAGGGAATGTTCAAGCCTGTAACATAAATCATCCAGCTTACAAATCAGACTGCCTATTAATGAATAGCCTGGAGGCTATGGCACCAGGCTAGTATGCCAGGTACCATGAGTTAAGATTCCACCCTGTTAAAACTGGTTGCTTGTGATCAATGAAGCATGAAAGCTGCTGGATTGTCCTCAAAAACCTTCCTGAAGAAATATTATATCTTTCACTCTGAAAAGTCAGCCGTTGCATTACCAGAAATCAAACCAGATTTCCTTAAACTTTATGTAATTATAGCACAATCTTTAATCCTTTTGTATGAAAAAGCCATCACAGATCAGTGATCTACAGCCACTGCCAATACAAAAAAGAATCTTTTGTGTAGCTGAGAGTATATACTATTCTTGGGCCAAGAGTACAATCTAATCTCAGAGGTCAGATACTATCTATAAACCACTCAGGCTTGCCTTTTAGGCTATTTCGAACCCCTTTAATCACAGAATTTCATTCTTCACTGCTTCCAACAAAGTCCAGGCACACACCAGGTCACCACAGATTTCACTAACAGTAGAATTTCTTTTGATGCTTGGGTATTGTTCTACAGAGGATCACAGGGGTTGTTCTAGAGGATCACAATCTGGAGGCAGCTTCAATGGAGTTGACCCCCAAGCACAAAACCGGTTGGTTGACAATATAAAGAATCTCACATTTGCATACAAGTCACAGCAGAGCAGCTATGTCAAGATATGCTGCCATGGCAAACAGGACATGTTAATGAGTCATCGGTGCAAGATTTACATCAAGTTATACGCACGTCACTTACCAACAAGTACAGACATCAGAAAAATAAGACAAAGCATTTTAAATGCTCCGTCAACCGAAGGTAGAAAGCAAATCAACTTTCAAATGATTCTGGATTGCTGTAAAGGGGCAATCAAATGCAGTCCAGAATACCGTGGTGCTAGTCCTGTTGAAACATTGACAATGTCATCTGATGGAATCCACTGGTCAAGATTGAATAAAAGATTATAACACTAGATTCATAGTCTGAAATTTCTCCCTCATTTGCTGTTCAAGGTTAGAGAGCAATTTTAAATCACTTGTGTTTAATTCAGTTCCCTCAAAAGGCAGTTTGAGAACACCTATGGCCATAAGACCATAAAACATAGGAGCAGAAATTAGGCCATTCGGCCCATCGAGTCTGCTCCACCATTCAATCATGGCTGATAAGTTTCTCAACCCCATTCTCCCGCCTTCTCCCCGTAACCTTTGATCCCCTTGCCAATCAAGAACCTATCTATTCCAGTCTTAAATACACTCAATGACCTGGTCTCCACAGCCTGCTGTGGCAATGAATTCCATAGATTCACCACTCTCTGGCTAAAGAAGTTTCTCCTCATCTCTGTTCTAAAAGGTCTTCCCTTTACTCTGAGGCTGTGCCCTCAGGTCCTAGTCTCTCCTACTAATGGAAACATCTTCCCCATGTCCACTCTATCCAGGCCTTTCAGTATTCTGTAAGTTTCAATCAGATCCCTCCATCGAGTATAGACCCAGAGTCCTCAAACGTTCCTCATATGTTAAGCCTTTCATTCCTGGGATCATTCTCGTCGTGAACCTCCTCTGGACCCTCTCCAGGGCCAGAACATCCTTCCTGAGATACAGGGCCCAAAATTGCTCACAATATTCTAAATGTGGTCTGACCAGAGCCTTATAAAGCCTCAGCAGCACATCCCTGCTTTTATATTCTAGTCCTCTTGAAATAAATGCCAACATTGCATTTGCCTTCCTAACTACCGCGTCAACCTGCAAGTTAACCTTAAGAGAATCCTGGACTAGGACTCCCAAGTCCCTTTGCACTCCAGATTTCTGAATTCTCTCCCCATTTAAAAAATAGTCTATGCCTCTATTCTTCCTACCAAAGCGCATGACCTCACACTTCCCCACGTTGTATTCCATCTGCCACTTCTTTGCCCATTCTCCTAACCTGTCTAAATCCCTCTGCAGCTTCCCCGCCTCCTCAATACTACCTGTCCCTCCACCTATCTTTGTATCATGTGCAAACTTAGCCAGGATGCCTTCAGTTCCTTCATCTAGATCATTAACGTATAAAGTGAAAAGTTGTGGTCCCAACACTGACCCCTGTGGAACTCCACTAGTCACCAGCCGCCATCCTGAGAAGGACCCCCTTATCCCCACTCTCTGCCTCCTGCCAGACAGCCACTCTTCTATCCATGCTAGTACCTTGCCTCTAACACCATGGGCTCTTATCTTACTAAGCAGCCTCCTGTGCGGCACCTTGTCAAAGGCCTTCTGGAAGTCCAAGTAGATAACATCCATTGGCTCTCCTTTGTCTAACCTACTCGTTACCTCCTCAAAGAATTCTAACAGATTTGTCAGGCACAACCTACCCTTGATGAAACCAGGTTGACTTTGCCCGATTTTACCATGCACTTCCAAGTATTCTGAAATCTCATCCTTAATAATGGACTCTAAAATCTTACCAACGACCGAGGTCAGGCTAATCGGCCTATAATTTCCCGTCTTTTGTCTCACTCCCTTCTTAAACAGGGGGGTTACATTAGCGATTTTCCAGTCCTCTGGGACCCTCCCCGACTCCAATGATTCCTGAAAGATCACCACTAACACCTCCACTATCTCTTCAGCTATCTCCTTCAGAACTCTGGGGTGTAATCCACCTGGTCCAGGTGATTTATCCACCTTCAGGCCTTTCAATGGCCTGAATGAGCAACTAAGCTGCCTACCAGTCTTCCCTTATTCATGTTACTATAACGGGCATAGCACCCTTTTTTCCTTCATTCAATGGATATGGGTGCTGCTGGGAAGGTCAGCATTTATTGATAATCCCCAATTGCCCTTGCGAAGGTGGTGCTGAGCCACCTTCTTGAACTATTGCAGTCTATGTGGTGTAGGTACACCCAGTGTGGTTTCCAGGGTTTTGACCCAGCAACCATGAAGGAACAGCTATATACTTCCAAGTCAGGATGGTGAGTGTCTTGGAGGGGAACTTCCAGATGGTGGTGGTTCTCATGTCTCTGCTGCCCTTGTCCTTTAGATGGTAGCGGTCATGGGTTTGGCTGTCTAAGGAGCCTTGGTGATCTTACTCCATTCACATTGCAACTTACTCTGTCCATTTCACATCACAGCAGTAATGCAAGCAAAAAAAAAGACTTTTAATTATATAGCACCTTTCACACACTATATAAATCCCAAAGCACTTTAAAGCCAATGAAATACTTTGAAGTGTAGTCACTCTTGTAACGTAGGAAATGTAGCAATGTATGCACATCAAGCTCCTACAAACAGCAATTTGATAAAGATCAGTGCATTGCTTTCATTGGAATTGATTTATAGATAAAAATTGGCTGGGACACCAGAGATAACTCCCCTGCTCTTCCTCAAAATAGTGCCGCAGGAACTTTTATGGCCACCCGAGAGGGCAGCCAGAGCCTTGGATTAACATCTCAGCTGAAAAACTCCCCCTCTGACAGTGCAATTCTCCCACAGTACTGCATTGAAATGTCAGTCTTAGGTTTTTGTATTTAAACCTTTGCAGCTGAGCTTGAACACACAACCATCTGATTCAGAAGCAAATGTGCTACCAACTGAGCCACAGTCGGCAATATGCATGAGGAAGGGCTCGAGCCTCCAGTGAAGGGGAGCTTCCAACCCTGGAGCTCATTCTCTGTCCTGCCCAAGATCTGGAGGCACAGTACTGCCAGTGGCAAAAGTACAAACTACTGCGTGTATTCAAAAGCTGAGCACTCAGCCCACTAACAGAGGGGCAACATTGTTTACAAATGGCTGGCAAACATTAATTGTACCCCAATTTTTCATTCATAACTTTTCAAAGCTGTGGCTCAGTGGGTCGTACTCTCACCTCAGTCAGAAGCTTTGAGTTCAAGTCCCACTCCAGAACTTGCAGCACAATCCACTGTGTCACTCCAATGCTCCACTGGGAGAATGTTCCCCTGTCGGACGTCCTACCTTTCGAATGAGACATTAAACTGAGGTCCGTCTGCCCTCACTCAGGTGGGTATGAAAGATCCCACATCACCACTTCAAAGAAAAGCATGGAAATTCTCTAGTGTTGCACTCATTTTCTGTGCAAATTGCTGTGTTTTCAAAACAGTGACTACACTTCAAAAGTACTTGATTGGCTGCAAAACAGTTTGTGATGTCCTGAGCTACAGAAGTGCTGGCTTTTTTAACCCTGCTGCCTCACCCCACCTTTGTGTTTTTACTGTAACTGTGGAATTTACCTCTAACTACTAGACAGATTCTAAAAGCGTGCAAGAAATGGCCATGTAGTATATACAGGACAATGCACTCTGGATATCTGCTCCTGCTATTAGCAAACTGGTTAATGGACTTATGCAAAATTAATTTGTTATCTTTCAACATACTTGTCATCCAGTTTTAAACTGATTAACAAGCATCAAAATAGCACAAAGGAATGCTATGTAAACCAGTGCTCTACAAGAACAAATTAAATTCCAGACTGTTTTTTTTTAAAAATGCAATTTGAAACTGGAATACACAGCCTTTTGCAGTTAGGGTACAAAATATGAATTGATTTAACTTGTGACAGAATGTGGATTTTAACCAGAGGGAAAGCTAGATAAACACACAAGGGAGCAAGGACTGGAAAACTATGCTGATGGGATAGGTGAGGAGGGGTGGGAGGAGGTTCATACAGAGCACAAACACCAGTCAGGCCAAATGACCAGTATCTGTGCTGTGAATACTATGCAATATATGCGCCAAGAAACTCAGCAGCAGGTCCACTGCATGCAGCTATACCATTGGATCGCTTTAGGGTGGAATTTTGAGAGTCTAAGTTAAAGTAACTTTTAAATATTGACAGTCCTCAAGTATTGCAGATGGGTGGTGGTCAAAAAGCATCGCCTGTCAAGTGGAGCAAGCAAAGCGGAGTAGAACTTTTGCCTGTATCTTGGTGTATACTTATATACTGGTTATTTTGTCCTGCTTTTCATTTACAAGCCTTGGGGGGAGAAAGGGGACAATGTTACAAATTTAACCAACAGCAAATTAAAGACAATGGAACATGCATTCCTCTCAAGTAGTATTTAAAAGGAACGTCAATTAGAACAGAATTCTTGAACAGAAAATGAATTGGGTGATGGGCAAAATTGTCAAATCCCTCAAACTGGAGAGGGTGGATGAAATTCCCAGCCAGCAATAGTTTTTGCAAACATAATTCAGCAAGAGTACTAAACAATTTTTTTCTGCAACTTTTTTTTTTAAACTGGCATTAATTTTACTCTTTCCAATCCCCAACCACCCCATGTCAACCCAGCTGAGCTGAATGGATTACCACCTCCTCCATCACTTTCAGTCACAACACAGACAGTGTCCAATGTAATACAAACTACAGAGGAGATGAGACCCAGCTGCTATTGGACAAGGAGAAGCCCACCATCTGCTAAGCCTAACCATGTGAGAAGAAAAACAAGTCAGCAGCATCGACAGGCAACAGGTATGATTTCCACCCCCGGCCACCATTCCTTCAAATAAATTGGACCAAAAAGGTTCACAAATGCTGGCAGCATCAGTGAAACTGTTTTTACCAACCGTGCTAATTCACACCTGCATAATTCTGAAGACGTTCTATAAAAAGAACGTGAGAGTTTTCATAAGAATGTAGTTTTGGATTAAATGGGGCAACTAGGGGAAAGCGAATCCATTAAGAGACAATGAAACTCTCAGCAAATATATAGTAATTATTCATTCAGTAAAGGGTTCCTACATTACAACAGTGGCTATACTTCAAAAGGTACCTCAAATTAGTCAAAAGTCCTTTATGACGTCCTGAGGTAGTAACAGGTGCTATATCAATGCAAGCTCTCTTTTTACATGCAAGACTTCTATTAAACATTCAAACATGTACAGTTAATTCATAACACTTTAAGTTTGTCTTCCAAACTCCAAACTGAACTAAGCACTCAAGTTATTGAATCAATTGTATTCTGGTTTGGTGCGGTTTGATCTTTAGCTTCTGACACCAGTTCTTTTGTCCAATTTAAGAGTTTTAGGTGGTCTAATTGTGGCAGAGCATATATGAAATAATCTAATGCAAAAATTGAGACATCATATTCCCAATGTCATACTTTCAGGAGATTGAGTGGGAGGGTTGGGGATCAAGACAAAGCAGAAAAGACTTGTATTTATATAGCATCTTTCAGGACCACAGGTTGACTGTAAAGTGCCTTGGGACAATGAAGTGCTTTTGAAATGCAGTCATCATTACGATGCTGGAAACTCAGCAGCCAATTTATGCACAGCAAGCCCCCAAAAACAACAACATGGTAAAGACCAAATAATCTATTTTTGAGAAGTTGATTGAGAGATATAAAATTGTCCAGGACATCAGGGAGAACTCGCCTGCTCTTCTTTGAAATGGTGTGGCGAGATCTTTGACATCCCCAAGGGGGCAAATGGGACCTCACTTCAATGTCTCATCTCAACGATGGCACCTCTGACAGTGCAGTGCTCCATCACTGCAGCACTGGAGTGCCTGTTTGATTTTAAAAGTCCCATTCCAGGACTTGAGCCCACATTCTTCTAACTCAGAAGTGAGTGCGCTACAAATTGAGCCACAGCTGGCAGATAAGAGGGAAAGCCTAAAGAGAAAGAAAGAAATCACCAAGTCTGTTTCACATCTTCCTGTCAGGCTTAAATTGGTATAATAAGTTTGTCTCACAGCATTAGCAGGTGCCAGGTTTAAGTAGTTATCTGAATGAATGGGCGCTTTATTAAACTAAAACATTTGACCCTCTCAGTAACCAATGGTCCATTGTCCGATCAGATGTGTGCTAATTACATCACAATAGTCAATCCTCTTCAGTGTGGACAGTCACACCAGCAACCTCACCCATTCCACAGTTTATGCTGACCAAACCAGGCCCAGCTTCTTCCCTATCCTCACTCCTACATCAGCTCTCACCTGTCAGCTGCCTTACTGACCCTCCAACTTATTCGATGATTTCACGCAAGCATGTAATTTGTGAAAGAATTCTAAAAATAAGGAGTCAAAATATATGCACAAGGAGAAGCCTGAAACAGAGTTGCCAACTCTCTTGTTGAATTCCAAGTTATCTGTTGAGCTTCAAACAGATATTGGATCCTGTGACCAAAACTTAAACGTTATCTGTCTATACCAATCTCAAAGAAAAATTAATCTCACTTTAGATTCAGGAGACTGAAAACTTCACTCTCCACCCAAACATTTACATTTTTGAGATTCTAATTCCCAGGTAGTTATTACTTCACCAACAGCCCTCTCCTACTTGTTTACAGAGCCAAACTATAATTTGCACTCGTACAAGCTTTTAAAAAAGTTCAAAAGATCTGACAAAGGCTCTTGTATTAACATTAATCCTATCCCCCTCTCCATTGTTGCTGTCTGACCTGCAGGCTGGTCTAACATTTTCTGCTTTTCATTTTAAAAAAAATTCTTCCATCGTTGTTAAATTATTTCAAAAAAGGCGATTTAAACATGTTAAAAAGTACATATGTAAAATCCAAATTTACAGTAACCGCCAGCTTCTTGGGTCTTTTGGGGGGGGGGGGGAGAAAGAGAGAGGAGGGGGTTAAAAGTGCATCCTTTAGCTATTAGAAACATTGGTACCATGTTTAAATTTTAGTCTTTTCTATATATATAAAAAAAAGTAACAAAAAAGTTACGATGAATGGAGAAACTGTTACATTTTACCCCGTTACCGCTGAGAGTCTGTAGGTCCATCTGGTTGGATAATTCGCTGGAATTGGGGATTTTACTCTTTCTGGATCCCTTTCCCTCGGGATTAAAGTTATTCCCAACAACCACAGAGGAGGGAGGGGGGGGGGGGGGGGGGGAAGAGAGAGAGAGAAAAAAACAAAACAAAACAAAAACACCAAGATATTTTTAGAAAGGAGAGAGCCCGTGAGGCGGGTCTGGTGTCAGTGAGTTGGCTTTAACAGGGTGGTCAGTGCAGGGGCCGGCACCCCCACCAAGGACAAAATGCCGGGCGGGGGACGGAGTGGGGCGGGGGCGGGGGGGGGGCCGCTCTTACCTTGGTTACAGAAAAGTCCCATCAGTTTGGCCAGGAACATCCCCATCTTCCTCCGTCTCCCTCTTCGATGTGGTTTGTGCGTCTCACGGATCCACTGAAAACAAGACCCGAACAAAGGGGGGTAAACACCAACCCGGAGACGGGGGGAGATTTTGTTTAGCTGTTGCCCCCCCTCCTCCCTCACACACAAACACAAAGTCTGTTTTCCACCAACTCGGCACTCTTGAGGCCTAATCCAAAACAGAAGAAAAAGACCAGTCCACCGGGGTTTATTTCAATCCAATGCGGGGCTGAGGACGACCAGAGGCGGACGCGTTGCCCACCGAGGTGGGGTGGGGTGGGGTGGGAGGGTGGGTTGGGGTTGGGGGGGGTGTCGGACGGCAGCTTCCAGGGGAAAATAAAACTCCTCCGATTTTTGAGAAAGAGCCAATGCGACAAATAAAAAGTGCCCCGTCTGGAAAATTCACTCAAAAGCGCAGCTGAGGCCCCGCGACGCGGCTGCAGGTCGGCAGCAGCACCTTCCTTCCTTCCCTCCCTCCCTCCCTCCCTCCTCACTCAGCTCCTCCAGCCCGTCAGACGGTCACTGCCGGAGGAAGCCGCAACTCCCTCTATTTGAGCCCTCCCACGCCTCCTGACCCCGCCTACCGACCCTATCGGCCAATCCAAATCATCGACAGCACCCCCCCCCCCCACCAGCGTCAGCAACACACCCCACCCCTTCGTGGCCAGTTCAAAGCTCATTGGCTAGCATTGTATGCCTATTGATCACGATTATAAAAGAGGTTCCCTGAATCGTGCATTGTGAGGAATGTCCCCCTCCCAACCAAAACAGTAAAAGCCTAACCAAGGTGCTCCCTTATTATTAGAGGGAGCACAACTAAAGCACTTCCGAGAGGAACATGCTCTGTGAAGGAAAGTTGAATTCTATTGCACTTTCTGTAATTTTTCAATTTGAAATATTATTGCTGTAGGGCTGTGTGCCCGGAAATGGAATGCCCACTGTAAATATCAAGAGAATTACAATTGTACTTAATTCAGAAATCTGGAGTGCAAAGGGACTTGGGAGTCCTAGTCCAGGATTCTCTTAAGGTTAACTTGCAGGTTGATGCGGTAGTTAGGAAGGCAAATGCAATGTTGGCATTTATTTCGAGAGGACTAGAATATAAAAGCAGGGATGTGCTGCTGAGGCTTTATAAGGCTCTGGTCAGACCACATTTAGAATATTGTGAGCAATTTTGGGCCCCGTATCTCAGGAAGGATGTGCTGGCCCTGGAGGGGGTCCAGAGGAGGTTCACGAGAATGATCCCAGGAATGAAAGGCTTAACATATGAGGAACGGTTGAGGACTCTGGGTCTATACTCGATGGAGTTTAGAAGGATGAGGGGGGATCTGATTGAAACTTACGGAATACTGAAAGGCCTGGATAGAGTGGACGTGGGGAAGATGTTTCCATTAGTAGGAGAGACTAGGACCCGAGGGCACAGCCTCAGAGTAAAGGGAAGACCTTTTAGAACAGAGATGAGGAGAAACTTCTTTAGCCAGAGAGTGGTGAATCTATGGAATTCATTGCCACAGAAGGCTGTGGAGGCCAGGTCATTGAGTGTATTTAAGACTGAGATAGATAGGTTCTTGATTGGTAAGGGGATCAAAGGTTAGGGGGAGAAGGCGGGAGAATGGGGTTGAGAAACTTATCAGCCATGATTGAATGGCAGAGCAGACTCGATGGGCCGAATGGCCTAATTTCTGCTCCTATGTCTTATGGTCTTATGGTATAGAGGCACAGAGGAGTGGAACACACTGTGTGGAGACAAGTCAAATTTTATGGCACTTCCTGTAATTTTCAAGTTGACATGTCTCGTAATGTACTGTCACAAATTTTATGAGTAAAGTATATTTTTGGATAAATAAAGAACATTAAAGAAAATAATCTTATAATGGTAAATAATAATATTCCATCTTGCATCCAGTCCCCGCTGAATCCAAGGTAGGTAGTATTCCAGGCTTGTGATAACAGAAATTTGCATTTATGTCACATCTTCAATGCCATAAAAATATCTTAAGATGTTAATACATATATATAAAATATAAGGCACTGCAAAATGTTGTAAGTTTGGTCAAAGAGGAAGGTTTTAAGGAGGAGAGAGAGGTAGAGAGGCAGAAAGGTTTAGAGAGAGAATTCCTGAGCTAAGAGCCTTGGCACCTGAAGGGTACGGCTGTCAATGGTGGAACAATAAAAACTGGGAATGCACAAGAAAGAAAAGAAAGTGAAGTTTATATAGATCCAAACGTCTCACGGTGCTTTATAGACAATGAGGTACTTTTTTGAAATGTTGCCAATGTTGTAATATAGGAAATGCAGCAGCCAATTTGCGTGCAGGAAGTTCCCACAAATAATAGTGATAATTACCAAGTAACCTATTCTTGCGATGTTGACTGAGAGATAAATATTGTCCCCTGCTCTTCTTCAAAATCGTGATGTTTTACATCTACCTGGAGGGGGAGGGTAGGCGGTGTTGCAGGCAGATGGGAGCTTCAACAGCGTAGGTACAATTCTAGCAAACCTCTTCAAGGCTTCAATTGATACCATTCATAAAATGCAGTGCCCATTATAAATTTGCAAGTCACGGTGAAGTGTTCCATTTGAAAACATACTTGAAAGCACACACCATTTGTTTGGTCTACAGATGATTCTTCCAGTGTGTCATCTCTCCTTACACCTCTGATTTACAATCAGTCCTTGCAGGTAACTTAACTGTCATTCTGCCAACAGGCTCACTCACACTTCAATGAAGTTATTGTCAGACAGGACTGGTTTGTTCACAGGCTTTTCGCTGCTTCCTGTAACAATGTACAGTGAGATGTCCAACAGCTCCATAGGTGGGAATTTTGACAAACCTACAAATGTAAAACCCCTACTAACCTATTTCCATCTGCACTCAATGTTTTCATTCCTTTCACATAAGCACTCGTGCATCAGGAAGTTTCACCTTAAAGCCGAAGTTTTTACAAGATTACAAAATAAATACAGTCGATGGGGGGGTGGGGGGGGGGTGCAATTCTGCCCATCACAGTCCATCCATTCACAATAAAACACTTAAAACAATAAAGCAATAAAACAAAGGCACAATGGGGAAAGGTCTAAGACCTGAGGGGCTGGGAAAGGTATAGACCCCTCAGGCTGTACGACTCACAATGAATGTATGTAGTGAATACTAAACGTATCATAATTGTATTGAAACACCACAGAGTGCAACATGATGTATGTCGATAACTCCAATCCCATTGCACTGTCTGACTGCCTGTAATGACCATATTGAAATGACTGTAATATTCATTGATTGTATTGAAGCACCTCGTGACCCATGTGTAAAAGTTGAACCTGATTGCACTTTTTGTGATGGTGATTTAGAAATGTTTTGTGATGCTCGTTCAGATATTTTATGAATAAAGTATATTTTTCAAAATAAAACCACTTAGATTCATCCCATCAACATCAATCCAAGTCTCTGACTCTATCCAGAAGACCACTCCAAATAGATAAAATTTTGTATGAGGATTTTCCTCCTGACAGTTAAAAGGAAACCACTTATATGTATCTAGCACATTTCACGACCGATGTCCCTTAAGTACTTGTCAGTCAATGAAATTCTGTTGTAAAGTAGGAAACATGGCAGCTAATTTGTACACAGCAAGATCCCACAGACAGTAATGTGACGCATGAACGGGTTACGTTCTTACGTTCTTATCATAATTAATTTCAGTGATGCTGGTGGAGGAATAAATATTGACCGTGACACAGGGGAGGAAACTCCCTGACTCTTCTTCAACTAGTGCCGTAAGATCTTTTGTGTCCATCTGGGAGGGCAGACAGAACCTCATTTTAATGTCTTATCCAAATAACCATTTCCAACAATGCAGCACTCCCTTAGCACTGGGCTGTTGGCCTAGGTATGCCTTTTTTTTAATGGAGTTAACAGCTTTTGACTTGAGTTGGTTTTTACAGTATTTCTTTAGGTCAACTAAAAGGAGAACTTTTAAGGGAGATATGAGGAGGATGTGACCAGGCCAGCAATCCAGCACCCCTTACTCAATTAGGTAGTGCTACTGGCAACGCCAGTTCAATCCAATGGCTCCTGTGTGGATCTCAGATGGGGTCAGAATTCCACTTAGCTGCAATGCTTTCCTTAGTTCAGTGGCCTGGTGATACGCACTGAACATGAGCCAGAGCCTTCCAGATGAGAGGTCAGGGGAAAAAAAACAAGGGAGGTTATGTTGGAGGTATATAAAACGCTAGTTAGGCCAAAGCTGCAGTACTGTGTGCAGTTCTGGTCGCCACACAATAGGTAGGATATGATTGCACTGGAGAGGGTGCAGAGGAGAATCACAAGGACATTGCCTGGGTTGGAGCGTTTCAGCTATGAAGAGAGACTGGATAGGCTGGGGTTGTTTTCCTTAGAGCAGAGAAGGCTGAGGGGGGGCCTGATAGAGGTGTACAAAATTATGAGGGGCATGGATAGGGTAGATAGGAAGAAACCTTTCCCCTTAGTGGAGGTGTCAATAACCAGGGGGCATAGATTTAATGTAAGGGGCAGGGGGTTTAGAGGGGATTTGAGGAAAAATTGCTTCACCCAGAGGGTGGTTGGAATCTGGAATACATTGCCTGAGGGGGTGGTAGAGGCAAGAATCCTCACAACATTTAAGAAGTATTTAGATAAGCACTTGAAATGCCATAGCATACAGGGCTACGGGCCAAGTGCTGGAAAATGGGATTGGAATAGCTAGGCTTGATGGCCGGCATGGACACAATGGGCCGAAGGGCCTGTTTCTGTGCTGTATTACTCTATGACTCTAAAACTGAATGCGATTGGAAGAATGATTGGAAATGAGAGGTGGGACTTTTGCAGGAACAAGCCTGGTCCAGTGCTCATTGTGTTTAGCAGAGTAATAGTAACAGATGAGTCACAGTGAGGAGGAAAGATAAGCTGCAGCCACAAACCTATTTTTCTGAAGTTTCTGGTAGAACATTCTGTTTCCTCGTTGAGGTAGGAGTCACCTGTGGCCGTGAGTGCTTCGCTTCCTGCTGCTGTCATGTGAATGTGACTGAGCTGAGTGGTTGTACTGCCTCCCAACAGATGCTTTACGTTGACATCTTTTTCAGTTTGTATTCTGAGAGACTGGAGCACACGTGCTGATTCTCTGTTAGAAGCAAAATACTGCGGATGCTGGAAATCTGAAACAAAAACAAAAATAGCTGGAAGAACTCAGCAGGTCAGACAGCATCTGCGGAGAGGAACACAGTTAGCGTTTCGAGTCCCGAGGAGTCATAAGGACTCGAAACGCTAACTGTGTTCCTCACCACAGATGCTGTCAGACCTGCTGAGTTCTTCCAGCTATTTTTGTTTTTGCTGCTGATTCTCTGTGTTTGATAAATTGGAGGATTTAGGGTTTGATTGCCAGGCTAACAGATTACTGGGGTGGACAGTCAGAGCCAGCCCATGACCATTTGAAATAAATGAATGCCAGAGTCACCACACCTTCGCAATACCTGCTAAAATTACTTGGGTCTGAAAATCTGCAGGTCAGATCCACCAGGATAATTGCCAGGGAGTGCCTGCTGATAAGCTCCACAATTGAACCCCACTTATACATGTGTCAGCTATGGCTCACGTGGTAGCATGCTTTCCTCTGCTACATTCCACACACGGGCAATCGAGGCAAGGGGCAAGGTAAGCGAGGGAAGTGGCCATGCATTAGGGACACCTGTATAAACCGACCAGGCCTCTGCAACTGAGACAGATCAGGCACAGCCACAGTGATATGATTGGGGTCGGGCTCCAAGTTTGCCCACCCACGCAAGCAACACGGGGGCACCAAAGGGTACCCAAATGCTCCATACCTTACCCATCCCCCCCCACCCACCCCCACCCCGGCACAGACTTCAAGTCCACCACCATTTAATTGGACCGTGGAGCAGTTGTGCAGTCTCCTCGGCAATGCTGGCCATGTAGCAGTCACTGCTGGAGACGCTCACAGCCCCTTGCAATCTCAACATCCCAGTATGGACCAGTGTTCCCCATGTTGCAGGTTGACAGGGCAGCCATGCAGCGCACACACATCTCTGGCCATCCGAGGGGTGACCAGCACACCCTGGGAAGCATTAAGGGGCGGTCACACAGGGCCAGGAAGAGTGCTAAGTGCAGCCATGATAACCACGTCTCTCTCTCTCTTTCATGCTGCAGGAGGACCACGTCAGGGTCATGGATCCTGGTGACCTAGCTGTATGCCTGATGCCCACAGAGACTGTAGATGATGGAGGGGAGAGTGACTGAGGTTTCTGGCTGGGCAAAGACAGGAGCAGCAACCTCATGAAGAAGGGTCAGCAGGGGCTCCCGCACACACTGCCCAGGAGCGACAGTGAGCTGTGGCTGGTCAGTGCCTAGCGACACCCAGTGTCTATAGACACCGCCTGACATTCCTGCAGATGATTGAGAACCAGTGTCGCTGGCGACTGCGCATGTCTAGGGACCTGGTGGCTCACACCTGCCACTTACTGCAGGACTTGGCGCCAAGGGGACATGGAGGGCATCCACTGCCAATGCCTGTGACAGTGACTGCGACGCTCAATTTCTATTCCAGTGGCTCCTTTCAGAGCTTCACAGGTGACCTCTGTGGGATTTCACAATCCGTCACCCACAAATGCATCCATGAGGTCACAGATGCCATCTTCTCCATGGCCCGGGACCAGGATAGCCAGGATGCCAGGGCCATTGGATTCACCCTGATCTCGGGCTTCCCACAGGTGCAGGGTGCGATTGACTGCACTCATGTGGCACTTAGATCTCTGTTGTTACAGTCAGTGGACTTCATCAACCGCGAGGGCTTCCACTCACTGAATGTGCAGCTGGTATGCGACCACCAGAAATGCATCCTGCAGGTGTGCGCACGGTTTCCAGGGAGTGTGCACGACGCCTACATCCTGAGTCGCTCACAGATCCCTGCAGTCTTCCACGGTCCCAGAGGCTGCAGGGTTGGCTCCTCGGGGTTAAGGACTGCCTGCAGAGGCCACGGAAGGGGTAGCTGGAGTGAGATCGAGCTGCCTAGCAACCCTCTTGTGTACACTGTTGGAGGCCAACTATGGCATCAGCAACGAAGTTCAGCCTGCACAGCAGTGCAGGAGTGATGCCCTGGACCAAGGTCTCCATGGCAGCTACCAATGTGACTTCTCAGGTCCCTGGCACTCGGGGGACTGCTGGAGTCCAGAACGTTGCTGACTCTGCGTCAGGTGGCTCGTCATCTGTCTTTTAAAGATGGCGGCTGGCGTGATGCTACAGTAGGATGATGGCGGGCGGGCAGGCAGGTGAGAGCCCGCCTGCCATGGAAACGGCATGTTTCGCTAGAGTGATATAAATAATGAGGTGAACTCGGGACAATGCGCCGTGAAAACCCGCCATTTTCGTCGGTGGGTAGGACTCCATTTCACCCACCCGCTACCGCACTTAGTGCAAATCTGGGAAAATTTCGCCCCATATGTTTACACTGAGGAGTCAGCAAGAGGAGGAGAAGCAACAGTGTCTTTGATCAGCTCCACTCCCAACAATAGTGAAAATGCTCTCTGACCCTCGACACACCACGCAGTCACCACTCCTCCTGTATATAAGAGACAGTAGAGCTATTTGTCCCACCCCCCCTTAAACCAGCTTATATTTCACCTCTCTTCTATTTTTACTTAGCTCTGTTGAAGAGTCATACAAACTCGAAACGTTAACTGTGTTCCTCTCCGCAGATGCTGCCAGACCTGCTGAGTTTTTCCAGGTATTTTTTAATTTATTTTTGTTTTGGATTTCCAGCATCCGCAGTTTTTTGCTTTTATCTAAATAAACCAAACTGTCTGACGTAACACTTCCCCTCTGTCATTATAGTGCTGTGTTATTGAAGTGTTTCCATTGCACAACCATACTTGTGTTTGTGCCAAGTCAGCTCTGTTACTATTTGACAGGAAATCGGTTTTAAGCTTTAATGTGAATAACATAGTTACAGTTTTCACACCTCAATGGGGGTGGAATGAGGGTAGGAGAGTAAATTTACAAAAGCCCCACAAATTATTTTTTAATAACTCCCTGAAACACTAAATTGTGATAATGAGCTACACAGACCAGGATATTTCCTTAAAATTTTGGTCTGTGCTGAGGAAACTGATTGTATCGAATTTCCAGCACAGAAACAGGCTGTTTGGCTTAATTGGTCCATGCCAGTGTTTATGCTCCACACAAACTTCCTCCTAACCATCTTCATCTTATCCTATCTGCATTATCCTTCTGCTTCTTTCTCACTCATGTACTGATTTAACTTCCCTGTAATGGTCTCTATGCTATTCACCTCATGTGGCTACAAATGACACTTTTCACCACCTGCTGGGATTGAAACTAACCAAAGCAGCAGGGGAGGGAACACTACATTTAATCAAGGCTGTCTTGGGGATGGAAAATAATCAGCTGCGATTGCCACTTCAGACCTGGTAAATGCTGCTGAACAATGGGATTGCCAGGTGAGGGTAGAATGATAAAAGCAAAGAACTGCAGATGCTGGGAATCCAAAACAAAAACAAAAACAAAAATACCTGGAGAAACTCAGCAGGTCTGGCAGCATCGGTGGAGAAGAGCACAGTTGACGTTTTGAGTCCTCATGACCCTTCAGCAGAACTTTAGTTCTGTTGAAGGGTCATGAGGACTCGAAACGTCAACTGTGCTCTTCTCCACCGAGGGTAGAATGACACTTGGCTGCAATGCTCCTCCTGGTCGATTGACCCGACTAATTAGGTTTTGCACATGAAGCAGAGACACATATGGACACATGGGGCAGGGTTTTTGGGTTGTGGGGTGGGCTAGCTGGGTGGGCCCGGGAGCAGCTGGGAAACGGTCCACCGCCTGCGATCGACTCTCGGCCACGATTTCACGCTGGCCAATTAACAGCCAGCCGGGGTGAAAGGCGCGCTGAGGGCCTCAGCGCTGACAGGGTGGGGGGCGGGAGGAGTGCGAGCGCTAAAGTCTGCGCATGCGCTGGGGGAGAGCGCGCACCACTGACCTGAAGGCAGGGAGCAGCCTCAGGAAGCTGGAGAATTTTAAAATCAGGAATAAAGATTTTGAAAATGTGATAAACATGTCCCCACATTGGACTCACTCACATGAACAAAGACACGGTAAAAATTCTGTCAAAACACTTTCTTTTTAAATTAATGTTGGAAACCTCATCACGCCCTTGGGTGAGGCTTCCTCAAAAATGCAAAGGCCGCCTGGCCGATTCGCCCGCCTGCCAACCATAACGGGCAGCGAAAAATAGCTTTTAATTAATTGATCAATGTCCTTAATAGGCCTCTTGATTGTTGGTGGGCGTGCCGCCGACACTCGTTGCGTGCCCAATGACCAAAACATCGCACGTGTGCACGATGACATCGGGACGCTTGCCCAACGTCATCGCGCGCCAGTTTACACCCGATCGGGTCAGGCGAGCCCCTGCCCCCCCCATAGGATGTAAAATTCGGCCCATGAAATGAGAGCAGGAATAGGCCAATCAAACCCCGGAGCTCGCTCTACCATTTATTAAGATCATGGCTGATCTTCTACAGTAACTCCACTTCCTGCTCCATCTCCATTTTCCTCAATCCCTTTCCTGTCCAAAAAATCTATTAATCCCAGTCTTGAACATACTCAACAGCTGGGCATCCGCAGCTCTCTGGGATAGAGAATTTCAAAGATTCACAACCCTTTGAGTGAGGAAATTTCCCTTCATCTCAGCCTTAAATGGCTGGCCTCTTATCCTTAGCCCAGGACCCTTAGTTCTAGACTCCCAGCCAGGTGAAACAGTGGGACAGATGTGGGTCCACAGCAGCTCAGCATGAGCTGGTACCTTGAGACAGGAGTCAGTGGTCAGTGGTTACGGGTATGGCTAATGACTTTGCTCCTTCTAGCTTTGAGTACTGACCCAAATTGAAGTGCAGGGACCCCACTGTTGCCCAGGATGAGGATAGATAATTCTACACCCATTCAGGCTCAAACCCTGGGCCTTGCTGATGTGTAGAGTTGAGATTCACATTGAACTTTCCGTTTAAGACTAGAGCTTCAGGCGCAGCTGGCATTCTTCTGAACTGCTGAAAATGACCATCTCACTGACCAAACAAGCAGCTTATTTGATCTTCAATAAAAGTTGAATAGTTTTTCCATTTTGCGCAGACAGTGCTGAGCATAAAAACGTGGGGCAGGGTTTTACATCCCGGGGGTGGGCACACGCCCGGCCCGATCGGGCATAAAATCACGCGCGATGACGTCGGTCGAGATTGTCATCGCGCACTCGCGCGATCTTTCGGTCGGTAGGCGTGCGCAAGAGTGGGCAGTGTGCCTGCCGACAATTAAGGAGCCTATTAAGGCCCCTAAGCAGGTACTTCATTTGTATTTTTGGCTGCCCATCCACCCGTTCAGTTGGCGGGTGGGCAACTCAGCCAGGCGGCCTTTGGACTTTTTAATGAAACCTCATCCTCGGGCGGGATGAGGTTTCCAGAAGTAATTTTTTTTTTTTAAAAATAAAAAAATTTTAAACATGCCCCTCTTCATGTGACTGATTCACACGTGGGGGACGTGTTTCTCTCATTTTTAAAATGTTTATTTTTGTGTCCACGATTCTCCAGCACCCCCCCACCCCCCACCCACCCCACCCCGAGGCAGCTCTGTGCCCTCAGTGAGCTTTCACCGCATGCTCTCCCCCTCCCCCCGCACATGCGCAGACTTCTGCGCTGGGGCTCCTCCTACCCCCCACCCTGGCAGTGCTGAGCTCCCGTTAATCGGCCAGCCAGCGGCTGGGGCCCAATCGTGGGCCGTTGGCCGTTTTGCGGCCTCTCCCATGCCTGTCCACTGCGCCCACCCAACGATCGGAACATCCTGCCCATTGCTCGACAAGAAACGCAACTGAGGCCAAGCTGCCTGCAATTGTTTTGAGGTGATTTAAAAAAAAAAAAGATTTTCCAAAATAACATTTATTTTTAATGACAAGAAACAAAATAACCTCAGCCATACCCCCTCCTCCGCCACCACCAGTTTGACTGTTACATGGTTGGAATATTATAGTGAGAATGAGTCAACAAGCTGTTTTGTTCTTGCCTCTGTTTTTCTCCTTCCTCCTCCTGCTGGGTATTCAATCAATGTTCAGTTTGCTGAGAGGTGACCTCAACATCTCTCTGCATCTAAGGTAGGAAATAACTTGAATTGATATGGTGCCTGAACTTCACAGGTCACCTCAGAGTGTTATACCAACAATGAATTACTTTTGAAATGTAGTCACTGTTGTAATGTAGGAAACACAGCAGCCAATTTGTGCACAGCAAGCTCCCACAGGCAGCAATGCTGATGCTGACCAGATAATCTGTTTGAATGACCTTGGAGCCCTGTGGAAATGCAAAGCAACTCGTTACCTACACTATGCTCTCTGAAGTTTGGAAGAATGAGAGGTGGTCTCATGGAAACATGTAGAATTCTGAGAGGGCTTGAGAGGGTCGATGCTAAGAGGCCATTTACCCTGGCTGCAGAGTCTAGAACCAGGGCTGGAGGGAGAGAGGAGCGGAGGGGGTCACAGCCCCCAGGATAAGGGTGATTTAGTACTGAAATGAGGAGAAATTTCTTCAGAGGGTTGTGAATCGATGGAATTCTTAACCCCAGAGAACTGTGGATGCTCAGTTGTTGAAGATATCTGGGTCAGAGACTGGTAGAATTTCGGACTTTAAGGAAATCAATGGAGATAAGGGAGATGGTGATAGGGCGAGAAAGTGGAGTTGATGTCAAAGATCATCCATGATTTTACTGAATGTCAGAGCGGGCTCAAGGGGTGCTGAATCCCAACATGTGAATCATACGTGGATGACTCCAACACAAGAGAAAATCAGTTGGATTGCATTAAATCTAGTGGCTAGGAGGAGCCCAATCTTCTGATGCCATCAGTTTTAGTGGGTACTGGTCATTTACTCTTGTCTGGTGGATGGCGGTGTGAGACAAATGTATGGGCATACGGTACCATTATCATGGAACTTAGTACAGGATAGCAAAAAAAACAGCTGCATATCGTGACACTACCAGTCCTGACATGAATGGAGATGATTGGGTAAGTCTCCTGTCACTCATGCCTGAGGACCATGTGACTGTACGCAACTTATGCATATAGTTTGTAAGTAAATATCATCCACTCACTATATTTTGCTGGAGAAATAATCCTGCTGCACTCAGCATACTCTATTTACTGTCATTTTGGGTAATGAGTTCAGAATCAAAACCATGAGCCCTGCGGGTCTCCAAGCTGGTTGGCTGACACTGTGATGCCCAAAACTGCAGAAGTTGTTTTTGCAAAGTCTCCTATATACACATTCTCCTCCTCCTCCTTCAGGTACCAAGCCCTAAGGGGGCATTGCAACCATGGACTTCCATTGGATTGGTCCATAATTATGTTTGGCAAAGTACTGCAGTGGTTTGCTATTGCCTTCTATGGTATGGCTGACCAGGAAACACTGCCATCAGGCGTATTGGAAGGATTTAAAGGCTGGTAATCAACCTGTTTGGCTACATTATGAATGCACCTTCCATGGCCACCAAGTCCTGGTGTGGGACTTGAACCCAGAGCTTCTGGTCCAAGGGTAGGGACGCTACCACTGCACCACCAGACCCCATCACATATGCAAATCATTAGGTGAATTCAGCGATATTTAGAAGATTAGAGGAAGGCCATTGATCCAGGAGAACTTCACTTTTCCGAAGAGATGAAATTGCTGAGAAAACAGGTTAAAACAGGTGAAATTAAGAAATCACTATTAAGAAGGGGAAACAGCTAAAGAAAGGATTGTTAATGAATGTGGCACATTTCACAACCTCTGGATGTCTCAAGTGTTTCACAGCCAATAGAGTGGCTTTGATTTGAGGCCAATATGATAACTTAGGGAAATGTGTCATCGGCTGATTTTAGCACAAACAAGATCCCACAAACCTCAAGAGACAGACGACCAGATGATTTGCTTTCGCTGATGTTTGAGTGAATCAAGAGGAATTTATGCAGGGACTCCTTTATACACAGTTGTACAGTAAGCTACCTTGGGCCATTATTGAAGGAGACAGAAAAGTGAACTCAGGAGACAATCAGATGTCTTTCTGGAGGTAGAAGGGACAAGAGTGTGATGAGAAAACAGATAGGTGAGGTTTGAGATCAATCAGAAAGCGATGGGCTTCTTGGCCCCATTGTTTTTCTCCTGTTTCTAAAAACCTGTCTTCACCGATGGTCTGTGATGCTTTGCTGGGCAAAATCACCGGATAAATACAGCACGGAAGGAGGACATTTGGCCCATCGTGCCTATGCTGGCTCTTTGAAAGAGCTATCCAATTTGTTCCACTCACCTGCTCTTTCCCCGCAGCCCTGCAATATTTTTCTCCTTCAAGTGCAGCTCCAATTCTCTTTTGGAGGTTATTATTGTATCTGCTTCCACAATCCTCAAGTAATAGCTTTTAATCCAAAAGTAACAACAGACTGACCACAGCATGCCTAATCTGACCATGTAGAAATTTATCAACAATTAACGCCACAGCTGCTATGCAGCACAATTTAGATAAAACTTTGAAATGGCTCAGTGGTTCTGCTACAAGAATAGCTTGTACTTTGTGACAGCATTTTGACCAACCTTAACAAGCTTCACAAAGATTTCTGTTTATTTTCTCCACTGTTTCCTGAAGGTGCTGTCAGGACCATTGCAGGGCAGAGGGGCCCATCTAGTTGCCTGTCCTCAAGGCCAGTCTTCATGTACAAGGCTGGGACAGGAGCATCAGGAAGTTATTTGACGACGGAAGCGTTTGTGGTGGAACATTATGCTGTACCACACGATGACATAAAGTTTCACCCACAACTACGCAGAGCTTTACTGCAAAGAGGAATTGCCACTGTTCTGCAGGGAAAGAAAGCATTTAACTAGAATAACACCGAGTGCCTGATCTCTTTATGATAATGCGATGTCCCCACATCACAAGTTGACAATAACTCAGAACGTTGTGGACGCAACTTCCCAAAGGAATTCTCTCGCTCTCCCAGGCATTTAAAAATTTATATTTGTGAGCCTTTCGATTATAACGGCAAGGACAGTTAGTGCTGGGCCAGTGGAATGTGGGGGTCATGACTCTCGCTACCCCAGCCAATTAAGCTGAGTTCAGACAACATTATATTGGAGGATCACCTCAATTTCACTGCCAGGAAACTCCGTTACCTGCCTTCACCTTCCAGGTTTGGATAGCATGTCTATGGGGGTAATTTTAATGTAATTGGCTGGGTGGGAAATCCATGGGACTGGGAGGAATGCTAATTTTATACTCAGCCCCCTATTATGCATTAACCTCGATGGGGTGTAAGATTGGATGGATTGTAAAGCTAGCGTTGGACCTGATCCTGCCAGTTTTTAGCAAAGGGCGGGTTAGGTTAAAATTGCCCCTTCATCTCAGAAACGAGTCTGCCACAGCATCAATGAGACATTGTTCCAAAAACCCAAACCTGTGAGCTCTCTGAGTGAGGGGCTAATTACCATTCCACGAGGGAGTGTGATGCGCTGTTAGAATCATAGAATGGTTACAGCACAGCCCATCGAGCCCAGGCCAGCCCTCTGCAAGGGCAATTTAGCTAACCCCACTCTCTGGCCTTTTCCTGCAATTTTTTCCTTTCAGGCCCTTATACATTTCGCTTTTGAAAGCCACCATTGCATTGGTCTCCACCGTCCTTTCAGGTAGCGCATTCCAGATTGTAACCGCTCGCTGTATAAAAAAGTTTTCCTCATGTCACCTCTTTTGCCAAATCACTTTAAACCTGTGTCCTTTGGTTTGACTCTGCAGGCCTGGCCGCAGAAGAGTCAGAGTCATAGGGACTTGAAATGTTGGGCTGAATTGTCCGGTCCCATTGGTGGCGGGCATCATGGCGGGTGTGAGCAAACGGTATGACGAGAAGGCCAAAGGTCGGTCTCATGCCGTTCTGAAACCAGTTTGTGATCGTCCGGTCTGCCTGTTAGGCTGTGTTTCTCACCACCGCACATCAGGAACCTAATTCCAATACTTTAGCACCTCATTATAAACCATTCTCACCGGAATCATTCCCCCACCTCAAATTTATCACCCACCTCGGCCTGACTTCAGAGCGATGTTCTTCACAAACGCTTTAAAAAAGCGTGCATCTGGCGAGCTGAACTTGGAGGAGAACTCGGAGGTGAGCGCGCTCAACCTTGCGCAGCACTCGCGAGCATCACCCGTGGGACATCGAGGAAGAGGCACCGCGCATTCATCTGGGGTGGTGGGGTGGGGGGGAGTGCATAGGCGAGTCGCCTTTTTACCGGCCGGCTTTCAATGCAGTGCCGGGGGAAGGGCTCCAGTGTGGGTGGGGCTGGGGGGGAGGGGCTTGAGGGGGAGGGGGTGGGGGGGATGTGCAGGGGCAAGGCAGCATAGACTGAAGGGAGTACACAAGCATATACCGGGGCAGGGGTCGGGGGAGAGGGAGGGTGAGGGAAGCAGCCACACACTTGAAAAAGCTTGTCAAAAGTTTTAAAACACTTATTCCTGGGATGTGGGTGTCTCTGGCTAGGCCGGCATTTATTGCCCATCCCTAGTTGCCCTTGTTCAGAGGTCATTTAAGAGTCAACCACATTGCTGTGGGTCTGGAGTCACATGCAGGCCAGACCAGTTAAGGACGGCAGATTTCCTTCCCTAAAGGACGTTAGTGAACCAGGTGGGTTTTTACTACAATCGTAAATGGTTTCATGGTCATCATCAGACTTTTAATTCTAGATTTTTATTAAATTAAAATTTCACCATCTGCCGTGGTAGGACTCAAACCCGGGTCCCCAGAGCATTACCCTGGGTCTCTGGAATACCAGCCCAGTGACAATACCGCTATGTCACTACCTCCCTGTCTCTAGAATGGGAGCATTATTCTGCAGCTGAGACCGTTCAGCAGCAGCTCCATTGACCTGCTTGGAGTCGGGTCTCTGAAGCTTTTCTGCCCACTCAAGCAATACAAAAGCATGAAAGTGTCACCAAATGTTCCAGAACTTTTCACCCCTTGGGGTGACTGCAAATGAATGTGCATTTTAGGGGGCAGCAGAACAACTGGGCAAGTTGTACAATCCCCTTGCGGAAGGTGGCCATGGCGCATTCACTGGTGGAGGTGGGACTGCCCCTTAATAAAACCCCTTGTCTTTATTAAGGTTTGGACCAGTAACCATTATGGTTCAAGCTAACAGTGCAGCCTTACAGTGCAGGTTGGGAGAATACCTGCACCTGAGCTGAGAGCACAGCCTGTAGTCCAGTGGCTGAAGCTGTGCCAATTGGTCAAGTGGAGTGGGCTGGCAATGGGTGGGGTTTCGGACAGCCAATGAGAGCACTACACACTGGCCATCCAAGTGGTGGCCAGCACTCTCTGGCATGTGTGAAGTGGCCTTCAGACTTAACCAAGAGAGGTTCTTAGGACACATATGCTAACCCACGTGTCTCTCTCTTTGATCCTGCAGGAGGAGAACATCAGGATCATGGAGCCCGGTGATTTAGCAGTCTGCCTCATGGTTTACAGGGAGCAGAGAAGAGAAAGAAGTGTATGGAGGAGGTGCCTGGCTCGGCAAAGGGAGGAGCACCTCCCTCAAGGTGAAGGGGCAGCAGGGCCTTCTGCACACGCAGCTGAAGATCCACAGAGAGCCGTCCCTCATAGGCTCCTCACTAGACCCAGGGTCTATAGGTGACACCTGTCATTCCTGCAGATGACTGAGGAACAGCGTCACCAAAGACTGCGCATGTCTAGGCAACTAGTCGTTCACATCTGCCACCTGCTGCAGGATTTGGCGCCACGGGGATATGGAGGGCATCCACTGCCAGTGGCTGTGAAAGTGACCGCGGTGCTCAATTTTTATGCCAGTGGCTCCTTCCAGGGCTGTACAGGTAACTTGTGTGGGTTCTTGTAAGCCTTCGAGCACAAGTGTATCCAGGAGGTCACGGATGCCATCTTCACGAAGGCACAGAACTCTGTGCCTTTCACCCGGGATCAGGAAAGCCAGGAAGCAAGAGCGCTGTGATTTGCGCAGATCTCTGGTTTTCCATAGGTGCAGGGTGTCAGGTGCAAGGGCTTCCACTTGCTGAGTGTTCAGCTGCTGTGTGACCACCACAAATGCTTCTTAAAGGTCCGCACACAATTCCCAGGGAGCATCCACGACTCCTACATCCTTAGCAGGTCTCAGATCACTGACATCTTCCAGGGTCCACAGAGGCTGCAGAGTTGTCTCCTCGGGGACAAGAGCTACCCACCGAGGATGTGGCCGGTGATGCTTGTATGGCAGCCTCGGACTGCAGCAGAACGACGGTATAGCAACGCTCATACCGTGACCCAGACCTTGGTGGAGCAAATGATAGGCATCTTGAAAATGAGGTTTCGGTGCCTCTACAGGTCTGGTGGAGTACTGCAATAAGAGTCCACAGAGGGTGTCGTGCATCATTGTAGCTTGCTGCGCGCTACACAACCTGGCGCTGCAACAGGGGATGACCTGGCTGAGGAGGTGATGGAAAAGCTGCACGTCTCCTCCGATGAGGAGGACGTCGAAGGGGATGATGACGACGAGGTCCTCGAAGGCGAGGATGCCGGTGATGAGGCCATTGTACCGGCCATACCAGGCAGGCACGCTCGGGAGGCCCTCATAGCCTCGGCCTGCTGAATTTTTCCAGCATTTTCTGTTTTTAACACCTCTAAATCTTCTCTGCTCAAACGAGAACAAAACCAGCTTCTATGATCTATCCACATAACGGAAGCCCCGATCCCTAGAAGTATTCTCGTGAACTTTTTCTGCATCTTTTCTAAAGTGTTGTGCCCAGGAATTAGGTACAACACTTCGGTTGAGGCCGAACTAGTGTTTTATATCGGTTCATCATAACTTCTTTGTTTTTGTACTCGGTGCCTTTACTTGTAACGCTCAGTATCCTGTCAGTTTGTGTGCACTCAGAACCAGGTTGAGACTGCCCCTTTAAATTAGGTTTATACCATAGCCGTTCTATCTTTTCCCTACGCTTTCCTGGACCTCTTGTGTGTCGTTGCCTTTGTTGACGGGTTGGGAATCTCAGGCATGTTGGCAACCGGTTTAGGGATTTTCCAACAGAACTTCCCCAGAAAGGGCAGGCGAACTGTAAGTGAGAAAATGGAACAGAAAGCAAAACTCACAGCAACCAATGGGAAAGGTCCAGAGTTGCGACTGAAGTACTCAGAAGCAATAATGGAATAACTGTTCCTGTAAAACAAAAGTGACGGCAGGAAATTGTTGTTTCATGGACCAAAAACAAAAAGGGCCTTTGGGGGTTTCCCTCTCCGAGCTCCTCCCATTGTGTGGTTTGTGTTGACTGTAGAGTTCCCCAACAACGCCTCTATCCAGGATGTATGGTGAGCATCAGCGCTAAACACAGTCTCCATGGTTGCCAAAAAAACACAAATTTTGCTGAGTAGTTCTTTTTTTTATTCAGATCATTCGATTTTTGTTGTCATTTTATCATCCACCTCCTGAGCTACTTGACTTATGTTGTCGTATAGATCAATAAAGTGGAACAGCAAATAGTGTCAGCTGGAGCTCGGTTGGTAGCACTCTCACTTCCATATTAGAAGGCTGTGGCTTCAAGTCCTACCCCAGGACTTACCCACAAACATCAAGGCTGCTACTGTCAGAGGTGTCACCTCTTGGATAAGATGTTAACCTGACATGAGAGGCCCCACCTTCCCCCTTAGGTGAATGTAAAGGACTCCATGGCACTGTGTCGAAGAAAAGCAGGGGGGTTATGCTGGTGTCCTGGCCAATATTTACCCCTCAGCCAACATCACAAGAACAGTTTCTCTGATCATTATATTATTATTTGTGGGAGCTTGCTGTGCGCAAATTGGCTGCTGTCTTTCCTACATTGCAACAGTGTCTACACTTCAAACATACTTCATTGGCTGTAAAGTGCTTTGATATGCCTGGTAGTTGGGAAAAGGGCTATATAAATGCAAGTCACCCCTTTCTTTTGAAGAGAAGGGGGTTTATCTCTGTTGTCCTGACCAAAATCTAACCCTCAATCAACATCACAAAAAACAATAAAATGATCATTATTACAATGCTCTTTATGGGAGCTTGTTGTGTGCAAATTGGTTGTAATTCCTACAAGTGACGATACCACAAAGTACTTCATTAACTGCAAAGCAATTTGGGATGTCTTGGGACTGCGAAAGGCACTGTTTAAATGCAAGCCTTTCTTTCCTTTTAAGCAATCCACTGATTCTCCAGCACTCAGAGCATCAGCTGGATTGTACAGAGGTGACAGGGAAAGAAAGATCCAAAGTATTACTGATATGGATATAGCAAGGGAAAGAGAGTTAAACCAGTGGAAGAGGTCACGGGAGAGAAAATCATTCTTAACACAGATTTTCAGGTCATGTTCTTTCTGTATTGGGTAAAAGGCAGCTGTGACCACACCACTTGCCAACTCTTCATCGGAGGGCAGTGTTAAGCTCCAATCAATCATATCGAAAGTAAAAATACCATGTTCTTGTTGTTGCAACAATCTAAAGAGAGATAGTAATAGTTCTGTTTCAGAGATCAGGGGAATTCCTCTGGGAATTTGGTTAAATTCAAGACAGGTTATTCTTGGGGTGAAACTTGTGAGAATCTAAAATAGAAATTAAATCTGGAATCTATATCTTTCTTTCCTTCCTGTAAGGGTATCTCCTTTCTAATGCTTCTCTATATTTGAAAACAGAGTTTTTGCTCATCGATCTGCAAGGCAGGTACTGGCTGGTGTTCTGTTGTTTTCTCACCTCCAATCTTGCCTCTGATATGTTCCTCCTCTCAACTGGTTAGTTTCCAGTGTCCCCCGGTATCTCAGCCAAGTGACTCATTCTTAATGCACAAATTTAGACAGCGGTAGTAAGCTATTTGACCTTGGAAATGCAAAGGTCACACACAGGTTCAGAAGCAATAACCCTGGTTGATCTTCTCTGCTGTAACTTGATGATGCTGAGGCCAATAACAGCAATATAACTCTCCCAGTTAAGATCAACTAGGTGCAGATCTAAGAACAAGCTTGGGACTTATTTGGTCATGATGGCTCAGTACCACACTGGAGGATACATATTATTAATGTTATGTCAATTGTATCATCAAGATTAAGGATAAACAGGTGGAGAGTATTAATTGATTAAGTATCTTGAGCACATCTAAAAAGGGAATGCCATTAACAGATCCAGGCAGTGGCCTATAGAGGGGGCCATTAGATCCAGCTGTCTGCCCCTCTACCGTGGCTATCTTTGTGGCCGTGTGCCCCTGGAGACAGAGCATGCGGTGGTCCGCTGGTACGCTAGAGCAGTACCCGCCCCCCCTTCTCCCCCCCCCCCCCCCCCTGCCGTGTACCACCCCGGTACTGGGCACCATGGGGCTGGGGTGCATCATCACCCCTGGAAATGACATTTTGGTTTAGTTTTGTAAGTTTCCTTTCACATCTTGTTTTAGTTACAGTGCCCCACCGGGAGCTGTCAGCCCCTCTGATTTATTGCTTTTTAGTTTCATTTATATTGACTTTCGTTTCTCAAAAAGAGCCTAAAAAGGGGCTGCCATTAACCGGTCTAGGCAGCGGCCTACAGAGGGGGCCATTAGGCCCAGCTGTCTGCTCCTGTTCCGCAGCAACGTTCGTGGCCGGGTGGCCCTGGAGAGGGGGCACGTGGTGTCCGTCGGTGCGCTAGAGGCTTTCTGTGATCGGTGGGCACCACAGGGACTGGAGTGCAGCATTAACCCCGGGAATATTATTTTAATTTAATTTGATAAGGGGGGGGGCAATGGGGGTGGTGGTTTTAAGGCAGCAGGGTAGGGAGAATGGTGGGGGGGGGTTCTATCTTAGGCAGGCCGCCCCATGATCCACAAAGGGCAGCTCCCGAAGATCGAACTCCCCCTTCCTTCCTGCCCATGCCAAATGTTTTATGGCACGGGCAGTGTATTATCAGGATCGATTGGCTATTTTCTGTGCCTCTCCCACCTTACCGGAAACATGCCCAGTGGGGGCACATAAAATGCAGCCCCATGATTTGAGCACAAAAATCAAGACTGACACTCTTGTGCAGTACTGAGGAAGTGCTGCACTGTTGGAAAGGCTGTCTTTCTGTTAAGATGTTAAACTGAGGCCCCAACTGCCCTCTGAGGTGGGTGTCAAAAATCCCACGGCCTTGAGCTGTCTGTGTTTCATGTTAATGTACGTTGTGTGAGGTTGCAGCCTCTTTTTGACTATTTGATTGATGTGCTGCTCCTCAACCTTTGTTTGCACTTCAACCCCAGGCTCCTGATCTTTGGTCACCCGATGCAGAGAGGGGCAGGCAGATCGGAATTGGTCTTGGGACTGGCCAAGGGGGCCATAAACAGGTCTAGGCAAAGGGCTGTTGAGGAGGTGTCATTCAACCAACTGTCTGCCTCTCTTCTGTTGTTACGTCCATGCTCGGGCGTTCTTGGAGAGGGAGCATGCAGTGTCCACTGGTGTACTTGAGACCTTCCCTGAGCATTGGGTGCCATAGGGGCTGGAGTGCATCATCAGTTCCCAAAATATTATTTTAATTTAATTTGGTAAGCTTAAAGTTTTGTTTTTGTTACAGTGCCTCTTTAAGGGGCCACTGATTTGTAAATTTGTTTAATGAGTTAATTAGTTTGTATTATTGGTATGCTCAAAAGAGTAAGGGACTGCTGGAACTCTGGGTTGGTAGGTAAGTAGAGATAAGTAATGCTGTATTCTGTGAATAAACCGACCATCAAGAAAGTGCCTAGAGTCATTCTTCACCATGTGGCTTTGATTCCTTATGTCCGCCACCAACCCATTTGGTTTTTCGAGAACATGCAGATTTGAACAAAACAGACAAAAATAAACCTATAGTGTCCATTATAAGCACACCAGCTCCCGATATGCATTAGTGCCACAGCCATTAGCCATTCCATTCGCTGCCATTGTGTGTCATGGATGTTCTCAATGGTAGCTTTCTGATCCTTCTAAATTGTAGCCCAATAGCAGTTGAGCAGGGATGAGGAATTACAGGTACAGTTACGAAGAGAGGCCTCCAGCGAGGAAGTCCAGAACAAGGGGGCATAATCTTAAACTTAGAGCTAGGCTGCTCAGAGGTGGTGTCAGGAAGCACTTCTTCACACAAAGGGTCATGGAAATCTGAAACTCTCCGCCCCCCAGAAAAGCTGTTGAGGCTGGGGGAGAGGGGGAGAGGGAGGGGGAGGGGGGAGAGAGAGGGGGAGGGGGGAGAGGGAGGGGGAGGGGGGAGAGGGAAAGGGGGGTCAATCAAAAACTTCAAAACTGAGATTGATAGATTTTTGTTAGGCATAGGTTTTAAGGGTTACAAAACTAAAGCAGGTAGATGGGAGTTAAGGTACAGTTCAGTCACGATCTAATTGAATACCTCAAGGATAGAATGCCCACCTCCTGGTCCTACGTGCCTAAATTTAGAATTTTTCACTGGAGCAGAGGAGGCTAAGGGATGATTCATTGAGGTCTCATCCAACTTCCTCCTCCTTAGGAAGGGGGCGAGGGGATAATTCTGCAACCCACACATAATTTTTTGGAATAACTAATATTCTGCCTGTGGTCTGAACATTGGAATTATCCTCCTTGAATCTTTAGAGGTGGTTTTACCTGTGCATGGAGGTCACTTAACTGGCTGAGGTCAGTTGTTTTATCAGAGACTGGGGCTTTTATTTGCACCTTCCTGGTGTATATGTTTGTGTGGCTCAGTATTACTCTAGGCAGTACCCACTCTGCCGTCATGGTAACTCAAACTCAGAAGGATTATGCTACATATCTCAATGCCATAGTAAATGGATCATCAGGGTAAATATTTGCACATTCTGAAGCAGCAACACAGTCAAGGACTTTTTTCTTCTGAGATCTGTTAGTTGTGTTGCTGTCAGGGAATCAGGTTCCATGTGCAGTTTAATCTCAGCCCTGAGGCTGCTAAGCCACCGGGCCCTGGGTCAGAGGGGAGAGAAGGAAGAGGACAAGAGGGGAGAGAGGACAGAAGAGAGTTTGGGGGAGGGGGGTGGGGGAGAGGAGGAGAGAGAAAAGAGAGAAACAGGAGAAGCAAGAGTAAGAGAGGACAGAGGGGACAAAATACAAAATGGTAGCACATGTGATATTCATCTCATTGGAAGTGGGTAACAAAGAGGAGAAAAGATCCATTTGAGCATCAGTGAACACCAAGCAGGCTCTGAATCAGACATCACAGTCTCATCCACCTCTACTCCCTCACACTCTATCACTCCTTCCCTTTTACTCAAAACATATTTAAATGGATACTGCAATTGAGTAGGTGCTTGGGAGAGGAAAGAAGAAGAGCAGTGTATTTATTTCATAGTTTTAACACTGTGTACGGTAATATGGTGATATAATTGTTGTAATAATGGTTTTGTGACAATTTACCATTGTAGAAATGAGTAATAAACTCTACCAAGCACTTGATTGGCCCTGTAGAGGTATTCATCCTCTATGATCCCTTTCTTTAAAAATTTCCTTTGTTGAAGCCAGTTCGAAGTAATTTCATTCTTAATAATAAGGGATTGAGATTAGTATCTACAGTTCAAAGGACTTCTCTCTGCTCTGTAACCAGATTTCCTGTCTATTGATCAACAGGATGCAGAGAGCAGAGAGTGGCTCCGAGATGAGTTAATGTGAATGTCACTTTGCTAACCTCACTCAGTGCTAAAGGGAAGGGAGGAACTCAAAAATGGATCCTAATTTTGTGCACATACTAATTTCCACTTGAGTCCTAACTGCTGGCTATTCCAGATGCATTTCTCTATCTAGCTTTTTTTATATTGTCATTCTGCTCACTGTTGGGGTGAGGGAAGGGATGAGTGGAGGCGTGGTGGGTGGGGGGGAAGAATATCACTACAATTATCTCTTCACCCTCTGTCCATAGTGCCAATCTATATTGGGTTGCAGGTTAATGAGCGCTGGAAAGCCTTATTGTACGCCCCTCATCTATCGGTCTAGGGGCGGCAGGTTATACAAGCTGGGAGACGTTGATCAATCTTGTTACTCTTCAGGGCCTGTGTGTGCACACTTGTTAGTAGGGAGCTGGGCTGAGTTCACATGTCCCTAAACTCAGCGTTACTGAGTCTTACTGTAGCGGCTTAACTGGATCAGATTAGCTAGTTCAGCAGAGACCTGGGGAGTTCCTTGGAATAGGGCCTTAATTTTGTAGAATATAGTGAAACAGATGAAAGCAAGTGTGCAAACCCATTTTACATCTCTCTCAATTGAAAATAAAAATCAGGTGAGTTGCAAAACAAGTTCAAAATAAAACCAAGATCTTTTCCCTCCTAAGTACTTTGTAATTTTTTGATGGGTGGGTTATGGGTTCTGATGGTTATCGGATGCCAATGATCCCATCTACTCTGGATAAAAGTAATAAAAACTACAACCTAGTCAACAGTTTTCTCACCTCCCATATGTTCCTCCTCTCAACTGGTTAGTTTCCAGTGTCCCCCAGTGTCAGCCAAGTGACTCATTCTTAATGCACAAATCTAGACAGCGGTAGTAAGCTATTTGACCTTGGAAATGCAAAGGTCACACACAGGTTCAGAAGCAATGACTCTGGTTGATCTTCTCTGCTGTAACTTGATGATGCTGAGGCCAATAACAGCAATGTAACTCTCCCAGTTAAGATCAACTAGGTGCAGATCAAGAACAAGCTTGGGACTTATTTGGTCTAAATGGCTCAGTACCACACTGGAGGATACATATTGTTAATGTTACGTCAATTGTATCATCAAGGTTAAGGATAAACAGGTAGAGAGTATTAATTGATTAAGTATCTTGAGCACATCTAAAAAGGGAATGCCATTAACAGATCCAGGCAGTGGCCTATAGAGGGGGCCATTAGATCCAGCTGTCTGCCCCTCTACCGTGGCTATCTTCGTGGCCGTGTGGCCCTGGAGACTAGAGCAGTACCCGCCCCCTCTGTGTACCACCCCGTTACTGGGCACCACGGGGCTGGGGTGCATCATCACCCCTGGAAATGACATTTTGATTTAGTTTTGTAAGTTTCCTTTCACATCTTGTTTTAGTTACAGTGCCCCACCGGGAGCTGTCAGCCCCTCTGATTTATTGCTTTTTAGTTTCATTTATATTGACTTTCGTTTCTCAAAAAGAGCCTAAAAAGGGGCTGCCATTAACCGGTCTAGGCAGCGGCCTACAGAGGGGGCCATTAGGCCCAGCTGTCTGCTCCTGTTCCGCAGCAACGTTCGTGGCCGGGTGGCCCTGGAGAGGGGGCACGTGGTGTCCGTCGGTGCGCTAGAGGCTTTCTGTGATGGGTGGGCACGTGGATAAAAGTAATAAAAACTACAACCTAGTCAACAGTTTTTTTGCAGGCAGAGTACGGTGTGAAATAGCACCAATAAATATAGTACAACATTTCTTATTAAAATTTACATTTGAACATTTATTTATAATATATACTGGACATAGAATTTTTCAGAAATCGGCTGCAGGTAACTATTCACAAGCCCTGCAGCAATGATCGTCATCAATCCTCTGGTCTAAGTTTTGTCAGACATTAAGGATGAGGAGTGCACTTCCAGCACACAAACTGACCAGCAACAAAATAAATCCTCCCACAGAAAATTCAAACAGTATATCATTATAAACAATAGCAGGGAGTGATTTTCAAAGGCAATGATTTAATCGTAGGGTCTGGACAGTGATTTTTATGAGTTTTATGCATTCCATTGCATGGTACGTTAATTTGTTTTTGGATAACTATTTAATATTTCCATTTTTGGCACCTGGTTCCTCACGGTACAGGACCATTCAGTCATATCGCAGCTTTGTCGCAGAGTGAAGTTCCTTATGATCTGGCCCAACAAATCTATCTTCATCCCAAATCACCAAATAATCACCCCCTACGGTAGCCGTGTCCATTTTTATTCCATTTTAGAGGCTATATTCCTGTGGTTTATCAGTGAAGAGAGCAATTTAGCATCTACTGGTGCCAAATCATAGGTAGCTTTGAATTGTGAGCTCCTGGCTGCAGTGAATTGGTGGAAGTTGCTCCGAACACTTTTTCTTCGGGTCCCTTTAGCCAGCAGGAAAGGGACATTGTTGTAGCATGAACCAGGGTTGGATTCAACTCCAAAATCCCAAAGGTAAAAGGCTGGTGTTCCATCCGCCCCCCCCCACCCCCCTCAGCGCTTCAGTCTCTCCCACATTAGGGCATCATCTGAACCCTTTGATTACATCACTGCCTTTTAAATCGATTGCAAGTATTTATTATTCTATGTGTGTTTAACATTTTGGCATAAATTACCCTTCAAAACCCTCCCCCCACCCCCCAGGCTAACCAAGGCTAATGCCCCACCTTCCCAGAATGGCAGACGTTAACCATATTGAAAGGACAGTGACCAGCGAAGGCCCCTCTGAAGCGGGTCACTGCCCCTCTCTCTTTCCCAATCTGTGTCTTGGCCGTGGGAGAATAATGTCCATAATATCCCAGTGTTAGCTGTGACTCCCCTTCCCCAATGTGGTAAGAGAGCCAGTGTCTTTTGCAAATTCAAGCTCTTGATTGTAAACAATTGGCTGACCAACACTGTATATAACAGACCCAGCAGTGTGCGCATGTACACACAGTCTGAATATAGAACCCAGCAGTATTCCCAATCAGAAGAGTCAGTGTTTAAACGAAAGAAACAGTCTGCACTGTTGTGGAGGGAGGAACAGATTCCACATGATACTCCCTTTAACAACAGTATAACAAGTACCACTCCTAGCTTCACATGTTTGGTTAATCCTTCACCCAACTTTTCCTTATCGGAAATTACTTGGGAAGTCATCAGAGGGGGAGGGGGAGGGGCTTTTCTATCATGAAAGGCGGTTTTAATAAATAGCTGCTACTGATCATCCATTAAAGGGTAGAGAGAAGGGGTTAAAAGAGAGCAGTGTAGAAGACATAAAAATATCCCTCCACTTTCCTCCCTCCAAGGCTACCCTTGATTTGTAAATTCATGTAAACAAGGATTAGTCGGTGAAAGGACGTTCTCCGAGGACAGTGGTCTTCGTGTGAGCCACTTTAAAAGTTTCCATCATGCAGTCTTGCGCGTTTTTTTTTTAAATAGGGAAACATTAGACACCCAGCAACGGCCAACCTGACAGATCGACACAACCTCCAGTTAAGACAGTGAGATCCTCGGTTTTGGCTGTTGGATTGGCTTTCATGTTTAAAGCTACCTAAATGGAGGTGTGGTGATGGCCACCGATCCACTGGCAGGTGAACTTTGTTGCCAAAAGGGGGTGTGTACAGTAATGCAGTGATTCAAGCGTGTTTGTCCTTTAAAGGGTTAACAATGCACCGTATCTGGTCCGGATACTAAAACCCTTGCAGACCCAGTACTGAGGCACTATGAATAATAGGGAGGGAGGGGGGAGACGTGGCAATTGTATTTCAAATTCCCCTCTCCCATGCAGAAGGACCCAGGTTCAAATCAATAACTGCCGATTAACATCACATAAAACAGAGAGGGTCCAGGGGTGGCGCGGTTATCTAGATGGTTTGGATGCTCCAAAGTTCTTCAAACAATATGAACTCTTCCTGGAGTTGGACAAATGTTTCAGTGAAACAGAACTGACGGGGGCAGCACGACAGGATAACAAAACTTTCCAAAGGGGGGGGAAGGAGACAATCCCGAGCAGAAATGTGAGCTGCACTTTAGCAAATGTACACGTCGCGATTCCACTCCTCGATGTCGCTCTGTTTCCTGGATAAGACCTCGTCGTTGCTTTGTCGGTAGCGCTCTCTGGCTTTCAGCCGGCTCCTCTGCTGTCTGTTGTGGCTGTCCTCCTCCTCCTCCTCCTCCTCTTCCTCGTCCACCTCCTCCTCCCAGGACTCCTGCCTCTGGACCTGCTGCCGTGCGATGCTGCACCAGCGGCCGCCAGTGCCGCGCGGCCCCTCGGGGGGCTCCTGGTCCTCGTAAGGGTCCATTTCCATGCAGGAGTCCCCCGGCTCGGTGTAGGCGGAGTCCCGACTGCCCTGCGTCTCCAAGTCGAAGGTGTCCTGGCGGGAGAGACCCCGGGACATGGCCCTCGGGTGGTGGCTGTACTGGGGCGTGGAGGATGGCAAGCGGTGGTAGGACTGTTTGGCAGAGTCATTCCGATAGTCATGCAAGCCTGTCCGATCGGGTGCCGAACAGTCATTGGTTTGCTCTCCATGCACTAAGTAGGGACCCTAGTTAGTAGCAGCACACCATGCAGAGAGAGAATGGGGGGTGGGTAGGGTGGAAAACAAGTATAAGTTAACAAGAAACAACAAGCACAGTCTCTTACAGCAGATTAATAATGCAGATCAACAGCAACATGGAAACGAAAACCATCTCTCTCTTTCTTTTAACGAGTTAAGTATAGAGCTCAATAACATGTTAAAAAAAGCAGCTTTGTTTTTAGCAAAACAAAAACAGAATTACCTGGAAAAACTCAGCAGGTCTGGCAGCATCGGTGGAGAAGAAAACAGTTGACGTTTCGAGTCCTCACGGCCCTTCCGAAGGGTCGTGAGGACTCGAAACGTCAACTGTTTTCTTCTCCACCGATGCTGCCAGACCTGCTGAGTTTTTCCAGGTAATTCTGTTTTTGTTTTGGATTTCCAGCATCCGCAGTAGCTTTTAGCTTTTTGTTTTTAGCAACGTCAACATAAACTCTGACGGTTAAAACTTTTATGAATTAAGTTCCAATTAGGCTAATCCAGAAATAACATCACCTTTTCATTAAAATAAAACAACTTGTAGAGGAGCACGTTCTCATTTCTGGTGCCCCTCTGCAGGGTCTTGGACCAAATTACTGAGGGTTGAAAGAGTCCGGAAGCTCTTGGTTAGATCACACTTAGGGCATCCTGTGCCAAGCATTATATGCAGCTTCTGATATCTAATTGCATTGCCTGCACTTGAACCGTAGCACTCGTAATGCTGAGGCCAGCTGACCAGGAACTATGTCCGAGACCTTTGCAGCTGAACAGCTCAGCCACTCCATCCGCGCCAGCGTTATTTGGACGCTGGCTGCAACCTTTCATCAGCTTGCTTGAAATTTGCTTTGACTTTTAAACAGCAGACATTACACCTGCAAGGGCCCAGCCAAGGCTCACCACTATAAAAATCATGTAAAAAGAAATGAAAAAAATTAAATTCTGAAAGCGTGTGTCTGAATGATTAAGTTAGCACTAAAATACAATGTTCACTTCACGGTATCAAACAACCAAGAAAATTCAAAGCTGCAAGTTTTATGAGGTGTAAATTAGTCCTGGACTGTAATCAGAAGCAGGTGATTGTGAATCATAAACCTATTCTAAACTTTGGTTAATCTTTGAATCCAGTGAAGTCAATGAAAAAAAAAAATCAGGTGGACTGTAAAACAAGCTGCAGATTCACTATCACTCGCTTTACACTCAGGCCCAAGAGGAATATACACCCATTTCCATCTGTTACTTTCAACTTTCTGAACACAGCCATCCCTTTACGGGCTAAAAGAACAAGGGAGGGTCCTGTCAATGCTGAAAATTGGAAACAAAAATCGGAAAATGCTTTGAATTCACAGCAGCTCTGTCATTTAGGAAGTAGTTGGGACTGACCGGCAACTGGTGACAACTTCTGTTAACTGGAGTGTTAAGCTGTCATTCCCCTTCAGGCTGCATGGCTCTGGCATTTTCTCTTGGTTACTTGCTCCCCAATGCTACAGGCAGTAACAGGGTTTGCCCAGGTGCATTGTGAGGCTACTTCGATCTACTTCTCCATGTTTTTCTGGGCCACAAAGGCAAAGAGCTCCCTCGGACCGAATAGTTTGCCCTTGTCCTCAACTTTCCTTGTGTTCTACTGAACACACAGCAGCATTACTGAATCTAGGTTGGGTGGGGGGGGGGGGTTACTTTAACCTAACTCACACATGGGGCACTGGCTTGACATCAATGGAGAGTGAATTCAGGCAGGCCGTAAAAGCAGCGTTGCACCCAACCCCATCAGTCTCCCCGACATCAGAGTCAGGTTAAAATTGCCCCCTTTTATGTCCTTTTTCCTCCTTTCGATTTTACTTTAGTCCCAACTAAACTAATTGGAACTTAAGGACACACACAGGCAACATAGCAGTGAGCCACGAGACAAATACTCAAAAACTGACTGTTAATGTTGTAAACATTTGTAAAGAATTAGCTGCGACAGAATTGTAAATGCACCTGAATATGGGCACAGGGCTGCAGGCAGTTTGTATACCCCTCTGTGTGGAGTGTGTATGTGAATCCCTCTGACATGCTCAATTTTATTTTAACCAGCTGCCTCTGTTCCTACATCCACAGGGATAGTTGGAGTTAAATTTTATGAGAACATCTGTAACATGTTCTTTTTTCTTTTGTACTGTCATTACTGTTTTTGAGGTTACTGGGTCTCAATTCTGTGAGTAGGAAGTTTCATTTCCTTTGGTAGTGCACCAGTGTATGAGATAGTGTAAAATTCCTTCAGGTGGCATCATAATGTAGCCATTATATTGAGTCTGAAATAGGTTTTCTCTATTCCTTCACAGGATATGGGCATCATCAGCTAGGCCAGCATTTCTTGGCCAACTCCAATTGCTGCCACCTCTTGAAACGCAGGGGGAGGTGATGGCATAGTGGTATTGTCATTGGGCTAATATTTCAGAGACCTGGGGTAATGCCCTGGGGACTGGGGTCCGAATTCTGCCACTGCAGATGGTGGAATTTGAATTCAATAAAAATTTGGAATTGAACGTCTAATGATGACCATGAAACCATTGTCAATTGTTGTAAAAACCCATCTGGTTTCACTAAGTTAGTGAAACTAAACCTTAGTTTAGTTTCACTAAGGTCCTTTAAGGAAGGGAATCTGCTGTCCTTCCTGACTTGGTCTGGCCTACATGTGATTCCAGATACACAGCAATGTGGTTGACTCTTAAATGCCCTCTGAACAAGGGCATTTAGGGAAGGGCAATAAATGCTGGCCTAGCCAGTGATGCCCACATCCCATAAATTAATAAAAAGTCCCTGTGATTCAGGTATACCCACAGTGCTGCTCGGGAGGGAGTTCCAGGATTTTGATCCAGAATTTTGTGCAGAGGAGTTTCCTACAGCTCATCACCAGCTCACTACCTGATTAATAAAGTTACCAGGGGCTGGTCTTGACAGGAAAATATGAAGGGACATTATAAAAACCGAATCCTGTGAGCCCCATGAGTAACCCAATGCTCCTTTGTTTTTACAGCGACTCCCGATAACTACAAGCACTTTTTCCTCTACAAAAAGAAATTGGAATTATTGCATAATTTGACTTAAGCAACAGAAACAACACAGCAAAAGTGGCAATTTGACAGCTTAAAAAACTGAATGATCAGATGAAGCTATCACAGCGATTAACATTGATGAAGTTTCAGGGGAAGCAAGTTAAGTACATGAAAGAGAAAGGAATAGAATGCAATGTTTGATTGGGTCATGAACATAGGAAGTACGAGAGGGAGTAGGCCACAGCCCCTCGAGCCTGCTCCGCCATACAATAACATCGTGGCTGATCTAATTTTAACCTCAACTCCACATTCCTGCCCACCCCCGATAACCTTTCACCCCCTTGGGTTAGATGACAAGAGGTGGGAGGAAGCTCGTGTGCAGCATAAACTCTGGCATAGAGCAGCTGGGTCAAATGGCCTCTTTCTGTGCTGTATATTTATTCGATGTAGATAATTTGGACGGAGGAATTTGCGTCTAAGAGGAGTAGACAATGTGATTGTGAATTCTCTTGGGGTTCTGATCCAATGCTGCACCCATGTCTGGGCCCCCGGAGAAACACTTGTGTTTAACACTGCTTCTCCGTGGGGTTCTGCTCAGCGTCTTGTCAGCAAACCCCTGGAGAAATTCAAGATGCTGACTTGACAGACTCCATGTAACAAATCTATAGTCAGCTCAGCCCCACATAAAACTGATCGCTGTAAATGTGCCTAACCAAAAACTGTTCTGTTTCTCGAGCATAAAATAGCACAGAGCATATCAATTTAGCCATGGGATGTCCTGCATCCTATACGCACAAGTGTTGGTCCCACTGTCAAAGTTGTGGGGCCTCAGCTTTTAGGCATTTGCAGGTGTTAGCCACCTTGAGTATGTAAATTAGGAGCCTAACCTCTGTTGAAGTACCCCTTTTAAAAATTAGTCAGTTGAAGCACAGATGTTAGACCCTTTAGATAATATGAACTTAAAAATTTAGTTTTTCTTTTAAAAGAGCAATTTCCTGTGAAGCCAGTTGGAGAAGGAGAGAGACAGGAGTCAAGACCACCTCCACCACCCCATCCCTCCAAGCTCCCCATAGCCTGCACCCAACACATGTCTCCCCCCCGCCCCACCCCCACACCTCCATTGCCTGCTTCAAACCCTCCCCATGTGCAGCCCGAGACTCACTGTTGGCAAGGAAGGCAACCCAAAATCGGTGCCCCCTGCCAGGTGAGCTGCCTGTGGAGATGTGACCAGCAGGAGGCAGCTTACTCCAACTAATGAGGTGAGATCCCTAAACCAATATCCACTCGCGTTCAATCAGCCTGTGCCAAATCTCATCTCCACACCATACCGAGGCTCGTTTTCACCCGGGCATTTACTTCCAGGAAAGCATCAACTTTTGGTAAAAGTGCTATTGTTTTTCTCATTGAACACCTTGTGTATTAATACGTATAGATACACGTGTCCTGATGAGTGTAAGACGAAAAGCTTAGACATGTCTGTTTTTTCCGCAATACAAAAGTAAGAGTGATGCTGACCAAACCAGGAATAACCAGAACAAAATCAAAAATAGCTGGAAAAACTCAGCAGGTCTGGCAGCATTTGCGGAGAGGAGCACAGTTAACGTTTCGAGTCCGAATGACCCTTCAACAGAACTAAGTAAAAATAGAAGAGAGGTGGTTTAAGGGGGGGGGGGGCGGTGGGACAAGTAGAGCTGGATAGAGGGCCAGTGATAGGTGGAGATAACTAAAAGATGTCACAGACAAAAGGACAAAGAGGTGTTGAAGGTGGTGATATTATCTAAGGAATGTGCTAATTAAGGGTAGAAAGCAGGACAAGCAAGGTACAGATAGCCCTAGTGGGGGTGGGGTGAAGGAATTGAAAAAGGCTAAAAGGTAGAGATAAAACAATGGATGGAAATACATTTAAAAATAATGGAAATAGATGGGAAAAGAAAAATCTATATAAATTATTGAGAAAAAAAGGGGGGGATCAGAAAGGGGGTGGGGATGGAGGAGAGAGTTCATGATCTAAAATTGTTGAACTCAATATTCAGTCCGGAAGGCTGTAAAGTGCCTAGTCGGAAGATGAGGTGCTGTTCCTCCAGTTTGCGTTGAGCTTCACTGGAACAATGCAGCAGGCCAAGGACGGACATGTGGGCATGAGAGCAGGGTGGAGTGTTGATATGGCAAGCGACAGGGAGGTCTGGGTCATGCTTGTGGACACCCAGTCTGCGTTTGGTCTCTCCAATGTAGAGGAAACTGCATCGGGAGCAATGAATGCAGTAGACTAAATTGAGGGAAGTGCAAGTGAAATGCTGCTTCACTTGAAAGGAGTGTTTGGGCCCTTGGATGGTGAGGAGAGGGGAAGTAAAGGGGCAGGTGTTGCACCTTCTGCGGTTTCATGGGAAGGTGCCGTGGGAGGGGGTTGAGATGTAGGGGGTGATGGAGGAGTGGACCAGGGTGTCCCGGAGGAAACGATCCCTGTGGAATGCCACTGGGGGGGTGAAGGGAAGATGTGTTTGGTGGTGGCATCATGCTGGAGTTGGCGGAAATGGCGGAGGATGATCCTTTGAATGCGGAGGCTGGTGGGGTGATAAGTGAGGACAAGGGGGACCCTATCATGTTTCTGGGAGGGAGAGGAAGGTGTGAGGGCGGATGCATGGGAGATGGACCGGACACGGTTGAGGGCCCTGTCAACCACCGTGGGTGGAAAACCTCGGTTAAGGAAGAAGGAGGACATGTCAGAGGAACTGTTTTTGAAAGTGGCATCATCAGAACAGATGCGACGGAGGCGAAGGAACTGAGAAAATGGGATGGAGTCCTTACAGGAAGCGGGGTGTGAGGAGCTGTAGTCGAGGTAGCTGTGGGAGTCGGTAGGCTTGTAATGGATATTGGTGGACAGTCTATTACCAGAAATTGAGACAGAGAGGTCAAGAAAGGGAAGGGAAGTGTCAGAGATGGACCATGTGAAAATGATGGAGGGGTGGAAATTGGAAGCAAAATTAATAAATTTTTCAAGGTCCAGACGAGAGCATGAAGCAACACCGAAGTAATCATCGATGTACCGGAGAAAGAGTTGTGGGAGGGGGCTGGAGTAGGACTGGAACAAGGAATGGTCCACATACCCCATAAAGAGACAGGCATAGTTGGGGCCCATGCGGGTACCCATAGCCACACCTTTTATTTGGAGGAAGTGAGAAGAGTTTAAGGAGAAATTGTTCAGTGTGAGAACAAGTTCAGCCAGACGGAGGAGAGTAGTGGTGGATGGGGATTGTTTGGGCCTCTGTTCGAGGAAGAAGTGGAGAGCCCTCAGACCATCCCAGTGGGGGATGGAGGTGTAGAGGGATTGGACGTCTATGGTGAAGAGGAGGCGGTTGGGGCCAGGTAACTGGAAATTGTTGATATGATGTAGGGTGTCAGAGGAATCACGGATGTAGGTGGGAAGGGACTGGACAAGGGGAGAGAGAATGGAGTCAAGATAGCAAGAAATCAGTTCCGTGGGGCAGGAACAGGCTGACACGATTGGTCTGCTGGGGCAGTCCTGTTTGTGGATTTTGGGTAGGAGGTAGAAGCGGGCCGTCCGAGGTTGGGAGACTATCAGGTTGGAAGCTGTGGAAGGAAGATCTCCAGAGGAGATGAGGTCAGTAACAGTCCTGGAAACAATGGCTTGATGTTCAGTGGTGGAGTCATGGTCCAGGGGGAAGTAGGAGGAAGTGTCTGTGAGTTGACGCTCAGCCTCTGCGAGGTAGAGGTCAGTGCACCAGACAACAGCAGCACCACCCTTGTCAGCGGGTTTGATGACAATGTCAGGGTTGGACCTGAGAATGGAGTGAAGCAAGTTCAGAGAGAGACAGGTTAGAATGGGTGAGAGGAGCAGTGAAATTGAGACGACTAATGTCAGGCCGACAGTTCTCGATGAAAAGATCAAGAGAAGGTAAGAATCCAGAGGGAGGGGTCCAGGTGGAGGGAGAATATTGGAGGTGGGTTGAATGGGGAGAGGACTCCTGCCCAAAGAAGTGAGCACGGAGACGAAGGCGGCGGAAGAAGAGTTCAGCATCGTGCCGAGCCCGAAATTCATTGAGATGAGGGCGTAAGGGTATGAAACGAAGTCCTTTGCTGAGCAAAGCAGGAATATCCAGACTTGGTAAAGATCAGCTTGTTGTGAAAAGGATTTCACTGCAATTTTAAACTTTCAATTGTACTTTTGTTTTCAGCATGTTCTGTTTGTTTCCTGAGGGCACTGACTCATGATGGGGAGGGCCTATAGTTAAACTCTCACAGCTTTCTACCAAGTGCAGAAATGTTCTTGGCTTAGTCATCACTCGTGAACCTACCCCTCCCTGCCAGTTACTTGCAGCTTTTTGTTTTTTGACCCATATGGCTGAAATTTGTCTGTAGGCTACATTTTACAAACACAATAGTATCAAATGCCTGTGAGCACTATTTCTAATTGTCATGATTTTTTGTTAAAGTAAAAAATACTCAGAAACCTTCAAATCCACAGTGTGCTGTGTTTTGTGAAGGGTGTTTATATGACTCGCAAACTGTTGCAAATTTCATAATCGTTTTTTTTTATCTAAAATTGATAAAGTGTGCCAAAAGAGCCCTAGTCCATTCTTTGAATCTCTCATCTAAACTCTTACCCTAATTTCTTTTTGTAACCATTGCCATCCACATTACTTTGCTCCAAGGGTTTTTGTACTCCAAAGTCAGGATGTTGAAGTTAAACATTGAGGTTTATCCCAGTCCCAATCCATAGGGTTAAGATTGCCACTGAAAGCAGTATCTGCACGTACTGCATACAGAGTTCCAAAGCTTACAGTGCAAGCCCAGAACTGAAATGGATAGATACAAGGTATAGCATAGGTCCCTGGACAAGATACATATCATTTAACTTCTAGAATTCAAGCAATTTTCAGAAATTAAAATGTATACCCTCCATTCGCTCTCATTCCCCAAAATACAACAGAAGTCAGAGAGGCCTGCAAGGCTCAACTATGAGAAATTGTTATGAGCATTACATGTAATTCCACTCTAGTCACAATCCCTCTACCATGTATTTACAATGGAGTTAACAGTCTGAGACTCATGGGCAGAGCTCCCAAACTGGCTGTTAAAATGCTAAATGCTTTGCGAGCATGGATGGGAGTGTTCGCACTCCACAAATCAACTTTCCTCAAATTTAAAGTGTACTGAGGAGTCCTGGACACGATCCAGGTTTGACTGGAGTTCCTTCAGGTTTTATATAACCCCTCTCTGGACTCAGGTAGGCACATACCTTCTGAGTTATATTGCACTTCCAGCAAAGCTGCAAAGTGGACATTGCTTCTCAGTAACACTAAGGTTAAAGCGTAAATACCTCTTTAATGTTCTTTTGTCTTTGGAAGAGCTTCTAACTTAATTTTGCAATGTTGTGGCTCGAGGGAATTGAAGGCTTATCTAATACTTCTATGTTGGCTCAGTTTGGTGTGGCTAAGTACAAGTCAGGGTTTTCTCACTCCGTTTGTAACAGAGACATCTTCTTCCCTCAAATACGACTTACTTGGAGCTGTGCAGTCTAGCTCCATCTACTACCCGGGAATGTGCCTGAAGTCGAAATGCTGGCTCATAGTTTGCATGCTGCTCACAGGACACAAAATGGAACAACAGACAAAAACCACAAACAGTGCGCCATTGACAAGCGGGATTGCCTGTTACTGAAGAAAAAAGTGTCCCTCTCTTAATTGACACCACTTTCCTTTCTCAAGTGTCATATCTCTCCTGACCAAAGAAAAAAAGCATGGTTAGTCGACATCAACATGCAAATACACTCTAGTAAAGGGATTACAAACTGAGACAGGAGTTGGGAAGACACATTTAAAGTAACACCACCACTGTGCTCTCTCTCCTCTCTGTATGCTTCATGGCTAGACTGTAGCTTCGGCTTCCATCTGCTGTTTTGTGGCTTCTTTGTTCTCATCGTCACTTGGGCCCCAGAAGTCAAGGTTACGCCTGAGAGAAGTGAGGACTTGTACCTGTAAATTGGACACTGGTGCTGGGCTGGCAGCTAGGGCAGCTGTTGCCATGGTGCGGTTCAATAGAGGGTTGGGGGGATTGCAGCTGGCTGGGTGGGTGGCCTTCCAATAGGCTTCAAGGTATTCAGCTAGATGCTCACAAGCGTCTTCCAATTGATTTTCATCCAGAATTATATCAAACAGTTCCTGTGAAGGAAGAAATAGTTAGCACATGTTCAAAAGGCTTTTTTCCTCTTTTCTCCCCAGCCTCCGATGTCTCCACACGCATTGAAATCTGTGCGACAACACTTCCTAAGCCTTTGACTGTCATCAACTAGAAGGTTAAAGACAGCAGGAAACGACTTTACTTCCAAGTCACACATTATCCCGACTTGGATAAATATCAGCCATTCCTTCATCGTCATTGGGTTAATATCCTGGAATTGCTTCTCTAGCAGTACTTACAGCACGTATAAAGAGAGACAGCTTCCATGCCCAGTGGGCACCGCAGGGACTGGGGTGCTTTATCGATCCCCTTAATCACATTTTGGTTTGACGTTTGTAAGTTTTCTTTAAACGTTGTCTTTGGTTTTACAGCTACCCTAATTTAGTGGCTGTGTTTGTTTTGTCCCTGATTTTGTTCATTTAGTTTATTTGGTTGACTCTAAAAGAGTTATAAAGAGAGACAAGGCCATCCAGCCTGACTGTCTGCCCCTCTTCAGCAGCTACATTCGTGACTGGGTGTTCTTGAAGAGGGAGCATGTGGTGCCACTGGCAGGCTTCAGGCCTTCCGCGACTAGTGGGCACCGTGGGGGCTGGAGTGCATCATCAGCCCCCAAAACTACATTTTGATTTAATTTGGAAAGGTTCCTTTAATTTTTTTTCCTTACAGTGCCCCTTTAAGGAGCTGTTAATGTGTTTAAATTGATTCGATTAATTGTTCTTAGTTCATAGGTGCTCAAATGAGTATAAAGACAGACTGTCCCATAAAACCGTAGGCCAAGATGGTTCAAGGACTCCCAGGCCGCCTGTAATTTTTGTGGCCTTGTTCCATGCTTACACCGATTGCACAAAGCTGCAACCACTCTTTAGTTTTTTGAAGGAGCTACTCCTCATGCTTTGGCCCCATGCTCCTGATCTTTGGCCACCTTGTGTGGAGGGACACGCAGGGAGAAAGACCTCCTTGTAAGCCTGCTCCTGGGCCTGGTCAAGTTGGCCATCAATAGGTCCAGGAAGCAGGCAGTTGGGGGTGTCGTCTGACTGTCTGCCCCTCTTCTGCGGCTATGTTCACAGCCGGGTGTCCTTGGAGAGGGAGCAAGCAGCGTCCACTGGCACATTTGAGGCCTTTTGTGACCGGTGGGTATCGCAGGGACTGGAGTGCATCATTGGCCACCAAAACAACATTTGCTTTCGCTTGTTAAGTTTCCTTTAAATGATTATTGTTTTGTTACAGTGCCCCTTTAATTTGGTTAAGTCAGTTAATTTGATTAATTAGTCTGGTTACTTTCACGGGTGCTCAAAAGAGTAGAGAGAGATGGTTCACTCTGGGTTTCCCTGGAGGGGAAGCACGCAGTGTCCACTGGCACACTTGAAGCCTTCCGGGACCACTGGGCACCACGGGGCATGGAGTGCTTCATTATCCCTGGGAACAACATTTTAATTTGGTTAGATAAGTTTCCTTTGAAGATTTCTTTCTGTTACAGTGCCCCTTTAAGGGGCTATCACTTTAATGTATTAAATTGCCCATTTGTTTGTTGCTGAACTCAAAAGCAGATAAAGAGAGACTGGTCCTGGAAACAACATTTTAAATTTAATCATATAAGTTTCTTTTACAGTTTTGTCTTTTGTTACAGTGCCCCAGTAAGGGACTGTCACTTTGTTTAATTGGTTTATTTGTTAATTAGTCTATTTTATTGGTGTACTCAGAAGAGATACAAAGGCAGTGGTGTGTCGGCAGGGTGGTGCCGTGATTGTATCGAGTTTGGTTCTATACGTTATGATTGCAGTGGTTCGAATCTGCATCGCAGCAAGAATTACATCATTGTATCACCTCGAAATGTGGTAAAAGAGTGCAGAGGAGATATAAAGAGAGACTGCTGGGACATTGTCTGCCTCCTACCACTAAACCACAGATAATGCTGAACTCTGTAACTGAAGGGTCTATCAAGTAAAGGATTTGTATCTAGTTTCATACTTCACCATCTGGCTTGGGGTCCATTTGTCACTGTCTGGCCTGGATTCACTATAAACCAGGCAGGATATGACCAGAAAACCTAGTTTGAAATCCCCTTGAACTGGTTAATACCTCTGTGAAGGGAAAGTGCTGAATGCCAATTTTTTTGTAAAAAAAAAGAGCACATTCATTGCACTGCCTGGTATATAATAGTAACCTGTACGATGGAGAAAGGCGATGCATCTCTGCTGCCACATAAGCAGAGGAGGCAATGTCTTATTCAAGCAGTGAAGATAGTGTCAACAGATTGGAGGAGGCTGTACAGCACAAGGAAGAGCCCACCAGTGAGCAGCATCATAAATTATCAGTGTAGGATATGTTATACATATAGACCAAAAAGAAAGTAGCTGTTTGTTAATTATATCTGCAAAAGGTGCTGCACTGACACAGAGAAAGCGTCAGCAGGATGTAGAATGTAAGACAGTAGTGGAATTAGCAGATCAATCGCTTGTTGTGGTTCAGTAGTTAGCTGTGCAGCTGCAGAATGCTGTACGAGTTTATCGTTAATAACCTTAACATGCTAGAAACTTTGCCACTTTTTTCTCTACTCTTGTTTTGAATCTCCCAGCAGCATTGCACACAGAATCATCTCCTCCTCACAATACCCCACTTTTTACACATCTGTAAACCCAGATTTACCAGACTTCTTCACAGGCAGACAAAGAAGAGACCGTTGGAGTGAGGCCTGATAAAGAGAGAGCCTGGTTAACAATGTGTGTGCCCTTCTGCTTAAGGAAAGCCCTTTCCATCTGAATGTGAGATACTGACCGGAGGACACTGGGCCAGCTTGTCTGATGCAACCATCTGTACATTCAGGTGTTTTGCTTGAGACTTCCCTCGTGACTTTATCAGCCGCTGTAATACCTGTAGCCAAAGAAGAATCACAATAATAAAGCTAGCTTAACATTTAAATATACAATACATCTTTAATTGTATCACTCATACATAGGCGCTTCTCATTATAATACTCTTCAAGATACAGTAATCTCCAGCTCAGTACAATATCTCTGATACACTAACCCCTCACTGTAACACTGATACACTGTAACCCTGCACTGCAACACTCTCTGATACACTTGTAACCTCTCACTGAGACACTAACCTCGCTCGCACTGCAATCCTCTCTGATACACAGTAACCTGTCACTGTAACAATGTAAATATCTCAAGACCTCTGATTGAACAATTCAACACAAAATATTACTGGATCATGGTAATACTATACACTTCTCTATATTAAATATACACAGACAAGCAACTAGTTTGACTGCCTTCTGCATTTTAATTAGGATCTTTGCAGCCAGTATACAGAAGAGACCATGGTCTCCTCAGTCTTGGCTAGGGCAAAACCCATATCCCAGATTTAACAAGACTGGACTTTGAAATTCTGTTGGCTCTTTCACCAATTTCAGATTCACTGACATCAGCGTTAGAATCTGAATATAAACATACTCAACCAATGTATTATCAAAGATGAAAGTATGTCTGTGGAAAGCACCTTCTGTTCAATTCAACAACGACGTGCATTAATGCAGTGCCTTTAACTTAATAAAATGTCCCAAGACTCTTTATAGGAGCATCCTAAAGCAAAGTTTGACACTAAGCTTTAATAGGGCAGATGGCCAAAAAAGTTAGGTTGTGAAAAAAGGCTTAAAGGAAGGGAGATAGAGAGATGGAGAGGTTTAGGGAGTGAATTTCAGAGTTTAAGGCCTTGCCAGCTGAAGGCACAGCCACCAATGGTGGAAGGATTAAAAATTGGGGATGCTCAAGAGGCCAGAATTAGAGAAGCACAGAGATCTCGGGGGGTTATGGGAAGAAATTACATAGTTAGGAAGGGGTGAGGCTACAGAAGTGTTTCGAAGCAAGGGTGAGAACTTTAGAATCTAACTTTAGAATTTAGCTTAACCAGGAGGCAATGTAGGCCAGTGAGCACAGACAGGGGTGGTGGGTGAATAGGATTTGTTGCAAATAAGGCAGCAGAGTTTTGGATGACCTTAAGTTTATGGAGGGTAGAATATGGGAGGCTGGTCAGAAATGTGCTGGAATGGTCAGGGCTAGAGGTAACAAAGTAATGGAGAAGGGTTTCAGCAGCAGATGAACTAAGGCAGGGATGGGGTTAGGCAATGTTACGGTGAAGGAAATAGGTGGTGTTTGTGATCATGCAGATATGTGGCTGGAAGCTCATCTCAGGGTTATATATATGACACCAGCAGTGAACAGCGGAGCTGGGACTAGAATAGGAAGAAAAGGAGTACTGAAGGGTTGGGGTAGGGATCGGAGGGTAGAGTAGCTGAGGGCGGGGGGAGGGGAATCAAAGGAGAGAGAATGGCAGGAGATAGAGGTCCAGAAGGTTAAGAGAAAATTAAAAATGAGAAGAAAAATGGAAATAAAAAAAGTGGAATTCAAAAGTCATGTCAAATCCAATATGCAAAAATATGTTTATTGTCTTTAAAAAAAAAAATCAATCATTTTACAAGCAAACCTTTGGAAGACTGGTTTGCTTCTGAGGCAAGTGTTGCTTCATTCAATGTTCACACTGGAAGGTAAAACATTCACAGCATATTGTTTGATCCCATTCTCATCCAACAGCTCCACAAATGTGTCCTTTCCCACAAGGCTTTCTGTTCATTGATCAGGAGCGGGAATTCTGGCCCTTCCTTACTCCGTGGATAATGCAGGCATTGTTACCGCCCCACCCATTATCCTTCGGCAGATTAACTAACTTGAGGCATGCATCAGGGACTGAATCTGGGAAAATCCTATTTCTGCAGCGACATTTTTACCTCAAAGCCATCAGGGGAGCAAACACATGCACTCTGACAGAGAATAAAAATCGCTTCACAAACCTCCTTGGAGCTGGGATAGCAGTAGCATCAAGGAAGGTCAAGTGCAGGTCATCAATACTGTGCCCCACTGAGGAGAATTGGGTGAGTAGGAAGAAATTAAAGGCGCTTAGAGGTGTCAAACTTAAAAACGCTTCTAAAGTCTCTTACCTTGGGTGAAGCAATCTTTATGTAGACTATAATTGGGGCCAGAGAGGTTTTGGCAAGTTGGGCAGGATGGTTTATGGTATCTGCATCAAGAGCCACCAACTGTAGTGTCCTGGCCAGTTCAAAAATACGTTCAATCTCACTCTGTACTTCAGCTACATGGAGAGAGTCAAAAACAAGGCATTTTTACTAAACTATGCTAAAAAATAATAAACGCAGATCAAATCCTGGGGGCCCCTTCTCCAAGGCTCTTGTTTGCCTCCATGTTTGCCATGGTTCTGCCTGCTCCTCAAGAAGTAAAATGTGTATTGTAATAGCGACAGGGCCAGTGGTGCTAGCTTGCTATAATCAGTATGCATTCTGGATGACATGGAGATCTATACATTCAACAGTTGGGTTCCAACTCAAAACCATAGGCCCGAATGGAGATGCCTAACGGGAATCATGTCCTCCCTGGTTACACAACACAGATGGACAGCTCATGTTGAGCAGCTCGTTCATCTCAGATCATGGATTTGGCCATCAAGAAATGGTAGTCATAAAACCATCGCTATGGCAAAAATGGAATATCAGAATTTTCTTTCTCATCATTAGAGTTCTCCTGTCCTTCCCCTTCCCATCTGAAGGCAATGACTTCTTGCTAAGGTACAGACCTAAGCACTCAAGATGCCTCCAGTATCTAGCATGAGTGGCCATTCTTTACGTGTGTGCTCAATAGCGAGTGTCGAGACCATCTGACCCGTGCATCTATTACAGTCCAGTTTGTATTTAGCCATGTTCACCAACGCTTACCTCCAGCAAGGTCAGCGCACAGTGATCAGGAGTGGAAAATCAGAATGATTTTCCTATCTCAATAAGGTGGAGCCTGAGGGCATCAGCCCTGCTACCATCATGGATAGCGTCAGCTAACTCAGTACAGACTGGAGATCAAAGCATCTGTTACTGTTAGTTACTCACGGTGTCAATCTCCTGAGCCAGTGAGCCTATCTTTAATTACATTTTTCTCTTTAGGCTGCAGTTGTTTTAGTATAAAACCGTGAGTTCTCTTTTTCCAATTTCTTCCTGTACACCAGGAGGCACTGACTCATCCTGGGCTGTGGTTTGATGTTTGCTGGTTTTCCTGCAGTACCCTGTTCAAGTGCTCATTCTGTGTACATTAGCTCTGACAGCGAGTGTTGATGATGTATTGAACGTTGATGCTGTAATGACTAATATCGATCCTGTCCTAGGATGCAGGCTGACTCAGGTTTTTGCAGTCATACGCACTCGAAATGTTAACTCTGTTTTTCCCTCCATGGACGCTGTTAAACCTGCTGAATTTCTCCAGCATTTTCTGTTTTTGCTTCAGGTTTTTGCAGTAATGCTCACAGAGAAAGGATGGGCCAGCGATTCACGCGCCCGTGGAATTTATCCAAACGTGCACATGAGGAGGTCTTATGCTGCGGTGGGTAGTGTCCCTGCCTCTGAGGCAGGAGTTCTGGGTTCAAGTCCCATTCCAGGACTTGATGGCCAAGGGATGTGCGTTTATAACGCAGCCGAACAGGTTGAGTATTAACCAGTAAATCCTTACAACACATGCCAATGGCAGGTGGTAGGAGTGGGAGAGCTTCCTGGTCAGCCATGTGATGGAACCAATGTTGGACCCTCTACCATCACTATCCATACCTCCAGGCTACAAAATGCATTCAAAAGTGTATGTTGCCACAGCAACTTGGACTCTTTGAGTGAGCTGCTAAATTACCACCACCACCATACACATGCACACTTTCCACACCTCCTGTCCACCATCTACAAGGCACAAGTCTGGAGTGTGATGGGATACTCCCCACTTGCCTGGATGAGTGCAACTCCAACAACACTCAAGAAGCTTGACACCATCCAGGACAAAGCAGCCCCGCTTGATTGGCATCCCATCCACAAACATTCACTCCCTCCACCACCGATGCACAGTAGCAGCAGTGTGTACCATCTATAAGATGCACTGCAGGAATTCACCAAGGTTCCTTTGACAGCACCTTCCAAACCCATGACCGCTACCATCTAGAAGGACAAGGGCAGCAGATAGATGGGAACACCACCATCTGGAAGTTCCCCTCCTAGCCGTTCGTTATCCTGACTTGGAAATATATCGCCGTTCCTTCACTGTCGCTGGGTCAAAATCCTGGAACTCCCTCCCTGACAGCACAGTGTGTGCACCTCCACCACATGGACTGCAGCGGTTCAAGAAGGCTGCTCACCACCACCTTCTCAAGGGCAATTGGGGATGGGCAATAAATGCTGGACCAGTCAGCGAAGCCCACATCCCATGAATTAATTAACAAAATCTAAATTAAATCATGCCATATTAGATACTAACATAAATTAATCACCCTTGCACATTCCCTAGTGCCTGTCTTCCATGTGCTTTTGTCTCTGCCAATGTTCCTCCTCAGTGCTACCCCAGTGGCTACAGCCTGGCTGTTGAAAAGTTACTGATTTTCAGTGGGCGACACTGCAGATGGTTTTGGAGGATGACTTCAAGCAATTCTAGGCCAAGAGGTTCAGCTGCAGGCAGCACCACCGCAGGCTGCACCACCGCAGGCTGCAGGCTGCACCACCGCAGGCTGCAGGCAGCACCACCGCAGGCTGCAGGCTGCACCACCGCAGGCTGCAGGCAGCACCACCGCAGGCTGCAGGCAGCACCACCGCAGGCTGCAGGCTGCACCACCGCAGGCAGCACCACCGCAGGCTGCAGGCAGCACCACCGCAGGCTGCAGGCTGCACCACCGCAGGCAGCACCACCACAGGCAGCACCACCGCAGGCTGCAGGCAGCACCACCGCAGGCTGCAGGCTGCACCACCGCAGGCAGCACCACCGCAGGCTGCAGGCAGCACCACCGCAGGCTGCACCACCGCAGGCTGCAGGCAGCACCACCGCAGGCTGCAGGCAGCACCACCGCAAGCTGCAGGCAGCACCACTGTAGGCTGCACCACTGCAGGCTGCAGGCAGCACCACCGCAGGCAGCACCACCGCAGGCAGCACCACCGCAGGGCGGGCAGGTTGACAGCCCCCACATAGGCACTAGCAGAGTGGCAGGGGTGCAAGACTGAATCCTGTCTTCCTGAGCGAGGACAGCAGGTTTGTGCTCCATGGAACCACTGTCACTCCCCCAGGGTGTGTCTCAGCAATTGTAGTAACCTGTGAGAGGGCAGGTCGGTGGATTTCTGTGACAGCCTCCGAGCTGCTCTGTACAGTGTAATGTACAGTCATGACGGCAGCAGGATGAGCTTGCCCGGCTGCGAGCTGAGCCTCCACCGTCACACTCAGACGCTGGGGGGTTTCTGCTTGTGCCACAATGGAAGCTGCCCCATCAGCTGATCAGAAGCTGTGCCAATGATTGGGTCAGGTGCATGAATGCATTTGGCCACCTCTTCCACGCTGGGAAGGGTGGGATTCAAACTCTGCACAATGCCAAGTTGGCGCTGCGCTCCTCCAGGCCCCTAGACGTCAAAACTTTCTGGCAGGTTTCCCCAATGTACCAAGCAGGTCTTTGGGCATTATCATCAGCATTCCTCTGTCGGCTGTACCGCTGAAATCTTTGTCAGCTGAGTCTGTGTGGCCTCACCCTCTGGCGAGCTGGCACCTTGCCCCCTGTGATGGTTGCAGTACACTCATGCCCAGTATCTCACCATTTGCAGATTCTGTCCCTAATCTGTTCCCTAAGATACAGGCAGTGTTAGTATCCAAGCCTGTGGTCATCGCGAGTGTGAAATCAAGTGATGGGGCTGTGGCATCATCATAATTCTTCTAGCTCTTCCTCCACTGCCTGCCTTGGGTATTTGAAAGAAAAAGGCACAAAGGGTAAGGCTGTGGTGAGGGGAGCGAGTGACAAATAACGAGTGCATGCTTACATCATTCACGGATTGTAAATCAAAAGCAATTGTGGGATGGCGGAAGCGGATGTGAGAAGCAGGAGTATGTATACGGATACAGTCACCTTCTGTGGTTTCAGACCCATCAAAGGCCACAGCCTCAGCAATGGGTGTCCCAATAATGGCCAGCACTGTCTCCTGTATGGGGTTAGGACATGCAGGCATGCCTGATCCCCGCCTGCTGCCTCCAATTATGCACTCACCTTGCTCTGCAAGAGAGAGGGAAGCATGTTAGTGAATGTTGTGCAATCTGTTTGGGTGATGTGGTTGTCATGGTTGAATAGCTGGCAGCGTGCGCAAGCTGTGAGATGGGGGTGTGAGGCTTACAGTAATGTTAAGTGTGTGAGAGTATGAGGTGGAGGATATGAATGTTAGATACGAGTCCTGATTGATATACAGTGTTGGTAGATGAAGGGTTGGGGGTGATATGAATTGAGCAGTGGCTGAAGCTAGTGGTGCAGTTAGTTAGGATATGGCACTTGAAGATGCAGTCACTGACCTTTACCATTTGTAAGAACATGAATTTCTTGCAGCACTGCATCTAGATCAACAAAGCTCGGTTCCCGGCACTGACCTCCAAGTCTATCTGCTCCCACTGCCTTTAGATGGTGTGTTCAGAAGGCCTCCTGTGAATGCAAGACACCTCTCCACCTCCTCCAACAAAACCTTGAGTGCAGTGTTCGAAAACCATAGAGTTCGCTCTTTCCCATGTTGTATCATTCCCTCATAGTTTGCCAGCGCAAATTAATTTCCTACCCGACTCCCAGCACCCTGCCTCAGCTACAATGCACCTCCCCTTTCAGTGGTGCTAGGAAGTTCTGATTTTGAGTCCCCTGCTGTTGTGTGCAGCCAATGGTTACCATGTTTAGCAGCGACTGCATTGAGAAATCATTATAGTGTGCAGGCAGCATGAAGCTGCTGAGGTGGCTGCAGTTCAATCAATGAGTGTGGGTTAGATGGTCCCTGCACTGTTTTGGGAGCAATCCAATTTAGATGCCCCTTGAATTTCCATCCATTTAGCAGGGGGACTGAGTTAAATTGCAGTGCCTTTAATGCCAACACAAGATAGTGAGTCTTCAGTAGATAACATAATTAACACTGGGCCTGTCATAACTTAACAATGCAGATACAATAACATTTAAAATACAGCTTCTGAAATAACAGGACATTAGACGGGTTGGCATTAAATGAATATACAGTACCTGTTTTGATTTCTGCAATTTAAACATTTTATTTATGCAACCAAACAATTCTTGGTCTCTGCATTCAGTGTGGGATGTTTTCGGACATTTATGTGAACTGTAACATATTTTTGCATGCCAGATTACATCACATTTCTTGCATGGTGTTTCCTGCATGCCTGGTAGTAATGCATTTCCTACATGCCTGATGATAATGCATTTCTGCATGCCATCTTCTGTATGCCTGACAGTAATGCATTTTCTGCATCCCTGATGGTAACGCCTGCATGGCTTTTTCTGCATGTCTGCTGGTAATGCATTTCCTGTATGCTGGAAAACAATGCATTTTCTACATGCAAGGTAGTAATCAATTCTCCACATATGAATGAGATAGTTGTACATGTTCTTTTTGTGTGGGTTAGTAATTAATTAGTAATGCACTGTCTGCATGCTGGATCGTGGACTTGCTGCATGCATGCATTTGGTGGGGGTGGGGGGGTGGGCGGGGAAATGGTGACATAGCGGTAATGTCACTGGACTAGTAATCCAGAGGCCCAGGCTAATGCTCTGGGGACATGGGTTCAAATTTAAATTCAATTCATAAATCGGGAATACAATATTTAAAGAAAGCTGCTCTCAGTAATGGTGACCATGCCAACTACCATTGATTGTTGTAAAATCCCATCTGGTTCAATAATGCTCTATAGGGGAGGGAATCTGCCGTCCTTCTTTAGTCTGGCCTACATGCGACTCCAGATCCACAGCAATATGGTTGACTATTAACTACTTCCCTCTGAAATGGCCTAGGCAGCCACTCAGTTCAAGGGCAATTAGAGATGGGCAACAAATGCTGGGCCTTGCCAGCAACACCCACATGCCATGAAAGAATAAAGAAAGAAAATGCTGGATAGCAGTGTATTAACTGCTGCTTTACACCATACCTTCTGCATTTTGATTTACAGCACACTGCCAGTGTGCTGTGTACTAATGGCCCATCCATGTAGCAGATTGCATACAGCAGTGCTTACTCTGATGCTGTAGCAGGCAACCTACATTGGCAGCAAGGCAGCTACACGCATCCCACAACCGAGGAATAAAACTTCAGACAAACAATGCAGAAAGGTCAAGGGGTGGTGAAGGTACTCTCAGTCTCAAACATTGCAACGATGCCTAAACTCACCCCTTATTCTAATCACTAAATTGCTGGGTTTGAGAGGAAGAGTTGGAGATCATGCACCAATCCCTACTCCCTGTGAAATGAAGCTACTTGAATATCTGCTGTGTCATATCAACTCCATTTAAATTTCTGAGTTACCAGATCAACATTTGAGTTTCAAATGCAATGACTTCTGTGTTCTTACAAGGACTGCATCGCTATTTATCCATTGCTGTTTATGATCTGTGATTTCTCCAAGATTTTATTCCCGGCTCTCCGAAGGGCATTTAGTCATGTTGGATTGTATCTGTATGGTGGTGTAGTGGTAATGTCACTAATTTCAGAGGTCCAGGCTAATGGGTTCAAATCCCACCGTTGTATCTGGTGGAGTTTAAAATTCAAGCGAGCTTCAGTAATTTAGTTTCACAGTCACCATTACTATCATCAATCATTGTAAAAACCCGCCTAGCCTTTAGGGGGAGGCAATCTGCATTTCCAGATCCATGGTAAGGTTTTTGGCTCTGAAATGGCTGAGCAATTGGAGATAAAAAGCAAATTGCCTTTTGTGACATCCACATCCGATGAAAGAATAAAAAATGGATTACAGTTCCACAGATACCAGCACCCTCTTGTGGTCATTTTTCATGCGTGAGTTTAGATTAGAGAGTAGAGAATTAGTCAACTATCTGACTATGGAAGGCAGCAGAGCCAATCCAGTCCTGTCCTCACTCAGTGTCTAGCAAGATAATTGGATAGCGACCGCACATGACAAGTTACTTGAATTTTCGCTTCCCAACACCAAGGGTGCTGAAGCCAATGTTAGAGTACAACTACTTTCCTGTTACTAAGATCAGATACTTCAGCCCACAGAACAGTCATTGGACATAGCCCTTGTGAAGTATGTATTTACCAACTAGCGCCGCCACCCCTCCCCTGATTAATCTGCATCCTGCCCTTTGCAGGGAGGTGACAAAGTGTTTTTGGTGCCTCATTGTGAAATACTGCCACTCTTGGAAATAGCAGAGAAGCCACTAGTGAGCTCGGGACACAGCCGGAGTTGGCTGGACTAAACTAATTTATCATTAGATAAAGATACACAGTGGCCCGCCTATTATTCACTCCTGTTACGTACGTTTGAGGTTATCTGTCAAGTGTTTTTAGTACAAAGCCTTGTTCGAGATGTCAACTCATTGCACAGCCAGCTAACACTGACCTCCTCCAACCTTAAAAAATATTCCATCAATTTATGGCATTTATATGGTACTTGCCACTATTCCCATGCTTAGTGTTTTATTCTGCTATATGTGCAAGGTCAACATTTGGGAACTCTCAATTATCTCCCAATTTCTACTGTGCACTAGATGGGGTTGGGAACAGGGTCTCAGCAGAGCTCTCCACTGCCTGTACAAAAAAATATTTTTGAAATAAGTTTAATCAACTTAAACCATCAATCACATAAAATAGGACCTGTGTACCGATGGCACAGATTTAATCTTTTTAAAGCAAGTTATAATATCAGAGCAACCTGAATTTTAATTTGGATTTTTTAATGTATAAAAGGTGTCACCGTTTCTCTCTCTAACTCATGAATGTCAATGCCAATCACGCGTCCCTAACACACCCCCAGTGGAGGTCAGTTAACTCAATGCAGGTCGTGGATCCAAATTGGGACCTTCCAGGTTTACATGGCTCAGTACTACGCCAACCATCGGCAATGCCCCAAAATGATCAATTTAAGTGAAACTCCTGGTATCAGCGGTGTCGCACATCCTAAACACAAGCAGAAACTGGCAACCAAGAGGCAAGACTATGTAAGCTTTTCAAGGTAGCCTGACAGAAAGTTGATGGGGCAGATGGGATTTCTGGCTTCTATTTTTTGTTCCTTTTCTGCGACACTCATGATTGCCCTACAGCTCTGGAGAGTGGCCCGAGCATCTTTAATACCCCGCCTGTAAGCTCTGGCACTGGCTGTCCTACTGCTTATGCTGCCCTTGACATCCAAGGCTGTGCTTCAACTGAAAGCAAAAGTACATGCATGAAGAGTTTGACTCAGACCATCTATGCTTCTGGCATCGTTTTCTCGTTCACATTCCAAAGGATAAATCGACAAGGGGGAGCCAGGTTCTGAATCGAATTGAGATCCCAGAAGAGTGCTACTTTCCATAGCCCTAAGTCAGGACCCAGTGCAAGGGATGAAAAGCAACTGGAGGCACACGCACGTCACACGCAACCACACAGACAAGACACAGGATAATGGAGTGGGTTACATGTTATGGTAATATATACATACCCAGAACATCTGAGGAAGAAGGAGAGTAGTGATGGAGTGAGAGAATGAGAGAGAAAAATCCAAGGCAGTCAGTTTAATTAAAGTTCAAAGCATGCTACACAGCAATATTTATTAAAATTCAGATTAGGATTTATCAGTATATTAGGGTAGATTAATGAATATTACCTGTTAATTATCAGAATTGCTGAATTAGTTTTATTATGACCATGGAATAAAATACAAAGGCCTCAATTTTTTCCACTGTGATTAGAAATCTACAGCAGCGATGACTCCTAGGTTAAACCTCAGACCTGTTGTGTATTTCCAACATTTTCCATTTTTAAGCAGTCTTTGGCTCTTAATTTGAAGTCAAATAATATGAACTATCAGAATATACAAATTTGTTTTAACACTGTTTTAAGTTGCCATTTTATTTACATTGTTTAATTATTTTTATGGTGTAAGAGTAACCTTGAATTACCAGCAACAGATATTAGACACAAAATTGCTTGTGACAATCTCAGCCTTTGTTATCTGCGTTGAATTAAATTTTGGGAAGACCAAAGCCATTAGGTGAGATTTCCCGCCCAAAGTCAATGGACTTTTGGCTGCTCTCCAAATTTTCCAGTCCCACCCACAGCAATTCCCTCCATGGGCAGGAATGGAAAATCTGGCCACTGTCTTTGGTTCCCACCACAAATTCTGTTCTCTAGGCAGATTCTTTCTCTCTCCCTGGCAACTGTCTGAGACTGAATCAGACTTTGCAACCTTGGTGTTAAATTTAATACAAGATGAGCTTCCAACCACATATCCGTGCCATCACTAGGACCACCCATTTCCACCTCCATTACATCAACCAACTCTACCCCTGCCTCAGTTGATCTCCACCTGAAACCCTCATGCATACCTCTCATCTTTAGACTTGGCCATGTTAATATTGCAATCCTGTCACAATGAAGTGCGTGCTCTACTTGTAAATAAGAGGAGCTGTCACTAACTGGGGAAAGGTTAGGGCATTATTCTTAAGTACATATAAGAACCGGTTTCCTGTGTGAGGGCAAGGAAAAGAGAGTCTGTTCCTATGTTCTCTGGGTTATGTGAATAAACCTATGTTAAGGAAAGGCTGGCTCCAGATTCCTCCTTTGCACAATGAATGAACATCGAGTTATAACAGACTACTCCAACACACTCCTGGTCGGCCTCCCACATTCTACCCTCTGTAAATGTGAGGTCATCTCAAAACTCTGCTGTCCATGTGCTATCTTGCGCCAAGAACCATTCACAAATCACCGCCAGTTACGCAACACCTCAATCTTAAAATTCCCGCCCTTGTTTTCAAATTCCTCTCTGGCCTTGCCCCTATCTCTAAACTCTTCCAGCCACAAAACCCTCTGAGATCTGCACTCCTCTAATTCTGGCATCATGAGCATCCCTGATTTTAATCATTCCATCATTGACAGCCATGCCTACAGGTGCCAAGCCCCTAAGCTCTGAAATTCCCTCTCTAAACCTCTCCACCTCCCCCTTCCTCCTTTAGGATACTTCTTAAAACTTACCTCTTTGACCGAGCTTTTGGTTACCTGCCTTAGTATTTCCTAACGTGACTCGGTATCAAATTTGTTTGATAATGGCTTTGTGAAGTGCATTGGGACATTTTATTATATTAAAGGTGCTATTGTTGCTGTTGAATGGTGAAACTAAAATTTTATTGAGATGTATTTTGCATTTTAATTTTTTACCTGAGATTTTTTTGTCATTAGCATTACTTTCCAAATGCATGTCACTTTATAGATCATCATTTTGAAAACTGAAAAAAAATATAGAATCATAGAATGATACAGCAATGGAAACAGGCTATTTGGCCCATCCTGCTGCTTGTGCTGCCACTTTGAAAGAACCACCCTATGTGTATAGGGTAATCCTCTACTTTGGGGCTGCAGGTGAACTAACCGGCCACATATCTGAATTCCCATTCTGGCCAGAAAATTGTTGGCAGTGTGTGTCTGAATAGCTGGTATGCGTTGTCGGAGGACAGGATATGGGTGGGGAATGGGTAGTTGTAAGGACTAGTAGAGTTAACACCCCAACTGAGGTGTCTGAGGTGTGCATATTCCCATTCCCAAAGCTAACATCCCCCTTTCCATGGTTAGCCCACCGATAAAAAAAAAATCACAGAAGCAGAAAATAAGCTCGGACGAGCAGTGCACAAAGACTTCATGTTTCATAGCTGCCGAATGTCAGAAAATCTCTCGGCCAAACACTTGGTGTTCTCCTCCTCCACTTGAAATCATGTTACTCTCTCCCATAAAGTTATATACTAACTGCCCACACCCCTGCTAGTTCAGCGTAGGAAGGAGAAAGGGTCTAAGATCAATGATATGGAATGTGCCCTATATATATATGTAGCTGTTAAATAGCATGGGTGCACCTTTTGGTTTCAATTTTAACGTTCAATTTTCTTTGAGATTTAGAGATTGTTGTATTACATGATGTGGAGGTGATGAAATAGCAACAGGAAGTGAAGGAAAGCAACATAATGTCTTGGTCAAGTTCTTGAGAGGTGATTGACAAATGAGATAAGATCCCCATCAAGTCAGATGCCGTTCCTCATGAAACTCACTTAGGGCCATCACATCGGCGAATGAGAGAATGAAGGGGAAAAAAAACATTCATTACAAGTAGCAGCTGGAACAATATGAATCCTGTCTCTAGTGGCCAACTCTAGGAGCTGGCTTGGGTATTGGGATCTCCATGCTGTAAATTTAAGTCTTTGTTCTCTTTTGGGTTAGCAACAGGTTATCATATGACAATGTAGACTATGTAGACAAGTGATCTCTCTATCACAGACAGCCAAGGAAATGTATGAAAGGAATGAGTAAATGGACAAGATAAATCTGGGACACCAAAAGACCAAGTTTCTCCAAATCTTCTTCAAAACCTTTAACATTAGGAATCTGTCATGTGGCTTTTCTCTACACTATCTCCTACTTGAATGTTTCTTCTATGTTTTGCTGATCTGAATGGATGTTATAGTCACACTATGGTTTAAGCATGGGTTCCCCTGACTTGTACTCTACAGTACTGACCACATGGTGCAGCATTCCATTGATTTGTTAATTCATGCGCTGCAGCAATAGAACAAAAAGAGTATCAAGTCTACGAAGACCTCGAGATTTCTGTTAACTTAATTCCGAGCTATTTTAACACCACTCATGGAATATGCCCTCATTGAGATTTTCTTCCTAAGGACAATAACTTCATCCACCATTCTTCCATCCACTTCCACGTAGATGTTCAACTCATTTTGTAATCTCCAAGTTGCTTCCTCTACATTAACTGTTTCTTCTAGTTTGGTGTCGTTCGACCAATATGAAGAAAGACAGACTTGCATTTCTATAGCGTTTTTCATGGTGTTTCACAGCCAGTTTGGTACTTATGAAGTGCAGTTACCGTTGCAATTTAGCCAACACAGCAGCCAATTTGCATACAGCAAGCTCCCACAAATAATGTGATAATGACCAGGTCATATTTTTAATGTTGGTTGAATTTGCATTGTGGATCGGAAGCTTTGGTCTAAATCAAAAGCAATAGTCATCCCACATGTGACCCCCCCCCCCGCCACATCTCATTAACCACATCCCCCTATCACAACTTTACTCGTCTAACAAGTTTCCTTTTTTTTAACCTTTCAGCCAGTTGTGTTTAACAACTGACCTGTTTCTTCTTCACAAATCCTAATCGCTGCAAACAGGCACATCCTAAAGCCAAATGCTTCTAAGGAGGGAAATTTACAGGTTGACAAGTTCTTGTAAAGTTCAGGCTGAAGTTCACAAGAAACTTGCTTAAATTAATGCCTATCTAAGTCCCTTTTTAAAAAAAACCTTCTGCAACTCTGAAGTGTAACGGTTGAAATGTGGCTGGAACATGATGGAAGCAAAACCTTTAATGCAGATCAATTGATCTAATAATTATTGGTAACTCAGTAATTATTACGCACACGGCTGCATCTTCCAATCAGCGAGCGGGGGGGTTGGGGCTTGCTCACCGAGGGGTAAAAGGACGCGGGGTGACATCGGGCGTGTGTCCTGATATCACCCCGCCTCATTTAGATTTTCAGTTCGGTGGGCGCGTGGCTGAGTTGGCTGCGCGCACGCCAAACCGTCAACTAATTAAGCCAATTAATGGACCAGTCCGTCCAACCTTAAGGTTGGCGGGCAGGCCGGGAGCCCCAGATGGTCTTCAGAGAAAACGTGAAACCTCATCCACGGGCGGGATGAGGTTTCACGAGGGATTTAAAAATTTCGGGATATTTTAAAATAAAAGTTACGGACACGTCACATGAGGGGACGCATCAGTAAAATTTTTTTCTATTCTTCTTCAAACTGATTTTCACGTTAAAGCCCATCCCCCCTGAGGCAGCACTTAGCCTCAGGGAGATCTGCGTTCTCTTTCACGCGCACGTGCGAAAGAGCGCAGTCCCGACTCAGGGAATCCCCCCCCCCCACCACCACAGGGAGCGCACAGCGCTTCCGAGTGGACGTCATGCTGGGTGGGCCTTAATTGGCCCACCCACATAAAATGGCAGCGTGTCCCCAAATGGAGGCGCCGATCGGGAAACCGCCCACGCCTGCTCCCGCACACCCCCCCCCACCCACCCCGATGGGGGGAAAATGTTGCCCATAAGGTGGAAGTAAAAGTACTCTTTTAGTACTTTAGTACTCTACTTAAGAATATACCTGTGATGACTGTCACTTTAAGACCAGTTCAATTGAGTAGGGGTCACATGATTTGTTCAACCAATGTGTGGCTAGAGCAGGGGGAATAAATTCTAAGGAGGGGTTCCTTAGGGAAAAGTGGCTGTATGAGGGGCTGGCTGGATATAAGCAGCCACGGAAACTCTTGTGTAAATAAAGTTCATTTTGTTTGGCTAAGAAGCCTCCCAGAGCGTATTTCTACAACACCTTAATTTTTTTAGTAAACCGCGCGCTGAGACGATTGTGTCCCTATGCAGGGTGTACTAGTTTGGAGTAAACCGAGGGTGGTTTGAATATGTGCCCCCAGAAGCAATCAACAGAGTCTGGCGGAGTCTAAAGGCTCCTCCCTCTCAGTAAGATCACCAGAGCTGCCTGGAAACTCTAGGTAGCAAATCTAAAAAAAGTTGAAGTTTTAAAAAAAATTCTTAAATGGACAACGGGGCTGAAGGGAGCAGAAGGAAAGCACTTCATGCAAATAAATTATTCTCCCAGACTTCCCCTCCAGTTTAAATGGTTTTCTAGTTTTGCTTAGCCGATGTGACCCAACTATTAGTTTGCAGAATAGGAAATCTCTCACAGTAGCCTAAACGCTTAATCATTTAAAGATGCCAATCATATTTGACTCACTAATTTCCTGCCTTGATCAGTCACCCGTGTCTGCCTGGCGTACACACTGAGATGAGCATGTGCCCCAGGTGCAATTATTTAAAAAGCTGGGTCAAGAAATAAAGAATGAATGTTATGTTTATAATCTGAAAGCTATGACTGTCACTGTTTCAAGCTTCATTTGACTTATCTTTAAGGTTATGTCATTGCATCTTGCCTTTGGGAGCTCTTGGCTATATTGTCAGTGACAGAAAAGCCTGTAATACTACCTCCTGGCTTTAAGTGGTGCTGTCTACTCAGCTACCCGACATTCTTCATCAGCAGAAAGGGAATTTGCCGCTGTTTCTTTCTTGTGTTCAAGTTAAGAGAATAAGTCACACTGTCAGTGACAGAGAGAATCCTGCACCACAGGTATGGGGCACAGCCACAGTCAGCTGCATTGTTCAATCCAACTCCACACTGAAAGTGAAGTCATTTCTCAATCCTTTAACCCGTAGTTGGCGCGATTGCGATATGTTTTCACATATTGAGGCTCCTAATTGAAGATTGACACAGTTTTACAAATCTGTGTAGCCAATTTGTAACATTATTTAAAACACATCAGTAGCGAGAAGTCTGGACACTGGATGGCAGCCTTGTGGAGAACAGTCAAACATGAAGATCATAAAATGGAACTACAGGCAAGCTCCAGAATTAAACTAGGTCATTTCAATAGCAATTGTATTATAGTGACTCGGAGAAACATTGTACATATATAATGACTGTGCAATCTAGGCTTAGAATCATGGGAGGCTGCCATTTGGCCCATCAGATCCGTGCCAGTTCTTTGAAGGAGCTATCCGATTAGCCCCACTTCCCCCACTCTTTTCCCATAACCCGGCAAAGTTTTCACTTTAAAGTATGTCATCCAATTTCCCTTTTGAAAGTTACCACCGAATCTGCTTCCACCAGCCTTTCAGGCAGCGAAATCCAGGTCGCAACCCACGGCAGAACAAGCAATTCTCATCTCCCCCCCCTGCCTCTTTTTCCAATTATCGAATGTGTCGTCTGGTTACCCGATCCTTCTGCCAGTGGGAAGAAGCTGCGATCTTATTTAGAGAAGCTGTTCAGCAGAGGCAAAGAGGCTAACACAAGATTAAAATGTAATATACTGTGGAAAACTGCAGCTTTTTCTTTCTTTTTTTAAGGACTCAAATCCACCTGATGCCGAATTAAGAGAGTTACTCACCCAGGCTGGAGCGGGTGCTGGAGCGCTCAATAATTGTGTGTTTACTGGGGTTGTTCAGCACTGAGCGCTTGGCAAGCGAGATGTCAGCAGTAACTCGTGTGATTGATATTCTGTCAACAGAAAGCAGGGTTACTTACAACCTTCCCACGAAGAGCTCTGGCACTGTCTGCATTTCCCTGTGAGGCTGCACCATACTATTGCACTGTTTTGCTGACCAATAAGAGTATGCATGTCTCAGGGGTTGTACCTTTGATGGATTGCTCTACATTCAAAATAGGATTAATGCTTTGTTCTCCTGCAAAAACAGGATTTGCCGCGTTTTCCCAAGTCACAACACCTGATTTTTATTTTTTGCATCTCTTCTGAAGGTGCTGATTCTCTTGGGCTACAATTTCAGCCACTCTCTGGTAAATCACCAACGTGGCCATTTTTCATGTGAGAGTCTAGATTGCCAAATGTCAGAGGGGCATTAACAATCAAGCCTGATTCTGCCTTGGGCTAACACACTGCCACATGTTTACTTTCCAAGAGGTGCCATTAGAGGTGATCAGGAGCAGGATCTTTCCTCTCCCTAACCTGGAGGGCACTGAGATTCACACCAATACCTTCAGCCCTCCCCCTTCTCCATAAGACCATAAGACATAGGAGCAGAAATTAGGCCAATCAGCCCATCGAGTCTGCCCCGCCATTCAATCATGGCTGATAAGTTTCTCAACCCCATTCTCCCGCCTTCTCCCTGTAACCTTTGATCCCCTTACCAATCAAGAACCTATCTATCTCGGTCTTAAATACACTCAATGACCTGGCCTCCACAGCCTTCTGTGGCAATGAATTCCATAGATTCACCACTCTCTGGCTAAAGAGGTTTCTCCTCATCTCTGTTCTAAAAGGTCTTCCCTTTACTCTGAGGCTGTGCCCTCGGATCCTAGTCTCTCCTACTAATGGAAACATCTTCCCCACGTCCACTCTATCCAGGCCTTTCAGTATTCTGTAAGTTTCAGTCAGATCCCCCTTCATCCTTCTAAACTCCATCGAGTATAGACCCAGGGTCCTCAAACGTTCCTCATATGTTAAGCCTTTCATTCCTGGGGTCCTTCTCGTGAACCTCCTCTGGACCCTCTCCAGGGCCAGAACATCCTTCCTGAGATACGGGGCCCAAAATTGCTCACAATATTCTAAATGTGGTCTGACCAGAGCCTTATAAAGCCTCAGCAGCACATGCCTGCTTTTATATTCTAGTCCTCTTGCAATAAATGCTAACATTGCATTTGCCTTCCTAACTACCAACTCAACCTGCAAGTTAACCTTAAGAGAATCCTGGACTAGGACTCCCAAGTCCCTTTGCACTCCAGATTTCTGAATTCTCTCCCCATTTAGAAAATAGTCTATGCCTCTATTCTTCCTACCAAAGTGCATGACCTCACACTTCCCCGCGTTGTATTCCATCTGCCACTTCTTTGCCCATTCTCCTAACCTCTCCCATGGAAAATGAACTAACACAGCATAATCCACGACTAAACTTTGAGGTCGTGCTGTCTGTTAGGCAGTTACACACCAGGCAGTAGCTCAGTAACTGAGCCACTGGGAGGGGGCTGTGCCCCACAATTTGTCTGGTGCATTTTACTACGAGCGTACAATTCAGAACTCATTCAGCTCAACGGGTGTTTATGGTCCACATGAGCCTCCCACCCCTCTTCATTTCACTCTATGAACATATCCTTCGATTCCTTTCTCCCTCATAAGATCATATGAAGTAAGGAGCAGGAATAGGCCATGCAGCCCCTCAATCCTGCCCTGCCCTTCAATAAAATCATGTCTATATCTAGCTTGCCATTAAATACATCCATTCTATTCACCTCAACTACTCCGTGTGGTAGCGAGTTCTACATTCTAATCATTCTCTGAGCAAGGGTTTTCTCTTAAATTCCCAACTGCATTTATCAGTGACTACCTTACACTTACTGTGTAGCTTCTATCTTAGACCTAGTTTAGGTCTTGATGCTACCCTATCAAACTCTTTCATTATCTTAACAGCCTTCATCACCTCACCCCTTCAGTCTTATTTTCTGGAGGAAAGACCTCCTCCCCACCCCGCAACCCCACCCCCCCACCCCGCAACCCCCAAGCCCATTCAAAGTACAGGTCACTCCTGGTTAGGGGGCCCCCCCCTCCACCAAGTTCAATTCCCAGGATCCCCCAGGGCTCCCATTCACAGAGTCCGAGTTTAACTCTTCACTGTCCTCTGGACTCTCACTGGGAGAATTTTGCTTTGACTCCCATTTGGTGGCGGCCAGGGGTGTTGAATTCAATTCATGTCTCACCCTAACCCCCTCCACCCCGCCTCCCATTCAGAGCAATCAAATGACGAATCCTCATCTTTTTGCATCTCCTGTTTACCTGTTTGTTTATTGCTATTGGTGCTGTTCCCATCAATTTCTCTTTCCTTCCCTCCCTGAATGCACTTCCACCTGCTAAGTGGGGTTTATGGTCACCAGTCGCAGCCTAGTATCCCATCCAGGTGATCATTATTCATGTATCAACTGTAAAAGGCTACTCCACCACATGGTGCATCACATCGCATCCCGTCCTCAGCTCATGTCTGGCGGTGGGAAGTGGGAGAGTCACTGGTATAGCAGCTAGGACATAGGAAAGCTAATCCCTGGGCACTGAGGCTGATTTGAATGCCCCTAGTTTCATCCCAGTTGAGCTGAACTGCTTCAGCGTAAGCAGCGCAAGGATTGAAACTGGGCAATAAGACTAAACCTTGTCATCCATCAGGGGAAAGTATGCACAAGGTGAACCAACATATTCCCACACACTATACATTATGTATATATTTTTTACTGTGAACCGTGAGGAGCAAAGGTTACCTTTTGTTACTCCTTACCTTCCATCAAATTTATGTTTCAAAAAGTCAAACAGAGCTTTCTGCATCATATCTGTCACCTACACAGAAACAGAAACAAGCGAAGAATATTTATGTTTTGCCACAATTGAAAGTAAGCTTCCTGTTTTAGCTGCTGCATGAACTTACTGAGCTAGCATTCCTCAGGTAGAGTTTCACGTGACTAGTTTGCATGTTAGGGATGCAGGCCCAGTGCTCAATGCAGTCGATTTGTGACTTACATGATTATCTGTGCACTAAAATTAAAGGCAGGAAACTCTCACTGGTCACGAGTTGGGGGCAAACGGCAGATAGAAAAACACAGAGAACCTTTCATGACTATGGACACCGCAAGCGATTATGTAATTTTGAAGTGTAGTCACCATTGGAATGTTGGAAATGCAGCAGCCAAATTGTACACAGGAAGATTTCACAAACAGCAGTGCAAAAATGACCAGTCAGTTTTAATGATGTTGATCAAGCAATAGGTATTGGTCAGGGCACTGGGTACAACTCCACTGCTTCAGAATCTATGAGATTCACCTGAGAGAACAGGCAACTCAGCTGAAAGACACCTCTTGACAATACAGCATTCTCTCAGCACTGCACTGGAATTGTCAGCCTGAACTTTGCACTCAGGTCTCAGGGGTCAGACATGAACCCACAACGTTCTGATTCCTGGGCAAGAACACTTTCCACTCTGCCACCGTGTGCCCTCACACTAAGTGGCTACACGCAGCTCTCTGCCGGAAGCAATCAGTCGGTAAATGTGACTGTATTTTTGTGAAGCAGGTCCCTGTGGGAGAGCAGCGACTTACCTCATAACCTTTCAGAGACGGACCCACTAGAATGATTGGTCTCATGGATGGCACGACATCATAGGGAGGTACATTCTCTTGCTGCCCAGGAGGAAACAGGAAGCCAGATAAAGCATTAGAATAAATAAGGGTCATATTATTCATAGAATCATACAGCACAGTTGGAGGCCATTTGGCCCATCTGTCTGTGCTGGCTCTCTGAATTAGTCACACTCTTTTGCTCTTATTCCATACATCTGCACTTATTTATTTGTTTTCAATTCAATTTCCTTTTCAAAGTTACTATTGGATCTTCATCCATGGCCCTTTCAGGCAGTGCGTTCCAGGTCACAGCAACTCGTTGAGCAATAAGTGTCTTCATCTTCCCCCTGGCTGTTTAGTCAACTATCTTAAATCGTTGCCTCTGGTTAACGGCCCTCCTGCCGCTGGAAACAGTCTCTCCCTATCTAACCCTACAAAACCCTTCATAATTTTAAGCACCTCTATTAAATCTTTCCTGGGCTTCCTTTGTTCTAAAGAGGACAATCTCCGCGTTCATACCTGGACCCGCAGGCATGGCGGCCTTACATTTCTAAGGGTAGAATTGACATGTTAAAGAGGCACTGTCTTCATCGCCAGCGAGCGAGAAGCCCCAGACAAGCAGTGCATCACTTTCGCTGAGCACAGGCAAAGCCATGACGAAGCATTCACACGGGAAGCGTTCCAGCCGGAGTGTCTGCCAAACGCAAAAAGGCAGTGCCGCTTTAAAATGCGTTGCTTATTTAAAAACTGTCTCACGTCTCAAGTACTGATGAATCGTGCTCATTAGAAAATTCAAACATCAGCAACATTTTTATAAATATTTCTGTAAAACAGTGTCCTATAAATTGTTTTGAACTGTGATTTCTACGGTTGAAACGTGTAAAGTTCTGACAGGGATGGACAGACTGGACGCAGGGATGATGTTTCCTCTGGCTGGGGGTGGGGGTGGGGTGTCTAGAACAAGGGGTCACAGTCTCAGGATACGGGGTAGACCATTTAGGGCTGAGATGAGGAGAAACTTCTTCACTCAAAGGGTGGTGAACCTGTGGAATTCTCTACCACAGAAGGCTGTGGAGGCCAAGTCACTGAATATATTCAAGAAGGAAATAGATAGATTTCTAGGCTAAAGGCATCAAGGGGTAAGGGGAAATTGCAGGAGTATGGTTTTGAGATAGAGGATCAGCCATGATCATATTGAATGGCAGAGCAGGCTCGAAGGGCTGAATGGCCTACTCCTGCTCCTATTTCCTATGTTCCCACTTGCTCAGGCACTGAATATTTGGCCTGAACAAGGTGCCAAATGTAGAAAACAATTGGCAGATTTGATTAAAAGCAAAATACTACGGATGCTGGAAATCTGAAACTGTCAGAACTTTATACGTTTCAACGTAGAAATCTGAAAAAAAAGAGTTAACATTTTGTGTTCATATGACTCTTATACAGACTTGAAACGTTAACTCTGTTTTTCTCTCCACAGATGTTGTTAGGCCTGCTGAGTTTTTCCAGCATTTGCTGTTTCTGTGTTGGTTTAATCTAGTCTGCCCTCTTAATTTCCCCAGTGGATATGGTTCACTGCATTTCACTTGAAAATAATTGATGATGGAAGTTATCTGGGCTGTGTGTGTGTGTGGGTGCACAGTGACCAAAACCAAACAAAGTTCCTTTCCTCAGGGCTCAATTTTCATGTAAGTGTCTCTTCATAATCCATTCTAACAAAGACCAGAATTTCCTATGGTATGTTAACCAGCATTCCACTAGAGGAAATTAAACCCCTCAAGATGGGAATTGCCTTGGCATGCAACCAGTCTTTAGAAATGTGTGTTCAGATTGGATTGGAGTTGACCCTGAGCTATTTGAAAATGGTGTTGACTAGTTGTAGCACTGATTGATTGGATGCCAATTTAAGGGCACACCATTCTGTCACATGGTAAAAGCACAGACTGATCTTTTCGTAGGAGCTGGGATCTTTTGACAGATTACACAGCTGGCAAGGAATCATCAAGCTGAATGTGATCCTATCCTCATTTAATTCTTGGCCAAACTTCCTCTCTTTAGATTATGAGCACCAACCAAATTATAGTGGGTCCACCGTGCTGACATCAGTTGATGCAGCAGAGATTGAACCAGAGACACTCCTGGTCTGTTTGACTCTGTTCCATGCTAGACATTGCTTTTGTCAACTGAGTCACCGGGGAGACCGAACTGGGTATGTGACAGGGGAGTTGGTGGCAAAGCTAAACTCACTGATGCCCACAGCACATTTCTAGTGAGTTATATTCTCTGGCGTTTAGCAGAATTGAGAGGCAATCTCGATGAAACATACAAGATTCTGAAGGGGCTTGATAGTGTAGTCGCTGAGAGATTTTTCCGAAATCTAGAACACGGGGGGCACAGTCTCAGGATAAGGGGCCGATCATTTAGGGCTGAGATGGGGAAAAGTTACTTCACTCAAAGGGTTGTGAGTCTTTGGAACTCTGAACTGCAAAGCATTGTGGATGCTCCATCGTTGAATACATTTAAGGGCGGGATAGACAGATTTTTGGACCCGCAGGGAATCAAGGGATATGGGGAGTGGGTGGGAAAGTGGAGTTGAAGCCCAAGATCAGCCATGATCGTACTGAATGGCGGAGCAGGCTCGATGGGCCATGTGGTCTTCTCCTGCTCCTATTTCTTATGTTCTTGTGTGTTCAACCACTGTAGTAAAAGTGAGCATGAGTTTGCACAAAGCTACTGAGAGTTCAGATATCAACTAAGGATGATGGCAAAGCTCTTTGACTCCTAGTATTTGTCTAGCACCTTCAACCTTTTACATTGTTGCATCTTGTTTAAAAGTTTATGAAGGACATTAGCAGCTCATGTGGCCATCCTCAAAGCTTTAGGTTGACAAATTGACAATACCCATCAAACTTGCATCTTCTGGCAGCCACTGACCCCACTGTGGTCTCTGCCCAATTCATTTAATCCCGTGAGGAAATGTTCTTCAGAAATTACGGATTGCCAAGGGCAATCAAGCTAAATTCAGCCTCACATCTCCACTATTCGACCCTGGCCTCCGCCTCTCATTCACCTCCGCAACCAACTCCCTTCCTGCACTTCACCCCTCCTGGCTCATAGGAACTAGGAATAGTGGTGTCTTTTTATTTTAGGCAGTGAGGAAGATAAATGTATGTTATATGTATTAGAAAACTACTGCTGTATAAGCATAAAGAAAGGCTTACTACAATTATATAGGGACTTGGTGAGACCAGACCTGGAGTACTATGGGGAGGATATTCTTGCTTTGGAGGGAGTGCAAGGAGGATTCACCAGACCAATTCCTGGGATGAGAGGATTGTCCTACGAGGAGAGATTGAGTAGACTAGACCTATATTCCCAAAAGTTTAGAAGAATGAGAGATGATCTCACTGAACTATATAAAACTCTCAAGGAGTTTGACAGGGTAGATGCTGGGCAGATGTTGCCCCTGATTGGGAGCCTAGAACTAGGGGTCACAGGCTCAGAATAAGAGGTTGGCTGTTTAGCACTGAGATGAGAGAAATTTCTTCACACAGAGGTTTATGAATCTTTGGAATCCTCTACCCCAGAGAGCTGTGAATGCTCAGTCATTGAGTAGATTCAAAACAGAGATTGAGAGGTTTTTAGATACCAACGGAATTAAGGAATATGGGGAAAATGAGGTAAGGTGTAATTGAGGTAGAATTACTGAATGGTGGAACAGGCTCAAAGGACCGAATTTCCTACACCAGCTTCCACTCCTTATGTGGTTATATTCATAACCTTATAAATCTGTTCTCGTTCCCTTTTAAATCCTTAACAAACACATTAATTGAAATAGCATTGACTGCTTATGCAGGGTTATGTCCAACTTCTATCTTCTAAACATTGGTGTCACATTTGATTTACGAATCTAAATTCTTTTACTACAATTCAGTGCTTACAGGCAAAGTAATATAGTCTCCTACCATATAAACATTTTAGCATTTTACAAATCAGTACCATTCCCTTTTTGACTCTGTCCACATTAAGCTGTCATGTGTAAGGCTTTACGAGCTCTAAAGTTTCTTCCTAGGGCTCAGACCCACTTCATTGGCTCCTGTGTTGAATTTCTCGCCAATGCACCAGTGAACATTTTGAAAGATGAGAGATTATGAACAATCCGATTGTTCAGATTGCTTTCAGCTGTTTTGTGATTTATGCTATTACCTGAAACTTCCAGTTGGCAATTAACTTGCCTATTGTTCCCTCTTTCTATTTCAAAATACTATTAAAATACTAGCACTGGATGTGAAGTTCCTGTTTGTAAATCTTCCTTCCTGTTGCCATGACTATTGGTCACATTTTTGTGGCCACGTTCCCCATTGTAAAATAATATGTCAACATTTATGGCATGCCAACTGTCACAATAGAGATACAGACTCTGGCCACTGGGTGGCTCGCTAGACCAAGATTCTGAAATCTCTCAACTCCATTCCCATCTTGTGTATAAAAACAATCTTATATTCATCAATGCCATGGAAAATCTACTTGTGTGTTTGTGTGTCACTATTGTGTGTGTATTATAATGTACGTTATGCACACACAATAGTGACTTCTTATTCTAACCTCACACGTCTTTAAATAAACAATTCTCACCATGCTGTGCAGTGCTCTTTGCGACAGAAGCAAATGCAAGTTATTCCTCTCTGACATAAGCAGATGAAGGTTATTAATCACATGACAGCTGAAGGATATAACAGTATACACATTTTAACAGTTGTTGTTTCTTCTGTATCTAAGACGTTTCAATTTTTAAGGTATGGCGTGTCACGTGGAACTGCAACTTCCCCAGTCTGACTCTACACTTAACATGAAATACAGAAATCATAAAACAGACTTACCGATTTCTGCTTCTGCTTTGCTGCTCATGTGCGCGTGGAAAGATAGCCCAAGGAAAAAAATAACAAGGCATGCATGTTATTGACAAGTCTCAGAGACATGTAAGCGGCAGACCGAGTGGGTCGTGTGCTAGTTCGTGCATCAGACAGCTGTGTGCACTGGCAAGGCGTTACCTTCTTAAAAAATGGGATTCGTTTTGCGTTGGATGGGGGAGTCGTTACACTGCTAACGCTTGTTTTAGGGGACCGATGATTCGTTTGGGAATCGCTCTCTTCTGCATCTAAGTCAATGGCATCTACATCAAAAGCTAAATTAGACAAGTCCGCATATCCTGGTAAAGGGGAAGAAGCACAGGGTTGAAATGTAACTAAGGCTGAGAAAGAAAGGAAATATAATCAACAGCATTGCCGAAACGAATTGGAAAAGCAGCCCAACACCAAAGCAGCAGTTGCATTGTACCGTTGCGACTGAACAGTCCAGACTTTATTTTTAATTTATATGTTTAAGAGAATTTTGCACTCAGCAATGCAACTTCTAAGCATGGCCAAGAATAGAATGCTTCTATTAACCTTCCAACTCAAGTTAGGTGCAGAATAAAGCTCCCTCTATTCTGCCCAACAATATTTTTTTTTTTCTGCCCAATTCTGCCCAACAATATACCTTAACCTCAGCCTCAGCATGGTAATTCTCTACTGCGCCACGTCAATGTTTCCATTATCTATACCAGCCATCTTCATAGCCTCTCAGGTTCAGCCTGGCAATTTATGTGCCAATCCATGTAAATTGGATCACTGGGCTCAGTACCACCAGGAGCTGGGTTACAACCTCCTCAATGTATTTTGCGCAGCATCTTTACTGATAGATGGGCTCATCATCAGGAGGTTGCTACATTCAAATTAGTCAAAAGTAACCTTTCATTTGGAGACAGAGAGAGAGACAGAGATAGAGAGAAAGAGAGAGAGATGGAGGAAGAGAGGGGCAGAGAGAGACAGAGGCAGGGAGAGACGGAGGCAGAGAGAGAGAGAGATGGAGGAAAAGAGAGACAGAAATAGAGGCAGAAGGAGACAGAGAGAGGCAGATGCAGAGAGAGAGAGACGGAGGAAGAGAGAGACAGACAGAGCACCACCTTTCTGAGTTAGAACATCTAAAGACTACGTTACCTAAAGGCCTGGTTTCCATACAGAGATGGGGAGAGAAGGGGAGTGGATCTTTGGATATCTCTACAGAATTCTGCTGTGCATGGCAAGCATCTCACTAGCAGGTTGACCCCTGCTGGAGAATGCAGGAGTTCAGATGCAAGGTGTGGACACGTTCAGACACAGGAGTGATGGCTTCCATGCTCGAATAGTCTGCAATCACTGGCTGCTTAGCATTACATGTGATGTAAAGCTATTTTGATGAAGTCACCAGAGAGATGCCGTGCTCATCGTTCATTCACTGAAGCTTTGCCACCTTTGCCCAAGTTCACATTCAGATAAGAACAGGACAGGGACATGATGGGGGAGGTTTTTTTTATTAAATTTATTCACAGGATGTGAGCATCACTGGCAAGGCCAGAATTTACTGCCCGTCCCCAATTGCCCTGGAGAAGTTGATAGTGAGCTGCTTTCTTGAGCCGCTGCAGTCTGTGTGGTGAAGGTGCTTCCACAATTATGTTAGGAAGGGAGTCCCAGGACTTTGACCCAGCGATTGTGAAGGGTGGCAATATATTCCCAAGTCAGGAGGGTGTTTGACTTGGAGGCGATGGTGTTCCGATGCACTTGCTGCCCTCGTCCTTCTAGGAGATGGAGGATTTTAGCCCCACCACCACCCCCAACCCCCAAATCCCCACCACCCAGTGGAGACCAGGCAGGGGACAATTAGAATGGAGCAGGGAGCAATCCACTGCTCCATGCCCCCATCCCCCAGCCAGCTGTGATCCTGCTGACTGCTATTCAAGCTCTGGCTACAACATTGGGATCTGACTGTGATCCTAAGCGCATTATCTTGGCAGAGAAGTCAGGATGGCAGCTTCACTAGGCCAAACCCCTCAGGAAGACGCTGAGAAAGGTAAGTTATTTGAAAGTTTTTTAGTTTCCTTTTGGGGAGCCCTCCAAGTCCCACCCAAGGAAGCATTTGGCCTCCCCCGCTCCCGATCCCCTCTTGATCACTAACCGTCGCACCATGGGCCATTCCTCTAGCCCCCGGCGGTGGATCTGATAATAACACCCGGGCAGCCCCTTCCTCAAGGCTTCCCAATTGTTCTGACCAGGAAGACATCCAGTTGCATGTTAGCGAGGCCTGGCCACGTTAACCAAGCTGGGCTTCACTGATACTGCTCCTAAATAGGCCGACTGCTCAGCCTCACCCCCCAGCAAGGAGTTAAAACCCAGGCCGAGGATTCTTACTCATAATTAAAACCAAAAACTGAGGTCAAGAAATGTTCAACAGACACACACTGGGAAAAAGAGGTGACGCCAGAGATTCTATCCATCTAAAATCTGAAGATAATAAAGCTGAATGTTTCTACTCTGCAATAGGTCATTGTGCCTGGGTCAGGATTATCTTGCTATTAGGAAATAGTCAAGGAAAGACATTTTTAATCTCTTACTCAGCTTTGCACTGATGCCCCTTTGCAGATGGCTCACCACCCATTCGTTCTCTTCGCACTCTATCATACTACTTTTGTCACCTTTGCTAACAGACATTGGATCTCAAACTTGACCACACCTGCTATAAATGCCATCCTGTGATTGGCTTCAAAGATACACAAGCAATATTTGTTACTGGTTAGAAGTTGACAGGATCACAATATGTCCCATTAGTAAGATTGATGAGTGTAGGTCATACTTGCTGATAATGCTTATTGTATTCTAGGCCATCCCACTTGTCAACCATATATTAGTTGTATTTAATTGTATGCAGGTGGTGGTGGGTATTAATTGGTGATTCACTTGAATCCTTGTAAACAGACGCAGACTGAAATTGTGGTTGTTGGGCTAGGAGGTGTATGCTTGTAATGTGTAGCTCTGTAAATGAATATAAAAGTGTGTAAAGATTGGCTCCAGTTCTATCCTTCACCAACTGACATTCTGGAATAAAACAGGACTGTCCCTGAGTGTTAAACTGCTTACTTTAAATGTCATTTTAACATGTTAATCATTTGTCCGCTAATATCACAAAATTTAATTTTGTGTTTGGTAGGTAGAGTCACTTCCTCCCACACCAGCACCCCCCACCCCACCCAAAATGGAATGCCCATTGGCCAGTCTTCCATCCACTAGGCAGTCATGGCAAGAAATGCCAATACTCACCAACCAGAAGTTTGGCCAATCTCATGCCAACTAGACTCAGTCTACCATTGGTGCTCCCAGACATTATTAATTCTCAAAGGATGTTGTCATCATTTTGAGGATCTTTCAGAAGACTGAAGGGCGACCTAATAAAATTCTTTAAAATTATGAAAGGTTTTGATAGAGTGGAGAATGTTTCCTCTTGTGGGTCAGAGCATAACTAGAGGCCATCAATATAAGGTAGTCACCAAGAAATCCAATAGGGAATTCAGGAGAAACTTCTTCACACAAAGAGTGGTGAGAATGTGGAACTTGCTACCACAGGGAGTGGTTGAAGTGAACAGTATAGATGCAATCAAGGGGAAACTAGACAAGTATATGAGAGAGAAGGGAATAAATGGTAATGATGGTAGATTTAAATGAGAAAAGGCTCCAGTAGAGCGTAAACACTGTCATGAACTGCTTGGGCTGAATGACCTGTTTCTGTGCTGTAAATCCTATGTAATCGTATGTCACGGAATCACAACTGTTACAACACAGAAGGTGGCCATTTGGCCCATCGTGCCTGCACCGAGGAAGCCCTGCCTTCGGGAGCTGACGGCCAATCAGATTGGCCAGCAGCTCCATCAGTCCCGGCAGTGCCAGGAGCACATTAGTGGCACTGCCAGGGCTGCAATGAGGAAGCAGAAGGCCCGTGGATCCTGAAGCCAGGTAACTCCGAGGTCTTGGGCAGGTTAGGGAGGGGGCGGGGCGTGGGGGATGATGTGTTTAATGCAGCAGGCGGGAAGGAAGAAAGGAGGGCTTCCATCTTAGGTTCTATCCGCCGATCCGCAAAGATCACACCCCCAAAGATAATATCCCCACCCTTCCTTCCCGCCCTTTGAAACTTCTTTTTAAATAAAAGGGCCCTGCCCTCTCCTGCCTGGCTGTCCACACCAAAACTGTTTTATGGCACAGGTATTGTATCATCGGGATCAATTGGCTTGTTAACAAGCCCAATTGCTCGTTGATTATTTATTTAAAAATGGAGACGAGGCTGCAGAACTTCGGTGCCCACACCACACCCCCCCCCAACCCCACCCTCCCATATTATGGGGGTTGAGCTAGGGGGTGGGTGGGAAGGCGGTGAGGTGGGCACCCACCCTATTTTATGTGCCCCCTCCCCAACCCATCAAAAGCACGCCTGGTGGGGGCAAGTAAAATGTAGCCATGTGTTTGCAGGATGTGCTAGAGAGAGGAGAGGGGGGGGTATTTTCTCTCTCTTTGGGGAGACAGGGTGGACAAGGCCAGGATTACACAGTAGAGACAGAAAGTGCCAGGAATGGACAACACTGTCTTCAGTCTCTGAAAAAGAGAAGGAACTTAACATTTTACATCACGACTCATTGAACAATGGCAAATCTCTACCCTAAAGATTCTTTTGTTTCTTCTTTTTGGATGCTGATTGACTCATTTTGCATTTCCAGCATTTTCCCTTTTCTGTTTCCAACTTATACAGTTTTTTAAAAAAATTAAATTTTACATCTCTGGAATAATAGAGACGTGCGGACGCTTGAATATTTTGTACTTTTCTTTGACTGCGGCTCAAGCTTTGCCTCAGGAATCTCAAAGGAATAGCCAAGGAACCAAGCAGCCCTGATGGTCTTTTGATTATTCGTTCACTCTCACATTGCCGTAAAGGAAGATGTTTGGCACTTACCGGTTGCAGGAGGTGTGGGTCTCCTGGTTCCTGTGACGTCTCCTAAGCTGGAACTGGAGTTTCCACCAGATTTACTAAAATAAAATTTAAAAGGGAAAATAAATCACAGAGCCACAGAAATGTTACGGCGCAAAAGGAGGCCATTCGGCCCATTGAGTCTGCACCGGCTCTCTGAGCATTTTAACTTAGCGCCAATCTCCTGCCTTTTCCCCGTAACCCTGCACATTGTTTCTATTTAAATAATCATCCAATGCCCCCTTGAATGACTCAGTCGACCCTACCTCCACCACACTTCCAGGCAGCGCATTCCAAACTACTCGCTGTGTGAAAAAGTGAGTATGAAAATCAGTAATATTAACAAATAAAGACACTAAGTTAGCGGCTAGTCCTATAAGTTCAACCCAGCTGACCTGAAGGTGTGGCCCAGTGCAACGTGAATCCCTACTCCAAGCGAAATTTTCAAATTAAGGTTCCAACGCAGTAAAATATCCAACTCAAGAGTTGCAGCCTAGCCAGAACTGGCTCTGATGGCTATTTATGGATAACTGTGAATATAGATAATAGGAAGGGTGTGTAATCAAGGCGTGGCCATACCTTGAAAGTCTTCCTTGCCTCATCTTTTGCTCCTGTTGTAGTCTAATATTCTCCAACTTTACGGGGCTTGGAATGAATCCAACCTCGCATCCTTCTTTCACCAGTCGCCCTATCCACCAGTCATTGTTATATTTCTGGAAAAAGATAAAGATAAACTTAAAACAATTGCTATCTTTTTTACCCAGTGAGAAATGAAGAAACAGCAAGTTAACGTGGTGAGCAACATACCAGCTTCCACAACACTGAGAGCACTGGATTAGTCACAAGATGGCCAATGTGTTTATCCTTCCACTTCTTATTGCTGTTTCTTATCCTTTAGATTACTTACTCATTAGTGTATTTTATTCCCCTTTAAGACTCACTTCCTCGAGCACTAAATGAGCGTGAGCAAAAAAAAAAATGAAGGCGACAATTAACCTCTCTGTCCGATTTGTTTCTTAGTCTGAATCGTGCGTTGGTTGCCCCTATCTTTCTGGATAAGGCCTTAAGCAGCTGGCAATGTACTGGAAAGAAGGGAGACTGGTTTAAGTCAACCGCCAGTGATTCAGCCATTGCTCCACTGTTACTGGGCTGTGTATTTGTACTGGTTTGTCCTGTTTCTATATCATTTCTAGCTGTTTACAGATGAGGCATTACAACAGTCACAGGCCATTTTCACTGTCGATAATTGGGTTCTTATTCTCTTTATATAATCCTGTTATCAATAAAAGAAATAGGAAAATAAAGCCATAAATTAGCTTTCATACAAGACAGATTTGGATCTGGACGGCCTTTGGCAGTCTGGACGTTCTTTTGGAATATCAACCTTCCCCTCTTCCCATTACTGTATCCAACTGTTTAAATAATTTCAGTGATCTGTCCTCGCCCACCATTCCTGGTAACACACTCCATCTGTGTAAAGAAAGACTTACTGACATCTGATTAATCTTGTTCTTCACAACCCTCTAAACCTGTTTCCTTTTGTCCAGCTGTTCCATCATATCTGAAAACATTTGTTCTGAGATTATTTCCTATATCATATTCATTAACTTACATATATACGTGTACGGATACAGTATGCACCCATTCATCAATGTATGCACAGACCGCAGAGATCCAATGCAAAGAGCTGAGCACTTACTTCCTTGATGTGTAGAAAATCTTTGGACTCGAAGGAAATGGCCATGCCTTGCACAGGGACCTCATCGTTCTGGGTGGGATTGTAGCCAACATTTGTTCGAACAGCAAATGCAACAGGCTTGGTCTAAAATAAAACAGAATCCAGTGAAGGATACTGTGGTGATGCTCTGTCATCTAGTCAATTAACACATGAAATTCCTTGCAAAGAGAATCAAAATTGAGGTCACAATAGCAGTTCACACATGAAAGTGATAGATTAGTGGTTCCCATCTGTGCTCACCCACAATGATGCATTCGCGATCTTAGTGCTATCGCTCTGGGTAACTTCCAGCTGAAGGCCAAGATGCAAAAAGGCAGCAAGTGTAGTACAGTAAGTCCCTGTTTTAAGTTGCCCCACTTTAAGTCATTCCACTTTAAAGTTGCGCATTTTTTTAGGGCTGATATTCCTGATTTGTGTTTTCAATTTTGATTTAATCTAGCTTTGTGTCGTCGCTGTGCTTCGTTTTGCATTGTTTTGCGTCGGTGACGTTGGGTCCCATGACCCGATCAGCGCCTTTCTGAAGGGAATGCGACCAGAGGCTTTGTTCCCACTCAAGGGAACTGTGATACTTTTTCAAAAAAACTCTGAACCCAAGTTCTCAACAAAGAATATCCAAACCAACAGATTTTTTTTTTTGCAGGGAAGAAGTTGAAGCCTCCTTCATTTCTGTGTAGAAAAGGCCTATTTCTTGACTCTGCAAGCTGATTGAAATTCTGGAGCCTCGGGTGTGCCTGTTGTGGAGCTTTACATCGTGTGAGGCAGAAAGGCCATTTTAAAGCCTGTAAGTGGGAAGAATTTGCTACTGTTCGCAGGTAAAATTGCTTTCCTTGTCTTGGGGCTTGTTTGGGTGAAAAATACAGGGTGCAGTACCTACCCTTCAGGAGGCTGACTCTGCAATTCTCTGATTAATTTTGGAGCCCCAAGTCCGGTCCTTGTTCAACTCTGCAGAGGAGGAGGGAGAGGCCATTTTAATGCCAGTGACAGAGCCCAGCATCGAGGCGCTAATCACTCAAAACCAGCTCCACTGAAACGCTTTAGGGATGTCCACAAAGCATCCCTGAAGAGTTCAAACGTTTCCACCGACTCGATGGTGACCGACCACAATGGGAGAAGGTTCATTCAGGAAGGCACTGAGTCTTCATCAGGAACGTGCGGAGGCAAAGTCAAGGGGGTGGAGGGAGTGCAAAGGCCTCCAAGCAATACCTGCCCCACATGTGGCAGAGTCTGCAGATCGTGCATTGGACTCATCAGCCATCCCAGAACCCATTGAACCGGAGTGGAAGTGAGTGATCCCCGAACCTGAGGGACTGCCTAAGAACGAGAAACTGGTGAATGTTATCTAATTTGAATTTATACAGTATTTCTTTTGTATTTAATAATTTATTTTATTTTGCAAGTTATTTCAGCTCGGAATGCACAGAACTGCACATGTACCGTACAGTGTTTGAACTTATATGATTTTTCCAGATGAAGGAACTTAACTCTGGTTTAAATATTGATTCCTATGGGAATCTATGATTCACTTAATGCCGCAATTTTCAGGGAACACAACTATGACTTAAGTGAGGCCGACTGTACCAAGTTATTGTATTTCTTTCCTGCACACACTAGCAATTGAGACCTTAGGTGGGAGAAAAAATGTCCTTGAATCCACTTGATCTGATATTACCTGAATACCAATCTTGTCACCTTCCCATTACACCACAAGCCATTGTCTAAAGGAGTCCAGTGTAATGGTTTGTTATTTCTTTCAACAAGGCTGCACCTGTCTCAAACTTTATTACAAAATGTTAGCTGACATCTCAGAATCCGCCAGGTTTTATATCAATCTCATCACTAGATGACTTATTCAGCTTTAGATATATCATATTCCGTATCCTTGACTCAACCATCCTGCCCGTCAAACTGTTCCAGCTGTCGTTGGTTCTTGTCTGAAAGAAATAATTCCCTTTTCCCACAACTTTCTTCTTGCTCTTGAACGTGAGCAATGCCACTGCTGGGGAATGAACTCTTCTCAGCAACAGGCACTCCATGGTCAGGTATAATTCAGCCAGGTGTAAAACACAGGTCCCTCCGCTCTACTGCAACCCACCAAGAATCAGAGGAGCAGCCTCATCCTTGGATCTCTGATTGTCATAGCCAATTAACATCCAATTAAGGGACCAATGAGATCCTCCATCATGTTTGGCTCAACAGTATGGAGACCACCATCTAGAAAATTTAACTGTTTTGTGAACAAAGTTTTAGCTCATTGAATAAAAGGGACAGTAGCAACATGGATATAAAATTTGTTTAATGACATGAAATAGCGTCGTGGTTAATGGGTATTTTTCTGGCTGGAGGAAGGTTTGTAGTGGATTCCCCCCAGGGTCAGTGTTGGGACCCTTGCTTGTCCTGATATATATTAATGACCTAGGCCTTGGTGTACAGGGCACAATTTCAAAACTTGCAGATGATACAAAACTTGGAAGGATGATGAATTGTGAACTGTGTGGAGCTTCTGAATCTCTTCAGAGCTCTGAAGAAGAGTCATATCAGACTCGAAATGTGCTTATGTCAGGTAGAAAATACAATGGAGAACCAGGAGGAATGGAGAAGGTTCAGAGGGGAGGTGAAAAAGCACATTGGAGAAGCAGAGAGGGATTATGAGAAAAGATTCCAGAAAACATAAAGGGGAATCTCAGAGTCTTCTACAGACATATAAATATTAAAAGGTGGTAAAAGGAGGAGTAGGGCCGATTAGGGACCTAAAGGGGGATTTACACATAGATGAAGGGGCCTTGGCTGAGGTATTAAATGAATACTTTGCATCCATCTTTACCAAGGAGGTAGGAGCTACTCAGGCCATGGTGACAGGCGAGGAAACTCTGTCACTAGAAAGGTTCAAAATTGATAAGGAGGAAGTGTTGAGTAGACTGTCGGTACTTAAAGTTGACAAGGCACAGGGACTGGATGAGATGCATCCAAGGATATTGAAGGAAGTGAGAGTAAAAATTGCAAGGGCACTGGCCCTAATCTTTCAGTCTTCCCTAGACTCAGGGGAGGGGCCAGAGGACTGGAGAATTGCAAACATTACGCCTTTGTTCAAAAAGGTTTATAAGGATAAGCCCAGCAATTATAGACCAGTCAGTTTAACTTCAGTGGTGGGCAAGATTCTAGAAACAATTATTTGGGATAGAATTAATAGTCACATGGGGAAGAATTTTCCCCCTGTCAGGGGGTAGTGCAGGAGCGGGCGCGCCCCATTTTACGTGGGCAGGCCAATTAAGGCCTGCCCAGCGTGAAGAAAGAGCGACCCATCTCCCTGAGGCTAAGTGCTGCCTCAGGGAGATCAGCGCCAAATTTAAAAATGATGAAGGGGCAAAAATAAAACTTCCTTGACATGTCCCCTCATGTGACACTGTCACATGAGTTGGGACATGTCCATCACTTTTAATCAAATATTTATTAAAATTTAAAAAACCCTCATGAAGCCTCATCCCGCCCGTGGATGAGGTTTCATGTTTTTTCAGAAGCCCGCCAGGGCTCCCGGCCTGCCCGCCAACCTTAAGGTTGGACGGGCAGGTCCATTAATGAGCTTAATTACTTTTAAAATGGCCTCAATTGGCCGTTGACAGGTCCACGTGCGCACAGCTGATTTGGCTGCGCCCCCGCTGACCTGAAAATTGAAATGACGCAGGGTGAGGTCGGGAGTTCCGCCCGTTGCCATCCTGAGTCATTTTATGCGTCGGTAAGCGGGCCCCGACCCCTGCTCACTGACCTAAATATCCTGGCTATGGAAAATATGGGTTGATAAGGAAGAGCCACCATGGATTTCTAAAGGGGAAATCGTGTTTAGCTAACTTGCTTGAGTTTTTTGAAGAGGTAACAGAAAAGGTCGATGGGGGTAATGCTGTTGATGTAGTGTACATGGACTTTCAAAAGGCATTTGATACAGTGCCACACAACAGACTTGTGAGAAAAGTTATTGTTCATGGATAAAAGGGACAGTAGCAACGTGGATACAAAATTGGCTGAAAAATAGGAAGCAGAGAGTAATGGTCAATGGATATTTTTTGGGCTGGAGGGAGGTTTGTAGTGGAGTTCCCCAGAGGTCGGTATTGGGACACTTGCTTTTTCTGATATATATTAATGATCTAGATCTTGGTGTGCAGGGAACAATTTCAAAGTTTGCGGATGATACGAAGCTTGGGAGTGTTGTAAACTGCGAGGAGGATGGTCTAGAACTTCAAGAGGACATAGACAAGTTGGTGGGGTGGGCAGATAGGTGGCAGATGATGTTCATTGTGGAGAAGCATGAGCTGATGCATTTTGATAGGAAGAACATGGACAGACAATATAAATAAGGGATGAAGTTTTGAAGGGGGTGCAGGAGCAGAAAGACCCGGGTGTATATGTGTATAGATCATTGAAGGTGGCAGGACAGATGGAGAGAGCAGTAATAAAGCATATAGTATCCTGAGCTTTATTAATAGTGGCATAGAGTACAAGAGCAGGGAGGTTATGTTGAATTTATATAAGACACTCGTTAGACCGCAGCTAGAATATTGTGCACAGTTCTGGGCAACATATTATAAGAAGGATGTGAACACATTGGAGACAGTGCAGAAGAGGTTTACAAGAATGATTCCAGGGATGAGAAACTTCAGTTACGAAGATAGATTGGAGAGGTTGGGACTGTTCTCCTTGGAGAGAAGAAGACTAAGAGGAGATTTGGTAGAGAAGTTCAAAATCATGAGGGGGCTGGACAGGGTAACTAAGGAGAAGCTGCTCCTGTTCATAAAAGGATCAAGAATGAGAGGGCACAGATTTAAAGTGATTTGCAAAAGAAGCAAATGTGACATGAGGAAAAACTTTTTCACACGAGTTGTTTGGGTCTGGAATGCACTGCCTGTAAGTGTGGTGGAGGTAGGTTCAATCAAGGCATTCACGAGGGCATTAGATGATTAGTCGAATAGAAACCATGTGCTAAGGAACGGAGAAAAGGCAGGGCAATGGCACTAGGTCATAATGCTTATTTGGAGGGCTGGTGCTGTGCTGTTAAAATTCTGTGATTCTGTGAACTCTAAAATGGGTGCAGGAGCAGGGGGACCTGGTGCATATGTGCATAAGTCATTGAAGGTGGCTGGATAAGTTGAGAGAGTATTTAATAAAGTACACAGTGCCCTGGGCTTTATTAATAGAGACATAGAGTACAAGAACAATGTGGTTATGTTAAACTTGTATAAAGCACTGGTTTGGCCTCAACTGGAGTATATTGTCAAGCTCTGGGAGACACACTTAAGGAGAGATGTGAAGGCATTAAAGAGGATACAGAAAAAAATCACGAGAATGGCTCCAGGGATGAGGAATTTCAGTAACGAAGATAAATTGGAGAAGTTGGGACCATCTTCCTTGGAAAAAAGGGTGAGAGGAGACTCGATAGAAGCATTCAAAATCATGCAGGGTCTGGACAGAGTAGATAGGGAGAAACTGTTCAACTGATAAATTAAGGACAGTTTTGTGGTGTAGGTGCATGCTAATAAGGAAAATGATTGAGATAGCCCAAAAATCAATTCACTTAGAATCCTTAACAGCCAGCAGTCAGTCTTGGGCCCAATTTTAACACTGTATAAGCTAAAGGACTTTCAATGCGTTAAAATCATGACCAAGATGTTCATCCCATTAGTCTGAGTTAGATTTGAATCACAGTTCCAGAGGTAAAAGGCCTGTGTCTAACAGTCAGTTTGCCAATTATCCCCTCTTGTCCTGTATCTTTGTTGTATCTGACTTATGTCCTCTATTTTGTTAGGTACTGCACACATAATTGAACTTCACTGCAGAAATCAGCAAATGTATAGAGGACCTTAAACTCCCCTGTTAAATCTGGAAGAGCCACTTCCTAGAGATGGGGCCATTTAAGGTAAGGTATTGTTTATTTATCTTGTGGGGCCAAGAGAAGGAGTGGAGGAGGTTACTATCTCACTTGCCTCCTTCAGTTTACAACTTTCCAAGTGTTATGGACAAGGTATAATTTTTAAGTTGAATATATATATATATATATATGTATATATATGTGTGTATGTGTGTGTTAATAGTTCCAGTTAGGTTGCTTGTGAGCCTTGGTGCCTGGGAGTCTGGATAAATTCCTGACTAAAAGGTCAGGTCTTTTGGGTTTGTTTGTATATATACATTTTTAATGAGGCTTTACAACTCCTGAAGCTAAGGAGATTAAAGGGGTTAAAAGTTTAGTGATTCTGAGAAAATAATTTAACAAAGTAGAAAAACTTTACTGTTGCCTAGCGGCTATGGTTGAGTGACACAGACACAGAGAAAAGACAGAAAAGTCAGTGTGTGTCACAGAGAGAGGACAGGAATTTTAAGCTCTCTGAAAAGTAAAACTACAAGGCTGTTGGGGGAGTAGTTTATTGACTAGTCAGCTATAGGACTCAGTAAAGTGATCAGTTTAGCAGAGGTGCTACTGGAAGACTGAGTTTAGGGAACTCATTTGTCTGCTCTGCAGTTGAAGAAACAGTGAATTTAGGGTGTGGTTTTTTTGGGTGTTTTGGGGAGTTGGAATATGAGTTGGGCGAAAAGTTTCGAGTGAATATCCTAGAATTCACTGGAAGAAAACCGTTTGCAACTGTGCCAGTCCCAAATGACAGGTCTTTGTGTCAATCTAGTGGTAACTCTTCACTGGTTTATGTATATGCAAAGATATTGCTGGGGTAAAGAAATAGTGTGAATTTGAATCATCTTCTTGTGTTTATATTGAGGTCTTTCTAACCTTTTTTGTCTGGTGTCGTACTGTTCATTTTCCTTGTTTAATATATATAATATTTATATTATATATTTTATTTGTAAAAAGCTCAGCAGATGGCTGAGTCCTAAAGGACATCGCTGCCAGACTGGGTCTGCGGCAGATGGTGAGGGAACCAACAAGAGGGAAGAATATACTTGAACTCATCGTCACCAATCTGCCTGCCGCAGATGCATCTGTCCATGACAGCATCGATAGGAGTGATCACTGCACAGTCCTTGTGGAGACGAAGTCCCGTCTTCACATTGAGGAAACCCCCCATCCCATTGTATGGCACTATCACCGTGCGAAATGGGATAGATTTCAAACAGATCTAGCAACTCAAGGCTGGGCATCCATGAGGCACTGTGGGCCATCAGCAGCAGCAGAATTGTACTTGATTACAATCCGTAACTTCATGGCCCGATATATCCCCCACTCTACCATTACCATCAAGCCAGGGGATCAACCCTGGTAAAATGATGAGTGGAGGAGGGCATGCCAGGAGCAGCACCAGGCAGACCTAAAAACCAGGTGTCAACCTGGTGAAGCTATAACACAGGACTACTTGCATGTGGTTCCACAACTATTGGATCAGATCTTAGCTCTGCAGTCCTGCCACATCCAGTCGTGAATGGTGATGGAAAATTAAGTAACTCACTGGAGGAGCAGGCTCCACAAATATCCCTATCCTCAATGATGGAGGAGCCCAGCACATTGGTGTAAAAGAAAAGGCTGAAACATTCGCAATAATCTTCGGCCAGTAGTGCAGAGTAGATGATCCATCTCGGCCTCTTCTGGAGGTCACTATCATCAAAGATGCCAGTCTTCAGCCAATTCGATTCACTCCACATGATATCAAGAAATGGCTGAAGGCACTGGATACTGCAAAGGCTCTGGGCCCTGACAATGTTCTGGCAATAGTACTGAAGACTTGTGCTCCAGAACTTGCTGTATCCCTAGCCATGCTGTTCCAGTATAGCTACAACACTGGCATCTACCCAGCTATATGGAAAATTGCCCAGGTATGTCCTGTACACAAAAAGCAGGACAAATGCAACCCGGCCAATTAGTGCCCTATCAGTCTATTCTCGATCATTAGTAATGCGATGGAAGGGGTCAACAGTGCTATCAATTGGCACTTGCTTAGCAATGACCTGCTCACTGACGCCAGTTTAGGTTCTGCTAGGATCACTCAGCTAGCACAAAGGAAAATGGTTGTGGCTGTTGGAGGTCAATCATCTCAGTTCCAGGACATCACTGCAGGAGTTCCTCAGGGTAGTGTCCTAAGCCCGACCATCTTCAGCTGCTTCATCAATGACCATCCTTCTAACATAAGATCAGAAGTGGGGATGCTCGCTGATGATTGCACAATGTTCAGCAGCATTCGCAACTCCTCAGATACTGAAGCAGTCCATGTCCAAATGCAGCAAGACCTGGACAATATCCAGGCTTGGGCTGACAAGTGGCAAGTAACATTCCTGCCACACAAGTGCCAGACAATGACCATCCCCAACAGAAGAGAATCTAACCATTAACACTTGACATTCAATGACATTACCATCGTTGCATCTCCCACTATCAACATCCTGGGGGTTACCATTGTCCAGAAACTGAACTGGACTAGACATATAAATACTCTGGCTACAAGAGCAGGTCAGAGGCTAGGAATCCTGCAGAGAGTAACTCACCTCTTGACTCCCCAAAGTCTGTCCACCATCTACAAGGCACAAGTCAGGAGTGTGATGGAATATTCCCCACTTACCTGGATTACTGCAGCTCCAACAACACTCAAGAAGCTTGGCACCATTCGGGACAAAGCAGCCGCTTGATTGGCACCACATCCACAAACATTCACTCCCTCCACCACCAAAGCACAGTAGCAGCTGTGTGTACCATCTTCAGGATGCACTGCAGAAACTTATCAAGGCTCCTTAGTCAGCACCTTCCAAACCCACAACCGCTACTATACAGAAGGACAAGGGCAGCAGATATATGGGAACACCACCACCTGGAAGTTCCCCTCCAAGCCACTGACTGTCCTGACTTGGAAATATATCGCTGTTGCTTCACTGTCGCTGGGTTAAAATCCTGGAACTCCCTCCCTAATGGCTCTGTGGGTGTACATGCACCACATGAACCACTGCAGTCCAAGAAGGGAGCTCAGCGCCACATTCTCAAGGGCAACTAGGCATGGGCAACAAATGCTGCCCTTGCCAGCGAAGCCCACATCCTGTAAATTAATTTTAAAAAAACCTCCGTGAACTTGTTCAGTAACTTCCCTCCATGGTTTCTGAAAAGAAAGATGTTAGGATCTATCAAGCCAGATTTCACTCTGGGATCTGACTTGTCCAGTATTAACATAAGTTGGGATTGTAACACAAGATCTTTGTGCTCCTTCAATTTGAGCCTTTTGCGCATTGCTGACATCCTGGTGGTCACACCTTTTGGTGCATTGGCCCCAAGCTCTGGAATTCCCTCCCCAAACCACTTTCCTCCTTTAAGATGTTCCTTAAAACCTACTTTTTTGACAATGCTTTTGGTCACCTAACCAATTATCTCCTTCTTTGCCTCAGTGGCAAGTTTTGTTTGATAACACTCCTGTGAAGCACTTTGGGAGGTTTACTGCGTAAAAAGTGATATTGTAAATCCAAGTCATTGTTACCGTTCTCGAGCTTTATGACCTCAGTTCAGACAGGTTCGGGAATGAGATACGTAACCACGACCAATCATTGTTGTTGTTGTCATCAATACAATTACAGAAGGAGGTCATTCGGCCCATTCTGCCTATGCCAGCTCTTTGAAAGATTAGTTTCACTCCCCTGCTCTTTCCCAATGGCCCTGTAACTTTCTCCCCTTGAAGTATTTATCCAATTCCCTTTTGAAAGTTACTTTTGAATCTGCTTCCATTACCCTTTTAATGCAGTGTATTGCCCTCAATTCGCTGTGTATTTTTTTTTGCCCATTACCTGAGGACTTCAGAAATAGTTCAAGTTTTTACCAAGTATCTCTTCAGTGGGGGTCCACAAGAAGTATTCTGATTGATTTAGTCTCTATTTTCTTCCCCTTTTTGGAAAGCTGAGCCGTCTGAAATCTATTAAGGTGCAGTACACAAGTATAGAGGTGTCAGAAAAACAGGTGGGTACTAACTGGAGCATCAGGGAACTGGACACAATGCTAAGAAAATTGAACAACATGGCCAGATAGCATGAACATCAACGAACCAACACAAAATCCAGGACACTCTGCCATTTTGATTCATTCTTTCCCAGGATCTTAAAATGGTACTTCTACAGAATGTCTTTGGACTTGGCACTGTGCAGAGGCATAATCAAACAAACAAGTCAAACTGGGCTCTAGGATGGAGGAACAGTGCACTTAGCGGCTGAACTCTGGGGAATCCATTATTTTGCTTGAATCATCGCTCTGGCATTGTGCACTCTTTGTGATTTAAGACCTCAGGCTTTAGCTGGCATTGTGTGCCTAACTCCAGATGAGTGCTCAGGACTACAGGCCTTTTCCTTGGAGCAAATCTGAAAACAGGAGCTGGCAGGGCAGGCGAGGGAGTGTGAATCGCTTACCTTTGCCTTCTCAAGTTGTGCCAAAGCCTGTCGCTCAGCTTCTTTGCGTAGAGCCTCCCTGTCCTCCTCGAGAGAGATGTCGGAGTCTGATGGACGGCTGGTGTAGGAGTCAGCTGAACCCTGAGCAGAAAAACAGGGAAAAGAATAAACTTTGCTGGAAAACAGGAGATCTGCACTGATAATATTTTGATACTAAATTCAAATCTTAAAATACACAATCATCCTTTTAAACAAACCGTCAAATTTCATACACAAATAGAGTATCTATACATTAATAATTTTGCTTTTAAAGCTTGCCATTGAATTTTAACATTACAGACTCATATCACTAACATACTTCCCACTTCAATATGGTAACTCAAATGTTACTGGATGGTAACAAGCTACAAGATTCTCATCTACTTGAGTTTAGAAGTCTGAGGCAGAGGTATACTGGGTCTAAGATGAGCCAACCCACATGCACAATTATTAGTTGCTTGCTGCTTTCCCTAATATTGAGTCTGTGTCTGCTTCTATCTGCTTTTTAGCACAATCAATGTTCTTGAAGCCATTCACAAAAAGCTATTCATGTTTTGCGATGGACTAAATCTTCTGCTACCAGAAATTGAAGTATTTATTTAAGTATCATGCCTGGAATAAAGGTGGGGATGTCTTGGTCAAATCTACTGTGAGGGGTGGAGGTGCGGTCCTGTCAATGGGTGCTAAATTGGTGATAGCGGGGAGGGAATTCAGTGGAGATTTTACACTTGGTGTAGATGTTGACGGGTGAGGGCTGTAGATGCGGATATGGTCAGTGCAGAGGGCAGTCAGTGCAGAGGGCAGTGAGTGCAGAGGGCAGTCAGTGGGGAGTGCTGTCAGCGGAGACACTGCTGGTGCAGAAGCTGTTAGTGTTTTCCGTAATTCACACAAGATTAATAGTTGTTACGAGTTTTGAAAAGTTATTGAGAAATAATCTGGACGTTTTGTACACTGCGTAGATAATCATAGAATTATACAGCATAGAAGAGACCATTTGAAAGGCCTGTCCAATTAGTCCCACTCCCCTGCTCTAGAGAGGTGTCAGCTGTGGCTCAGTCCATAGCACCCTTGCCTTTGAATCAGAGGGTTGTGGGTTCATGTCCCACTCCTGGAAACCAAGAACTGTGATTGTACTCGAACGAGTTGCAATCTGTGACTGTTGATAACTCGAAAGAGTTTCCCCTGCTCTAGAGAGGTGTCAGCTGTGGCTCAGTCCATAGCACCCTTGCCTTTGAATCAGAGGGTTGTGGGTTCATGTCCCACTCCTGGAAAACCAAGAACTGTGATTGTACTCGAAAGAAGTTGCAATCTGTGACTGTTGGTAACTCGAAAGAGTTCCCCTGCTCTAGAGTTGCAATTCATTTCCCCTTTTCTATATCCAATTCCCCTTTCAAAGCTGCTATTGAATCCGCTTTCGCCCAGCCCTTCCCAGCAGCTGGAATTAGAGTACAGAAAAAGGGGTGGACAGAATTCAAATGGCTTTTAAAATGGGCTTTTGACTGGGATCCTCGCTCTGGGACAGTGACCTGCCGCCACAGCTACGCTGTCCACTCTAATAATGCTGTGAGCCTGCCAAAGCCTTATCCACAACAGTGAGATGGTACAGCTGCCAGCACTAAAAACTTGATACACAGCACAGTGCAGACAGGTTTGATTTAAACTAGCTCCAATCACAGGTCATTTCTATGTAATTCTGCACTTAGAATTTTAATCAGAGGCATTAACTCACAGACTGCTGCCTGCCACGGGGGACTCAAACCAATTTTGTTGCTCGTTTGTGTTGGAATTCTTGTCTTTAGTGCTTTGATTTTGAACATTTGATACTGCACAGGGGAATTCTAACTCCCTCCACCCAAAGGATACCAGACAGAACAGGAGCTAAAATCCAACTTATTGTTCGTTTCCTGGCTAATGGCTATTTTAGGAACATTAGGAACAGCAGGAGGCCATTCAGCTCCATTCAATTAGATAATGGCTGATTTCCTTTCTTAACTTCATTTTTCTGCCTTTGCTTCATTTCCCTTGATACCCTTCCGAACAAAAGCCTGAAGAGTCACACGGATTCGAAGGAGGAGGCCGTTCAGCCCATTCAATGGTTGATCTGTGACCCAACTCCATATATAGGTACGTACCTGCCTCCGCTAACTTCACCCCTGAAAAATTTGGCTCTAATTTTTCGTATGAAACCTGCAGCCAAAAAATGGATGTTCCTGAATCTCTGGGCCGAAATCTGTTCTTCCTTTAATCTTCAAAGTTAGACCTTGAAATTCAAATACTTTTGCCCTATTCTACTATTTCACTGTTGGCTACCTCACTGCCCATCTTAAAACATCAACGACACTGTTTTGTTGTTAACTAACCCGGCAACATCAAGCTGGATTTATAATTTTGGCAGCTAAGGAAGACTGGGCCTCCCAACGCACTTATCACAAGTAACGAAGCATTACATATATGTGCTTTTACACAAATGTGGCCATCATTACCCAGAAACCAAAGGTCTTATTACCAACTCCACAAAAACACTGTAACCTCTCAATTCTGGAAATTTATTGTTCAGAAACACCAGTTGTCCAGAAGTTTTTAAGCCGACCCAAGCGACTCACAGCATCGTTTTTGAACAGCACTTTGGGAACAGAAGCAAAAAATATACAGTATTTGGGTAAGTAAAACAATTTTTATTACTGTTCTATAATGTTTTATCACTGTTTTACACTTCAGGTAAATATTTATATCTATGTGCTTTCTGGTTCAAACACTTGTGGTTAGGCATTAAATGTCATTCTATAATACAGGAAATTCCAAAATCCCGAAATGACTTGGTCCTAAGCATTCCTGACTGGAAAGTTTAGAGTGTATACTTTGACCTGATATCCTCACATCTTTGACATCTCACTCTCTCTCTCTTTTCTGTCAACTGTTGCTTTCGCCCACTAACAACATCCTGGGGATGTTTTACCAGAAACTGAACTGGACCAGCCACGGCTCCAAGTGCAGGTTAGAGGCTGGGAATCCTGCAGTGAGTAACCCAACATCCACAAGGTACAAGTCAGGAGTGTGATGAAATACTCCCCACTTGCCTGGATGAGAGCAGCTCCAACAGCACGCAAGAAGCTTGGCACCATCCAGGACATAACAGCCTGCTTGGTTGGCCCCCATCCACCACCTCCAACATTCAATCCCTCCATCACTGGTGCACAGTGGCAGCAGTGTGTACCATCTACAAGATGCACTGCAGCAACTCACCAAGGCTCCTTCAACAGCACCTTCCAAACTTGCAACCTCTACCACCTAGAAGGACAAGGGCAACAGATGCATGGGAACACCACCACCTGCAAGTTCTCCTCCAAGTCACACATCATCCTGACTTGGAAATATATTGCCGTTCTTTCACTGTCGCTGGGCCAAATTCCTGGAACTCCCTCTCTAACAGCACTGTGGGTGTACCTACACCACAGGGGCTGCAGCGGCTCAAGACGATGGCTTCCCACCACCTTCTCAAGGGCTAACAGGGATGGGCCAGAAAACCTGGCCTAGCCAGCGATGACCCATATCCCATGAACGAATAAAAAAGATTCTGAAAAAAATAACTCCAAAATTTTGAAAAATGCAACGTGTAGAATTCAAAAAGGAACTTTTAGAATGAGCTTTATTGCAGTGTTCAGGGAGATCAATGGCGTAGAACCTCAATTATACAGAACACCATAGACCTTGATAATAAACCACCACATGGACTGGGGATTGAAGCACGGATTTATTGTTCTGCATGCCTTACCCTCACTCTGTACTGTGCCTTCACTGAACCTCCTTGGAAACTAGTTACAGGGTTGAGTAAAGCTTTTGGTTGTCCAGTTCTGCAGAAGTGATCTGTTGCCTTTGTTCAGAGAAGTGGCTCCTGAAACTGACAACTGTGTCCCAAGGGAATCCAGGAATAATTTTCAAATATCTGATGTGTATCGGTGTGCTGCATCTTTTTCCAAATATTATTCCAGCTGACCCACTTTGAAAAATGCGCCTTTTGAAGTTTCTGAAGGAACTAAAGGATGGCAGAGAACAATAGTTCGATGTTGCAGTGTGTAAAGGTGTGTAACAGTGTGTAACAGTGTGTAAACTCTGCCATCAGCATGTAGACTCGTGGTCAAATTATTAAAGTAAAGGACTCATATACAAGGCCATATGTTTCTGATTTTAGTGTTTTATCTTCAAAGCCCATGCTTTCAAGCATTTATTTCAGTCCCAAGGGGTATCACACAAGTATCCCTGAATCGCTGAAGACAAGGGGTGCATTCGCTCCCATGCACATTAGAAAAACAAGACACAATTATACACTCCAGGGACTTGAGCACAAAATCTAGGTTGACTCTCCCATGGAAACTGAGGAATTGCTGCACTGTCAGGGGTCCCGTCTGTCAGATGAGACGGCCTGTAACGTCTGAGCTCCCCAGCGTCAGACTCGGTGGGGGGGGTACCTAAAAGATGCTTTGGGGAATCCCTCTGGGAAGTTCCCAGGTAAGGGTTTGCATGGCAATTACCCAGAAGCGCACACTTTGTCTGGACAATTGCGCTGCGCTGGGAACCATCTGAAAATGTGGTTTAAATCGCAAACTTCGGATGGTTCTGCCAGGATTACACCAATAGTTACTCAGAGAAAGTTAGAAAAATTAAAACCTCTTCTAACTTCTGAGTAACTATTGTAAAGACCCAGACCGACCCCAAGGGACTCTCCCTACCCCCCCTGACAACCCCCACCCCCCCCGACACTCAACACAACACCCCCCGTCATCCGCCATGAACCCTAGCACCCCCAATACCGCCACCCCCTCACCGGAGCCCCCATTTCCCCCACGCAGCCTCCTGTCACTCCCAACCTCCCCCACCCCAAACCACCCCCTCCCCCTGGATGTCCGACCGGCCGTCACCCCCACCCCCTGAACCTTCGACTGACCTCCACCCCCTGACTTTGGACGCCCCTCCCCACAAACCTCTGCCCTCCCACCGACCTGGGATGCCCCCCACCATCCCATGGACCTCAGACCATCGGCCCTCCCCACCTTCCCCACCTCCCCCCGACCTCGAACCCCCTCCCCACCACAGACCTCTGAACCAGCCCCCCCCCACCACCACCCCGGACACTCCCATCCACCCAAATCTTATCCACATACCTTAGATATTTATCTTCCCCCCGGCCCATTAAACTTACCTGCTTTACGGTAGCTGTCCTTAAAAAAAAGGGGGGGAGGAGGCGTGGCCTCCTTGAATGTGCTGAAGCTACACTTCTCTGGGGTCCCGAGGAGTCTTTCGATGCAGGTCCCCAGGCAGCTCTGGTGAACAGAAGTGTCAACGTAATTTTCAAGACCAAGGCTAAGTAATTATTTATTCCTTCTAATTGCTGTGGGTCAGCACTTTCTGACACTGGCCAGAAGTTACGGCCCATTAAAGCCTCTACCCTCTCAGGCGGATAGAAACGTTTCAGTGGCACTCACTCATGAGCAGCACCCCCAGTGTTCTGGCTAATACTCATCTTTCAAACAACACCATTTAAAAAAAAAAGGAATGACTGCTACAACAGTGACTCTGCTTCAAAAGCACCTTGGATATCCTGTGGTCATGAAAGGCGCTATATAAATGCAAGTTATTTCTGCCCAACTGCCACCATATTGGTGGCAACTGACTCGATAGTTCTTCCCTCTGTCACCAATCATCACTCAAAGCCACCAGACTAAATGGGTCCATTCTTCATTATCAAAAGCTCCAGGGCCAAAGCCATTAATTTGTAATTTTTATAAAAAAATATGGACAGAGTCACAGGATTCAATCTCCCAAATTCTGGTAAAAATCCCAGGAAATGTTATTGAGACTTTCAGCACTTTTAAATTGAGGAAAATCTTTTTCACCCAGTGAGTGGTTGGAGCCTGGGATGAATTTTCTGAGAGGGTGGTGGAGGCAGGTTCGATTGGGGCATTCCAAAGGGAATTGGGTTGCTATCTGAAAAGAAAGAGTGTGCAAGGTTACGGGGATAAGGGTGGGCAGCGGGGCTGGGTAGAACATTCTTTCCGAGAACCAGTGCAGACTTGATGAACCGAATGGCCTCCTTCTGCATTGTAAAGATTCTATGATTCTGAGCTCACAGCAGAGAGGTAAATTCCATAAGCAGATCAGACTCTGTATCAATCAAAACTGGAATCCTTATACAGGCTCTGAAAGGTATAGCATTTCACTGGACTAATAATCACCCTTGGTAATATACTCTTAGCGTAATAAGCCAAATTGCAGCCCGATGATTGCTTTGTACAAATTCATCAGGATATCTTTTTGGTTTGTATCCTAGTTATAAAACTTATTGGTCTTTTAGTGAGTTCACTAACTTGGCACAGAAAATTGTTCAGCTTCAAGGACTAAGTACATACTAGAAGAATTTGTGTTTTAAAAGACTCTTAAAGTCCCTTAAAGGGCTAATGCATGACTCTGATTGCTATTCCTGGAAAAAGCAGCCTTTTACAGGAAAGGGAAACTAGCAGTTTAAAAATGATTGTCAACCTCTTGACCCTAGTGGACTGTGTACAAAGGGGGTCACGTGGGGTTTATGGCTCTGAAACAAATAACCATGCCTGGAAGGCTGTGTTTTAAAAGTGGGTTTTGGTTTTGGTTTTGGTTTAAGAGAAGGACCAACTGCGTCAGGAGGCAGCCTTTTTGCAGTCCAGAGCCAGTCCACAGCTGGGAGTGAATATAAGCTGCTCCTGAGATGCTCTACATGCTGGAATAGAGTACACTCGAGTATTCCATGAGTCTGCCCGGAAAGCAGTGCCAGAGTCATTGGTTGTTTTGCAGATCAGTGCTGAGAGACCAACCTTATAACCTGGACGCCGTTTCAAGGACTCCACCATCTATCCTTTGCCTTTGAACCATTGACTCTTAACCTTGGGCTGAATTCCTCCATTTCTATTTTTTATTCCATTGTTGTTTGTGTGTGTGTGTGTGTGTGTGTGTGTGACTTAAGGTATCTCAAAAGAGTAATTAGTATAATGTCATATTCCATACTGTATGTTGATAAGCTTTATCTTTCTATTTGACAAGACTTTTTTTAATAATAAACTAATACATTTGTTGTTTATTGAAAGAACCCTGGTTAAAGTCTTACCTGGAAAAACTCAGCAGGTCTGGCAGCATCGGTGGAGAAGAAAAGAGTCGACGTTTCGAGTCCTCACGACCCTTCAACAGAACTCTGTTCTGTTCCGTTGAAGGGTCGCGAGGACTCGAAACGTCGACTCTTTTCTTCTCCACCGATGCTGCCAGACCTGCTGAGTTTTTCCAGGTAATTCTGTTTTTGTTTTGGATTTCCAGCATCCGCAGTAGTTTTTTGTTTTTACCTGGTTAAAGTCTCTTTTATTCTGGGTAACAGTAGTGAAGGTAAATAATTGGCTATTTTTTGTGAGTGAATTGAACATTTAAACTAATGTTGCGACCTGTGGACTAGTGGAGCTAGATCAACTGTGCACTCTCCCCATCCCGGCCGTAACAGTACATGCCTATGACTTTCTATCTATTCCTGTACATCCTTCAGCCTCTTTCCATTGAGTTTATAAAACCAATTACAACACAAAACACTTTACCTCATTCTTTGCATCGGATTGCATCTGCCAATTGTTTGCCCAGCTTGTTGACCTGTCCACACCCACCTCCGGTAGACCATAAGATGTAGGAGCAGAAGTAGGCCCATCAAGTCTGTTCCACCATTCAATGGCTGACCTGATAATTCTCAATTCCATTTTCCTGCCTTTTCCCCCATAACCGTTGATTCCCTTACTGATTAAAAACTTGTCTATCTCAGTCCTGAATATATTTAACGACCCAGCTTCTACAACCCTCTGCGGTAAAGAATTCCACAGATTCACTACCCTCTGAGAGATGAAATTTCTCCTCATCTCTGTTTTAAATGAGTGACCCTGTACTCTGAGATTATGCCCTCTGGTCCTAGACTCTCCCACAAGGGGAAACAGCCTCTCAGCATCTACCCTGTCAAGCCCCCTAAGAATCTTAAATGTTTCAATAAGGTCACCTCTCATTCTTCTAAACTCCAATGAGTACAGGCCCAACCTACTCAACCTCTCCTCATAAGAAAATCTCTCCATACCCAGGATCATCCTAGTGAGCTGTTTCTGGACTGCCTCCAATGCCAGTATATCTTACTTTAGATAAGGGGACCAAAACTGTTCAGTATTCTAAGTGCAGTCTAACTAGTGCCTTGTATAGTTTTAGTAAGATGTCCCTTTTTTTTTACTCCATTGCCTTTGAAATAAAGGCCAACATTCCATTTGCCTTCCCTATTACCTGTTGAACTTGTATGTTAGCTTTTTGGTATTCATGCACAAGGACTCCCAAATCCCTCTATGCTGCAGCTTTCTGCAGTCTTTCTCCATTTAAATAATATTCAGCTCCTCTATTCTTCCTGCCAGAGTGCATAACCTCTCACTTTCCCACATTATATTCCATCTGCCAAGTTTTTGCCCACTCACTTAACCTGTCTGTATCCAAGTGAGTGATAATTATTGTATTTATTTCCTCCCCCCCCTTTTCCCCTTGATTATTTAGCATTTTTGGTATGCTATTAGTATCTTCCTTAAATGTCTATATCCCTCTATAGTTATATGTTTTCCAATCTTCTGGGACTTTTCCAGAATCTAAGGATCCTTGGAAGATTACTACCAGTGCATCTACTATCTCTGTAGCTACTTCCTTTAATATCCTAGGATGCAACCCATCAGGTCCAGGGAACTTATTGGCCTTTAGCCCCATTAGTTTCCCTAGTACTTTTTCTCTAGAGATAGTTATTGTATTTATTGCCCCCCCACCCCCTTTTCCCCTTGATTATTTAGCATTTTTGGAATGCTATTAGTGTCTTCTACCATGGAGACTGATGCAAAGTATTTATTCAACTCCTTTGCCATTTCCTGGTTCCCCATTATTATTTCCCAATCCTCGTTCTCCAAGAGGCCTATGTTCATTTCGGCCTCTCTCTTCTTTTTTCTTGCTTGTGGCTACTTCTGCCAATTTGATTTTCCCAGTCTACATGAAGATTAAAGTCACCCATGATTAATGTCCTGCCTTTTTTACATGCCCTCATTATCTCCTGATTTATTCTCTGTCTTTTACAGTCCTCCTCTTCTGTGCCAACCACCATCCCAACATCTGTGCTGCCAGAGCAACCGCAGTATTGTGCTCCTACATCCATGCTGAAATCATGTGTGTAAATCTATCAAGAACAGATGTCAATTTACTCTGACCCCTGGGGCACATCCCTTTTAGTCCTTCTCTAATGACAGCAACATCCATTAAAACTAACCCTTTGATTCTTGTTTCTCAACCAACTTTCTATGCTTACCGTTGTATTTCCATATTATGCCATACCTCTCAATTTGCAAGGTGCTTCCTTTGAGAGACCTTATTGAATATCTTCTGAAAATCCATACTAATTATCTCTGATGCATTCTCTTTATCCAGGCAGTCACTTTTTCCAAACACCTTTATTACATTTGCCCTTTAATAAATTCACACAGGGTGTTCTTGATTATTCTGGTGCATCACTAATTCCTCTAATTTGAACACTCAAATTAAAATTAGAGGAGTTAGGGCAGTAACTTTATTCTAAGAGAATTCTTTCATGTCGCAGGTGTTACTCTTCAGACGTTAGGTGTCTTTTTCTCTACATGTCCCTAATGAATCGGATTATGAATTGCTTTACTTACCCCAGTCTCCAAATTTATCTACATTATTATTTCAAAGTGATCAAACAGACTTGATTAGTCTTTCAATATCTTAGAATAGCATCAGCGACAGACTAAGCTCGTAGTGAAGCTGGACATAAAAGTAGAAATAGATTTGCATATTGACTATCCTCAATCACAGACAGAAGTCCTTTCTTGTTCTAGGTGTAAAAACGATTTTAAATTCACATTTGCTCAACTATGGGGAAGGAGCCGGGTTGGAGGGCTAATTGGATCGCTCTTTCAATAAGTTGGCACAGGCTTGATGGGCCGAATGGCTGACTACTGTGCTGTTTACCTTCAGGTATACGAATAGTCATTTGGTAGTACAGAACTTGAGTATTGCTAAAAAAAAGAAGAGATATACTGTCAAAGCTTTTTGTCCTAAGAATTACACTGACAACCAATTTAAGATTATCAGTTGGGCTTGCTTACATGTGCTAGAAGCAACATATACTCACACACAGGGCCCTGTCCTTTGAAGAAAGTGGGAACACGTCCACACATTGTGACTTTTTCAACTAACAAAAGCTTGGGAAACAGTCATTCCCTGGTTCATTCCCCATGGCAAAGCCTTTACCAATCAGAGTTGACCTGCCTGCTTTGAATTTAAACAAAAATTTGGCAGTTAACTGTTCCCTGTTGCATTCTCCATCGCAATGCCTCGACCAATCAGAGTCCACTTGACAACCAATCAGCACTCTCTTCTTATGCAGTGTAAATTGTTGTTTCCTTTACAATTGGTATTCTTGTGAAGTTGTTCTGATGAGTGCAAGACAGAAAGCTTTGACAGCATGTCTCTTTTTCAGCAACATTTACCTTCCTTAACTTGTGGACAAAAGCAGAGCTTTCATCCTATATTATTCAGCCATCATAAACCAGACCCTAATTTTAAACAGATTATGGTACCAAAGCGTAAATAAAAATCCTGAAATCCCATCAATTATAACTTAGTAGTCACCACGAACTAATGGCACTGAGATGTCGCAATGTATCAAATTCAATAGTACTCCTGTGGGGTGTTTTACTACATTAAAGGTGCCATATAAATGCAAGTTGGTGATGTGAGACACATTCATTTGAACCCATCGATTCATCCAGGATAAGAAAACCAATTGAAAAATTGCTCAAAGGGAGACTCTCCATATCACATCCTGTTTTCAAAAAAAAAAATCCAAAATCACTTTTAAAGAACCATCAACATTCCTGCCTCCTCTTCTCATGCAATTCCTCCCTATCAACTCCAACACTGAAACAAACTGGGCAGGAACTAGAATTCTTCAGCTCCTGAGATACCTTGGTAAATGTATTGTCTATATAGTGCTGAGCTGCATACAGTAAGGACCCAGATTCAATCTCCAGTATGTGCTGGGTTTTATATTAGTTGAGTTGGATCATTGTTGGCATGTTAGGCTCCCTGAGTGAACTCTAACTTGCTTTGGCAACATACACTTTTTACATGAATGTTGTAATCTGGAGCAATGGATAGTGATGGTAGAGGCTCCAACTTTCTTTCTTTAACACGGCTGACCAGAAATCTGTCCTGCCCTTGCCACCTGCCACTGACATGTGTTGGAAGGATTCGCTCAACCTGTTTAGCCACATTATGAACACACCTTTCTTGGCCATCAAGTCCTGGAGGGGGACTCAAGCCCAGAGCTTTTGGTTCAGAGGCAGGGAGGCTACCCACTGCACCACAAAACCTCCTGGGTCACAGCTACATTGCTGCAGTTGGTATCAGCAATTCTGCTCTGAGAGAGCAGAGACCAACCTTCGATGGTAACTCAGGTAGGACAGACTCTTGAAGGTCACAAGATCTCCCACCTCCATTCCCCCCACCACCAAACAATCAAACGACCCTGCTTAACTCCCAGCTTCTTTTTTTTGTATAAATAATAAACAATCTTGTTCAATGTAAAAGAAAATCACTTTATTGTGTAAGAAAAAACACTCCTACGATTTTTCTCCTGGAGTTGCTCTCGCGAGATAATTTTTAAAAAAAATTCTTGGACATTCTGGGACAATCCTGGAGAGTTGGGAACACGACCTGGGATATGGGAGCCACTTTCAGCGATGTGAATACAGGGAGACAGCTCATGAAAACCATTCCAGAATCCAAAATAAACCAAGGGCAGAATAAAAGATAGCTCAGGAAAAGAAGCAAAAAGGTGAGGGGTATGCGCAAAAATCTGAGTGTTTGGTTTTTCAGGTATTGGCTGACACTCTCCTTTCACGTCAGTGACTTAGGTGTAATTCTGACTGATGGTAATAAGACTTGCCTTCCCAATATACTGGAAAGGGGCTCCGTAAGAGTGAGCCTAGCAAAACTCAATCCACATTTACACCAATTGTCTGCACTGTAACCAGTCAGCAATCCTGAACCAGATCTCACTTACCCACATTGGTTGTCGAAAAGCAGCAGGGATTTAAACTTCCTGCATTCTGCCAAAGTCATCGGGCAGGATTTTCCGGTCGTCAGGTGGGCGGGCCCGGGAATGGCCGGGAAACAGCCAATCGCCCGCGATCGGCCCCCCCCCACCAACTGCGATTTCACGCTGGTTGGCCAATTAATGCTGAAAGGTGTTCGGCGCTGCCGGGGCGGGGGTGGGAGGAGGGCGTGTACTGAAGTCTGCGGGGGGGGAAGCGCACAATGAAAACTCCCCGGAGGCAGAGAGCTGCCTCAGGGAGCTGAAGGATTTTAAACTATGAAATAAAGGTTTGGAAATGCAGGGAAAAAACATCCACACATCAGACTCCCTCACACCAACATACAGATTATAAACATTCTGTCAAAACATTTTTCAAAAAATTAATACCGGAAACCTCATCCTGCCCACGAATGAGGTTTCTGTAAAAATCCAAAGGCCGCCTGGCCAATTCGCCCGCCTGCCAACAGGGAGGGAAAAATCCAGGTCAATTAATAGGCCTCTTCATTGTTGGCGGGCGTGCTGCCAACTCTCGCACGCGCGTCCACCGACCGAAATATCGCGCAAGTGCACGGTGACATCGGGATGCACGCCCGTGGGATGTAAAATTTTGCCCATTGTTTCATATCTAGTGTACACAGCACAGAAACAGGCCATTCGACACAACTGGTCTCTGCCAGCGCTTATGCTACACACAAACCTCCTCCCCACTCTACTTCACCTTACCATATTAGCATGTCCTGTCTTTTACTTTCTCCCTCATGTGTTCATCTAGCTTTCCTGGAAATCCATCTATGCTTTTCTCCTCAGCTACTCCATGTGGTAGCAAGTTCCACATTCTACCTGCTTTCTAGGTGGAGACATTTTTCCTGAGTTCCCTGTTGGATTTATTGGTGACAATCTTGTACCTATGACCCCTTCTTTTGCTCTCCCCCACAAGTGGAAACATCTTCTCCACGTCTAACCTACCAATCCATTTCAATGACATAAAGGGCACCCCTTCAACCTTCTCTTTTTCTAGAGGATAGAGCCCCAGCCCTGTTCATTTCCCAGAACCATCGAAACCTCTAGCACCGAAGGAGGCCATTCAGAACATTGTGTCTGTGCTGGCTCATAGAGCAGTTGTGCTCTTCAGGTTGTCTGCATGTACACTGCACGTTTCCCCAGCTTGGCAGGAAGAAGGATTAGGGTCTCATTCAACATCTTTGTTTCCTGGATTGGGCTTTTGACCAAATGTGAAGAGATAAAGTGTGGGCCATGAATTTTCCTCAGCCTGAGAGCAGGGATTTAGATTTATATTTTGTTAATAGATTTCTATCACCTGCAGTAAAGTTTACACCTGCTGCTGAATTACAAGTGAGGAACAGGCAGGTCTGTCAACAAGCAGCTGTTATTCTGAGGGGGATTTTATGTCCTTCTCGGTTGCAGCATGGAACAGTGTCACAGAGTCATTATGGCACAGGAGGAGGCTATTCTGCCCCTCAAGTCCATGCCGGCTCTCCGTAGAGCAACCCAGTCAGCGCATTCACTTTCTCTAGCCCCATGCACTCGCTCTATCCCCATAGCTCTATTTCCCTCAAGTGCCCATCCAATTTCCTTTGCAAATTATTGATCCTCTCCACTCTCACCACCCTCATAGGCAGCGAGTTCCAGTTCATTACCATCTGCTGCATAAAAAAAGTTCTGTCTCACGTCCCCCCTTACATCTCTTGCCCAAAACTTTAAGTCTGTGTCCCACTAGTCCTTGTACTATGAGCTAATGGGAACAATGGCCGGGATTTTCCGGCCCCGTCATGATGGGAATACGGCAGGACAACCAAAGGCCCAGACTTTCGGCAGGGCCGGAAAATCGCGGCCAGTTTTCCTTTGTCTGCCGTATCTTAACCTGAGACGCTCCTACGACGTTAATGATTGGCAGAGCCTTTGTTCCGCAGCACCTTAACCAGAAGCTTGAGGGTTCAAGTTCCACACCAGAGACTTGAGCATAAAAATCTAGGCCGCATATCCGGTGCAGTACTGAGGGAGCACTACACTGCTGGAGGTGGCGCCTTTTACACGAGCCGTTAAACCAAGGCCCCATGTGCTCGCTCAGATAGATGTAACGGATTTCATGGTTTTTTTTCTCGACTAGCAGGCGTGTGCCCGACACACTCGAGCATGCGATGACATCGGGCGAGCGTCCTGACGTCATCGCGCACTCGCACGATATTTCGATCGCGGGGCGCGCACGAGAGCTGCTCCCACCGACAATTATGGGGCCTATTAAGGCCATTAGTGCAGTAATTGACCTGGACTTTATGCTGCATGTCCAGCGTTAACGGTTGGCGAGTGGCCGAATCGGCCAGACGGCCTTTGGATTTTTGAGGAAATCTCATCTGAGGGCGGGGTGAGCTATCTGATATTCATTTTAAAAAACGTTTGGGCAGAATTTAAATCATCGACGTGTTTAGGTGAGGGATTCTTACGGGTGGAATTTTTATTTCAGAATTTCATAATGTTTATTTTTGGCTTTAAAACTCTCCAGCTCCCTGAGGCAGCTCTCTGCCTTCAGGGAGTGTTCACTGCGCTGACTTCAGCGCTCGCCCTCTTCCCACCACCCTCCGCTCCGGTAGCGCTGGGCCTTTCATGCTAGCTGCCCGTTAATTGACCAGCCAGTGTGAAATCGTGGTCAGGCGCCGATCGCGGGCAGCGGCGGCCTGTTTCCCGGCTGCTCTCGGGTCTGCCCACCACGCCCGCCCGACAACCCGGAAATCCTGCCCCGTGTTCCTAAGACGCTAACTCGAAGACGAGTAGGGTAGTCGCCCCTGGTGTCCTTGCCAGTAATTTATCTCTAAACTAATATGGCGAGGGAAGCAGAAAACAGAGGGTCAGCAAGTGGGCGGAAGTCAAGTACAAAGAGTTAGAAATTTGTTAAGAGTTAGAAAGTTATTAAACACATTAGTAACTGTACACTTGGCGTACAACTGTGGTAACTAATTTGTTTCCTTTTATAATCATTTTTTGTGCTTTATGTACCAAGATATCTTTATGAAGAAACAAATTGCAATGAATCTATAGGTATTTTTAAATCCCATGTGCAGCCTGATTAAAATTTTCTAATATCCCAATTGGCCCTCACCATTTTTCCAGTGAATACGACCGGCCTAAAGTCAGGAAACGTGCTATAGATAAATGCGTGACTTTCTGTCTTGCACCCTGATGGTACAGATCAGTAGACGCTGGCAGAGAGGGAGCGAACTGGGTGGAGTGGAGAAGCAGAAAGACTACAATGGCAAATGAATGGGTTAAATAAGAATGGCCGGGATTTTTGCCACGATGGAGAACCTCTCTGCCATTGAGGAAATGACAGAAGAGGCCGAAAATTAGAAGAGCTGCCCCCAAACGTGGCACCTGCCATTTTCGCGAGGAGAGGGGTGGTGGCAGGAATGAGCCCAGGTCTAGACTTGCGTGTGCGCGTTTCGCAGAGTCAGCTGTCCGTACAAAACAGCAGTTGCCTCCAGTCACATCTGATTTTCATTAGCCAGGAGTGGGAACTCCAACATGTGCAGATTAGACCTGGTAGGAGCAGCTGTAAACTTTGTGGAGTCCTTTGGAGAGGTGTGGTACCCTTTTGAATATGGTTCCGGGACACCTTTGGGCGAAGGTCAGGTTCCCTTTGGGGGGGGTCAGGTACCCCTTGGGGGAAGGTCAGGTGGCCCTTGGGATTGTTAAAAGGCGGCATGAATGTGTGTAAAAAGTGCATAAACTCATTAACTGTCTAGCTCATCGAAACTGTCAAAAGTGTCAAAATGAACTGTCAAGACATTTAAAATTCCTGCCGTCTAAATCTTTGAATAAAATGCCTGGACTGTGTAAAAAAAAAAATACTCCCTATTTCACTCTGCCTGTTGACATAAGCCTGAGGGTTATCATTACTGGATTAGTGCTGCAAGACCGATTTCACAGCTGTCAATTATCACAGTAGGGTGCCTTCTATTTCATAATTTGATTGACAGGTCCAAGTGATTATAGACTCTTTGAAGTGGGACTATGAGCTCCAATGTTTGTTTTCACGATGGATAAGTACTTGAATGAAATGTTTGTTTTTATAAGGATATAGGTTGAATGAATGCAAATATAGTGAATGGGTTCTTATGAATGAGAGTTTCTTTTTAAGAATAAAGTCTACAATAGACATTTAGAACTTTATTTTATTTAATCTCAGCATGGGTCCTGAGCTCTGCCCATCGTGAATACAAAGTGAGTTGGCATGGTGGTGTAAGGGCAAAGGATGATGGGGGAGCATGGGTTGGCATGAGTTGACACTAAGTTGACATAGGGGCTATAAAGGGCCATTGGGGTGGGTAGAGGGTATAGGTTAGCATGGAGGGTATGAGGAGCCATGGGGGGGTGGGTGGGGGGGGGAGGGGGGTGGTGGGGGGTGGTGGTGGAGGGGCATAAGGTGGAATGAGGAGTGTGTGGGGGTGGGAGAGGTGATGCCAATTTGTCTTTTGTTTTGTTGCTTCTTTTAAAATCCTGGACACAGTGCCAGAGGACAGAGGCAGGCTTTCCGCACAGCCCACCTCAGACTCCCAGAGAACCCCACCACCCTGGAACAAAAATCCCACCTTCCGGGACACATTTTCCTTGGCTGGGTTTGCGGAGCCAGGAATTGTCCCAGCTCGTCCTCCGATCGCTCCCAACCCCGGGGTGAAAATTCAGACCAATGTCTGATCCGAGCAGACCCCGAGTTTAGACTCTGGCGGACCTTCCAGGTGAGGCGGTGCATGAATAGTGTCGTCAGCTGTGGGGGTGCGGAACCCCTGTGTGTCCTTAACTGGTACACACTTTACAGCAGCTTTCACCTTATCAGCGAGCAGCTCTGGCAACCAATTCTCTCTCCAATTCTTCCTTGCCTGTCTACTGCATTACATGCTACATTTCAGGTCTGCCTGGCCACGCTTGCATGCAGTTTCGAAGAGGCATTGCTGGTAACCTTGGCCGTTGTTGCCCTGTCCAGTCTGGAGATGCACATGATGCACTGCTTCCATGCTGGCTGGGAAACGTTAACTCAACAAACAATGGCTTTGGAGTCTCACCAATCGGCAACCGCATGTTGGAAACTTGGCCACATGTTGTGCAGCATGATCACAGACACATGGTACATGGGGCAGGTGAATCTCCAACATGTCCCAGGGAAAGTGGCAAAGTGAAATTGGCAAATTACTCCTTAAAGCATAGGGAACTTCAGTTCATACCTGGGAACAAGCATGATACTTTCTGTTCCAATGTCTTGGTCCCACGTCATACAGTTATTCACCCAGCAAACCACAAGGGAAAAAAATTCCTTTTCTTTCTTTAAAAAGCCTCTAAAATATGGCAAATGTATTTGGTAATGTTCTGCTCATACAATATTAGAAGACTGCTGAAGTATTCACTATTACCCACTTATGTTGCTTTATGTGGCATTTACTCTTAAGTGAGTAGAATTGATCTGTCCACCAACTCTCACATATTCAATAGTATGTTTTCATCACTAAAATACATTAATTTAATTTATACAAGTTATTTTTATCCCCTCTTGCTCATCTCCTGAGATTGAAAGCCTTTTTGCAAAAAAATGCCACAAAGTAGGAAGACTTCGTGTTTTATGGTTCAGTCGCTAATTGAAGTTTACACAGAGGAGCAATATGTTTTGTTACACAGTAACTGCTATTGATCATTTGTATATGGTATAAACGCTGCTCCTAAAAGCTTTATGGCCAGTTATCGTCCAATTGCATTTCACATGAAGGAGCCGTCAGTGGAGCTGAAAGACTGCACAGTCACCCCAGGGTTTACTGTGCAGTAATTCACTCAGACTGCAGCAACATGATGGTTAGAGAGGGCAGATTTCCCTGCTCCTGTCCCCGGAGCTAGTAGATTTCTGGGTGTTGGGTGGCGGTGGGTGGAGGGCGGGATGGCGAGCCAGCTTGCAAGGGAGTCGTCCCAATTTCACGGGTGGAAAATTGGGGAGGAACCGGGGTCGGGAAATGTCCAATTCCTTGGTTTGAGCTGCACTTTGGTAAATACAACAGCCCAAGGTACAGGGATGCAGAAATCTGCCCTTTAGTAAGTTTTGATACGTGATAGGCGAACAGTATAGGTACAAGTATGTCCTTTGTTCTTAAAGCTATGCTACACAGAATGACACACTAATCTCTTTATGTCCCATTTTGATTGGTGAGAGGAACCTTCTCGGACTTTTTTTTTGAAATAAACGTTGGCTTAGAAACTACCACAAAATTATTGATTTAAGTGGTGGCGTCATCCAAGGAATGGCAGGAGAGAAGGAAAGAGATTGATAGTGATAAGCTATATAAAATGTTAGTAAGACCACAGTTGGAATGTTGTGCAGACTGGGCTCCACATTAGAAGGATGTTGAGGCAGAGAGGGTACAATGCAGATTTACAAAGATGGTGCCTGGTAAGAGCAAGTATGAATACAGAGAAGGACTTCAAAAATTGGGGCTGCATTTGCTAGAACAGAGTTGGTGACGGAGTGATTCCAAGGAAATGTTTAAAGTGATGAAGGGATGGACAGGATAGAAAGAAGCATATGGTTTCCAATATGGAAGAAATAAACAAGCATGCATTGGCTGGGCTGAAAGGCCTGTTTCCACCTTGTAAACTGGATGAATCCTCTTTGGGGCTTGTTAGTAGGTGGACACTCTGTTAGGCCAGAGAGTGAGTGAGTTGGGGGGAAAGAGAGAGAGAGAGCACAGTCCCGATTCGGGACCATTCTGTAATTCGTCCTTTCGTCCTGTGTCAGGCCTTCCCAGGATTTCACGTGACTTTTCCTGGATTTCTGCTATCTTGGCAGGCCTTTTATTTCCCGCATGCGTCGGACATGAGAGTTTCACAGCTTTTGCTCGGGGCTGTCCTGAGGATGTCTGGGAGTGGATCTGGCAGGCGGCAGCATCAGAGTCAGTAGAGTTCAGCTCCCACCACCCACCCCACCGCCCCTCACAGGCTCACCAGCACCCACATGGCAAAGTGTCCCTTACTTCTTTCAACCGGAAGAGGGGGAGAGGAGGGGAGGAAAGAGCGGGAAGGAAGGAAAGAGAGTGCGAGAAGGAAGGAAAGAGAGCGAGAAGGAAGGAAAGACCAAGTTAAGACACAAGAGAGGGAGAGATACTCTATTGCTGGAAGGCAGACATCTTGAGAGAGAAAGAAAGAGGAAAGAAAGAGAGAAGCAATGAGAGAGAGAGAGAGAGAGAGAGACCCTGTTAAGACACAAGGGAGGGAACGGTATCCTATTATTGGGCGGTGAGAGGTCCAGTTGTTTGCACATCCTAAATCTCAGGCCCATCTAAACCTCTAAGCTGGTCTCATTCACACCAGCACCTGCCTCCCCACATAACCACATCACACATACAGGTGATTTCATCCAAAGTGCATGAGCAGCACTGTAGGAGATCCACCTAAGGTGTCCCAGAATGGATTCTGTTATGAGGTGGAATTTAACCCCAATGTCAGCTGGAAATGCTGGCAGATTAGCAGCTCCATTAGAGACAGTCTTCCTGTGGGAGCTTGTCCAGCTAGAAACTAGGAACTTCAATGGGACAAGCTCTTGTTCACACAATCAATAGATGCTGAGATAACTAAGCAATTAGCTGATTTGCTGACATTTGTGACAGTGTTGAAGCCTGAGATTTGCCTGAGAATGAAACTGGAATGGGAGCTGCCAGAGATCAGAGCAAGATCACGACCTCCTGACACCAGGTCTTCTCAGAGAGCAGGACTCGGTTAGGCTCACCCCGAAAGTATGGCTGGGTTAGGGCCTACTGGAGAACAGAGCTGGAGTGTACCCTGATAGTGTGGTTAAGGTGGGTATGACCTACAGGAACGATTAGGTTAGGCCTTGCCTGAGAATGTGGTCAGGTGTCGTCTAGCCAGACAGCAGAGCCAGGGTGAGCCACATGTGACAGTGGAGGCGGGTTGAGTCCTGCCTCAGGATAGGACCAGGGTGGGTCCTCAAACAGCATGGTCAAGTTGGAACATGTCTGAGACAGTTTTGGGATCAGTGTTGAAGTTTTTTCTTTCACATTGGTGAAATCTTTCCACAATGCCTTAAATGTTATAGGGTCCAAAAAAACACTTGGGCCAGTTGCAACTTCCAACAAACATTGGCCCATAACTTCCGAGCCCCCCCAGTGTTGGATTTGGGGGATATCTAAAAGATGCTCTGGGGAATCCCTCCGGGAAGTTCCCAGGTAAGGGTTTGCATGGCAATTACCCAGAAGCGCACACTTCGTCTGGACAATTGCGCTGCGCTGGGAACCATCTGAAAATGCGGTTTAAATCGCAAACTTCAGATGGTTCTGCCAGGATTACACCAATAGTTACTCAGAGAAAGTTAGAAAAATTAAAACCTCTTCTAATTTCTGAGTAACTATTGTAAAGACCCAGACCGACCCCATGGGACCCCCCCACCACCTGACCTCCGACACTCCCCACCCCCTGACATCCGACACTCCCCACCCCTGACCTCCGACACTCCCCACCCCCGACCTCCAACATCTCTCACTCCCCCGACCTCTGACATCCCCACGCCCCTGACTTCTGATCCCCCACCCTGGACCTTGGACCCTGCCCCTCCCAATGGACTCCGAACCCTGTCACCCCCACCCTTCTGGACCTTTGACTGACCTCCGCCCCCCACGACCTCGGACCTCCCTCCTGGCACGGACCTTTGATTGACCTTTGCACCCCCCCCCCCCACCCCCCCCCCCCCACCGACCCCGGACCCCCTCAGCCACTGAACCTTGGACCCTCCCAGCCCCCCAGACCTTGGACCCCCTCAGCCCCCAGACCTCAGCCCCCGGACCCCCCACCACCCCCGATCCGCAGACGCCCCATGCCTCGGGGTCCCCGTCCCCCAGGCCTTGGACCCCCCCCTTCCCCGCCCCCAGACTGCCCCCACGCCCCCACACCTTGGACAATCCACCCCTCCACCCTGGACCTCTGACCACCTGCCCACCCCCTCCCCCGCCGGATGTCTGACGCCCCCCACCCCCTCACATCCCATCCGCTTACCTGAAACACTTACCTTTCCCCTGGCCCTTTAAACCTACCTGCTTTACGGCAGCTAGTGCTGTAAAAAAAGGGGATGTGGCCCCCTTGAATCCACTGGAGCTGCACTTCGCTGGGGCCTGCGGGGGGTCTTTCAATGCCGGCCCCAGGCAGCTCCGGTGAACGGAAATGTCAACGTAATTTTCAGGACAGCTCAGTAGGTATTTATTTCTTATAATTTCTGTGGGCCAGCACTTTCCAAAGCTAGTCGGAAGTTACAGCCCATTGCGTTTTCACGAATTATAAAGCACCAACATCAAAGGTTATTGCAGAAAATAAAAGCTCATGGTGTAGGGGTAACATATTGGCAAGGGTAGAAGATTGGCTGGCTAACAGGAAGCAGAGAGTAGGCATCAATGGGTCTTTTCCTGGTTGGCAGGGTGTGACGGGTGGTGTGCCACAGGGATCAGCTCTGGGATCCCAACTATTTACAATTTATATCAATGACTTGGATGAAGGGACTGAAGGAATGGTGGCTAAATTTGCTGATGACACAAAGATAGGTAGGAAAGTAAATGGTGAAGAGGTCGAAAGGTGACACTGATAGGTTAACTGAGTGGGCGAAGATGTAGTAAATGGAGTATAAATGTGGGCAAATGTGAAATTGTTCATTTTGGCAGAAAGAATAAAAAAGAAGCTTATTATCTAAGTGGTGAGCGATTGCAGAGTTCTGAGATTCAGAGGGATCTGGGTGTCCTAGTGCATGAATCACAAAAGGTTAGTACAGGTACAGCAAGTAATTATGAAAGCTAATAGAATGTTATAATTTATTGTGAGGTGAATTGATTACTAAAGTAGGGAGATTATGCTTCAGTTGTACAGGCCATTGGTGAGACCACATTTGGAGTTCTGTGTACAGTATTGGTCACCTTCTTTAAGGAAGGATGTAAGTGCGTTGGAAACAGTTCAGAGAAGGTTTACTAGGCTAATACCAGGAATGGATGGTTTGTCTTATGAGGAAAGGCTGGACAGGCTAGGCTTGTATCCGCTGGAGTTTAGAAGAGTAAGAGGCGACTTGATTGAAACCTTTAAGATCCTGAGGGGTGTTGACAAGGTGGATGTGGAGAGGATGTTTCCTCTTGTGGAGAATCTAGAACTAGGGGTCTTTGTTTAAAAATAAGGGGTCGCTCATTTAAGACAGAGATATGGAGTTGTACAGGGCACTAGTGAGGCCCCATTTGGAGTTCTGTGTACAGTATTGGTCACCTTATTTAAAGAAGGATGTAAATGCATTGGAAGCGGTTCAGCGAAGGTTTATCAGATGTCCACAAGCATGACCCAGACCTCCCTGTCGCTTGCCATTTTAACACTCCACCCTGTTCTTATGCCCACACGTCCGTCCTTGGCCTGCTGCATTGTTCCAGTGAAGCTCAACGCAAACTGGAGGAACAGCACCTCATCTTCCGACTAGGCACTTTACAGCCTTCCGGACTTAATATTGAGTCCAACAACTTTAGATCATGAACTCTCTCCTTCATCCCCAGCCCCTTTCCGATTCCCCCCTTTTCCAAATATTTATATAGATTTTTCTTTTCCCACCTATTTCCATTATTTTTAAATGTATTTCCATCCATTGTTTTATCTCTGCCTTTTAGCCTATTTCGATCCCTTCCCCCCACCCCACCCCCACTAGGGCTATCTGTCCCTTTGTTATCACATTCCTTAGATAATATCACCAGCTTCAACACCTCTTTGTCCTTTTGTCTATGACATCTTTTGGCTATCTCCACCTATCAGTGGCCCTCTATCCAGCTCTACCTGTCCCACCACCCCCCCCTTAAACCAGCTTATATTTCACCTCTTTTCTATTTTTGCTTAGTTCTGTTGAAGAGTCATACGGACTCGAAACGTTAACTGTGTCCCTCTCCGCAGATGCTGTCAGACCTGCTGAGTTTTTCCAGGTAGTTTTGTTTTTGCTTTGGATTTCCAGCATCTGCAGTTTTTTGCTTTTACCAGACTAATACCTGGAATGGGTGGGTTGTCTTATGAGGAAAGGTTGGGCAGACTAGGCTTGTATCTGCTGGAGTTTAGAAGAGTAAGAGGCGACTTGATTGAAACATATAAGATTCTGGAGGGGTCTTGACAGGGTGGATGTGGAAAGGATCTTTCCTCTTGTAGAAGAATCTAGAACTAGGGGTCACTGCTTAAAAATAAGGGGTCACCCATTTAAAACAGAGATGAGGCGAATTATTTTCAATCAGAGGGTTGTGAGTCTTTGGAACTCTCTTCTTGAAAAGGTGGTGGAAGCAGAGTCTTTGAATATTTTTAAGGCAGAGGTGAATAGATTCTTGGTAAGCAAGGGGGCGATAGGTGATCGGCAGTAGGTGGGATGCAGATTTCAGGTTACTATCAGATTAGCCACGATCTTATTAAATGGCAGAGCTGGTTCCTTGTTTATCGATGAGGAGAATCTTTTTCTCTCAGAGGGTAGAGTGTTTTTGGGATGCTCTTCCTCAAAAGGCAGCAGGAGCAGGGTCTTTGAATATTTTTAAGGCAGAGCTAGATAGATCCTTGATTAACACGGGGGTGAAAGATTATCAGGGTAGGCAAGAAAGTGGGGCTGAGGTTACATTCTGATCAGCCATGAAAAAAAGGCTAGTGTCAGTAATGGTGACCATGGGACTACCGAATGGTTGTAAAAACCCATCCAATTCACTAATGTCCTTTAGGTAAAGGAAATCTGCTGTCCTTACCTGACCTGAATATTTGGTTGACTCATAACTACCCTCTAGGCAAGTATTTAAGACAGTGACTCCCCACCACCTGCTCAAGGACACTTTAGGGGTGGGCTGGCTGTGCAAGTGATGCCCAGATCCTGTGATTGAAAGAAACGCAATTTATTTTTGTCTTATCTATAGATTTAATCAATCAATGACACTGAACTATTAGTTGGAAGCTGCCTATTTCTCTCTGCCAATCACTGCTTTATCTGCCTAGTCACCTATTTATGTATAGAGAATCAGGGATCTGTGAAAGAGACAGCTGGAGAGCCTTCAAACTATTCAAAAGCAGTCTGGTCATTGCTCAGTTAACTGGCTGTTGACTTCTCTTCCACCCTAAGGGTCAAGGGGTTGAATACCAGAGTAGCCTGCCACTCACAATCACATTAATGTTCTTCCTTTATCCAGTCTGGTATGAGGCTAAACCGAATACATTCAACATGCTTTGAATATGTCACTATATTTGGAAACCAATCGCATTGCAGTAGCCATGAAGAACTATTCTGCCCCAGGTCTCAGGTTGCCAACTCTGAGTGGATATATTCCTAGAGGCTTCAACATATGACTTCCCTTCAGCAATTGTCCCCTCAAGTCAAGCAGCCTCCATCCTCCAAGTTCTTATGACTAATCAGCAAAATTGTTCAATGCAAGGTAAAAAAACAAAATCTTTCTTCCTGGTTGCTCGCAGCAGTGTCTGTGAGATTAACCTTTAAATTATCAAATTTACCCCCAATGTATCTTCATCTTTGTGTCACTCGAGAGGAGGAGAATTAATCCCGGGTTTTCTAATCTAACACTGCCTGCATGGGTTTAAAAAAAATCTCTTGTGCACCTAGTGTGAAGATCTGGGAAATTTAAAACTTTGCACACCAGGAAAGATAGAAAGGGCTTGCATTTACATAGCGCCTTCCACGATCTCAGGACGTTCCCAAGGTGCTTTACAGCCAACAAAGTGCTTTTGAAGTTGTGCTGTTGTAGTGTAGGAAACAGAGCAGCCAATTTGTGCACAGCAAGCTCCCACCAACAACCATGACCAGATTGTTTTTCAGTGATTTTGGTTGAGGGAGAAATATTGGCCAGGACACCAGGGATAACTACCCTGCTCTTCTTCGAAATAGTGCCATGGGATCTTTTACACTCATTGGTGAGGGACAATGGGGCCTGACAATTTTATAATAACCGCAAATAGGGGTGGCATTAACACAACAACATGCATTTATGTAGCACCTTTAATGCCATAAAACACCCCAGCGCATTTCACGTTGAGTTCACAGTTTGACACAAAGATATTATCACGGGTAGTGAGCAAAAACTTGGTCAAAGAGGTAGGTTTAAACGAGCATTGAAGGAAGAGTGAGAGATAGACAGGTTTAGAAAGGGAATTCCAGGGCTTAAGGCCTTGGCACCTGAAGGTTCAGCTGCCAATGGTGGAGCAACAAAAATCTGCACAGTGATATCTGTGAAATCGTATGGGCCTCCAAGTCAATCAGGGGCCCCCAAGAAGGTCCAGTGATAAATATAAGGACCGAGCTAAATTGATCTTGGCTTTCTCGATCATTACTGACTTCTTCTTCAGTGATGTTTGGGTTGGTAATATCCATATCTGACAATATTCCGACAATAGTACTGAAGACTTGTGCTCCAGAACTTGCCGTGCTTCTAGCCAAGCTGCTCCAGTACGGCTACAACACTGGCATCTCCCGGCCATGTAGAAAATTGCCCAGGAATGCCCTGTACACAAAAAGCAGGACTAATCCAACCCCGCAGTCTACTCTCGATCTTCAGTAAAGTAATGGAAGGGGTCATCAACAATGCTGTCAAGCAACACTTGCTTAGCAATAACCTGCTCACTGATGCCCAGTTTGGGTTCCGCCAGGGCCACTCAGCTGCTGACCTCATTACAGCCTTGGTTCAAATGGACAAAACAGTTGAACTCCTGAGGTGAGGTGAGAGTGACTGCCCTCAACATCAAGGCCGCATTTGACCGAGCGTGGCATCAAGGAGCCCTAGCAAAACTGGAGTCAATGGGTATCGGGGGAAACCTTTCCACTGGTTGGAGTTATACCTAGCACAAAGTAAGATGGTTGTGGTTGTTGGAGGTCAGTCATCTCAGTTCCAGGACATCACTGCAGGAGTTCCTCAGAGTAATGCCCTTGGCCCAACCATCTTCATCAATGAGCTTCCCTCCATCATAAAGGTCAGAAGTGGGGATGTTCGCTGATGATTGCACAATGTTCAGCACCATTTGCGACTCCTCAGATACTGAAGCAGTCCATGTCCAAATGCAGCAAGACCTGGGCAATATCCAGGTTTGGGCTGACAAGTGGCAAATAACATTTGCACCACACAAGTGGCAGGCAATGACCATCTCCGACAAGAGAGAATCTAAGAATCGCCCCGTGACATTCAATGGTATTACCATCACTGAATCCCCCACTATCAACATCCTGGGGGTTACCATTGACCAGCAACTGAACTGGACTAGCCATATAAATACTGTGGCTACAATAGCAGGTCAGAGGCTAGGAATCCTGCGATGAGTAACTCACTCCCCAAAGCCTGTCCACCATCTACAAGGCACAAGTCAGGAGTGTGATGGAATACTCCCCACTTGCCTGGATGAGTGCAGCTCCCACAACACTCAAAGAGCTCGACACCATCCAGGACAAAGCAGCCACTTGACCATCACCAACAGCAGTGGTGCCATCAACCTGCTTCATTGGCACCTCTTCCACATTCACTCTCTCCACCACCGACGCACAGTAGTAGCAGTGTGTACCATCTACAAGATGCACTGCAGGAATTCACCAAGGCTCCTTACAGAACACCCACCACCATTACCATATAGAAGGACATGGGCAGCAGACACATGGGAACACCACCACCTGGAAGTTCTCCTCCAGGTCACTCACCATCCTGACTTGGAAATATATCGCCGTTCCTTCACTGTCGCTGGGTCAAAATCCTGGAACACCCTTCCTAACAGCGCTGTGGGTGTACCTACACCACATGGATTGCAGTGGTTCAAGAAGGCAGCTCACCACCACCTTCTCAAGGGCAACTAGGGATAGGCAATAAATGCTGGCCCAGCCAGCGACACCCACATCCCATGAATAAATTAAAAAAAAAAATAGAGACACCAAACTGAATTTTTTCTCTCAGAGGGTTGTGCGACTTTGGAACTCTCTGCCTCAGAAGATGATGGAGGTGGGGTTATTGAATATTTTTAAGGCAGAGGTAGATTGATTCCCTTGCCTAACAAGAATCTAAGGTTATCGGGGTTAGGTGGGAATGTGGACATCGACACACAAGATCAGTCCTGATCATATTGAATGGTGCAGCAAACTCGAGGGACCAAATGGTCTACTCCTGTTCCTATTTCATTTGTTCATATGAACCTTTGCACAGGCAACTCAAGGCAACCATTGACCTGACTTCAAGTGAAGCAATGCCTTCTGCATCTGAGCTTCAGTGATCCACACGACTGCTATGTCACTCAGAAAGCAATGGCCCATTCTGTCTGCACAGTGGTCACAGATTGGACTTTCCTAGGCTAGCAAATCAGAGCCCCTTCAAACGTGACAAATTCTGGTAAGGCCTCAGTTAGCGTCCTCTAAGGTCCCACTGGACGAATGGGGAGACCTCTGAACCTTGAGAATGGACAGTAACAGGACTTTATGGACAGGGGTTAATGGCTAAAGGCAACAAACTGTACTACAAACCGCACTGGCCGTTTACTACCACTGAAAAGCTCACTACACTTACCACAAATGTACAGATCCACTGATGCCTAAATAAGCTAGTGAGTCATTGAGAAAACCTACTAACTCCTGGAAAACAGCTAAAGTTGTTAAAATGTTGTTTTTCTTTTTAAAAATCGACTTACCACTTCAGAATCATCAAGTCCATAAAGATACATCTCCATATCCAGCTTACACACGACACTATTCTTGTGGCCTCCAGTTGTCGTTTTAGTTCTTCCTTTCTCTCCTCTGGGAAAACAAATGCAATTTTCTCCCCCCCCCTTCAAAAGGTTCTTACACTGGTAGAAAAGGACATTTCCCAGGAAATATAGCACATCTTCTACAGTGAAGTGCACTCTACCAGGCTTTAGTTTCCACGGTAGAAAGGAGCAAAGTCACAGTGTCACTCATGGAGGAGAAGGCACCGGTTGACAATCCAGCTTCAATTCAAGGCTTTAGTTCAAAATAGTTTACAGCAGATGACGCCGACCCCATAATCTGATTTGCTGCTTGGAATCCAAGCAACTGTCATAGTAACAGTAAGCACCCCTTTTTTTGATGTATGCATACATGTGTCTTGGTAGTGGTTGATGTGTGTGCACATGTGTGCACATGGCTTGTGTTACATTACATGCTGAAATTATCAAACTAAAGCCAGGGATTCCTTTCCATCTTGGTGTTTTTCTTCACCAAGTTCCTGCATAACCAGGCATCTCAAGCATTTGAAATTGGTTTAACCCTGTTACAAAACAAGGTCAGCTGAGAGGAAGTATGCTTCGGAAACTGTGAAGGGGGAAGAAAGAGGGAGAAATGTTGTTTTCTTTTCTCCTCTTGCTCTCCTTTCTCCTCCTCACAGCGATGATTCTTGCTGATGTCAGGAGCGGTAGACACTAGCATTCGTAGTCCACGACGTCATTCTCTGTCTCTAAGCTTATACTGAGACATAAGTCATATATATTACTGAATATCGACAGTGTATTCGACTACGGTGTGCTTTGTGCTTCAGTCCAACTCTGCTGCCCACATTCACACTTGAGCAGGGAATCATCGGGACTCCCGACTCATTTTGATGCCACTAACCGAAGGAGTGTAGCAGCCTTACCATTTCTACAGCCAAGATTAACCAACTTGATAGGCCAGAGAAATAAATTTGAGTCAGCCACTTGAGCATTCTGTACACTTAAAAGTTAGGTCTGAATATATAGCAGCTTCCCCACCCTCCACTGCATCCAATAGAAATACACAGCAATGTTTCACACATTTACAAAACAATGATGCTATTGTCTAAACTTAATGGAATATTAGAACCACTGAGTACAAAAGTCACTGGAGAATTTGTTTTTTTTTCATTCATGTGATGCAGGGTTTGCCAGCAAGGTTATTGCCCACCCTCAATTGCCCTGGGACGGTGGTGGTGAGCCAAGCCTCTGCTGTCCTTGTCTTTCTAGATGTTGTGGGTTTGGAAGGTGCTGCCTATGAAGTCTTGGTGTCGTTAGGGTGGGTAAACCCTTTCAGAATTGGGTTTGTACAGGGAGAGTGAGCAGACCATGAGGCGCCGCACAGGCTTGACCAGCAGGTGGTGTGCTCCACAGCCCCAATGTTACCTTGGGCCAAAACGATGGAATTTCCTTCCTAAACATCTTTGGCTCCTCTAAGGGTCAAAGTCTTTGGCCAAGCTTTTGATCACCAGACCTAATATCTTCCTATGTGGCTCAATGACAAATTTTGTTTTGATATTCGCACCTGTGAAGCGCTTCACAATGGTTCACTGTGTTAAAGGTGCTATGTATATACACACAAGTTGTTGTTCGCCAAGTACCTGAGTCCAAAGATCTCCTGGAGCTATTAGGGCATCTCGAAAGAGATGTAACTTAGCTACCTACTTATCATCAGGGAGACCGTACTATGGGTTGGGATTGTGCTCACCTCCCTGTGTCATCTTGTTCTAAAAGCAGAATAAAATGCTCTTGAGGTGCTGGGAGCTGAAGGAACATGCTAACAGTGACATTTTGTGGGCACAACCTGGAGGCTCGCCTGGACAACAGTGAACAACTATGCATCAGGCAGCTGGACGGTTTTACGATGATGGGATGTGTTGCTCTTGGAAAAGCTACGTTTGGTTAAGACTTCAATTCTGCATCGCATTTGTATCCAGCTGTGGATAGTAATTGTAAGCTACAGTGAAAGAGGTTTTAGATTTGTACAAGGGTTTGGAATACGCAAAAAAGGGGACCAGGCTGACAGGCAACTCTTTGACATGCAATCTTGGGCCATTTACTCAATACAGGGTACTGTCAGGCAATGAAATATGTTGTCTTCTTATGCATTTATTTCCAGATTCTGCAGGTTAATTATACCCAACCTGGTCAGCACCTGCCATCCTTTGGTGAAGCATCCAGCAGGTGTCATAGGGACAATCCTCTTCAGGTGACTTCCTGTCTATTTAAACAGTTGTCAAATGGGGGCAGGGGCTATACCACAGTCGCTACATTTTCACCCGGCACTTATTCCCCCTGCCCTCTCCCCTGAGCCTTGGTAAAGACTGAGCGCATTTAAAAAATTCAATCTGAAGCTTTCTAAAGGCTGAAACAACATTTATGACCCCCACATGCAGCCACTTATCTTTAAGTGCACATATCCCTATAAATTTGACCTGCCAACTAGATTTTCCCTGGACAAACCAAAATTGCAGGGGGCAGCTATGAGTAATTTGTTAAATTTGGAAAGGTAGCTCACTGTACACAGAAAATCCTAAAGTTAGCCTGGAGCATAAAATCAGCCTCAATGAACCTGGCTGAATGCGAACCAAAAATTTGAATAATTCCGGATTAGTAACTAATGAAATTATTCCAGTGTGTATGGAATCAGAGACAATAATCAAAGATGGAGCTAAAAATCTGTATTGTGTGCTTCAGAGTATACACAACAAATGAAAGTTCATGGACAAAAAAAGATTGATTGCCCCACTGAAACTAACTGCCCAAATATAGCATCGACCGCACTTTGAAAAAGACCGATGGTTTATAGATTATTCAGTCTCTCGGTAAAGAGTTTCTTCCTAATATTGATTCTAGATTAAAGTTTCAGTGGTTCCCACTTGTAACCTTTGGTGCTACTTTTCTGGTTTACTCAAGAAGTAATAACCTGGATTGCCCTTACTTAAATCATTTAGTATTTTAGGAATGGGATCTGCATTGCTGTGCATAACTCATTGACAAACTCATTGTCGTGCATAACTCATTGACAAACTCATTGCTGTGCACAACTCATTGACAAACTCATTGCTGTGCACAACTCATTGACAAACTCATTGCTGTGCACAACTCATTGACAAACTCATTGCTGTGCACAACTCATTGACAAACTCAATGCTGTGCACAACTCATTGACAAACTCATTGCTGTACACAACTCATTGACAAACTCATTGCTGTGCACAACTCATTGACAAACTCATTGCTGTGCACAACTCATTGACAAACTCATTGCTGTGCACAACTCATTGACAAACTCATTGCTGTGCATAACTCATTGACAAACTCATTGCTGTGCACAACTCATTGACAAACTCATTGCTGTGCACAACTCATTGACAAACTCATTGCTGTGCACAACTCATTGACAAACTCACTGCTGTGCACAACTCATTGACAAACTCATTGCTGTGCACAACTCATTGACAAACTCATTGCTGTGCACAACTTCTTTGGCACTTGTTTGTTCGAACTGCAACTTCCTCTATATTCTCCGTGGTTTGCTTTCTGAATGCATCACTGAAGTTCCCTTTTCCATAGGCACAGATTCATCATGACCTATTTTTGATTCAACACAGCTTTACAATACTCAGAATCCCATTTTCCCTTTTTATACTTTTTGGCACCTGCAATCCTGCTTTTAAATGCCATTGCACTCGTTCACAAGATTTCTCTGTCCCTCCACTCGATTGAGAATTGAACGATTTGTGATGTATTGCCATTCTCCGTTCTTTCTCCACTAAACTGTATCACTGCTCATCTCGATGTAAAACTGCATCTGGCACAAGTTTGCCACATCTACAGTCTGTCTCACTGCTCTTGAAGTCAGTCTCTCACAACTGGCCACGCTGCATAATTTGGTGTTGCAGTAAATTTTGCGACTAGACACTATATCCAATCCAAATCATTTTATATAAAAGGAGAATAAAAGATCCAATACAGATCACTGGAGCACATCACGAACTACATCTTCCCAGTTCAAGAAACACCCATTTAATTCTTCTTTCTGCTTGACATTCCTCTGCCATTTCTCTGCCCATGCTGCCACTCCACCTTTAATTTAACGGCGCTTAATTTTCCTTTCTCAAGTCAAGTACTCAGTATGACAGAACCCATGTCAGTGGGGTTATCCCTACAATGGAGTTGAGCACTTCGGAGTGTGAGTGATGCTCCTATATGCTCGGAACCCCCTGCCCTTTAGAGATACTATGAACTGCATGGCGTTACACAAGTGTTCTGCTGAAGGGTCATAAGGACTCGAAACATCAACTCTTTTCTTCTCCGCCGATGCTGCCAGACCTGCTGAGTTTTTCCAGGTAATTCTGTTTTTGTTTTGCTGTTACAGTTGCTGGTTTAGCTTTGAAGAGGTACAGTTTTTACAAAGCGAAGTGTTTGCCAGACCCCTCCATCTACCTTTTTCCAAAACTGTAACAGAAAAACGATCATTGCGTTGACAGCACAATATTAAAAATGACACAAATTACCAAACCAAAACAAAACGAAGGGCAGAATTTTACATTCGATGTGCGGGGGTGGGCCCCACACGTCGGAATGTAAAATGACACGCGATGATGTTGGGCGTGTGCCCCAAGGTCATCGCGCTGTCTCCCGATATTTTGTTCAGTGGGCGTGCGCCGGAGTTGGCTGTGCACCCGCTGATAAATGAAAGGCCTATTAAGGCCATTACGTACTAATTAACTCCAAATTTATGCTGCCTGCCCAACCTAACGGTTGTCGGGCAGGTGAAAAGGCCAAGCGGCCTTTACGTTTTTAGGAAACCTCATCCGTGAGCGGGATGAGGTTTCCTAAAGCTATTACTGATTATATAAAAACTTTATTTTGAAAATAAAAACATGTTCCCATCTCTTGTGACACAGTCAAATGAGGGGGCACGTTTCATTAAATTTATAATGTTTTTAATAATGTCTATAAAAAGCCCTTCAATCTCCGAGGCAGCTCCGTACCTCAGCGAGATTGAAGTGCTCTTTCACTCGCATGCGCGAAAGAGCGCAGGACCCGACTCTCCCTCCACCCCCCGCCCGCACAGGTAGCGCTCAGAGCTACCGCCCTCGCCTGCCAAGCCAATGTAAAATCCTGGCCTAAAGATTTTGTTTCTATTTCAAGAGGATGGTGCTCCTTTAAGGCATTGTGCGCTTTTGCTAAATGTTCCTTCAAAGCGTAAAGTGCTGCTTAAAGCCTCCCTCCCCACCCACCATTCCTGACACACACACAAAATACATCATGCAACTATGACAGAGGGAGCAACAGGCAACTGAGAGCTAGCAACAGCAGATGCCTAGATTCAGTGGGTCAGTCCCTCCAGAGCAGAACTGCAGCAGTTACCATCTGTAAGCCATTCATCAATAACACCCAGCTAACAGTCAACTCTGCCTTAGTACGTCCAAGACCCAAGCATACTTCTGGTCCTGGCACTGAATTCTAGTACATTAAAATGTACTTCCTCAAGCTACTCCTTTTAACTGCAACAGAATTTCTGATCCGATACTGATCCCAATCCAAGACTCTTTCTGTTTTCTAATTATTTAAGCGCTGTCAATTCCTTTCCCAGATTTGCTTGGAGATGCATGATGTCTGCCATATTTGGTCCACTAAACGGCTCTTGTAAAATATATGTCTCGAAATCCATGAGCAGTTAATACAGGGTCATTTTTAAATTTAATATCACAATCTTGTGTCATAAAATAGCTCTCACTGTCAGGCATCAATAAAATTGTTCCCTTCTGTTCTTGCCAATTTTCTCCCTTTTCTCAGCCTCAAAGCGCCGGGGTGACAAGTATTGGTCACCCCAGTGTGCACTATGTTCTAAACCCAAACAATGCCAGCAGACAAACACGATCTTGTCCACATACGCACACTACTTACAACAGGGTTCACTGGACAGCGATCAGGACCAGGAACACCAGCCAACTATCCCCGGCCTGATGGCACCATTTTTAATTTTTTATTAAAAGATTCATTCTTGAGATATGGGTGTCACTAGCACATAAACTATAAAAGACAAGCACTCCAACTCCAACAGAGAGACACATGATAACCTGGAAATGAAACAGACCTGAGAAGTAATGAGAGCTAAATAAAAACATTTCTTCACACATCATATGCGCTGACCACTATGTGATATAAATTGGATGAGCCTGTTTTTTTTTGGGAACCTGTCCATCCTTTACTGAATTTAGTCAACCATGTTTTTAAAATAAAAGGCATCTTCTCCCTGATTTGGCCCCCTTGCTGCTTTGCGCTGAGATCAGAGCCTGTCAGACAACAGGAAAAGACTTCTAACTCTTATTACAGTTTTACCAACTCAGAAATTCACAACGACAGTGTTCAGCTGATACAGCTGCGTTAGGTGAGAGCAACTGGTGGATCACAAAGTGATTCAGTGAACTGGGACGGGAATTTGGGGGAGTGCGGGGGGGTGGGGGGGGACTGTTTTCAGGTTAGGGAGGGTAAAGAGGTCCTCTTTAATTTTTGGGGAGAACTGAAAACGACGCTACCCAGAACGGAGAGGGGGGGTGGGGGTAGGAAGAGAGGGAAAGCACCTCCCTGAATGAGAGAGGAGGAGGAGGGAAGGCCTAAGAGCTCGAGGTGGTGTGGGCTGAAAGAAAGTGATTGAGAAGGTGAGTATCTTAATAACCTGGACGGGTTTGGGGGGTGACGGGTGGGTGGCGGGGAGAGGGATGGGCACAATTTGGAAAATGCGTGCACAAATTCAAATTAAACACGGGGGGGTTTGTGTGTGAAACAATACCGTGGTTACATGGAAATGATTCATCTGTGCATTCACAGTTGGGAGCAGGTCCGGGTGGAGTGTGGAAGCTCAGAGACAGTCTAGTCGTATGTTGCTGGTATTCTAATCCCAAATGACACTGTGACAATCATGTGTGTGTAAAAAATAGATCTTTGGTCACTCAGAGCACCTGTGCACATCTGTATTTTTTTGCTAAATAACCTGCAATTTCTTAAATAAGGGAAATCCTTACAATTTTGACATCATTTTCATTTCCAATGCCATAATATGAATTTTTGTAGTGGCCACGAGGCTTGAAATCATTTTATGTGATGGCATCAAGAACTGAAATCTCAAAAATACACAGAGAATAGAAAAATACACTAATCACTGAACCAAATGTGTGTTACAATTAAAACAGAAAAATATCTAATCCTGAGTTCTTAGCTCATGTTATGCAACAGCCTCTGGGCACTAACCAACCTGCCCCAAACCTTAAATGTATAGACCTCATCACTTTCACGTAGCTGCAATATGTGGCACCTCGCATGTACAGGAGAGATGATGGTGTTGTGGTGATGTCAGTTGACTGGTAATCCTGAGGCCCCGGCTAATACTCTGGGACATGGGTTCAGATAGCACCATGGAAACTGGCAGAGTTTAAATTCAATTGATGAATTTTAAAAATCTGGAATTGAAAGCTATTCTCAATAATGGCGACCGTGAAACTTCATTTTTTTGTTGTTAAAAAGCCACCTAATATCCTTTAGGGAAGGAAATCTTCCATCCTTACCTGGTCTGGCCTACATGTGACTCCAGCGATGTGGTGGACCCTTAACTATTCTTGATGAGGGATCATCGCCTTGCCAGCGATGCCCACATCCCATAAACAAATTTTAAAAATGGACTCAACATTTAATTTAGCATTAATATGAATATTTCATAAATTTTAAGAACCAACATTCCAAAATTAACACATCATGTGGGTTCTTGTGTCAAGTTAATTTACTGAATGAGGACTATCCTGTTTGTTTATTTTGTAAGGATTTGATTAAGCTAAGCACAGTGATATTTTTAAAGATTGTGTCATGAAACTATAATATTTTTCGTTATGGGTGTGAGTGTGGATGGTTCTGTCTGTGTGACTGATTTAATTGAATTAGAGTCAGATCGACTGCAAGATTGAAATGATCCATTAGGTGTAAAGCAGGCTTTTGAAATGGAGATGGACAAGCGAGGATGAGGGTTCCACAGATAAGGTGTGAGTGAAGTTTGCATTTTTAGATAAGTGAAGGGGTTGTTTGATTTTCACAGGGATGGTAGGATGTTTACAACTAACCCGATAAATTGGGAAAAGTTATTATGTTTATTTTTCTCAAAAGGAAAGGGGCCATATTGATAACATGAAAGATTTTTATATAATGGGAAAAGTCAATTTCCAAAGACATGGAGAACAATGGGATTTTACACATTAAAGAGAGAGAAACATATATAAAGGAGGATGGAAGGTTATGTGGGGTGTGGCCGTGTAACATCTTGAAAGGTACACCGTGTAAAGCAGCCTTGGGGACAAACCTCTAGCCACTTTTACGGAAGTCTGCTGTGTCTACTAACTGAAGTTGTGTTAAAAGCCTTTGGACTATTTTGGACTGTTGCCTTAAAGGGGGTGTGTAGTTGGGAGTCAGGTTAATTAGGAATTTTTGGGATTTAAAAAATAATATCAAGTAACTTTAATCTTATATCTGTGTTTGAATTCTTTTTTGTTAATAAATGTTTTAATTTAATTTTTAAAATCTCTAAAGTTGGTAGCGGACTCAGTGCTCAAATCTTCTGGTTATAAATACAAATTGCAAAACCTTTGTGATAGCGTGGCCAAGTTTCCCTTGTGGATTTGGTCCACCTGGGACATATCACCTGCCAAGTCATAACATTGCATCATAGAATTTATGACATTTTAGCTGATTGGATTGAAAACTAGTTTGTCATATATGGAGAAAGTTCCATCTGGGCAACAAAATGTACTTTAATGACTGTAAAGCACTTCGAGATGTCCGTTGGCTGTGAAAAGCGCTAAATAAATACAGTATATACAATATATAAAAGAAAGAACAAACTTGTGTTTGTAGAGCATCTTTCAATACCTCAGAACATCCCAAAGTGCATTCACAGCCACTGAAGTACTTTTGAAGTGTAGTCACAGTTGTAATGTGGGGAATGCCTTCGCCAATTTGTGCACAGCAAGCTCCCACAAACCAGCAATGTAACAATGGCGAGCATAAAAGAGAAAGGAAACTTTGGTGTGGCATAATTGCATGCTTCACACACTCAGCTCCTCAATCTTTATACTGAGCATTTGCCTTATGCTCCTCTTTTTGTGAAAAGACAGCGGAAATCCCACCTTCGGGAAGGATATGAGACCAATGCACAGGTGGAATCATGAAGGTACTTGCTGTAGAATGTGACCTGTTGTGGTTGAGTGTGATGGGTTGTGGGTGTTGCGCAGTCGTTTTATGGCACTGGAAGGTGCACAGAGCCTTCTCTTTGGTTGATTGGATCCACCTTCTGGAAAATTGTCGTGGCCCAGGGCTCAGTCAGTTAAACAGCTTTCTTCATTCTGCGCCTTTTGTTTGAGACTTTTGATTTAATTTAATTAAAAACCTGCATTAGTAAAGAGGGTGGCTATAAAGCTGTTGGATTGTCATAAAAACCCAACTGCTTCATTGATGTCCTTGGGGGCAATGGTTCTCATACCGGGGTCTGCGACTGCGTAGATACTTTCCGGGATCCCCGTGAAACGTGAAAGTGTGAGGGAGGAGCAGAGTGTGGCTGCCACACGTACATCATGCTAAATGGATCCAAGCCAGATGGTGAAGCTAGACACAGGTCTTTTTTTTGACAGTAGGTTTATTCACAGAATGCAGCATTACATAGGGGTGTTGGTCGGTAGAAGACCTAGTGTCCTAGCATTAATTTTTACACCCTTTTTGTGAAACAAATCAACAAATACAAACTAATAACGAATTGAAAGCTCCTTAAAGGGGCACTATAATGAAAAAACTTATCACATTAAATTAAAATATGGTTTTCATGGCTGATAATGCACTCCAGCCTCTGCAGATGAGAAATGATGAGAAACAAAGGCAGCAGGATCAGAACCTACAGGGGGAGACTCCAATGGATTTCAAGTCCATTGCCCTATGGGCTTCTGACTCCCTTTATACTCTTAATACCAATAAAAAAAAAAATTAACAAAGTAACTAATAAAAAAATCAACAGGCCCTTCAAAGGGCACTGTAACAAGAAGAGAAAACTTTAAAGGAAACTTACCAAATTAAATTAAAATGTTCCTGGGGATGATGATGCACTCCAGCCCCTGCAGCATCTACCAGCCTTGGAAGGCCTTAAGTGGACACCATGTGCTCCCTCTCTAGGGAGGCCTGGCCATGAACATAGCCGCGGAAGGCAAGCAGACAGTCAGGCCCAAAGACTCCCTCAACCGCCCGCTGCCTGGGCCTGTTAATGACAGTCCGTTTTTAAAGTCTCTTCCAAAAGAATGAATGATCAGATAATAATAATAATAATAATAATAATAATAATAATGTGGGTGACAGCCCCTGGTGGGGCTCTGTAACTAGAACAAAAACATCAAAGGAAACTTACAAAACTAAACCAAGATGTCATTTCCGGGGGTGATGATGCACCCCAGCCCTTGCGGTGCCCACCAATCACGGAAGGCCCCGAGTGCACTGGTGGACAGCGTGTGCTCCCTCTCCAGGGCCACCCGGCCGCGAACGTGGCTGCGGTAGAGGGGCAGAAGGTCGGGTCGGATGACTCCCTCGACTGCCCGCTGCCTGGACCTGTTGATGGCAGTCTGTTTTTATATGTGCTCAGGGTACTTAAATCCATCAGATACCCTCCACTTGTTTATCCTTAATAATATAATTAATATAGCATTGACGCTTCACAGGGTGGGCTGGCTAGGGTGGGAAGCATACATGCAGGAGCACAAAAATAAATAGATATTTTCTTATAAGTTTCATGAAAACACTCCCTACATATAGCACGGTCATATCATGAGTATTATCATTTAGATGGGGGTGGGGGGTGGGGAAGAGGGGAGGGGTCAGTGATTACTAAGTCATATGAAATTGGGTCCACCGAACAAGAATGTTTCAAGACCCACTGCTCCTGGAAAGTAAACCTGCTGTCTTTACGCATCCAGACCACAGGTTACTCCAGTCCTACACTAACTTGGCTGGTTGACCACTGAAGTGACCTAGCAAGTCATACAGCTGCATCAAATAAGGACCTGTCGTGATGGGGAATAAATGCCAACCTTGCCAGTGACAGCCAGGTCCTGCAAATGAATATTAAACAATCTCTTTTCTGTTCTAGGTTAAGATTTCAGTGAGAAGCGCAAGCATCTGCTCTTTTGATAGGATATATTTGTACAAAAGTCAAAAGAGGAGGTTGCTCATTTTTTGTTGCTGCCGATTTGTCTCTTTAGAACTGTGTCCTGCGACTGAGATTATTTTCTTTCAATGAAAGCCATCTTTTTAAAATCGCAGGATTCATTGATAGCTTGTTAATATAGATTGATCCCTAACAAGATGAATTCTAATGAATTCTCTACATCGCATTCTGAACTGATGAACAGCATATGAACTCATGATATGCAAATCGAATTAATTACATGCTCTTTTTAGAAAAAAAACTTTCAAATCTAATTTGCAGCCTTCCAATATTATTGAGGCTCAAGAAATAATTAACATGGAGCTATTTATATGCAAATCATGGGCACTCGAGAGCTCTGCCACTTTAGTCAATTTCGCAATGCTATTGAATTTTATTATAGTTGAAAGGTAATTATTTGTTTCTTCTCTTCCATTGCTTGGTCTCCTTATGTGACCTACCATCCCTGGTTGGCAAGGGGAAGGCAAGTTGCTCCCACATATTTCCTCCTATGTGGAATACACGCGAGGGCAACTGCTTTCCTCACTTTCTCTGGAAGAATGCCCAGCATCTAATTTTACCTTCCACGCGACACCACAAGATCGGAATTCACTGCGTAATAAATGGGGAACACGAATCAGTGCTCCAGCACCTGTGTGACACAAACGTAATGAAAGTTGGCTTGGGGGTTCCCGACTGCTGTGTTGGGTGAAGTGTGTAGGCTCCAGCGCACTGGAGAGGCAACTAGCACAATTGTATCATGTATTGTAGACTGATCTGCAGTCACTGCAACCGTTACTTCAGCCTGTTACTTTTGTGCCTCATGCTCATTCTAAATCTAAACAGTGGTACTGTCCTATGGGGTGGATAACTGCAGAGCACTAAGCAGTCCAAGGCTGCTCACACTCACCCTCGTGATTCATAACATCTACTTTGCCAGTCTTAAAACAGGGATCAAGTGCGAAGCTGCTCTGTCACTGTACACTACCTTGAATTCTGTGACTCCGCCTTAACTTAATATGTCTCTCTGTTGCTCCTTCCTCAGCTGAGTTTGCAACTGGTTGAAATACCTTTTTCAAAGACTCTAGGAATGTTTGCCTTATTGTGCAGCTACAACTAAGGAGCCACATCCCTGTAAATTTCACCTAAAGCTCAATTTTTCAATCCCCTTATTAAGCTGGTCTGCTGAAAAAGACCAAAATTATTCAGGTGCTATGAAATACTTTGCAAATATGCAGAACACAGAACGCTGAATCAATTGGGTGTGTTTGCTCACTGTATTCTACTGGGATTGCCTGGCATTTACTTGATGTATGTGTGATATGGTGTGACAGGCCAATGCATCAATCACTTGCTCCTTATGCAGATGAGAACTATTTCTAGCTCTTAATTGCTAGAGAATAACATTTTGTCAGGAAAGTGTTGTGCATGGCTTTCAATGTACATAGTACTGAAAGTGTGAAATTGGGATCAGTGCTCGAGGCAATTTGTTACGTCCTTGAAATGACGGATACACCGGCTTTTAGAAGTCCCAAGGACTCTTGCTGCTGTTGACTGCCTAAGTAAAATGGGCCTGTGACAGATGAACATTACATATAGGGTAACATAAGGCAGGGGAGTCCGTTAGGAAAGACTTGCATGTCTGAAGGTGGATAAATCACCTGGACCAGATGGATTACACCCCAGAGTTCTGAAGGAGATAGCTGAAGAGATAGTGGAGGCATTAGTGGTGATCTTTCAGGAATCACTGGAGTCAGGGAGGGTCCCAGAGGACTGGAAAATGGCTAATGTAACCCCCGTTTAAGAAGGGAGTGAGGCAAAAGACGGGAAATTACAGGCCGATTAGTCTGACCTCGGTCGTTGGTAAGATTTTAGAGTCCATTATTAAGGATGACATTTCAGAATACTTGGAAGTGCATGGTAAAATTGGGCAATGTCAGCATGGTTTCATCAAGGGGAGGTCATGCCCGACAAATCTGTTAGAATTCTTTGAGGAGGTAACGAGCAGGTTAGACAAAGGAGAGCCAATGGATGTTATCTACTTGGACTTCCAGAAGGCCTTTGACAAGGTGCCGCACAGGAGGCTGCTCAGTAAGATAACAGCCCATGGTGTTAGAGGCAAGGTACTAGCATGGATAGAAGATTGGCTGTCTGGCAGGAGGCAGAGAGTGAGGATAAGGGGGTCCTTCTCAGGATGGCGGCCGGTGATCAGTGGAGTTCCGCAGGGGTCAGTGTTGGGACCACAACTTTTCACTTTATACATTAATGATCTAGATGAAGGAACTGAAGGCATCCTGGCTAAGTTTGCAGATGATACAAAGATAGGTGGAGGGACAGGTAGTATTGAGGAGGCGGGGAGGCTGCAGAAAGATTTGGACAGTGTAGGAGAATGGGCAAAGAAGTAGCAGATGGAATACAACGTGGGGAAGTGTGAGGTCATGCACTTTGGTAGGAAGAATAGAGGCATAGACTATTTTTTAAATGGGGAGAGAATTCAGAAATCTGGAGTGCAAAGGGACTTGGGAGTCCTAGTCCAGGATTCTCTTAAGGTTAACTTGCAGGTTGAGTCGGTAGTTAGGAAGGCAAATGCAATGTTGGCATTTATTTCGAGAGGACTAGAATATAAAAGCAGGGATGTGCTGCTGAGGCTTTATAAGGCTCTGGTCTGACCACATTTAGAATATTGTGAGCAATTTTGGGCCCCGTATCTCAGGAAGGATGTGTTGGCCCTGGAGAGGATCCAGAGGAGGTTCACGAGAACGATCCCAAGAATGAAAGGCTTAACATATGAGGAACGTTTGAGGACTCTGGGTCTATACTCGATGGAGTTTAGAAGGATGAGGGGGGATCTGATTGAAACTTACAGAATACTGAAAGGCCTGGATAGAGTGGACGTGGGGAAGATGTTTCCATTAGTAGCAGAGACTAGGACCCGAGGGCACAGCCTCAGAGTAAAAGGGAAGACCTTTTAGAACATAGATGAGGAGAAACTTCTCTAGCCAGAGAGTGGTGAATCCATGGAATTCATTGCCACAGAAGGCTGTGGAGGCCAGGTCATTGAGTGTATTTAAGACCGAGATAGATAGGTTCTTGATTGGTAAGGGGATCAAAGGTTACGGGGAGAAGGCGGGAGAATGGGGTTGAGAAACTTATCAGCCATGATTGAATGGCGGAGCAGACTGGATGGGCCGAATGGCCTAATTTCTGCTCCTATGTCTTATGGTATTATAGATCCTTCTTCAACTCAGGACATCCTAAAGTGCTTGACAGCCAATGAAGTGCAGTCACTGTAATATAGGAAACAATTGGACCAATTTGTGCACAGAAAGATCCTGTAAACAACCCTGAGATAATGATCAAATGATCTGTTTCTAATGATAATGAGGGATAAATATTGCCAAGGCACCAAAGTGCCTTCCATTTGAAATAGTGCAGTGGGATCCTTTCTATCCACCCAAGAGGTCAAGAAGGCCACACTTTTTAGCATCTCATTCAAAATCAGTAATTCTGATAGGGCAGCACTCCCTAAGTAGTGCATTGGAGTGTCAGCCTAGAATTTATGCTCCAGTTCCTTGAGTGGGACTCGAACAGGCTCACTGGACTTCTGAGCAGCTTCACTATCACCCAGCCATCCTGGACTGAATATCCTATAGGAATTGAAAATCTACCACTGCACTGTGAATCGCACAGCTCAGACACATGGAAAATGCCCCAAAAAGTGGAACTGATACTCCCGACCACTAACTGACTTGTCTTGTATTTCACAGAATAGTGAAGTCTGTCTGTGGAAAATCTCATTTTTCGGAAGCTATTAACCAGTAGGAAACATCATCTTAACTCCTCAATCTGTTAAGGCTGCATAGGTGTTGGCTGTGGCTCAGTTGATAGCCTGTGTACCTCTGATCCAGAAGGTTGTGCGTTTAAGTCCTACTCAAGAAACTGGAGTATAAATTCTAGGCTGACACTCCAATGCACTATTTAGGGAGTCCTACCCTATCAGAACTGCTGGCTTTGAATGAAATGCTAAAGTGTGGCTTTCTTGACCTTTTGGGTGGACAGAAAAGATCCCATCTCACTATTTCAAACAAAGAGCTCTTTGGCAATATTTATTCCTCATTATCATTAGAAACAGAGCATTTGGTCATTATCTCACAGTTGTTTACAGGATCTTTCTGTGCACAAATTGGCTCCATTGTTTCCTATATTACAACAGTGACTGCACTTCATTGGCTGTCAAGCACTTTGGGATGTCCTGAGTTGAAGAAGGATCTATAGAAGTGCAAGTCTTTCCTAACAGACTCCCCCTGCCTTATGTTACCTAAACGTAATACTCATCTGTCACAGGCCCATTTTACTTAGGCAGTCAACAGCAGCAAGAGTCCCCTGGGACTTCTAAAAGCTGGTAAGTCCGCTGTTTCAAGGACATAACAAATTGTCTCAAGCACTGACCCCAATTTCATTTTTTCAGTATAATGCATATTGAAAGCCATGCACAACACTTTCCCGACAATGTGTTATTCTCTAGCAATTAAGAGCTAGAAATAGTTTCTCATCTGCATAAGGAGCAAAAGATTGATGCATTACCCTGTCACACTGTACCACACGTACACCAAGTAAATGCCAGGCAATCCCAGTGGAATACAGTGGGCAAACACACCCAATTGATCCAGAGAGGTAAAGATGTGGCTTCTCATTGGCTGTTGATCATTGCCACATGGTGTCTAGATCAGGATCAATGAGGCAATTTTCATCTTACTTTTAAGCACTAACGGGCCAGGAGTGAGACAGTAGCAGAACCCAAACAGAACGAGTGCTGGTCACTTTGCCTAAACACTGCTTTGACATCTGTTCCTAATTCAGTGGAGTATTGAATCTTGGCAATTAGAATTCCTGTCAATCGCAAGCAAAAGTCTCATGTGTACAATCAAATAGTGGCCATCTGACCTCATTTTGTCTCTGAAATCTTTTCCATCTCTGCCCACATGATTAGGGGGAAACTCTTTCCAGTGGCAGGAGTCTTGTTAACCAGAGGGCACTGATTTAAAGACAAAGTAACAGAAGAACTGGAGGGAAGATGAGTTTTTTTTTAAAAACATAAACACAGTTGAATTGTTGTGATCTGGAATGCACTGTCTGAAAAGGCAATGGAAGCAGATTCAAGGGTAAATTTCAAAAGGGAAAAGGATAAATCCTTGAATGGAAAAAAATACACTTTGGGGCCATGAGGAAAGTACTGGAGTGGGACCGATTGTATAGCTTTTCCAAAAGAGCTGACCAAGCACATTCAGACAAATGGCCTTTTTCTGTGCTGTATGATTCTATAATTACCGCCCACCAACCACGACCAGTACATGTCAGGAGGCAATGATTTCCAGCACTGAGTTAAGGCTACTATACCAAACATTCACTCCCTGCGCCACCGACGCACAGTGGCAGCAGCGTGTACCATCTACAAGATGCACTGCAGCAACTCACCAAGGGTCCTTCAACAGCACCTTTCAAACCTGCAACGTCCACTACCTAGAAGGACAAGGGCAGCAGACACATGGGAACACCACCACCTGCAAGTTCCCCTCCAAGCCACACACCATCCTGACTCGGAAATATATTGCCGTTCCTTCACTGTCGCTGGGTCAAAATCCTGGAACCCCCACCCGAACAGCACTGTGGGTGTACGTACACCACATGGACTGCAGCGGTTCAAGAAGGCAACTCACCACCATCTTCTGAAGGGCAATTAGGGATGGGCAATAAATGCTGGCCCAGCCAGTGAAGCCCACATCCTATAAAAAGATCAAATTTAAAGGATCAGCTGGATGGAGTCTCGGCAACAACTTTTTGTCTCTGGTGAAAGTTCTACAGCAGCAGATGGAATGTGTGTTGCAGTTGCCTGATTCTCCAGTGTTTTTCCCTTCTGCTCCTGTTTGTGGTCAGTTGTGTTTTTTTTCATTCATTCCTGGGATGTGGGCAGTAAATGCTGGTCTATGAATGAATTTTAAAAATATATATATATATTTCCAACTCGGAACGGTGGGGGCTTGGAGGTGAAATTCCAGGTGGTTGTGTTCCCATCTATCTGCTGCCCTTGTCCTTCTAGATGGTAGTGCTCGTGGGTTTGGAAGGTGCTGCCTAAGGAGCCTTGGTGAGTTCCTGCAGTGCATCTTGTAGATGGTACACACTGCTGCTACTGTGCGTTGGCGATAGAGAGAGTGAATGTTTGTGGCTGAGGTGCCAATTAAGCGGGCTGCTTTTGTCCTGGATGGTGTCTTCTTGGGTGTTGTGGCAACTGCACTCATCCAGACAAGTGGGGAGTATTCCATCACACTCCTGACTTGTGTCTTCTGGATTGTAGATAGGCTTTGGGGAGTCAAGAGATGAGTTACTCGCCACAGAATTCCTAGCCTCTGACCTGCTCTTGTAGCCACAGTACTTATATGGCTAGTCCAGTTCAGTTTCTGGTCAATGGTAACCCCTAGGATGTTGATAGTGGGGGATTCAGTGGTGGTAATGCCATTGAGTGTCAAGGTGCAATGGTTAGATTCTCTCTTGTTGGAGATGGTCATAGCCTGGCACTTGTGTGGCGTGAAAGTTACTTGTCACTTGTCAGCCCAAGCCTGGATATTCTCCAGGTCTTTGTGCATTTGGGCTGCTTCAGTATCTGAGGAGTCACGAATGGTGCTGAACCTTGTGCAATCATCAACAAATATCCCCATCTCTGACCTTATGATGGAAGGAAGATCATTGATGAAGTAGCTGGAGGTGGTTGGGTCTTGGACACTACCCTGAGTGGGAAGCAGTCAAGCCTCTGAGTCACAAAATTCTGGGTTCAAGTCGCACTCCAGGGCTCAAGCACAAAAGCCAAGGCTGACACTGCAGTGCATTACTTAAGATGGAGATTAGGAGAAATTTTTCCTCTTAGAGGGTCATGAGTCTGTGGAACTCTCTTCCCCAGAGAGTGGTAGAGGCAGGGTCATTGAATATTTTAAGGCAGAAGGAGATAGATTCTTGACTAACAAGGGAATCAAAGTGTATCAGGGGTAGGTAGGATAGTGACACCGAGGCCACAATCAGATCAGTCGTGATCTTATTGAATGGCGGAGCAGGCTCGAGGGGTGGAATGGCCTAATTCATATGCTCATACGTTCATATGTACTGAGGGAGTACTACATTGTCTGAGTGCCACCTTTTTGATGAGATGTCAACCGAGGGTCTGTCTGCTTTCTCAGGTGGATGTAAAAAATCACATGACACTATTTCAAAGAAGGCCAGGAGAGTTCACCCTAGTGTCCTGACCAATGTTTATCCCCCAATCAACATCACCAAAAATGGATTATCTGGTCATTATCATGTTGCTGTTTATTGCTCTGCACAAGTTGACTGTCATGTCTCCTACATTATGACAGTAACTACACCTTAAAAGTACTTCATTGGCTGTAATGCATTTTGGGATGTCTGGTGGTCATGAAAGGTTTTATATAAATGCAAGTCTTTATTTTTTTCTAATGGGAAATACACTTTCCCCTTAAACTGTATACTCCAGCCAAGTGACTGCACCGATCAATGTCCTGCCTCAAAACTGACAAGGAACCTACTGGGCACAACAGCCTACCATGAAAATCTCATGGCCCCCATTGAGACCCTTTTGGGCGACACATGCACAATGCTTCAGCCCCCAGCTGCTTTTCCTTTTATATATGAACATAAGAAATAGGAACAGGAGCAGGAATATTCGGTCCCTCGAGCCTGCTCCGCCATTCAATAAGATCATTGCTGATCTTCTTCTGTTTCGATTTCCACGTCCCCATCTAACCCCGACAACCTTTGATTCCCTTGCCTAACAAGAATCTCTCTAGCTCTGCCTTAAAAATATTGTAGAAAATAATCTACCATGGCCTAGGATCTTGAGGTCAGGGGAGAAGTGACCTTGAAGAAAGCTGCCCAAAATCATCTCTCAATTTCTGTGGTGTGGATTTCACCTTTTCTGACATTAATTTCATTCTGGCACCATCTCTAGGAGGTCTTTGGTGTCCAGCAGAGCACTGATGCCATCAAGCAGACTAAACAGCCAGTCACATTGAAGAATTTTCACATTCAAACCAGAGCGTAACATGCAGGTGACCTTGTTACAATTTTGCCCCCAGAAAGTGAAAGAGAGATTGGGACATGCACATGGAATTAGGATAAAAGCTGAAATATCATAAACTCATTTTGCTTGGTCACACAGAACTTGAATATTGCTGAAAAGAGAGACTTGTTGCCAAAGCCTTTTACCTTGCACTCATCAGGACAAATGCAAGAATGTCAAATTTCAAGCAATCACCACAACTTATGCTACAGGAGAAAAGGGTGTTCATTGATTAGCAAGTCGACTCTGATTGCTTTCTCCATGGCAACACCTTGGCCAAGCAGACTTGCCAGCTGATCAGCGCCCTTTTCTCCTGTAGTATAAATTGCTGTGATTGTTTGAAATTTGGCATTCTTGCATTTGTTCTGATGGCTGCAAGACAAAAATCTTTGACAGTGTGTCTCCCTTTGCAGCCACATAAACACATTTATTATTTTAATGACCTATGGATTTTTTGCATGCAATGGAAAAAAACTGACATTCCACAAATATAAAATGAGATTTTTCAGGGTCAGAGTGATTGTTCAGCAGTAATTATGACTTATAACACCATTAAAAATCCAGATACACCTTATTCAAGGCATATCTTTTTCAAGGATTTTTACAGAGGGACTAAAAAGTGTAAAAACTGGAAATTCACGACAAATCAATGATCTCTAATTTAGTCCCATCTGCATGGATTTCACCCTATGGAGAAACGGGAAATCACAGAGAGCAAGATTTGCACGTTTGATCACATTAGCAGCGGGAGATGGTGGCGTTGTGGTACTACCATTGATCGAGCAATTCAAGACCCAGGCTAATCCTCTGGAGTCACAGGTTCAAATCCCACCACAGCAGCTGGTGGAATTTAAATTCAATTAATAAATCTGGGATACAAAACTAGTGCCAGTGATGGCGACCATGACAACTTTCATCGATTGTTATATTAAAAAAAAAAGTCTGGTTCCCTAATGTCCTTCAGGGGAGAAAATCTGCCATCCTTACCTGGTCTGGCCTACATGCGACTCCAGGTCAACAGCAATGTGGTTCACTCTTAGCTGCTGTCTGAAATGGCCCAGCAAGCCACTCAGTTCAAGGGCAAAGAGGGGTGGGCAATAAATTCTCGCCTTGCCAGTGACGCCCACATCCTGTGAAAGAACAAATTAAAAAAAACCTGCACGTGTGGATGCCAGAAGTTGCTGTCAGTTGCACAAGAGGAAAAGTGTAATCAAAGCGAAAGCTGACAGATTCACTGTCACTATAACTGCAAAACTCGGGCCCATAAACCCTCTCATTCATTACTGAAGCAATGTTCCTTTATTAGTTATATCTGGTATGTAAGAGTATAATGTAACTTTTATAGAATTTCTACCTAATTCCATTTTCTGCATTCCAACAAAACAAGCGGTATTGTTATTCTAAAATTATTAAATTGATAGTGAAGCCGGTACAGGGTTCAGCACAGAGAAGGGTAGATCTTGACTTTGTGTAGGATGAGCGCTAGGGAATAGGAAGCCCGATTTACATCTCTTCTGATTAAAGTCAATGGAAATTAAAACGAGCTATCAAATGACTAATCAAGCCTTTTGCTCTGTCGCATAAATTAAAGATCTACCCCAAGAAGTCTAATGGGGACTCAGACCCATTACTAATTGCTGAAGGCTACAATCCTGAGTTTTTGACATGTTTAATGATCACTGTCATTTACTATAAAGCAACTACATATACTTGTGTCATTTTAAAATAAGAAAGGATTAATTCAACGGCCCCACGTTGCCCGGCAAGGAGCCAAGATCAAAGGGAATGCTGGTTGGAAAAGAGGCTACAATAAGGCCGTGCCGATTCTCCAACCCGTGCTCTCTTCAGGCTAGCTTCCTACTGGTAACACACGTTTGACAACCTGACCCTATAAATCTCTTTCTCGATCGTATGCCGGAACAGGCAACAGTGCAGCCTTGACAGCCTCCAAAATGAGACCCAAGAGACACATGTTACTGCTCTGGGCAACAGGTGAGAGTGAGTGACCCTTGAGTGACATTATGAGCGGTACTTTGATACCCGATTGCAGAATGAGAAAGAAAGGCAGCAGATGTTGTCATCTGTTGCCAAGTTCAGAATCAGACAGTGAGCAGGATTAAGCTTGATTTCTGACACAATGAATACAATAAATCACTAACAGAGAAAAAAAAAAGCCTGCATGTACTTGCAGAGTTAGGATGTCCCAAATAGATCACATTTGCAGCAAGGCCGCTGTTCTTTTTGCAGCCAATTTATGTATGGCAAGATCCCACAATCAGCAAATGAATGAATTCTGCCTGACGTGCTGAGTATTTTCAGCACTTTCTATTTTTTATTTCAGATAGTATTTTGCCCTTGTAATTGAATGGACGACCAGATACTAGATAGTTCATTTTTGACTCTGATGGTTATGGGAAAAATAGTGGCAAGAAAACCAGGAGGACCCCTAAAAATAATGCCATGGTATCAAAGCTGGTAGATAGGGCATCTCTAAAGCACCTGACCTGAAATGTGGCATCTGCCAGTACAGCACTCGCTCAGCACATCACTGAATTATCAGCCTAATTTTAAAAATTCATTTACGGGATGTGGGTTTCGCTGGCTGGATCAGCATTTATTCCCATCCGTAGCTGCCCTTGAGAAAGTGGTGGTGAGCTGCCTTCTTGAACCACTGCAGTCCATGTGGTGTGGGTATGTGTGATATATTTCCAAATCAGGATGGTGAGTGACTTGGAGGGGAACATCCAAGTGGTGGTGTTTCCATCTGTCTGCTGCCCTTGTCCTCCTAGATGGTTGTGGTGATGGGTTTGGAAGGTGCTGTCTAAGCAGCCTCGGTGAATTCCTGCAGTGCATCTTGTAGGTGGTACACACTGCTGCTACTGTGTGTCGGTGGTGGAGGGTGTGAATGTTTGTGGATGTGGTGCCAATCAAGTGGGCTGCTTTGTCCTGGATGGTGTCAAGCTTCTTAGGTGTTGTTGGAGATGCACTTATCCGGGCAAGTGGGGAGTATTCCATCACACTCCTGACTTGTGCCTTGTAGATGACGGACAGGCTTTGGAAGTCAGGAGGTGAATTACTTTTTGCAAGATTCCTAGCCTCTGAGCTGGTCTTGTAGCCACAGTATTTATATGGCTTGTCCAGTTCAGTTTCTGGTCAATGATAACCCCCAGGACGTTGATAGTCCAGGATTCAGTGATGGTAATGCCATGAACATCAAGGGGCAATTGTTAGATTCTCTCTGGTTGGAGTTGGTCATTGCCTGGCACTTGTGTGGCATGAATGTTACCTGCCACTTGTCAGCCCAAGCCTGGATATTGTCCAGGTCTTGCTGCATTTGGACATGAACTGCTTCAGTATGAGGTGTCGTGAATGGAGCTGAACATTGTGTGAACATCTCCACTTCTGACCTTCTGATGGAAGGAAGGTAATTGATGAAGCAGCTGAAGGTGGTTGGGCCGAGGACACTACCCTGAGGAACTCCTGCAGTGATGTCCTGGAGCTGAGATGACTGATCCCCAACAACCACAACCATCTTCCTTTGTGCTAGGTGTGACTCCAACCACCCATGAACTCAATTGTATACTAGAGTTTGAACCCATGATATTTTGACTTGGAGGTGAGAGTGCCACCAACTGAGCCAAGCTGGCAAGACAGAGGAATAAATGGACCTTTATATATTGAAGAAAAATTTGAGTCAGTGCCTAATTTCGTTCTTAAACCAGAAGACCTTGGTAAAAATATGTCACAATATATATTTGAAATTTTCAGGAAGCCCACTCAAACAGCGAACAGTTGGGGCTTTGGTGTCATCATCATCAAGATGTGCTGCATCTTCACTGACTATGAGTAGTGTTAGTGATTTGTCGTGACTTGACACTCCTGACAAATCCCACTATTTCTGTGACAAGTGTGAATTTCCTTCCAATCAAGCATGATCTTTATCTTTCAATTTCTACTTCAGTGATTTTTTAAAGAAGAAATCAGCTGTCAACAAAATTTATTTGGTTAAACTGTACCTTTGAGGATAGACTTAGGCCGGGATTTTCTGTGCCCGCTAGCGAGTTTGGTGGTGTGAGCGGAAAATATGGCGCGATCGGTTTCACGATGGCGCAAAACCAGTTTGCGATCATCAGCTCAGCCTGCCGAAGGTGGGCCGGGTTTCCCACCATCGGACGTGGGGAACCTCATTGTAACACATCAGCATATCATTATAAGGCCAACCCACCGGACTCATCCCCCCACGTTGGCGGGTAAACACGTTGACGTGTTTCACAACAACATATAAGCGACATGCACCTGCTGGGCTGCACTTCACTTGGGACTTCAAGGTTTGTTTGCCTATCTTGCTTCAGTCAGTGCTCGCAGTCATCAGCGCCAGGCTTCACAGACAGCACCTCATCACTTTTAAGGTGGGGGACATGGGTAGGTCTCTACCTACCAGATCAGCCATATGTGGGTGGCTGCAGGGCTAGGGCTTGCTTGGGGAAGGGGGAGAAGTGGCCTCAGTCAAGGGAAGAGGCTGCAGGGTGAGGGCTGTACTGGGGAAAGAGGGTATCCCAGGGTGTGTGTGGGGGCACATGTTGATCTGTGCAAGTAGCCTCAAGATGGTGAGGGCTGAGGAGGCAGTCTCCAGAGGAGTTGAGGCCAGATGGAGATGTGAAGGTATGTGTGTGTGAGAATGGGCGGTGATGTCCCTTGAGCTGGCAGTGAATGAGATGCCAGTGAATGTGTGATGGGCTTGAGTGTGTGAGTTTAGAGAGATGAGATGGTTGCCATACCCTGGCTGCATGGATGAGATCATTCATCCTCTATCTTCATTGGATGACCAACCTCTTCTGTGCAGCCTTGGCATTGACCACCACTGCCAGTGCCTACCAAGCTGGATTAGTAAAGTAGCTGCCCCTCCTGCAGCCAGAGTAGGGGCAGAGGACATCACAGTGGGGCCTCCAGGGCATCCAAAAGGCGCTCGAGGGCTGCAGTCTTCTTTGCTGCAGCCCGGGGCTGGAAGTGCCGAGCGCGGCTGTACATCGTGTGTGGTGCCTGGTGTGATGAAGCGGCAAGGTGATGGCGTGGCGGGCGAACAAGACCCCGCCCGCCATGGAAATGCCATGTTTCCCAGGAATGTATAAGTAAGCGGCGGGTTTGGGATGATACGGTTTGAAAGCCCACCATCGCGGCCGGTGGGTAACATGTCGTTTTACCCGACCGCTCCCACACTTAGTGCAAATCTGCGATGTTTCTGCCCTTAGACTCGAGCAGCAGAACACGGTGCGGAATTTTTTGCCGAGTAATGCACAGCTGCACAACAACAACTTGCATTTATGTGGCCTCTTTAATGTAGTAAAACACCCTAAGTCTTTTCATAGGGGTAATTACCAAACAAAATTTGACACTGAGCTGATATCAGGATAGATGAAGCAAAAGCTTAGTTAAAGAGGCAGGTTATAAAGGGGCGTTGTAAAGGTGGAGAGGCAGAGCAGCGGATAGGGTTAGAAAGAGAATTCCAGAGCTTAGATAGGTCATTAGAGCAGAAAGGGAGCGTTATGAACGGCAATCAGATCTTCTTACAGTCAGCAACATTTCCTCCTAATTCAAATGCAACTAACCCATGATTTTTTTTTAAGGGAATTTTCACCGTGATGGAAGTGTTACCCTACGGGGGGCCAACTTGATTGAATTACTGGCTTCCTGCTCACTCTCAGCCCTGTTAGTCTGCAGGTTTTGCACTTCTCTTTTACACTTCTGAAATAAACCCTGTCCACAGCTGTTACCAAAAGTAATGATCAGTCTCTACAGCACTAAGCAACTACCCCAACCCTCCCATCTTCCCCAATTGCAGAATTAAAATATTATTCATTATTTGTTAGATACCTACTCACTTATGACGCTTGAGCCTTCTTGAAGACAGATAAACAGAAGAGGTTACAATCTCTAAACCCATGTGACATATTTAATGAATATTTTTCATGTTTGTACTAAATTCCTTGTTTCATTGTTGTAACAGAGGCATAAACCCATTCAAATAAATGATTGGAACAGCAGCGAAAGGACTGCATGTTTGATTTTTCCAGGCTTCTAGTTCATAAGGTTAACGGTCTTACAGAAAAAGCACATGGTCTGCATTAGAGACACTATTAGTCAGAATTTAGAGTACAACAAAATAAAGTAACTCCAAATCCTTGTATTGAATAGGGATTATTGAATTATTTCTATATTGTTTTGCCAGGATCCTACCTGAAAAAGGGATGGAAGCTGATTCCATTAGTAATTTTAAAGGGCAGTTGGATGGATGCTCGAGGATGAGGAACTTGCAGAGTTTCAGACAGAAGAGGGAACAAGATACCAAGTATGACTGATCTTTGAAAGAGTCAGCCCAGGCAGGCAAGACCGAATGAGCTCCTTCTGTGCTCCATCTTCCTATGATTCTACGAATATTTTAGCAACGCCAACATGATAGGGAGCAAGCTGGGTGCTAATTGTGCCAAAAACTGTAAACAAGCTTAACAAATAGTGAGTTAACGATTTTGGATAATGGCAGAATCCCCCCCCCGACCCCCAGCGCCGTAAATCTCAGCACTAATTAAAACTTATATTTGACGGGGTAAAGAACCAAAGGGTAGTGGGATTGGAGCTCGCATTTATTCATGAAGTTGAAGTCATTATTAAAAAGAATGCAGAGAATGTTTAGGAGAATTATTTTTTTAAGCAAAGGTATTGTTCGGACAAGAAATGCCCTATTAGAAGCTAGTGTCAGCAGAATCAATAAAAGCTTTTAAAAGGGAAGCAGATAAATATGCACAAAAGCGAACTTTAATAAATATTAAAGTGCTAACTCTTCCTCTGTAATTACCGACTTGCCAATGGAATCAAATGACATTCCCACAATTACACTAGGAGCTATTAATTTTGGGGAAAAAATACAAGTATTTTCTATTTGTGGTTGAAGGGTTAATTTCACCCTGTATCTTTTCCCTGGGTGGGAGGGGGGGGGTTCATGCTCCCTCACTGCCCCCCACAACCCCAGAAGAAAGTTGGTCTCGAATCAACCACCTTTAAAGAAGGTCGCCCCGCAGCCATAATGCACTCCGGGCAGCCTGAACGAGGTGAGGGTCAGACGTCTGCCCCTCAGTGGGACGAAGTCCCACCCTCGAGAGCTGCTGGCCAACCTGATTTGCCAAGAGCTCTGGTAGTCCCGGCGGCGCTAGAACTGAGTAGTGGACACTGTTGGCAATCCACGGGAAGAAGATAGCATGCGAACTGCAGACGGCTAAGTCAGGGTAGGGTGCGGGGATGGACGACCAGGTGGCAAGGTACAAAGTGTGAGGGTAAGATCATGGTGGGGGGGGGGGGTAAGATCATGGTGGGGGGGTTAGATCATAGCGGGGGAGTCGGTGCCCCTGATCCCTAAAGAAGGTAACCCCCTTCCTTTCTGCCCTTTCACCAGAGCTGCTGAAAGGAAACGGCCTGCCCACTGTGGCCTGTCTTCCACTGGCCAGCGTATTACGGCAGCAGAGGCAGATTGAGGGCTTTGTGGGCAATAACTGGCCACTTAAGGACCTCGATCGGCCCAAGGACAGGCAGCCGAGTGGGTTAGCGACCTGACCTTTTACGTGCCCCCCTGTCATAAACATGCCCAGCGGGGGTGGGTGGGGTGTAAAATCTAGCCCTCTATCTGCAGTCAAAAGTATCAAATTTTCTATCTCTGTCATTCTATATATTTGAATTAACTTCAATCTGTTTGATTTTTAATTCATTCTCTGGATATGGGCTTCGTATTTATTGCCCACCTCTACATCAGTATTGGCTTCATTGACAATACAGCTTTATGGAAGGTCCTGAGGTTGTGAAAGATGCTATATAAATGCAAGTCTCCTTTTATCGTGCCCTTGAGAAACTCATGTGGGCTGCCTTCTTGGGCTGAAGTCTGCGTGGTGAAGTTACTTCCGCCTGCTATCAGGTACGGGTCTCGAGGATTCTCGCATATTACTGTTCCTTCATTGTCGTTATATGTCCACGTCAGGATGACGATACCTAGAGGAAAACACAGAGATGCTGCTATTCCCATGAACCAGCTGATCTTTAGGTGGTAGACATGGCAAGTTTGGAAGGTGCTGTTGAAGAAGCCTTGGCAGGTTGTTGCAGTGCATCCTGTGGATTGTACATAGTGCAGCCATTGCGAACCGGTGGTGGAACACGCAGATGTTTAATATGGCGGATGGCTGCTTTCTTTTTATTTATTCATTCATAGGATATGAATGTCACTGGCTAGGCTAGCATTTGTTGCCTATCCCTAATTGCCCTCGAGTAGGTGGTAGTGAGCTGCCTTCTTGAACCGCTGCGGTCCATGTGGGGTAGGTACACCCACAATGCTATTAGGAAGGGAGTTCCAGGATTTTGACCCAGCGACAGTGAAGGAATGGTGATATATTTCCAAGTCAGGATGGTGAGTGACTTGGAAGGGAACTTCCAGGTGGTGGTGTTCCCATGTGTCTGCTGCCTTTGTCCTTCTAGATGGTAGTGGTCGTGGGTTTGGAAGGTGCTGTCTAAGGAGGCTTCATGAGTTTCTGCAGTGCATTTTGTAGATGGTACACACTGCTGCCACTGTGCGTTGGTGGTGGAGGGAGTGAATATTTGTGACTGTGGTGCCAATCAAGCGGCTGCTTTGTCATGGGTGTCAAGCTTCTCAAGTGTTGTGCGAGCTGCACTCATCTAGGCAGTGGAGAGTATTCCATCACACTCCTGACTTTGTAGATGGTGGACAGGCTTTGGGCAGTCAGGAGGTGAGTTACTTGCCACAGGATTCCCAGCCTCTGACCTGCTTTTGTAGCCACAGCATTTATATGGCTAGTCCAGTTCAGTTTCTGGTCAATGGTAGCCCCCAGGATGTTGATAGTGGGAGATTCAGTGATGGTAATGCCATTGAATGTCAAGGGGCGATGGTTAGATTCTCTCTTGTTGGAGATGGTCATTGCCTGACATGTGTGGCGTGAATGTTACTTGACAGCCCAAGCCTGGACATTGTCAAATGCGGCCTTGATGTCAAGGGCAGTCACTCTCACCTCACCTGAACAAGCTGCCTGCTTTGTCAAGGATGGTGTCGAGCTTCTTGTTTTGCCTAGTGTGTTTGCTGCAGGGTCACCAGCTTATATTGGTAACTTCAAGAAAACAAAGGAACTACAAGCTGCCTCATGACATTTACACTGTTAAGTTTATTCAAGTGGGATTCAAAATAAATTGGCTCTTTCACTGCGGCTCGAGGTGAATTCAGCACCTGCTGAACCTTGCTCGCTGAATTCGAATGAAAATCAATCCATGAGTCTAGCATAAAGATCCATAGAGCTACTCAGGCCAGACAAGTGCGCTGAAGCCTCTTTTTGAAAAAAAATGCTGAGAGTTGCAAAGTAGCAATATCCCCAAACCCACGAGTGTAAGTGTCATCCTGGACAACCCTCTCCTGGGTTGACCCAATGCCTGGCTCAAAGACCCCGCACGGAGGTGCTGTACAATAGAGTGATTGTTTGTGGGCATGTGCCTGCGCTTTGCCATGTGCAAGCTCCTGATTTCAATCATGTGCTGTCAACAGCCTTATTCAAGCAGCCTATGAATGCAGGGCTGGATGTCTAAGCAGTAACAAGTCTGCCAAGAGGGCCACAGGTAAAGCAAACGCAGGCTGCAAATGGCCTTATTCTGGTGTTTCCTATTCTAACCGGCAACCCTGTGGTAACTTTAAAAAAAAAATACTGTGCTGACATTTTCAACAGGCAATGTGACAGAAGCAAAGTAAGAAAGATTTGCATCTATGAATCAGCCTCATAGGATCTTACAGCACAAAAGCTGCCCATTCAGCCGTGTCTGTGTCTGGACTGACTCTTTGAAATTAGTTCAATTCCCTCTGCTCTTTCCCCATACTCCTGTAATTTTTTTCTTCTTTTTAAGTACTTATCCAATTTCTTTCTGAAAGTTACTGTTGGATTTACTAACATACGAATTGGGAGCAGGGTTAGGCCACTCGGCCCCTCGAGCCTGCTCTGCCATTCAGTAAGATCATGGCCGATCTGATTGTAACCTCAACCCCACATTCCTGCCTACCCACAATAACCTTTCACCCCCTTGTTAACCAAGAATCTATCTAGCTCCGCCTTAAAAGTATTCAAAGCCTACTTCCACTACCTTTTGAGGAAGAGAGTTCCAAAGGCCCAGAACCCTCAGAGAAAAAATTTCTCCTCATCTCTCTCTTAAATGGGTGACCCCTTATTTTTAAACTGTGACCCCTAGTTCTGGATTCTCCCACATGAGGAAACATTGTCTCCACATCAACCCTGTCAAGACCCCTCAGGATCTTAAAGGCTTCAATCAAGTCGTCTCTTACTCTTCTAAATTCGAAGCCTAACCTGTCCAACCTTTCCTCATAAGACAACCCGCCCATTCCTGTTATTAGTCTGTAAACCTTCTCTGAATTGCTTCTGACACAGTTACACCTTTCCTTAAATAAGGAGACCAATACTGTACACAGTACAGTCCAGATGTGGTCTCACCAGTGTCCTGTATGAATCTGTTTCCACGGCCCTCTCAGGCAGTGGATTCTAGATCACAATTTACTCAATTAAAATGAAACTGCAACTGCCTCCAGGCTCTCTTTTGCCAGAGGTGCAAAATTTCTGAGAGCTGGTAGCTATTGGCCCTCTCGACTTTCAAGGTTCTGGGTCCAAGTTGCATTGCAAGACTTCAGCAGGAAAAGCGAGGCTGACACTCCACTCCAGTACCGAGGGCATGCCACATTGTCAGAGGTGCTGTTTTTGTTACAATTATGAGGTTTATAAGATTATGATGTTTTGGACTGGGTCCTTAAACTTAGGTCAGAATGAAGGAGGTCATGTGACTGTTCTGCATTCTGCCAGGCAACAAGCCTGGCTTAGTCCAGGGCCTGCCTTAGTCCAGGGCCTGCCTGAGCAAGATGCAAAGCTCTCACACCTGGGAACAAAGCTAACAGTAAATAGATTTGCTACTGGGGCAGAAGGCAGAGGGGAGAAAAAAGGAACAGCGGTTGATGTGATCAGCAGAGAGAAGAGGCTGCAGGTTCTTTGAGAGAAATCGAAGCCAATGGCAGGAGGCAGACGGTCTCTCGTTGAAGAGACACGTCCCGCGGTGATCTAAGGAATCCGGGAGATTCCTCCTGGTGTGGCCAGCGAGGAAGAAGAATCTTCGGATGCGGGCCTTACTGCTGGAAGTGGAGTTAGGAAACTCTACAAAAATTGAAGGAGGCACCTGGAAACGCTCAAAGTTACTGCTCAACGAAACGGGGAAACGTAAAACTATTGGAAGCTGAAAGTGACTGTGGGCTGTTTGCTATAAGGAGAGTGTGATGTGTGATAAGTATAAAAGAGGAACCTTCCTTTTTGTCGTTTAATGTATAAGTTGTCTACAAAAAAAGTGTTTAGTTAATGGTGTTTTTAGTCATGTATTGCAGTAAGAATCTTAAAACGTGAAATCTTGTTGCGTCATCCTTTTCAGTTATTAACTGGAAATTCAAATTTCTTTTTAAATGTTATCTACGGGGATTGTAACATTTTTCCAATGAGGTGTTAAACCTAAGCCCCACCTACATAACCGCAGTTGATGCAAAGGGTCTTACAGCAAAAAGAGCAGGGGAGTTGTTCCTGGTGTCCTGACCAATATTTACCCCTCAGTCAACATCACAAAAAAATGATCCAGTCGTTAACACATTGCTGTTTGTGGGAGCTTGCTGTGCTCAAAATCGGCTGACGCGTTTCCTACATTACAACAGTGACCACACCTTGAAAGTACTTAATTGGCAGTAAAGCGCTTTGAGAGGTCTGGTGGTTGAGAAAGGCGCTGTATAAATGCAAGTCTTTATTCTTTTAAATCCGAGGGTCCTCTGGTCACTGACCTCCTGCCTACTCTTAACAAAACCCCTCTTAAATGTCCAGCACCTTATTTGTCTCATCAACAAATTGTCCCAGAAAATGCTTAGCACAATCAATTCACTTGCATCAGACACACACACACACGGGCACACGTGAATCATCAGCCTGTAATCCCCAGCGCGTTCGCTAAACAACTTTTAAATCCCAGCCTGACGTCACAGATACAACAGATAGAGTGTTGCACAGCAGATGACGAGACAGTACAAATAAGGTTGCAACTCGTGGGAAAAATCATCCCAACTTGAGTTACACCGTCTCTTGCCCTAATGCAAAACAACAGAAAATCTCCTTTTTCCCCTGTTTCTATATATCTATATATATATCTATATAGATATAATATAATACATACACACACCCACACATATACAGCCCATGTATACTCACTGAAAAACCACTGTAATCAGATATCGCCTCTGTGAAGTTTTGTAAACACAGCAGCAATCTATAATAAGCTTACCATGAAATCAGACTGGTCCCAAAAAAGGAACGTGCTATCTTGAGACTCCTGCATGTTAACAACTAAATCAGGATTTTAGAATATTATAAAAAAAACCACGCCAATACTCACTGCAGAAACTATGCTAGAAATCCCTGCTGCCCTTTCGAGCACAGGAGAAAGTTGCAGCCTGCTGACACAAGCATTATTGAAAGGAATAATTAAAACGCTCACCAGAAGACCACGATGTGTTTTTTCCAACGTGTTCATCCCGTTTGCCTTCGCCAAGGCAAACGCTGTTCTGCTGTATAGCTTTTCCTCCCAGCTGCCTGAGATCGGCATAGAGGAAGGTCAAGTTGCATAAATAGTGCAACATTTGCAACCTGTTAAATATATTTAGCCTTCCCAGAGAACGGAGGGAGAATAAAAAGGGGTCAGAAAGAGGCATGGTATGCAGCCTGGGTCATTCAATATGACTCTTACGTAGCCCTTGGAATATCAGGAGAAAATTCATTTATTTCTTTGGCCTCCGGAGGGGCAGGGAAAAAAAAAATAAAAAGCCACAAATAGGCTGTTAAATTCTTCCAGATCCAGAATCATGTGGGCCTACGTTCAGACTTAATGTTCAACTTCCTGCTCTCTTCACCCCCCCCACCACCACCCCTCTTGTATAAATTTCTGCCAGTTAGACCTGCTTGCGGCAGCTTTGAATAAAACTCTGAAACTGACCCCCCTAGACTGACGCTGGACTGGGTTTTGAGTGGGGCAGTTGTGAGGCCCTGGCTCTCTTCTGCCCAGACTGCAATTACACACTTATGGTCTCGGCTCCTTTTTAAAAAAATTTATAAATATAAAGTCCAGAAGCAGCCAATCAGAAAAGTCATTAAGTCAGATGAAATCACTTGCTTGTCTCTTTCGTTGGCTGTTAACCCTTCTCTTGCCAGTTGGGAATGGGGACCTGCATTTGCCAGAAAACTGAAAAAGATGGACTTGCATTTACATAGAACCTTTCATACCTACGTTCAGACTGAAAGGGCTTTACAGCCAACAAAGTACTTTTGAAGTATTGTAACGTCGGAAACAGGGGAGATAATTTGTGCACAGCAGGTTCCCACAAACAACAACGTGATAATGACTAGATAACCCTGCTTGTTGTGATGTCGATTGAGGGATGAATATAAGCTAGGTCACTAGATAACTGTTGAAGAGTCAGACGGACTCGAAACGTTAACTGTGTTCCTCTCCGCAGATGCTGCCAGACCTGCTGAGTTTTTCCAGGTATTTTTATTTTTATTTTTGTTTTGGATTTCCAGCATCCGCAGTTTTTTTGCTTTTAGCTTACACCAGATAACTTCCCAGCTCCTCATCAAAGCAGTGCCATAGGGCCGCTTACATCCACCCGAGTAGGCAGATGGGGCCTTGGCCTAACATCTCATCCAAAAAGCAGCAACTCCAACAGTGCGGCACTTCCCCAGTACTGCGTTGGTGTCAGCCGAGGTTGCTGTGCTCAAGTCATGGAGTAGGACTTGAACCCAGAACATTCTGACTCAGGGAGTAAGCAGGCTACCAACTGAGCCACAGTTGCCAGAGGATCACCTGGCCTTTGTGCCCTTCCAATATTTCTCTCTTTTATTTTCCCATGGCGCTAATTTGAAGAAGAAATGGGGGTTGATCTGTGGTGCCCTGGAGAAACATTTATCCCTCAATCAACACCACAAAACAGGTGATCTCATCATGATCTCATTGCTGTTTTTGGGAGCTTGCTGTGTGGAAATTGGCTGTCGTGATTCCTTGATTACAACAGTAATTATACTTCAAAGTAATTCATTGGCTGGAATGTGATCTGAAACACGTGGTGGTTGTGAAAAATGCTATAAAAATACAAGTCTATTTTTTTCCCCATTTGTAATGTTTCTTTTTTTTTAAAAAGGCACTCCTGGCCAGGGGGTCGCGCAGCAGGAGTTCCACCTTCCCAAGATCCAATTGCATCTGTTTAAAACTGAGTCTTGTCCCTCAAGTCTCTAAATAGCCAGGGTCTGTGCATAGTGCCCCAATCCCCCTGCAACCACCCCTCCCCACCCCCACCCAACACCCCGCTTTGCTTTTAACCCGGGCTTTGGGCATGAAACCTAAAAATTTAATTTGACTTTGGAAATACTTTCCACTCGTCTATCCTCCTTTATGGCATAAAAGAAAATTAAAGAGCGGTAGGACAATCACTCAATGCAAAATGAATCACTGTGCTGCATATTATGAAATGTGACATGAAACCTGCTATCTTACAATTTGTTAAACTTCAATAAAAACTCATTGTTTAATTATACATAAAACAATCATATTTTAAGCTGGGAACTGCTCTTCTTTTGACCTCGTTCTGGATCACGAACATGTAAAAGGTGTTTCCTTAAAGCGATCCATGAGCTAAGAATTTGTACATGTGTATGTAGCCCCCCTTTTAATTTATGAGTGGTTCAATTTAAAAATAACCCAGCAGACAAGGTTTCGTCTTAAACAAGGTGGGTTTATTAGAAAATTACTGCTGAAAGTTATTTAAGTGACAATTATGACGTTATTAACTGAAATACAGATGCAAATACTGAAATACAAATAAAGATTAAAATGCAGGTAAGGGAGAAAGGTCCTTAGGGCAGGAGCTTCTGTTCGGTGAGCGGGGGTGGGACCCACTTGCCGACACGTAAATTGAGGCGGGGTGGTGTCGGGCGTGTGTCCTGAAGTCACCCCGTGTCATTTAGGTTTTCAGGTCGGCGGGCACGCAGCCAACTCGGTTGACTGAATTCAGCTACTGAGGCCATTAAAAAACTAATTTAAATCATTAATGGACCTGCCCATCCAACCTTAAGGTTGGCGGGCAGGCCGGGAGCCCAGGAGGACTCCTGAAAAATCATGAAACCTCGTCCACGGGCGGGACGAGGTTTCGTGAGTGATTTAAAAACCTCGGAATATTTCAAAATAAAAGTTATGGACATGTCCCAACTCATGTGACAGTGTCACGTGAGGGGACGTGGCAGCGAATTTTTTTTCTCATGTTTATTTGAAGGTTCAAATCTGAGCCGATCTTCCTGAGGCAGCACTTTGCCTCAGGGAGATCTGTGCGATCGTTCATGCGCATGTGCTGAAGAGCACACTCCCGACTCAGGGAATCCCACCCCCCGCCTGCACAGGGAGTGCATAGCGCTTCCTGGCAGTCATCACGCTGGGTGGGCCTTAATTGGCCCGCTCACGTAAAATGGCGGCGCGCCCCCAGTTTGGGAACCCACCTGCCCGCGCCCACTTCCGCACCCCCCACCCCTGGACAGCGGGAAAATGTTGCCCTTCAAGCTAAGATTTCAAATCGGTCTCTGTGAGCTAGCTTTGTGGGCTAGTTGCTCGAGTTCGTTCTTTTAGAAGTGAAGGTTCGGTTTAGCAGCTGCGATGGCTTCTATAGTCAACTATTCGGTGTTTGCCTTTTTCAGGTGCACTCAGCGGGTCAGCAGGTTTTTAAGAGAGAGATTTCCTATTCCTCACCAATTCTGTGGTTATGGCGCTTGTAGATTTCCTCAACTCTTGCGGCAGGATAGTACTTGATTTCTTAATATCTTCCCCTTTGTCCTCCCTTGGCCAAGAACCCATTCTGATACTGTTTCTCAGAGTTCTTCCTGGGGTTATGCACACAAAATGGCTGTTCTCCAGCAAACAGTCTTTAAACAGTTTCAAAACTTGAAATGGCTGCTGTGCTAATTTCAACGAAGCACTGTTCCACTAGGCAAAGCAGTTAGTTATGTTGGGGCCCTTTGAAGTCTCTGTCTCCTGTTCCCTCAGAAGTAAAAGGATTTTTCACATCTCTTAGAATTCAGCGGACATCCCTGGAGGGGTCTTTGCATTTTTAATGACTCTTCGTAGCCAGCTCTAGAGAGATGAGTCTGACGAGATTTGAACAAACACTGTTGCCTGTCCCTACTTCCATTTTGAAAAAGGCTTTTAAACTCAATGTAAAGGTTTGAAAATAGAAATGTGCCTTTAAAACAGCTGTCCCTAAAGTCTGTAATGTCATAATTACATCTTTATGACATCTGAATCATTAAAGATTTGGCCGGTTTAACCTCTATCATTTTAAGTATTTACGGACATCCAGTCTTAAAACTTCGCGGTGTATCAGAAACTTGACCAGTCAGTCATGTCGCACACAGGGGTCCTTCGGTGTCAGGCTCAGGCTAATCTGTGCTCTCTGTCGCTCCACGACAGGCTGAAAGGTGTTCAAGCGAGAAGTCCTAAAGGAAGTGGACATCTGGAGTCCAAAAAGTTCCAGACAGAAAGCTGAATCATGCCTGACTGATTATTAATTCTGTTTGTTATAGGCCTCCTGCCAGCTGCTTTCAGAGTCCCCACCTGGCTGCTTCTTTTCCCCGGCCCCAGGTGGGTTTTTCAAATCACCTGCAGCTGTCACTTTACAACTCTAACTGGCAATCCTGCTTAACATTGAAAAATTACCGTGTGTTGAGTTTTCAAATGGGTAATAACGAAAGAAGGGTAAAGGAATAAAATAAGAGAGATTAACATTTATACAAATATTATGAAGCATCTGCTTAGGATCATAGCAAGTGGCCACTCAGCTCCATCGTGCCCCTTTGAAAGAGCTATCAAATTAGTCTTACTCTTATTCTCTTTTTGCCTCTATAAAGCACCTTATGTCTATTAACTGCTGTGTTAAATCTGTGGGAAACAAAAGCTGAGGGCTGGCCTAATAGAAAGCTTTAAAATTGCAAAAGGGCTTGATGAGAGTTATAGCAAAAATATTTCTGCTTGCGGGGAATCTAAAACTAGGGGCTGTGAATATAAGGTGATTATTAACTAATAAATTCAATAAGGAATTCAGATAAAACTCCTTTGCCCAGAGAGTGGCAAGAATGTGGAACAAGCTACCATAAGAAGGAATTGCGGTGTGGAGCGTAGATGCAATTAAGGGGAAGCTAGATCATTTAAAATAATTCTTTCATGGAATGTGGGTGTCGCTGGCAAGGCCAGCAATTGTTGCTCATCCCTAATTGCCCTTGAACTGAGTGGCTTGCTCGGCCATTTCAGAGGGCAGTTAAGAGTCAATCACATTGCTGTGGGTCTGGAGTCATACGTAGACCAGACCAGGTAAGGACGGCAGATTTCCTTCCCTACAGGACATTAGTGAACCAGATGGGTTTGTACAACAATTGTTTCATGATGACCATTATTTTTGTTTAAACTCCGGATTTTTATTAATTGAATTTAAATTACACCAGCTGCCATGGTGGCACTTGAACCCATGCCTCCCAGAGGATTAGCCTGGGACTCGGGATTACTAGGCCAGCAACAGTACCACTAACCATCATCTCCCAATATATAACGTATGAAGGAGAAGGTACTTAAGGATATGCTAATGGCGTTAGATGAACTAAGTTGGGGTGAGACACATGTGGAGCATAAACCAACATAGACCAGTTGGGCAAACTGACCTGGTTCTGTGCGGTAATCCTATGTAAAAATAAACTACCTGTTGGCAGGTAGTGACTCCTGTTCAGTGGGCTGATGTAGCAGCCACTGTGAGCCAGCAAAGTTAGACAAACAGCAATGAGCTGAATGACCAATGACGGTCTTTGTTAAGGGGCAAATATTGGCCAGGGCACTAGGAAAATAGTCTTTCAAAACAGTTGCCAGTGCTGGCTTTGGCAGCACGCCAATTAAACAAGAGTGAAAAGGGCAAAAAAGGAAACTAGTCATTGGATTGGCCAATAAAATGACCAGCCAGTAGCCATTTCAAAAACCCCGCTGGGTCAGAGCATATCTTCCTGGGAGCAGCCCAGCCTGTTTCACAGTAGCAACACACCAACAATAAGGAAAGAGCCTGCATTTAGATAGCGCCTTTCACAACCCACGGCCATCCCAAAGGACCTTACAGCCAATGGAGCACTTTTGAGGCACAGCCTCTGTTGTAACGTGAGAAACGCAACAGCCAATTTGCCTCACAGCAAGAGCCCAAAAACAGCAATGAAATGATGGCAGATAGTCCACTTTTGCATTACTGGTTGAGGGGATGTGGGCCAGAACTCTCCAGTGTGGGATCGATTCTGTCCAACTCTGTCCAACCGGGCTTTGATCTCACCTGAAAAGTAGCAACCCCAACCAGGCAACATACCCTCAGTAGTGCACTCTAGCTTCTATCTAGATTCTGTACTCGAGTCTCAGAGGACTCGAACCCACAACCAACTAACTCCGAGGCAAGACACTATCCACTGAGTCACATCTGACAAATCAGTAAGCATACTGCAGAGGGAGAAAGGAAGTGAAAATACAGGACAAGGATTAAAGAAAGCAAATGTTATCAATTATTTTTTAAAAATTCATTCACGGGATGTGGGCTTCGCTGGCTGGGCCGGCATTTATTGCCCATCCCTAGTTGCCCTTGAGAAGCTGGTGGTGAGCTGCCTTCTTGAACCACTGCAGTCCATGTGGTGTTGGTACACCCACAGTGCTGTTAGGGAGGGAATTCCAGGATTTTGACCCAAATTGTACATTTGTTTGAAATTAACAACCATTTTGTGATTGTTTCAACCCCCAGGGCAGTTGGATAATTCATTTGGTGCATGCAATTCTTGGCTTGATTTCCAAAATTCACAGCCAAAAATGGCAAAGGTTTGACCCAGTTACTCTTAACCAGATGGTGCGTTGATGGAGGTGAGGAAACAAGATATACTTAACATTCAAAAATTCTCATTCTTGCTTTCAAACCCACCCCTCACCCTGCCCATGGTCTTACCCCTCCCTGTGTCTGCAACTTCCTTCAGCCCTACAATCTTCAGTACACAGATCTCTGTGCTTCTTCCAACTGTACGTGGCCTATTGCGCATCTCCATGTGCCGCCAGACTTTCAGCTGCCTTTGCCCTAGGGTTTGGAATTCCCTACATAAACCTCTTCGTCTATCTCGCCTCCTTTAAGATGCACCTGGAACACAACCTCTTTGACCAGGATTTTAGCCATTTGTCCCAATGTGGTTTGGTGTCACATTTATTGTTAATGCGCCTTTGAAGTGCTTTAGGCTGTTTTACTACACAAGTCAGTCGCTGTTTTAAATATGATATTTGGGAAATAAAGACGAAACGTGGAGTGAAACAGGAACGTAGGTGCAAACTAATAACAACCTGCAATATTTCGGGAAACGTGCACCGTTCACTTCCTGCTGACTTCCTGTCACACTTTGGGCGGGATTTTCCGGCCCCCCCCCCCCGCCCGCCACCGGGATTGTCCAGTCCCGCCGAAACTCAGTGGGCTTTTGGCCGGGGCGCCAATTCTCCTGCGGTGGGGGGGGGGTCCTGCCGGAAAATCCCGGCCTTTGGCTCAAAACGTGACAACGGCAAGTCAGGATTGAAGAGGCGGCAAATGGATGAATCAGGCTGGAAAACTATTGGCCGTGAAAGTTTATTCTGCACTAGGCAGCAAAACACCCCCATCGCCGTAACAACACGTATTCTCTGACAAACAACATTAGAGTTCTGCTATTATAGAACAAAAATACAAAGAAAAAGTCTTGAGAGAAACAAAAACAGTGTTGGAAAAGTGAATATAGTTTTTTTATTAACTCAAAGCTGGTGAAGTTGAATTCAAAAGTGACCTCCGATACTGTTTAATTTTAGTTCAATTGCTTAACTCAAATTACTAGATAATTAAAAAAAAAGAGTATAATGTAGGAGTACAGAAATGAAGCAAGAAAAGAATTTTGTATTTAAAACATTATAAAGTGTAGAATTGGTTAATATTACAATAAAGCTCCTCCTTACAAATGGCATCTCTTGTAATAGGTTTATTTAAAAACGGCACTTTCTGTGCGCCCCCTGTCAGCCAGGCCTGTAGTTCCCTAAGAATTAAACTCCAAGCGCAACCGACCGAAACTTAACCGAACGCTCGAGGCTGTGTGTTCAGATTGAGGGCAGCTTCAAATATTGAGATGTGCTGTACTTTGTACCAAGACTGGCGAAGGTGTTTACATTTCCGAAATGCCAGTTCACCCATCTAAATCCTGATGCTTCTCACTGTGCTCAGCTTAATTGTTTTTCTACACAGTCAGGTATTTAGTAACTGTTCTGCTCACCATCATTCAGCTGCTGTGACAGCCTCTGGAAAGTTAACTACATCCTCACAAGTACTGCTAGGAAATCTGAGCCATTGTGCAAGAAAGCAGTACAATTTCTAATTTTAAATTTTTATACGCAGCGAGCGGTTAGGATCTGGAAGGCGCTGTCCGAGGGTGTGGTGGAGACAGATTCATTCGTGGCTTTCAAAAGGGAACTGGATAATCACCTGAAGGGAAAATAATTGCAGGTCTACGGGAATAGGGGACAAGAGGGAGAGTAGCTAAATGGTTCTCGCAGTGAGCCTAATTCTTGATGGCCTGAATGGTCTCTTTCGATGCTATAACCATTCTACAATTCTAACTGTTAAAAATTCTTTGAGTCTTGCCTAACACCAGCTATGCTAACTCTCCCAAAGCTCTCAGTCATGTTTAAAATCCCGGAAATGGCCGAAAATGCTAAGTCCCGCCCCCTGAACACGGCATGTTCCATTTTTGCGGGGCATGACTGGAGTTGGGCTGGGGTTTGCACGCGTGCAGTTCGCTGAGGCAGCTGGCCATTTAAATCACCAGCTGTCTCCACTGAAGTGTGATGTTGCTAGGCCAGGGAGTGTGAAACTGAAGTGTGCCGATTACACCAGGTAAGAGGAGGTCAGAACTTGGTGGATTCATTTGGATAGCCAGGGTGCCCCTTTGGATCTGGTCCTGGGTATCTTTGGAAGAGATAAGGCAGCCTTTGGGATTGTGAAAAGTGAACATGATTGTGCGTTAAGAAAAACGCATAACTTAATTGAAAGTGCCCAGCTGTCAAAGAACTGCTAAAGCTGTCCAGGAACTATCAAAGCTGTCAAGGAACTGTCAAAGGATATTAGGCAAGTTGACAGGAAGGAGGTAAGGGCAAAGGATGATGGGCAGGGGGCAAGGGTTGGCATGAGCTGGCACTAAGTTCGCATGGGGCTATAAAGGGCCATGGGGATGTGGGGTGCATAGGGGGTATGAGGTGCCATGAGGGCAGGTAGAGGAGCATGCATTGGCATGAGGGGTGGATAGAAGGGCACTGGGTGACATAGGTTGACATGGATGGGCATGGAGGTTGAGAGAGGTGGTGGCCTGGCTTTCAATCTAGGGCCTGAGCTCTGGACTTCCCTCCCTAACCTTACTTTGCAGTGCAATTATTTTCTTGTAAGCCAACTCAGTAGCGGAGCTGTGCACAGCAGGATCCCACAAACAGCAATGAGATAAATGACCAACTACTGTGTTTTCGAGAGTGTTGGTTGGTTGCGGGATAGATGTCTGACAGAATTTCCTAGTCCTTCTTCAACCTGTGGTGTGGCATCTCTTTTGTCCACCGGACCAGTCGGACAAGCCTTTGGTTTAATACCTCATCTGAAAGCCAGCACTTCCCCAAGTTTAGGGGTGAGGCTGGTATTTATTGCTATTAAAAGTTTACATGATACTAAAGTTGCTTTCATGTCACTTCAGCTGCCAAACACGCAGGCCAGGTACAGCTGAGGCAGCAAAATAACTTTCTGACGTCCAAATAGATCCATTGGGATTTTAAAAACTGGGCTAAGAGGTGAGGCTTTCTCAGTGGTTCAGATGTCTTAAACATACTGATGAATTTCCACTTGCGTCAGACACCCAACCAACAAAGGAGCAAAATATTGGGCTGCAGTTACGAATTGGCAGGGGGCCAGTATCACAGGGAGATTGGGAGCTGTGGGCCAGTGTCTAAGGGAGACTGGGAACAGGGGGTCAGTGTCTAAGGGAGACTGGGAACAGGGGGTCAGTGTCTAAGGGAGACTGGGAACAGGGGACCAGTGTCTAAGGGATACTGGGAACAGGGGGCCAGTTTCTCAGGGAGACTGGGAGCAGGGGACCAGTGTCTAAGGGAGACTGGGAGCAGGGGACCAGTGTCTAAGGGAGACTGGGAGCAGGGGACCAGTGTCTAAGGGAGATTGGGAGCAGGGGACCAGTGTCTAAGGGATACTGGGAACAGGGGGCCAGTTTCTCAGGGAGACTGGGAGCAGGGGACCAGTGTCTAAGGGAGACTGGGAGCAGGGGACCAGTGTCTAAGGGATACTGGGAACAAGGGGCCAGTTTCTCAGGGAGACTAGGAGCAGGGGACCAGTGTCTGGGGGAGACTGGGAGCAGGGGACCAGTGTCTAAGGAAGACTGGGAGCAGGGGGTCAGTGTCTCAGGGAGACTGGGAGCAGGGGACCAGTGTCTAAGGGAGGCTGGGAGCAGGGGACCAGTGTCTAAGGGAGACTGGGAGCAGGGGACCAGTGTCTAAGGGAGACTGGGAGCAGGGGACCAGTGTCTCAGGGAGACTGGGAGCAGGGGACCAGTGTCTCAGGGAGACTGCGAGCAGGGGGTCAGTGTCTAAGGGAGACTGCGAGCAGGGGGTCAGTGTCTAAGGGAGACTGGGAGCAGGGGACCAGTGTCTAAGGGAGACTGGGAGCAGGGGGCCAGTGTCTAAGGGAGACTGGTAGGAGGGGGTCAGTGTCTAAGGGAGACTGGGAGCAGGGGGCCAGTGTCTAAGGGAGACTGGGAGCAGGGGGTCAGTGTCTAAGGGAGACTGGGAGCAGGGGACCAGTGTCTAAGGGAGACTGGGAGCAGGGGACCAGTGTCTAAGGGAGACTGGGAGCAGGGGACCAGTGTCTAAGGGAGACTGGGAGCAGGGGGTCAGTGTCTAAGGGAGACTGGGAGCAGGGGGCCAGTGTCTAAGGGAGACTGGGAGCAGGGGACTAGTGTCACAGGGAGACTGGGAGCAGGGGGTCAGTGTCTAAGGGAGACTGGGAGCAGGGGACCAGTGTCTAAGGGAGACTGGGAGCAAGGGGTCAGTGTCTAAGGGAGATTGGGAGCAGGGGGTCAGTGTCTAAGGGAGACTGGGAGCAGGGGACCAGTGTCTAAGGGAGACTGGGAGCAGGGGACCAGTGTCTAAGGGAGACTGGGAGCAGGGGACCAGTGTCTAAGGGAGACTGGGAGCAGGGGACCAGTGTCTAAGGGAGACTGGGAGCAGGGGACCAGTGTCTAAGGGAGACTGGGAGCAGGGGACCAGTGTCTAAGGGAGACTGGGAGCAGGGGACCAGTGTCTAAGGGAGACTGGGAGCAGGGGACCAGTGTCTAAGGGAGACTGGGAGCAGGGGACCAGTGTCTAAGGGAGACTGGGAGCAGGGGACCAGTGTCTAAGGGAGACTGGGAGCAGGGGACCAGTGTCTAAGGGAGACTGGGAGCAGGGGACCAGTGTCTAAGGGAGACTGGGAGCAGGGGACCAGTGTCTAAGGGAGACTGGGAGCAGTAGCACAACGTTCATTACACAGTGTTCACTTGAAGGGAAAGAGAATTTCCATTTCCATGGCACCTCATCATAAATAGAACCATAAAACAACGAAGGAGGACATTCAACCATCATGCACGTGTCAGCTCTTTATAAAAGTACAAAAGTATTTCATTGGCTATAAAACGTCTGGGAAGACTTGTCATCATGAAAGACACTATAAGGATTTAGCTTACTTCCTTACATGGGGGCTGTGGATTTAGCCCCACTTACATTACAGGATGGGGTCCACCTCAGTGGCAGACAAATCACCTGCTTGAAAATAACGGCCTGGATTTTTAGGATGGGGGGGATTTCCCTTCCCTCCATCCGAGGAGTCTGTGGAGAACACATCCCCACCGATACTGCCTGCCCTGCAGCCATTCCACCCTCCATCAAGTGTTAATTGGCTGGAAACGGGACTTCTGCCCCTCATTCAGGAGGAAGTCCCGCCTCAGGGAGCTGCCGGCCAATCTGATTGGCTGGTCGCTCTCTAGCCCCAGCAGTGCCAGAAGCTGCAGTGACCAGGACGGCCTAAGTCCTGGGATTCCAGGACCAGGTAAGTTTTGGGGGTCTCAGGGCAGGTGGGGAGGTGAGGCTTGGGGAGGCGGGGTGGGGGAGGGAGGTCGGCAGAAGGGGAGTGGGGGTATTGGAGAGCCCGGAGGGGAGGGAGGACCTGCAGTGGGGGGTCATTTTGGGGAGAGGGGGGTTTGCCTGATGTTAAAAGAAGGCTTCTGATGGAGTAGCCCTCTATCCTCCCCCCTCCACCTGAGGTCTGAACAGGGTTACTGTTTGGGCTTCCCCTCAACTGCCCCTGAACTCCTCCCCACAGCCTGAACATTGAGGCTGGGCAGGTGATGGCCTTTAAATGGTCAATAATCGGCCACTTAAGGACCTCAACTGGGGCAAGGGTGGGCAGCCTGGCCTAGGCCCTGCCCGTCCCAGCATGAAATTGTGGAAAGGTCGGGGTGGGCGGGAACCCAGTGGGAAAGTCATCCAAGAAATGTTTACAGCCGCCCCCACATCTACAAACACGTCGGCAAGGGGGAGGTAACATTCTCCCCCATGGCTCCAACTTTCATTCCTGCTGAGTGGATGCTCCCTGTTGCCCGGAGAAAGTCTTGCGTAGAATGTACAGGACAGAAACTGGTCCAATTGGCTCACAGATCAATGAACAAATGAACGTATTGCCAGACCCGTGCCACAGGTATTTCACGTGAGCGGGTGTGGTGTCCCCAGCTGCGGTTCTTTGTATTCCTGGTCAACTCCATTGCCTCCAGAACCTTGGGAGGAAGCCGCTTCTCCTGGGCGTGCCACAGCTTGGCTACCCAATGTTGGCAATGCCAGTGCCAGCAGCATGGTACGGTCAATGCAGGAGGAGGGGGATTGGGAAATGTGGCGTTTGTCTCTAGCTGCCTATTACATTTTTTTTTTTGGAGACGTTCTCAGTTGGGCTGAATTATGCTACGAAGTTTGTTTCCTGACACTTGATCCAGCTGTAACTTCTAGTAAGGGTCACTGACGTGGGAGACATTTGAAACCTCTAAGATTAATTTGTAATTTCAAAGCAAAGCTTAATTTTCCCTGAGGCGAGCGATATGACCCCCCCTCCCCACCCCCCCGACTTGCCTCCTCAGATAGCCCTGCTCCCCCACCACCACACAGCGTCCTGTTTTTTGAAACTTACTCTCATGTTTGGTGCAACTTGCTTAACGTTTAAGCCCCACCCATCATAAAATTGAAGCAGTTCACAAGTTGCTGTCTGCTGTGTCATTTCATCCTTTGGCAGTCGTGCGGTGGTCCTGTTTCCATCAATGGCCTGGTCTCTAATTTCGCCGATGACAGCTGTCAGCGCTGCATCGTCATTGGCTGTTACGAAGCCATAATCACAGCAGACAACATCAGCAGATACCTTCTGACATAAGAAGCTAGCAGATAGGAGTGGGAGTGAGCAATTCAGCTCTTTGAGCTTCTTCCACCATTCAACAAGATTGTTTTTTTTATTCATTCACGGGATGTGGGCTTCGCTGGCTGGGCCAGCATTTATTGCCCATCCCCAATTGCCCTGGAGAAGGTGGTGGTGAGCTGCCTTCTTGAACTGCTGCAGTCCATGTGGTGTAGGTACACCCACAGTGCTGTTAGGGAGGGAGATCCAGGATTTTGACCCAGCCACAGTGAAGGAACGATGATATATTTCCAAGTCAGGATGGTGAGTGACTTAGAGGGAAACTTCTAGGTGGTGGCGTTCCCATCTATCTGCTGCCCTTGTCCTTCTAGGTGGTAGTGGTCGTGGGTTTGGAAGGTGCTGTCTAAGGAGCCTTGGTGAATTCCTGCAGTGCATCTTGTAGATCGTACACACTGCAGCCACTGTGCGTCAGTGGTGGAGGGAGCGAATGTTTGTTGATATGGTGCCAATCAAGTGGGCTGCTTTGTCCTGGATGGTGTCAAGCTTCTTGAGTGTTGTGGGAGCTGCACTAATCCAGGCAAGTGGGGAGTATTCCATCACACTCCTGACTTGTGTCTTGTAAATGGTGGACAGGCTTTGGAGAGTCAGGAGGTGAGTTCTGATCTTCTACCGCACCTCTACCTTCCTGTACTATTCCCTATATCCCTTAATTCCTTTGGTGCACACTCTAGTTCTGACAAAAAAAAACTTGTTAATTTTATAATTATTCCTATTATGCATACATTTTTGCTTAGTTTATTGTTTTTGTGTAATAAATATAATATCAAAGTGATTCTGACAAGCCAGAGCTCCCGGACAGCTTCAAAAATAGCCCAGAATTAGACCAACAGCCACCATTTACATGGCTGCCCAGTTCTGCTACCTCAGGTACAATAGGAGCTAATCCTTTTTCCAGGTAAAAGACTGAGTTTACGTAGCTTTCCTATACTCTTCAACTTGGGTCACTCATAAATTTGGATACATGGCTTTCTATATCCAATTGTCTAGTCATTAATAAACACAGTGAATAGTTGAAGTCCCCACACAGATTCTTGTGGGACACCATTAGTTAAAACCTGACGAGTACCTGCTCATTATCCCGACTCTGTCTCCTGCCACTCATACAATTTCCAACATTTAGTTCAACGAGCTTCAGCAACAGTCTCTTAAGAGGGATTTTCAAAATGCCTTCTGGAAGTTCATTTTAATATAGTATATTTTAATAACCTTTTCAAAAATAACGCCAGTAATGGTGGAACAGGTTGGTCTCTTCTTTTTAAACAGAAGACTGAATGTTGGCCTGTTAAGAGGTCTTTTACATTATGAAAGAGTTCGGTAGATCTGACATGAAGGAAATGTTTTCACTCGTTGTGGCGGGGAGCTGATTGTGTTCAGAGAGGAGGGGGAAGACCAAAACTCCAGATCATACATATAAGATAGTCACTAATAATCCAACAGGGAATTCCAGAAAACCTTCCTACAGAGAGTGGTCAGAGTGTGGAATTTTTTTTACCACTTGGAGTAGTTGAGACAAGTAGCATAGATGTAGATAAGGAGAAGCTAGATAAGCACACGAGGGAGATAGGAATAGGATGATATACTGGTAGGGCTCGATGAAGATGAGGTGGGACAAGGCTTGTGTGGATCACAAACACCAATGTCATCTTTCAGTGCTGTAGGTTTGATGTAAAAGTATTTAATTAGATATAAAATATTTTGGCGTGTCCTGAGTTTCCAAGGGGCACAATATTTTTTTTCTTACTCAAATGAATGCATCGTGTAGAAAAAGAAGAAAAAAATAAGCTGAAAAGTTAAAGCCTGCAATGAATCAGAAATTAATTAGGCTAATGTTGATTTGAATACTGATTTTCCAAGAATATATTGCTGGTTAGAAAGGCTTCCAACTACGTGAAAATTGGCCCAAATGGTAACTGTAAAAATTAAATTCAAAACAATGTCAAAGTCAATTTCACACACACAGACCCACACACACACACACAGACACACACACACTCAGACAGAGACACACACATACACACAGAGACACACACACACAGACAAACACACACACACACTCACTCAGACAGAGACACACACATACGCATAGACACATGCAGTCACACAGACATACATACACAGGCACACATAAACACAGGCACACATACACAGACACACATACACACACACAGGCACACAAAAACAAACACAGAGGCAGACACACACAAACACACAAGACGCACACACACATACACACAGACACAAGACACACAGACACACAGAACAGCAACATCTGTAAATGATATAATAAACCAGCCATGAATGTCGCGCATTCCTGATTTGGGCTTCACCATTCTGTCTTGTCTGCTGGTGGCAGCCCAGTCGCCTGACACACAACCACATCTGCAGCCGTACACTTCCAGCACTAGATGGAGCTTTACTAGCTCCAGAAGCTACCAATCATGTCCCAGTATTGACAGCATCACAATGGCACACTCTGAGGGCAAGTCTCGCTTTTCAGAGTTAAAAGAAGAAATCTCCATACTCCAGACAGCACTTGTATTTGTATCGTAAAACATTTTGAAAAAAAGAGTAGATGTTACGGTGATGCTATGGTACAAAATGTTTCGTGTGTTCCTTTTCTCCACTACTTTAGTGGGAATGTTAACCCACTGAAAATAAACAGGCCAGCAGGCCTGTTAAAATGCTGAGGAGAGTATTTGGATCCGAGCATGTTGTGTTTTGATGTTGGCATCAGTGGCAGAGATTCTACCCTAAAGACCTTCATAAATAAACTGAAGTGTGCTGCCTGTCAGATGTTGGCAATCCAATCTTCATTCGCGATCCAGTTACTGTCCCAGCATTCCCCATTATCTGGTTATTAAATAAACACATTCCATTAATTAGCCTTTCCCATTTTAAGCCTGCTCCACTTCCAGATTGTTCTTCGCTGTGCAAGCGGTTGCCATAGCAACTGCAGTCCAAGACTAAACGGGTTAACCTGATGGCAGATCCGACAGGGTTACCTCCTTGCTCAGCAGTTGTGACTGTGAAATCATTAGTGACTGAGAAAATGTTTTATTTTGTGTGAAACATGAGGTTGGATGGCAGGAGTTTTTAGTGCATGTAAACTTTGCCAATGGGGAAAAAAAGAAGGTATATGGGTTGCTCACTAACAAGTGTAAAGCTCAACTCTGTTGTTTTTAACCTACAGCAATTTCTTTATGTAATCGGGATGGGAGGACCAGCACAGACAGATTATTTGTCTTTGCTGATTTTCTGCCTTTGCTTCTCAATCTCAGGGGAACATCTCCAGGGACTGGGCGTGAGCTCAGATTTGCTGCTTATTCACTGAGTGAAGGAGGAATCTGGAACCAGTCTTTCCTTAACAGAGACTGTTATCCTTTCACATAATCCAGAGAACACAGGTACAGACTCCCTTTTCCTTGGCCCCACCACACAGGTGGAAACCGGTTCTTATATTTACTTCAGAATAATTCCCTAACCTTTCCCCTGTTAGTAACAGCTGCTCTCACTGACGACCAGAGCACGCACTTCACTGTGACAGGATTACAACATGAACACAAACTCGTCATCCTCATGGTTGTTCTTCATGTACAGTTTCTATACCAGGACCAAGACCCTGAATTTAACCCTCTCCTTGGCACCCCTTCCCCTGCCTGTCCCCAACCTTGTGGAAATCGGGCATAGCCCTGGGGGGAGGTGGGGGGGTGGGGCTGTTAAAATGAGAGAATGATTCACGTTTCCCTCCGACTTGCTGGCGTCCCGACAGGTCTGGGTATCAACCTGACCTCCTAAGTTGCTGTGGTCCGCTTTCAGCTTGCAAATCGGGGCCCAGTAGATATTATTGGAACCTGATGTGCTACTTTCACCCTAGGTCTGGGTGAGGGCTAGACCTGTAGGGAAGGGGTCAGGAGAAGCCCAGGCAAACAAGTTTTCGAATGTTTATTCCGCTTTCCTTGTGGGTTTGGAGCTCCACTCCAGCAGGCCTCACAAGGAAGCCTTGGTCCTCCATCACCACCCACTATGATCCACTGTGACTCTCCACCCACCCACTACCCACATTGACTTCTCACATGAATTCCAGAGATCTGTTCCAGTGGCTGTGGTTACCTGCCTGTAATCACTTGGTGCATTCAATCATTTGCGGGTGGGACTCTGCTAAAAGTTACAGTGATAAGGCCGGGGCTGGACCACCACATCCCTGGACTCTCAGGGTACATTGCCCACTTCCAGGCTCCCGCACATCCTACTTGCTGCTCCCACCCTCTTCTGCCACTTTGGTCAGGGCCCAAGTGTCTGTAAAATATTTAACCCTTCACAGCTGTGGTTCAGCTGGTGACACGCTTGCCTTTGAGGCACAAGGTTGTGGGTTCAAGACCCACTCCAGACCTTATGCACAAAAATCTAGACTGACACTCCAGTGCAGTACCAAGGGAGTGCTGCACAGTTGGAGATCCTGTCTTTCGGATGAGACATTAAACCTCATTTGCCCTTGAAGCTGGATGTAAAAGATCCCATGGCACTATTTCGAAGGTGAGCAGGGCGGTTATCCTTGGAATCCAAGCAATGTCACAAAAACAGATTATCTAGTCATTATCACATCGATTTTGTGGGATCTTGCTGTGCACGAATGGATTGCTACATTGCCACGTTTTAAAGTTTTTTTAAATTAACGGCTACCCTGGAAATAAAAGAAGAGAGGCAGAATTTGCACCCAGAATGCCTTTCACAACATCAGGGCATCTCTTTGCAGCCAACAAAGTACTTTCTGAAGTGCAATCACTGTTGTAATGTAGGAACATGGCAGCTAATTTGTGCATAACAAGCTCCCACAAACAGCAATGTGATAATGACTAGATAATCTGCTTGTTTTTAAGTGCAGTGCAATGTGGTTGACTCTTAAAAATGCTCTGGGAAACAGCGTAGCAAACCACTCAGTTGTAAAAAAAAAACAGGTCAATTAGGATTGAAACTGGACAGACCACCTGGCATCGAACTAGGCACCAGAAACGACAACAGCAAACCCAGTCCTGTCAATCCTGCAAAGTCCTCCTTACTAACATCTGGTGCCCTGTGCCAAAATTGGGAGAGCTGTCTCACAGACTAGTCAAGCAACAGCCTGACATAGTGATATATACGGAATCATACCTTACAGATGATATCCCAGACACCATCATCACCATCCCTGGGTATGTCCTGTCCCACCGGTAGGACAGACCCAGCATGCGGCACAGTGATATACAGTCAGAAGGGAATTGCCCAGGGAGACCTCAACATCAACTCCAGACCCCATGAAGTCTCATGGCATCAGGTGAAACATGGGCAAGGAAACCTCCTGCTGATTACCACATACCGTCCCCCTGTCAGCTGATGAATCAGTGCTACTCCATGTTGAACACCAACAGGAGGAAGCACTGAGGATGGCAAGGGTGCAGAATGTACTCTGAGTGGGGAACTTCAATGTCTATCACCAAGAGTGGCTCAGTAGCACCACTACTGACCGAGCTGGCAGAGTCCTGAAGGACATACCTGCTAGACTGGGTCTGCGGCAGGTGGTGAGGGAACCGACAAGAGGAAAAAACATACTTGACCTCATCCTCACCAACCTGCCTGCCGCAGATGTATCTGTCCATGATAGCATCGGTAGGAGTGACCACTGCACAGTCCTTGTGGAGATGAAATCCCGTCTTCATATTGAGGATACCTTACACTACCACCGTGCTAAATGGGATCGATTTTGAACAGATATAGCAACTCAAGACTGGGCATCCATGAGGCGCTGTGGGCCATCAGCAGCAGCAGAATCATGCTCGAACACAATCTGTAACCTCATGGCCCGGCATATCCCCCACTCTACCATTACCACCAAGCCAGGGGATCAACCCTGGTTCAATGAAGAGTGCAGGAGGGCATGCCAGGAGCAACACCAAGCATAGCTAAAAATGAGGTGTTAGCCTTGTGAAACTATAACACAGGACTACTTGCATGCCAACCAGCAAATGCAGCAAGTGATAGACAGATCTAAGCTCTGCAGTCCTGCTACATCCAGTCGTGAATGGTGGGGACAATTAAACAACTCACTGGACGAGGAGGCTCCACAAATATCCCCATCCTCAATGATGGAGGAGCCCAGCACATCAGTGCAAAAGATAAGGCTGAAGCATTTGAACAATCTGCAGCCAGAAGTGTCGACTGGATGATCCATCTCGGCCTCCTCCGGAGGTCCCCAGCATCACCGATGCCGGTCTTCAGCCAATTCGATTCACTCCCCTGTGATATTAGGGGCCTCACAGCTGTCAGAGATCAGTCCGAGCTGCACGGCAACCATTGCTGCCTTGGAGCGCATGACCCTGAAATCTCATCTTGTGATCTCAGTGGGGGTGGTGACCCAAAGTTTGGGAAGCCCTGTCCTAATGGCTTTAGCCAGTGCCAGATAGTCAAGGGTGACAGCTAACACCATGATAAAGAAGAACAAAGAAACTTATCAGTAGAGAGAACATGGAACGCAGTGGTTCAAGAAGGTAGCTCATCACCACCTCCTCAAGGGCAACTAGGAAGGGGCAATAAATGCTGGCCCAGCCAGCGAAGCCCACATCCCATGAACGGACAAAAAAACACTGTGGGGAGGCACTGAAACATGAAAGAATTCCAGGACTAATGTTGAGTCAAGCTGATGATATGAAGCAAAATGAGCAATGCTTTTGTGTGGAGACCAGCATTGTACTATATCTTGAATACTGAAACCATTTGAGTTAAGGTACAACAGATGCAGGCTGAACATCATTCAGAGAAGAAGCGTGATGAGTAAGAGGCTCCTTGAACTAGCACAAGGAACAAGAGGGACATGATTGTAAGGAAAATGAAACACTGCGAGCATACTACTCAAGGTTACAAGGAATATTGGTGGCCTACAGATACAGCCAGAAGAAGTTATTGGCAATAGATGAAGGTGCAAGCAAAGAACAAAGTCACTAGATAGAATCATACAGTACCGAAAGAGGCCATTTGGCCCATCATGGCTTTGCTAGGTCTTTGAAAGAGCTTTCCAATTATTCCCATGTTCTTGCTCTTTTCCCCATAACTCTATAATATCTTCCAATTCAAGTATATATACAGTAAACTTGTAAGGAACATAAAAGTGGACTGTAAAAGTTTCTATAAGTATGTAAAAAGAAAAAGATTGATGAAGGCAAACGTAAATCCCCTGCAGTCCAAAACGGGAGAGTTTATAATGAAGAGCCTGGAAATGGCAGAGCAATTAAACAACTACTTTACTTTAGTTCTGTCTTCACGGGAAAAGACACATAACTTCCCAGAAATGCTAGAGAACCAAGCATCTAGCGAGAAGGAGGAATTGAAGGAAATTAGTATTAGTGAAAAAAAGTGCTGAAGGAATTAATGGGACTGAAAGCCGATAAATCCCCAGGGCCCGATAATCTACATCCCAGGGTATGAAAGGAGGTGGCCATGGAAATAGTGGATACATTGGTTGTCATCTTCCAAAATTCTGTGGATTCTGGAACAGTCCCGGCAGATTGGAGGGTGGCAAATGTAACCCCACTATTTAAAAAAAGGAGGGCGGGAGAAAACAGCAAGTTTCAGACCGGTTAGCCTAACAATAGTAGGGAAAATACTAGAGTCTATTACAAAGGATGTGATAACAGGACACTTAGAAAATATCAACGGGATTAGACAAAGTCAGATTAATGAAAGGGAAATCATGTTTGACAAAGCTGCTGGAGTTTTTTGAGGAGGTAACTAGTAGAATAGATAAGGGAGAACCAGTGGATGTGGTGTATTTGGATTTTCTGAAAGCTTTTGATAAAGTTCCATATAAGAGGTTAGTGTGTAAAATTAAAGCACATGGGATTGGGGGTAATATATTGGCATGGATTGAGAAATAGTTGTCAGACAGGAGACAGAGAGTAGGAACAAATGGATCTTTTTCGGAGTGGCAGGCGGTGACTAGTGGGGTACCACAGGAATCAGTGCTTGGACCCCAGCTATTCACAATATATATCAATGATTTCGATGAGGCAACCAAATGTAATATTTTCAAGTTTGCTGATGACACAAAACTAGGTGGGAATATGAGTGGTGAAGAGGATGTAAAGAGGCTTCAAGATGATTTAGACAATTTGAATGAGTGGGCAAATACATGGCAGATACAGTATGAAGTGGATAAGTGTGAAGTTATCCACTTGGTATGAAAAACAGAATGGCAGAGTGTTATCTGAATAGTGATAAATTGGGAAATGTTGGGCTTAATTTTCCCCCCGTCTGGGGGGTTGTGCGGGAGCGAGCGTGAACCTGATCAGTGCCCCCGATCGGGTCCGCGCCGCCATTTTATGTTGGCCAGCCCAGTGTGACGCTCGCCCGGAAGCGCTGAGCGCTCCCTGCGCGGGCGAGGGGTATTCCCTGAATCGGGGCCTGCGCTCTTCCGCGCATGTGTGCAAAAGAATGCAGAAATCTCCCCGAGGCACAGAGGTGCCTCACAGGGAGATCAGTTTAAGGTTTTAGAATTTAAATAATGGAAAAAAAATCTTTTAAAACATGTCCCCTCATGTGACAGCGGCTTGAGATTGGACGGGTGGCTCATTTAACTGCTTTAATTAGTTTTTAACGGGCCTTAATAGGCCTTTGACAGTTTGGCAGGTGCACAGCCGACTTGGCTGCACGCCCGCTGGCCGAAATGAAAATCTAAATGACGCGCAGTGACGTTGGGACACCAGCCTGACATCACCGCTCGTCATCTTACATGTCGGCAAGCGGGGGCGGGGCTCGCTCGCCGACCAGGAAATTCTTCCCGTTGATGCACAAAGGCGTCTGGGTTTCCTAGTACACCAAGCATTGAAAGCCAGCATGCAGGTGCAGCAAGTAGTTGGGAAGGCAAATGGTACCTTCGCCTTCATTGCGAGAGGACTTGAGTACAGGAGCAACGATGTCTTACTGCAGCTGTACAGGGCCTTGGTGAGACCACGCCTGGAGTATTGTGTGCAGTTTTGGTCTCCTTACCTCAGAAAGAATATACTTGTCATAGAGGGAGTGCAGCAAAGGTTCACAAGACAGATTCCTGGGATGGCAGGGTTGTCGTATGAGGAGGGATTGGGTCAACTAGGCTTGTATTCACTGGAGTTTAGAAGAATGAGAGGGGATCTCATTGAAAGATATAAAATTCTGACAGGGCTGGACAGACCAGATGCAGGGAGAATGTTTCCCCTGGCTGGGGGGTGTCTAGAATAAGGAGTCACAGTCTGAAGATACCAGGTAGGCCATTCAGGGCTGAAATGAGGAGAAATTTTTTCACTCAAAGGGCGGTGAACCTGCGGAATTCTCCACCACAGGAGGCTGTGGAGGCCAAGTCACTGAATATATTTAAGAAGGAAATGGATAGATTTCCAGGCATGAAAGGAGCCAAGGGGTGTGGGGAGAGAGCGGGAGAGTGGCCTTGAGATAGAGGATCAGCCACGATCATATTGAATGGTGAAGCACGCTCAAGGGGCTGAATTACTTACTCCTGCTCCTATTTTCTATGTTCCTATATCGAATTTCCTTTTGAAGTTAGAATTGAATCTTTTCCATCGCCCTTTTAAGCAGCGCATTCCAGATTACAAAAACCAACTGTGTGAAAACAAAAATTGAAGTGATGAAATCGCAGACCATACCTGGGGCTGAGACAATTCACCTGTGCAAACAGAAAGCATGGGTGGAATTTAATGCCCTCCACTGAGGCGAGTTTGGAGGCGGGGAGGGGGGCGGTGGGGGGATGGAGTTTGGAATTTAATTGAGCTAAAGAATGCGGGGTGGGGACCTCGCCACTATCCTGCCTCCGGCCCGATTGAGTCCGGTGGGGGGGAGGCTCATGGACAGCCTTCCTGCCCCAGGTGTAACTGACGCAGAAGCAGGTATCTAGCAGGGGCCCCTCTCCACGCACTCTGACCTGATTAAATGGCTCCCCGCTTCCAAAATCATCATGGGGACACTCTTTAAATTCTGCCAAAAGAGAGAGATTATACAGTGGGATAATCATTGGTCTCTCAAACATGCAAATGGAAAGAAATTAAATGGGCGATTCACAATCCTGCAATGCCAATTAGGAGCTAAGCTCAACGGGACGCGTGTAGAGAATTGGGGTTTTACAATGTTGTCGCTGTAGCTCTGATTTCATGTTTCCATCCAGCAGGGACATTGCTCGGACCAGAGACCTCTTATATTTTATAGGCAGTCAGTATTTTTTTTTGGTCAGGTCATTGTGAACGCATTGACTCCATATGAATGTTTCCTTCCCTCCCCCAAGCCATCTGATCATTCCAAAGGGACACCTAGGAATTGTTAGACACACATTCCCAATCTCCCTGCCATCCCATATTGACAGAATACATACACTGCCAGGAGGAACTGGAGCAATTCTGCAATACAGTGGGAACAGTGGAAAGTATGTATTGGCTGTAAGCAAAATGAGCATGACAGGACCAGGTAATAAATTACCAAGTATCTGAGGGTGGCTTGACACCAGCAAAAGTGACCCAAAGCTGATGATCAAATGCTTGCCCACTGTGTGCATAAATATAAAATAACAAACATATTAGATTGAAATGACTGGTAGCAAGGAATGGGACCCATTATGGGATTAAATGAGTTGTAAGTTACAAATGATCATTGACTGTTAAGTCTTACATATGAAGAATAGCTTCTTGGATGAGAGACTAAAGCCTACTGGCATCATTTGAACTGTACACTAGCGAGGTTCTGCCTTGTTTGAGTCCTTCAATTAGATGACTGCTTTGTGTATCACTCTCTAATACAAAGTCTTCTCGCTGTAATGTTGTGGATGATTCCACAGAGACACCATGTACAGAGATTGGTATAATTCCATGTTATGTTATTGATTTCTGTATGTGTGTTTTCCTCTTCTCTCCTTAAGGCACCAGGGATACAATTCCCGGCAACGGGCAGCCCAAGGTAAGTCTCCCATCCTCCCACTGTCCTTGGGTAAGTTGTGAAAGTGATTTTGTGAAATGGCTAGTAATCCAGAGACTCAAGCTAATGTTCAAATCCCACTATGGCAGCTGTTGGAATTTAAATTCAATTATCAAATCGGGAATTGAAAGCTAGTCTCAGTAATGGTGACCATGAAACCGTTATTGATTTCTTTGCAAAAGTCTATCCGGTTCACTAATGTACTCAAGGGAAGGAAATTGCCCAGTCTGGCCTACATGTGACTCCCCACAGCAATGTGGTTATTTTGAAATGGCTTGGCAAGCCAGTCAGTTATATCAAGCTGCTACGGAGTCTAAAAGGAATTAAACTAGATAGACCACGCGGTAACGGCACACCCAAGCCTGTCAATCCTACAATGTCCTCCTTATTAACATATGGGGGCTTGTGCAAAAATTGGGAGAGCTGTCTCACAAACTAGTCAAGCATCAGGTTGACATAATCATACTCACGGAATCATACCTTACAGACAATGTCCCAGACATCACCATCACCATCCCTGGGTATGCCCTGTCCTACCGACAGTTCAGACCCAGCATGGGTGGTGGCACAATGGTATACAGTCAGGAGGGATCATCCAGGGCATCCTCAACGTTGAGTCTGGGCCCCACGAAGTCTTATGGCATCAAGACAAAAATTATTAAGGAAACATACTGCTGACTACCACCAACCACCTGCCCCCCACAGCTGATGAATCAGTACTCCTCCATGTTGAACACCAATTGGAAGAAGCACTGTGGGTGGCAAGGCCACAGAATGTACTCTGAGTGGGGGACTTCATGTCCATCACCAAGTGTGGCTCAGTAACACCACTACTGACTGAGCTGGCTGAGCACTAAAGGACATAGCTGCCAGCCTGGGTCTGTGGCAAGTGGTGAGAAGAATCTTCTTGACCTCATCCTCACCAATCTACCTGTTGCAGATGCATCTGTCCATGACAGTATTGATAGAAGTGACCACTGAACAGTTCTTGTGGAGACAAAGTTCCATCTTCACTGTCAGGAAGATATAATAATTTTCATAGTGTTATTTGGAAATTATTGTAGAGTAATAGTGAGGTCTGTGTCTATGTATGCGTGTGTGTTTGTGTGTGGGGGACTTAATTGAATTAGAAACAGCTGGACTGAAGGCTTTGATGTAAGAAGAGAAGCTAGGTTTGAAATGCTAAATAAATAAACATGGGTGAAGTTTTAGAATGTGAGGTGTAAAGGGAACACTTGCATTTATGAATAAATCAGACTAGCTTGAATTCAAAAGAAGGAGTGAAATGTTTCACCTAGCTTGGAGATGTTAAGAAATAGTGGGCAGAATTTTGCCCTCGGTGGGTGGACGGGCCCTACCGGCTCGGCGGCGGGCGGACAGCCGACCTCCGCCGCCAAAATGGGGCCCGTCGCCATTTTGAGTGGGCGGGCCAATTAAGGCCCACCCAGTGGCCTGCCCGATGGGAAGCGCTATGCACTTCCTGTGCGGGAGGGGGAGGGAATCCCCAGCTGTCAAAGTGCGCTCTTTCGTGCATGCGCGCAAAAGTGCGCACTGCTCCCTGAGACTAAGTGCTGTCTCAGGGAGATTAGTGACAGTGTACAAAACATAAAAAATAGAAAAATAAAAATATTATTAACATGTCCCCCTCATGTGGCAATGTCACACAAGATGGGACATGTTAATAAATATCACATTACATTTATTAAAGTTTTTAAAAAGGAACATGAAACCTCGTCCCGCCAGTGGATGAGGTCTCATGTATTATCAGAAGCCCGCTGGGGCTCCTGGCCTGCCTGCCAGCCTTAAGGTTGGACGGGCAGGGCCTTTAATTACTTTAATTACCCTGTCAATGGTCTCAATTGGCCATTGACAGGTCGGCGGGCGGACAGCTGATTTCGCTGTCCGCCTGCCTTCCTGAAAATTTAAAGGGACCAGGATGATGTCGGGGTTCCTCCCGACGTCATCCCATGTCATTTTCCCGTCCCCAAATCGCCGATGGGAAAATTCTGGCCAGTGTGTTTATTTTTCCCGCTAGTAAAATTGGTACTATGATAGGTTTTTATTATTAGAGAGGTAAAGCTCAAAGACACAGTGAAACAATGGGAATTTGCATTCAAAAGGGAAAATATTTATAAAGGAGAGAAGGCTGTGTGCAAGGCAAGGTATTTTTAAAGATCTAGCACAAGTGTGAAAAGTCTCAAGTTGCTGTCTACAAGGAACCAAAGCTGACAAAAAACTCACTTTGAATTCGACTGTCCAGGGTGTGTGCTTTGCCTGGGTCTGTTTAAATCTGTGTGTTTTACTGTTGCCTTAATGGAGGTGTAACTAGGAGTTAGATTAATTAGGGGATTTAGAAGTTATTATTTCAGTAATTTGTAGACATATGTATGAGCTTACAAACTTTTCTTTTATTAATAAATGTTTAATTTAGTTTTGTAACAAATCTCTAAGCCTCGGTGGCCTTCTTTTAACTAAATTCAAAGCCTGCATCTCAAAATAAGTCCAAATTGCAAATAGTTGTGGCAGCTGCCATAACAAAATTGGGGGCTCTTTGTGGGATATATTTGAAATTCTGTGATTGGTTTGGAGTTGGTGAATCTTAAGGTTATGAGTACGAGAAACACTTTGAATTCAAGAGTTGGTATGAGGGATTTTAAAGTGGTGAGACTGCAAAAATGGCTGTATCCATGCCTGAAACCTTTTTGGAAGTAGAAGATATAACACTGATTGGGTTACAAAAAGTATCTAAGGGTAAGTTAACAAAGTTGGTGGATAAGCTGCAGTTGAAGTTACCAGCATGGGCAAAGAAAGCAGACATAGTTGAAGTAATAGCACAGCATTTAAAGTTTGAAGTGATATCTGACACTAGTGACTCACAGCTGGATGTAGTGAGACTTCAGTTACAAATGAAGAAGCTTGAACTTTGAACAAAGAAAGAAGCTGAAAAAACCTTGAATTAGAGGCAAAGGAAAGAGAAAGGGCATTTCAAAGGGAGCAAGCGGAAAGGCAGGAAAAGGAAAGGAAGCTGGAACTGGAATTCCAGGCGAGAGAGAAGGTTAAAGAAAGAGTGGCAAGGGAAAGAGAGAAGGAACGAGAAAGGGAATACCAGCTTCACAGGCTAGAAGTTAAATAAGAGACCTCAGATCCTGAGGAAAGTTCTGATGAGGGAAATAACCTTTAACCTAAAACCCAATGGGTTTTAAATTTGGACAAGCTGTTCCAAAGTTTGAGGAAAGGGATGTTGAAGCATTCTTTATTTCATTTGAGAGGATAGCTAAACATTTGAAATAGCCGCAGTTAAACTGGACATTGTTGTTACAATCCAGGTTGGTGATTAGAGCTCATGAGGTTTATGTTTCACTGTCAGAAGAAATGTCAGTGAGTTATGATGTGGTTAAAAAAAAAGGCTATTTTGAGTGCATACGAGGTGGTTCCTGAGGTACACAGGCAGAAATTTAGGAATATGAGAAAACAGTCTGGGCAAACTTATATTGAGTTTCTGAGAGTAAAACAAAGTAATTTTGACCGGTGGATATGGGCATTAAAGATAGAGACAACATATACAGCCCTTAGAGAAGTAATTCTTTTGGAAGGATTTAAATATTCAATTCCTTCGGTAGTGAGAACTCATGTGGAGGAACAGAGGGTTGAAACGGTAAGACCAGCTGCAGAGATAGCTGATGATTATGAGTTAGTTCATAGAGCTAAACATTTTCTTCGTCACCCGTTCAAATCAGAGAAGGATAGAAAGTGGGAAGGTGAAAAGAAGGTGGATAGTCAGGGAAGAAAAAGAGTAGGTGGAAATTCCCAGGAAGTTTTTTCTCAGAATAAAAAGGAAGGTGCTGAGGGTAGAAGGGACATTCGAAAATTGAGGTATTTTCATTGTAATAAAGTTGGATGCACAAAGTCAGTGTGTTGGAAATTGCAGGGAAAATCTGTTGGAATTATTGGGGTACAGAAAAGTTCTGGAAGTAAAAGTACTGTCGGTTCTGAGGTTCAGGCACAGGAAAAAAACCAGTGGTTTGTGTACAGGTGAAACAGGGAGAATCAGTGATCGGTAAAGAAGTGGGAATATGTTCACAATTTACCCAAAATAATTCTGAGGAGCAGGTTGCAGAAATGTTTAAAGATTTTGTATGTGAAGGGGAAGTCTTTCCATGTGTACAGGGTGGAGTAGAACAGATATTAAAATCTTAAGAGACACAGGGGCTAGTCAATCCTTAATGTTGTGGGATAGTGACATTGTTCAGAGGGAGTATTGCAGGAACAGATGCTAATAAGTGGGGTTTATGGAAATGCTAAACCTATTCCATTGCTGAAGGTAAGTTTAAAGAGTAAGTAGAAAACAGGTGAGGTGATTGTTGGAGTAGTGGAAAAATTACCCATTGCAGGGATTCAATTTATTTTGGGTAATGATATAGCTGGGTCCCAGATATGGCTGATGCCTATGGTAGTTGAGCAGTCTGTAGAATTGTTTTCAACAGAACTGTTGCAGAGAGAGCATCCTGGATTGTTTCCAGATTGTGTAATAACAAGGTCACAGGCTCATTGGTTGAAACAAGAAGAACAGGAAGTTCAAAGGCAGAGAGAAGGTGTGGAAGTTCAATTAGTTGGCACTGTGTTTGATAACATTGTTCAGGAAGAAAGACTGAAAGACAATGCAGCTGAGGTGTTTAACTCAAGGCAGTTAGTGGAGTTACAGAAAAAGGATTCACAAGTAAAGCAGTTATATCAGACAGCTTAGTCAGAAATAGAGGAAGAATGTATCCCAGAATGTTATTACCTTAAGGTTAATGTTTAAAGGAGAAAATAGCGGCCGTTTCATGTTTCAGCAAATGAGAGCTGGAGGGAGGTGCATCAGATTGGAATACCATTTGGATATAGAGATGAGATTCTGAGAATTGCTCATGAAATTCCAATGGGGGTACATTTAGGGATTAGAAAGACAAAGGCGAAAATACAAAAACATTTTTATTGGCCTGGATTGCATAGGGATGTAGTCATATTCTGTAAAACATGTCACACCTGTCAGGTGATGGGGAAACCACAAGCAGTGATTAAGCCGGCACCTTTAATTCCAATTCCAGCGTCTGAAGAACCTTTTACTAGGGTCATGATTGATTGTGTAGGACCCATTCCTCAGGCCAAAAGTGGAAATCAGTACTTACTGACACTAAAGGATGTGTTTACAAGGTTTCCTGAAGTGATACCTTTGAGAAATATTACAACAAAGAAAATTGTGGAAGAGTTAACTAAATTTTTTTTTTTACAAGATATGGTTTACCTAAGGAAATACAGCCATATCAGGGTTCAAGTTTCATGTCACAGCTATTTAAGGAAGTAATGAACATGAACAATGGGGATTAAACAATTTAAATCAATAGTTTACCATCCTGAGTCACAAGGGGCTTTGGAAAGATGGCACCAAACTTTAAAAACTGTTATGAGGGTGTATAATCAGGATTACCCATAGAATTGGAATGGGGGAATTTCATTCTTGTTATCTGCTATTAGGGATGCTCCTAATGCATCGACTGGTTTTATTCCTTTTGAACTAGTTCGTGGTCATGAGGTAAGGGGATCACTGAAATTGATTCATGAGAAAGTGGTGGGTCAAAATTCAGAAACTACTCTCCTGGATTATGTGTCAAACTTCAGACTGAGATTGGACAGAGCATGTGTGTTGTCTAGGGAATATTTAAAGATATCACAGCAGATGATGAAAATGAAGGCAGACAGAAAAGCTTGTAGTTTTGTTACCAGTATTGGGTGACTCATTAAAGGCAAGGTTTAGTGGGCCTTACAGGATTGAAAGGCTGAGTGAAGTAAATTATTTAATAAATACTCCAGATAGAAGAAAGAAGCAAAAGGTGTGTCATGTAAATATGCTTAAAAAGTACATTGACAAGGAAAAGGACCAAAAGGAGATGTTAGTGGTGGTCAATAATGAGAAAAACGTAGAAATACAGGATTCTGAATTTGATTTTCCTCTAATCAAATTGGATAATGAGGGGGTGCTTGAAAATATCAATGTAATATTGAGTTACCTTCCAGAGAAGCGTCAAAGTGATTCAGAGAAGCTATTGCAGTCACACAAAGCTATTTGTGGGAATAAGCTGGGAAGGATGAATTTAGCTATACATGATGTATGTGTAGAAGTTTCATCTTCAATAAGGCAACATCCTTATAAATTAAATTCGGCAAAGTCATCACAAGTACAGAAATTCAATTCATGCTTCAAAATGATATCATTGAGTCAGCACCTTTCAATCTCTACCATCTAGAAGCACAAAGGCAGATGCATTAGAACACCACCACCTGCAAATTCCCCTTCAAGCCATTCACCATTCTGACTTGGGGAAGAATTTTCCCCCTGTTGAGGGGGAAGTTTAAGAGCGGGTGCGCCTCCGATCAGCATCCCTGATTGGGGCGCGCTGCCATTTTACATGGGCGGGCCAATTAAGGCCCGCCCAGCATGACGTCTGCCAGGAAGCGCTATGCGCTCTCTGTGCGGATGGGGAGGGGGGATTCCCTGAGCCAAGAGTTCTGCCCAATGTCATCCCGTGTCATTTTAAGTGTCGGCGAGTGGACCCCGCCCCCCCCCCCCCCCCCCCCACCCGCTCGCCAAACTCAATATCCTGCCGATGGAAATGATCACCGTTCCTTCATTGTTGCTGGGTCAAAATCCTGGAACTCCCTCCCTAACAGCACTGTGGGTGTACCTACACCACATGGACTGCAGCGGTTCAAGAGGGCAGCTCATCACCACCTTCTCAAGGGAAATTAGGGATGGGCAATAAATGCTGATCTTGCCAATGACGCCCACATCCCATGAATGAATACATAAAAAGAGAGTGGCTACAATGTGTAAAGCATGTGAGTGGTCAAGACAAGTAGCGTAGGGTTCTATAAGGGCAATCTAGTCAAGCACATGAGGAAGAATGGAATAGAAGGCCATACTGACAGGGTGAGATGAAGTTGGGTGGGAAGAGGTTCATGTGGAGTATAGACACTGATATAGGCAGGTTGGCCAGTTTCTGTTCTGCCCGTTCTGCTTAATCTAGGGAGAAGAGGTATCACAGCGGACCCCCATCTTGCCCCCAGTCTATGACCCTATACTGCACATTTCAGCTACGATCAGTGACTACCAACCTTTATTCTCCCAAACCAGGAAATCATCCCCATTAACCTTCAGCTACATTAAAATATTCTGAGGTAAAAACTGTTATAATTAACAAAATGGGAGCCCTACAATTTATACTGAGATCATCAATCAGAGGCAACCTCAACACGCCACAAAGATTGATTTATTGATCGAGCAGAAGCAGACAGAACGTAACATTGAAATACAAGCTTATGTTGTCCTGAAGCCATTTTGAACAGACCTTTCCATCTTTATGTTACAGAACTGGTTTTAGTCTTGTAGTGCTCCCAGCAATGTGGGATAAACTTACAGGGCAATTACTGTTTCATGAGTGGCAAAAGATCAATAACAGGGCACATTGTCACAGTTGGACAAATCATGACTTTCATTTCTGGCAAAGCATCTTCCCCAAGGGCTAAAGGCCCAGTGGAAAACCTCTTTACTCGCAGAAAGCTAAATACTTTTTAAAAATGTATTCGTTTATGGTATGTGGGCATCGCTGGCTAGGCCAGCATTTATTGTTCATCCCTAATTGCCCTTGAGAAGGTGGTGGTGAGCTGCCTTGAACTGCTGCAGTCCACATGGTGTAGGTACACCCACAGTGCTGTTAGGGAGGGAGTTCCAGGATTTTGACCCAGTGGCAGTGAAGGAACGGCCGATATATTTCCAAATCAGGATGGAGTGTGGCTTGGAGGGAACCTTGCAGGTGGTGGTATCCCATGGATCTGCTGCCCTTGTCCTTCTAGATGGTAGAGATCGTGGGTCTGGAAGGAACAGGTTAAGAATAAGAGGTTTACCATTTAAGACAGAGATGAGGAGAAATCTTTTTCTCTCCAAGGGTTGTTAGAATGTGGAATTCCCTTCCCCAGAAAACAGTGAAGGCTTTGTCATTGAATTTATTTAAAGCAGAATTAGACAGATTTTTAATAGACAAGGGAATCAAGGGTTATGGGGGGCAGACAGCAAAGTATACTTGAGACCACAACCAGGTCAACCATGATCTTACTGAATAGTGGAGTAGCCTCGAATTGCTGAATGGCCTACTCCTGCTCCTCAGTCACATGTTCCTACTTTCTGTTTTTATTCCTCCACTCTCAATTACAGATAAACAAAATGGTGACCATCTGTAAAAGTGGCGCCTGACTATAAATGCTGCTGATTCCAAAGAATTCCAAGGTGATCATCACTTGAAGTGACCTGTGTTCTCCTGGAGGCTGTGGTAATGCACTGGTTTGCACTTACAGAGCTGCCAGTAAAGTCAGGCTGTCCTTGGAACTCTGTAACAAGAGAGGCACACAACAGGCCAATACTCGGGGAAGGCTTTCAAAAATCTCCCAAAAGTTGCTGATCAACTGTAACCCAACAACTCCACCAGAAGCATCGTTACACAGCACCACCACAGTGATGTTACTTCATAAGCAGGCTGTTGTATGGTGAATTGGCTCCCATGCATTTGTATAATTATCTCCGACCACTGAATTTCCTAGCCCCTCACACGGCAGAGGAATCTTCCGGTTTCGCCAATGCGAATGGAGATTCCAATGGCTCGTTGGCCCTGCTACAGGGGAACCTGTTGTGGGGTGGGGGGCTGGAAGATTCCAGCTGATATCTCAAAAGCAAATGGATGGATTTCACTGAAATTTGGTGCACAGATAGGGCATGGCCCAAGGAAGAACTGGTTAGTTTTTGGTGAAGGTGCGGATCTGCATCTGGATCCTGGAATATTGTGGGTTGAGGCCTGAAGCCTCCTCAGTGAGATGGAAGCTCTTAAAACAAGATTTCTTTTTTCAGCTTTACGGTTAGAGCATCCACCAGGTGGGGAAAAGCCACAGCAAAGATCTGGGTCATTGTAATAATGTTGCATTAACAAGGTGTGGCAGAGGTGCCCTCTTCCCTTGTTCAATTTTGGATCAGTGTTGACAGTGCAACAGTTCCCTCTGGTAACAGTGCCCTTCAGGAGGTGACGCACCTGATGGGCAACCTCTGGTGTCCTGGGTAACAGTTTGTGGTAGAGAGGAGCGGCATGGGGAACTGCAGTGGGGAGTAGATGAACCTTTAATTCCTTGGGGCTCCAGTATACTCCTGGAGGGTTGACAAACCCATGGTGTCTTCCCCTCTGGGTGCTGATCATCTCTGAGATTTCTTAGTAAGAAAAATCAGCAGAGGGTGGAGGCCAGGCTTCCTTCCCAACAGACGGTGCGAGAAAAACTTGGGGATCGAATGATTAAATATTAAAAACCAGTACCAGTTGTCGATGATTTTAGAAAGCTCCAATATTATTTGTATTTGTAAATGATGTGCAGCAGAGTATGAAAAGAGCACTGGAGGGAGAGGAGAAAGGGTTAAGGAAGTGCCAAAAGTTTTATTGGGCTAGGTTAAAGGAGTGTTAAGAGAATCAAGTGGCAAAATGAGTGTGTGAAGGAATGTTCCAGAAGATATTATCTGTTTCAGAAGACTTTTTCCTGTTGACGCTAATTATACCGATATTTATTATTTATCAATTATTCATCGTGCCAGCTGCTAAACAATCTGTCATGTTTAACATCAAAAAAAGTCAATGATTAATTTAAGGGCATATGATACTTTCGCTGTCATTCACATCAGAGAATGTTACATAAGGAGCCAGGGGAATTAAAGTTTACTCTCAGAGAAGTGTGACGCTTATAAAGTGTATTTAGCTCTCGCAGTTTCAATCCACCTCCTGTTGGGCACATGCCGATTGCTTAAAAGGGGAACAGCTAAGCAGAATAAAAAAGTTGCCAAAAAACTGGGAGAAGTAGCAAGATAAAAAGCCCCAGGAAACAGAGGTGTCGCTTCAGGAAGGGGACTTCACAGGGAAGTTGCAGCTTGCTGAAGTAAATTAAATTATTTCAACAAGGAATTAGAGATTGAAGAAAAAGAATAACATTAAAAAGCACAAGGGAAATGAACAGGTATGTGGAATTAGACTAGGGTGTGGATACAGAGAAAACCACTGGTAGAAACCTGATGGACTAAGTCTCTTTGCTGTGACATTTTGTTTGTGACGGAGAAAGAGGCTCTGGGTGGAAATCTTCCGCTCTGGAGTCCAGTTTCTGTGGTGGGTGTGAAAGTGTCAGTGAATCCTGCTTTGGGGCGGGGTGGGGGGACAGCTGACCAGGCAATGATCTTGTGCTGTTCAGCTCATTACTTAGGCGTCTGTGCGGAGCACAGCGAATCTCGTGGCTGGGGTGGACAGGAAATCTCCCTCCCCATGTTACCTCATGGGCCCTTTATAAAGGGCAGCTGGACTCCTTCTCTTCCCCCTTCGCCTGCCTCCCAGGTCCCCCTTCCAGCCTTGGCACAGTTTGTGCTGTCGGCACCCGATATGATTGAAGTTATGAATGGCCCCAAGAAGGCAAAAGCAGCATCTACTGACCTCAAAGTCATGGAAGAAGTGAAGCTGGCCAGGTGCACGCTGCCTACATATACATTCGCAAGAGTGAATGTTCTAATCTCCTGCCGGCGGGGAACTTAATTCTGGCGAAGTGGCCTTCTAATGAGCGTGCATGACATGCTAGTGCGTACAAAAGAGCTTCCCGACATTGGTCGCTGGGTTGCTCGACCTTCCTTGAACCTGTCCAAAGGTCGGAATTCCGACAGTTCATCCCAATGTGGAAAAGCTGATTTCTGCCCTGACGCCAAATTAAGTTCCTCGCCCGCCAGACTTCCCGCTCCTGGTGGGACCAGAAGATTCCACCCTCTGTATGTGATACATGCTGCATGACCTGGGACCATTAGATATTGTATATGGTTACACAGAGTCCACAACACAGAACCAGGCTATTCAGCCCATCTGGTCTATGCTCGCTTTTATGCTCCACAGAGGCCTTGTCCTTTCCATCTAACCTTATCAGCATATCCTTTCTTACTGAATGCAAAACTATTCCCCTGCTGTGGGCTGTTATCTTTCAGTCACCTATACCTAATAATTTAGCGGTACAAAAAATACTTGTTAAAAGCAGTCATTTGAGAATACACTGATTGATTTCCCTTTAGTTTTCACCTTTAATTCTACACGTAGCAATTTCCTTATGTCAACAGGGACAAATGTCAAGTACAGGTTAGACACTTCCCATGGAAAGAGAGGCTAGCTCCATTCTGAGACAACAACTCCTTACATTTGGCACAGATAGGGCGGGAAAGTGGATGAACCAGATTCTTCATGCCATGTTTAATCCCGAGATGAACTCCCGGCCACATATCCAAGCCATTGCTGAGGTCGCCTATTTTCACCATTGTCACAATGACTGACTCCATCCCTGCCTCATCTCATCTGATGCTGAAATCCTCATCCATACCTTTGTTACTTCTGGAGCTGACAATTCCAACACGTTCCTGGCTGACCCCCCACATTCTAACCTTGGTAATTTTGAGGCTGCCTGGCCGTGTCTACAACTCCACCCCCGAATTCTGTTCAGCCATCACTCCCGTCTTCACTGCCCTACATTGGCTCCCGGTTAAGCGATGATTTTAAAATTCTCATCCATCTTTTAAAATCCCTCCATGGCCTCACTCCTCCCTAACTCAGTAATCTCCTTCAGCCCTCCAATCTCTGAGCTCCTTTTATTCTGGCCTCTTGCACACCTGGGTTTTAATTGCTCCACCATTGGAGGCCAGCCTTCAGCTGCCAAGGCCGTAAGCTCTGGAATTCACTCCCTAAGCCTTTCTGCTCCTCCACCTCTCTTTCTTCCTTTAAGGTTCTCTTTAAAACCTACCTCTTTGCTCGATATTTTTAGTGATCTGTCCTTACATCACCATTTATGTCACTTTGCTCCTGCAAAGTGTCTTGTAACATGTTATTACATTAAAGGTGCTTTTTAAATACAACTTGTTGTTCATCCATGGTCTTACTGAATGGCAGAGTCGGGCTGAGGAGCCACACTGCTTATTTCTCCTGTTCTTTGATCATTAGCAGAAGAATCCTAGAAGCTGTCTGCTGTAAGGAACTTTAGGCCTTACAGATCCGAGGAAAGTGACTGGAGATATGAACATCGCTGGCAAGGTAAGCATTTATTGCCCACCTCTAATTACCCCTGAAAAGGTGGTGGTGAGCTGCAATTGCAGAGGGTAAAACTGGGTGATACACTGATTTAGCCTGCTCTCTTTGCACCCTTGGGACCCAGTCCGGAATGATGGCATTAATGCCGCCTCTCTCTCTGTTAGCTCCAAAGGTCTGATGTGAAATTAGTCTGGGCAGTCCTGATCCAGTAGTGAGTTAGCTGATAGCAAAAATGAAATTGGCCAAAATTCAATTCAAATCATCACTGCATTGGCAGTCTGAGGCCCCAAGGGTAGCTGGGTGTAGAAAATGGAAATGTCACACTGGTACATTGAGGACAGGCTTCTGAGTTTGGACTGAGGTACATCTGTACAGGAAGCTGTAGCTTAATTAGGATTGGCTGAATCTGATACTGGACTTTGTCCTAGCACTGATTTCCTGAATTGCAATCAGTGTAGAAAAAAATCAATTAAAAAATAACGAGTTGAGGGAAAGGAAGGCTATGGGGAAGGTGGATGAGGTAACAATTATCATGGAATTACAGTTTTCTCTCTCCACTCCCAGCCTGGTTAACAGAGTGAAATGGGGAAATTAAGAAATTGGCATCACTGGTCCCTAAAAAGAGGCAACTGCAGTCTTTCTTTCTCAGACAATATTTCATCTGTTCAATTATTTATGTTGTTAAAGTGATGTGTGATGTTACTATGGAAACTGCACCGGATGTATTAGCCCTCTTTACAAGGTACACCATATCATGAACAATCTACAGGTCTTGACTTCATTATTCCTGCTTCTTGGGATCATGCGTACAAACAGCAGGTTAGCATTTAAATCCATGAGTAAGGTACTGGGGTATCCCTTGGATTGGGTTATAATTCTTGCTGGCTAATGTGAGATTATTGACTTCAGCTGTAATATGTCGGTTAAGCGAGAGTGGCGCAATCAGAGCGCAAGTGTCCATTTCTGCAATGAAATGCAGGTTTACGCCAACAGCCCATGAGGATCAATAAGAAAAGGAACTTGCATTAATATAGAATCTTTCACAACTTGGGACATTCCAAAGTTTTACAATCAATAAAGTACCATCTGAGACACAGCCACAGTTGTAATGCAATAAATGCAGCAGCACAGTAAGATGTCACCAACAACCATAAGACCAATGACCAGATAATTTGTTTTTAGTGATGTTGGTTGAGGGATAAATATTGGCCAGGACACGAGGGAGAAAACACCCCTGCTCTTCTTCAAAGCAGCGTTATCGGGTCTTGACATCCACCTAAAAGCTCAGATGGAGAAGCAAAATTGAAGGTTACTCAAAAATGCTGGTAGCAATCAGCATTTATCTCTGCCAGAGTCCTGTAATAACAGCTCTGAATTACGGTTGGCCAGCAGTATGTTTGATTTGAGAACGCATAATGCAGGGTAAAGTGACCCATTCCCTCAATTGCTCTCTCTTCTCTATCTCTGTAGCTTTCTCCAGCTGAACATGCCCTCCTCCCCATTCCTCTAACTCCATCCTTGTACTTTACCCCTCCCTTCCACCCAACGCTAGCAGCTTCAACCTCCTAGGTTTCACTCTCTGAATTTCAACCCTTACATCCCTCCGGCTCTTCTGCTTTCTTGGCTTCCTGTAAGTACCTCCTTAAAATCCACACTGAAAATCGGGGATGCGCAAAGGGTCAGCATTGGAGGAGCGCAGGGATCTCAGAGGTTGTAGGGCTCGAGGGGTTACAAAGTTAGGGAGAGGTGAGGTCATGGAGGAATTTGGAAAGCAAATACCACCAGGAGTCAGTACTGCCTGATTCTGACAGGAAGACAGTAAGGGAAACTCTGAGATTATCATCCGGTGCCATAGCAACCTTCCGACTGTGCGTTTGATGCCTAGAGGCCCAGAATCAGTGTGCAGTATGTATCAGTATGCAGCAGTGCACACTGGCTTTGAATCATTTGGTGTTAGTAGATAAATATCAAGCCCATTAAACACATACTGACAGAAAGGTCATCAGGTATTCCAATCCCCATGAGCAGGAAACTGAGACTCCATTCTTCTTCAGCTGAGCTCTTCCCCAAAGACACAATATCAGGTAGGGTAATCACAGCGACTAGTTGCAGCATCGGATTCAGACACAATGTTTCTCTGGCCTTTACAAAGTATTACACAGAAGTTAAAGGACAGAAACAGGTCGTCTGGTCCCACGGTCTATGCCACTGTTTCTGCTCTACATGTGCCTCCTCACTGTATTTGTCTCACCTGATTGCCATATCCTACCATTCTTTTCTCCCTCATGTACTTATCTAGCTTCCCCTTAAATGCATATATAATATATATATATATACATACACACATATATATATAATTTTTAAAAAATTCATTTATGAGATGTGGGCTTCTCTGGCTGGGCCGGCATTTATTGCCCATCCCTAATTGCTTTTGAGAAGGTGGTGATGAGCTGCCTTCTTGAACCGCTGCAGTCCATGTGGTGTAGGTACACCCACAGTGCTGTTAGGGACGGAGTTCCAGGATTTTGACCCAGCGACAGTGAAGGAACGGCGATATATTTCCAAGTCAGGATGGTGAGTGGCTCGGGGGGGAGCTTCCAGGTGGTGGTGTTCCCATCAATCTGCTGCCCTTGTCCTTCAAGATGGTAGTGGCCGTGGGTTTGGAAGGTGCTGTCTAAGGAGCCTTGGTGAGTTTCTGCAGTGCATCTTGTAGCTTGTACACACTGCTACCACTGTTCGTCGGTGGTGGAGGGAGTGAATGTTTGTGGAAAGGGTGCAAATCAAGCGGGCTGCTTTGTCCTGGATGGTGTCAAGCTTCTTGAGTGTTGTGGGAGCTGCACTCATCCAGGCAAGTGGAAAGTATTAAATCATACTCCTGACTTGTGCCTTGTAGATGGTGGACAGGTTTTGAGGAGTCAGGTGGTGAGTTACCTTCTGCAGGATTCTGAGTCTCTGAGCTGTTCTTGTAGCCACAGTATTTATATGGCTAGTCTAGTTCAGTTGCTGGTCAATGGTAACCCCCCAGGATGTTGATAGTGGGGGATTCAGTGATGGTAATGCCATTGAATGTCAAGGGGCGATGGTTAGATTCTTTTTTGTTGGAGATAGTCATTGCCTGGACTTGTGTGTCACAAACGTTACTTGCCACTTGTCAGCCCAAGCCTGGATATTGTCCAAGTCTTGCTGCATTTGGACATGGACTGCTTCAGTATCTGAGGAGTCGCGAATGGTGTTGAACATTGTGGAATCATCAGCGAATATCCCCACTTCTGATCTTATGGTGAAAGGAAGGTCAATGATGAAGCAGCTGAAGATGGTCGGGCCTAGGACGCTGCCTGAGGAACTCCTGCAGTGATGTCCTGGAACTGGATACTGCAAAGGCTATGGGCCCTGACAAAATTCCAGCAATAGTACTGAAGACTTGTGCTCCAGAACTTGCCGTGCCCCTAGCCAAGCTGTTCGAGTATAGCTACAACACTGGCATCTACCCAGCTATATGGAAAATTGCCCAAGTATGTCCTCTCCACAAAAAGCTGGACAAATCCAACCCAGGCAATTACTTCAGTCTACTCTCCATCATCAGTAAAGTTATGAAAGGGGTCATCAACAGTGCTATCAAGTGGCACTTGCTTAGCACTAACCTGCTGACTCACGCCCAGTTTGGGTTCCGCCAGGGCCACTCAGCACCTGACCTCATTACAGCCTTGGTTCAAATATGAACAAAAGAGCTGAAATCCTGAGGTGAGGTGAGAGTGACTGCCCTTGACATCAAGGCCGCATTTGACCAAGTGTGGCATCAAGGAGCCCTAGCAAAACTGGAGTCAATGGGAATCATGGGGAAAACTCTCTGCTGGTTGGAGTTATACCTAACACAAAGGAAGATGGTTATGGTTGTTGGAGGTCAGTCATCTCAGTTCCAGGACATCACTGCAGGAGTTCCTCAGGGTAGTGTCCTCAGCCCAACCATCTTCAGCTGCTTCATCAATGACCTTCCTTCCATCATAAGGTCAGAAATGGGGATGTTCGCTGATGATTGCAAAATGTTCAACACCATTCCCAACTCCTCAGATATTGAAGCAGTTCATGTCCAAATGCAGCAAGACCTGGACAATATCCAGGCTTGAGCTACCAAGCGGCAAGTAACATTCGCACCACACAAGTGTCAGCCAATGACCATCTCCAACAAGAGAGAATCTAACCATTGCCCCTTGACATTCAATGGCATTACCATCACTGAATCCCCCACTATCAACATCCTGGAGGTTACCATTGGCCGGAAACTGAACTGGACTAGCCATATAAATACTGTCACTATAAGAGCAGGTCAGAGGCTAGGAATCATGTGACGAGTAATTCACCTCCTAACACCCCTAAGCCTGTGCGCCATCTGCGAGGCACAAATGAGGAGTGCAATAGGGCAGCAGATAGATGGGAACACCACCACTTGGAAGTTCCCTTCCAAGTCATTCACCATCCTGACTTGGAAACATATCACCGTTCCTTCACTATCGCTGGGTCAAAATCCTGGAACTCCCTTCCTAACAGCACTGTGGGTGTACCTACACCACATGGACTGCAGTGGGTCAATAAAGCAGCTCATCACCACCTTCTCAAGGACAACAATGGGTGGGCAATAAATGCTGGGCTCCTCCATCACTGAGGATGGGGATTTTTGTGGAGCCTCCTCCTCCAGTGGTTTCATCATCAGCCACCATTCACGACTGCATGTGGCAGGAACGTAGAGCTTAGATCTGGTGGTTCTGGGATCGCTTAGCTCTGTCTATCACTTGCTGATTATGCTGTTTGTCACGCAAGTAGTCCTGTGTTTTAGCTTCATTAGGTGACACGTCATTTTTAGGTATGTCTGGTGCTGTTCCTGTCATGCCTTCCTGCACTCTTCATTGAACCAGAGTTGATCATCTGGCTTGGTGGTAATGTTACAGTGGAGGATACGCAGGGCCATGAGATTACAGGTTGTTGTGGTTGAGTACAATTCTGCTGCTGCTGATGGCCCACAGCACCTCATGGATGCCCAGTCTTGAGTTGCTAGATCTGTTCAAAAATCTATCCCATTTAGCAAGATGGTAGTGCCACATAATACAATGGAGGGTATCCTCAATGCAAAGATGGGACTTCGTCTCCACAAGGACTGTGCAGTGGTTATTCCTACCAACACTTGCCCTGAACAGATGCATCTGTGGCAGGCAGGTTGGTGAGGATGAGGTCAGGTACATTTTTCCCTCTTGTTGGTTCTGCTGGGCTTGTCCTGCCAGTGGAACAAGACATACCCAGGGATGGTGATGGTAGTGTCTGGGGCATTGCCTGTAAGGTATGATTCCGTGAGGATGACTAATGTCAGCCTGTTGCTTGACTAGTCTGTGAGACAGCTCTCCCAATTTTGGCACTAGCCCCCAGGTGTTAGTAAGGAGGACTTTGCAGGGTCGACAGGGCTGGGATGGCAGTTGTCATTTCTGGTGCCTAGGTCGATGCCGGGTTGTCTGTCTGGGTCCATTCCTTTTAAACTTTTTAGCAGTTTGCTGCAGCTGAATGGCTTGCTAGGCCATTTCTGATCTGGAGTCACATGTAGGCCAAACCAGGTGAGGACGGCAGATTTCCTTCCCTAAAGGACATTCGTGAACCAGATGGGTTTTTACGAGTATCGTTTCATGGTCATCATTAGACTTTTAATTCCAGATTTTTATTGAATTTAAATTCCATCATCTGCCGTGGTGGGATTCGAACCCGGGTCCCCAGAGCATTACCCTGGGTCTCTGGATTACTAGTCGAGTGACAACACCATCGCCTCCCCATATGTGCCATTTGCCTCAACAATTTAATGTGGTGATAAGTTTCTCATTCTTACTCTAAAGAAATTTCTCCTGGATCATTTATTGGATTCATTATTAGTGACTTACATTTGTATCCCTCAGGTCTGGATTTCCTCACAAGTGGAAGTAACTTCTCTGTGTCTGGCCTAAAGATCTCTATCAGGTCACCTCTCAGTCTTCTCTTTTCTAGAGAAAAGAGCCCCAGCCTGATATATCTTACCAGAAGGTTGCAATAGACGGCCTTTGATGATCTATAATTCTATCTATATTATGGTGCCTAAACTTGAACGAAATGTGATTCAAAGAGACTTCCTTTATAACTAGAATGGATTAAGAGATGGTAGATGGGGTTGAGATGACTCATAAGGGATGGTGCTTGTTTGATCACATGGCCTTTTACAATGTTAGCTTTTCATTGAGACCTCAGCAGAGAAATAGATAAAGTGATGGATCTCACTCAGTTGCCTTGTATAAACAGTGTTGCCTGGCAGATCACTGGTGCCCGTATCTGTGAGGACAGGAGCAGAAATTTGGGCAGCATCCAGTTAAACTAGGTTTCTGCCCCTTTTTTTGTCCATTTGAAAACCCTGTTAGAAGTGGAGATGGTTACTTCTTGCTACCACCTCCTATTGCACAGACGTAAGTGAACAGGTACAATTGGCAGGGTAATGTCATCTACCAGAAATCCTACCAAATCGACCAACTCCAAAGCAATCCAGAGTTGAACAACCTGACCCTGTTGGAAATGGAAGCCACCAAAATTTTAACAAAATTTTGAAGATAAAGGTATCGTCTTTATTTAAATCCCTTCCTCCCCTCCCCTACTGATTTAGATATCCCAATAGTGCCAATAATAGTGTCAATGCATCTGCCGAGTTTTATACTACAGGCATCTGTGGGCAGGTGGAAGGTCCACCCTGGCCAAAATCCACCCCCAGGGGACCTCATGTTTCTGGCAATGGGTCTAGACAAATCAAAAACAGTACAGAGGTGGGCTTTATGAATTGGAATCTCCAGGTCAGGGTTCTCTCAACAGGAGCATGTGTCAGAAATTCAGTTCTGGAGGTGTGTGCGCACTGGGCCAGTTTTCATCCACGAATTCTAGCTTCAAATGAAAACAATTAAAATTTGTGCATGACATACAAATCCCAGAAAACATGTCTAAAAGAGAAAGATGAGCTGCTTGCCTAAATTTGACTCGTCTGCATCTTGTGCAGTCAAACATTGAACGCAAAGGTTACATCAGGACTCGTTTTATGGAAGGTTCAAAATTAATTTCAGCCCAAGAGCAAAGTGCCTTTCGAAGCAACAGCTAGTGTAAAACTTCCTTTGCAGGGTAACATCAAACTGCCACTCAAACTGCATCTTAAAAGCAGTGCTCTATTAATCCCAATATAAATTTGTACTTTTCTCTCCACTCCTGTTAGTTTATCTTAGGCAATGAACTGTTGGAGCTAACCTTGCCTTCTGTCAGAAATATCTGTACTGAAAATCTGTTGTACATGTTTATTTTATTTATGTGTACACGCTGAGACAGGAACCTGGGTTCAGGGGGCTGTGTGTGATGAATTGGGCACTCTTGCCTTTGTGTAGGAAATTACCATTTTAGGCAACCCTTGAGATTTATGCTATTCAACAAAAATTGTGGCAGTAATTCAGGCCGGACATAAATTTAACATACTGCTGGCCTGGATTTTGTCCCCCATGGGTTTTACTGGGTTACAACCAGTGATGAATCTGCCTGCCGACCACTTGGCTGACGGCCACGGTTTTCGATGTTCTGGGGCTGCCGACCAGAACGTGTTCAACGCTGGTTTTAAAAGAGGACACCGAACGCGAGCAATTCTAACAAATCAATCCATGGAAGCCTGCAAACCTCCTTCAGTGCAATCGGCCAGTGCAGATGGGCTTGAGTAGTGGCTCACTTAACAGAAGAAAGACTAGTGCAAAAAAAATAATAATTTGAGGTGGTTTTATCTCTTGTCGGGTCAGTATTTAAAAATGTTGCCGTCCACAAGCCTTTACATTCCTGTCGCATTTATCAGCGGTGCTTCTGTCAAATTTTCCTCTTGTAAATCTGCCACGTCAACATCTTCATTCAATTTTGCTGTTAATTGCCACGGCGCAGATACAAATGCTGGTCAGGAGCTGAACGAAATGTCTCATGTCTCCCAACTTTGTCACCATCTTGTATATGAAGAAAATAACTGTGGGCCACACCATCAGCACTTTACTCTCTTTTTCTTCAAAAAAAAAGGTAAAAATTGAACGGATATGATCCAGAAGCGGGATTAATTTTCTGTATCAACTATGAATAATATGCAACAGGCAACATTCATTTACTGGGCAAAATAGGTTGTAAAGAACCTTGATTAGACCACACCTGGAGCACTGTGTGCAGTTTTGGTCCCCATACCTTAGGAAGGATATTGTTATCATAGTGGGAGTGCAAAAAAAAGGTTTGTCAAACTTGTTCCCAGGATGGGGGGACTGTCCAATGAAGAGGGATTGGGGAGACTGGGCCTGTATTTTCTAGAATTTCGAAGAGAGAGGTAATCTTATTGAAACCGACAAAGTACTTAAAGGGATAGACAGGGTAGATGCAGGTAAGTTGTTTCCCTTGGTTGGCATGTCTAGAACAATTTCAAAATAAGGGAGAAGCCACTGAGGACCGAGATGCCGAGAATTTTTTTTACTCAGAGGGTAAATCTTTGAAATTCTCTACCCCGGAAGGCTGTGACAGCTCAGTCACTGAGTATGTTTAAAGCAGAGATTGACAGATTTTGAAATGTCAATGAGATAAAGGGAAAAACATACTTGACCTCATCCTCACCAACCTGCCTACCACAGATGCATCAGTCCATGACTGTATCAGTAGGAGTGACCACCGCACAGCCCTTGTGGAGACGAAGTCCTGTCTTCACATTGAAGATACCCTCCATCGCGTTGTATGGCTCTACCACCATGCTAAACGGGATAGATTTCAAACAGATCTAGCAACTCAAAGCTGGGCAGCCATGAGATGCTGTGGGCCATCAGCAGCAGCAGAATCGTACTCAAAAACTATCTATCTGTAACCTCATGGCCCAGCATATCCCCCACTCCAACATTACCATCAAGCCAGGGGATCAACCCTGATTCAAAGATGAGTGCAGGACGGCATGCCAGGAGCAGCATCAGGCATATCTAAAAATGAGGTGTCAACTTGGTGAAGCTATAACACAGGGCTACTTGTGTGCCAAACAACATAAGCAGCAAGTGATAGATAGAGCTAAGGAATCCCACAACCAGCGGATCAGATCTAAGCTCTGCAGTCCCGCTACATCCAATCGTGAATGGTGGTGGACAATTGAACAACTCACTGGAGGAGAAGGCTCCACAAATATCCCCATCCTCAATGGTGGGGGGAGCCCAGCACATCAGTGCAAAGATTAGGCTGAAGCATTCGCAACAATCTTCAGCCAGAAGTGCCCAGTGGATAATCCATCTCAGCCTCCTCCAGAGGTTCCCAGCATCAAAGATTCCAGTCTTCAGCCAATTATACAGTAAATGGCAGAAACCTTAAGTGCATCGACGGGCAGAGGGATCTGGGTGTACAGGTCCACAGGTCACTGAAAGTGGCAACACAGGTGGATAAGGTAGTCAGGAAGGCATATGGCATGCTTGCCTTCATCGGCAGGGGTATTGAGTATAAAAGCTGGGAAGTCATGCTGCAGCTATATAGAACCTTGGTTAGGCCACACTTGGAATATTGCGTGCAATTCTGGTCACCACATTACAAGAAGGATATGGAGGCATTGGAGAGGGTGCAGAGGAGGTTTACCAGGATGCTGCCTGGTCTGGAAGTTATTAGCTATGAGGAGAGGTTGGAGAAACTCGGATTGTTCTCACTAGAGCGACAGAGATTGAGGGGCGACTTGATAGAAGTTTACAAAATTATGAGTGGCATGGACAGAGTAGATAGTCAGAAGCTTTTTCCCAGGGTGGAAGAGTCAATTACTAGGGGACATAGATTTAAGGTGAGAGGAGAAAACTATAGAGATGTGCGGGGCAAGTTTTTTACGCAGAGGGTAGTGAGCTTCTGGAATTCACTGCCAGAGGAGGTGGTGGAAGCAGGTACGATAGTGGTGTTTAAGAGGCAGCTTGACAAATACATGAATAGGATGGGAATAGAGGGATACGGACCCCGGAAGTGCAAAATGTTTTAGTTTGACAGGCAATATGATCGGCGCAGGCTTGGAGGGCCGAAGGGCCTGTTCCTGTGCTGTACTTTTCTTTGTACTTTGTTCTAATTCCATTCACTCCTTGTGATATCAAGAAATGACTGAAGGCACTGGATAGTGCAAAGGTAATGGGGCCTGACAATATTCCAGCAATTGTACTGAAGATTTGTGCTCCAGAACTTACTGCGCCCCTAGCCAAGCTGTTCCAGTACAGCCACAACACTGGCATCTACCCAGATATGTAGAAAATTGCCCAAGTCCACTACACAAAAATCAGGACAAATCCAACCAAGCCAACTACAGCCCCATCAGTCTACTCTCGATCATCAGCATAGTAATGGAAGGGGTCATCAACAGTGCTATCAAGCAGCACTTACTTAGCAATAGCCTGCTCACTGGTGCCCAGTTTGGGTTCTGCCAGGGCCACATAGCTCCTGACCTCACTACAGCCTTGGTCTAAACATGGACAAAAGAGCTGAACTCCAGAGGTGAGATGAGAGTGACTGCCCTTGACATCAAGGTCGCATTTGACCGAGTGTGGCATCAAGGAGCAAAACTGGAGTCACTGGGAATCAGGGGGGAAACTCTCCACCGGTTGGAGTTATACCTAGCACAAAGGAAGATGGTTGTGATTGTTGGAGGTCAGTCATCTCAGCTCCAGGACATCACTGCAGGAATTCTCAGGGTAGTGTCCTCGGCCCAACCATCTTCAGCTGCTTCATCAATGACTTTCCTTCCATCATAAGATCATTAGTGGGGATGTTTGCTGATGATTGCACAATGTTCAGCATCATTCACAACTCCTCAGATACTGAAGCAGTCCATGTCCAAATGCACAAAGACCAGGACAATATCCAGGCTTGGGCTGACAAGTGGCAAATAACATTCGCACCACACAAGTACCAGGCAATGAGCATCTCCAAAAAGAGAGAATCCAACCATCGCCCCTTGACGTTCAATGGCATTACCATCACTGAATCCCCCACTAACATCCTGTGGGTTATCATTGACCATGAACTGAACTGGACTAGCCATATAAATACTGTGGCTACTAGAGCAGTTCAGAGGCTAGGAATCCTGTGGCAAGTAACTCACCTCCTGACTCCCCAAAGCCTGTGCATCATCTACAAGCACAAGTCAGGAGTGTGATGGAATACTCCCCACTTGCCTGGATGAGTGCAGCTCCAACAATACTTAAGAAGCTTGTCACTGTCCAGGACAAAGCAGCCCCACTTGATTGGCACCACATCCACAAACATCCATTCTCTCCACCACCAATGCACAGTAGCAGCAGTGTGTAACATCTACAAGGTGCACTGCAGGAATTCACCAAGGCTCCTTAGACAGCACCTTCCAAACCCATGACCACTACCATCTAGAAGGACAAGGGCAGCAGATAGATGGGAACACCACCACCTGGAAGTTCTCATCCAAGCCACTCACCCTCCTGACTTGGAAATATATCGCCGTTCCTTCACTGTTGCTGGGTCAAAATCCTGAAACTCACTTCCTAACAGCACTGTGGGTGTACCTACACCACACGGACTGCAGCGGTTCAAGAAGGCAGCTCACCACCACCTTCTCAAGGGCAACTAGGGATGGGGAATAAATGCTGGCCCAGCCAGTGAAGCTCACATCCTGTGAACGAATTTTTAAAATGTGGATAGCGTGGGGAAAAGGCATTGATGTGAATGATCAGTCAGAATCGTATTGAATGGCGCAGCAGGCTCCATGGGCTGAATGGCCTACTCCTGCTCCTATGTTCCTATGTTTGCATATTTAAACGCCTCCATAATTTTCAGGAGCACAGAAATTTTTGAAGCTGCACAGAAACATTTATATATCTCAGTGTTTTCTTGTGTTCTTCCAATGACTGATTCTTACTGTGGTGTAATTCCAAGGGCACCCCCTACACTCCACCCCACCCCAATCCCTGACCCAGTACCACACTTCAGGTGTGTGCCTAGATTGAGAAGGCTTCACAAGTCAAGGCTAATGAACAGTCTCAGATAATGACACATTCAGTACAAACCCCTGTTGGCAACTCCTTTGGCTTCCTGCCTCATTTCCTAGTTCTATTTGTGTTGGCTTTCAGAACTTGATTGTAACATTGTCACGAAGATCAGCTACAAGATGGGAGCCGTTCGTCGTTGTTCATTTCTGGTGGGTGCCTCTGAGGGTGTCACATAACGAGACGTGGGAATTCAGGACGCTGGCATTTTTACAGGCCATTTTTCATTTCAGTGTACACACATGTTGAACAAACATGTTTAACACGCAAATAAGGAATGGCAGCTGCTCATTATGTAAGAACTTATAGGCTGGGATTTTCCGGCTCCATTGTGGGCAGGACCCCTCCCCCCCCACCCCCCCACACACCCCGGGCGAGGTGGCGCCCCCCCCCCCCCCCCCCAGCCAGAAGTCCATTGACTTGCGAGACGGGACCGGACAATCCTGGCGGCGGGCAGGTGCAGAAAATCCCGCCCACTGATTCAGAACTGCGCCCTGTATTATCCTGCTGGATAATCTATGCATACTTCCCTGTTAAAAACAATCATGTACTAATTGCTTTCTTGCCTACTAAGTGTAGATTTCAAAATTCTCATCCTTGTTATCAAACCCCTCCATCAGTCTCACCCTTTCCTATCTCCCTAACCCTCTCCAGCCCTGCAACCCTCCGACATATCTACGTTCCTCCAAGTTTGGCATTTATGGAACCCCAATTTTCATCACTCCGCTACCGGAGGACATTCCTTCAGCTGCCTGGGCACTAAGCTCCGGGACTCCCTCCCTGAACCTCTCTGCTTCTCCACTCCTGTCTCTTCCTTTAAGACGCTCCTTAAAACCTCTCTCTTTGACTATGCTTTTGGTCACCTGTCCCAATTTCTCCTTCTGTCACTTGCTGTCAAATTTTGTCTGGTTACAAGTGCCTTGGGATGTTTTACTATGTTCAAGGGGCTACGTAAATGCAAGTTTCTTGCTGTCTCACAAGAAGAGCACAGCAGGAACAGGCAGCTTCCTGGTTACATTTCATGAGGATGTTTAAACAGTAATTATTGCTGTCGGTTGCTCCTGCCAGAAAGCATAGTGTCACTCATTTCCCCACTTGAGGTAGGCTGGAGAGATTGTCATTTTTAAAGACACAACACATTGCAGTTAGAAAGTGTTATGGGCTTGATTTTCCAGGCAGGTTTCTCATAAGAAACAGTGAACTTTATTCATAGGGCTTCAGCAGCAGTTACATGCTTCCATCAAGATCCACAACTAGACACAAATTCCACCTCTAAGGTTCCCCGCGCTTTGGGCTGATTCGTTCACACTGTCACGTGATACTACACAGTACAATAAGTCTTAAAGCCACAGTCACTACATTCCTTAAAGCTACAGTTACTGCAGAAAGGCTACTAGAAACTTAAATAAATGCTTTTTAAAATTTCTCTGCTACTGAAATAACTAACAGCAACTTTTTCAACTTTGAGTGCTGCTGGAGCAGAACCAGAGATGGTGAAGACACTTCCCAACACTCATTACCCACTCCGATACCGAGGAACCCATAACAGAGGAATTTATTTTCTTTGAGCTTTTGGGAATGCGGAAATGTTTGCAGTTATCAAAATGACAGAGTGACAGGAAGCGGTTGCCATCGTGTTGGACAGGCTGGAATGTGTGAGACAGTTATCTGTTACGAGACTGAACTGCAACTGAATCAGAGACGTACACACATCGTGACACACACTTAACTCTTCACTGCAGGCAGAGACCTTACGGCCAGCTTTATTCCTTTTTTCACATCCAATGATGAGTTCCATAACAAACATCAACCTGACCCTAAGATAAAAGCAAAATACTGCGGATGCTGGAAATCTGAAACAAAAACAGAAAATGCTGGAAAAGCTCAGCAGGTCTGACAGCGTCTGTGGAGAGAGAAGAACAAAGTTGACGTTTCGAGTCCGTATGACTCTTCTTCAGGGCTGAAGAGAAGGGGAAACGTGATGAAATTTATACTGTTTAAGTGAGGGGGGGGGGGGAGCAGTTGGAGCTGGACAGAAGGCCAGCGATAGGTGGGGACAAAGGAGGGATTGACAAAGATGTCACGAACTAAAGGACAAAGGGATTGTTAGTGGTAATGGTTAACGCTAAAAAAGGTGCTAATAGTGGTGTAAAGGTAAGAACGTAGAATGTGATTGTATCAGAACATTGTGTGAATGAACAAGATGGAACAAGTGACAGATGGCCCTGCAGATGGGATTCGGGGAATGGATTGTGGTGGGGAAAAAAGGATAGAAAATGGGACAAAAAAGGGGAGAAAACTCCAGATGAATGAATAAAAATAAAATGTGGATAAAAAATAAAAATGAATGTAGAAGCAAGGGGATAAGAAAAGGGATAAAAAAGGGGATGAGGATGGAGAGAGAGTTCATGATCTAAAGTTGTTGAGCTCAATATTCAGTCCGGAAGGCTGTAAAGTGCCTAGTCGGAAGATGAGGTGCTGTTCCTCCAGTTTGAGTTGAGCTTCACTGGAACAATGCAGGAGGCCAAGGACGGACATGTGGGCATGAGAGCAGGGTGGGGTGTTGAAATGGCAAGCGACAGGGAGGTCTGGGTCATGCTTGCGGACAGACCAGAGGTGTTCCACAAAGCAGTCACCCAGTCTGCGTTTGGTCTCTCCAATGTAGAGGAGACCACATTGGGAGCAGCGGATACAGTAGACCAAACTGAAGGAGGTGCAAGTGAAATGCTGCTTCACCTGAAAGGAGTGTTTGGGCCCTTGGATGGTGAGGAGGGGGAAGGTAAAGGGGCAGGTGTTGCACCTTCTGCGATTTCTGCCAACTCCAGCATGATGACACCACCAAACACATCTTCCCCTCAGCCCCCCTGTCAACATTCCATAGGAGCAGTTCCCTCTGGGACACCCTGGTCCATTCCTCCATCATCCCCAACACCTCATCCCCTTCCCATGGCACTTTCCCATGCAACCGCAGAAGGTGCAACACCTGCTCCTTTACCTCCTCCCTCCTCACTGTCCAAGGGCCCAAACACTCCTTTCAGGTGAAGCAGCATTTCACTTGCACTTCCCTCAATTTAGTCCACTGCATCCGCTGCTCCCAATGCGGTTTCCTCTACATTGGAGAGACCAAACGCAGACTGGGTGACCGCTTTGTGGAACACCTTCGGTCTGTCCGCAAGCAAGACCCAGACCTCCCTGTCGCTTGCCATTTCAACACTCCACCCTGCTCTCATGTCCACATGTTTGTCCTTGGCTTGCTGCATTGTTCTAGTGAAGCTCAACGCAAACTGGAGGAACAGCACCTCATCTTCCGACTAGGCACTTTACAGCCTTCCGGACTTAACACTGAATTCAAAGACCATGAACTCTCTCCTCCATCCTCACCCCCTTTTCTATCCCCTTTCTCCTACATTCATTTTTATTTTTTATCCACTTATTTTATTTTTATTCATTTTCCGTAGTTTTCTCCCCTTATCTATCCCATTTTCTATCCTTTTTTCCCCACCACTGCCCCTTCCCCCCACCCCATCCCCTGCAGGGCTATCTGTCACTTGTTCCATCTTGTTCTTTCACACAATGTTCTGATACAATCACATTCTACGTTCTTACCTTTACGCCGCTATTAGCACCTTTTTTAGCGTTAACCACTACCACTAACAATCCCTTTGTCCTTTAGTTCATGGCATCTTTGCCAATCCCTCCTTTGTCCCCACCTATCGCTGGCCTTCTGTCCAGCTCCACCCCTCCCTTTAAACAGTATAAATTTCATCACATTTCCCCTTCTCTTCAGCTCTGAAGCAGGGTCATTCGGACTCGAAACGTCAACTCTGTTCTTCTCTCTCCACAGACGCTGTCAGACCTGCTGAACTTTTCCAGCATTTTCCGACCCTCGTGATTTAAACTGAAGTGCCACCTCTATTTTTGAATTTATGGGGATGGAATGTCAAACGACAGTTGGAGGCGCCTGTGACGGTTGAAGAGGAAACTGCAAGACCGCGAGACGTGGCGAAATGAGCAGCTGACCCGCCCTTAGGCAGATCATAGCTGCTACGACAGTAATAAAAGCAAAATACTGAGGATGCTGCAAAACTGAAATAAAAACAGGGAGTGCTGGAAAAGCTCAGCAGGTCTGGCAGCACCTGTGGAGAGTTAACGTTTCGAGTCCAATAAGACTCACTACTGCTACGAATTGGGCATATAATTGAGAGGGAAAATGTGAAGGGCTCTGGGGAAAGAGCAGGGGAGTGGGAATAATTGGATAGCTCTTCCAATGAGCTGTACAGGGACAATGGGCTGAATGGCCTCCTTCAATGTGATTTCGTTCTGTGTGAACATCACTCGTTCACTTTTTTTCACAAAGTCATGAACTTGTTTTGTGCTGCATTTTAACGGCGCCACTTTGTACTGTTTGGAGAGGTTTTCCATGGAATGCCTGCCCTCACCAACCATTAGAAATGAGCAGCCTGGAGGGACGGGTTAAAGTTCTGAGCGCAGGGCTCTTTGGTGACTAACCTTGCTTTTATTCAGTAGCTAAACTAGCAGTATAACTCCAGTCCATTGGCAGTAAATTACATTCCACAGATAAATGTGTAAGACTGGCAGCTAAAAGTGCTGCCGTATGCTTTGAAAGTGGTTTTACTCAGAAAGATAATCATTTGGAAAAATAGGTACCTTACTCCTGCACCCAGTTGCACACTCACAACCCAACAATCAAATCACTTCAATTGAGCTTTACTTGGCTTTAGTCCAACCCCAATAATGACAGATTTTCCTGACACACCTCTGTTCAGGTATAAACAAGAGAATCTCTAGGACCTAGCTGCCATTCAGTTCTTTATCCTGAATAATAAGTATTCAGTGTGCTGTTGTTGTGCTGAGACAGGTGATAATAAAAAAAGCTGCAGCAATGCTAGTTTCTAGAGAAATATCTCCCATCATTTCATTTACTGTAATCACTCCTTTCATTCACTCAATGCTTTCTTTTCATGGCAAACATCATTTCAAGATCTTGACCTTCTGGTCCGAGCACAACAGCTGAATTATACGCTTGTGCTCACAAGAAATCAGCGGCTTGAAATCTGAAACATAAAGCTGAGAGGTCGACTGTAACTTTGTGTATTGGTGTAAAACAACCAACAGTAGGTCGACCTCTCTCCCTAATATCTATTTAAAATGAATTCGATAGATGTGAAATTGGGGAGGTAACAAAAGGGTTGCTGATTAGTGGTCACCTGTTTTTTATATCATACATAGTCAAAGTCTGGTCCTCAAAGGCAGCTATGAACACATGGGACAGGTACCGCTACTATCAGACGATGGGGAAAGCTTATAATGCAACGTCTAGTTTGACCGTCCGTTCAATGGCCTCCTGAGATGCTGAGTAGGAGAAATGAGGTGCCTCTTGCCCCAGATCTCATAAGATGACAACGCCTGAAAGTGGCCGTTCAGTCTGAAAAGTATTGAACACTTGATAGGTGTCCATGATTGTTTTAAATCAAGATCTCGCTTACTCACTCGAGAGTATTGATTCATGCTGCAACTTGGTTCCATGCTTGCCTGCAGTCCCCCAGTGGTGGTGGTGAGCTACAATTCACTCAGGGACTCTGGGTTGCTGTGGCAACATGCACTTTTTATATGCATATTGTAGTCCAGAGCTATGGATAGTGATGGAGGTTCCAACATTCTTTCCATCACATGGTTGACCAGGAATCTCAGCCGCTCTTACCAACCGGACTATTAGTGTGCATTGGAAGGATTTGCAGGTTGATACTCAAACTGTTTGGCCAGGTTATGAACACACCTTCCTTGGCCATCAAGCCCTGGAGTGGGACTTGAACCCAGAGCTTCTGGCTCAGAGGAAGGGACACTACCCACTGCACCACAAGACTTCCCAGTCCCTCAAACAACTTGCCGAAATAACAATTCTTCATGTGTTAGCGGCTGCATAATTGAGTGATGGTGGAGGAGCTTGGAGGTATTTCTCTTACCTTTGTCTTGTTACATTTCTTTTGTCACTGCCATTTCCAGGTGGACAGGGTGTAGGACCAAAGCCCAAAATGATTTGCTTGCACTTCTTTCAGTTCAGTATACTGTACTCACTGCTCACAGTGTGGTCTCTGCTACATTGGGGAGACCAAACACAGGCTGGTTTGTCACTTATCAGAATATCTCCATTCAGTCCGCAAGTATGACCCTGAGATTCTGGTCGCTTTCCATTTTAATTCTCTGCCCCACTCCCATTCTGACCTCTCTGCCCTTATCCTCCTGCACTGTTCTAATGAAACTCAAAGGAAGCTCCACAGCCAGCACCTTATCTTCCAATTAGACACTCTCCCATCTTCTGAACTCAATATCAAGCTCAACACTTTCTGGTCATAACCATTCTCCCTTCTTTCCCAGACAGCAGCTACTGGAAATCTTTATGCTGTTACCATTTACGCTTCCTTTAGACTCTTATCTTGTTTCTTTAGTTGTCCCATTACTGTCTCCTTTTACCTTGCGTCATCACCCCGCTGTTGTCATTTAATCTCTCTGGCTTATAACCCTATCACAGACCTTCCCTTTCGCGCTTTCCTCCTCTCATTTCCCTCCCTATGTACTTGTTCAAAACCCGGTACATCTCTTAACTTTTGTCAGTTCTGACAATAGGTCAAAGGCATGAAATGCTAACTCTGTTTCTCTCTTCACAGATGCTGCCTGGCCTGCTGAGGAGTTCCAGCATTTGTTCTTTTTAAGTCAGATTTCTAGCTTTCACAGTATTTTGCTTTTTCCCAAGGGGATATTGGTTTAATGACATTAAATCTGAAGGCACATTGAGTGAGATGGAATGCTCAGTGCAAGCTGTGAATTCCTCACTGAAATGCAGGAAAATTCACAGCTTTAATCGTTCTATAACCAATCTCCCCTTGCGATCAGGTGAGCCGACTACTAATGGTGAATAAAAATGGGTAAGATTGCCAGAAAGACAATGAACAATGGTCTTAAAAATAATTCCACAAACTATCAGCGAGGAGCAAAGTAAAAACAAGAATAAAGTAAGAGCAAAGATTTTTTGGGGGGCAGAACCTTTCTCTGACTCACACCTGCATCCCAGTGAACACAGGCAAATATGTTTGTTTCAATCCTTACAGAGAGACCGTCATTTTGTAGTGGTTTTGGCAGCTGGTGGCCTGTTTATATTGCAGGGGGAGGGATTGTGGGGAGCATTAAAATAAAATGATGCTTTCAACTCACTCAGAAGACTAATGAAAGATTAACAGTGGTGCAGTAGGACATTCTGTTATAATATTCTATAAGTGCCATTTGGAGATACACAATGTTAATCCGATCCCAAGCCAGTTGGTGAAGTATGAAACTGGACACTAACACTTCTCTTGATAATAAGTTTATTCACAGAATGCAGCATTCCATATGTCTGCTTCTAACCACTGACCCAGTCCCAAGCGGTCTTCCTTTATAAGTGCTCTTAGTACTTAATTAAACAATGCCCTTCACGTGTGTATCTTAACAATACAATTAAGATACCATTAACACACAATAATAGCCCAGAGTGGTTCATCCTTAGAATTTTTCCCCACTCCCTTCCTTCCAATTAATCTTTTAAATCCAATCTTCAGCTACTGAAAGATTTGAAACCGGAGTTTAAATGGGTCACTCAGCTTCCAAACATCCTCCAAGTTCATATTATAACACTAGTTTGCAGACATTTGAGGATGTATTTTTTAAATGAACAATAAAATTCAAGAGCAGAGAAATCAACTTGTGTTCTTGTGACTCTTATTAAATAAGAGTAAAACATAAGGATTTGACTGGTTCCATTTGCTGTGACTATAGGTGTGGGTAATGTTGCAGTACAAGTGTTAGTCAATTAGGCAATAATAATCATACCGCACATTGTAACAAAACAGTCAGAGTGTTGGAAGAATGATGCTGATGTCTGAGTATTTTAACTCCTATCATCAATCCAGCTTTAGTTTCTGACTGGAAGCAGATTATTATGATCACTTTTCCAAAAACAGAACATTTATAATGGCTTTTTGCATTGCTTTAAACTGCAGCTTCTCTATGATTTTCAAAGAGCTGAATTATGCCAGAGTAAGATTCCACAGTCACCGCCATCCCTCCAATCCCTCACCCGAGTGACCAATCTTCATGTGTGAACTTTGAATAAGGGCTAGCAGACAATTCAATTATGTAGGCACCACAGCTAAGGCTGATCCTGTACTCATCTGAAGTGCATTTCCCAGCAGTCCAGAGTTATCCAAGACACAGAAGGAGGCCATTCGGCCCAGCGAGTCTCTGCTGGTTCACTATAGAACTATCCAGTCAGTCCCATTCCACCACTCTATCACTGTAGCCCCGCAAATTTATTTCCTTCAAGTGCCCATCCAATTTCCTTTTGAAACCTTTCATTGTCTCTGCTTCCACCACCCTCGTGGGCAGCGAGTTCAGCTCATTACCATTCGCTGCATAAAAAAGTTCGCCCTCACATTCACCCTGCATATCTTGCACAAAACCTTAAATCTGTGATCCCTAGTCCTTGTACCATCAGCTAATAGGAACAGCTTTTCCTTGTCTACCTTATCCAAACCAGTCATAATATTGTAGACCTCCATCACGTCTTCCCTCAATCTCCTTTGCTCCAAGGAGAACAACCCCAACTTCTCCAATCTAACCTTGAAGCAAAAATTCCCCATCCCTGGGCATGACTGATCTATTGCTTCCCTAGTCCAGTGGAACTAAGGTTAGCTATAGAGGTTCCAATACCAGACTGGCTTAGATCAGTGAGTTCATTACAAGCTAGTGATTAAACCAGGGGCATTCCTGGCCGGTATGCCCAATGCATTTACCAAACAAGACCATCTGGGGAGTACCACCAAAAAATTATTTTGGAAACCAAGCTATCTTGAGGAAAAGTGTGGAGAACAATCAAATCCAAAAGAAGGAAGTGCTTACTTAGAGAAGAATCCCTATTTTTAATTACTTCTTTATTCCTGGAAAAGCTCTTCCATGGATCTCTGTACAGCAGATGTCAGTAAATACAGAGTCTTATAGTGTTTCTGTCTCCTCCTGCCAGTGACTGTGCGATCAACGCAACAATGAGGTGCTCTTAACGATGTGTACATCAGCATATATGAATACTTATGCCACTCATTTTGCACAAAATATGTCTAGTCACACAACCAGTTACAACCTGACCCCTCACACTGTAACTGGTTTCAACTAAACATCACAGAGAATAATTAAAGGTTTGCCCAGAGTAAAAATGAAATGATAGGCATTTATATTGAGCCTTTCATGATCTTAGGACGTTCCAAAGAGTTTTACAGCCACTGGAGTCCTTCTGGGAGGGTAGTCACTGTTGTAATGTAGGAAACACTGCAACCAATTTTGTAAAGTAAGCTCCCACAAGCAGAAATGTGAAAATAACCTGAAAATTGTTTTTTAATGATCTTGGTTCAGAGGTAAATGTTGGTCAGGATACTGAGAACTCCCCTGCTCACTTCCAAAATAGTGCCGTGGGATGTTTACACCGAGCTGAGAGGATGGCTGGGGACTTGGTTTAATGCTTCATCCAAATGATGGATTCTCTGACAGTACTCCCTCAGTTCTACTCTGGAGTTTCAGCCTGGATTTTTTTTTATTCTTTCGTGGGATGTGAGCATCGCTGGCTGGGCCAGCATTTATTGCCCATCCCTAATTGCCCTTGAGAAGGTGGTGGTGAGCCGCCTTCTTGAGCCACCTCAATCCATTTGGTGCGGGTACACCCACAGTGCTCATGGCTCTGGAGTGGGGCCCATAACCTTCTGATTCAGAGGAAAGATTGCTACCAAATGAGCCTATAGCAGAGATCCTGTTGTGCGTATAAAACAACAAAAAAAACGCATATGTTCACAATACTGAGCATAGAACCTCTCATATTTCAAAACCAATTTAATTGTGCAAAATTGATATTGAATTATTACAGATTTGAGGAGAAGTGTTGGTTAGGGTTGTGAGGGGTTGCAGATTACTGGACCAGATTCAGATTCAGCGTTACACACCACAGGTGGGCCATTAAGCCTTCTGAGGCAAAAGACATTTGGATCATTAGAGTGATTATCTGATTTTTAAAGGACCCATCGTTACTGTGCTCCTGGCCAGCTGCATGGCCTGAATTCTGACCTACTGTGTGGGAGTAAAGTGCTACATTGCTCGAGACCCCAGGCTGTGCAATGCTACTCCATGGCCTGGATTTTGTGGTTAATGTAACAGCAAGTTACTATAGTAATAGTATCAGGGCTCATTGTTATTAGTGGGTAAATCGAAAGGCAACCACAGTATCTGCACGCGCGTGAGTAAATGCAGAAATCCAGAAGTTGCTGTCAGAGATACCCTGCTCCTCCACAGGCTTATAGTTGCAGTCTTCGCCAATAGGCTCAGCATTGAAATAACATGAACTTGCTGCATCCCCCTGCATATTCTGCACTAAAAACAGCTGAAAACGTTAGGACTGGTGCATTCAACACAGAGGTTCTAACAGCATGGTAAGTGATAATTATTGCTGAGCAACCGCTCTGACCATGAGAACTTTATTTTACAAGTGTGAGGTCTCATTCTCTCAGGGGAAAATTGGTGCTTGATGTAGAAGAGATAAAATTTAAAATCATTTCAATTTTTCTAACTTCATATTCCATATTTCCCTCTGTCTCCTTTATCTCTCTCCCTTAATCCCACCTGTATTTCCCAATCTTTATTTTGCTTTCTGTTCATGATTTAAATCTAATTTATATTTTCTGCTTTATGCTTTTCGGCTTGGACCTAGGGGCTGAATTTTCGGGTCCCTCCGAGGTTGGGTGTGGAGGCCGATGGACCCGGAAGTAAAGTCGCCGTACCCGTTTCGCAACCTCATTCTCGGCACATCCATTTTTGCCAAGGCAGGTTCGGAGCCAGTGTGGCTATTTGTCATCGGGGGAATTCAGCCCATTAAGCTCATAATGAGCCTTGTTAAGCACAACTAAAGGAGGCTGACTGGGATTTTTCTAGCCAGCCTCCAGTTTCCCAACAAGACGGGGGCAGTTTAACTGCCTGGAGGTGGCCAGGCTGGAGAGCCAGCGCTCAAGGCCAGACCACAGGCCCTCCATGCCTGCCTGGGTGCAGAAGAGGGATTCTACTGCCATCCTCCCTGCCGGTTCATCCCCCCCTACCCAAACAGCCCAGTCCTAGGCCTGGATGCTGAATCTGTTTTTTTTATTTAAACTTTTAGAAAGGTTGGTGAGAGACCACCTTCATCTTGAAGCACCCTCTCTCTCAATAACCCTCTCCTGTAGCCTGTTGCGCTTCTCAAACAGGAAGGGCTCTGATTGGCCCTCCAGCTTTGAGAGCCAAGCTCCCACTTTAAAATCATTGTCACTACGTGATAATGACCAGCAATGTGTGGAGAGTCAAATAATCTAGTTTCTTTGTTGCTGTTGATTGAGGGATAAATATTGCCCAAGGTAACGGGGAGACCTTCCCTGCTCTTCTTCAAATAGAGGCCATGGGATCTTTGATGTCCACCTGAGAGGGCAGCTTCGGCCTCAGTTTCATGTCTCATCCAAAAGGTGGCACTTCCAACAGGGCAGCACTCTCTCAGTACTGAAGAGGTTTACAAAGGTAGGGAAAAGTCCCTGGAAAGCCAAGCATTTAGGAAGAGAGATCTTGAGCTCAGAGCATCATAGCCCAAGGTTTTGTCATCAGGAGTAGAAAGGAGCAGGGAATGGGAAGAAGTCGATGGGGTTGGGGCAGGGGGGGAGTGGTGGGCAGAGGCAGTTCGGGAAAAACAGCAGATCAGCATTGAAAGAGCATCGGAAGTACATGTAAGATTGCAGAGCTGGAGAAGGCTGCAGAGGTCATGAGAGGCAAAGCAGTACAAAGAATTTGAAAATTAGGGTGGAATTTTCTGTTCCTGTTGGTGTCAGGCATTGTGGCGGTCAGGGGGGGACAATATGGTGAGAAGACCAAAGATCAGTTCCACACTGTCGTGAACCCAGTTTGTAATTGTCCGCTCCACCCGACAATGGCAGCCGGGTTTCCCATCGCCACACGTCAAGAACCAAATTTCAGTCGTTTAGCATCTCATTATAAGCCTAGTGGCTGGAATCATCCCCCCCCACACGGGATCATCTGGGCGCGTCAGCTCTCACAGCTGTGCATCAGTGACGTGCACATGGCGGGCTACAATTCACTTAGAACTTCGAGGTTTGTTTGCCCACCTTGCTTCGGGCAGCACTCGCAGTCAGCAGCGCCAGGCTTCACAGGCAGCACCACATCACTTTTAGGGGGGATTCATGGGCAGGTTTTTTTCCTACCAGACCAGCCATAAGGCGGGGGTGGCTTTTCAATGGCTGCAGGGCTGGGGCTTGCTTGGGGAAGAGGGAGAAGTGGCCTCAGGCAAGGGAAGAGGCTGCAGGGTGAGGGCTGTACTGGGGAAGGAGGGTAACCCAGGGTGTGTGTGGGGGCACGTTGACTTGTGCAAATGGCCTCAAGATAGTGAGGGCTGAGGAGGCAGTCTCCAGAGGGGATGAGGCTAGATGGAGATGTGAGGGTGTGTGTGAGAGGGTGAGTAGTGATGTCTCTTGAGCTGGCAGTGAGTGAGATGCCAGTGAATGTGTGATGGCCTTGAAAGTGTGATTTTAGAGTGATAAGATGGATGCCTTACCCTGGTGGCACAGATGAGATCATTCATCCATTTTCTGCACTGGATGGCCAACCTCTTGTGTGCAGCATTAGCCACCGCCTCCCAAGCCGGTGTGGTGAGACCTTTGGGCCTCCTGCAGCCAGATTGGGGGTAGAAGACATGTCTTTGGGCCTCTACAGCATCCAGAAGGCATCTCAGCGACGTGTCACTGATTCGGGGAGCTGCACTCTTCTTGGTTCTTGAGGCCCTGTCTTCACCGGAGCAGTCCTGGGCTGCAAGCATTGGCAAGTGTGCGAGCGGCTGCAGTTTCAATATGGCGCCCTGTCCGAGGAAGTGACAAGGTAACGGTGTGGCGGGCAAATCGGAAGCTGCCCACCAGCAAGATGGCACGATTCCTGTGACTGCATAATTAATGAGGAGGGAATGGGATGATACAGCGTGAAAACCCGCCATTGCGGCCGGCGGGTAAAACAACTTTTCTCCCCGCCCACAATTGCACTTTGTGCAAATCTGGGACAATTCGGCCCTTAGAAAGAGGATTTGGCTTTGGTGTTTTGGGAGCCAGGAGCCCAAGGAGGTTTAGCAAGGATGGGAGGACAAGCATGGGGTAGGATCCAAATGGCTGAGTTCCAGATGAATTGTAGTTTATGCAGGATGGAGTTTGGCAGGTCAGTGATGGGAATGTTGGAAAAACAACACAACAGTAAACTACAGTTTGATTCAATTGCCAAATGCAGTTTTATGGCTGCATGCTAAGAGGTTAAACTCCTTCAAAAGTGACTTCCTCTTATCTGCAGCAACCTTCCCTCATATTCATAGATCAATCCACCTAATCAATCTAAAGGAGGTGAATACGTTGATGTTACTGCTGACAGTGCCAACGTACTTGAGTGCTGAATGTTTTCATTCCAATTTAAATTCCTCTGCAGTGTGTTGGGTCATAGTGGCAACCCTCATTCTACTTCTCAGGAATTGGGACACAGGAATTGGAGAATGATGTAGCACAGAAGTGTTGGCCAATTATGCTTGTGCTGGCTCTTTGAAGGAGCTATGTAGTTAGCCTCACTTCCCTACTCATTCCTCACAGCCCTGAAAAATTTTTCTTTTCAAGCAATAATCCAAGTTATTCCTGAATCTGCTTCCAGCACCCTTTCAGGCAGTGCCTTCCAGGTCATTGCCTCTGGCTCTTTTGCCAATTACCTCAGGACTTTGGAAACAGTTCAAGTTTACACAAAGTAACTCTGTGAGGAGTATCCTGGTTAATTTAGACTCTCTGGGCAGAGTTTTATGGTCCCCCAGCTGTGGGTTTGCAGGTGGAGGTGGGGGGGCTTCCCCACTGCCCTCCTGACCTCCCTCCACCTGTCTGCAATTTTACAGGGCGACCTGCCCTCACCTGAATTGAGGGCCTTGTGGAGCCAATCATTAGTCGCTGAAGGGCCACTTCTTGCTAGGTTGCAATCTTGCAGCCAGTGGGAGGAGTTCAGAGACGGAGGGAGATGGAAGCATGGCAGATCACTCTGCCCTGGCCTCAGGCAAGAACAGGGGGACTCCTCCATTACTGGCCCCCTTTCAAGATTGGGCGTCCCCACCCTCCAGGTCTGTTCCACGCTCCTGCCCTGCCACCACCACCCCCTCCCCCCGACCCCCTGCTGCTCCCTCTCCGCTTGGCCCCACCACCCCTTGGCCTCCCCTCCTGTCTCCGCTGTGAGATACTCATACTTGACACCATCCTAGGCTCCATGGCTTAGAATCTGAGGACTTTATGTTGTCCCAGCAGTGGCCAGTGCACCTGGTGGTGCTGCTGCGACTACACAGCTACCAGCCAAGCTGTTTGGGGGGTGGGACTTCCTCCCAAGTGAGGGGCAGAAATCCCACTAGTCAATTTGGCTGCGGGGCAGTTGGCATTGGCCACGATGAGTTCCCTGCCAACTCTTGGTGGGAAACCCTGCCAACTGTAAAATTCTGCCCTCTATTTTCTTCCCCCTTCTGGAAATCTGAGACGGCTTCAGTATGACAAGTATATTGAGTATAAAAAAGCTCTCCGGAAAACAGAGATGCGAACTGGCTATGCCACCAGGGAACTGCGCATAATAGAAACCCCCCAAGGGAATCAAACAACATGAGTATCAATGTGCCAACATGTTACTCACGACTGTCTCAGCTATTTCAACTAATTCTTTCCCAGGTCCTTCCAATGATGGTCTTCTTTCACTACCTTGGTCTTCTCTTCTTGCCCACAATCATAGAGCCTTTCGAAACTCAAGAACTTTGGTGTCATGTAATCACCAGTTCAGAATTTCCCATCTCTTCTCTTCTCATCCTCCTTCACTATAGATTCTGGCCATTCGCCTCGCTTTTGCAACGAGAAATGGTTGCTTTGCAAAAATAACGGCCAAACCACACAAACAAATCCTCCACCCGCCTACCGCAGAATTTGGTGGAGATAGCCCACGGCAACACAAGATGCACAAGAGCATTGTGGATTGGCATTGACGCAAACAAGACAAAAAAAGACTTGCATACCTTTCATTCTATTTAAGCCGCGTACACTGAGAAAATTGGAGACCCTGAAAACTGTAACGAGGCAACTCTTAAAATAACTGCAGGCTCAATATGAATTCCAGGAATGTCCCACTACCACATTGTCATCTTTTCATTTGAAACACAATAGGAAACGATCACAGCTCAATCGACAGATTGTGCCAATTTAGATGGAAACACTAATGTGTCAACCACGGCTCTGTCATCACTCTTGCTTCTGAGTCAGAAGGTTGTGGGTTCAAGTCGTACTCTAGAGATTTGAGTATAAATCTCTGATCTGACACTCCAGTGCAATACCGAGGAAGCGCTGCATTGTAGGAACTGCTGTCTCTCGGATGAGATGGTAAACTGAGGCCCTGTGCTCTTTCTCAAAATTTCACCCCCACTGCCTTGGCTCAGGCTTGAAGGACAGGTATGGGATGGCAAGTAGTGCCTGATGAATTGTATTCCAGTAAAGAGTCCAAAATGGAGAGAAAATTGAAGAAAAAAGAAAAGGAAAATAAACTTCAAGCAGGTACAATTGCTTTGGAAAATCGCACAATCACCCCCAGAGTCACTAGCAAGAAAAAGCCGTCTTACTTTTTTGAAGTTGTTTTATTTCTTCACGTTACATCGTTAACACAACTGAGTAAACGTCAGCTGAAAAGTCCAGTTCCCTGTTTAAAGTTTACCTCCTACAATCTCCGATTTAGACACATTCCCTAATTGTGTATATCAGATATAGCTCAGAAACGCCACACAAAGTGCCAATTCCGCTCTAATTTGAAGCTTATACACCTTGTCCTGAATTTAACCCCCTCAGCTCTTCAATTTTAAGAAACACCTTCCTTCTAAATGTTGTACAGTTGTTTAGTGGGGTGCCAGGAGTAAGGGCAAGTTGTGAAATTGAATTCACTGAGTACAGCCATTTGTGAGCTGGTGCCAGGTTGCCACTCATAACTTGACCTGGTCACTAGTGTCCTTCAGGAAACTGAACTTGTCCCCCTGATCCGGCCCTAATGGTCACTCCTGGCCCACACTATCTGCTGATTCATGGCTGGAAACCACCCAGCAGTAAAACCAACCAATACAAGGGAATTAAAGAAGGGGAGCTGGACATGGACCCTCTATAGCCACGCCAGGAATGTGCAGATCCTGAGAACAATCTCTTATCTTAAGAATGCCTCGCATACAATAAATTACTTTGAAGTGCATTAAATTTTGTTACATAGGCAAATGTTTCCATTTTTGTGCACAGCAAGATCCCACAAAATACCACAGCAACGAAGTCCCTCTTCGGTAGTATGGTTTGAAGGAGGAATGTTGGCTAGCACACTTCAGATAGTACCACCATGGTTCTTCAACATCCATCTAACAGCTTTGGTATGACCTCTCATTTGTAGGATGGAACCTCTGATATTGCAGTGCCCCACTTTGAGTATCTTTTTTTTTTATTCAGTTACATAAGGTGGGGGTGCCACTGGCTGGGCCGGCATTTATTGCCTATCCTTAATTGCCCCTTGAGAAGGTGGTGGTGAGCTGCCTTCTTGAACCGCTGCAGTCCATGTGGTGTAGGTACACCCACAGCGCTGTTAGGGAGGAGGTTCCAGGATTTTGAACCATCGGCAGTGAAGGTACGGCCGATATATTTCCAAGCCAGGATGGTGAGTGGCTTGGGGGGGGAACTTCCAGGTGGTGGCGTTCCCGTGTATCTGCTGCCTTTGTCCTTCTGGATGGTAGGGCTCGTGGGTTTGGAAGGTGCTGTCTAAGAAGCTTTCATCTAACAGCAAGAGCTCAGGGTGTGGAGTGCAGAGCAAAAATCTAATGACCCAGTGACAACAGGGCCGCCAACTGAGATGAGCAGGTGCCACACACTAGCATCTCATTATGTGCTTTGACCCTGATTATTCATTTTATGAATTGTACATTTTGCTTGATGTTTATAGTAAGATGCAAATGCATCTAATTTGGAGGATTATCTATAATAGGCTGTGCAAAATACGGTCTTCACTTCTTATTTTAGCAGACAGATACCCGGGCAAGACAGCAGACATGACACCTACAGTCCACTCTTTCTGCGAGATGGCTTCAAAATGTTGAACACACAGACGCATAAATAAACACGCATGCATGTCGATATAAAGCATCAGACTGTGTAAGCAGTACCAGACACAGATCCCAGAGGTGCTTTATCTGTACACAGGCAGCTGAGCATAAAGTTTATTGATTGTGTCAGGGCAAAATGGGCACACGTTTTATTTAAATGGAAGTAGGGAAGATGAATGGTCAATTTACTTGATGACTCTGGAGAGAAGAGGTTTTTGCCTAGCAACAGCTGCATATTTAGATGTGATCAATCTCCATAGCTGTTTTTGTTAGAACTGAACACTCTGATCACCTCATCAGCACTTGTCAACACAAACGCTGTTTATGTAACATAATAACTTGGATGTCAGGGCAGTGGAGCATGTTTCAAATCGAGGCTCACCACACACACACTCCCATTAAGCACTTGTTATTCGGCCTCATTACGAGCAGAAAGCTCAAGCAATTCCCCTGAAACAGGCAGAAAAAGGCTCAGACAACACTTGCTCTTTCTGTCTAGTTGCCTGTATCCCAGTATCTTCCCCTGGTCTATTGAAGCTGATCTCAGCTGGTAGTAATGGCAGGAGCACTACAAATGAACCATGAACCCGCATTAGGAAAATTAAAACATTTAGCCAAGGTTCCTGCTACTGGATTGCTTTCCAATAATTCCTGATGAACTGTGTACGCCAGACAAGGTAATGACTGGTGCATCAGACAAGGGCAGAAATGGGTTGGCTGCAATAGCCATCTGATTAAATAAACTACTGCCTTTCCTGCCCATGTTACCTCTAGACTCAACTATTCCAACACACTCCTGGCTTGTCTCTCACATTCCACCCTCCTTAAATTTTGGGTCATCTAAATTCCTGTTGCTTGTGTCCTTAAATGCACCAATCCCATTCACCCAACACCCCTGTGCTCACCGACCTGACTCTTGGTCAAGCAGCACCTTGATTTTAAAATTCTCATCCCTGTTTTCAAATCCCTCCATGGCCTCACCCTCCCCTATCTCTCTAATCTCCTCCAACCCCACAACCTTCTGGGATATCTGCACACATCTAATTTTGGTCTCCTGAAACATAGAATCAAAGAGTGGTTACAGCACAGAAGATTCAGCCCATTGTGTCTGTGCTGGCTCCCAAAGGGAACCATTCACCTAGAGCCTTGCACATTCTTCCTTTTCAGATAACATTCCAATTCCCTCTTGAATGCCTCCATTGAACCTGCCTCCACTGCTCTCTCAGGCAGGGCAATCCAGATCTTAAACACTCACTGCATGAAGAAGTTTTTTCTCATGTCGCATTGCTTCTTTTGCCAATTACCTTAAATTTGTGCCCTCTTGATCCTTCTACCAATGGGAACAGTTTTTCCCTATCAACTCTGTCCAGGCTCCTCATGATTTTGAATACCTTTATCCAATCGCTTCTCAACTTCTCTGCTCCAAGGGGAACATTCCCAACTTCTCCAATCTATCTATGTAACTGGAGTTCCTCATCTCCAGAAAAATTCTCATTAATCTTTTCTGCACTCTCTCTAAAGCCTTCACATCCTTCCTAAAGTGCGGCGCCCAGAACTGGGCCCAATTTTCCAGATGAGGCCCCACCAGTGTTTTATACAGGTTTAACATAATCTCCTTGCTCTTGTTCTCTACACCCTTAATGATAAAGCCTTGCACACTGAATGCTTTATTAACCACTCTCTCAACCTGTCTTGCCATCTTCAATGATTTATGCACATATACACCCATGTCCCTCTGCTCCTGCACCCCGTTTAGCATTGTATCCTTTATTTTATATCATCTCTCTGCTTTCGCCCTAACAAAATGAAACACTTCACTGCTCTTGGCATGAAATTTCATCTGCTGCTTATCCACCCATTCCACCAACTTGTCAATGTCCTTTTGAAATTCTACACTCTCCTCCTCACAGATCACAACGCTTCCAAGTTTGTATCATTTGCAGGTTTTGAAATTGTGCCCTATACACCAAGATCTGGGTCTTTAATATATAGCAGGAGGAGCAGGGGGTCCTAACACTGATCCCTGGGGAACTCCAGCTCATACCTTCCTCCAGTCCGACAAACAACCATTAATCACTACTCTCTGTTTCCTGTCACTCAGCCAATTTCATACCCGTGATGCTACTGTCCTTTTTATTCCATGAGCTTTAAATTTGCTCACAAGTCTGTTGTGTGGCACTGTATCAGATGCCTTTTGGAAGCCTGTGTAACAGTGGGCAGAGGTTTTAGGTTGGCGTGCAGGTGCGCGCCTGACCCGATCGCGCGGGCTGATGTTGAGCAGGTGTCCTGATGTCATCTCGCACTCGCGTGATATTTTGGTCAGTGCATACGCGCAAAAGTTGGAAGCCAGCGATTAAGAGAGCTATTAAAGTAATTAAAGTTGTAATTGTCTCCGGTGTTTTGTGGTCCATCCAACCTCACGGTTGGCGGACGGGAGAATCAGCCAGGCGGACTTTGCATTTTTCATGAAACCTTATCCAAGGCGGGATGAGGTTTCTGTTATTAAATTAAAAAAATAAAAATCTGTGGACAACATTTTTATTATATCTGTGTTCAGGTGACTGATTGTGACGCATGGACATTTTTGTCCTGATTTTATGAACTGTATTTATTGGTTTTAACGTCTTCAGTTCCCTGAGGCAGCTCTCTGCCTTCAGGGAGCTTTCACTCTGCGCTCGCTTGTGCCCTCACTTACATCAGCGCCCGCCCTCCTCCCGCCCTCCACCTGGCAGCGCTGAGCATTTCAGCGCGTGCTTCTCGCTGGCTGCCCGTTAATTGATCAGCCAGCATGAATTCGTGGTCAGGGGCCGATCATGAGCGGTGGTCCACATCCATGGGCTGATCCCAGGCCCGCCGATCGCGCCTGCTCAGCATTACTCTCGTTAACTCTCTGTTACCTCATCAAAAAACTCAAGCAAATTATTTAAACACAATTTTCCCTTAACAAATCCATGCCGGCTTCATATAATTAACCCTCACTTGCCCAAGTGACTATCAATTTTGTCTTGAATTCTCATTTTTAAAAGCTTCCCCACCACTGAAGTTAAACTGACCGGCCTATAGGTGCTGGGCTTATCTTTACGCCCTTATTTGAACAAGGTTGTAAAATTTTCAATTCTCCAGTCCTCTGGCATCATCCCAGAGTGTGAAGACGACTGAAAGATTAAGGCCAGTGCCTCCACAATTTCTACTCCTGATTCCCTTAGTATCCTTGGAAGCATCCCATCCAGTCCTGGTACTTAACAGCTTTAAGTACAGATGGTCTATTCAATACCACCTCCTTATCAATTTTAAACACTTCAAGTGTCTAAACTATCCCCTCTTTCACCATGAGCTGCATGTCATCTTCTTCCTTGGTGAAGATAGATGCAAAGTATTCATTTAATACTTCAGCCATGCCTCCTCCCTCCATGAGAAAATCCTCTTGTTGGTCCCAACTCAGCTGCACTTCTTTGACCATCCTTTTACTATTTATATGCTTATTGAAGACTTTTAGGTTCCCCTGTTAGCTGCCAGTCTCTTCTCATGCTCTCGCTTTATTTCTGATCTGCTTTTTCAATTCCTCTCTCAGCCTTCCACATTCAGCCTGGTTCTCTGTTGTATTATCCACCTGGCATTTGTCAGATGACACCTTTTTTTTTCCCTTCACCTTAATCTCCTTCTCGTTTGTCATCCAGGGAGCTCTGGATTTGTTTTCCCTACCTTCCCTCCTTTGTGACAATATATCTTGACTGTGCCTGAACCATCTCTTCTTTAAAGGCAGCCAATTGTTCAGTTACAGTCTCGCCTGCCAAGCTTTGATTACAATTTATCTGGGTCAGATCCATTCTTATCCCAGTGAAGCTGGCTTTCCTCCTGTTAATTATTCTTACTCTGGATTGTTTCTTGTCTTTTTCCACAGCCAACATAACCTTATGATACAATGATCACTGTCCTCTGAATGTTCCCCTTCTGATTAATTGGCCCACCTCATCCCCATTTTAATTGTTCCACCATTGGCAGCCACGCCTTTAGCTGCCTAGGTCCTAAACTCTGGAATTACCTCCCTAAACCTCTCTGCATCTTTGTCTTTCTATAAGATGTTCCTGTAGTGGGAAGACATTGCTGGGCCTCGGCTCCCAACTTCTGACTTTGGCCTGGGATTGGGTGCCAGGTTCCTCCTTCTGCGGGGCAATCGCTGTGAGTTGTAAAGCAGGAGCAGGAGCTGGGGAGTTCAGTCTGAGGCCTATATCAGGGTCTGAAGGGCCAATGAGAGGAAGTGGAGCAGGCATCCAACTGTTAGGGACCTAGGACGGTCTGGACAGCCCTGGATCTCCCCTAAGCTTGAGGAGCCCCGAGAAGCTGGAGATACCACCTACAGTCTGGATGGCAAAGTAATCTGGCTCCTGTGTTTGAGGGGAACGAGTAAAAGGAATGCTACGAGGGCACCAGCTCACAACCGTGCTTCTCCGCTGCTCTTCAAGTCCATTTTCAAGCCCAGCCCATTATCTGAAGATTGGGGACAGAGGATAAGGGGAAAATGTTCGCGATCGCAACACCCCTGCTGAACTCGAGTCACACTGGCTCCCATTGTTTAACAAGCAGTACTGCGGACTCAATGCTACTCACCCACAATGAGAAGCTAAGCTCTCAGTGGTTTTTCTGTGTTCCATAATGCTGAGCAACGATCGTCCATTATAACAAAAATCCATTTCTTTAAGATAAGCTTTTACACAAACGTTCCAGTGAAGCCTAATGCAAACTGGTGGAACAGCACTGCATCTTTCAATTAAGCACTTTACAACCTTCTGAACTTAACATTGAGTTCAACAACTTCAGACCATGAACTCTCTCCTCTATCTAGACCCATTTTCAGTCCAATTATTTTTCCCAACAGCCCCCCCCACAAAAAGGGCTATCTGTCACTTGTTTTTATGTTTTGCTTTCACAGTGCGCTAACCCTTGTTCTGCTATTAACACATTCTGCTACCTTTATGCCACTACCAGCACTTTCTTTAGGCTATAACTCTACCATTAACACTCTCTTTGCCTTGTGTCCATGACACATTTGTCAAATCTCTCCTGAGCTCCCACCTATCCCTGACCTTCTATTTTGCTCCACCCCCTGTTAAACAGTATAAAATCCATCACATTTCTACTTCTCTTTAGCCCTGAAGAAGAGTCATATGGACTTGAAACGTTAGCTCTGTTTCTCTCTCCACAGATGCTGCCAGGCCTTCTGAGTTTTTCCAGCATTTTCTGTTTTTATTGTACAAATGTATTTATAAGTTTGAAGCCGGTGGAATAAAAGATCCTTGCGGTAGAAGTTGTGTGCGTTCCGTGTGCTTAAACCCTGCTTTACACTCCTTAAAACCTATCTCCTTGATCAAATGTTTGGCTGTCGGCTCCAATATCTCTTTATATGGCTCGGTGTCTCATGTTGCTTCGTAATGAAGCGCGTTGGGATGTTTCATTACATTAAAGGCACCATATAAATATAAAAGTTGTTGTTGCCATTCATTACCTATACTTAACGATAATACTTGGGTGAGGTGTCTGTTGAGCCACACCTCAGTGTGAACCATTACTTTGAAGAGGGCAGGAGGTAAAGAGAGAGAAATCAAAGGAAAAAAAATTTAAACTGGGCAAATAATGGGGCATTGATGTCGATATTGAGAGTAGAGTTCCTCTGGAATATTTCAGAAAGTTAGACGATAGCAGAGAGATGCTACAATGACATTGCTTTGTTCACTTTTAAACGGAACTATAAGTAACTATTCTGTGGTTTATCAGAGGCCCTTTTACATGAATCTTGGGTTCTTGGCAGAGACAGGCACACAGTCCAAATGTGCGTAACCTTGCTCTTTTGCATCATGTCAGAAGCAAACTGATGCACTGAACTAATTTACGAGGCTGCCAGGGGAATGAGGTTAGAGCAGGAGACCCAGAAAAAGACAGCTGTTTGTTCAATGAAATGTGGGCCAGGAAGTTTATATTTTAATGTGCCCAGAGGTAAAGCTGCCTGGAGATTGGCACAACCATGGCTGAAGTATCCCCTCGTGCCCATTGAGCAAATGAAATCCCAGCGCACAAAGCCCACATTCCCAACATTGTAACACAAATACAACTTTCCCCTGGGGGCATTGCTAATCTTTATAACACATGCACATACAGGCAGAAACCTGCAGTGAAGGCAGTTAATGAGCATCTCACCTTCTCTACAGTGTATTAAGCAATCTAATACATCACAATACCGACTAAAAGGCAGTGATATAGATATCTCTCGCTCCTTATTCGTATGAGGCAATAGTATTTAATATTGGTCAGGGTGTTAAAGGCAGTTAAATAATTCACTCAATAACAATGGCTTAGGGCTAAAAGTATATCCACAATTAGATTAATTGTGATGAGAGAGCCCCTATACAGATTCATTATTAAAATAAAAGTTTGATGCTGACATAGCAGAGAGAGACTAGTCATAACAATGGTTTTAACCGTCCTTATGGCGTTGTGTGCTCTTAAATGTAATGGGGAAGGTAAGTCCAGGTGCTGAATATTTTCATTGATGGTCAAGTCCTGCCCAAGCCTGCTCTGCTAGGCAGCGGGACCCAGGGGTAGTGAGCGATTGGGAGGCTAGTTGCGGTGCACCAGAAGCGCCATAGTCATGCGGGGATGGGCGGAGGGGATGAATAGGGGTGGGGGCACAACCAGTGCTGCCTGAGCCATTAACAGCACATCAAGGAGGGCCTTCCTACCCACATAGAACCCACTTGGAGGCTGCCAGGGTTTATGTGGCAGTCTTGCAAACTGCCTGTGGGATTGTTGCGGGGGGGTGGTGGAGGGGTCAGAGTTGGGGATTGGGCTTGGGGTGGGGACAATGGCCCTTACTTGACCACTTAGGCGGCTGAATTAGCTGCCCATTGGGCAACCATGCCATTAAGGCTCCCGCCATTTGGAATATGCCAAGGCAGCAGGAAAATGTCGGGCTCCCCTCCCAATGTCCTCCCCCACCATATTGCCACCCCTCCCTCCTCCCAGCCTAACTCAAATGGGCTGGAAGAATTCAGCCCTCAGAGCTTTGGGGTTTATCTTTTGTATTCACCAATTCTCTTGCTTTAACCATTTCTCTATTGTTAAAAATGCCATCCTGAATGCGGGGTCCATTACGTTGGGTCTTGTTGACCCTGGACTGTTCCAGGAACATCATTGACAATTCCAATGGTCTGGCACCTGTTTCAGAGCCACCCAACCCCAAGGAACCACAAAACCACCTGGGCATCATATTATTTCCAAAGATGTGTTTCAAATCCTTATTTTTTAAAATAGGCACAAGGGTTGGGAAGTTGGGGGGGGTGGGGTGAGGGAGGTTGTCGGGGGATTGTGGAGAAGTACTTTGAACCAACAGTTGACTCCTGTTATTCATGGGCCTTGAAAATGCACAGATCTTCTCGCATGCTCCCGTACTCCTGTAGAAACTTCAATGTGAGTGCTGCAAAAGTCCCTGGACACAGCTCGGGACATAGAATGATAGGTCTGGACCTTGGTTTGTAGTTTTCAGGGGCAGGGTCTAGGGCGGAACTAGAAGACTTATCAGATAGACAAAGTATAGCAAAAAAGACATCTAATTATTGCACAATAAATATGTAGTAAGATATACACGGACACATTTATACATATTGTACACACACACATACGCGCAAGGCTCATTTCCTGAATAATTGATTAAGGAGCTCAACATAATTGCCCATGAAAGCTGTCAGCTCCCTTTCTTTGAGATGGAATAATTCATTCTTCTCACGTGTTACTGTTTTATATTACATATTGATTTTAAAATTCTCCTTTTTGCTCTCACATCTCTCCAACAGCCTCAGCTCCTCCCTATCACTGTAGCCTCCAACAGCCCCACAGCCCTCTGAGATCTCTGCGCTCCTCCAAATCTATCCTCTTCTGTATCCTCGATTGTCATTACTCCCACTGTTGGCAGTCATGTCTTCAGCTGCCGAAGCTCTAGAAATCCCTCCATAAACCTCTCTCTCATCCTTTGAGACACCAAAATCTACCTCTTTGACCAAGCTTTTGATCACCTGCCTTCATGTCTCCCTGCGGCTTGGAGTTAAGTTTTGTTTAGTAACCCTCCTATGTCAAAGGTGCTATATAAATATAAATTGGTGTTGTTGTTCTGGACAAAGGTCTTTCTACTTGCAGTTAACAGAGCTTTACTGGATTTTGCCAAAATCCAATTATGTAGCTGGATTTTGGTCCCATACAATTCAGTTAAGGATTCATTGCATCGAGCCAAAGAGGCTCGATGATGCCAAGAATAAGCGTCTGCTGCCATTTTAATCTATCACATAAACCATCACTCAGGTAGGTTTTGGGCCAAGGCATCTTTCACTCAGTTTTCAGGAGTTCTCCTGCCTCATTCCTTCAAATCTGCTTCCGGACACATTCATTAAGCAGAAGGAAATCAGTTAAGGTGATTATCATTGGGTTTTTTTTCTCTCTTTAGCTTGCCATATTCTCCATTCTTCTGAAGATAAATGATCATTTGCACCTGAGGTTTTATGGACCACGTCAGCAAAAAATCTACTTAGTTGGCCTAACATAAATTGAACACTAAGTAAAGTGTTAAGCGTGAGGTCAAAACATGTTTTGTATGGAAGGTGTTTTCTATTGAACAATGAGCTGCAGACAATCTCAGGAAGCCTGACAATACAAAAACTGTCACACTTTTCTAACATAAAAAATAAGTTTAAAAATGTATCTTAAGACACATCAGCAACCTTTGCACCAACTGAAGATGCAGTGAGGAATTTACTGAAACCAACATTTGCCCCCGGCAGCGCTGAGGTGGGCAGCGGTCAGTCCTGTGGCCGTTCCCAGGCCCTCCCGCCACGTCCGCCCAACGAGGGGAAATCCTGCCCATAAACTCCAGCCCAGTGTTTCCTCTGATGCATCCATCGCAGCCTCGTGATCTCCCAAGCGCTTTACAGTCAATGAAGGACTCTTGGAATTATAGTCACTGTTTAATGTAGGAAATGCAGCAGCCAATTTCCCCATAGCAAACAGCACACGATAACGACCAGGTAACTTGTTTTAGTGGCGTTGGTTGAGGAATAAACGTTGGCTAGAACAGGCTATATATACTGCAAGAGGAACAGATCATAGCCAAATGAACTGGGGCTGTGGACTAATCCCAGCTAACAGCTGGTGCATGTTGCTGCATTCATGCTGGAGGGATTGACTTTTTCCATGCCAGTTACTATCTTCCATACCTCTGCCAGATCTCCTCTCGAGAGGTTATCTTATTGAATTCGGAAGGGGCTCGATAGGGTGGGTGCTGAGAGACAGTTTCCACTGGTTGGGGAGTCTAAAACACGGGGGCACAGTCTCGGGATGAGGGGCCGATCATTTCGGTGCGAGATGAGGAGAAATAACTTCACTCAAAGGGTTGTGAATCTTTGGGATTCTCTACCCCAGTGGGTTGTGGACGTTCCATCGTTGAATGCATTTAAGGGTGGGATAGACAGATTTCTGGTCCCTCAGGGAATCAAGGGATATGGGGGAATGGGTGGGAAAGTGGAGTTGAAGCCCAAGATCAGCCATGATTGTATTGAATGGCAGAGCACACTTGACGGGCCGAATGGTCTACTCCTGCTCCTGTTTCTTCTGATCACCTCCTTTCAAGACTTGGGAGCACAGTCTTCTGCACAGTCTCCTCATAACTCAGTCCCCGGATGCTAGAGGGTGACCTTGTGACTCTTCTCTGAGTGACCTCCAAAACATGAGCGTCTCCCGTGCACTTTGACGAGCAGGCGTGCACCTGACTTCAGTCTGTCCAACAGTGTGAGCCGCCGTTTACGAGGTTGCAAGTGCTTGGAATTCGAAACCACTGGCGCTCCTGCTACATCGTGGAGACACCTCCAATTTTGGAATACAACTGGGCAGAAGGTGTTGTCAACAAGCACTCCAAAAATAAAATAACACTCCTGATCTGCTGATGCTCGCTTGTTTTGTAATTCATTTCACACCATCAATTTGGCTGTCAGGCTCTGGGGTGATAATAATGGGGCTGCTTGAGAGTCTATTTCAGACTCTGTCTGGTCCTCCGAACAGGGGCATTCTTTATATTTGTGTACAAGGGGAAGTTCTATGGAAAAACATGCAGCACAGATCAAAGTTTGTTCAAGATTACAAATCAGATGGAGCGTGAATGATTGAACTTTCATAATTCCATTGCTGTGCTTAAAATAACTTAAATTGCAAGCTGATTCTATTAGGCCTGCCTGGAACAAAGATGTTTTTTATTGCACTCGTGCCAGGTTTTTTAATTATAAGTCTTAGAAGGTAACAAATATTTTAATTGAGTTACACAGAAGCAACATACAGTGAGTGCTGGAAGTCTAAAATAGACCAGAAAATGCAGGAAAACATTCAGCAGGTCAGGTAGCATCAATGGAGAGAGAAACAGCGTTAGTATTTCAGCCCAAGAACATCACCGGTGCTGAGGTTCACTGGCCTGAAACACTGGATTCGATTTTCAATCAGAAGCCACGAGCCCGAAGGCCCAGGTCATTTCCAGTTCCTGACGCCCTGCTGCCTCGGTCTCACTCACGTGATGTTCTCTTCAATTGGCCCGGCAGTAGGTTCACCATCCAATTAGGGGCACTGGGCACTGCCAGGGAATGGGAACTGACTGCTGAACATAATCCTCAAAGGCCAGCGTTGGCCATGACAGGGACCAGCAGCCTCACAGTGCAGAGGTATGGCCAAACGGCCAATGAGAAGGTACAACACCCGATCTGAAACAATAGCCCCTATCGTGAAAGATTTTCCTTCAGAATAAACGTTACTTGATGGCTCCCCACATTGCACCAGACACAGTTGTGCACTAATGTCCACCAGACAGTTCGTGTTTGCTGATCTGTGATTTGAAAATCGCCTTCTGGCCCTCTACAGACTGTTAGTTGTAGAGTACAATTATTTGATTGTGTGAGTCTGTTCACAATTGATGCTCGTTGTGCCTGATTGGTTAAGCCTGGGTGTGGACTCAGGGAAAAGTAAACAAACTGTAGAAAGTGCTGGAAGCATGGAGCAGACATCTTAAAGCACTGTAAATGAAGTTCCTAAACATATAAAACTAGTGTCATCTCCACATAGATCTGAGATATAAAATATATGGGTTCCCCAGCCCATTAACAAACTCCTCAAGGAGTTTAACGGGCAGTAAATTGGCACTGAGCAGGTTTGTGGCTCACCTACCTAGCTTTTCTAAAATTCATTCATGGGATGTGGGTTTTGCTGGCTGGGCCAGCATTTATTGCTCATCCCTAATTGCCCTTGAGAAGGTGGTGGTGAGCTGCCTTCTTGAACCGCTGCAGTCCATGTGGTGTAGGTACACCCACAGTGCTGTTAGGAAAGGAGTTCCAGGACTTTTACCCAGCGACAGTGAAGGAACGGCGATATATTTCCAAATCAGGATGGTGAGTGACTTGGAGGGGAACTTCCAGGTGGTGGTGTTCCCATTGATCTGCTGCCCTTGTCCTCCTAGATGGTAGTGGTTGAGGGTTTGGAAGGTGCTGTTGAAGGAGCCTTGGTGAATTCCTGCAGTGTATCTTGTAGGTGGTACACACTGCTGCCACTGTGCGTCGGTGGTAGAGGGTATGAATGTTTGTGGATGTGGTGCCAATCAAGTGGGCTGCTTTGTCCTGGATGGTGTCAAGCTTCTTGAGTGCTGTGGGAGCTGCACTCATCCAGGCAAGTGGGGAGTATTCCATCACACTCCTGACTTGTGCCTTGTAGCTGGTGGACAGGCTTCGGAGAGTCAGGAGGTGAGTTACTCGTCGCACAATTCCTAGCCTCTGACCACCCTCACTTTGAAAACAGCAACATGTCCCAGGGGCTTCAGGACACTGACACGCCCACCTGAAGCACTATTCCCAAAAGTGTTCGCCTCCAAGGGCAACTGGAGATCAAGCCCTCCAACTCAGTTTCTCTCTATTGATTGTTGACTGACCTGCTGAGTGTTTTTGAGCATTTTAAATTTCTTCATACAGTTAATACATGTCAGAAAATGTGCTGGATTGATGTGCCATTGCATTTAATTGGCCTATGGAGTTCTTCAAGTTGAAAATTAACATACAAGATTTTGGATGCAATTGAAAGTATTAAAATATAATACTTACATTTGCTGAAATTTACTCTTAAAAACAGATAATACAACAGGGGTAATATCACACAATCCACTGCAATTAAAATCGTTTTTCTCTTTTTTTGTTCCTTTATGGAATATGAGTGTCACTGGTAAAGCCCTAATTGCCCTTGAGAAGGTGGTGGTGAGCTGCCTTCTTGAATCGCTGAAGCCCATGTGGTGTAGGTACAGCCGCTCTGCTGTTAGTCAGGGTGCTGCAGGATTTTGACCCAGCGACAGTGAAGGAACAGTGATATTGTTCTAAATCAGGATGGTGTGTGACTTGGAGAGAAACTTGCAGGGAGTGGTGTAACATAGGTACTCCGCAAATTTGCCTTTTTTTTCCATATTTACACTTGTAAAATTAACATGGGGAGCCAGTGCCACACGTTCATGCTCCATAAGGCAATTGCGACATTATAACCAACACAGAATTGAAAAGTGGAAAATGGAGAGCTGACCCACGGAGGTCATTATTCCCTCGACCCCAGGCAGCAGCACAAGGTTAAGATGGAGCAGAAAGTGGCATCATTGAGCTAAAGCGCTGCAGAAAAATCCAGACTAGATTCCAGGACAGTGTCTGTTCTGGGTTTACAGCACTGTGCCTGCTTTGTTTCAAGCTGACAAGGTAACAGACATCAAACAGAATATTAAATGACAAATGAGATCACATTTGACAACTGCATAGGTTGTTAGATGCAATAAAGAAATCATCGATCTGCATCTGTAAACTGCAGCTGGCCATTGTGTGCCAAAGCAAATAGCGCTGCAAGAAACCAACGGGTAACATAATTGCTCTTCTTCACGATTGTCCAAAGAATGTTTGTGCTGCAGGCTCAGGCACTGAACAACAAAATGGTGATTGCACAGGTTTGCAGTTCCCATTCAGCAATGGCTCATTTGAGAATGAGTGGATCCATCATCATATTGTTACCAGAAAAGGTCCACACCTGAAACATTAAGTTATCTCATCTCTTGCTGACTTTCAGCCAAATTATAGCATTTTCTATGGGTCTCTCCCCCATCCACTAGACTTACAGTATTTGCATTTTCCTCCTCTTTTAATGTTATACTTGGCTCATTTGCAAGAATAGTCTAGAGATCAGTCTGACCCCTACATGAAGAGACTGATTTGCATATTGCTTATGTCAGTATTACACTTGGATCAATAGATTAACATCAAAGCACAATGTGGCGGACAATTTAGACCACGCTAAGCTTCTGGTCGTGACATTTCCCCACCCAACCCCCACCCCCGATCATCCCCCAACCCCAACACTCTCCCCCAACAGTATTTCACATTTCTTCCTTCCTTCTCTGACAAGTATCCTAGAGACCTAGACTAATAATCTATAGATCTCTATGGATATCTTTGCAGGGAGGTGGTGGGGTAGTGGTATTATCTCTGGTACTCCGGATACCCAGGGTAATGCTCCGAGGACCTGGGTTTAAACCCCACTATGGCAGATGGTGAAATTTGAATTCACCAAAAACATCTGGAATTAAAAGACCATGAAACTATTGTTGATTGTTGTAAAAACCCATTTGGTTCACTAATGTCCTTTAGGGAAGGAAATCCTTACCTGGTTTGGACTACATGTGAGTCCAGACCCACAGCAGTGTGGTTGACTCTGAAATGGCTCTAGTAAGAGCAATTAGGGATTTGCAACAAATGCTGGCCTTGCTAGTGATGCCCACATCCAATAAGAATTTTTTTAAAAAAATCAACTAGCATTTCTGGTCTATACAGCACAATACCACACCTGGTTACTCAGGCAACATACAGTGGAGAACAAAGGTTAAGAAGATGTAGCTGCACAGCCTGGGCATGGGTGTCAATCACTTATATTTAATGTTCACTATTGTAATTAAACTTCCAAGAATGTCTTTTTGCCTATTGCTCCTTGTTCTGATAAGCAGTGTTCGTGTCACCCAGGTGTGAAATGTTGGTTAATGCATAAGATAAAGGCAGGTGTCTCAGTCCAGGGCCTCTTCTCTGTGCAGTGTGTAACCTTCAGACCAAAGTGGTGGTCTGGCTTCACACTCACTGGACACATTAGTGATGCCTGCACCTCGACTGTCATTGCTGCCAGAATGTCATGGGCAGGAGTCTCTCCATGTGCTCTCAGCACCTTTGAAGTGGAGCTGGCCGCCCCATCTCTTCAGCATCTGTGACCGGTGATGGTGTGCTCCTGAAGACTGACAAAGAATCAGGTGCATTTAAAGTTTCATAGCTGCATCTCCATGATGACAGAGTGCAAGCGAGCTGCCCTCAGCCAGACAGGAGTCAGACATTCACAGAGGCAATGTGAAGGTCTATGGAGTGTCCTCACTGCATGTCATCATCACCCTCCTGGAACCTAGTAACCATTACAGCCTCTGCTGCGTCTCCATCAGGATGAGCCTGAGCACTGAGGGTATGTGCGCTGTCATCAGCCACACAGGAGTCAAACGTTCACAGATGCAAGGTGAGGATGTCAGAACGGTCCTCACTGCATCTCATCTTCATCCTCCACAAATCTTGCAGCTATGAGGACCTCCCGAGTGCATCTGACCAGAGCAATCCTCGCCTTCAAGGACCTCATCATCGTCACCCCCTTCAATGTCCTCCTCATCAGAGGAGATGTGCTGCTCTTCCATCTCCTCAGTCAGGTCCTCCCCCTGTTGCAGTGCCAGGTTGTGGAGTGCGCAGAAGCGACGATAATGCACAACACCCTCTGGGGACTGTATTTGCCGGGCTCTGCTGGACCTGTTGAGGCACCGGAACCTTATTCCACTCCACTTGACCAATTGGCAGCAGCTTCAGCCACTGGACTACAGGCTGTGCTCTCAGCTCAGGTGCAGGTATTCTCCTAACCCCCAGTGCAAGGCTGCGCTGTTAGCTTGAACCATAATGGATACTGGTCCAAACCTTAACAAAGACATTGCAAGGGGCTGTCCCACCTCCACCAGTGACTGCGCCATGGCCACCTTCCGCAAGGGGATTGTACAACTTGCCCAGTCACCCAATTGTTCTGCTGCCCCCTAAAATGCACATTAATTTGCAGTCACCCCAAGGGGTGAAAAGTTCTGGAGCATTTGGTGGCCCTTTCATGCTTTTGTATTGCTTGAGTGGGCAGAGAAGCTTCAGAGACCCGACTCCAATGGAGCTGCTGCTGAACGGTCTCAGCTGTGGAAGAATGCTCACTTCGGACAAGCTTTTCCAAGTGCGTGGCCATTTCCCTCACCCTCCCCCCTCCCTCCGCACCCTGGCATGTGCTTGAGTATTTCCTTCAATCTGTGCTGCCTTGACCCCCCCCACCCAGATCTGACCCGCACTGGAGCCCTTGCCCTGGCACCGCACTGAAAGCCAGCCGGGAAAAAGCGACTTGTCGGTGCCTCCCGGTGAATGCGCGGCGCCTCTCCCTCGATGTCTACGGGCGATGCTCGCGAGTGCTGCGCAAGGTTGTGTGCGCTCACCTCCAGTTCCCCTCCAAGTTCAGGTCGCCAGGTGCACGCCTTTTAAAGGCAGTGGTGAAGTGCGCCGCTCTGATGTCACACCGATGTGGGTGGTAATTTTGATGTAGGGGGGAAGATTCCGACAAGCAGGGCTTATAATTAAATGCAATTGTATTAAAATGACGTTCCTGATGTGTGGTGGCGGGAAACACTGCCCACCATCGATGGGTGGAGTGGACGATCGCAAACTGGTTTCATGATGGCGTGAAGCTGACTTTTGGCCTTCTCGCCACATTGTACCCCCCTCCCCCCCAAGGCACCCCCACCCGCCATGACGCCCGACGCCAACAGGGCCGGAAAATTCCAGCCTAAATCTTTTCCTGCATTAGTTTTTGGGATGTTGGCAGTTTCACTGATAGCTCACGTCTCATCATGATGCAGTACAAAATATTGGTAGCCCAATAAAACCCCAAGCGATTTTTTTTCCATTACCATTTTTAGGCATTTTTAGTAACAACGCTTCTGGATTTTAGGCTTTAAAATGTTACTTGTCGATCGAGTTCCCCTCAGCATGCGTGATTTCATTAATGACCTATTGATCTCGCACTATTATTTTAAAATGCACAATTAATGCTGAGACAGACACATTCTACTTTCAAGAATTATGTGAATTAAACAACTGGATAACTAATTAATTCTTTCTGGAATCGTGATTGAAAATATTCAGCAGGAACGAGTTAACCCATTATTTGGTTTTCGCTTTAACAAATATCAGAAATCCATCGTTCTTTCCTGTCTTAGCTGTGACTAGGCAGCACTCTACCCCAGGAGCACTGCACAGGAAGGGGGCTGAAGGTGCACACTTGCAAACATTTTGGTCAGCTTCTCAACATGGGAGTCACATTGCTCCAGAGCAGAAAGTCATTTCTCACTTTAATTGATACTTGGAGCTGCCCTGAAGAGTCATGATTGTTATATTAACAAGTTTCTCACAGGAATGGAAGGTGACTACTGATGACTCACGTGTGCTGGGACACTGCAATGCAGTTTGCCTAGTGCTGCAAAAGCGCTACCATCACATCATTAATCTGGAGTTCCGGGGACATCTGGGCCCTGAATTCCTGGCGGGGGTGGGGGCTCTCCAGCTGTGGGGGCTCTCCAGCTGTGCGGGCTCTCCAGCTGCGGGGGCTCTCCAGCTGCGGGGGCTCTCCAGCTGCGGGGGCTCTCCAGCTGCGGGGGCTCTCCAGCTGCTCTGCCAGAGCTTCAACAGAAGTTTGCCAAAATTTCTTGAGGCATGGGTACAAATATCCACTTTCAGTCATTTGTCATTTGCTTTACACCGAGAGAGAGGGGGAGACAATGGTGTAGGGGTATTGTCGCTGGGCTATAGCGACCCAGGGTAATACTCCGGGGACCCGGGTTTGAATCCCGCCAGATGGAATTTGGATTTCAATAAAAAAGCTGGAATTAAAAGTCTAATGATGAAACCATTGTTGATGGCGGTAAAAAAAAAACCCATCTGGTTCGCTAATGTCCTTTAGGGAAGGAAATCTGCTGTCCTTACCTGGTCTGGCCTACATGTGACTCCAGGCCCACAGCAATGTGGTTGACTCTTAAATGCCCCCTGAGCAAGAGCAATTTGGGATGGGCAATAAATACTGGCATAGCCAGTGATGCCCACATCCAATGAATAAAAAAAATACCAGCAATGTTATGGGAACACTCTTAGCTCCAGATTCCCCTCCAAGACACACACCATCCTGCCATGGCTATATAAATGCTGCTCCTTCATCATTGCTGGTTTAAAATAACCTGGAATTTCCCACCGAACAAGATTGTGGGAGCCACCTGGATTGCAGAGGTCCATGAAGTAGGCCCATTACCCATCCTATGAGCCCGACAAGATGGCGATATATGTGACCTTGTCAGTACTGCCAAAATCCCAAAAACTAATGCCAGAAAAGGTTTATATTGATAATTGTGAAATTCTAAACTCTTAAACACAACTCCATTTCAGGTGCAAATGTTTCAAAGCTACACCAAAAATAATCAGTTGTTTTGCGTAGATACACATCAGGAGGAATTACACCGGTCACCGTGCACAGTGAGGCTGTAACCACATTCGAAAATGAACTGAATTCTAATTTCCGGAACTTTCAACTTGGACGATTGGTCATGTGATCACACATTATCTACCAACTTTTCATGTTCAGTGAAGCGTTTGAACCCGTCAAAGTTCAGCATCAACCCATAACGGTAACAATAATTCTACAAGTTCTCAACAGCAAGCAACATGGGGGCAGCGGAGTGGATTTGAAATTGGGAAAATTCACCTGGCATGAAATATTTCTCGAGAGATAGAATTGAAAATCAGAGAAGTTATGTTAACCTGCAAAGAACCTTGGCTAGACAACAGTTGGAGTATGATGAATATTTCTGGTCTCCATATTATAAAATGGATCTCGAGGCACTGGAGAAGGTGCAAAAAAGATGCCAGAACTGAGAGCTGCTACCAAGATTGAACAGCCGGGCGCTCTATTCTTCAGAATAGAGAGAACAATCTGAGAGAGGTCTTTAAGATTATGGGAAAAACTTTCCCCCCGTTGGGGGGAAAGTGCGGGAGTGGGCACGCCGCCATTTTACGTGGACAGGCCAATTAAGGCCCGCCCAGTGTGATGCCCGCCAGGAAGCGCTATGCGCTCCCTGTGCAGGTGGCGAGGGGGAGCGGGGAGGAGGATTCCCTCAGCTGGGAGTGCGCTCTTTTACACACGTGTGCGAAAGAGCGCACTGATCTCCCTGCGGCTAAGTGCTGCCTCAGGGAGATCGGCTCCAAATTTTAAAATGTTAAAGAGATGAAAACAAAATTTCCCTGACCTATCCCCTCATGTGACACTGTCACGTGAGTTGGGACATGTCCATCACTTTTAGTGAAACCTTTATTAAATATTTTAAAACCCTCATGACACTTCATCCCGCCCATGGATGAGGTTTCATGCTTTTTCTTAAGCCCGCCAGGGCTCCCGGCCTGCCCGCCAACCCTAAGGTTGGACAGGCAGGTCCATTAATTATGTTAAGTACTTTTTAAATGGCCTCAATAGGCCGTTGACAGGTCGGCGGGCGCACAGCTGCTTCGGCTGCACCCCCGCTGACCTGAAAATGGAAATGACCCAGGGTGAGGTCGGGAGTTCCGTCCGACATCATCCCGCGTCGGAGAGCGGGCCCCGCCCCCCCTCACCAACCGGAAGATCCTGCCCTATGAAAGGATTTGGTAGGGTAAACATGCGGAAGATGTTTCCACTTGTTGGGGAGACCAGAATCAGGGAGCATAAATATAAGATTGTCACTAATAAATCCAATAGGGAACTTCAAGAGAAAATTTCTTCACCCAGGAAGCGGTTGGAATGTGAAGCTCACGACCGCAAGGAGTAGTTGCAGCAAATTATAAGATGCATTTAAGGGGAAGCTAGATAAGCACATGAGGAAGAAAGAAGTAGAAGGATATGGCGATGGGATTAGATGAAGAGGGGGTGTGGAGTATAAACTCTGGCATGCAAATGTTGGGCCAAAAGTTCTGTTTCTGTGCTGTAAATGATCTGAAATATTTTGCAATCTTAAACAGCTCAGGTGAGTAAATGCACTGGCCATTTTGGAACCAAGTACACAAGGGGTGGCACTATGTTGAGCTAGCTCATCACAGTCTGGATGGGATCAGGGTACATAACTGACCTCAGCGCCCTCAAGCTAGGGAGGCAGAGATCAGCATGGATTCCTGCAATGGAAAGTATCTAGTGACGATTGCTGGAAAGTGTGCAGACAATAGGCCAGGAGGCCTTCAACGGTCAAACAGCCTGCCAACGTACATCACCTAGGCTCCCACATGAAGATTTATTCATTGGAAGGCTGGAGGCTTTGTGGCTCAATCGATAGCACCCCTGCATCTGAGCCAATTCCAGGTTCAAGCCCCACTCCAGGACTTGTTGGCCACAGATGGAGTGTTCATGATATCATTCAGCCAGTTGATAATTGGCCTGCTAATCCTTCCAACAATTCCCCACTATTCCCCAAAGAAGAAAAAAACATGTGGAACGATACAAAACAAACAAACCTGTTGTGAGGTACATGAGGTTGGCTGAATAGGAATAGCATGTGCTGATATTTAGTAAGTACAGTATAACCATTCAATGCAAAGCTGCTTGTAGCAAAGTCTTACTCAGTGGTCTATGAAAAAGGAGAATTGCATTCTGACTAACTGATGAGCAAAAGTTAGTGAGTGCATTGGGTGAGTAACTTATTACCGAGCGGATAGACCAAAATAAAAGTGGCAGCCATCACTGTGGGAGCAGTTTGTTTAATTCCACTGCCAACTTTGTTTAACTGACTTGTCCAACTGATTGCATGCATAGAATGTTCTGTTCTTGCCTTTTAGACAATTAAAAGTTGGTTCCATTCTATACTCTGCTTGTTTGCATTTCACATTTTGAAATCCTTGACTCTCAGCCCAGTGAAGAGTAATTACAGAAAGGACTTGTATTCTCTTTAACAGCTGGCTCTGGGCCAGTTTCTCTACCTCATGGACTCACTGCAAAAAAATTAGATGCAAAGCAGCCAGGAAATGATGGGACAACAGTCGCGCGCACACGTGCACATGAACATATACACACACACACGCACATACACACATGCACACCATCCAAGGTCCCAAAACCAACTTCTGCTCAGAAACAAACATAATTACAGGTTTTGCACAGGTATTAAACGACTGAATATAAGCACTATTCAGAATATATTCTTATGGAATCTATATTCCACAGAAATGGTACTCAGCAGTGAAAGATGCAAACTTCTTCTCTTCTTAAGGGGAATGGTAGCACAGTTGCAATATTACTGGACTAGTACCACAGAGCCCTGGACTAATTCAATTAATTAACAAATCTAGGATAAAATGCGAGTTTAATTAATAGTGACATGAAACTACCAAGTCCTCATAAAAACACACTTGGTTCACATCGGAGAAGGAAATCTGCCATCCTTACCTGGTCTGGCCTATATTTGATTCCAGATCCATAACAATGTGGTTGACTCTTAACTGCCCTGTGAAACAGCCTATCAAACTGCTACAATTTCATACACCATGACCTAAATTTTAGCACATTACATGCCCGTTTGGTGTGTGTGTGGCGGGGGGGGGAGGTTTGTATTGAGATCAGCATTGGTGGAAGAACTGGTTTCCTGAATGTCCCATGGTTTTGAACAACAAAACTACTTTAAATTTTTTTCAGTCGGTCTCCTGCTCACAGGCAGTCTGATTGACAGGATGCCTGTAGCACAAAGCCGTAGCCAAGGCAAATAGGCAGGTCTTCTGGAGAAACTGGAGGTGGAATGCTACAGAGAATTGGGGGAGGGGTGGTGAGGAGTGAGGCCTTGTGCTCATACGTCTTGGGGGGCTCACTAGGTAACTTTCTGGTCTGGGAGGAAGTACTCCTGTTCCTCCTGGCCCACAAGCAGTGCTGTAAAAGTTACTTACCTCACAGATTCAGCCTCGCTCAACTCCTGGGACATGGCAACATGACGTAAAAATAGAATAACTGTTAAAGTGAAGAGAGGCAATCTATTATAATATTTAAATAACCAGTCTGCAGATTGGTGCCCCCGTCCCGTCCATCTGAATTAAAACAGCAAGTGAACAGGTTTGAGGTGGGCTGAGTTCCTGTTTCTGATTTCATGAATTTTAGCCTCTGACACAACCCCAACCTAGGAGTTAGGATTTAGCCCCTTATCTCAGAAACCCATTCCCAAATAGTTTCATGCCTGGAATTCTGATACCATTTTAATTTCTTTTCAATTATTATCTAGAAATTTAAGATACGAGAGTAGAACCTCCAATTGGTGACCTTCACATTTAGACTCTGCGTTCTTGTGCACATTATTTTAATTCCTCTGGTTACCTGGGGTTAGCGTCTTGTTTAAAAGCAGTCCATGTGGGAATGTAGTTTGGGTACATCATGAGTTTGTACACGCACTTCATCAATTAGAGCTCTACTCAGTTAGACACTATTAGGTCACCAGAAAAGCTCTGAATAGTGCTTTGAGATTTTGAACATTCATGGAAAAGTGCAGACAGGTGAATAGGAGAATGAGCAGCTCTACTCTCACAGATACAGCCTCTTGGCTTTGGAGCCTTTTGCTGTTTTTGCCACTTTCTAGATTTACTTAAGAGATGATATAAATTCTCCTCAGCTACCCTGCACTGCAGAGCAGAGAGAAACAAAAATCAGACACTGGTTCTACTCATTGTCAATAATGTTGACAGAAATTGCTCGAGAACCAATACAGCGAAGGAGAGACAGACAGACGGAACAGAGAGTGGGAGACAGCCACGAGAGATAGTTACTGGAAATTTTCTTTAATAATTGCAAGTGAGCAATGACATGAAAAGTCAGCCAGTATTAAAAAAAAAACTGGGGCCATTTAACCTGTGCTGTAATTTAGATTTTCACCATTAGCAAAGGGAAGCAGACTACTGCAATCATTGCAGAATTTCAGATCCGCTATTTTTAATTGAAAGAATCACAGGAATATTCGTCCCACCATTTCCACTCAATCCCGCTTTGGAGGTTTACTGTCATGCAACATTATCACCTAGCCTGACACACCAATGCAGTACTGGCAGGGCGTTGCATTCTTCAGGATGTTTTTTGGAAGGGACATTGAACCTAGATCCCGGCTCTGTTCTTCTGTGACTGCTCAAAAATCACAAACCACTATTCAGAGCTTTTCCGGTGAGCTAATATTCCTCCCTAAGCCAGCGTCCAAAGCAAATCAATTGTTTGCTCATTTCATTGATATCAGTGAGTGGCCATTATGTGTCCCAACAAAACAACAGTCACTGAATTTCAAAGCAAACTGGTCAATATGAAGGGTTTTGAAATGATACAATGCTATAAATTTTTCCTCCATGTTTCCCTATTCCTGATGTTAGAACATGCAGAGTTAGCTAATTATTCCGAAATTTGATGAACAACGTGTCTCAAGGAGGGAGGTGGTGGTGTGAGGGGAAGCGATGGTGTAGTGATATTGTCACTGTACTAATAATTCAGAGACCCAGGGTAATGATGTGGGGACCCAGGTTTGAACCCCACCACGGTAGATGGTGGAATTTGAATTCAAATCAATAAAAATCTGGAATAAAAAGCCTAATAGTGACCATAAAACAAACAATCATTGATTGTTATAAAAACCCATCAGGTTCACTAATGCCCTTTAGGGAAAGAAATCTGCTGTCCTTACCTGGTCTGGCCTACATGTGACTCCAGACCCACAGCAATGTGGTTGACTCTTAAATGCCCTCTGAAATGGTCTAGCAAGCCAGTTGTACCAAACTACTAGCAAGTCAATAAGGAATGTGTACCTACACCACATGGGCTACTGCAGTTCAAAAGAAGGCAGCTCACCAACACCTTCTCAAGGGCAACTAGGAATGGGCAATAAATGCTGGTCTAGTGATGCCCACATCCCACGAATGAATTTTTAAAAAAGGGACATGGGACTTTGGAGCAGGAGTTCCACCACCCACTGCTTATCTGATTGTTGTGTCAATTCCACTTTCCTGTCTGCTCCCCCATAACCCTTGACTCCCTTGTCTATCAAAAATCTGTCCAACTCTGACTTGAATAAATTCAATCCACTGCTGTTTGAGGAAGAACATACTAACAACACTCTGAGATAAAAAAAATTCTCCCCATCAGTGTTGAAAGACCTCTTAATCTTGAATTGTGTGCCCTAGTTCTAGTCTCCCCCATTAGTGGAAGTATCCCCTCGGTATCTATCCTATCAAATGTGCTAGCATTGGGACATCAATGAGTCAGAGTTATACAGCACAGAAATAGGCCCTTCGGCCCATCGTGTCCCTGCCGGCCATCAAGCACCTATCAATTCTAATCCCATTTTCCAGCACTTGGCCCATAGCCCTGTATGCTATGGTGTTTCAAGTGCTATATCTAAATACTTCTTAAATGTTGTGAGGGTTCCTGCCTCTACCACCCCCTCAGGCAGCATGTTCAATGACTCATGATTCATCTCTTTTGACTAGACTTCATCCAATCAATAAAGAAACCAACATTATTGAATTTTTATTAATAGGATAATAGAGTGGAAAATGTTTAAACTCAATAACATTAATTAAATAAAAATAAATCTATATAACAAGAAGCTTAGGGAATTTTACCAAACCTTTTTTTTTTTAAAAACGCACACATTTTGAAATATGAAATGTCTTTTTAAACACAAGCATGCATGGTTAGTTTGAAAGAGCTGACACTAAAGTTGGATCTTCTCTAAGTTCATCTGATGTTCTATTCAATTTAGTTAAAATGTTTTTGTCTATTCAGAAATGCCTTGTGGGTACAGTGCTCGTTCATTAAAAGAATCACTCACAAACGAATAATTAACAATGAGAAAAGAAAAATCTACATCCCAGCAGTGTAAAATCCCATGTCGCCAAAGTGCAGCACCATCTTGTCTCTTAAGTACAAAGGCAAATTCCTCTTCTTGGTGAGAGAGCTGGGAGAGCGCCTGTAGAAAGGGGGAAACTTTCCAGAGAAACTCCTGGAGGCGTGAGGAGCAATGGATGGGCACAATCGAGATAGATAGGTTCTTGATTGGTAAGGGGGATCAAAGGTTATGGGGAGAAGGCAGGAGAATGGGGTTGAGAAACTTATCAGCCATGATTGAATGGCGGAGCAGAGTTGATGGGCCGAATGGCCTAATTTCTGCTCCTATGTCTTATGGTCTTACAATCCTTCAGTCCTTAGTAAGTCCCAGCAGACACTTACAGAGAACCATCAGCAGAGGCCTGGCTGCAAGTCACCTGCATGCCCGCCCACACGGTGAATGGTGCATGGCATGGCGAAACCTGATGTTAGCGACACAATTTTCACGAGCTTCGGACAGACCCTTGATGTGTTTTGAAGATACTGGGTCAGTCAAGAGAACTTCAGTCTGCTCACGTGCCACCATCAACACAGATCCGTCGGGTAAGTACTCCAGGTTGAAGGGGGCTCCATGGGTCTCGACGCTGAGTGTAGTGAAATCGGAGGGGTTCATGGAGTCGTACAGACAGGAACACAATTTTGTTCTCATACCACTGAGCCCAGTCAACAAACTAGAAACACTGTTTTGAATCTGCTTTGCTAAAGCTGCCAATAGGAGGTGTGATTCACAGAATTCAACAGCACCCAACTTAATCTGCATCCACTTAGAACTACCCGTGATTTCCTACGTCTGATTAATTTTCATCAAACTCACTATATGTCCCACCAATTCTGTGAGTTGCTCTCTTCCCGTCAAGTGATTACAAATGGGGCTGAAATGATGTGGTATGAGCTGAAGTTCCATCATGTGAAAGCCACAGTTAATCTTAAGAAGTGATTCAGATTAAATTACTTGGTGATTCATGTAGTCTTGGTACCCAGCCATTTACATTGGTATGCTCCTGCATTCCTGTGCTACCTCAAATGCCTTCTGGCCAAACTGACACCTAAATAAAGAGTGCAGCACACATTTGTTGAAGGGATACATGTGTCAACCTCAATGCAATAACAGAAAGAACTTGCATTTATACAGCACCTTTGAATGAGGAACAGGCTCCAGGGGCTGAATGGCCTCCTCCTGTTCCTATGTTTACTGAATTATATCATCACAAGGATATCTAATCAAAAGCCAAGCACCTCCTAAGAGGACCACAAAAACAGCATTAGCAGTTAAGCAAAAATAAATATCACAAAATTATTACAGAAAATGACTCGAGTCAAATTGGCTTGGGGTTTATTGCAATATCTCCATGAGTATGATAACTGCAGCATCTATGCAAAGCAGTGCCATATGGCTTTGAGCACTGCCAACTGACTGGGTCTTTTGGGGCCACTATGCTGTTCAAGAGCTGCTGTGACTTGACATAGCATGTGGCAACCTCGCCAGCAAAACCAACAAAGGAAACAGCTTCCACAGAATCACTTCAGCACTGGGTTCAACTATACTATGCTGATCAGTGAGCATATTTAAGTGGAGGACAAATGCAATAGCTAATGAGGCTGATAGACTCACTGATTTGTAAACCCCCTCCATGTGAACCTGCACTGGCTGTTCTCTGAATTAATTTACCTCTCTAGACATATGGCAGGAAGTCTTATCTCCTGATTAAGAACATGAGTGCGTATAGTTTATGGATGGATTGGATAACAAGGAAATCAGAAGCTAAATCTAGTAAGAAAAAACAAACTTTCATTGCTTCAGGACAGCCCAAAGCACTTTGCAGCTAATTCATTAGTCCTGAAGTGGTATTTCTGTCGACAAACATGCAACCAATATGCATATTGGTAAGATCCTAAGAACAGCATTGAGGTGAATCACACAGAATCACAGTGCAGAAGAGGCCCTTCGGCCCATCGAGTCTGCACCGACACGTGAGAAACACCTGACCCAACTACCTACCTAATCCCATTTACCAGCACTTGAATGGCCAGTGAATTAGTATTAGTGGGACTGACAGAAGGATGAATAGACCAGGGGAATTCCCTGCTCTTCAAAAAGGTGCCATGGTTTCTTTTAGTTATGTCTGAATAGGAAGCCAGGGCTTCTGTTCAATATCGCAGCTGAGATAGCACAACAATGCAGCATTCCTTCAGCCTTTAAATCAAGTGTCAGTGTAGATTATGTTTTGAAGTCCCTCAGTGGAGCTCAAGTCCACAGCCTCCTGCTTTACATGCAAAACAGCAATACCGAGCCAAGCAGACAAAAGCTTCTACACTTGACTGCAGTGGTCTCTGCTGACTTAAACTGGACTTTTTGCTTTCACCTGTCTCCAAAGGACAGCACCTCTGGCAATGCAGCACTCTGCAGTATTGCACTGGGAATCTCAGTGTAGATTTCACACTCTAGCCTCTGGGATGAGACACAACCTTTTGAGTCAGAGACGGTGCTACCTAGTGAGCCAGCGGTAGCACAAAAGGGCCACGTACAGAATGCCAAAAGCCAACTCATGCATAGTCTCCTTTTGCTTATTCAGTCAATAGCCTGCTGTCCTCGATCTGAAAATAATCTTGAATTATCTAGATCGCTGATCTTTCAGTCCCAATATTGTTGTCACATATCTGTTTATTTCAGTATTTGTAATGTGCAGTGGTCTTTATTGTATGTTAGACATTTTAAGACATACTCTAGGTAATTATTGTAATTAAATTTCCAATGACACACAGTTCATATTTGGCAAAGAAATCCCTAATGGCAACAGCAATGGAGAACCTACAACTAATTATAATTAGTTTCAAAAAAATGACATTCTCAGATAGAATGAAAATTAAATTCTACAATTTTAAAAATCAACAGCTATAAAATAACATTTCAGATGAAATTCTTCAGTTCCCTATTTTAATATAAACCTGTTTGCTTGCAAGACATGATTAAAACCCAAAGTGACAAAAATTAATTTGCAATTGAGGTAACCAAAGCTGACACTAGCTTAACAAAATCAACTAGCAAGTGTTGTCCTTACTATTTACAGGACCCTTTGCACTTCTAAATTATTTTCTCTAACTTCCCAAAATTATAAACATAGAATGATATATCGCAGAAGGCCAGTTGGCCCATCACACCTCTGCCAGCTCTTAAAAGAGCTATCCAAATTTGACCTACTCCTCTGGTCTTCCCCCGTAGCCTTGCAAATCTTTGCTTTTCAAGTATATATCAAACTCCATTTTGGAAGTTACCATGGAATCTCCTGCTACCATCTCCAGTCGGTAGTCGCTCAATCCCTCACCCGGCAACTGTCTGAGGTCAAACCAGCTTGTTCACAAACTTGGTGTCATATTTGACCCTGAGATAAGCTTTTGATCACATCTACAACATCACCAAGAATGTTTATTTCCACCACAATAGCACTGCGCCGCCTCCAGCAATCATTTGAGTTTTCTTCATTTTTTGTTTGTGACCTCTGCCCCCTTTGCTTTGGTATAGCGCTACTGGACCTCACAGCTGCCTACCAATTGGGTGAGATGCCTTTCAGAGTTGCTAAAAGTTTGTGTTGTGTTATTCTGCCACTTTCCTTTAATTGTCCACATCCCTTTAAATTTCAACCCCTGTGCAATTTTCCACTCCCACCACTATTGTGTCCCTTAAACTGTGCCAAGTCTTCACCAGGAGCTGTGAATAATTATACAAATAAAGCAACGTGAATTTTTAATGTTACTGATGAAGTTAGCGCTAGTTCTTGACCACCGAGGACTGACTGACACTGGTAAACAAAAACCAGTCCTGCAGTTGACAACAGACTAAAACCTTGTCCTCAGTTCCTCTTAGTATCCAGCACACAATGTTAAGACAGCTGGTACAACACAGTTGGCAGGGACCTCAAAGCAATATTTCATGAGCAGATGATGAATGGGGAAACAGTCACCATTGTTAAGGGCTAGAGGCTAGAAATATTAGTAAACAACAGTCCACACTCCAGATTTCATGAGAATACATCAGTAGCTTGCATATTACCATATTATGCTTTGGGGCCACTTTAAACTTGCATCTATGTAGCACTTTTTCATGGTGAAACTGCTTAAAGCAGTGAATTACTATCGAAATGCGGTGACTGTTAAGTCGATAAATTGCAGGTCACCTCCCATTACCTACGGTGTCAAACGAGACATGATGAGGCATCATTTAAATCCAACTTCGACTTCTGGACAAGTAAGTAGGCTGCTTCAGGACTTGTTTTGCAGAGAAGTGGCCGGGGTGGGGATTGGGGGACAATCGTTGTGATGGGCGGGATTCTCCGGCCAGGGCATTGTCGCGGGCAGGAATGGGAAAATTTGGAGTTTTGGTAACTCACCAAATTTTCCCGTCCCACCCGTGGCAATGCTCTCAGCTGGCGGGGCCGGAGAATCCTGGCCGATATTTCTGGCTGTGGATTGGCCCAGAGCCGGGGTTTAACGTTGGTTTTTTAAAAAAACTGAGGCAAAGAGCACAGATGCATTTTAGTGACAGCTGGATACGTACACGAGGGAGAGAGGAATAAAAGTCAATGTTGATACGATTAGATAAGATAGCGGGAGGAGGCTCCTGTGCAGCATATACAACCTCGGCATAGACCAGTCGGGCCAAATGGCCTGTTCTTAGGCTGTAAACTCTATATAATTGTATATGACCTAAAGTCCTGCCTTTCACAGGGTTAAGCTGCGAGGAAGTCAATACAGAACGTGTGCCCACGCCACATGGACTGCACCGGTTCAGAGAGGCAGCTCCCAACCACCTTCGCAAGGGTAATTAGGGATGAGCAACAAACGCTGGCCTAGCCAGCGACATGAACATCCCACGAAAGAATTAAAAAAGAATCTGCCACAATCTAATTGAATAGTGCAGCAGGCCCCAGGGATTCAATGGCCGGCTCCTGTTTTTTTTAATGAGTGGAATGTGCACAAACTCACAGAAACTCTCAGGAAAATTCTACAGGTTTCTAATGAGGAGCCAGTCGTCTCATAATTAACATTCAATTTTTGCAGGTGGGGAACAGAGAAGACTACATTTTAAAAAAAAAATGTTCATATCCAGCAGCTGCCATGTGCGATACTTATCATTGACTGCCAGCCAATCAGGGTGCCAGAAATCAAAGCCTTTCGCTGCTGGGCGAATGCTGGACACTCGCTGCTGGCCAATATTTACAGGTGCCACAAAGCACGAACTTTTCAATCTGATCAATGCGATTTAATGCAGAACAGGGGAGGTGAAGAGTTCTCTCAGTGCGGCTAATAAGACAGAAGAAGGCGGCATGCAGGATTTACGACTTCCTTGCAGTGAACCCACAGCCTAGATACTGGCGTTGGTGATATTATTAGATCAGCGACGAATTCAATCATACGTTCTTCTTCTGTCAATTATTTTAATAGAGGTGTTAACCCATTTAAAATAGACACAGATGTGCCAATGCAGACGCATGAAGCGTTTGGCTCATATCACCAGTGATTTCCAGGCACAGATGAGTCACATAGGTAAAATAGCACTGAATCATCAGTCACTCAATGCAGCTTATCTCAATGTTCAACAGGATTTAAACTTCTTCAAAGCCCGGAGTGCTTCAGTGTACAAACATACGGTTTCCGTGATCGCAGAGGAACAGGAGTGTTACAATGAGGCCTGCAGCCTCATTTAAATATTCAAATGACTAACCTGTCCCCTGGTGCACACCCAACTCCAAGCCACCTGTTTTGGGGGATTAAAACTACCCCCCCAGTTTCTATTTTCTGTAAATTTCATGTCTACAACAGAAATCAGGGCTGGCTGGGAATTTTGATAGGGTCTGGTGCCTTTACAAGAGAGAGTTCATCTCCTGGAGTTCCAAACCTGCTGCTAATGTGTGGTCAATTTTAACCCTTTCCGCCTGCGGAGGGCCAGAGCCCGAGTGCCATCAATGTGGTTTTCCTGTCTTGCAGAAGATGGTTTGTTTGAGGAAAGAGACCCTTCCAGTAAATCTAAAAGTTTCCTTCGAGCGGCAGTGAGGAACAGATCTGCTTCAGGAGGCCCCAAAAGGAAAGCCAAGACCTCCTGGCACATTCTCCAACCCCCATGAGATCTTCCCTATCACCTAACCTCGGTCCACATCGGGCCAGCTGGGTGAAGCAGGTGCCACTGGAACTGCACCAAAGCAAAAGTCAACACTGTCAAGGGAGGAGGTTGAAAAACGCAAGGAACAGCTTAAAATATTCTGTCGGCCAAACAGGGGAGTTTAGCTGAACTGTTCCATAATCACGGCAAAGTTTGCTCTGACAAATTGGGGAACTCTGGAGGCTTCAGGCAGTGTGATTTATCTCCCAGGATTGTATATGACCATCAGAAAACTTGAAAGAAAAGGCAACTTAGAGCTAGAAAGAACAGAGTCAATTTTACATTAAATCAAAAAAACATTGCGTCTCTGGAGTAAAATGCAGCCAGAATGATACATCTACCATCAGAAATCGTGCCTCGGGTACATACTTTCTGCCCACTGATTAGTTGTGATATGCAAGTTGTGGCTATTTTTGGTCACTTTTCTGTCAGCATGTGCCATTCGATTTTGCTTTGCCAACGTCCATGATGTTGCTGCAGGTTGTGGACAATGCCCCACTCTCTGGAACTAAAAGATCTCACTTTGGCGGTCAGCAGTCAGTCCGATTTCACTACTTTCAGTGTGCTTTAAGATCTTTGAGCGTCTTATTCTGCAATGCATATCTCTGTAAGGGCCACAGCAGACGTGATCATATTCTGACACTCACCACCAACACCGAAGGTGGCTTCCAAATGAACTCGAAGCCAGGCATAGCGCTACTGGACCTCACAGCTGCCTACAGTACAGTGCAGCACAGTGGCCTGCTCCCAAAGCTGTCCAGCGTGTTTCTGACCTGGGTCGTGACTGTTATCGAAACACTCCTTCGCAACAGACGATTCAGAATCCACCTCGGGCAATGGAAAGGTGCACAGAGAAACAGGTCTGCCTCAGGCTCAGTGCTAGCCCCAACCCTGTCCAACATGTATATCCCACAAGTTCATTTATGCTGATGACATCTATTGTGCCACCCAAGATCCATCTTTCTACACTCTGGACCAGAGCCTTAAGGAAGGCAATACAAAGTTGGCAGACGACTGAAGCACATAGCGTCTTATGACTAATCCCTCCAAAACCATATCCAGTGTATTCTGCTTCCACAATGCCAGTGCCAAAAAAAAATATTGCCTATCTACAAGGGTGGCCGGAGACTAAAGCATGATCCCAGCCCAACATGCTTGGGAGTGACTCTAGATAGGACTCTGTCCTTCCAGGGACATCTGAAGAAAACAACAGCAAAGGTCAAAACCAGAAACTTTTGAGAATGCTTTTGAGGTAGTTTCTTATGACAGCACATTCTGGAACCAACCAGAGAGCAGGTTATATTAGACTTGCTATTATGTAATGTGACAGGATGAATTAATGACCTCAGAGTGAAGGCACCCCTAGGTAGCAGCGACCACAGTATGACTGAATTTTACATCCAGTTTGAAAGGGAGAAGATCTTAAACTTAAATAAGGGCAACTGCGTGGGGATGAAAGCTAAGCTAGCTGAAGTGATCTGGGAAACTAGGCTAGAGGATAGATCAATAGAGAAGCAGTGCAGACATTTAAGGGGATATTTCAGAGTATTCAGAGTAAGTACATTCCTATTATAAAGAAAAATTCTAAGGGGAGGACCCACCATCCGTGGTTAACTAAAGATGTTAAGGAAAGCTTCAAACTCCAGGAAAAAGCACACAACTCCACAAAGATGGGTGGCAGGACAGATGATTGGTGAGAATATAAAGAACGGCAGAGAATAACTGAAAGGTTAACCAGGAGAAAGAAATTGGAGAATGAGAGGAAGCTAGCTAGAAGTGTAAAATGGATAGTAAGAGTTTCTACAGGTATTCAAAAAGGAAAAAAGTAAAGTGAGCAATGGGCCTCCAGAGAGTGACAGTGGGGAGTTAATAATGGATAATAAGGAAATTGTGGAAGAAATGAACAAATATTTTGCTTCTGTGTTCACTAAAGAGGATATAAAAAACATTCCAGTAATAGCTGCAAATCAGGAGGTGCAAGGCAGAGAGGAACTTGGTGAAATTGAAATCACTAGGGAAACGGTACTGAGTAAATTAATGGAGCTGCGGCTGGCAAGTCTCCTGATGGACTACATTCTGGGCCTTAAAAGAGGAGGCTAATAAGGGAGCTGATGCACTGGTGTTAATTTTCCAAAATTCGCTAGATTCTGGAAAGGTTCCATTGGACTGGAAACTAGCAAATATAACCCCTCTATTCAAGAAGGGAGGCAGAAAACAGGAAACCATGGGCAGAATTTTGCCCTTGGTGAGGTGCTCGGCGGGGGTGGGTGGGGGCAGTCGGGAAGCCGACCGGTGCTCGTGATCAGCACCGCACCACGATTTCACACTGGCGGGCTAATTAAGGCCCATCCAGCGTGAAAACGCGAGTGGCAGTGCTGAGCGCTGCCTGTGCGGAGGGGGAGAGGGGGAAGTGTTCGAGCCGGCTGAGAGCGAACTTCGCGAGCGAGCGCTGTATAATCTCCCTGAGGCAAGGGGCTACCTCAGGCAGATGAAGAGATATTAAAAAAATAAAGACGGAATAAAACATGTCCCTGCTCATGTGACTCTGTCACATGAGCAGTGACATGCTATTAATGAAAAATTAAAAGTTTTTATTTTATTTTTTTTTCCTTTTGGAAACCTCATCCCACCCGTGGATGAGGTTTCCAAAAAAGTACAAAGGCCGCTTGGCCTTTTCGCCTGCTCCTCAACCATTGGGTTGGACAGGCAGCGAAAAATTTACGTTAATTGATAACTTAATGGCCTTAACAGCCTGACTGAACTATTGCGCAACTGCGCATTGACGTTGACACGCTCGGCCAATGTCAACGTGCGTCATTTCACGCTCGAGTGGGTCAGGCGCACGCCCGCCCGCCGAGTGAAGATTTCTACCCCATAGCACAGTTAGCTTGTCGTCTATCGTGGGGAAGCTGTTAGGATCGATCATTGGGGAAGTTATAGCTGGACACTTAGAAAAGCTCAAGGCAATCGGGAAGAGTCAGCACGGTTTTGTGAAAGGAAAATCATGTTGAACCAATTTATTGGAGTTTTCTGAAGGAGTAACATGTGCTGTGCATAAAGGGGAGCCTGTCGATGTGCTGCACTTGGATTTCCAGAAGGCATTTGATAAGGTGCCACATCAAAGGTTATTACAGCAAATAAAAGAGGTAACATATTAACATGGATAGAAGATTGGATGGCTGGCAGAAAACAGAGCGTATGCATAAATAGGTCTATTTAGGATTGGCAGGGCGTGATGAGTCGGGTCCCACAAGGGTCCATGCTGGGGCCTCAATTTTTTATGATTTCTATCAATGACTTAGATGAGAGGAGTGAAGACATAGTAGCTAAATTTGCAGATGACACAAAGACAGGTAGGAAAGTATATTGTGAAGAGGACATAAGGAGAGGTTGAGTGAGTGGGCAAAGGTCTGGCAAATGGAGTTTAATGTGTGAAAATGTGAAGTTGTTCACTTTGGCAGGAAGAACAAAAAAGCAGAGTATTACTTAAATGGAGAATGGCTGCATAATTCTGGGGTGTAGAGGGATCTAGGTGTTCTAGTACATGGGTATGCAGGTACAGCAAGTAATTACGAAGGTAATGGAATGTTATCCTTTATTACAAGAGGAATTGAACAGAAGAGTAAGGATGTCGTGCTTTAGTTATACAGGGCATTGGTGAGATGGCACCTCAAATACTGTGTGCAGTTTTGGTCTACTTATTTAAGGATATAAATGCATTAGAGGTGGTTCAGAGGAGGTTTACTAGATTGATACATGGAATGAGTGGGTTGTCTTATGAGGAAAGGTTGGGCAGACTGGGCTTGTTTCCACTGGAGTTTAGAAGAGTGGGGGGTGATTTGATTGAAGTATTTAAGATCCTGAACGGCCTTGACAAGGTGGATGTCGAAAGGATGTTTCCACTTGTGGGCGAGTCTAGAACTAGGGGGCACTCTTTCAAAATTAGGGATCACCCTTTTAGGACAGAGAGGAGGAGAATTTTTTTCTCTTAGAGGATTGTGCGGCTTTGGAACTCTCTGCCTCAGAAGGCGATGGAGGCGGGGTCATTGAATATTTTTAAGGCAGTGGTAGATATGTTCGGCAAGGAAATCAAAGGTTATCGGGGGGTAAATAGGAATGTGGAAATCGAAACACAAGAAGATCATCCATGATCTTAGTGAATGGCGGAGCAGGCTCGAGGGGCCAAATGGTCTACTCCTGTTCCTATTTCTTATGTTCTTATGGAACAGCTGCGAAATGATCTTGCTGGATCTATGTGGGACCCTGCTGCCACAACATTCTAGATCTCAGCACTTGCCCTATCATATTGCACAGAAGAGTACTGTGCACCTGTCTGGCAAAGGAAATCACAAATACATCTTGTTAATACTCAATTGAACTCAACAATGTGCTTAGGGAGGGAACTATTCTCCCCTGGCTTCCTATCCTTGCAAACATCACTCCGCCACACACCCCCCGGCTGGTGTAAACCCCCTTATCACTCCATGGCGGCCTATTCAACCCACCTACTGCCCACCGTTCACCTCAGTGCCCCATTTGGAGCTACCTTCCTGAGCAAAATCTCCCAGCAGATATCCTCTGGATCGAGGGATGGGAAACACGGGAAGTCACTAACAAGCTCCTTGTGACAAATCTGTCATCAGGCTTGGAAATTTCACAGCGAGAGTGTTCTTGCTAAACAAGTTTAGGACAGGACAGGGCCTCAGTGCAGCCAACCCTCATCACTGGGGCCTCAGTACAAACCCCTTATGCACTTGTGGAGAGACACAAACAATTCTGGACATTACTGAGGAGTGTCCCCTCTACTGACTAAGTGGCGGAATAATAACCTTAAACTGAATAGATGAGGAGGCTGTTGCTTAGCTTTGGGGATCTGTATCCGCTAAATAAATGGAGCAAAGTCTCTCTCCCAACTCCATTGCCATCTTGTATATAAATTTAAAGAAACTCAGTCATTCATTAACTGACTGCAGGTAATGCTATGGGTAATTTATTAATATTACTTTTAACTAAACATGCAGGAACTGAATGAATAAAATGAATGAATAAATGAATAAAAAGTAAATTTAAAACTCAGGTTGGGAAGAACTTCTTTACTTAAAGATTATTAGATGTTTGGAATGAAGTACTGGCCAAGGGAGTGCAATGAAGGTTGGTAATATTCAAGTTGCGGTGAGGTGAAATACTGGGTGAGTTGAAAGGAAAAGCTGCAATACTGAAAATAGGAACAGGATTAGACCATTCAGCCCCTTGAGCCTGTGACATGGGAAAGGAGTGGGCCATTCAGCCCCTTGAGCCTATCATGTCGAAACAGGAGTGGCCAATTCAATCCTTCGAGCAGGTTACTTAGAAACAAGAAGACTTTCCTATTCAATTCAATATAGTATATTCAATTATATCATGGTCGATCTGTACCTCAACTCTCTTCACCAACCTGAGCTCCATATCACTTGATCACTTTTCTCTCCACAGATGCTGTTAGACCTGCTGAGTTTTTCCAGCATTTTCTGTTTTTGTTCCATATCACTTGGTATCACTTGGTACCTCATCTAATTAAAACTTAAAATGCTAGAAATGTGCCTCAGATGCATGAACATTTGCAACAAAAAATGGATAGGTTAACAATCAAGGATCAGATCCAGACTTAAGCAAACCTCCCTGAATCGTTGACCTATCTTGCAGACACTGATAAACCAGCAGTTTATTTCCTGCCGTAGTGATATAGATTGGGTATTGGAAGAATGGCATTCAATGGGCCAATTGGCTTCCTCTTGCCCTTTCACATGGCCCCTTGTTCTTAAATTCTCTAATAAATACAACTGATGATCTTTAATAAGTGTTGTGATTTAACCAGGCTGGGTAATTTAGATTTCTTTTCCTGTCAAGTTGTCTGGACAACAAGGCGATGAAGTTGTCCAAGCGATAACAACAAGGAGGTTAATTAGCAAGAAGAATTGCACAGCAGCACCAAAATGAAACCTGGCCTGACTGAGCAGAGGAAATTAAAAAAAAGACTGCCATCCAGCTTGTAGAATGCTCCAGTCGTCAGCTCAAGTGGCTGGGCTTCTACAATGCTCATTATACAAAACCACATGAAGACTCCCTCCATAAATAATTCATCCTGCTCTTTACTGCAGAGGGAAGTTTCTCTCTCTAATCATTGCCTGGCTCCTGCTGTCTATCAAGTCGCTCTTAAGCTTCCTAGGACCAATTATCCTCCCCCTATCCCCCACACTGCCCTTAATGCAGCAGCAGAGGATCTAAAGTGTACCGCATCTAAACTTTTTCTAGACTTCCTGTCCTGGTCCATTGTACACCAAGGAAACCTGGGAATCATGCTGAGTCTAGCATCAGAAGGGCTGGAAATAGAGGCAAACAAGGGCCATTCGGCCCCTTAAACATGTTCCCCCGTTCAACATGGAGATGACTGAACTCCATTCACTCCAAATCCATTGCTCTCCTTCGTGAACAAAAACCTATTGATCTCGTCGTGAAATTTTCAACCTCCACAGCCTCTTGGAGGAGAAAGTTCCAGATTTCCTCTATTCTTTGCATGAACAAGTGCTTCCCGATTTCACTCCTAAATTGCTGAGCTCTAATTTTAAGATTATAACCGCGTCACCCCACCACTCTCCCCACCCCACCACCACCGATTCTTGATTCTCCCACTAGAGAGAAAAAGAGTTCCTGGGCATCTACTCTCTCAAATCCCTTTATCATTTTTTTAATACATCTCAATTCGATCCAAACTCTTGGATTGTGGCAATAACAATCGAGAACCCCAGGACTATATGCAGCCTAGCAGTTGGTCCTTGAAGGTCCTGAGCAACAACATAAGGCTCTAAAATATCTTTATATGAAGGTGTTGCAAGGGGGAGCAGGAGTGCCCCTCTCATCAACACATCCAAATCTCGCAGACCACTGCCGGTCCTCATGATCACTGTCACTGGGTCAAAATCCTGGAACTCCCTCCCTAACAGCACTGTGGGTGCACCTACACCACATGGACTGCAGCGGTTCAAGAAGGCAGCTCACCGCCACCACCTCAGGGGCAATTAGGGATGGGCAATAAATGCTGGCTTAGCCAGCGATGCAAACATCCCATACACAAATAAAAAAAACTGTCCCACCCCACTCTCCCCATCACCAATTATTGCTGCCGCCTCACTCCCGACCACTGCCGCCTCTCCATCTGGATTGCCTCCCCACTGATCCAATTGTCCCTCTCCCACTTGACAGCACCACCCTGCTTCTTCGTCAGCTGAAAGGCACTGGCCCAATCTTCAGTCCTGTGACTCAGCCAAGCTGCCAAGCTCTCCAGCTCAATGGTCAGGAGGCCTGAGACTCAAAATTGGGTCCACCTTGAGCCTCACCATTCAAGCACAGGGACTGACCTCTATGTGCATCCACCCCCACCCCGTGCGTCCAAAAATAAATACCTCCAAATTTCTAGATATTAACTTTACCTTTTAGGGCCAAGGAGTGTGTGTTTGAAAGACATTCTCCTCCGCAACTGTTTTATCCTATTCATTTGGATTCGTTTCAAAAGCAACACCACATAAACTCCTAACATTTGGTGTTCAGTCCGGGAGGATGCGTTTCAGAAACCCTTTAGTTTCATTTCTTGACACAATGACGCACGAGTGAGTCCAAATGATTTATGCTCTCTAATCAAGTACTCGTAAAGAAATGAATAAAGATTTGCCACTTTTTTCTTGTGAAGGTTGAGATGACACAAGATAGAGCCCGTGAAACACTGCACTCCAGTTTTACTGGCTGTTTCTGACCTGGCTGGTACAATGTAGGGCTGTATTTAATGGAGGCGACGGGGGTCTCACCCGTTGGCTGGGAAAGCCAGCAAGCCCCATGCCCCCTCCTTTGGGGAACGCCCACCGTTTTAAGTGCCAATCAGGCACTTAACTGGGCAGCAGCGAGCCTTTTCCGACATCAAGGACCCCTAGGGGGCGAAAGTCCCGCCTGCCGAGAGCTGCCGGCCAATCGGGGGTGGCAAGTCTTCAGCAGCGCCACCAAGGAGGCATTGGCTGCTGCCAGTATACACCCACCCAAGGCCTAGGATCACCATGGAGCCAGGCACAGGTGAGTAATGGCGGGAGGGGATTCACAGGGTTGAGGGGTGGTGATGGAGAGCAGTTTGGCGCAGCAAGAGTTGGTGGGGGGGGCATGTGGGTCTCAGCCCCCTTCCCGAAGTTGGGTCCCTCAATCAGGCCCTGAATGCCTTTGAATGAGGGACCCTCCTGGATGCCTGCGAGCAAATACGCCAGTGTTTACAACGTTCCAACACCTGCTGCTGGGTGAGTACTAGCCCCGGTTAGTAATGCCACTTAAGGGCCTCAGTTAGGATCCACAAGCCTTCCCGCCCTGGACTAAGTCAGGATTCTGGATGGAGGTGGGAAGCTGGTAGTGTTCCCATCCAGCAAGCTCCCACCTGATTAAATGCTCACTCACCAAACTCACCACGGGGTAAGGCTTTAAGCTCTGTCTGTCTAGAGGAACGTGTAACCTGGAGTGTACTCAAGCAGCAATCTGGAGGGCTTGAGTTCAAATCAGAAAATATGGGAGCCATGCTAGTTTACAACCCTCCGACGGGCATTGGTTTTGTGGTGGTGGTGATGGAAGGGGGCAGGGGGAGGTGGAGGGGGGAGGTGTAGTGGGCGCCTCTATCAGCTGCCTCCTTTTAACATCGGGCACACCTCCCCCCCGCCCCCACACACACAACCTCAAAAGGTCTGACCCCTGTGGGGGTTCCCTCCACACGTCCCCACCACCCCAGCTTCCCCAACCCCTCCTCTGTCGCCTTCACCTACTCTTCGCGACCCAAGACCACCAAAACGTACTTGGTCCTGGACTCCTGGGCCTTTGACTCAGGGGCTGCTTGTAGTCCCAGTCCTGTCCACGGCAGCTTCTGGTGCTGCAGGGACTAGACAGCTGATGGCCAATCAGATTGGCCGGCAGCTCTCTGAGGTGGGACTTACTCCCCTCCTAGTCCTGCCTGAAGCCAATTAACGCTTGTTGGAGCATTAAACGGCTGCGGGCCAGGCAGTATGGGCGTGGACATGTTCTCCACCAACTCTGACAGTGGCAAGGGAGACCCCACCACGCGAAAAATCCTGGCCCTTAAATCTGCCTCCTCTCGTTATCAATCCTTCAGCCAAGAGAGGATAATGAAACAAGTCAAAGGTGGAATGGGGAAATTGGTCATTAATGTTGAGAATTATTGAATATATTGTGTGTTAAGTTATATAATTAAGTGTCTTCTTAAGGGACTTTAATGACATGGCTCTGTGTTTCCCAACTTCTCTCCAAATGGCTGAGCTCTGATGTTAAGGTTATGTTCCCTTGCCTTAAACTTTCTCACCAGTGGAAAAGGCCTCTCTCTGTTAAACAGAGTCAAGAACATGTGAGTGTTTGAGCGCAAACTTTTGAAGGTGGTAGATCAGGTTAACAAAGCAGTTAACAAAACATATGGGATCCTGGACTTAAATCCTTCCGCCTCATCCTCTCTTTACTTAGCACATCAAGACCTTCATGAGTTTAAATCCTCTATCACTTCCCATTCTAGCCTTCTTTGTTCTGCAAACAATCCTAGCTTCTCCAGTCTATCCACTTAAATGTAATCCCTCAAACCTGGAACCATTCTAGTGAATCTCTTCTGTACCCTCTCCAAAGCCAATTTGTCCTTTGTAAAACGCGGTGCCCCGAATTGGACTATACTCCAGCTGGGGCTGAACTAATGTTTCATTGAAGTTTAACATAACTTCCTGGCTTTTGTACTCAATGCCTCTATTTATTAAGTCCAGGATCCCATATTCTTTATTAACTGCTTTGTTAACCTGATCTACCACCTTCAAAAGTTTGCGCTCAAACACTCACATGTTCTTGACTCTGTTTAATAGAGAGAGACCTTTCCCACTGGTGGGAAAGTTTAAGGCAAGGGAACATAACCTTAACATCAGAGCAAGGCCATTTGGAGAGGAGTTGGGAAACACAGAGCCATGTCATTAAAGTCCCTTAAGAGGACACTTAATTATATAACTTAACACACAATATATTCAATAATTCTCAACATTAATAACCAATTCCACCTTTGACTTGTTTCGTCATCCTCTCTCCCACCCCAATGCAAAATCAATGGCTGGACAGTCATCATGAAGGTGCACCTTCATCCACCAGCAGACAGCACCAAATCCCCTCACACCCTTGTAGTCCAGGAACCTAAGGGCCAATATGAAGAATGCATATATCATCAGAGTCCCGTTGTTTTTCTGCACTCCACATCACACTCCTGCCATTCTCTCCAGTATCGTAACTCAGCCCCTACCCTCTCTGTCCAGCCCCTTTCTGCACTCCTTACCCTGCCACACACCCAGCTACTTTGGCATTACCGCCTTCCCGTAACCTATTCTGCATGAGCATTGCGGCCAACACAGTCCCTCCCTCACAGGCCTACAGCGACCTGGTCCCTCACAGCTTCTGCCTCTTCCCAGCCCAACTTGCACCCATGCTGCCTTCTCGGCCCAGTGAAAGCAGTCGTCAGCCTCCTATCTTGCTCCAGGCCCAATATGCAAAAACGAGGCCAAAAAAATACTATTTCAATGGTCTCCATATTATAAATTAGATGTTGGCATTGGAAAAGTGAAATAAAAGATTCACAAAATCGATGTCAGAACTAAGGGGTTATAATCATTAGGCTGGGACTCTTTTCTCTGGGAAAGAGGAGGCTGAGGAGTGACCTGATAGAGGTCTTTCAGATTATGAAAGTGTTTGATAAGGGCAGAAGCGGAAAAGTGCTTCTGCCTGTAGGGGAGACAAAAACTAAATAAATATAAGCTAGTCACCAATCATTCAGGAGAAGCCTCTTCAGTCAGAGAGTGGTTAGGATATGGAACTCGCTGCCATATGAGTGGTTGAGGCAACTAGTGTAGATGCATTTAAGGGGACGCTAGATAAACATATGAGGGAGAAAGGAACAGAAGGGTAAATTGGTGGGGTTAGATAAAAGGGGGTGTAAGAGGAGGCTCGTGTGCAGCATGAACACCAGCATGACCCAGTTGGGCCGAATGAACCTGTTTCTGTGCTGTAGACTCGATGTTAACAAAGCTGCAAGATTTTTTTTCCCAATGAACATCACGTAACAGCAACAGTGTCTGTAGAGTTTTGTAAGTGTGAGCTAATCCCCTGAAAAAAATGCAACCACGCCACATTTCCCTCTATGAATACAAATTCAAAGGATTTCAGTTAAAGGGTAATTAATGTGAGTCAGGTGGGGACAGCTGCAATCTGCTCAGAACAGCAAAGAGTCTCACCACGGTCCTCCAAATGCTTATGGTGACCACTCCAATCTTAAAATATATTTTTCCAAATGATTTGAATCGGTAAATTGACAGCAGCAATGCATTCACACAAGGAATCTAATCGGTCAATGTACACAGGTGCTGTTTTTGATGAGCGTCTGAACTCTTCACCTAATAATCTATCAACAAACCTATAAAAAATATCCTTCAGCCCATCTATAAAACACATCTTTCATCTTGCCCTGATTGTGCAGTGTCGATCTGGAGTGCTGTTGTGATTGTTTGCTGCTGGTTGCTTTGATTTAAAGTTTAATTACTTATAATTGCACGTCAGGGGATGGAAAGGTTTACATAAAAAAAAACGCCATTTGTGACTCAAATCTCATAATCCATTTCCTTCTCAATGATTCCCCATTGCGTAACCTTTAATTAATTCTTTTTAAATGCTATATATTTTGCAATATTATTGGGCTGCACGGTGTGCTTAATCTCAGTTGGGGCTTAACTCAGGTAATTAAGCAGCTACAAAGCATAACTGTCATCCAACACTCTGCCCTACAGGCCACTGGCTCACAAAAATATTATAAGAACAAAAGACCCACTTTTATAAAGTGCCTTTCACAACTTTAGAACATCTCAAAGTGCTTTACAGCCATTGAAGTATTTCTGAAGTGCACAAAATATGGAAGACAACTTGGATAAAGTAAGGTTGCACAACAATACAATAATGATCAGATAATCTGTTTTTAGTGATGTTGATTAAGGGATAAATATTGGCCAGGACACCAGGGAAAATTCCTCTCCTATTCTTTGAAATAGTGCCATGGGATCTTTCATGTCCACCCGAGAGGACAGGCAGTTTAATGTTTCATTTGAAAGACAGCACCTCCAATGGTGCAGCACTCGCTTAGTACTGACACTGGAGTGTTAACCTAGGTTGCGTGTCTAAGCGTCTGGGGTGGGACTTCAACCCATAGCCTTCTGACTCAGAGGCAAGAGCGCTACCCACTAAGCTACAGCCAATACCTCACTTGCAAGATAAAAAACTGCTCTTGGTATCTTTTCAAACTGACATGAAACTGCACCAAGTGTTTTCTTAATTATTTTTAGCCATTCTTTGGTCTTCACTTGCATATCACACAATCCTCTCCTTCAACAACAAGCTGCAAAAAAGGTCATTTCTCCCATGCCTCAGTGGCTGATGCTCCACAAATGGCCACTAGCAAATGGACAGGAAGATTTTGAAAACACTGGTCGTCCATTTTATTTTCTGTCGACAGAGCGAATGGCCTGCTGTCTACACCGCAGCTGAATGGCCAAGTTGGGCGCTTTGGTAGAATAGAACCCTCAAGTAGATGTGCTCCACCTGGCCTCAGCAATTCGGGGTGACAGGAGGGAGCAATCTATCAGGGTTCCATGAGATTAATGCACTCAGCTTCAATCGATCAAGAGTTTGCTGAATTTCACTACTGCCCAGCTTCACACATGGAAGGCCTGCCAACTGGGCATGATAATTGAAGACAACGTACCTCAGCAAGACTAAGGAGACAGCAAGATGGAGAGAAAGGGAAGAATGGGCAATTCTTTTGCAAACAAACAAAGAACGTGTCTTTTCCCTCTGACATCTGTACCATAAAAAGTACAGCCAGCTAAAAGGCCTGCAAATCCAAAATCTTTTGTCTGCAATTCACATACTTCTAGAATAGGATACGACAAAAATCCAGATGTTGCTTCAAATGTAAAAAAATTAACAACAACAAAAATCTACCTTGCAGGTGAGTGGAAACGGTGACTTATTGGCAACGACATCCAGAATGAAACAATCAAATCAAGCAGCTATTTCACAGAAACATGCAAGAAACTATCAGTAAGATGGACAGTAGGTCTGTATCGGTGCTCCGTAGCAATGCCGCCTATAATTAAAATACCTCAAGGAGAGCACTCAACTTGGATGGTGCTGGAAGGGTGCAGTCCGGGATGGAATGGAGGACTTCAGTAAAGCCAACCAATCAGGGGCTTTTGCAATCCTGTTTGGAATTCTCTAGCCCAGAGACCCATGGATGTTCAACCATTGAATATATTCAAAACTGAGAACGATAAATATTTGAACACTAAGGGAATCTGCGGACTTGGAGATAATGCAGAATTGATGAACAAGTTCAGCCAAGGTCTTATTGAATGGGGTGCAGGTTCAAGGGATAACACGGCCTACTTCTGCTCCTATTTTAAAAATATTTTGACCTTACATTTTAAATGTTGGCACATCTGGAAACTGGAGACCAATTTTTTTGGTTTTTCCATTGCATTTTTTTGAGGAATGAGTTGGCCTTTTCCTGGATGTTCACACTATTACCCCAATCCCCTCATAATAAAGGTTAACATACATTCGTCTCCCTAATTGCCTGCTGTCCTTGCAGGCTGTGTTTTTGTACAAGGACACCCAGGGGATCCTCTGAATAGCAGCATTTCCCAGTCTCTTATCATTTAAAAAATATTCTGCTTTTCTATGGCCAGGATTTCCCGGTCGGCGAGTGGGGGGGGGGCCTACTCGCCGACGCATAAAATGACGCGGGGTGATGTTGGGCGGAACTCCCGACGTCATCGCGCCCCATTTAAATTTCCAGGAAGGCGGGGGCTCAGCAGAATCAGCTGTGTGCCCACCGACCTGTCAATGGCCAATTGAGGCCATTAACAGAGTCATTAAAGTAATTAATGGACCTGCCCGTCCAACCTTAAGGCTGGCGGGCAGGCCGGGAGCCCTGGCGGGAATTAGAAAAAGCATCAAACCTCATCCACGGGCGAGATGAGGTTTCATGTAGGTTTTAAAAAATGTAATTAAGGTGTATTTAAAAGTGATGGACATGTCCCAAATCGTGTGACAGTGTCACATGAGGGGACATGTCAGGGGATTTTTTTTTTCTATTTCTGTGCGCATGTGTGAAAGAGCGCACTCTCAGCTCAGGGAATCCCGCCCGCCCGGGGAGCACATAGCGCTTCTGTGCGGACATCACACTGGGCAGGCCTTAACTGGCCCACCCATGTAAAATGGCAGCACACCCCCGATCGGAGGTGCCAATTGGAGGCGCGCAGGGTGCGCCCGCTCTTAAACTTCCCCAACAGGGGGAAAATTCTACCCTATATTTCCTTTCCAAATGGATCCACCATGTTCTTGGCCCACTCAGTTAACTTATCTATAACTCTTTGCTCCTCACAGCTTACATTCCCACCTAACTTTGTATCATCAATAAACCTGGATACATGACACTTATTCCCCTCATATAGATTATAAATGTTCCAGCTATCAATACTCTAACTTCAACAGCGTTGAGTATTTCAGCTCCTCCAACATATTAGTTTGTTTCTTGAAACCTGGTTGACAGGCCACGACCCAGTGCAAGATTCGAGAAGCTTAAATAGAGCCAAGAGAGGAAGGAAGTTAAACAGATTGGGTAAATTGTCAGGCTTGGGTTTAAAAATCTGCAAATTGTATAAGGAAGAGAGCATTGGGGAAGTGGCCGTTGATGTGAATCATACAACTGGGTCTACGTGTGATTTGAGGTCTTGGAAAAGAATCAGTTCTAACTGAATTCCTGCAATTCACTATGATGAAAGAGGAGATGCCCTTGGAGGACAGAGTCTTACCTTAGGAAGTAGAAAAGGGCAGCACTGCTCACAATATTAATGATAAAATAAGAGCACACACACATATAGTCAGTTTGTGATGCTTTTGGTCATCCACTCACCTGTCTAACAAAGCTGTTGGATGTTGTATCTGAGGATGTGCTACCATCTGAGCGTTTGAATCGGCTTTTCCTTTTGGCATACTTTCCCTTTTGAACAAAAACAGAGAAGGAAAATAAGTTAAAAGATCTGTGACGAATCAATGCCTAATTCTTTCGATGCCGATCTCTGAACTTGAAGTTTTCTCAATGGCTCGCTTGGTACATATGCAACCCCGTGTGTATTTTTGAGCCATACAGAATAACAAGGCCCTATGTTTGATCCTTTGTCTGTCCCTAAGTTAGCAGAGGTGGTGACTGGGGTGCTGCAGTCAGCCTCAATGACCCTCAACTATGGGAAGGGAAAATTGGAGCCAGAGTTCCCATTTCTGATTGCTAATCGGTGACCCTGCTCAGGAAGGGTGTGTGTCCGGACAGCAGGTCAAACCTGGGCTCGACTCTGAAAGCCAAATCCTCGCACTGTGCAGATGAGCAGTCTGCCACCACTCACCATCAAGAACGGCAAAGCAACTGGAAACAAAGAACTTAATAAAGAATTTCTATAACACCTTTCACGACCTCAGATGTCCCAAAGCACATTGCAGCCAATGAAGGACTCTTCTATGGAATCGCTGTTGTAATGTAGGAAATGCAGCAGCCAATTTGCATGCAGCATGCTCCCACAAACAGCAATGAGATAATGTCCAGTTTACGTTGCTGGTTGAGGGATAACTGTTGGTCAGGACACTGGGAGAATTCCTCTGGTCTTTTTTGAAATAGTCCTTTTATATCCACCTGACAGGACAGATGAATCTTCAGTTTAATACCTCGTCTTAAAGACAGCACCTCACACAGTACAGCTCTTACTTGGTGCGGCACTGAACTGCCAACCTAGTTTTCATACTCAATGCTCGGGAGTGGGACCTGAACACACAACCTTCTGACTCAGAGGTGAGAATGCTACCCATTGAGCTTAACGCCTCTGAAAATATTTCCCAGCTGTAGCTCCTACAGGAAAGGGAGAGAGAAAAATGAAAGAAAGAAAAATATTTGAAGAATAAAAAAGTCAAAACTTCGCAAAAATATCTCATGCAAGCTGACTTTAGTGGATATCGATTGAATAGAAGCCTTCAAAAGGTGAAAATGCTGCAGGAATACAGGGAAAGAGTAGGGAGAGTGGGGTTAACTGGACTGCACTTCAATAGAGCCTGCACAAACTCGATGGGCTGAATAGTCTCCTTCTGTACTGTAACCTTCTGTGATTCAGTAAATTGCTTTGGTCACAAACTGGTTATCATCCATTACCAAAAAGATATCATGAGGAATAACCAGCTTTAAACAAGCACATTTATTGCACAACGGTGTTTAACCTTCTTTTTAACAAAACCCTAATCCTTTCTTGATATATCTATCACTGTAGAGATTCTGCAGTATGATCTTTAACAAGCTGTGATAATATTGAAAAACCAAAGTTACTTAATCAAACAATATCTCCATCCAGGAACGTTTTGTAGTTGTTCCCACAAGAGAGCAAATCACAAACACTTATTTAACAATGAATGGAGATAAAATATTATTTCATAAACAGTGCGTCATTCAAAACTCACAGGAAAACTACAGTCAAACAAAATTACAGTAATCAATTTAGCTACTAAGTAATTGGGATATATGACAATACTGTGTGCGCATGTATTTTGAAAATCATGATTTGAGTGATGTTCCTGCACAAAGTGGGCTCTACTGTGCACCCATTGCAGAGTGAATATGCAGCAGGGAATGGGGTACGGTCACATAGTGGTTATGTCACTGGACTAACGATCCAGAGAAATTAGTTTAAATCCTACTGTGGCAGGTGGGCAATTTAAATTCAGCTAGTTAAAAAAAAAAAGTTCATATTAGTAATGGTGACCATTTAACACCCAAATCCATCTAATTCGCCAATGCCCTTTTGGGAAGAAAATGTGCCATCCTTACCCGGTCAGGCTATACATCACTCCAGACCCACAGCTACGTGGTTGACTCTCAACTGATCTCTGAAACAGCCTAGTAAGCCGCTCGGCGGTATATAGTTTCAAGTTGCTGTTGTGAAAGATTTTGAGGGAAATAGTTCAGATTTAGATCAGTGATAGGTGGGTGGGGTAGTGGTTGAATTAGACTTCACTGCGAGAGAGAGAGAGAGAGAGAGAGAGAGAGAGAGAGAGAGAAATACAAGCTACGGAGTACATTCAAGTAAAGCTAGAATCATTATAGCTAAAGTACAACCAGGATTTATGAACAATGCTGCGAGGAAGCAGCAGCATTTATCCAGGAAACAATGACACTATTGATATTTGGAACCATATCATGAACAATATGATTTTACAGAACTGAGCAGGGTGGTCCAGGAGATGGCAGGGCGACAGTGGAAGGAGTAGGGGAGGGTTGAAGAATTAAATTCAACAACTACTTGTATTTATATAATGCTTTTCACGTAATAAAATGTCCCAACACGCTTCGCAAGAGAATTATAAAACAAAACATGACACAGAACCACATAAGGAGGTCAAATAATGATCAAAAAGCTCAGTCAAAGAGGGAAGTTTGAAGAAGAGTCTGAAGGGAGGAAATAGAGGTAGAGCGGTGGAGAGATTCAGACAGGAAATTCCAGAGCTTAGTCCCTCAGCAACTGAAGTCACAGCCATCAATGGTGGAGCAATTAAAATCGGGGATGCACGAGAGGCCAGAATTACAAAGGGCAGAATTTTCTGCCTGTTGAGGGGGGGTGGGGGGGTTCTGCTGGTGGTGCGGGAGTGGGCGTGGACTCAATCGGCGCCCCCGATCAGGTCCGCGCCGCCATTTTATGTGGGCGGGCCAATTAAGGACCAATTAAGTGCTGTGCGCTCCCTGTGCGGGCGGGGGAGGGGGTGGTGTTTGCCTGAGTCGGGAGTGCGCTGTTTCACGCGTGCACACGAGAGAGCACAGAAATCTCCCTGGGTGTCACAGGGGTGCCTCAGGGAGATAAATTTTAGGGTTAAACAGTTTGATAAAGTGGTGAAAAAATTTCCATGACAGGTCCCCTCCTGTGAAACTGTCACATGAGCTGGGACCTGTGCCATTCATTTTAATTAAAATTTTTGCGAAAATTTCAAATCATTCCCGAAACCTCATTCAGCCCGTGGATGAGGTTCCATGAAAAATGCGAAGGCCGCCTGGGCTCTTCACCTCCTGCCCGCCAACCTTAAGGTTGGACGGGCAGCTCAGGTGATTGCTTCAGTGGCTTTTTAAATGACCTTAATAGGCCTTGGACAGTTCGGCGGGCGTGAAAATCTAAATGACACGCGGTGACGTCGGGACGCACGCCCGACCTCACCCCGCATCACTTTACACCCCGGCGAGCGTGCCCCGCCCCCGCTCGCTGAGCCGAAGATTCTGCCCATAAGCATAGATACTTTGCAGGGCTACAAGACTGGAGGAAATTACAGAGATACAGAGGGGCGATGCCATCGAGGTATTTGAAAACGAGGACGAGAATTTTAAAATCAAGGCTTTGCTTCACTGGGAGGCAACAGACTAACAAGCACAGGTTTTTTTTTCATCCTTTCGCAGGATATGGGCAGCGTTGGCTAGGCCAGCATTTGTTGTCAATTCCTAATTGCCTTGGAGAAGGTGCTGGTGAGTCACCATATGTGGTTCAAATATATGGTTCAAAGCTCATCTTGGGACCAAACATGACACCGAGGTTGTGAATAGGCTGGTTCAGCATCAGACAGTTGCCAGAGACAGGGAATGAAATTTGCAGTAGGGACTGAAGCCAATGGCTTCAGTTTCCCAGTATTTAATGGGAGACAATTTCTGCTCATCCAGTGCTGGATGTCAGACAAGCAGTCTGATCATTTAGAGACAGTGGAGGGGCCACCACATCTGATGTGAACTTCAGTAATAAAACATTTTCTGTTGGTGATGCTTGTGGAATATTCAACGAAGGTACTCTGTGGGTAACAATGGAACAAAACGAATTTGTGCTTCAAAAACTTCTTAGCCTGTTTGAAAAGGATCGGTGACTTTCTTGCATTTTTTTGACATTTGATCTGCAGTTTGGTTCGAGTGTCTGTGTTTTTTTTGGGTTTCTTCCCCCCCCCCCCACCTCCAAAAGGAAGCAGATTGAAGATAAGCAAAAGATCCAGAGAGAAGATGAGAAGATTTGTTTTATATGATTTGAGTTCTGATGATCTGGAATGTTCTGCCTGAAAGGGTGATGGAAGGAGGTTTAACAGTAACTTTCAAAAGGGATTTGGATAGCCACTTGAAAAGGAAACATTTGCAGATTTGGGAGAGAGCAGGGATTGGGGCTAATTGGATAGTTCTTTCAAAGAGAGGGCATAGGCCTTACAGGTCAAAATGGCCTCCTTTTGAGCTGTATAATTCTATGAAGTGAATTCCTCCATTTTTGCCAATCTATACTTCTGTAGAGAGCTGTCAGAAATCATTAGATTCAATTACCTTTTAGCGGCAGCAAAACAACCCTCAGACATCAAACCATTTTCTGACTTACCTTTATCCACCATCTAGTTTTGGACTTGTCTAAGGGTGGCAACTCTAGGCAAACCATTTGTTCCCAGGCCCCTACTAATGAGGAGCTGAGCCAGTGGCAAAAGCCCTGACACAATCTTGCTCTAATTTCAATAGTCAACACCCTCCTCCCCTCTCCCCATCTTCCCCTCCCCTCCACACAACACCACAAACCCCTTAACCCAACCCAGCTGACTGGGGGCGTGCATGATTTCTGACAGCTCTCTACAGAAGTATAGATTGGGCAAGGATCCTCGAATCTGCAGCTTCTGGTGTCAACTGTATCTTTGTGACACTGCTGGCACACGCTTAGCCAGTCTCCGAAAACTTTATTTCCTGGAACCAGGAGAAATTTTAAGAAATTTTTTTTAAAAATTGATGGGGAATGTTCAATTTGAATTCCTTAGAATTCCAGGAAAAGCTCCTATCTGATAATCAAAATCATCATTCAAATCTACACAAGTTAAATGTTGAGTCAACAGCTAATTAAAATTTTCCATCAAATGGACAGGATCAGGCGTCTAAAGATATCTTTAAAAAAAGCCCAATTAGTGTCAAAGGTTAAAATTAAGTGCAATTCTAGGCCTCAATTTCAAGTTGGCTTTAATTTAATTAAACAAACAGGAATGGGAGGATGTTTTAATAAATTTAAGTCCAGGTTTGAATTTAATTTCAACACCAAAGTGGAAAGTTGGTGAAGAGCCAAGTTTGCTCTTTGGCCCTGAGCTGAAGGCTGAAATTGTGATGTTAACAGTTGATATTTTGTCTGGATTCAGTGGGAAGTCCTTTCCTAATTAAAACTGTAAAAACACAACACTTTGATAAGGTTAAGTGCATGATTCTTTGATTACTCAACCAATGCTTCACATCCAAGTCCATGAGGTGGCAGCTTCCAAGTTGGGTGGAGTTTGGTTTCTGCTGCCTGCACACTTTTGTTTGCCTTGCACTGTTGGAATGAGTGTCATAAGTAACTTCAGAACAGAAATGGAGTTAATGAAGGATGGGAAACTAGCAAGGACAAGCACAGGAGTGGTCAAGACAATGATTAAACCTACTCTGGCCCATGATTATCTGTAACAAGGAACTTAAGGTACAGTTAGTGGAAGAAAATAGGGAGAGTTCCCCAGTCACAAGAGATACTCAAATGAATGGGAATTGGGGATTGGGCGTAGGAGCATGGCGGGCTATTGTGTCCTGTCTGTTCAATGACGTTCTCTGATATTTATCTGACTGAGGGATGGGGTGGGGGGTGAGGAGACGCATTCACTGCCCGCAGGGAAGCATCCTAATTTTCCAGGTTTATTATCTAACTTCCTGTGCAGTTTGTGCATTTCTTGCTAGTATTGACAAATATCCAGAAAGGAGTTTTCTCCAAATGTTTCTCGTATGTGTCTGTGAACGGGGTCAAGAATGCACTGGATGTAGCGGTTGGTGAAATCAGTAGAAGTAGTTTGCAGCAACTCGGCAAAGCTTCTTTAACAACACCTTCCAAACCCGAGACCCCGACCACCATGAAGGACAAGAGCAGCAGGCACATGGGAACAAGAGCACGTCCAAGTCGCACACCCTTCAGACTTGGAAATACATCACTGTTCCTTCCTCATCACTGCCAGATCAAAAAATTTTGAACTCCTTACCTAGCAATACCTTCACCACACAGGCTGCAACGGTTCAAGAAGCCAACCCACCACCACTCCCTCAAGGGCAATTAGAATATATGCTAGCCTTGGCACCAACATCTATGTCCCATGATGTCTGCTTCACATGGCAAAGACAGGACAGTACAGTCCAGCAGTGCAAGTGCCAGTGACAGCCGTCTGTACCTTTAGATGGTCCTACAGGTCCTGGGATAGCCCCTGTGCTATACATACCAGGTTTACTATTAATAGTGGTTAATTACCACTCATTGAGAAAAGGAAAAGATGGGCCAATATATCTGCAGTCATGATGATAGATCCTTTATAACAGAATTGAATATAAAGTGATATGAATAGAAAAATTACACAGAAACCTGAATCCTGCTTAGATTTGCCTATAGTTGGCTGTCTGCAGCAACGACAAGTGTTTAATATTGGTTTGTGTTTATGAATTTAGGCTGGAGGGCATAATAAATTCAGACACAGAATTTTCTGCAGTATTAATGACTATTGCTCAAGCTTGACGTTGGACCTCTAGTGGACAATTTCAGCTTCCAGTTGCAGCTGTTGCGCAGCAGATATATGTTGAATAAATTATACCAATAACCTTATATCCTCTCTGCTGCACTGAGTGCCACACAACATACTTGGTTAATGTGGTCTTGATGTTCTATTTGAAATGAGCTTTTGACCACATATCCACTTCACCACCAAGATCACCTATTTCCACCCCTGTAACATCACCCAACTGCCTCAGCTCATCTGCTGCTGAAGCCTTCATCAATGCCTTTGTTACTTCTAGACTTGAGTATTCCAACACAGTTCTGGCCGGCCTCCTATCTTCCACTTCCATAACCTTAGGGTCATCTAAATGCCCATATATTGTAACTTGCACCAAGTCCCATTGATCTATCACCCACATGCCCATTAACCAACACTGGCTCCCAATTTCGTAATGCCACAATTTTAAATTTCCCATCCTTGTTGCAAATCCCTCCATGGGCTCACCGCTCCCTATCTCTGTAACCTCATCCAATCTTCCAAAATCTCTGTGCTCCTCTAATTCTGTCCTCTTGCACAATTCCTATTTTCATTGCTGCACCATCGGTGTCTGTGCCTTCAGCTGCCTGGACTCTGCACTGTGGATTGAACTCCCTGAACCTCTTTGGAGAACGGAATAGAATGTGAGGCCGCTAGGATTAGATACAGAAGGGTGGGAGGGGGCTCCTGTGGAGCACAGGCTAGTTGGACCAGTACAACTGGGTGCAGTAATTTCTCTGTCAGATCTTTCCCCTGTTCCTGCGGGTTCTTCTCCTCCTGCTCGTGAAGGTCTTTGACAGAGTGAGTAAGGAGAAACTGCTTCCATTGGCAAGAGCCTCAATATTCTGAGGACACAGGTGTAAGGTGATTGTCATGACCAGCAGGGGGGGAAATGAGGAGGATTTTTCTTTTTTGATACAATGACCTGTTATAATCGGGAATGTGCTGCCTGGATGGGCATTGGAAGCAGAATCAATAGGAATTTTCAAAAGCGAATTGGATAACTACTTGAAATGTAAAAATTTGCAGGGCTAGGGGTTAGAGCAGGGGGACTGGGATGAATTGGATGGCTCCTTCAGAGAGCTGGCATTGGCATAATGGTACAAAAAGCCCCCTTTCCCTTCTGTGCTTTATATTTGTATGAAGCCGCTGGCTCAGACTGGGATACAACTCTGTCCTCACCCAGCGTGCGCACAATTTCCAACAGGAGCCATCTCTATAAATCAGGGACAAGGGGCCCGGCTGATGCCTTCTACTCCCTTGGTCCATGGTCACCGGTCAATTGTAGTACTTTGACTGTCTCTGCTGGATCAGCTGACACAGCACGGGCCAGGGCTTGAAGCTTTGCATTGCTAGTATACTTGGGCTGTGCTGAGGATGAACAGTGAGTGTATTTAAATAGGACATGCATTATTAACTATTACCAAGGATTGAGATATTCTTCACTTCTTGTTTGTTTTCTTTCTCACTAAACAACTTTAAACGTGCCTTTTATATTTGTAAAAGGCATGAGATGTCTTGATGGAACATCTTATGTTCAAAGGACACCCCCCAACCTGCTTTTATAGAGGAAAATAATCAACTGACAATATTTTTTAAAATGCTTTTGAAAAAGTACATTTTTCTTGCTACTACTGCAGCCCCTTAACTCAGGTCTCCCTCCGCATGTGTGGGAGGAGGAGAGAGAGAAAGCGAGAGAGGCTGAGAGGGAGAGCGACAGGAGAGAGGAGGGGAGAGAAAGAGCGAGATCTCATCATTCGCATCTCTGGCTCCTCCAGGCCATACAGCAATAACTAGACAAAGGAAAGACAGATCTCTGCCAGCTGTTCTTAAATCGGACTGTGAGCTAGGTAAGACTGGTCCAAAGGGAATTGCCCTCCAGCTCTCAAATTCTTCTCCCTCATAATTCCCAAGACTCTGCTCAAGATGTACCTGAATAATCACGGCTGAAACTGGAGGGCAGGGGGAACTTAACCAGATGTGGCATTGGTTACTTAAATGTTCAATCACATGGAAACACTCACTGGACTCGTACAGGGTGAATCACTTGTCTGTGGAGAGATGCCTTAGCCAATGGAACTGTGCCTCTGGAAAAATTGAAATTTATAGCTTATATCTGCTCCAGTGTTTTGCTAAACTTAATCATATTAACTGCATCTAACTGAACTTGTGAGGACCTTTCATATCTTTCCCAATTTATTTTACTAATATGGACAACAGTGAAAGACCTCAGGCAGTTTTCAAGATTAAATGGATGAAATCGCTGAATGTGATTTCCAACACTAACAAAAATAAAGAATCCCATATAATAAGGACACAATTTGTTTATTTATTGGCCATAAATTTATAGGCCTGGACATCATTTCTTTAAAAAAAATAATTTTATGCTTATTGTCATAAGTTGACGGTACAAGGACTTGAGGACACAGATTTTAGGTTTTAGGCAAGGGGTGTAGAGGGGATGTGAGGAGGAATGTTTTTTATGAACGCAGATCTGGAACTCGCTGCCTGGAAGGGTAGTGGAAGTGGAGACAATGAGCGACTTCAAAAGGAAACCGGATAGGCACCTGAGGGCAACAAACTTACAGGACCATGGGGATAGAGCAAGGGAATGTGAGCAAATCAGACTGTGCTACCAGAGCGCTGGCATGGACTCAATGGCCTCCTTCTTTGTCTTGATGACTGGGGCCAAATTTTTTAAAAATTCTTTGATGAGATATGAGCATCATTGGTAAGGCCAGAATTTGTTGCCCATCCCTAGTTGCCCTTGAACCAAGTGGCTTGCTGGGCTATTTCAGAGGGCAGTTAAGAGTCAACCATATTATTGTGGATCAAGAGTCACATGTAGGCCAGATAAGGCATGAATGGTAGATTTCCTTCATCACCAGTGCCCTAGATGGGTTTTTAACAACAATTATAGGTTCTTGGTCACCATTACTAAGACTAGCATTTTAATTCCAGATTTTATTAATTGAATTTAAATTCCACCAGCTACTATAGTGGGATTTGAACCCATACCCGCAGAACCTAGAACAGTCCAGTGACATCACCACTACACCACTGTCTCCCATTTATTTCTTAAGGTTTTATAAGGATGATTCACCTTCATTAGGGGAAGGGTCAGAAAATTGGAATCATGACATTATAGCCCAGACACTCCTGTGAAGCAAGGGCTCCTGGTGGAAGTGGAAGGCTGGTGAATTGCCTTTTCTGGACTGGAGAATAACACAATTAGGATTGGTCAGCCAGGTGGTGGAAAGAACGTTGGAGCCTCTACCATCACTACCCACAGCTCCAGGGGCAGCATTTTCCCTTTGGCGAGCGGGGGTGGGGGGGGGGGGGGGGAGGGGGGGGGAGGGGGTGTAAAATGACGTGCAGTGACATTGGGCGTGTGTCCCGACGTCACCGTGCGTCATTTAGATTTTCAGTTCGGCGGGTGCACAGCCAAACAGCCACTTAAGGCTTTTAAAAAAGTAATTAAACCGATTAATGGACCTGCCCGTTCAATCTTAAGGTTGGCGAGCAGACCGGGAACCCAGGTGGCCTTCAGAAAAAACATGAAACCTCATCAGCGGGCGAGATGAGGTTTCATGAGGGATTTAAAACGTGTTTAAAATTTTTAAATAAAAGTAATTGACATGTCCTTGCTCATGTGACACTGTTGCATGAGGGGACATATCAGGAATATTTTTTCCTCCCTCTAATAAAGTTTTCAAACTTGAGACGAGTTCCTTGGGGCAGCACTTTGCCTCAGGGAGATCTGTGTTCTCTTCCGCGCGCGTGTGTGAAAGAGCGCACTCCTGGCTTAGGGAATCCCGCACAGGGAGCGCACAGCGCTTCCCGGGCATTCGTCACGCTGGGCAGGCCTTAATTGGCCCACCCACGTAAAATGGTGGCGCGCCCCCGGCTGGGGGTGTCGATCGGAAATTGCCCCCCGCCCCCTGTACCCACACAACCCCCCGATGGGTGGGGGGGGGGGGGGGGGGGGGGATGCTGCCCCAGATTACAAAATACATGTGAACATGCAATAGCTCGGATTTGCTGAGTGAACTGTAACACGCCACCAGCGCGTGACACTATCACCCCCTAATACGCCCAGCACAACTCAGCAGTCAAGAGCTTCCGAGGGTCACTAAGAGGACCACGGCAAAGACACCTAACTAGATTTGTGTGCAGGAGGACCTTTTGACGTGGATGAATGAATGATCCTGATGTATAACCACTTAAACCTGCCCACAGATATTTTAAGATTCTATAGGCAAGACTATCCATAATCCCCGACCCAGCAAAACTCTGGACAACAAAAGAACTGTCATCAAGTTATCCCATTCCATTAAACGCATGTTGCTGGCAATAGGTGCTCAAGTATGTTAGCAATTCCCATATGTCAATGCATTCTCCTGCAAGTACGTGGCAAAACTGTACTATAAATCACAAAAAACACGTACGTAACTCGCAACAAGTCCCATTCACCCATCATTTCTGCATACATATTGAGAAATAACAGGGTAATGAATTTAATCATGCCAGTGTAAAATCTCTGAGTACCAATTTCATCCCATTGATTTGCTGTGAAAAAACTGTCTAAACTTCATGAGAATAATATTTGGGTAGATTGGCATCTCTGGAAATTTTTTTTAAAATCACATTAGCACAGTTATTACGTCATTCAGGAATGTAACTCAGAACAAAAGGATCCTCACAGTCACTCTTCTGCCCAAATTTGGGAGCTTTGCCATGCTGATGATAAATAGCCTGTCGCAGGGAAACAAAGCTGTTTGTGAGGCTGCCTCGTTTTTGGTGCAGCAGCTTTTAGATAAAATGAAAAAAAACATTTATAATTTTTTGTGTTGGGTTCGCATAATAATGATGAAGCTGAAAAAAAAAGCCTACCAACTCCGTGAGTCACTGTAGAAGTGGCTGGTGCCAGGGATGAATCCAACTCTTACAGCTCAGTAATTAATGAACCTTCTGTACTATAACTACAACTGCCCTGTCCCTTCCCAGTAAATAACTTCCTGTCCCACACAGTTACTACCCTCCGCCCCTCCCTGTAACCAACCCCTACCACCTTCCAGCAACTAATAACCCCTACCCCTCCCCGTAGCCAATCCCCGTACCCTTCCCGGTAAATAACCCCACCCCCCACACACCCATCCCAGTAACTAACCCCTTGTCCCTCTCAAAAAGCAACCTCTAGACCTGCTCCAGTCAATAATCTCTCCCAGTAATGTGCTCCCTCTCAGTAATTAGACCTTCCTCTCCCCCATTTCTGGACCTCAAGTTACAGTTTTAGTTTGTTTATAGTCTCTGGAAGGAATTCAGCCCAAGCTTTAATCTGCTTTTGGTTCCCAAGTTTCGGTCATAAATCAATTTTAGTTCTGAGAGATCAGGAGCTAAATTATGCCTCACTATAGAATTAAGAATTTCTCATTATCTTCCATTGTTATTCCTGACATTATTTTGGTTTTGAAGGACCTCACCTTTGATACCATTACAAAAGTGCCCTCAGTGCAATCCTGATAGGCCTCCTGTATCTGCCCATTGGAAAGCTGAGCCAGACAAGAGAGTCCCAGGCTCGATTCCTGGCCTGCAGTGAGATGGCTGTTGTCAGTCAGTGGTGATGGATACGATGCTGCAATTGGTCTCATCATGGTTCAGGAGAAGGAGAAAGAAATCAGCCCACATTTTCCCTCACAATCTTTGATGGGTATCGGTGGGATGGTGACGTGTGGGGTGAAGATGAAATTGGGTGCGTCTGTGACTGCCGCCAAAGTTACACAATCAATTGCAAAAGCAACAGACTGCTGATGCTGGAAATCTGAAACTAAGAACAGAAAATTCTGGAAATACACAGCAGGTCTGGCAGTGTTGAAATGTTTACCCAGTTTTGCTCTCTCCACAGATGCTGCCAGACCTGCTGAGTATTGCCAGCAATTTTTTTTTTTTGTTTTTATTGCAAAACCTATTAATGCTCATGTCCGATGCTCTACATAATGAATGACCATTTGAGTGAGGCACCAGATTGCTGACCCTTGTAAAAGTCATAGCAACGGAAGATGAGAAAACTGGAGGGGCATAAGAAATTTAAATAAAAATTACACCATTCACCCTTTATTAACATTACATGCCAAAAAAATGATGATTACTTAATGATAACTTACCAAAAGGACAAACAGATTAGTGGTCTGATTGAGTTTGAATGCAAGAAAAGAAATTGATCTAAAATACACTGTCTGGATACTGCACAAAGGGTTATTGGTCCTTGTTTGTGTTAAGCGTGAATTCATCCGACATGGGTCGGATTCAGCCCTATTGCCAGTGCTTTTTTTCCCTCATCATCTGCGAATGACTGCAATCTTTTCACTGAGGCCATGTATTAAATTAAAAGCAAACACAGGCCTGTTGTCATGGTGTTGTGTTACAGCATCATTGGTTTCTGCGGATGGAGGAGCCTAATTTACTCAGCTCCCTTCACGTTCAATAAATAAATAAATAAATATAGAAACAAGAGGTAGCTTAATCATCATAACCAGCTCATGTTTCAGTATCCTGCTTCATTGTGTCAAAGTCCATCAAATTCTCTGAATTACAGAGGCAGCTCCTGTGTGTTTTGAATATTGTGGCTCCCTAAGCAAGGTCCAGGCTCCAAAGCAAGACTATGCCTCCATTTGTATGGAATGCACACAGCAAGAGCATGCACAGCATATAAAACACCTTACTATATAATAAAGGTTATTCTCCTTTACTGAGTCGTTCGCTTTCACTATAATAAGCATTCTGTCCTTTGATGTTGGCTGTTCAATGCTTTTAATTACAAACATTGCCACTGCTTACCTGTGACGCCTGCTCACACTTGCCCAGTGTGTAATTTGTTATAATAATTAGACTATGACATGGGTTGGGAACAGGGGCAGGAGAGGTCATTTGAAAGCCCATCCTCATCCGAGCTGGTGGGGGTCCTTATTAAAATATGCAAATTTGGCTCTGATTACATCACTAAGGTTCTGTTGCAATTTTAACCCAAGGCCTGAGTGAGGGAACGCTGGTGGCTTCTCCTCGAGGCTAAAACATGGTGGGTAGCAGATGTAGGGTTGCCAATTCTAGTAGGATTTGTGCCTGGAGGTTGCATCACATGGCATTTCCCCTAACCCCTCCAACAGCCCCGCCCTTAGGCTCCTGCCATTGGTCACCCAGCACGCCCATCCTCATGATGCATCGCCTTCCTTCGCCAATTGGAAAGCAAAATGTCCTTTCATGACCCAATTGGTTGATTCTTGACTGCCAATCAAAACAGCCTTTTCTTTCCCAACTCCCTCAGTTTTATCACTAATAAACAAAAGCGATGAAGGAATTTTTTTAATGACCCTATGATCTTTGTCCTGTGTTGCTCCCAGTATCATCCTGGAGGTTAATCTTCAAGCGCTGGGACTCCTGAACAATCCTGGAAGATTGGCGGCCCTGGGTGAATCTGTTGCCAGGAAGGTAAGATGTTTTAACACTATTTTGTAAGGTTCCTCGTGGACAAGGCGGCTCCTCCAGGCCCCACAAGGAGACCTTGGCTCTCCCCTTCACCTGGGCTTCCCTCCCTTCCTATGTCCTTTGGTCCCTCCCAGTGGCCTCCTGCTGCCGAATTTTAATGTCTGGGTGACCACATTCCATTGGGTTTCCGGGTTGTCTTTTGTCAGCAAGTCAACAGCAGTGAGCAGGAGGGGATTGCTTGGCTTCTTTCCCACCTGAGATGCAAAATCAGCCCCTACATCTCAGAAAGAACATGATAATTAGTCACATTATATGCCCAGGCAAGTGAGATAGGTTCCTTATTTTAGATTTCACCTGGAAGGGGCCTAAAAAATCCAGGTAGATGCATTCTCTGGCAAATAGTCACAGTAACAGTCTATTCAGCCCCACGAGCATGTTCTACCATTCAACTGTAATTGAGTTAAGGGTGACTCCATGTCACTCAGGTTGGTGCCTAAGTGCCCCAGGCCTTCTGAGAACATTGTCACACACTTCCTATAAAACTGTCGAGAACTGGGCGCATGCACACCCCATCCCACACAATCATTAGCACCATCACAGTTCTCAGCCACTCGATCACTATTCAGAAGGGCATTGGTTGCCCACAGCCTGGCATAGGTTGGTAACCTTTGTACAGTGGGAGATATCATACTATTCATCTGATGCATTTTTGCTGCCCCCTTGTGTTCCTGCTGGGTTACAAACAGGAAAAAAAGAGAAGGCCATTCAGCCCCTCCAGCTGTTCTTCCGTTCAATTAGATCATAGCTGATTTTTATCTTAACTCCATCTACCAGCCTTGATTCTGGAACCCTTAGTACCTTTTGCCTAGCAAAAATCTATCAATCTCAGTTTTAAAATTTTCAGTTAACCCCTAAGTCAACCATTTTTGGTGGTGAGAGTGTGTTCCAGTTTCCCACTACCCTTTGTGTGGAGTGCTTCCTGACATCTAATTTTAAAGTTATACCCCCTTGTTCTGGGTTTCCCAACTAGAGGGAGCAGTTTTGCTCCATCTACTCTATCCCTCTAGTTACCCTATCAAATCGTTTAAAGATTTTAAATCACCTCAATTAGATCACCTCTTAATCTTCTACGCTCAAAGGTTACAAATTTTCCTTTACAATTTGCATTTCAAGGTGAATGACGTTAGTGCTGGGGAACAAAGAACCTTTTTAGCCAACATAAGGCAATCCCAGGTGAGGTGTAAAATGGTTAGGTGCGCGGTAAAGCTCCTTCCACTCTTCACCAACAATTAGCCTTCATCCAACTGCTACACTGTTAAAGACCCCCCCGAAATTTCACCCTTCCTAAACTGGAGCTCACCCAAGCCGCCGCTGCCCGTATCTTAAATCACATCAAGTCGTTTTCACCCATTATCCCTGTGCTCACTCACCTACATTGGTTCCCGATCTGTCAATACCTCAAATTTAAATTTCTCATCCTTATTTCCAATCCTTCCGTAGCCTTGCTCCCTGCTACCACTGAAACCTCCTCCAGTCTGACAACCCCCAAGATACCTGTGCTTCCCCAATTCTTGCCACTTGCCAATTTTAATCCGTCCACCATTGGCGTTGGTGCCTTCAGCTGCTTAAGGCTCTAAGCCCTAGAATTCCCTCCCTGAACGTTCCATCTCTACCTCTCCTCCCTTAAGAAACTCTTTGAAACCTGCCACTTTGATCAAGCTTCTAGTCACCCATCCTATGTACCTCTGTGTCCAATTTTATTTGATAACATTCCTGAGGTTCCTTGGGATGTCTTATTGCCTTAAGAACACTTTATAAATACAATATGTTGTTGTGGTTTTTGTTGAGTAAGTAAAATAGAAACCACGGGGTTTAGAGGGCAATAAACCATTTATGCCTTTCTCTAAAACCTTGAGTTGACATTTTTGCTTGTCGCTACTTCTGCCCATTCATTACTCTGTACACAAAGTGTTATACTTTCTTTTACTTCTGTAGATGATCTGAATCTATATCCCATTTCCACAAGTTTTTGCACATCTGATGCGAGATGATTACATGGCCCTGGTGGATTTTAGTCGCCTCGCTCATCACTGCCCAGTGTCATTGGAACAGCAACTTCCAAGAAGCCAAATGAGAAAATAATATGAAAACAGATGGTCAGAGGAGGAAAAATTACAGATGGCTGGGGCAGTCCCTTCTTAGACTTCTGTACCTACCTGTGGCTCCAACACTAGTACATACTGGCCTAAAGCCACCTCAAGACTGTCTTCATGTTGGTCTGTAATTCAGCATTGACCAGTACTCCAGGTACAACAGGCAGACATAGCATGGGCTGTAACAGAATTACCCAGTCGAACTTCAAGACCCAGGTCAGAGATTAAGTAGTCCCAGCAACTACACTACAAGATGGAGAGAATTCCGAGTTACAAAGAAATAATAAAAACTGTAAAAATAACTGAAGAGAAATGTCATTGCTATTTACTACAAGCAGTAACAGGTATCTCCTTCTGAATTTAAGACAATTATTTAATGATGGAGTTTCTAATAATAAACGTACATCATTCACAATGTCATTTGGGCCTTATGACTTGATTGAAAGATTCACTAAGAATGCTCAGTTAGATCTACTAGCCCTCTGCAGTGTGTGAAATGAAACAGGCTAAAGGGGTTAGTGTAGTGATTACAATGTTTTGACTCCCCTTTGAGCAGCATTGTTAGAGGTGCAAATATCTAGTAAATGCTTGTAGGTGAGCTTTAGATGAGGGTAAATATTCTCTATTTATCCTCCTTTTCCTCCCTTTCTCTCTGCTCTCCATCTCTCCATATTAAACCCCATGGGTGGGCAACCTGCTTCCAGGCCAATGCCAATTCCACTCTTGGCATTCCTTGAAGAGAGGGACCAGGGGGTCAGGATAAAATTCAACTTCGGTGAGTGTACAAATCTTTGACTAGGAAGTCAAGGGTTATGGCTGACAGACAGGGGAAAATAATCTACTCCTGCTTCTACTTCTTATGACCATGTATTCTTAAATCTGGTGATAGCCTGTGATACAGCCCAACCGAGTCTCCTTTGCATTTGGGATGTAAAATGGAACTGGGTGTATAACGGCCGGTGCATCAACTGCTATCCATTTTGTGCCTTCACCAATGTTGAATTTTACCCTCGACTCCCCATTCCCATCCCAGTCTGCTCATTGCCTTTACTGAAAAATAGGATCTGGTTCACCCCAAAATAGGTAAGTTGATAAGCAAGTGGCCTGTTATAGAACTGAGTTACACAGGCCAAGAAGGTTCCAACTCTATTCCCTGGCCACTGGTCTGTTATTAGTCTTAGCCAGTGCTGAAGTAAGCAAGACTGCTTACTGGAGGGTGAGAGTCTACAACAGGCCTCAGCAACTTTGGGCTAGGGAAAGAATCCTAGAATCATAGAGAGGGTACAATGGTGGAGGACATTTGGCCTGTGGAGTCCATGCTGGCTGTCTGCAATAGCTACTCAGCTAGTCCCACTCCCCACTTTCCCTGTCGCCCTATAAATTTATTTTCTTAAGAAACAAAATAACCCAGCTTCTCATTCCAAATATCGGAAACCCCTAAGGCAGATATGAGGTAGAGAACGTTGAGTGACAACAGGATTGGGCTCAGTTATGAAGGCCCTCACAGTGGAATAGCCTGTCAAAGGTTACTTTCTACTCGCTCGCAGAATACTCACTTCAGCAGCTGTAAGAGGACATTGATGAAACCTCATCCAATCAAGTATCACAGACAAAAATTAGACAGTTTATTTAATAAATACCACAGGAAACATACACTCTAGGATTCCACAATGCACAATGTTGGCACACGGGTGTATTTAGCCATTTTGGAGGGGGGTTGTTAACTGCAAACCTACCTGGAATACTTTCTATGAATTATAATTGGACTAGTCCACCTCAGTGGAGGGAAACAACATTTACACAGGACACCTTATGCTACAGCAAGCAACTGCATATGAGCTGAAAGCAATAGCATTTAAAGTAGAATTGTTTTTAAAATCACAAAGGAAGCGCATAAATAAGTGATATAAAAATATTTAATTAGCCAATACTTAAGAACGCCTGTCTCCAAATTATCTACAGTACAGGTACAATTTACCAAGGAATTTAATCACAGAACCATAGAGCACAGAAGGAGACCATTCACCCCATCATGTCTGTGCTTGCTTTTGAGTGAGCTATCTAATTAATCCCACACCCCTGCTCTTTTCCCATAGTCCTGCAAATTTTTGCTCTCTATATATTTATCCAGGCTGCACACCCCAGATCATAACATAATCTACTTACAACATATGGTAATTTCCTACTTAAATAGATTCTCTCTGTTTTGCCATCTATCACACAAGATGCTCTCTCACTGTTACTTCTGTCATTGCCCCCAAGCCTAGGCAAATGTGTTGTTCACAGCACAGCTCATGATACAAGTTTGACTCTAATTCTCAGGGAGAAAAAGAAGCCGTAAATATCTAGTGTTTATGACATTCTATGATTCCACCTCAGTTCTATTTTAGTTCCACTCCAAACAAAGTGGAGACAGTAAGGGTTGAATTAAATCCATCACCAGTCATTGCAGAGACAATATAGGCACAAGGGAAAGAAGCATTTGTGGTTGAGGCAAACACTGAATTATTTTGCCCGTATTTCAGGAATTTTGGTGGTTGTGAATGTTATGGGCATGTGAGTTTGGAACTCGGGTAGGTTAGCAGACTGCACACATAACTAACCCATTTTCCTTCACAGTTCAGCTTCAAATGGCCCTAGAAACTTACAGCACAGAATGAGGCCACTTGGTCCATCGTGCCTCTGCTGGCCCTCTCGAAGAGCTGGCATGCTTCGCCCCACACCTCTGCCTTCAGGAATCAGCCATACCCCCTCGATCACAAAGAACACTTACTCTCCTCCTCAACACTACCTGTCTCTGCCTCTACCTCAGTCAATTTGCCGTTGCCACCTCCAGGCTTAACTGTTGCAATGCTCACTGGGGCAGTATTCCATCCTCCAGCTCGTCCCAAACATGTGGTGGTAAAATTACCCATTTTTTTTTTCTTGTTAAAAGACTTATCTGCCCCCCACCCTGCCCCAAATTAAATGGGAGGGCAATTTTTTAAACAAAATTTTGTTTTAAACATTGGGAGGAACGTACAATCCATTCCACCCCCCACCACCCCCATCAACAGCACAGAAACAGGAGTAAAAGGGTGGGCAGGGTTTCTGAACAAAAGTGGAAGAGAGGCCAGATTGCATTAGGTACCACTAGGTGTCTTAATGGTATTAATAAAGACAAACAGTATGTTCCTCATATAGAATTGGTCTAGTAAACCCACCCTGGAATGTATATAATAAACAGGCAACAAAACACACATGTTGGCCATGAAAAACCTTTATCAACTCAATACATAAAATCTAAGAACTATTGGAGAGAAAAATGTCAGGCTAACATTTTATAAAGATGTGGACTTGTTCTAATGAAAGCTTCCTACCCAACACATTAATCGGACTTTTTTTCCCTCGGGTGCTGATAAACTAGATGTTTCTTCCAATCTTCACGTTTTTTCTATCTCTTTCTAGATTAAAATCCTAGTAATTTATGACTGCTCTGAAGAAGGGTCATACAGACTCGAAATGTTAACTTCGTTTTTCTCTCTCCACAGACGCTGTAAGGCCTGTTGAGTTTTTCCAGCATTTTCTGTTTTTGTTTCAGATTTCCAGCGTCCGCAGTATTTTGCTTTTAATTTATGACTGCGTTTGGTTTGAACTGGGTCAGAGCAGGCAGCCACTCACGTCCTATACGAACGGATGAATTAGGAGCAGGAGTAGGCCATTCAGCCCCTCGAGCCTGTTCTGCCATTCAATAAGATCATGGCTGATTTAACTGTGGCCTCAACTCCACATTCTGCCTACCCCGGATAACCTTCGACTCTCTTGTTGGTCAAGAATCTATCTACCTCTGCCTTAAAAATATTCATTGAAGAGAGTTCCAAAGATTCACAGCCCTCTGAGAGAGAAATATTCTTTTCACCTCCATCTTAAATGGGAGACCCCTTATTTCTAAACTGTGTCCCCTAGCTCTAGTCTCTCCCACAAGGGGAAACGCCCTTTCAGCATTTACCCTGTCTTTTCATACGATGCAAGTAACTGTACCAATGACTTAAGAAACTTTGCTCAGAAATTCAACCTGAACATTCAGAGTTACCAGCACAGACGGAGTTAAAATAAAAACAGATGCAGAATGGGGATGAGAATTGCACCAGGATATGATTTTCTGCACTTGTGTCACCGAAAGGAAAGATCAGACCCTGAATCTAAAAGGTCAAATTAATGCTGTGGTTTTGATGAAGAGTTACTACTGTCCATGCAAAGACAGAGAGACAGTTATATAGACAGACACACACACACACAATGAAACACCGAGATAAAGAAAGCAGACAATTTCCTTTGTGCTTACTCCTGCGTTATTACACTCCATATATAGAATTGCAAAATATACAGGCAGTATTAATCTCCAGGATACAACAATCACACCATCGTTGCTGAATAAAAATCAGAACTTTGCACCAAGATCAAACGAGATTCATATGAAGCATGGAAAAACGAATCATAGCAAATACATACTGGAGGGGGGAACTACACAGGAATTAAATAATGTTGGCAGGAAAAAGTACAGAACAGATCTGCAGCATATATATACTAGCATCTGTGAACACAACTACAAGATATGGTTGCTATGCATTCAAAGCACTGAACGAGGGGAGGGGAAAGGGTGACAGCAGGACACGAATTCAGTAGGAGAGGCAGAGCTGAGTGTTTGCAGGCTTTGAGCAAAACGAGGTGTAACAGGTCGGGGTATCTGCCGGGGGGGGGGAGGGGGGACCGCATCTCTCGTAACCCCAGCCAGGCAAGGACTGGGGCCCCTACCCACTGCAACCAAGCCTGGCATTCAAACAGGCGCAGGAGTATCTCTATAGAAATATTTAGGTATTTAGCAACGCATCCAATAAATAAAAGGCAAGATAAAGAAAAATATATTACCCTCCTTTCCCTCCCACATACCCAATAATTTGACTCCTCAGTACCTGCACGGAGGGGTTGTCAAATACATCCATCTGAATCTCGTGGGTAGTTGAAGGTGTTCTGGACATGCTGTTTTGTACCATTGGAGACTGCTTAAGTCACAGGTAGCACATTTTTAAATAAAAGTAATATTAATTTCCTTTTTTTCTCCCTCTTTCCACCCCCCCCTCTCTCTCTCTCTCTCTCTACAATATTTCCCCCTCCAGCTCTGCTGTTCAATGTGCTGTTTCTCTTCCTCTGTTCTTCAGACAATGAGTCTGTCTGCCTCCAGCGCTACACGTCTCCACCTAACTTCACAGTGTTTTGATTGACAGAACCTTAAACCAATGAAACATGCACTGGCCGCATGGAAACCTCGCTGACTGGTGGGAGATGTGGAAAATGTACCAATAACAGGGAAGCTATTGGGGAAGGGTGGACTGGGCAGAATTAGGTTAGTTACCCCCCCCCACCCCACCCAACCACCTTGCCTTGCGGAGAAGTGGGTGTTATTTGGCTTTTAAAAAAAAAAATCCCTTTGGGACTTGAGCGTCTGAATCTCGGATCTTTCAGTAACCTTTTCCATTGGAACACCGATCATGTTCAGTCTGTCGTATGAGAGAGAGGTGGTTGGGCTTTGGAAAATATGTATTGCAATTCTGTAATCGCTCCTGATTAAATCTCACTAATCATGTAATGGACACCTCCTACTTTCTTATGAAATTGTTACTGAATTTGCAAAGTTGGCATGCTTCACTGAATCATGCTACATTAGCAATTACACATAGAGTAGGATATTATGCAGTTCTACACATTTAGATTAAACCATACATTAAACGTGGACAAAGCCAAGGGTTAGATCCAGTCAGGAGAATAGAACCAAATAGTTTTAGAATGTAGAGTTTTTCAATACATTACTTATTAAATATGAATGAACTGTATATTTCGTATATTTTCTCACTACCATTGCAACAGTATTTCATTGTGTCTAGAAAATGCATTAGTAATCATTTCAGCTAACTCCTCCCTTACCTCCAGTGTAAATATCAAGCAAGGCTGGGCAGAAATAGACCAGCTAGATATAGAGCGGAGGAGGTTCCAACAATGCATCTCATCCCCAAGCCAACAGCATCCATATCCACACCAAAGCCTCATCAGGCACCAATGCCAGTGAGTGTAGAAACTGAAGAGGGAGCACAGTGGGGATTTACCAGAATGATACCTTGGACTCCCAGAGAGTTTACACAAACAAGGATTGTATTCTCTGGAATTTTGATGGTTAAGGGACAATTTGATCACAGTTTTCAAGATATTAAGGGGAAAAAGGATAGGATAGATAGAGAGAACCTATGCCCACTAGCTTGGGAGCCTAGCTCTGGTGTCATAATCTAAAAATTAGAGCCAGACGTTTCAGGAGTGAAATTAGGAAAAACTATATATAAAGGGGGATGCAGTGGCATAGAAGTATTGTCACTAGACTGGTAATGCTCTGGGGAACCTGGGTTCAAAACCCACCATGGCTGATGGTGGAATTTGAATAAATACCTGGAATTAAAAGTCTAATAATGACCATAAAACTCATCTGGTTCACTTTAGAGAAGGAAATTGTCTGGCCTACCTACATATGACATGGTTGACTCTTAAAAATGCCCTGGGCAAGGGCAATTAGGGATGGGCAATAAATGCTGGCCTAGCCAGTGATGCCCACATCCAATAAATAAAAAGAGTGGTGGAGTTTGGAAGTCTCCTCTGCAAGCAGCAATTGCTGATTGATCAACTGTTGATTGTAAAACTGAAATCAATGGTTCTTAGTTAATCAAAGGTAGCCCATTCCTGTTTCGATCTTCCTACAGCAGAATTTTACACCTCATGGACAGGCACGCGCCCGATCCAATCAGGAGTAAGATAGCTTGAGAAGACATCGGGCAAGCGTCCCGACATCATCCCGCACGCGCGCAATCTTCAGGTCAGCGGGCATGTGTGGGTGTCAGAGCCTCACCTGCCATCAGTTAAGAGGCCACTTAAGGTCATTAAAAACCCAAGTTTATGTTGCCCGTGCGGTTTCGCACACGTCGCATGAGCAAAATAGGCAGGTGGGCAGCCCACATTTTGCAAAACCTCATCCAAGGGCGGGATAAAAAGGGTCAGCAGCATTGCCATTGTGAGTGGTGAAGAGTTTAGGAGATAGTTTGCTGCTGGTTGCTTATTTGAACTTGACAGCTTCATCTCCATTCTGAGCTTCATTCTTAGCATTTCTAGGCTTCATTTCAGGACTCATTGGTGTCCCCAAGGCCCCAGGAAACTTTTGACAGTATGGACCCTTCCACATATCAGACAGCCTTCCGTTACCCTGGTAATGGGGCTTCTGGTTTCCGCTGATGGCATCTCCTCTGAGGAGGAAGAGAGGAGCATAAGGGAGAGGAGGCCAGGTGTCTCAATGCAGCTTCCAGGGGAGCGACCTGTGGGAGGAGAGGCGCAAATACGAGGGGCGCAGGGCCAGCACATAGCCCAAGGCAGAAGGGGCCGCAGAAGATTTGCTGCCAGGGTTTACAGGTGGCGATGCAACTACCTCAATATGTCTGAGGTGCAATGCCGAAGGAGGCTCCATCTCTCCAGGGAGACAGTGACCTCCATTTGTCAGATGATTGGGCCTGAGATCAGCTCTGACTGTGTGGGTGGACACCCCATGCCAGTGGCTCTGAAGGTCACAGTGGCCTCAACTTCTATGCCTCCGGCCCTTTCCAGGGGTCAGTGGAGGATCTTTATGGAGTTTTCCAATCAGCTGTCCACAGTTGCATCAAGCTGGTGACAGACGCTCTGTTCGGGAAGGTAATGACATTTATTCATTTCTGTACAGATGAGGCCAGCCAGGCTGAGTGAGCCAGGGGCTTTGCCACGATTGCTGGGATCCCCCGTATCCAGGGTGCAATTGACAGCACCCATGTGGCCATCAAGAAGCCAGTGGGTCAGCCGGGTGCCTTCATCAACAGGAAGGGATTCCACTCGATGATCATCCAGATAGTGTGTGACCACAAGATGCAGATTCTGCAAGTCTGTGGAAGGTACCCTGGCAGCTCCCATGATGCTTACATCCTCAGACACTCCCAGGTGCCGGGGCTCTTCAGTGCTCCAGCCCCACTGGATGGATGGCTGCTGGGTGACCAGGACTATCCCTTGAAAAGGTGGCTTATTACGCCTCTCCGCCACCCAAAAACAGAGGCAGAGCAGCGGTACAATATGAGCCATGCCTCCACAAGGTCGGTGATGGCGAGGACCATAGGTCTTCTGAAGATGCGCTTCCGGTGCCTGTACCGTTCAGGGAAGCATTACAATACCCCCCAGAGTGGATGTCATTGATAGTGGTTGCATACTGTGCTCTCCACAATCTGGCACCGGCAAGGGGGGACTCACTGGAGGAAGAGGATCTTGACGCAGCTCCACAGGCCACAGAGGATGAATCCAGTAGTGAGTCGGAAGAGGAGCATGGTGAGGAGAATGCCGAGGGTGTGGAGGCAGACTCGGTAACCTCCAGGGAGACAGGGACACCAGGGATGGCATGATCCAACACTCCTTCAGCAAGGCTGCCAAAGATCTGCTTCCACCTCATGCTAGGGCAGCCACCTCCATCCCCGATGTCTGAAATGACCCTTTCATTTGAACGCAAAGTCCACTCAGTGTCCGTGCATTAAAGTTTAGAGCCACTCACATACTGGCATTACAGACTGGCGTACCCTGCGCTAAAAAAATACAAAAGTGAAGCATACTCAGGCCATTACAACAAAAGCAAAACTTATCTCATTTTGACAATCCAAAAAATTAATGTCACCTTCTCTGGTCTTCATTCCCAGGCCAGTAAACATAAACGAAACATTACACAACAGAAGATCACCTGTGACCAGTCCCTCTTGTGCTCATGGCGCCTTAAACTTACATTTGCGAGTGCTAAGTCTTGGTGCTCCCCCCTCGCTGGCACCTGCTGACTATGGTGTCTTGTTGGCCTTGATGACCTTGGTGGGCGTCCTCTGGCCAGTGGAGCCTGTGCTTGGCCCTGCCTGGGAGGGAGCAGCCAGTGCCCTGGCTGGCATCTCCCCAGTCATCGCAGCCGCTTCAGATGCCAAGGTCACTGGCAGAGGGCCGGAGGAGCTGCTACCATCATCCAGAGCACCCTGAGAGGGGCCCGCAGAGACAACAAGCAGCTTGTGCGCCAATGTGAGGTCACTCTGGGCCTCCCTGCTTGCCCTTGATGGATGGGCACCTAGCTGGGATACTGGGTGCCTCATCCATCTCCCATATGGGCACTGACCACCTGAAGTCATTGCCTGTGTGAGTGCTTGCAGGTCCGAGTGCAATCCCAAGAACCCCTGATTCGGTCGCTGGAGCTGCCTCTCAATGAGAGTCACCACTCTCTCAATGGAGGAGGTAGTGCGCTCGGCCATGAGGGTCAATGCAGTGCTCATGCTCCACATGGACTCCTCCATAACATGTCATTAGTTAAAGTCATCACACTGTCACTGTGCATGCCAGGCACCCTGGTGAGACAATGAGATCTACATCATGGTGCCATCGTCTTTCAATGATTAATGAAGGCTCCAGTCTGGAGGCTCCCATCAGTGACGAGACTACACAAGAATGTTTGCACCATCCAAAACTCTCACCTCTCATCCCTAGGAAGAAGAAGCATACTAAAGGGAGGACGAGGCAACCATGGCTGACAAGGGAAGTCAGGGACAGCATAAAAGCTAAAGAGAAAGTATACAATGCGGCGAAGAGCAGTGGGAAACCAGGCGATTGGGAAGCCTACAAAGACCAACAGAGGACAACTAAAAAAGAAATAAGGAGGGAGAAGATTAAATATGAGGGTGAACTAGCCAGTAATATAAAAGAAGATTGCAAGAGTTTTTTTAGATATATAAAAGGTAAGAGAGAGGCAAAAATGGACATTGGGCCACTGGAAAATGACGCTGGAGAAGTAGTAGTGGGGACAAAGAAATGGCAGAGGAACTGAATAGGTACTTTGCGTCAGTCTTCACAGTGGAAGACACGAGTGACATCCCCAAAGTTCAAGAGAGTCGGAGGGGCAGAGGTGAGTATGGCGGCCATTACCAAGGAGAAGGTGCTAGGAAAACTGAAAGGTCTGAAGGTGGATAAATCACCTGGACCAGATGGATTACACCCCAGAGTTCTGAAGGAGATAGCTGAAGAGATAGTGGAGGCGTTAGTGGTGATCTTTCAGGAATCACTGGAGTCAGGGAGGGTCCCAGAGGACTGGAAAATCGCTAATGTAACCCATCTGTTTAAGAAGGGAATGAGGCAAAAGATGGGAAATTACAGGCCGATTAGCCTGACCTCGGTTGTTGGTAAGATTTTAGAGTCCATTATTAAAGATGAGATTTCAGAATACTTGGAAGTGCATGGTAAAATCGGGCAAAGTCAGCATGGTTTCATCAAGGGGAGGTCATGCCTGACAAACCTGTTAGAATTCTTTGAGGAGGTAAAGAGTAGGTTAGACAAAGGAGAGCCAATGGATGTTATCTACTTGGACTTCCAGAAGGCCTTTGACAAGGTGCCGCACAGGAGGCTGCTCAGTAAGATAAGAGCCCATGGTGTTAGAGGCAAGGTACTAGCATGGATAGAAGATTGGCTGTCTGGCAGGAGGCAGAGAGTGGGGATAAGGGGGTCCTTCTCAGGATGGCGGCCGGTGACTAGTAGAGTTCCGCAGGGGTCAGTGTTGGGACCACAACTTTTCACTTTATACATTAATGATCTAGATGAAGGAACTGAGGGCATCCTGGCTAAGTTTGCAGATTATACAAAGATAGGTGGAGGGACAGGTAGTATTGAGGAGGCGGGGAAGCTGCAGAGGGATTTAGACAGGTTAGGAGAATGGGCAAAGAAGTGGCAGATGGAATACAACGTGGGGAAGTGGAGGTCATGCACTTTGGTAGGAAGAATAGAGGCATAGACTATTATCTAAATGGGGAGAGAATTCAGAAATCTGGAATGCAAAGGGACTTGGGAGTCCTAGTCCCTAGTCCAGGATTCTCTTAAGGTTAACTTGCAGGTTGAGTCGGTAGTTAGGAAGGCAAATGCAATGTTGGCATTTATTTCAAGAGGACTAGAAGATAAAAGCAGGGATGTGCTGCTGAGGCTTTATAAGGCTCTGGTCAGACCACATTTAGAATATTGTGAGCAATTTTGGTCCCCGTATCTCAGGAAGGGTGTGCTGGCCCTGGAGAGGGTCCAGAGGAGGTTCACAAGAATGATCCCAGGAATGAAAGGCTTAACATATGAGGAACGTTTGAGGACTCTGGGTCTATACTCGATGGAGTTTAGAAGGATGAGGGGGGATCTGATTGAAACTTACAAAATACTGCAAAGCCTGGATAGAGTGGATGTGGGGAAGATGTTTCCATTAATAGGAGAGACTAGGACCTGAGGGCACAGCCTCAGAGTAAAGGGAAGACCTTTTAGAACAGAGATGAGGAGAAACTTCTTTTGCCAGAGAGTGGTGAATCTATGGAATTCATTGCCACAGAAGGCTGTGGAGGCCAGGTCATTGAGTGTATTTAAGACCGAGATAGATAGGTTCTTGATTGGTAAGGGGATCAAAGGATACGGGGAGAATGGGGTTGAGAAACTTATCAGCCATGATTGAATGGCGGAGCAGACTGGATGGGCCGAATGGCCTAATTTCTGCTCCTTTGTCTTATGGTCTTATAACAGAGACCATGGCACGCAGACCCTCATGGATCTCTGCCAGATCCTCCCGCACATCCCGCTGGTGCCTGGTTCAGAGAGCGGGTGTGACAGAGGTGCATGTGAAGCCTGGCAGTCCTCTGGCATCAGAGGTGGCTCTTCGGGGTCCTGCAACTGAGTGTGCGCTGGTGAATTTAAGGGAGAACAAGGACATGTCATTAGTTAAAGTCATCACACTGTCACTGTGCATGCCAGGCACCCTGGTGAGACAATGGAGATCTGCATCATGGTGCCATCATCTTTCAATGATTAATGAAGGCTCCCGTCTGGAGGCTCCCATCAGTGACGAGACTACACAAGAATGTTTGCACCATCCAAAACTCTCACCTCTGTGCACTGCACTCTTACCTTCTTCTGACACCCGAGTCTCTCCGCGGCCAGTTGACTGAGGTGAGTGGTACCTCTCCAGCTCCAAGGCGTCCTGCTCAAATTGGGATAGGATCAGGAGGTCTGGGGGCCCTCAGCCTGTCTGTGACCTTTCAATGTTGTTTTGGGCCACCTTCTCCTGAAAGGACAGAGGAACATTGATTAGTCCACTCTCTACCTGCAGCACCATTGCAGCCTGGCCAACCCCACCTGAGGAACACCTTGCAGGGCACATCCGAGTCATGACCCTCGAACTGCAAGGCTCTCAGTCTGAGCAGCCAGGGCTCACCCCCTTCACCAGCTCCGGCATCATGGACAGTTGGCACTCAGACTCTAACGCCCCTGAGCTCCACGAGGGGACAGCCAGACCTTAATACTTCAACACACTGATCCATGCCAACACGGTACCCGCCCTTCCCGAGCGGAGCAGGTCATTGGACCTTTTGTGGCACTGCGCCCATGTGTGCCGCACAATGTTGTGGCCACTGACCTATTTTGCCACCTCCTCCCAAGCTCTTTCTGTTATGCGTGGTGGCCTCTTCGTTCCAGCCAAGGAGACAAGGGTGTCCTCTTGGCAGCCAGCTCCTCCAGGAGGGTTGCGAGACACTCATCCCAAAACCGGGTGGGGGGTCGTCAAGTGCCCACCTGGCCCTGCCCTCCCGCCTGGCGTCTCCAGCCGCACTTGATTCCATAGCTTCAGTGTTCACAACACAGAAGATATAGTCTTCCAAAGGCAGCCTTCAAGGAGCTGCCTGGGCCATTTTTAAACTGGCCGCCAGGCCGCCATTGGACAGACCCGGCCCCCACCCTCGCCCGCCCCTTCCCGACCATTGGGAGGACACGTTTCACGCTGGGCGGGCCTTAATTGGCCACCCAGCATGAAATCGTGGTCGGGGGCTGATCGCGGGTAGTGGCCCATTTACCGACTGCTTGCAAGCCCGCTGATCACGCCCGCCCGCCAAGAGTAAAATTCAGGCCCTAGAGTTTGGTTCCATAGGTCCATGCCCCACTAGAAAGGAATGGTAGCTGCCACTCTGATTTCACACATGATCCTTATAAGAGAACCAGCAGTAGAGAGGAGAGGGAGCTGGATTTGAGCCCTTCCTCCAGAAAATAAAAGGTAAACATCTGAGCCACTGCACCATCCGATTCTCCAGCTCTGCTGTGCAATAGATAGATGTAGAATGGATAACTGCAGATAATACTGAATCAGTAATGTGTTCAAGGGATCGATGTGATTTATACATGAAATAAAGGATACCTGGGGGAGTGATTATAAAGTAATAAACAAGATGTATGGAGAGGTGGAGAATACTGAATAGCTGGTGGTAGATTAGAAAATACCAGTATAACCGAGGGATTCAGATGATGACATAAACTGGAAGAGAAGAGTTATAACAGTTTGCTTGTTACTTGAAAGTTGAGATTATTAATTAATTAATTAAGATTATTACTTATCGAAGTGTATGAAGTAAAACATTTTTGTCACCACACACTGTTTCCCTTGGGGAACTTATTAGGAAAAGAAGCCATTTAGGGGGAAGCTAGATTAACACGTGAGAGGGAAGCAATAGAGAGGGTATGTTGACAAGGTTAGATTAAAAAAAGGGCGGGAGGAGGCTCGTGTGAGGCATAAGCACTGGGGAAGACCTTGCGGGACGAATGGCCAGATTCTGAGCTGTGAATACTATGTAGGACTATTCAAGAATGGATTGTCTATGTTAAAACAGAGCAGCATTGCTACAGAAAGGATGTATTCTCTAGTTTTCATCAGTTGTCATTTCAATGTAACTCAGTGGACTGCTCCTGCTGTGCAGATACGTAGGTAACCGTGGAAACAAATAAATAATTACAAAAACAACCAAGTAACACTAAAATTATGGTGAAGGAAGACCACAAGAGGCTATTACAATGTCACTGCTACATAATAATATTCACAGGATTCACAGGAGGGTGTAATAAAGGAATTGTAGTTTGCAAGCAGAATTATGTGGTTATTGAGAGCACGGTACAAAGTTTCATGCAGAATAACAGGAGCTTGTAGTTGATTTTTTTTAAAACTGGGAATCTTAAATAAAAATCACAGAAAGTGCTGGAAATGTGCAGCTCTTCAAAAAGACAGATTAATGCTTAAGGACCTTCTCACTGTGTATTTCCAGTGTTTTTTCCCTATTTTTGTTTCAGACGATTGGGTCATTGTCTCATTATTGTTGTTTGTGGGACCCTGCTGCGCACAAACTGGCCACCGTGTCCGAAAATAGTGACCACTGCGTCAAGAAGTGCTTCATTGGGCACAAAGTGGGGCAGGGCGTCCTGAGGTAGGGTGTTGTGGAAATGCAAACTCTTTTCTTTCCAAAAGGCTTGTGAGTTGTTTCTAGGGAGTTGGCAATCTGGAACGCAGTTATCCTCTGAGATGGTGCTATGTTTAATCCAGCCTGACCCTTTATGGCCACTGCTCAGGCGCTTCACTGTGGTGACGTGGTTCAAATCGCCCTATATGGAGGTCAACCAGAGGTGAATGGTTGTGTAGATTGGCAGCTTGTGAATCCCTGGCTTTGTATAGCAGAGGCCAGGTTATCAAGGTAGCAAAAGTTAGCAGGAAATGATGGGTTTTCTATTAAAAACAAAATAAAAATTACCCTTTGAGCAACTGAAGGAATGAAAGGCTGGCATTTATATAGTTCCTTTCTTGGCTTCAGCATGCACCAAAATGCTTTGCAGCCAATGAAATGCTTTTGAAGTGTAGTCACAAATGTGGCATAGAAAACGTGGCAGTCAATTTGTGCACAGCAAGCTCCCACAAACAGCTATGTGATAATGACCAGATCATCAGTTTTTTTTTAGTGACTCTGGCTGAGGGATAAATATTAGCCAGGACACAAGGTAGAACTTCTCTATTATTCTTCAAAAACAGTGCTGTGCATTTTTTTTTTTACGTCTACCTGACATGCCAGACATCTCATCCGAAAGACAGCACCTCCAACAGTGCGGCACTCCCTCGGTGCTGAGCTCGAGTGTCAGGTTAGATTATGTGCTCAAGTTTCCTAGAACAGGGCCCCATCCTTCTGACTCAGAGGCAAGAGCATCGCCACGACAAACCGAAGAATGACAAACACGGTTAAATGCAAAACTGTCATATAGAAGGATGATTAAGATTTCTTGGCAGCTTTTGGTTGCTTTGGGAGTTAAATTTTTGCCTGAATTGCATTGTGGCTTCACTACATATAGATTCACTACCTGTAATTAATCTGCCTTTTCTCTTTGCGGATTCTGCTGGGCCTGCTGTGCATTTCCTGTTTATACCTATGCCACGTACATACCCACAGCTGATGGTGGGCTCTGTATTTGTCCGTAATCCAATCCTTCACCATCTGTTAGATTCAATGAAATGTACAAGGTGCTTTTCTTCCCCCCTGATTCTATTCCTGAAGAGCGCTGAGCATCAGTTTAAGCATCAGTGATTGCACAGGTAAAGAACATGTCAATACTGCAGCACAATAGGTGTATGTTGCCACAGACCTGACTGCAAAATAGAGATGTAAAATCATAGAAAAATGATAAGCAAAGTACATGAAGTTATTTCGGAAAACACAGCTGTCAATGTGCGACATAGCTTTGTGCATTTGTTCTAGTAAGCAGTGTAGTGTAATGGCAGCTTTCCATTGGGTAACTTACAATACGGCTTGCCTTCACAAGCTGCCATTAGCTGCACTTGTGTGGTTGTTCCACTATCAAGGCCCCGACTGTGTAAAGCAGGGGACTGTTGAACAAGGTGGTCCAGTTATGTGGAGGGGAGTCAGAATGGAATTAAGGTACATTAAACAGGCAATACAATTGTCAGTATGGTAACCGTGGCTGGTAATCAGCCCATGGGACAGTCTACATAGCCATAGGCAAGGTCTCCCTGGAGGAGAGCATCACCTACCTCGAGGCCCTTACTAAATCCCTTTAGCAGACCGCCAACTCCTGACAGTCAAACAGATGAAGCATCTGCTCACCCATTACTGAAAGAAGAAGCAAAGTACAGCAATAAGTGGGAGATCCCCGGCTGTTTTTAATTGTTTTATCTGCATCTTAACATATGAGTCCACAACAGGCCTGATAGGAAAATGAGGACAGCATCACTCATTTCTAGGCCATTGTGTCACAGAGATCACCAAAACCATCACGTTGCTTTGCATGATCATAACAAATTAAACAAAACAAACAACACTAGCCAGACAGGAAAATAAGGTAACAGCTTATAAGACCTATTTTTATTCATATCGTCCCTTGTCCTCGCTTCACACTCTGCCCCCAGTCACTTGGAGGGCTATGCATAGCCCTGGTCTCCATATTATATAAAGAATACAGAGGTACTGGAGAAGGTTCAAAAAAGATTTACAAGGATGATGTTGGAACTGAGGGGTATACTTATCAGAAAAGTTTGAACGGTCTTCTCTAGAAAAGAGACCAAGGGGGTGATCTGATAGAGGTTGTGGGGTAAATGTAACGAAGATATTTCTATTGGTAGGGGGAGCCAAAACTAGGGTCCATAAATATAAAATAGTTACTGATAAATCCAGTAGGGAATGCAGAATAAACATCTCCATTCAGAGAGTGGTGTGAAAGCGGAACTTTCTGCCACAGGGAGTAGTTGAGGTGAGTAGCATAAATGCATTTAAGGGGAAACTAGATAAGTACAGGAGGGAGAAAGGAAGAGAAGGGCATATTTATAATTTGAGATGAAGAAGGGTGGGAGAAGGCTTGTGTGAACCATAAATCAGATGGACCGAATGGCCTATTTCTGTGCTCCAGATTTGAAGTAATTCTATTTCTGTCTCTATTTCTCCAATTACTTTCCCCTATGGTTTTCTTTCCTTCTCTGTTGAATCTTGACCCAGAGGCGAGAGTGCTACCGACTATTTGGAAATCCATGTTTGCTGTGCAAAGTGGTACTTTGGGCAGGATTGAGAAGAAGTACAAGTGGACACTGAACTTTCAAAGTTAACAAAAAGGGTTTGGTATGCAAGCAATAATGAAAGCAACCTTCAGAAGCGTTATATAATAATTTAAAATAAAAATGGTTTCCTCACTGTGGTACCCACCTCAAGACCACCTTACTGCAACTCACATCACCACTTCCATAGTGGCTATAAATGTTTGAGGTGAGTTTCTGTTGAAAAAGTTAACCACACCTCCCCCTGACCTCATTTACATGCGGTGGACTGGATTCCCAGTTGGTCTTAAATGAAACCAGTGATTTTTTGGTGGGGGTATTATTCAGATGCAGATTCTTTCCAGGAGATTTGATGTGGCAGCCTCGAAGAGCCAGTTTTACTCTGTAAAGTCCATCCCAACACAAGTGGTCCTTTGTGTCATGGCGGGGAAATCGCATTACTGAAAACAAGAATTGGCCTATAGTGCCACCTGGTGGCCACTGTTTGCAACTGCAGCACCGGCAGATTTGTTTACATAGGCAATTCCCATTTTAGCTGATGACATGGACATTCATAAAAACCATGACCAAAAATCACACAACAGGGAGTGAGTGGACAGGAAATGCTTGTGCACACAGAACCTTTAACACGTGGGGATGAAATTGGTCAGCAGCAGTGGTGCCAAAACAGAGCCTTAGGGAATGGACAGCTCCTTTCACACTGCACACGATTTTCATCGAGCCTAATGGACAAAAAGCAGGAGGGGTTGGGAGGAGTGGGTAAGCACTATCAAACAGCCAGCACTTGGGCTAAATGGTTTCCTTCTGTGCTGTAAGTTTCTATGATTCTATGAATAGCTTGACTGGCGTTGAGCAATTATGCCCCTTGTTGGTCAAGGTGGGATTCAACAATATCAATTCTGCTTGGCCAGTTGCATGAGTTTTCCAGTAAAGTGAACCCTGCTCAGGAAGTACAAACAGGCTCCTGCCAAATGTTCTGTCTGTGTTTTATCTCACTTTTTCTCGTTCTCCTTTCTGTTCTCCCCCGCCCCCGCCCCCCTCCCACCACCCACCCCCCACCCCCCCACCACCCCCCCCCCCCACCCCCCCTCCCCCCTCCCTGTCTAGATATCACCCTGATTCCCCCTTTTCCTGCCTCATTTTTCCTTTGTTTAATGTTGGTGGAACTATAGAGGGGCTCTGGCTTCTGTACACATGCTTAAAATTCACTTCCATTTGCTGAGGAACTGATCTTTCTGGCACCACATCTGGCTTATGTCGTGTTCATTTATAGAATTTCGCACAGTTACAAATACGAGATACTGCACAAAAATAGAGGCATTCCAACCACCCAGCCCTTAAATATTGCCAAAGGCCTCTGCTTTTGCCAGGGACGTGTCTGTCAGCTTGCAGAACATATGCTTTAGTGGAGTAAAGGGGTCACTCTGTTCAAATCCATTTAAAGTTCAAGATGATTTCGTCTACATTTAGTTATTTTGTTTGCCTGTCTCCCTCGATTTGCTTTCAAGATTCTTAATGTTAGATGTGGGCTCAGTTGGTATCATGCACATCTTGGATTTGGGAATGCTGTGGATTCAAGTCCCCCTCCAGGATCTGAGAGCAGCCAAAAAGGTGCTGCACTGTCGGAGGTGCGATCTATTGGATGAGACATTAAACCGAGGCCCTATCCTGCCCTCTCAGGTGGATGAGAAAGATCCCAGTCCACTATTTTGAAGAAGAGTTATCCCCGGCGTCCTGGCCAATATTTATTCCCCAATCAAGATCACACAAGAAGAAAAATTGAGGGCCGAGCCTTCTGAAGAGTGGTAATCCCGGCAGATTGCCGCTCCGCTCCTATTTACATTCCTTTCACTGGAGCTCCCAGACTTCCAAATCAGGCCTCTTGAGAAATGTGGAGTGTACCTGCTCCTGGAGTCCTTCCTTTGTAGTGCAGGAGCATTGGGGGAATCCAGTCCATGCCCCCTTTTTATGGCAGTAGCTGTGTGTTCTGGTGAGTTTAAATGTCCCAAAGCCACTTAGACAAGCCAGGAAAGAAGGTAAGTGTGTAAGGTAAGTCACTGAGGGGGTAGAGTGACAGATGTGGGGGGGTGAGGGGGTAGGGCGGCAGATGGGTGGGTGAGGGGGTAGGGTGGCAGGTGGGGGGGGTAGGGTGGCAGGTGGGGGGTGAGGGGGTAGGGTGGATGGTGGGTGAGTGAAGGGGGAGGGTGGGTCGGGGGTGAGGAGGGTAGTCAGATGGTCGGAGGATAAGCAGAGGATGGGGGTGTTAGTCGGGTGGTCTGGAGGGGGGGATAGTTGGTGGTTGGGGGGGGTAGTCGGGATGGTGGGGGGTTAACCAGGGGATAGGAGGCAGTCAGGGGGTTTGGGGGTGCAGCAGGCCATGGGGTAGTCATGGGGGTAGTCAGGGGTGGGGGGTTGTTGGGTGTTTGGGGGATAGTTGGGGGGGAATGGGGGGATAGTTGAATGGTCCGGAGGGGGATAGCCAGGGGATGGAGGGTAGTCAGAGTGATGGGTGGGCTAGCCTGGAGATCGGGGGTTAGTCAGGTTGTCAGGGGTTAGCCGGGTGGGGCGGGAGCTAGCCACGGGATGGGGAGTAATTGAGTGGTTGGGGTTAGTCGGGTGGTCAGGAGGGAGGTGGAGGGTGTGTAGTCAGGGGTTCAGGATGGTCATCAGGAGTTTTGGGACTAGTTGGGTGGTCGGGGCTGTAGTCAGTAGATGGAGGGTAGTCGGGGGCTGGGGTGGTAGTCTGAGTGTCGGGGCTCTCGTTGGGGGGTTGGGGTGAAGGGGTAGTCAGGATGTAAGGGGGTAGCCGGGAGGACAGGGGTAGTCAGGGATGGGGGATGGTCAGGGGTCAGAAGTATAGTTACCCAGGAGTTAGAACTGGTTTTGTTCCTGGGTAACTATTCCGGTAAATGAGACAGAACAATCCGAAGCCTCCGACTCTAACTCAGAGTTTTGGAGGGTTCCAGACGCAGGGGAATTGCTCATCGGAAGTTGAAATTTCCTGGGCAATTCCTGTAGACTCCTTGCTTTGGGACTAGTGAGAGGTCCCCCCAGTGCATCTTCTGAGGTATGACCATCTGGAGACTGGAAGATATGAGGCATTATATGGCCATCATTATGTTGCTGTTTGTGGGAGTTTGTTGTGCCCAAATTGGCTGCTGTCTTTCCTATATTACACCAGTGGCTACACTTCAAATGTGCTTCATAGGCTGTGGAACGTTTTGGGATGTGTGGTGAGGATGGCAGCTGGAAAGCTGGGGTAGGACAGTTCCCCAGCCTTTAATCTGGGGAATTCCCTTCCTAAACCTCTCGGACACTCCACCTGTCTTTCCTCCTTTAAGAAGCCCCTTAAAATCTACCTCAAGCTTTTGGCCAACCTGCTGAACATCGGCTTATGTGGGCCCGGTGTCTAATTTTGCTTTATGTTGCTGCTGTGAAGAGGCTTTGGAAGGTTTTCCTTTATTGAAGATATTACATAAAGTCATTGCTATTGTAGGAAGAGAACTTAAACCATGGGTAAAAGCAGCACTCAGGCCCCAAGGACACATCAGAAAGGGTTTCGGTGGTGGTGTCCTCATCGTCTGTAATTTAAAATTGCAGCTGGCCAGGTCAGGGTGAGAAGCTAATCTACATCTACCCGAGTACAAAAGTTAAATACCGCGGATGCTAAAATCGGAAATAAAACAGAAAATACCGTAAATGCTCAGCAGGGTTGGCAGCATCCGCGGCGAGAGAAACAAGAGTTAACATTTCAGCTCAATACCCGTTTGTCAGGACTGCCCCCCCCACACCCTCCCCCAACCTAGCTTGATGTTCACCTGCCTAATTTTCAACAGGGGTGGACGGGAGTGGGTTGGGAGGGTGGTGTACAAATTCCATCAGGAGTATCAGGCAGCAGCCTCGAAGACCTTGGAGAGTGGCCAAGCGGATGTCCACAAACATTCACTTTCTAGCCAGTTAGCAACCAGTAGCTTGAACCCTGGCTGCTTGTCCTGGCCCAGATGCATTGAGGATGAACGTGGCACCATTGCTGCCAGCTGGCTAAGGTGACTCAACACAAAGAAAACAAATGAATTGGGTCCTTTCATGTTGGTACAACAGCAACCACTTGCATTTATATAGCGCTTTTAATGTAGTGAAATGTTTGATTGCATTTCACAGGACTGCTGTGAAACAAAATTTACATCAAGAGAGGTTAGGACAAGTGACCAAAAGCTCGATCAGTGAAGTGAGTTTTAAGGACTAAGTTTGCAGATGATACAAAGATAGCTGGAGGGACGGGTAGTATTGAGGAGGCGGGGAGGCTGCAGAAGGATTTGGACAGGTTAGGAGAATGGGCAAAGAAGTGGCAGATGGAATACAACATGGGGAAGTGTGAGGTCATGCACTTTGGTAGGAAGAATAGAGGCATAGACTATTTTTTAAATGGGGAAAGAATTCAGAAATCTGGAGTGTAAAGGGACTTGGGAGCCCTAGTCCAGGATTCTCTTAAGGTTAACTTGCAGGTTGAGTCGGTAGTTAGGAAGGCAAATGCACGAATTTGCGTGTCATCCTTGCGCAGGGGCCATGCTAATCTTCTCTGTATCGTTCCAATTTTAGTATATGTGCTGCCGAAGCGAGCAGGTGCAATGTTGGCATTTATTTTGAGAGGACTAGAATATAAAAGCAGGGATGTGCTGCTGAGGCTTTATAAGGCTCTGGTCAGACCACATTTAGAATATTATGAGCAATTTTGGGCCCCGTATCTCAGGAAGGATGTTCTGGCCCTGGAGAGGGTCCAGAGGAGGTTCACAAGAACGATCCCAGGAATGAAAGGCTTAACATATGAGGAACGTTTGAGGACTCTGGGTCTATACTCGCTGGAGTTTAGAAGGATGAGGGGGGATCTGATTGAAACTTACAGAATACTGAAAGGCCTGGATAGAGTGGACGTGGGGAAGATGTTTCCATTAGTAGGAGAGACTAGGACCCGAGGGCACAGCCTCAGAGTAAAGGGAAGACCTTTTAAAACAGAGATGAGGAGAAACTTCTTTAGGCAGAGAGTGGTGAATCTATGGAATTCATTGCCACAGAAGGCTGTGGAGACCAGGTCATTGAGTGTATTTAAGACCGGGATAGATAGGTTCTTGATTGGTAAGGGGATCAAAGGTTATGGGGAGAAGGCGGGAGAATGGGGTTGAGAAACTTATCAGCCATGATTTGATTGGCGGAGCAGACTGGATGGGCCGAATGGCCTAATTTCTGCTCCTATGTCTTATGGTCCTATGGTCTTATGGACATTTTAAAGGAGGATAGAGAAGTAGAGGGGTTTAGGGAGGGAATTCCAGAGCATAGAGCCTAGGTGGCTCAAAGCATGATCACCAATGGTGCAGTGATTTAAATCAGCCATGCACAAGAGACCAGAGTCGGAGGAGCACAGAGATAGCAGAAGGTTGTAGGGCTGGAGGAGGTGACAGACACACACCACATAGTGCAATTACTCACTCAGTCAATGGTGCAGCTCTCTTTTTCATTTAAAGAAATAAATTGGAGAATTGCCTTGACATGCAAATTATTTCAATACACCTCTGTGCCCAAACAGGCAGACCGTGCATCCTTCCACTTGTAAATCACAAGCTAAAAATAGAAGACAAAGACCATTTGACCCATTTCAGCTCGTCAGAAAACCTACAATTCCCCCGTCACAATACCCAACTTTTTTTTTAAAGGGCTCCAGGGTTTTGCCTCCTCTTCCCCAGCTGGTCGTCCATGCCATGTGTTAATGAATGTTTATGAAAATAATTTCTTGACATTGGACATTCATTTCCCTTTCGCCAGTCTGAACTTCTGCCGCTTGACCTACTTGCAAGAATGACCTCGATGCAGTGCTCCAGATTTACTTCCTCTATGTCAATCCATATCTCATATCTCTAGAAAGTCTTCTCTCAGTCGCTTCCTTGCAAGCTTAAAGAGTCCACATTTCTCCAGTCTTTCCTTATCATCTGACACTAGCGACTAGACTTCTGCTTATTTCCTGCATTGCTCCCAGGGCTTAAGTATTGAACTTGTGTCTCAATTATCAAAATGGAACACAAGGTGTTGTCTGACCATGAGGCTCTACTGCTTTGCCATCCTCCAGTTCACACTCCACTGAATTAGCAACAAGACAGCATTCTGTTAAGTTTTCTTGATAGTTGCCCTTGACAGGAGGCACGTTACAGCTGTACGAAGCTCTGACCAGACTGCGTTTGACACACTTCATTCAGTTCAGGACACTACACCTCAGGAAGGATGTATTAACTTTGGAGGGGCTGCAGTGCAGATTCACCAAGAATGATACCAGGGCTAAAAGTGTTAAATTATGAGGACAGGCTGCATAAATATTCCCTTGAATATAGAAGGTTAAAGGTGATCTAATTGAATTGTTCGAGGTGGTCAAAGAAGTTGACTGGATACATAGAAAGAAAGTGTTTCCTCTGATGGGGGAAGTCCAGAACAAGGAAGCGTAACATTAAAGGCCGTTCAGGAGCGACGTCAGGAAGCACTTCTTCACACAAAGGGTAGTGGGAATCCGGATCTCTGTCCCCCAAAAAGCTGCTAACCATGGGTTCAATTGTGAATTCCAAAACTAAAATTGATGGATTTTTGTTCGGGAAGCTTACTAAGCGTTATGGAATCGAGATGGGTAAATGGAGCTGGGGTACAGATCAGTCATGGAACATAGGAGTTAGGAGCAGGAATAGGTCACTCAGCCCTTCGAGCCCGCCCCACCAGTTAATACGATTATGGCTGCTCTGGTTGTGGTCTCAACTTCATTTTGCCATCTGCCCTCATGACCCTCGAATCATGATCTAATTTAATGGCAGAATGGGCTTGGCGGGTTGAATAGCCTTCTCCTGTTCATATGTTCCTAAAGTGACTAAATATGTTAGCCTAGAAACTGGTGCACAAGTTTGAGGCTGCTCAGCTGAAAAAGTATCCCACTTGCCATATTAGTTAAGGACAAAATTATGGGCCCTTCACCAATACTTTGAAACAGGGGTCAGGCTACTTGCCTTGAAAAGAAAGCACCTCATGTTTGTTTGAGGCCTCCTTTCCAGTATTGATTGGGACGATTTTTCTATCTACTTCCTGGCACTGAGATTTGGCAACATTCCACAGTCTCTGCTGGATGGGGGAGCTGGGCCACAGACAAAAAAATGAAGTCAGGTCCTTCAGAAATGTAATTAGGAAGTACTTCTGCACTGAATGGGTGATAGAGGTTTGAAATTCTCTTCCGAAGACAGGAATTGATTCTGGATCAATTGTTAATTTTAAATCTGAGATTGATAGATTTTTATTGAGGGTATTAAGGGATTTGTGGAAAGGGCGGGCGAATAGAGTTAGGTTGCAAATTCCTTAGACAGCACTGTCCAAACCTGTGACGTCTACCACCTAGAAGGACAAGGGCAGCAGATAGATGGGGACACCACCACCTGGAAATTCCCCTCCAAGCCACTCACCACCCTGACTTGGAAATGTGTCGCTGTTCCTTCACTGCTGCTGGGTCAAAATCCTGAAACTTCCTCCCTAACAGCACAGTGGGTGTACCTACACCACACGGACTGCAGCGGTTCAAGAAGGCAGCTCACCACCACCTTCTCAAGGGCAATAAATGCTGGCCTGGCTGGTGATTCCAGGATCCCATGAATGAATAAATGGAAATAAAAGATCAACCATGATCTCACTGAATAGTGGAACAGGTTTAAGGGGCTGAATGGCCTCCTCCTGTTCCTGTATTGTTAAACACATCTAACCAGTGTCACTGAACTAAACACTGATGCACTGAATTTAGTAAAAATCACTTTGAATTTATTGCTACAATCCTTTAAAGATGTTGATCTTATTTTGAGTTGAATGCTGTTGGTTCCAAGCTCATAAAACACGAGTAACTAAATATTTATGTTCAATTGAAAATCCAACCTCATTTCATACCTAAACTAACAGTGTTATTTCTCATTGACTGAGTCATTTTAGGTACTTACTTCTGTTGATGCATATGGTTTACAGTTAGGGTAGCTCATCCAACTGTGTTCATAGGATAACTCACACAAAGTTGCCTCTCTGTATTAACGACAAGACTTGAATTATCCTGCAGTTTACTACCTGTAAAGGAAAATTAATTACACTATGAAGTGTAATTAAAAGTCTAATGATGACCATGAAACCATTGTCAATTGTTGTAAAAACCCACCTGGTTCCCTATTGTCCTTTAAGGAAGGAAATCTGCCATCCTTACCTGCTCTGGCCTACATGTGACTCCAGATCCACAGCAATGTGGTTGACTCTTAAATGCCCTCTGAAATGGTCTAGCAAGCCACTCAGTTGCATCAAACTGCTACAGAAAATTGGATAAGGAATGAAACTGGACGGACAACCCGGCATCAACCTAGGCACTGGAAACGACAATGGCAAACTCAGCCCTGTCGACCCTGCAAAGTCCTCCTCACTAACATCTGAGGGCTTGTGCCAAAATTGGAAGAGCTGTCACACAGACTAGTCAAGCAAAAGCCTGACTTGGTCATCCTCACGGAATCATACCTTACAGCTGATGCCCCAGACACTACCATCACCAATCCTGGTATGTCCTGTCCCATCGGCAGGACAGACCCAGCAGAGGTGGCGGCACAGTGGTATATAGTCGGGAGGGAGTTGCCCTGGGATACTCAACGTCTACTCTGAACCCCATGAAGTCTAATAGCATCAGTCAAAGATGGGCAAGGAAACATCCTGCTGATTACCACTTACCACCCTCCCTCAGCTGATGGGTCAGTACTCCTCCATGTTGAACACCACCTGGGGGAAGCATTGACGGTGGCAAGGATGCAGAATATACTTTGGATGGGCGGGGGGGCTTCAATGTCCATCACCAAGAATGGCTCGGTAGCACCACTACTGACCAAGCTGGCCAAGTCCTAAAGGACATAGCTGCAAGACTGGGTCTGCGGCAGGTAGTGAGGAAACTAACAAGAGGGAAAAACATACTTGACCTCATCCTCACCAACCTGCCTGCCGCAGATGCCTCTGTCCATGACAGTATCGGTAGGAGTGACCACCGCACAGTCCATGTGGAGATGAAGTCCCGACTTCACGATGAGGATCCCCTCCATGGTGTTGTGTGTCACTACCACCTTGTTAAATGGGATAGATTTTGAACAGATCTAGCAACTCAAGACTGGGCAACTATGAGGTGCTATGGGCCATCAGCAGCAGCAGAATTGTACTCAACCACAACCTGTAACCTCATGGCCTGGCATATCCCCCACTCTACCATTATCACCAAACCAGGAGATCAACCCTGGTTCAATGAAGAGTGCAGGAGGGCATGCCAGGAGCAGCACCAGCCATACTTAAAAATGAGGTGTCAACCTGGTGAAGCTACAATGCACGACTACTTGCGTGACAAACAGCAGAAGCAGCAAGTGATAGACAGAGCTAAGTGATTCCGCAATGAAGGCAACAAATCTAAGCTCTGCAGTCCAGCCATATCCAGTCTTGAATGGTGGTGAACAATTAAACAACTCACTGGAGGAGGAGGCTCCACAAATATCCCTATCCTCAATGATGGAGGAGCCCAGCACTTGAGTGCAAAAGATAAGGCTAGAAATTTGCTACAATCTTCAGACAGATGTGCCGAGTGGATGATCTTGGCCTCCTATGGAAGTCCTCAGCATCACAGATGCCAGTCTTCAACCAATTCGATTCACTCCACGTGATATCAGGAACAGGCTGAAGGCATTGGATACTGAAAAGGCTATGGACCCTGACAATATTCCAGCAATAGTACTGAAGACCTGTCCTCCAGAACTTCTTGCGCCCCTAGCCAAGCTGTTCCAGTACAGCTACAACACTGGCATCTACCTGGCAATGTGGAAAATTGCCCAAGAATGTCCTGTGCATAAAATGCAGGACAAATCCAACCCACCCAATTACTGCCCCATCAGTCTACTCTCGATCATCAGTAAAGTGATGCATGGGATCATCAACAGTGCTAATGAGTAGCACTTGCTTAGCAATAACCTACTCACTGATGCTCAGTTTGGTTTCCGCCAGGGTCACTCAGTTCCTGACCTCATTACAGCCTTGGTTCAAACATGGGCAAAATAGCTGAATTCCAGGGGTCAGGTGAGAGTGAATGCCCTTGACATCAAGGCAGCATTTGACTGAGTGTGGCATCAAGGAGCCTTAGCAAAACTGAGTTCAATGAGAATCAGGGGGAAAACTCTCCATTGGTTGGAGTCATACCTAGCACAAAGGAAGATAATTGTAGTTGTTGGAAGTCAATCACCCCAATTCCAGGACATCACTGCAGAGTTCCTCAGGGTAGTGTCCTAGGCCCAACCATCTCCGGCTGCTTCATCAATGACCTTCCTTCCATCATAGGGTCAGAAGTGGGGATGTTAACTGATGATTGCACAGTGTTTTGCACCATTCGCGACTCCTCAGACACTGAAGCAGTCCATGTCCAAATGCAGCAAGACCTGGACAATATCCAGGCTTGGGCTGCCAAGTGGCAAGTAACATTCAAGCCACACAAGCGCCAGGCAATGACTATCTTTAACAAGAGAAAATCTAATCATTGCCCCTTGACATTCAATGGCATTGCCATCACTGAATCCCCACTGAATCCTGGGGGTTACCATTGACCAGAAATTGAACTGGACAAGCCATTTAAATACTATGGCTATTAGAGCAGGTCAGAGGCTGGGAATTCTGTGATGAATAACTCACCTCCTGACTTCCCAAAGCCTCTCCACCATCTACAAGGCCAAGTCAGGAGTGTGATGGAATACTCTCCTTTTGCCTCGATGAGTGCAGCTCCAACAATACTCAAGAAGCCTGACACCATCCAGAACAGAGCAGACCTTCCACAAACATTCACTCCCTCCACCACTGATGCACAGTGGCAGCAGTGTGTACCATCTACAAGGTGCACTGCAGGAACTTACTAAGGCTCCTTAGAGAGCACCTTCCAAACCCATGACCACTACCATCTAGAAGGGCAAGGGGCTTGGGAACACATGGGAACAACACAACCAGTCACCATTCTAGCTTGGAAATCAAATATATCGCCATTCCTGTTGCTGGGTCAAAATCCTGGAACTCCCTCCCTAACAGCACTGTGGGTGTACCTACACCACATGGACTGCAGTGGTTCAAGAAGGCAGCTCACCACCACCTTCTCAAGGGCAATTAGGGATGGGCAATAAATGCTGGCCCAGCCAGCGAAGCCCACATCCCATGAATGAACAAAAAATAAGTGGTTCACGTGTTGGGAACTATTCCACACTAACATCTGGGGTTTTTTTTTTCCTGATATTGATGTTAAATCAATCCCAAGCCAGTTGGTAAAGTATGAGACAAGACATTAATATCTTTCTTAATAATAAGTTTATTCACAGAATGCAGCATTCCACATTTCTACTTCTTACCTTCCCATCTGGTGTTCCAGTAGTCTCTCTTAATAAGTTCTCTAAGTACTTAAACAATGCCCTTCACCTGTACATTTTAACAATATCATTAACATTGTCATATAGCAAACATTGGAACTAAGATGGCCACCTCCTGCCAAGTCTCCGATTTTGCCAGTAGGCAGGTAGAGATGGTACATGGGGAGGATTTAATTTTTTTTGCTGTAGATGAAGATTTGTCAAAAAAAAACTTACTACATGACACACTGTTAAGTGGAAAAAATAACTTCTACTTAACAAAAAAAAGGAACTCGTGACATCCTGTTTACATTGAAGAAACTTTTAGACAGCCCACTTGTAAGCCAGACAGTTGGGCCTGAGACTGGCCACCTGGCTAGCTGAGTTAAGTAATGCACCGCAGCTGATGACAGCCCCTACTGAAGAGAACGTTATGCTCAATCCAACCTGAGACCATACAGCTGGAAGATGATCCCTTACGCAAGAGAAAATCTTCCATCTTGTGGACAAGGCAACTTGAGTACCACAGTTGGTGTCAAACCAGACAGAGGTTATGTGAACGGGTCTTGGAAAGTTACAAATTTACACATGTGCATTGGGGAAGGATTGCTATCCTGTGCTGTGTATTTATGCTGTGTAAGTGTATGTATAATTTATATATAATAAATATATGCCTGCGTGTGTATGTGTGTGTGTACCATGACAGTCAACAAATCTATTCCCTCTACGTTGAATGAAACGTAAATGTATTCCCAAACCTAGTTTCTGTACAAAGGGGACAGTTCATTTGTTTTTACTGTTCTACCTGTTTAATCAATCTGTTTAGAGGTTTGCTGAGTATTCTTCAGACCCACAGAACCAGTGCTACCATCACCATCAGCAGCTTTACCACGGTTCATTCTATCGAAATAAAAAAATCACTTTTCCTCTTCTGACCATCAGATTTTCAATCGCCTGAATGATTTCTAGTTTAGACTTAAGCCTGACCAGGAAATGGAAACAGGGGGATTGTAATAAACATGTTTCACTGGTGGAAATAGAAAACATTTATTTATTCAAATGAAAGCTCAGAATTATTACATCCTCTTATAAAAACAGTTAAAGTCAATCAGGGAGGAAGAGAATCTAATAGTCCTCAGCTAAGATTGTAAAGCTTTAAATGTACATTGTACAATGTTAAAGCATCTTAGCAGTTTCTGTTAATGGGAGCAATGAAACAATTTAGAGTAAGTGGTTTAACACGTCAGTTAAGATAGCAGACTATGTAATTTCATACAATACATTAAACATTTATACACTAATGTTATTCCAAGGTGTAAGATTCATTGCACTGTCTCATTCTTATCTGGGACTTCAAAAGCTGGGATTTCTTATGTTCCTCCCCTTTTCTTGTTTCCCTGTTTCAGTTCACGGGCTTTTTAAACATGGGGAGAGTTTTGCCCGTGTCGGGCGGGCGAGACGGGTGGGCCAGGGAGCTGTTGTGAAACCGCCTGCCGCCCGCGATCAGGTCCCGGCTGCAATGTCATGCTGGCTGGCCAATTAATGGGCAGCCAGTGTGAATCGCGCGCTGCAGCGCTCAGCACTGCCGGGGATGCCGGGAGAGGAGAGCGAGTGCTGAGGTTCACTCATGCACGCAGTAAAAGCTCCCTGAGGCACAGAGCCACCTCAGGGAGCTGAAGATTTTTAACAATAAAAAATAAAGATATATAAAACGATGAAAACATGTCTCCTCATGTGACTCTGTCACAAGAGCAGGGACATGTTAAATAGGAGTGTAAACAGTTCTTATTTTATTAAATCACTGGTCGAAACCTCATCCCGTCCGTGGATGAGGTTTTGCCAAGAATGCAAAGTCCACTTGGCCTTTTCACCCGCCTGCCAACCGAACGGTTGGATGGGCAGCGAAAAATTCTACTCAATTCATTGATGAAGGGCCTTAAAGGCCGCTTAATTGTTGGTGGGCGCGCTGCCAACTCCTGCCCGTGTCCGCCAACCGAAATAACGCACTAGTGCGCGATGACGTCGGGACGCTCGCCCAGCACCAATGCGCACCATTTTACCCTCGTTCAGGTCGGGTGCAGACCCGCCAGATGAGGGAAAAATTCTGGCCATAAGCCTGACATCACCTATTCACTACCTCCTGATGCACCACATCTCATCTCCGCTAACATCAGTCAAACTTGGTGGTTTACTGCACTGTGGGCCTTTACCATTTATCTAACTTCCTCAATAACAAGGTAGTGATGTAAAAAATAATAAACATTAATAACTGAGAACCTCATCTGTCAGAGGCACCTTGCTGTTTCACTAACAAAGCGGAGGTATTTAAAAATTGATTTCTACATTATGTGTAAAGCTTTGGCTCGCCATTAGACAATGAAGTAATTCACACCAAAAGGCATCTTTGTCTTCTGACAAAGCGTTATACCCAAGTCAATAACTTGTCTTTTGTTTTTATGACTGTTGACCGACCAGCTCTAGATTTTCCCTTTTTGCAGCTCCATATTTGAACTTCTCCAATCTGGTATCCACCCCCTGCTACGGCACTGAAACAGCTCCAATAAGAAATAGATGACATTTTATGTGAATGCGACAATGGCACACTATCCCTCATCATCCTTACTGACTTCTGTGACGCCTTCACCCTCCCTGTCATTGTTACCTCCTCCAGACCGACAACCCTCCTAGAAGTCTGCGTTTGCCCATTCTGGCCTCTAGCGCCTCCCCACTTTCTTCGCTACACCTTTGGTGGCCATGCCTTCAACTGTCTAGGCCATAAACTCTAGGATTTCTTCCTTAAGTTTCTCTGCCTCTCTGCCTATTTCCCCTCTAAGGTGCTCCTTGAAATGTGCCTCTTTGACCAAACCTTTGGTCACCTGCCCTAGTGTCTCCTTCTTTCATTCAGTGTTGATTTTTGTCTCATAATGCTCCTGTGAAGTACCTTGGGATGTTTCACTACATTAAATGCAGTATATAAACATAAGCTGCTGTGTTAATTCTATTGCTCAGTTGACAGCAATCTTGTCTCTAACTCAGAGGGCTTTGAGTTTGAGCCCTGCTCCAGGATCTGAGTGTAATAATCTAGGCTGACAGTCCAGACTGGTGCTACCATTTGGATAGATGTTAAATGGAGGCACTGTCTGTTTGCTCAGTTGGATGTAAGGGACCCATGGCACTTTCTTGAAAAAGAGCAGGGGAGCTATCCTTGGTGTCCTGGTCAATATTTATCCCTTAATCAATATCACAAAAACAGATAATCTGGTAGTTATCATACTGCTGTTTCTAGGGTCTTGCTGTGCACAAGTTGGCTGCTGTGTTTCCCACAGCAGTGACTACACTTCAGAAAGGACTTCATTGGTTGTAAAGCGTTTTGGGATGTCCTGTGGTTGTGAAAGGTGCTACATAAATACCAGTCTCTTTAGGATTTCCAGCATTTATTTATTTTAATTTACATTATGCTGCCCTCTGTTGCTTTCATGCAGATGTGCACCTTGACACAGGAGCTGGGTTGCAGGTAAATTTGAAGCTAGTTTACTTGTTATTAATGTGTGTAATGAATTAAAATGCTGGAAAAGCCTCACTGCTGTTACTATTCATTTAATGAATTTTGTAGGGGGCTAGATCGCTCTTCCAAATTGGAAATTCACTAACCTAGCTCTTTGCCAATTTTGAATTGGACAGTCTGGATTCTAAGTGAATTGTCCAGAAATTTCGAAAATGAAATCTGGATTGTTTTATATCTTGGGTAAATAAGTTTGTTGGCCAACTGAACTCTAACTGCACGCCTTCCTATGTTCTCTTCAGTTGCTGCTTGCAATCAATAACGGGGAGAGACTGATGTAAGAATAAGTGATGGTTTATTGAGACATGGAGCAGAGCACCAGATCATATGTGCTCACTCGGAAACCTCCAGAACTAGACATACAGTTCCTAGCTGCCCGCACTGTACAATGATTCGTCAATGCTGTCACATGATCAGTATACTTGCATTCTTTTAAAGGGACAGGGTACCCTACTTTATCACATCCCTCCCCCTTTACTTATAAGTACAGCTAACAAGCTTAAAACGCATTAACTATTTACACAATAACTATTTACAGGTGAAGTCTCTCAGGAGGCTTTCTTTGACAGGTTGAGCATCATAGCCCAACAACCTCAGCTGGTGTTTCCGAGACACCCTTTTCAGGGGCAGCTGCCCACTACGTCCCTCAGTGGATGGTTTCACCATCTTCTGGGTGCAGTCACATTCACTCCTGCTGCCCCTCCCCTCCAAGCTGAAATAGATAAAGGACAACAAGCATAAAGCAATACAGCGATGAGCTACATGATGTGTGAGGAGAAAGAGGAAAAGGAAAAAAAATTCTTTTTGTTTTTCTTTCCGAGGACGATCAATAATTTCTCTTTTTCTTCCTCTGTGTCCTTTTCTTGGTAGCACTGACCTGTATCTCTGCCTTCTCTTTAACTTTGCTGTTGGCTGGACTAGACTCAGGCATGAGCTGAACATGAGTGAGCTCAGTAGTTGGGTTTTGTGATATCTCTTCTGAGAATTCAGGGCCTCCTAGCTTTAAAACCTCAGGGCTTTTACGCAGTTGCTGCTTCAGCTCTTCCAATCTTTTCCTATTCTCATTAATATTTTGCTGGAGAATCACATATCATTTCCCCTTCTCAGCTAATTCATTCCTTAACTTGGCCAGAGACAGGCTTAATTCTTCCTTTTCTTCTTTCATTATCTTTCTCGTGGCACAAATTGGGAGTTGATTGAATTTTGCAGCACATGATAATCCTTTAATAGGTTTTTCTTTTCTTTTTGAAGGATCTGACTTCAGCTTTAACTCTGTCCCAGTGTCACACTTCCACAGGCTTCTCCCGTTGGATCTTTGCGTACTCATTTTTTCTTGCAGCAAGACTTCCGGTTTCAAATTGGGAACTTGGCGGGCCCTCAAGATTTCTCTCTCCTGGTCAGTCCCTTCCGAGGAGGTTCCCTGCCTGACATTACAAACAGGGGTAATTTTGCAGGTTGTTCCTCATACTGCACCTGGACTTAACATATCCCTTTCACATTTATTTCTTCGCGTGTGTATGTCCTCAGCTTTGTGTCCGAAACTTCTAACTTCAAAGGATGAGTTACTTTGCTCAGATATCTGAATGTATGCTCTCCAATGAAGGACATCAATGCTCCTGTATCAACTTCCATCTTAATGAGTTGTCCGTTGTTCATTATGGCCACTTGGATTTGCTCGGTTCCACCCGCATTGAGGTTATATAATGAATGGATGTCTGGTTTTCTTTCTTCTGACTCTTCCCTCAGGCCTGCCACACGAGTTTTCCTTCTGCCTTGATGGTGTTGTTTTTGCCTTTCTCTGCCTAATGTGACCATAGTGGTAGCAGAAAAAGCACTCGACTTGTTTGAGTTGTCGGTCACTGACTGGAGGCCTGGATATATTTCTCTCATTCATTTTGTGGGTTTTCACTGCAGTTGTTTTTCAATGGTCTGGGGCTAGCGAGCGTTTCCCGCCTTTCCGTGGAGTCCGAAGTTTTCGCGCCTTTTGTTGCCGGATTGTCCCGCTCGACCAGATGGACGGCGCCATTTTGTGTATCTTTTATAACTTTGGAATTTCTAACAGCACTCCCCCTCACGGTAGCTAATTCTAACGCCTTATTGAAGTCTAGACTAGGTTTAGCCAGCAAACACATTTCGATAGCATCATCTCCAATCCCACATATCAGCTGAACTCTCAACATATCACTAATGGACGTTCCGAATTCGCAATGCTCAGTTAATGCCTTTAAAGCGGCCGCATAGTCAGCTACTGTCTCCTCTGGAAGCCTGTTCCTTGAATTGAACTTGAAGCGCTGCAGAGTAACTGAGGGCTTTGGTCTCAGGTGGCTTTGTACAATTTTTATTAACTTGTCGAAAGTCTTCGAGTCTGGGGCGCTAGGTGATGTAAGGCTGTGGATCAACCCGTACATTTCGCTACTGCGTGAGGACAAAAGAATCACTGTCTTCTTCTCCTCCCCTGTGGTGTCATTAGCAGTAAAAAAAGAACGCTAGGCATTCGACATACTGAGACCTGTCATCTCCAATGGAGTCAAATGGATCGACACACCTGAACTGTGACATCGTGAATGACTGCAAGGGGGCTGCACTTCCAATAGGCTTTCCAGGTAATGACGAATTTAGATGTTTGGCTTACTGTGGAGTCGCCCTCTCTCTGGGGTCTCTTATAATTTTCTGCCCGTAGCCATTTTTCAGGTATTTACACTTTTAATTGTATTGCCGCTTTATGAGCAGTCACTGTTTTTTTTAAACCCTGTCTCTGCAGCTGTCGGCTTTTATGTGCTGGGTTTCACACTCTTTTTTGGGTTTTGGCAGGATCCCCGATCGGGATTTTCTAGGGTTTTTTTAAATTTCAAACTGCAGCACTGCTATCTGCTCTGATTTTCGGCTGTCACCTATTTTACAAGTTAAGCACAGATGCTCTTTCCAAGGCTTTGCTCACCTGTCTTGAAATTTATTTTCTTTTGTTCTTTATTCTCGTCGCCACTTTTATGTTTTGGGTAAATGAGTTCATTGGCCAACCGAACTCTAACTGCAGGCTTTCCTATGTTCTCTTCAACTGCTGCTTTCAATCAATAACGGGGAGGGACTGATGTAATAATAAACAGTGATGGTTTATTGAGACATAGGACAGAGCACCAGATCATACGTGCTCACTCAGAAACCTCCAGAACTAGACTTACACTTGCCCACGTTGTACAGTGATTCGTCAGTGCTGTCACATGATCAGTACACTTGCATTCTCTTAAAGGGACAGGGTACCTCACTTTACCACAGGATGCTAATAGTATTTTTCCCTGTTTCTGCCTGTGATTATTGGAGGGTTCCTCAACATCAGTCCTCGGTGTTGGATGTTCTGCTTAAATGACTCCAATGCTGCAATAATCTCCCTTAATGCTTCCAGCCCTCCTAAATTGTGAGCTGCCAATAAGATTAACATGGGAAGCTCACCTATTGGGGGTAATTTTGACTGGACAGTAACAAAGTGGGAAATATTGGATCAGCTGCCCATTCCACTTCCTGCTCAATTCACATTTCTGCTCACTTGAATGGGGATGAAAAACACGGGATTCATATAATGGGAGGCCAACTCAATGCAAAAGCATTAGAAATAGGAGTAGGCCCCTCAAGCCTGCTCTGCCATTTAGGAAGATCTTAGTTGATGTTCTATCTCTGCTATACTCCCTGCCCTCTCCTGGTATCCCTTAATTCCCTTAGTATCCAAAAAGCTATCAGTCTCAGCCCAGTCCAATAACTGAGCATCCGCATCTCTCTGCCGTGTAATTCCAAAGATTCATAACCCTTTGAGTGAAGAAATGTCTCCTCATCTCAGTGCTAAATAATCAATCCCTTATTCTGAAACCATGACCCCTAGTTTTAGATCCCGACTAGGGAGATTCTAACCATCTCTGCCTTATATAAATACTGTGGCTACAAGAACAGGCCAGAAGCTGGAAATTTGGTGGTGATTAACTCACTTCCTGACTCCCCAAAGCCTGTCCACCATTGACAAGGCACAAATCAGGAATGTGATGGAATATTTTCTACTTGCCTGGATGAGCGCAGCTCCAACAACAATCAAGAAGCTCAACATCATCCAGGACAAAACAGCCCACTGGATTGACTCCCCATCAATCATCTTAAACAGTCACTCCCTCTGCATATTGGCAGCAGTGTGTACCATCCAAATGATGCATTGCATCCTGGAACTCAATTCCTAACTGCACTGTGGGTGTACCTACACCATATGGGCTGCAGCGGTCCAAGGAGACAGCTCACCACCACCTTCTCAAGGAGAATTAGTGATGGGCAATAAATGCTGGTCTTGCCAACACTGATCACATCCCACGAGAGGCAACTTGATTGAAACCTTTAAGATCCTGAGGGGCCTCGACAGGGTGGATGTGGAGAGGATGTTTCCTCTTGTGGGAGAATCTAGAACAAGGGGTCACTGTTTAAAAGTAAGGGGTCGCCCATTTAAGACACAGATGAGGAGAAATTTTTTCCCTCAGAGTATCCTGGGTCTTTGGAACTCTCTTCCCCAAAAGGCGATGGAAGCAGACTCTTTGAATATTTTTAAGGCAGAGCTAGATAGATTCTTGATTAACAAGGGGGTGAAAGGTTATCGGGGGTAGGCAGGAATGTGGGGTTGAGGTTCCAATCAGATCATCCATGATCTTATTGAATGGTGGAGAAGGCCCGAAGGGCCGAGTGGCCTATTTCTGCTCCTAATTTGTCAGTTCGTATCTATGTTTGTACGTATGTTTATAATTTTTAAAAAAATTCCCCAGCTAGGGAAACACGCTCCCAGCATCTAACTTGTCAAACCCCTTAAGAATTTTACATGTTTCAACAAGATCAACTCTCATTATTCATAATTCTAGAGTACTTAAAAAAATGGGCTTGCATTTATATAGCACCTTTCAGGACCGCACAATTTCCCCAAGCACTTAACAATCAATCAAGTACTTCTGAAATGAAGTCACTGTTGTAATGTAGGAAACGAGGCAGCCAATTTGCGCACAGCAAGATTCCACAAAGAGCAATGTGATAATGACCAGACAATCTTTTTTTTGTGACATTGATTGAGGGACAAATATTGACAAGGACACCAGGGATATTTCCACATTTCTTCTTTGAAATAGTGGCCATGGAATTTTTTTTACATCTACCTGAGAAAGCAGACAGGACCTTGGTTTAATGTCTCATCCAAAGGGTGGGGTACCTCTGACGGTGCGACACTCTCTCATTACTGCACTGAACTGTCAGCTGGATTTTCGTTGGATCTTTTCTTTTATCTTGATTCAGGCGATTAGGACGATAGGGTGAATATCCATTTTACTCCATTGCCTGAAGTCAATATTACCCCAATCAATCCTAATGAGACGGACCCTCATCAACAGGATCATGGGGACCTATTGTGTTAGAGCTTTTGCCATTGAGCAGGCACAGCAGATGCCATGATTTATGTTGAAGATAAAGATCATCCTCCCTTCCCCCTTGCTCCTGGGAGTATAACAAATGTAGGACGCAACAGAGAATGCGGAGCCACATATGTGGACTGCATCAAATCCACCTCCATGCGACTGAGTGCCTGCCCCAATACTGAGCTTAGACAGAAATAGGAGGAGTTAAAAGACAAAGACGGAATCAGTGGAATAAAATGACATTTTGCAACACTGATTGAAACAGACTTACTAATGGGTACTGAAATGGAACAATTCTGTTTTACAATCTAGCTCTTTGCATCTTATTAGCTGGGTCACTTGTTACGAAATTCTATTATGGCACCAGCAGCTGGTCAATGATCACATCAACAGCTCACATGCCCTCTGTAAAGTTGCCATAACACTGCCATCTGCTGTCTCCTTAGACTTTGTTATTGCCCAGGCAATTATGTCAAATCGTGTCTTTAATGGTAAATTCCTTAAAGATGGTATGACTTGCAATGGGCTTTTGTAATCGTGAATGCACGATGTGTTCCCCCTGTTCCCCGACCTTGAAAACTACAATTCTCATCGTCAGCCATGAGTGACTTTGGCCCATATGCTCACTTCTACAGCTTCCGGTCATTGTGGGAATTGCAGTTTATATTAAACAGGGCAATCATGTAGATTGTGTCCATTATTACATGAAAAACAACAAAAAAAGTATCTATATAGTGCCTCTCACGTAACAAAATGCCTCAAGGTGCTTCACAAGAGTTTTATAAAACAAAATTTGACACCGAAGCGCATAAGGAGATATTATGACAGGTGACAAAAAGCTTGTCAAAAGGGTTGGTTTTATTCAGTGTCTTAAACATATGAACATACGAAATAGGAGCAGAAGTAGGCCATTCAGCCCCTTGAGCCTGTTCCACCATTCAATAAGTTCATAGCTGATCTGTTTGTGTTTCTAATTCCACGTTCCCATCTACCCCCGATAACCTTTGGCTCCCTTACCTAACAAGAATCTAACCACCTCCGCCTTAAAAATATTCAATGACCTCGCCTCCACCGCCTTCTGAGGCAGAGAGTTCCAAAGTCACCGACATAAAAAATTTCTCCTCATCTCTGTCCTAAAAGGGCAACCCCTAATTTTAAAACAGTGCCCCCTAGTTCTAGGCTCACCCACAAGAGGAAACATCCTGTCCACGTTTACCTTGTCAATACTGTTCAGGATCTTATACACTTAAATCAAGTCACCCTCACTCTTCTAAACTTCAGTGGAAACAAGCCCATTCTGTCTAACCTATCCTCATCAGACAACCTGCTCTTTCCAGGTATTGATCTAGTAAACCTCCGCTGAACCGCCTCCAATGCATTTATATCCTTCCTTAAATAAGGAGACCAAAACTGCACACAATATTCGAGATGTGTTCTCACCAATGCCTTGTATAACCAAAGCATAACATCCTTACTTTTATGTTCAATTCCACTTGTAATAAAGGATAAGATTCCATCAGCCTTCTTAATTACTTGCTGTGCCTGCATGCTAACTTCTTGTGACTCATGCACCTGAACACCCAGATCCCTCTCCAGCTTGGAATTCTGCAGCCGTTCTCTGTTTAAGTAACACTTTGCTTTTTTATTCTTCCTGCCAAAGTGAACAACTTCACATTTTACTACATTATACTCCATCTGCCATATTTTTGCCAACTCACTCAACCGATTTATATCTGTCTGCAATCTCCTTATGTATTCTTCACAACATACTTTTCTACCTAACTTTGTGTCATCTGCAAATTTGGCTGCCATCCCTTCACTCCTCCTATCTAAGTAATTGATATAAATTGTAAAAAGTTGAGGCCCCAGCACTGACCCCTGCGGGACTCCACTCATCATATCCTGCCAGTCAGAAAAAGACCCATTTATGCATACTCTCTGTTTTATGCCAGCCAGTCAATCTTCTATCCAGGCTAATATGTTACCCCCCCCCCCACACCGTGAGCTTTTATTTGCTGTAATAACCTTTGATGTGGCACCTTATCAAATACCTTTTGGAAATCCAAGTACAGCATGTATACAGGCTCCCCTTTATTCACAGTGCATGTTACTCCCTCAAAGAACACTAATAAATTGGTTAAACATGATTTCCCTTTCACAAAACCATGCTGATTACTCTAGATTACCTAAGATCCCAGCTATAACCTCCTTAATGATCGATTCTAACACTTTCCCCACAACAGACATCAAGCTAACTGGCCTATAGTTTCCTGTTTTCTGCCTCCTTCCCTTCTTGAACAGAGGGTTATATTTGCTACTTTCTAGTCTGATGGAACATTTCCAGAATCTAGGGAATTTTGGAAAATTAACACAAATGCATCTACTACCTCATTAGTCACCTCTTTTATGACACTAGGATGAAGTCCATCAGGACCCATAGACTTGTCAGCCTGCAGCTCCATCAATTTGCTCAGAACTGCTTTCTTAATGATTGTAATTTCGCCAAGTTCTCTTCTCCCTTCCACCTCCTGATTTACAGCTATTACTGGAATGCTTTTTGTATTTTCCATAGTGAAGGCAGAAGCAAAATATTTGTTCATTTCATCCGCCATTTCCTTATTATCTATTATGAACTCCCCATTGTCACTCTCTAGAGGACAAATACTCACTTTACTTGCTCTTTTCCTTTTTAAATACCTGTAGAAGCTCTTGCTATCCGATTTTACATTTCTAGCTAGCTTCCTCTCATACTCCAGTTTCTTACTCCTGATTAACCTTTTAGTCATTCTCTCTTGTTCTTTATATTCTGATCAATCATCTGACCTGCCACTCACCTACACCACAGGGACTGCAGCATTTCAAGATAGCAGTTCACCACCACCTTCTCAAGGACAACTAGGGATGGGCCTAGCCAGCAATGCCCATATCCAGTAAAAATGAATTTTAAAAAATATATGCTTTTTCTTTAAGTTTGATGCTTTCTGTAACTTCTTTAGTTAACCATGGATGGTGGGTCCTCCCTTTAGAGTTTTTATTTATAGTAGGAATATACTTATTCTGAGCATTCTGAAGTATCCCCTTAAATATCTGCCACTGCTTCTTTATTGATCTATCCCCTAGCCTAGTATCCCAGCTCACTTCAGCTAGCTCAGCTTTCATGCCCATATAGTTGGCCTTATTTAAGTTTAAGATACTAGTCTTAGACCCACTCTTCTCCCTTTCAAACTGTATGTAACATTCAATTGATGTAAAATTTAGAGGAGAGAGAGGGGTAGAAAGTCAGAGAGGTTTAGGAGGGGATTCCAATTCTTTTATTTTAATACCTGTAGGATTAAAGTGTGCCAGTAGACAATGGTATCGTGAACCACTCCTGCCTCCTACTATTCCCGACTCCCTCACCACTGCAGCAGAATTAAAAACTTGTGTTGCATGTGATGGTATAAGAATGGTGAGGGTTAGGTTAGTGAACATCCATTTGGCAAAGTAAGAAATTGGAGCCAGCCTGTCTACAACATAAGTTAATTCACAAAACCCCATATAACATAAGTACAGACTACTTTTCCTTCATCCCACCAGTGGAAACTGGTTCTTATATATGTGCCTAATCTTTCCCCAATTAGTATCAGCCATTCTTAATCACAACTAGATAATGCACTTGATTTTCACAGGATTTGCAACATTAATACTGAGAGTCATTGTAATTTAAGCTGTAATAATGGTACAGCAAGTTATGTTCTGGGCTTGCCATTAATCTTTTATCCCTTATTTTAGTGTGCAAAATACAAACAATGTAAGGAAAAGAAATTGAGTAGATGCAATGAAAAAGCATAATGCAGCAATGCTGATCTCCATCTTAACCCCATTGAGCCACTTTGGTTCCTTATCTTGAACTACCCCTGTGTAACAAAAGCTGTTCATGCCAGTTTTGAAATTTTCAACTTATCAGTGGCCACATCAGCTTTTTGGGAGGGGGGGTTCCCCATTTCCACATTTCCACATTTCCACTACCCTTTGTGTGAAGGTGTGCTCCCAGACATCACCCCCTGAATGGCCTCACCACGATTTTAAGGTTGCACCCTCCTGTTCTGGCCTCCCTCATCAGAGGAAATAGTCTATGCAACTTGTCAGTGATCAGTGGGCACCACAGGGACTGGAGTGTATAATCAACATAGGTGGTAGCATTACTCATTTCCACTGCCAGCTCTGATAAAAAGTCATCAGCCTGAAAGGTTAACTCTGTTTCTTTCTCCACAAATGCTGCCTGACCTGCTTAAAGTTTCTAGCATTTTATATTGTTTCGACTCACTGGGGATAGTGTGCTGCAATATCAAGCCCCACTGCTCCCCGAGCCGTGACAAATGTGAAAAGTTTGATCAACCCACCTCCTTGTTTAATTTACGTTAACAGAATACAAGCACCAGGTTTGTAAACTTAATGAGGAAATTACTGTTTATTGAACAAATTGTCTTTAACCAGTGGCAAAAGGAATATGAACTGCTAACTTCTAACTCTATAACCTAAACTTTACCCCCTCTTAAATCCCTATACACACACATACAAGACATGTAAGACACACAAAAACATGGATTTTAAGGGTGGGATAAAACAGTTCAATAGCACCAATTCTGGAGTACAGGATTCGATGAGTTGATTTTGATCAATGTCTTCCAAATTCCTTTCAGTTCTTTGTTGATGACACGAGGTGGTCTTCCAGCACTTTCAGTCTTTAGTTCACTTTTTGAGCACTTGTCTTTCAATGTCTCTAACGGTGATTTTCCCCTTTGCCTCTTGGCAGGGGTTTTCAGAGAGAGAGAGAGCAAGTTATAGAGATAGGAGGAGAAAAAGTCAGCTAACTATTATTGTCGAATTAATGGAATCTTACACACACAGGAGCAAGAGGTTTTAGGTCTTTTTTTTTCAGGCTAGGAGCTATTCTGCTGCACTGCTCTCATAAAAAACCTTGGTCAGGAGCCAATTAAAACATTGTTGCCAGGCAGTTTCCCATTAGACCGGACTCCTCCTCAGCACCACCCTGTCTCCTCAGCACCATCCTGGCTTTCTCTGTTCCGGGACAGCAACATTTTATATATCCCTCACACTGTTCCAGTAGACATGTATTTCAACTGCAGCCATTGTAATTTTAATCCACAGTCCAACAGAGATAAAATGAAATGTTCTTTGCAATATTGATGTTTCAGATTTACTGTATCTGCAGTATTTACCTTACTATTTATTTGTTAGGTTATTTTATGATTTAGATTTCTATTAGTTTTGCCCCTTTAAAAGGGAATGATTTTGTTTGATGACACCGGGACAACCTCTTACCCTCTGGAAATATCTTCCCCTGAGTCACCTTTTTCTTGATATGGTTGTAACTCTCAGCATATTGCCATTTTGGTGATGTCAGCTATAACTGAGTTAGTAGTACTCTTGCCTCGGAGTCAGATGGTTGTGGGTTCAGGTCCCACTCCAGAGACTAATGCACAAAAATCCAGGCTGACATTCCAGTGTAGCACCGAGGGAGTGCTGCACTGTTGGAGATAATTTCAGAAGGCCCCATCAGCTCTCTTAAGATGGATATAAAGGATCCCGTGGCACTCTTTTGAAGAAGCACAAGGGAGTAATCCATGCTCCCTTGCCAATATTTATCCCTTGACCAACATCACAAAATACCGGATTCTCTGGTCATTTTCATTGCTGCTTTTGGGAGGTGGGGCTTGCTGTGCACAAATTGGCTGTTACGTTTCCTACTTCATAACAATAACTATACTTCAAAAAGTGCTTCATGAGCTGGGAAGCAGTTTGCGACATCTTGTGGTTGTGACAGGTGTGACATAAATAAAGGTAATTGGCCTGAAAGGTTAACTCTCTTTCCCTCTCCACAGATGCTGCCTAACCTGCTGAATATTTCCTGCATTTTCTGCTTTTGTTTCAGATTTCCAGCATCTGCAGTATTTAGCTCTTTCTGCAGAAATGCATCTGCTTCCTCTTGTTATTTCTGGTTGGCTAATTATGGGGATTAGCTGCAGACCAACACCAAACAAGCCAAAAATTAAAATTGTAGCTTGGGCAAAGTTACTGAGAAAGAAACAGAAAATATTGGAACCACTTGGAACAAAATAATTGAAATGCAGAAATAAAGTGCTGCAACCATTGAGGCAGCATGTGAGAGAATGAGGAAGAGGGAAACAGCTGTCATGTGGATGAAATGTAACCAACGTCCTTCCTGCGTGCGTAACGTCATGACGTAGAACGCAGAAGGTGCTTGGAATGTACCATATCCATCCATGGGGTGTAGAGAAAATATATCCTGTGAATTAAAGTAGTTAGCCGTTCTAGGGGGATTGAAATAATCGTGTTAATGGTTTGTAAATTAGTTGTATTGTTGGTGGCAGGCTTTTATTTGTTGAGGGTCTGCTACACTCCTGTGGTTGAGGTGAGTGAGAGGTGTCTCTCTCTCTCCCCCCCTCTCTCTGGGACTGTTGGTTTCTCCCGGACGGGCTATGAGCCCCGGGTTCTGCGCATGCTCGATCTTTTCCAGCTAGAAGCAGCCATGAGGTGAGCGCGGGGCGACCCAGGGAGGGGGAATCGGGGGGGGGGATCGAGGATCGGGGATCGACCGGGAGCGAGCAGCCGGCACCCAGCGCCTGCCGAAGGCGGGTGAATACTCGGAAGGTCACGATTATCTCTCAGCGCGCGGGGGGCGGGAGGAGGAAGAGGCCGGGCCTGAGGCCTAGTCACAGCCGCAGCCTCGGCCTCGGGCTCCAGTGTGGGCCCCGGGCTGGGCCTCAGACACTATCCGTCCAGCTCCCGCTTCCAGAGGGTTTTTTTTATAGGGTTTTACATTCCTGGAATGAGGCGGCAAGAGGCCGTTCGGCCCGTCGTGCCTGTGCTAGCTCATTGCGCCTGTTGCACATGTTGTTCCTCCTCCTGCTGTTCAATTCCCCTTTTGAAATTTACTGTGGAATTTGCTTCCAGCGCCTCCCAGATCATCACAACCTCCTTGTGTTCATTAAAATAAACTTTACACTTATTACCCCCACCCTCCCCTCCCCTACCCCCACCCTCCCCCTACCCCCTCCCCCTACCCCTCCCCCCCTCACCCCCTCCCCTCCCCTACCCCCTCCCCCTCCCCCCTACCCCCACCCTCCCCCTACCCCCACCCTCCCCCTACCCCCACCCTCCCCCTACCCCCACCCTCCCCCTACCCCCACCCTCCCCCTACCCCCACCCTCCCCCTACCCCCACCCTCCCCCTACCCCCACCCTCCCCTCCCCCTACCCCCTCCCCCTACCCCTCCCCCCTCACCCCCTCCCCTCCCCTACCCCCTCCCCTACCCCCTCCCCCTCCCCTACCCCTACCCCCACCCTCCCCCTACCCCCACCCTCCCCCTACCCCCACCCTCCCCCTACCCCCTCCCCCTACCCCCACCCTCCCCTCCCCCTACCCCTCCCCCCCTCACCCCCTCCCCTACCCCCTTCCCCTCCCCTACCCCCTCATCCCCTCCCCTACCCCCTCCCCTACCCCCTCATCCCCTCCCCTACCCCCTCACCCCCCCCTCCCCCTATCCCCCCCCTCCCCCTACCCCCTCTCAGCCTGGTTTCTTTGTCAATTCAAAGTGACAAATTCCTTTTAGACGAAAGCAAAACACTAGAGACTGAAATACTGGAAAACCTGAAATAAAAGACAGTAAAATGCTGAAAATATTCAGCACCTGTGGAGAGAAACAGTGAACATTTCAGGGCAGTGACCTTTTGCTAAGAGCCAGTACCTTAAATCCGTGCTCTGAAGGAGGGTCGTACAGACTCGAGACGTTAACTCTTGTTTCTTCTCTCCGCAGATGCTGCTGAGTTTTCCCAGCATTTTCTGTTTCTATTGCCTTAAGTCTGTGCCCTCTGCTTACTGACCCTTCTGTCACTGCAACTGCTTTCTCCTTATTTAGTCTCCAAATCCTTCGTGATTTTTTTCAGCACCTCTATTAAACCTCCCCTCTGCTCTAACAAAAATTCCAGCTGCCATCAGCCCTTACATAACTGAAGTCCTGCATTCTTGGTGTCATTCTGCTAAACCTGCTGTGCACTCTTTTTTGTGGGGTCTTGCCAGTCTTCCTATGATGTGCCCAGAATTGGCCACACTGCCCCAGCTGAGGCCTAATAAATGAAGAAATGATTTATCATGGTCAGGCATTACTTGTTTTCGTACTCATCCCCGGTTGTGCATATTTACCGTTGATTCTCCTGGCCTCATTCCATAAATGCTTTAAACTGCGTAATGCTGTGATCATCGTCAATTGAATGATCTGGTAACAAAGCACTCCACTTACCCCTCTTCATTCCCCAGAAGTAAGTCCAACACCGCTTCCTTCCTTGTTTGACTGGAGACAGTGATCGTGAAACTTCTCTTGTGCGCACATCAGAAATTCCTCCCTCATGTTAGTGCTGTGTTTCTCAATGTAACCTATATTAGAGTGATTAACGTGCAGTGATTCTTCATGGAAAGCGAGATGTGGCTGAAGTTTTACATCTTGCACTCATCAGGGCAAATGCAAGAATGCCAAATTCCAAACAATCATAATTTATACTACAGGAGAAAGGGTGCTGATTGGCTGGCAAGTTGACTGATTGGCCAAAGCTTTGCCATGGAGAAAACAACAGGGAACTGTAGGCTCCCCAAGCTCCCAGGTAATTCGTAAAAGGTGCAAGACTTGAAGATATCCCTTTTGCAGAGAATGGGTCCGTGCATATGACTGTAGGTTGCTTCTAGCAAGTGTAAATGAACCACGTTATGAGCTTGATTGATTATCTTAACTTGGCTGTTAGCAGTGAGCGCGCTCTGTTCAGCAAGTGCTGTGCAATTATGGAATCGCATCTAACCGTAAATGTTTTGGATTTTGCAAACGGTGACTGGTTGAGTACGGCATAGAAAATAGGTGCAGGAGTAGGCCTTTCGGCCCTTCGAGCCTGCCCCGCCATTCATTGATCATGGCTGATTATCCAACTCAATAGCCTGCTCCCGCTTTCTCCCCATATCATTTGATCCTTTTCGCCCCAAGAGCTATATCTAACTCCTTGAAAACATACGATGTTTTGGCTTCAGTTACTTTTGTGGTCGTGAATTCCACAGGCTCACCACTCTCTGGGTGAAGAAATTTCTCCTCATCTCAGTTCTAAATGGTCTACCCCGTGTCCTCAGACTGTGACCCCTGGTTCTGGGCTCCCCCACCATCGGGAACATCCTTCCTGCATCTACCCTGTCTAGTCCTGTTAGAATTTTATAGGCTTCTATGAGATCCCCCTCATTCTTCTGAACTCCAGCGAATATAATCCTAACTGACTCAATCTCTCCTCATATGTTAGTCCTGCCATCCCAGGAATCAGCCTGGTAATCACGTACTCTTCCTATTACAAACAACTGAAGGAACACGATGTTTGATCCTAACAGCCAATCGCTGGCATGTACAGCCTATGTACCTGGCATCACACCAGCACTGAAACTGTGTTGCTTAATTGTGTTAAGCAGAGCATCTTTTTGGACTTCACAGCACCTTGTTAGGGGAAAATACCGCTCCCATAGTCACTGCCTAGCAGCAGCATGAAACGACTTGCTTAACTTAACCTGTTGTTCTCATTTTTGAGATATTTTGCCTTTCCATGGTAATTTGGTCTTGGTTTGTTCATCAACCTGTCTGCCTTATGCAGGCAGCTTACTGCCTGAACCCATTCCAATGCCCCAGAATCTGAAATGCTCCCTCCTGCGCTAATTTTTCTGCTACACGTTTACGTGTGCTATCATCCTGTTTCTATGCTCACTAGCATGTGGCACTAAGTGTAGTCCTGAGATTATGACCTTTGGGGTCACGTTTTTTAATGTTTCTCTTGTTGCCTGAAGGGTCTCAACACTTTTTATTGGTTTCAATATGAAGCTGAATTCTCTCAGAATATCCTGCACTCACTTGGTGATATCTTTTATTGTGATAGCAGGGAGGCAGCATAACATCCAGGCGCCATGTTTGCAATTACAGAAGTGCTCGTCCAAGCCGCTAACTATCAAATCCCCTGTGATTACTGCATTTCTGCCTCTTTTTACCATGTGCCCTCAAATCTGCTATGGTGTCGGGTATTGATTTTTGCTTCAATCTCCCAAAGAGTCCTCACGCTCTCTGGTATTCAAAACTGAAAACTGGTCAGCGAGTGTCACTAGCTTGTGAGGGTCTCTGCACTACCTTTGTCTGTCTTCTACCCTGTCTGATGGTCACTCATTCCCTCACCACTTGAGGCTGTGGGGTGACCACATCCAGGAATGTGTATTTGGGGAACCTGACTTTCAGATGCATCACAGGGACTACAGTTGCTTCTCGAACTCTGAAACAGGGTGGCTGAGCTGAAGTGACAGGTGGCAGTTGCCTGCACAAGTGATTATAATCTTGGGAGCTCCCATATAGTACAGGATGTGTATGCAGTTTTGGAGGGGGTGTCCCAGCTGGCCTGCCTTGGTAATCAGTCACTGACCTTAAAATCGTTGCGATCTTGACCATCAAAAACACTTGACACTGAGCTCTAAAAATTTATGACATCGAGGCACTAACCTGTAAAATTCTAAGATGCTAAAAAAGTTAAAGGGATTGACATCTATTAATCTAAGCCACAATGGATGCTATTGAAACAAGCAATGTAATAAGACACTTAATAGAATACTAGCCTTCAATTTCTTTCTCTGACTTTTTGCATTCAGCTCTGACTCTAACTGTTTTCACCAACTCTGCCTTCGGTTCTACTGTTCTCTCACCTGGTTTCTTTTGTGCATCGTGCTCTTTATAAAGCCAAGGATTGAATATGCTTTAAACGACCGTATAAGCTTATCCTGCCACCTACAAATGGAGTCCCATAGATCGATGTGGATGAATTGGTTCTTACATTTCAGTAGTGAGGATGATTAAACCGGTGGTTAAGCGGCCGTCATTTAGTTCAAAATTCAGGTGGCCTTTGGGCAGGTTTGATCTATTTGATTTAGCTCAGCCTGCAACTGTCTAACCTGTTACCAGGTGCCTACAAACAATGTTCATCAATATGAAGTATTTAGAAATCTAAGCAAACGTTTGTTTTTTTTTAATATATAGTATGCTCAGGCTTCAAAAGAGACTGGCCTCCAGCGTTTTGCGCTGTGGCAAGAAGAAGGTATGGCTGGATCCCAATGAAACAAATGAGATTGCCAATGCCAATTCCCGTAAGTAAATTGTAACTAAGATGGAAGTGTTTACCTATAGCTGTTTCCTCAGTGTCCTTGCTTTTGTCAGCAGTGGCCCATCTCACTAGGGAAGATGGTGATGGAGTGGTAATGTCACAGCTAGTAATCCAGAAGCCTAATACCCTGGGGACATGGGTTCAAACCCTACCATGGCAGCTGGTGGAATTTAAACTCAATTAATAAAACCTAGAATATGTAGCTAGTCTTAGTAATGATGGCCATGAAACTATCATGGATTGTTGTAAAAATCCATCTGGTTCACTAATGCCCTTTAGGGAAGGAAATCTGCCGTCCTTACCTGGTCTGGCCTACATGTGACTCCAGACCCACAGGAATGTGGTTGACTCTTAACTACCCTCTGAAATGGCCGAGCAAGTCTCACATTTCGTGGGCAATTAGGAATGGGCAACAAATGCTTGCCTTGCCAATGATGCCCACATCCCATGAAAGAATAAGGATATTAGCTGTGTCAGGCGTGGGAGCTCTGGGTGACTCCCCATGTTATTGCCTCTGCAGCCTGGTTTCTATCTCGCTGAGTGAATGCTGTATTGTCTATCTGACGAGATCTATACCTTGTCTGCTCCCTGAAGTGGATGACGCAGATCCCATAGCTTAATTCAAAAGAGCAGGGGAGTTCTGGTGTCCTCAACATTTATCCCTCATCCAGTGCTATTAAAAGCAAGTATCTGGCTCTCTGTTTCATTACTATTTATGGGGCCTTTTTGTATGCAAATAGGCCGTTCTTGTTGGCATTAGAATAATGACTCCATTTCAAAAAATAATTTGGTTGTGAAGTGGCCATTCCTGAGTATATGAAAAACATGATCTAAATGCAAGCTCCTTTACTGCTCAAATGATTTAAGGATCTCCCATGTTTTTATCAGCCTTTCCCTCTTAAATAAGGTGCTTTTTTTTAATTGTATAATTAAGTTGATTTGGAGGTTTAATCATGTACACTCCTAAGTCTTTTAGTTATATCAAACGACTCTTTACCATTGTGATGTTACAACTGCAGCTCTATCTTGATTGTGATGTGCGATATTAATTAGGACGTTCAGATTTACGCAGTTATTGAACCAAATTAATGTGTAATCTGGGTGCGTGACTTCTGTTGTCTTCAATGTTACTTATGAGGTACTTTGGAGCATGGGGGGTTACTATGTCTCTTAACAAACTTTCTTTGCCCTCTGCAGGTCAACAGATCAGAAAATTAGTTAAAGATGGTTTGATTATCCGCAAGCCTGTGACGGTACACTCGCGTGCTCGATGCAGGAAGAACACCCTTGCGCGCAGGAAGGGCCGGCACATGGGCATTGGTAAATAACGCTTTTGTCTTCACTGTCAGGAATAAAAATGACTTAAGCTCATCTCGCATGTCATCTGTTTAGTATCCAGGGACTGAATTGGAATAACTATAAAGTGTTAATGCTTTGAAATTAAAAACGCTTAATTTTTCAGAGCCACACAAGTTTACCAATGTTAGCCAGTGACTAGTTTTTAGCAATGAATTTAACCCTTCCCCAGCCTTTTCTTATTGACCTGTGACTTCCACTAGAAAGCTAGGACCGCAATGTCATACCAATCTGCTGTCGTAAGACAATAGGAACGAGTCTACTCTCTGGTGCCAGCTGTGACTCAGCGGGGAGCACCCTCAGCTCTTGAGTCAGGAGACTGTGGGTTTGAGTCCCATTTGAGCATAAAATTCAAGGCTGATGCTCTAGTGCAGTATTGAGGCTGTGCTGCATTGCCTGAGGCCTCATCTTTTAGATGAGATGTTAAACCCAGTCCCTGTCTTACCCTATATAAAAACAAAAAGCTAAAAGCTTACCCTCTCGGGTGGAGGTAAAAGATCCCACGGTGCAATTTCAAAGAAGAGCAGGGAGTTTTCCCTGGTGTCCTGGATTAGGATAATTCCTTCAGCCTTGTCATGTGTAAGTGAGTTCAGCAAAGCTGCTTTAAGTTGGTGAAATTTAACTAGTTGCCACAAGGGGGTGATCATTAACAAAACTTTAGTTTGCAGACATGGGCTTTTTTTTAATGCAGAGCTGTTGTGAAATGAGTCCCTAATGCCCTTTGCTGTTGTTGTGGCAAGTGTTGTTGTGGCAAGGCCCATTTTCCTTTGTAAGTGCATCATGGATTTGCAAAGGCAATGGTTAGAAATTTGCAAGTTAGTCATTATAATGCTGTGAAGCACCAAATGCAAATGAATTCCAGCTTCACCTTTTCTACACCCTGAAACATTTTGTGGATATCTCTAAAGTAATCATCGTGAATACCTCCTTTGCAGACTCAAATGCTTATGTCTTCCCTATTTCCTCATTTATACGAGATATAAGCCTTTTAGTGCTTTTCCCTCCATTTGCATCTTTCTCGCTGTTTAGAATGTCCCTTTTGTGTCCCTGATTAGGTAAGCGAAAGGGTACAGCTAATGCCCGCATGCCGGAGAAGCTGGCCTGGATGAGGAGAATGAGAATCCTGAGGCGCTTGCTTCGCAGATACAGGGAGTCCAAGAAGATCGATCGCCACATGTAAGGTTCCTTGATGATTATCACTAGCAGAGCCTGAGACTTCTGCCCTGCCTACATAGTTATTTATGATCTGGTTGTACCCATGTGTGTGTTTCAGTTGCTGGTTAGTCTTGCTTTAAATGCTGCCTGGTCCAGAGGTGTGCGCACCAACTGTAATGCATTGTTTCACTTTCTGACATCAGCAGACTGAATCCACTGGAACCTTTCTGGGAAGGAAGTTCTAATCGAACTACCCCATACAATTTTACCTGTGATCTACAGGATACCATAGAATTGCCCTTGTCTTGAATATAAAGTCCCTTTTATTCTCCATGATAGTTTTGCTCTGTACAGCCTTATGATGGTTTAACATGAATTTATTAGTCATGTGCTAAATTGTTTTTTTTCCCCACAAAATTTGCCAACCTAGTCATTCAACTCCTTTTTATGCTTGCTCGTGTGTTTCCAAATTGGTTTGCCTCTGGTTTCTATCTTGCACAAAAGCAAAGAAGATATTAAGAAATTGGCCCACAGTTTGTCCATGTAACTGTGTCCAGGCCTCAAATGACTGCTGGATCTGAGATGCAGCCAAGTGGACATGGAAGTTAGTGTAAAGGTAAAAGCAAAATACTGCGGATGCTGGAAATCTGAAACAAAAACAAAAATTGCTGGAAAAACTCAGCAGGTCTGACAGCATCTGTGGAGAGGAAGACAGAGTTAATGTTTCGAGTATGACTTCATCAGAACTGAAGAGGAATAGAAATGTGGTGAAATATAAGCTGTTTAAGGAGGGGTGGGACAGGTAGAGCTGGATGGAGGGCCAGTGATAGGTGGAGGCAAAGGAGAGATTGCCAAAGACGTCATAGACAAAAGGACAATGGGGTGTTGACGGTGGTGATATTAGCTAAGGAATGTGCTAATGGTGACATTAAGGGTAGAAAGCAGGACGAGCAAGGTACAGATAGCCCTAGTGGGGGAGGGGTGGGGGGAAGGGATCAAAATAGGCTAAAAGGTGGAGATAAAACAATGTATGGAAATAAATTTTAAAAATAATAATAGAAATAGGTGGGAAAAGAAAAATATATAAAAAAATAATAATTATTATTAGAAAAAAAGGGATCAAAAAGGGGTGAGGATGGAGGAGAGAGTTCATGATCTAAAGTTGTTGAACTCAATATTCAGTCCGGAAGGCTGTAAAGTGCCTAATTAGAAGATGAGGTGCTGTTCCTCTAGTTTGCGTTGAGCTTCACTGAAAATTGCAGCAGGCCAAGGATGGACATGTGGGCATGACAGCAGGGTGATGTGTTGAAATGGCAAGCGACAGGGAGGTCTAGGTCGTGCTTGTGGACAGACCGAAGGTGTTCTGCAAAGCGGTCACCCAGTCTGCGTTTGGTCTCTCCAATGTAGAGGAGACCGCGTTGGGAGCAGTGAATGCAGTAGACTAAATTGAGGGAAGTGCAAGTAAAATGCTGCTTCACTTGAAAGGAGTATTTGGGCCCTTGGACAGTGAGGAGAGGGGGAAGTAAAGGGGCAAGTATTGCACCTTCTTTGGTTGCATGGGAAGGTGCCATGGGAGGAGGTTGAGGTGTAGGGGGTGATGGAGGAGTGAACCAGGGTGTCCCAGAGCGAACGGTCCCTATGGAATGCTGACCCGGGGTGGGGGTGGTGTGGTGTGTGTGTGTTTGTGTGTGTTTGTGTGTGTTTGTGTGTGTTTGTGTGTGTTTGTGTGTGTTTGTGTGTGTTTGTGTGTGTTTGTGTGTGTTTGTGTGTGTTTGTGTTTGTGTGTGTGTGTGTGTGAAGGGAAGATGTGTTTGGTGGTGGCATCATGCTGGAGTTGGTGGAAATGGTGGAGGATGATCCTTTGAATGCGGAGGCTGGTGGGGTGATAAGTGAGGACAAGGGGGACCCTGTCATGGTTCTGGGAGGGAGAGGAAGGTGTGAGGGTGGATGCGAGGGAGATGGGCCGGACACGGTTGAGGGCCCTATCAACCACTGTGGGTGGAAAACCTCAGTTAAGGAAGAAGGAGAACGTGTCAGATGAACTGTTTTTGAAAGTGGCATCATCGGAACAGATGCGATGAAGGCGAAGGAACTGAGAGAATGGGATAGAGTCCTTACAGGAAGCTGGGTGTGAGGAGCTGTAGTCGAGGTAGCTGAGAGAGTTTGTAGGCTTGTAATGGATATTGGTGGACAGTCTATTACCAGAAATTGAGACAGAGAGGTCAAGGAAGGGAAGTGTCAGAGATGGACCATGTGAAAATGATGGAGAGGTGGAAATTGGAAGCAAAGTTAATAAATTTTTCCAGGTCCCAACGAGAGCATGAAGCGGCACCCTACCGGAGAAACAGTTGTGGGAGGGGGCCTGAGTAGGACTGGAACAAGGAATGTTCCACATACCCCATAAAGAGACAGGCATAGCTGGGGCCCATGCGGGTACCCATAGCCACACCTTTTATTTGGAGGAAGTTAATGTATTTGCACAGATCAATGCTTAGAAATGCGCTGGGTTTGCCAGTAGTCTATGGCTTATATTTGTAGATTTCTTTACTGCACAGCTTCCATGCTAGTTATTCTATTATTGAAATATCTTGAATATCAGAAATTTAAGATAAGGCCTTTGATTAATCTGGCAGCGTTGGGTCTGATGGTGTGAAATTTGGGCTTCAGAAATGCAAGTTTACTTGTCAGTTCTAAAATATTTAACCAGTTTGTCGTACTTGTGCTTACCTAATTTTTTTTCCAGAATTACAGTGCAGTAACCTTGTAGATAATGGGGCTTTCTCATTTGTGAAATGGAGCCTGAATTACTCTGTCCTTCAGCATATTTTGATTAGGGCGCCACTAGCTGGCAATGGTGTGAAGAGATGTGTGAACTAAATTTTGATATATTTCACCCCTGTCAGGTACCATAGCCTGTACCTGAAGGTGAAGGGTAACGTGTTCAAGAATAAACGTATCTTAATGGAGCACATCCACAAACTGAAGGCAGACAAGGCGCGCAAGAAGCTGCTGGCGTAAGTACTTTACAGAGACTGCAAGAGGCTTTTCGGAATTGTGTGGCGCAGAGTTCAACTTGGGATGCATAATTGTTATACTCTTGATGAAATTCATACAGCTAACCACCTATAGTCTAGCTGGAGACTTTTGAGCACGAATGCAGTATTCTGAAATTGAGAGTCTCTCAAATCTTTCAGAAGATGACTCAACAATGAATTCTTTTCACACCTCGTGGATTGATCTGACCGTATTCTAAACAAATTCTTAAGTGTGCCAAACCTGGTTATGTTAGCGGACCGGTAATCCAGAGGCCTGGTTGAGCGATCTGGAAAAAAAATTAATATTCTTGATGGTGACCGTAAAACTACTGGATTGTCGTAAAATCCTATCGGGCTGACTCCTGCCCCTTTAGAGTTCTGCCATCCTCACCCGGCCTGGCCGATTGTGAGTCCGGGCCCACGGTAAGATTCTGAACTGCTCCCTGAAATGGCCTAGTGAGCCACTCCGTTGTGTTCAGGAGGATGACTCCGCCACCTTCAAGGGCAATTGTAGAGGAAGGAGTGGGGGCAATAAGAGCTGGTCTTACCAGTGATGCCCACATCCTGTGAATATAAACAAACTATTAGTTTTTTATTTGTTCAAAAGTTAGAAGGCCTAATATGGTATAAAGTTGTTAAGAGGAACTGAAAGGCTGACTGCTGACCCAGAGCTGATTGTGTTGCAGTGACCAAGCTGAAGCTCGCAGAACCCGGACCAAGGAAGCTCGTAAGCGACGTGAAGAACGTCTGCAGGCCAAGAAGGAAGAGATCATTAAGACTCTCTCCAAGGAAGAAGAGTCTAAAAAATAAACTCTTTCTCTTGTACAGACTTGCAAACTAATTAAAAATTGCTCATTATACCCGCTTGGCTGTTATTTCTTTTGTGCTGATGTGAGAATATTAGTTTGGAGTTCAATTATAGTACTTGGGGAAGCTGAGGGAACATGGGGTATTTGATGTAAGTGTTGTGAGATTGACCTGTAGCCATAGGGCGCACAGTTTTAAAATAAGGGTGCTCCCATTTAAGGTGGGAGACATTTAAGCAGAACTTTCTAATCAGGGTTGTTAAACTTTGGAATTCTCTACTCTAGAGAGCAATGGAGGCTGGGTCAGTGTCTAACTCGGCCTTGACTATATTCAGATTGTTAATCTACAAGGGAGCTGAGGGTTACGGTCAAGCAGAAACGTGGAGTTAAAGCCACAATCTGATCCGCTATGATTTTGTAGAATGTCGGAGGCAGGGGCCAAGTGGCCTTCTCCTATTTCATCTTGTGCTCTTAGAGCTTTACAACTATATTTAGAATTGGACTTGTGGGTGTTGTTTGGCCTGGATGAAGCTGGGTGAAAATCTTTCTCAGATGGAACAGCCTTCAGTGAAGTTCCTATCCAGTTGGCTGCACTCCCATTGCACAACTGAGTCTAAATTTTGAAACTGTTTTTGTTGGACTCAAGATGATGAATGTCTGCTGCAGATAACTTATTGTGTACATGAAAGGTATGTTACTTATCTCAACCACACTTCACCTTGTCCAATAAGAGAAGTTTAGTACGCACTGTTTAGTACTGACACTTTTGACTTGTTGATGACAGGCAATTAATAGTTCAGTCATGACCCGCATGAAAGGTCAGTCTTGTTCGTTTTTGCTGCTAGTCTGAACACAAGAATTAGGATAAGGAGTCAGCCATTCAGTCCCTTGGGCCTGTTGCACTATTTGATAAGATCATGGTTGATTTGATTGTGGCCTCAACTCTACTGAGGTATTTTCCACCAGGCTGTAGAATGCGTTATCCAGAGGTGAGGAGGGGGTGGTCTGGTCTGGTGGTCAGACCCCTGCCCTGGTGCTTTAGCTACTTCAGCACAGGAGAGAAATTTCTTGACAAAGGCAAAATACTGCGGATGCTGGAAATGTGAAAAACAAAAAATGCTGGAAAGACTCAGCAAACGTTAACTGTCCTTATCTCCACGGATGCTGTCCGACCTCATTCTGCTTTCTACTCGCAATGTCACCATTAGCACCTTTAGCCAGTACCACCACCACCATTATTAACACCCCTTTGACCTTTCATTTGACATCTTTTGCAATCTCTCCTTTGCCTCCAACTATCGCTGGCCTGCTATCCAGCTTCACCTGTGCCACCCACCTTAAACAGTATATATTTCACCGCGCTTCTCATGAAGTTTCTCATAAGAACTTGAGAAATTTCCTGAGTTGAGTTTGGAACCCCGCACCCTGTCACTTGCCAAGCACTTTCTCTTCCCCCTCTCTTTAAATACTGCTCAGCTTTTGACTAATTTGTGAAACACTTGTTCATTTGCGATCTTCCAGATTTGACTTGTTTCCTAATATTCTTAGCCACATGATATACATTACTGACTTGGGCACAGTGCACTATATTAAAGTTTGCATATGATATGAAACTTGGTGAGGAAAATAGTCATAGGTTTCAGAGGATGTGAGCTGCTGCAATGGCTGGTCATGTGGCCGATGAAACCTAATGCAGGAAAGTGAGGGGTGATGGGATTTGGTAGGAAGAATGAGAATTGATAGCAGCTAAACAGTAAAATTTTAAAGGGGAAGGAAGAATGTAGCTGGACTTTATTTTAGTAAATCTCTTCTGTGCCCTCCTAAGCTTTCATACCCTTTTTATGGTACGGTGCCCAGAATTGGAAGTGGGGCCAGTTTATATTTTTGTGCAAATCTTCGAAGGTGATTGGACAAGTTAATAAGTCATTTGGAATCCTGGACTTTATAAATAGGAATACTGCACAAAAATCAAATTGCACTAATTTAAACGCTGATATGGCCTGGCCCCAGTTGGAGTGTTGTGTCCCCATGAAGTCTCATGGCATCAGGTCAAACATGGGCAAGGAAACCTCCTGCTGATTACCATGTACCACCCCCTCCTCCCCCACCCCTGTTAGTACTCCTCCATGTTGGAGGCCACTTAGAAGAAACACTGAGGCTGGCAAAGGTGTTAATGGCACAGATGATGGTAAATCCTGAGTTGTCCAAATCCCAAAGGGAAACTTGAAACATCTGCCACAACTCGTTTTGCAATTTGTATAAATTGAGATGCATGTCCTGAATTCAGTAATAAAACCACCAAGTCTTATAGGTTTTTACAAAACTAGATTAAACATTTATTAATAGAAGAAATGACTTTAAATACATACATAGATTTACAAATTACTACTACAATAATTTCTGGATCCCCTAATCAATCTAACTCCCAGTTACACTCGTTAAGGCAACAGTAAGACACACGTTTTAAAAGATCCAGGCAAAGAAACACGATACCCTGAACAAGCTAACTTCCAAGTGAGTTTTCTTAACTTCAGTCCTTTAAAGACAGCAGCTTGAGGCATAAATGCTGAAGGTTTCCCCATGTTTATCTAATTAACATTTCAAACCTAACCACTCTTCTTCGATCAAAGCATCCAGACCAGCTGCCTCTGATTCAATTAAATCTCTCAAACACTCAGACACAAAGGGCACTAAGTGCGGTAGCGGGCGGGTAAAACTGAGTCCTACCCGCCGACGAAAATGGTGGGTTTTAACGCCACATCAGCCTGAGCCCGCCTCATTATTTGTTCATTCGTGGGAAACACGCTGTTTCACTGGTGGGCCGGGTCTCATTCGCCCTCCCACCATCCTCACGCTGGCCGCCATTTTTAAAAGGCAGCCGCCAGCAAAGTGCTCATCGCCACCAGCTCACCACCGCTGCCGGGCGATATGACCAGCAAAGGTAAAAAGACCGCAGCCTCCCTCTTCAACGATGAGGTCCCTCGAGCGACTGGAGGCCCGCCGGGATGTGCTCTACCCCCGCTCTGCCCGCAGGATGGGCAGCAAAGTCACCAACCTGGCTTGGGAGGTGGTGGCAGTGGGGGTCAGTGCCAATGACCTGCAGAGGAGGACAGTCACCCAGTGCCACAAAAGGATGAATGATCTCCTCTGTTCCGCCAGGGAAGTCACTCTTTTCATGACGCCCAAATAACATCACTCACCACCAGTGCAAGGGACATGACCATTCACTCCGTCACACTCACCATCATTGTCCTCAGCCTGTCTGTGGGACCACCCACCACCCACACAGGCCAGGCATACTTATCATCTGGCCCGGCAGGTGTCCTGATAACACTCCCCATCTCTATCCATGCAGGACAAACTGGTTCACAACAGGAGGGAAAGGTCACAGACAGGTGGAGGGATGCTGGGGATCAAAGTTCTGACAGAATTCGAAAACAGAGCCATCCAGCTGGCCGGCGATGACCGGGACTGGTCCTGTGCTGACGGTGAGGTCGGCGCTGCTCTACCAAGTGAGGATCCAGCAGTGCAACATCCATCAGACAACCACGCTGTGAGTGATGTGTCCTGTTTCACAGGCCACTGCCATGCACTAATTATCTCTCCTGGCTTTCACAGGCACATCTGCCAAACAGCCGACAGAGTCCATGTCCCAGGGCCTCCAATCAAGCCCTGAAAAAACCTCTGGAGAGGAATCTGGAGGCACCCTCCCTGAAGTTCCGTCACAGCACTCACCCACACCCTCCACCAGCGCAGAGACACACACCTCGGTGGGACCTAGCTTTCGAGTAGCCTCAGGATCACAATCTGCACATCGCACTGTCTGATCCACAGCAGGCGGAGGCAGGAACTTCCCAGGTCCCCGGCACTCGGAGGACGGCTGGAGGTCAGAACGTTGCTGGGTCTGAGTCAGATGATGAGCCTCTGGATTCAGTTATGTCACAGTTGCTGGAGCTGCAAAGGCAAGCTCGGGAACATCAGGAAGGGATGTCCACTGCACTCCTCAGATTGCGAAGCACGATGGAGGTGTCTGTCCATCTTTAGGCTGAGGTGATAGCGCCGGCACTGCCACGCACCAAGGGCAACACTGGCAGAATGGCGGCCACCATGGAGACCTTGGTCCAGGATGTCACTCCTGCACTGCTGCTCGGGCTTAACTCCATCGCTGATGCCATAGTTGGCCTCCAACAGTGTGTATGCGAGAGGGGTGCTGGACAGCTCGATCCCACTCCAGCTACCCCTTCCACTCACGGCATCAGCCAGGGGCCCTTGGGCACCCATAGGGAGGAGGATCAGCAGATGCACACTCCGGGGCCATCCACCCAGGTGACTCTGGGAGTGACCGGCCCATCGAATCCCCTCTTCCTGTGACCTCAGCAGCTCCAGCTTCACAGTCCATGAGGGTGTCAATGCCACACAGCAGGACCCCGAAAGCAGGCCAGGGCCCTCCAAGTCTTGGCCCTCCAGAAGACACCCACCAAATTCATCACAGGCAGGGTGTCACAGTCAGGAGGCTGCCTCCACCTCCGCTGTGGATGTCCAGGGAGCACCAAGACATAGTGGCAGGGTTAGGAAAGTTAAGTAAAAGTAGCTTTTTTGAGTCAAAACAATTCAGCTAAATTAACAAAATCAGGGACAAAGTAAAAGCAGCCCCTTGAAGGGAAACTGCAAAAACAAAAGACAAAATGCAAAGGAAACTTACCAACATTCAAAATGTGATTAAAGGGGTCTATAAAACACCCCAGTCCCCGCGGTGCCCACCGGGCATGGAAGGCCTCGAGGGTGCCGGCAGACACCGCGTGTCCCCTCTCCAGGGACACCCGGCTGTGAACATAGCCGCGGAAGACGGGCAGACAGTCGGATCAGACGACTCCCTGGATCGCCCGCTGCCTGGACCTGTTAATGGCCAACTTGGGTCAATCCCAGGAGCAGGTTCACCAGGTGGTCCCCCTCCTCACCGGGTGCCTGTAAATCAGGAACCTGGGACTGAAATGCAAACAAAACAACAGGAAAAGGTTTTTTAAATAACTGAAAAGGGGGTGCAGCCTACAACCCCCGATGTAAACATGGTCCACGGACTCCACAAGGCCGCAGAAGACGCAGGTATCTTGGGAGTCCGTGTACCGACACAACCTATGGTTGTATGGGGCTGCTGCAAACAACACCCTCCACCCCAGGTCCCCGATGGAAAGTGGGGGACACCCCTGTAGAGGGCCCCCACCTGGGGACCTCCGCTGCTGGACGGCAACAAGGCACGCCAGGGCGTGTCCGGGCAGCGGGCGAGGGCAAGGAAGTGAAGGGAGGGCAGCAGCAGCCCGTACAGGAAACCCCCTCCACGCCATGCTGAAGGACACGGAGGGCATTTCCACGAGGCGACTCAGGCTGTAGGACTCCGGCTCCCGAGGGAGGGTTTGAGGTTTGCGGCCAATGTGGAATTCCGTCCGAACAGAGGTACGCTCGGTCGGAAGACCACCACGTACCGGCACCACCTCGAGACCCAGAATGACATCAGGGCCGAGCATGACCATCCTAAGGTCTCGAATGGCATCGGCCGCGAGCCGGAAGCCCACATGCACCAACTCCCGCGGGAGCATCCAGCCCACTCCTCCGCCACCCAGCACGTCCCCGATCCTGGTCACCCCGGCAGTCACAGCCCTCCTCCCCGCCAGCCACTGAAACGGACGGAGGGGCGGATTCCTGAGCAGCGGCTCTCTGGCAGTAGCCGCTATTACTGACGGGGGAGAGCTGCGTTGCGAGGCGACCATGTTCCAGAATTTGATCAGGTCCTGGTAAAAGATGCGCAACGCCATGAAGGGCCTATAAACAGGAGCTGCACGTCATAGTTCAGGCCGTGCACCTGGCGGGGGAAATACGTCGCCAGGGCACACCATCTTAGAGGGGGCTCTATGTAAAGGTATCGCTGCAGGGCCTGAAGGTGGAAAGTCGCCACCTGGGTGAGCAGGCACACCAGCCCCTGACCGCCCTCCCTAAGCGGGAGACTCAGAACCTCAGCAGCGACCCAGCGCAGCCTTTTGTCCCAGAAGAAGTCGACGAGCATTCTCTGGACTTTAGTGACAAAGTCCGGGGGAGGGGTCAAAGTGACCAGCCGATACCACAACATGGCGGCGATCAGCTGGTTTATGACCAGTACTCTGCCCCGGTAAGACACCACTCAGTACAGTCCTGTCCAGCACCGCAGGCGAGCGGTGACTTTGGCCTCCAGTTCCTGCCAGTTCACCGGCCAGGATTCCTCGGCAGGGCAGAAATGGACCCCCAGGTAGAGGAGGCTGGTCCTGCTTCAGGTGAAAGGCCTGAGCTCCTCGGGTTGAGGATCCATCTGCCACGGGCCGACCAGGAGTCCAGAACATTTACCCCAGGTGATCCTGGCAGAGGGCACGGCGGAGTAGATCTCCTGGCACTCCGGCTCCAGGTGGCACAAAGGTGAAAACGCTGGAGTCAGGGTGGAGATGTCGCCAGACATCCACCAAGCCGAAGGACCTGACCAGGTCCCGTAACTTATTCACACCGAGCGAGCGGTTCTGGGCACCGTGATGGTCCCGGGCCCCGAGGGTGCAGTTGAAATCCCCCCCGAGGACGATGCACTCGCCCACGTCGATGGAGCCCAGATGAGTGGACACTTCCTCAAAGAGTCTCGCTTGCTGCTGCGCGCCCCCCAGGCGCACAGTCAGGGGCAGCAACCAGCCTGGCACCGGCTCCTTGACCCCCCCAATAACTCCCGCTGAAAATGTGGGGCCAACAAGATAGCCACCCTGCCAGAATTGGAGGCTGGGGGACTCATGTAGACCCTCCCACCCCTCGGCACTCCAGGAGCCTTGTAGCTTTGTCTCCCGGAACGGTCTGGGTTTCCTGCAGGAAGCGCAGCGCTTACTCCCCGTGCCCGGAGCCTGGGCAGTGCGTCCCCGCTGCCGGGGATGTTGAGGTTGGCTGTCTTCATTGTCGGAAGAATGTGCTACTGTCGCCTAGCGTAAGAAAGAGAGGCCTATTTTAATCCTTCCTCTCCTTCAGGAGCCCAGCGAGAAATGTGTGGACCCTCCTCCTAGCGTCCCGGAACAGCCCAGGGGTCTTGAGGGCCTCAGGGATGGACCTGAACGCAGGACGATAAGAATGTCCCCGCTCCAGGGCTGGCTGGACTCTGTCTCGGTGACTCACTAAAACATCCTGGAGTTCCCATAAAGGGCTGAGGGGAGAATCGGTGGGACGCACCAGGGGATCCACCCACCACCTCACCCGACAATGACTCTACATCGTCCCCGTCCTCCTCCAGGTCGTCGCCTCCAGTTTCCAGCCCCTCCCTCGTATTGAGTACGGGGTGGGGGCTGGTCCGGAGCTGCCAGTCGGCTCCACCTCCACCCCCAGGATCCAGGCCAGAGGCTCCTCCCTGGTCTCCTCTTGGGGATATGGGCCAAAGGGCAGCCGTGGCTCAGACCCCTGTCCCCCTTCCTCCCTGCCCCCAACCCCAGGCACTGGGTCATCCGGCAAGTCTGGAAAAAGCTCTGGACCTCGGGCTGAGGCGCCCGGTGCTGGAGGTTGGGAGGGATTGAGGAGGCCCTTCCTCACCACCACCACCCAATGGCCCAGCAGCCGGGGCTATGAAGGGACTGTCGCAGTCCCCTGGTGGGCCAGATGGCATCTCGGGGGGGTACAAGGTGGGCCTGGGTGGGGGGCACCAGCGCAAGGGCGATACCCTCACCGACCCCCGAGGGGCCCTGCTCAGGGGACCGCATTGAGGGAACGGGGGTTTGGGCTCCCCACAGAGGGGCAAAGAGAGGACTGACCGGACGCAGACACCACCACCCTTCCCTGGGGTAGGGGACACATCCGACCTGGCAAGTGGCGAGATCCTCCCCCTCTGAGGGGAGGTGTCTCTTCCGGGGTAGACTGGGGGCTGGGGGGACCTCCGTCCGCCTTGTCCAGCCCCTCCGGACGCTCCGCCCTCTGGGGTTCGGGCAGGTCCACCCTCTTTAATAGGACCACCATGCTCGGGATCACGCACCCCACCACCGGACCTGGGAACCCCGCGGGGACGATGCCGGGTCCAGCACATGGCGCACACGGGCTCCGGGAGCAGGTGTGGACACATCGCCGGGGCTGAATGCTATTTTTACCCCCCACCCCCCCCACAACCGAGCCGGTGTTTTCAGGGGTCCGGGGATCAGGGCGGGTCTGGGCAGCCGCCTCCAGGTGCTGGGTCTTGCTCCACTCCTTACGGCGCAGAGTCTCCTCCTCCCCCCCCACCCCCGGCTCCTTGCAGGGGAGGGGAGGGGGGAGGTGGAGCGGTGGTGGGGGGAGGAGCGGCAGTGCCAGCCACGGCCGCTCGGAAGGTGCCGGAAGCTTTGGAGGCGGGGCAGCTCTTACGGACATGCCCCACCTCCTTACCGGCACCGCACGCCATCCGCGGTCCAGAACACTCTGTAGGCGGCCCCCTCAAATTCCAGGTTAAAGCCCCCCGCTCCGCACACCCCTCCCGGGCCAGGTGGACAGAAACTTAGCACCGGAAAGAGTAGACGTGGTGGAGGGCCACGTCCTTGAGGCCGAGCGGGATCGGCGCAGGCCTGGACCTGACCTTCCCCAGTTGATGAGGCCAGTGGGGCGGGGGAGGGGGGGGGGGTGGGGGGTGGGGGGGTGAGGAGCTCGCTGGGGACGAAGGGCAAATGTGATCTTCTGGGTGGTGGCATCCAACAGAGGGCGGTAGTGAGAAGTGACTGAGAAGCGTCCTGGGAGAAGTCAGCGCAGTCACCGCAACTCGGAAGGGGATCGAGGAGAAGGTGTAAGTGTGTGTGTGAGTGTGTATTTGTGTGAGTGTTTGTGTGAGTGTGTGAGTTTGTGTGGGTGTGTGTTTGTGTGTGTGTGAGTCTGAGTGTGTGAGTCTGAGTGTGTGTTTGTGTGCATTTTTGTGTGAGTGTGAGAGTGTGTTTGTATGTGTGTGTGTGAGTGAATGTGAGTGTGTTTGTTTGTATTTGTGTTTGCTTGAGTGTCTGTGTTTGTGCGAGTGTATGTTTGTGTGAGTGTGTGTGCATGTGGTTGGGTGTGTGTGTGTGTTTGTGTGTGTCTGTATGTGTGTGAGTGTGTGTTTGTGTGTGTGCACATTTATGTGTGAGTGAATGTGAGTGTGTGTTTGTATATGTATGTATGTGTAGGCTGTGTGTGTTTTTGTGCGTGTGCATTTGTGTGCGTGGGTGTGAGTGTTTGTATGAGTGTTTGTGTGTGTGGGAGTGTTTGTGTGTATTTGTGTGTGTGTGTTTGTGTGGGTGTGTCGGTGTGAGTGTGTGTTTGTGTGTGTGTGCGTTTGTATGTGTGTGAGAGTGTGGGTGTTTGTGGTGTGTGTGAGTGTGGTTGTGTATCTATTTGTGTGTGTGTTTGTGCGTTTGTGTGTGTGAGTGTGTTTGTGTGTATTTGTGAGTGGAAGTGTGTTTGTGTTGTGTGTGTGTTTGTGGTGTGTGTGTTTGTGGTGTGTGTATGTTTGTGCGTGTGTGTGTTTGTGTGTGTGTGAGCGAGTGTGTGTTTGTGTGTGTGTTTCTGTGTGTGTTTGTCTGTTTGTGTGTGTGAGTTTGTGTGTTTGTGTGTGTGAGTGTGTGTTTGTGTGTGTGTGTGTGTTTGCCTGTGTGTGTGTGTTTGTGAGCATGTGTGTGTTTGTGTGTGTGAGAGTGTGTTTCTGTGTGTGATGTCTGTGTGTGAATGTTTGTGTGTGTGTGTGCGTGTTTGGGTGTGTGTGTGTGTGTATTTGTGTGTGTGTTTGAGTGGGTGTGTTTGTGTGTGTGTGTTTGTATGTGTGAGGGTTTATTTGTGTTTTTTTTGTGTTTGTGTGTGCGTGTGCATTTGTGTGTGAGTGTGTGTGTGTGTATGTGAGTGTGTTTGTGTGTGTGCCTGTATGTGTGTGTGTTTGTGTGTGTGTCTGGGTGTGTGCTTGTGTGTGTGTGAGTCTGAGTGTGTGAGTCTGAGTGTGTGTGTTTGTGTGTGTTTGTGTTTTTGTGTGGGTGTGTGTTTGTGTGGGTGTGTGTTTATGAGGGTGTGAGTGTGTACATTTGCGTGAGGGTGTGGTTGTGTGGTTGTGTGTTTGTGTGGGTGTGTTTATAAGGGTGTGAGTCTGTGTTTGTGTGTGTGTTTCTGTGTGTGTGGGTGTATTTGTGTGTGTGTGGATGTGGATGTATTTGTGTGTGTGTTTGAGTGAGTGTGAGTGTGTGTTTGTGTGTGTGGGTTTGCTTGTGTGTGTGTACTTGTGTGAGTGTGTGTTTGTGCATGTGTGAGTGTGCATGTGTGTTTGTGTGAGTGTATTTGTGTGTGTGTGTGTGTGTGCGTGAGTGTGTGTGTGTGTGCGTTTGCGTGTGTGTTTGTGTGTGGGTGAATTTGTGTGTGTTTGTGTGGGTGTGAGTGTGTGTTTGTATGTGAGTGAATGTGAGTATGTGGGTGTATTTTTGTGTGTGGGTGAATTTGTGTGTGTCTGTTTGTGTGGGTGTGAGAGTGTGTTTGTATGTGTGTGTGCGTTTGTGTGTGAGTGAACGTGAGTGTGTTTGTGTTTTTTTGTGTGTGTGTGTTTACTTGAGTGTCTGTGTTTGTGTGAGTGTGTGTGAGTGTGTGTGTGTCTCTGTGTGGGTGTGTGTGTGTGTGTGTGTTTGTGTGTGTGAGTGCATGTGTGAGTGAATGTGTGTGTGAGTGTGTGTGTGTTTGTGTGTGTATGTGTGGGCTGTGTGTGTGTTTGTGTGTGTGCATTTGTGTGCGTGGGTTTGAGTGCATGTGAGTGTCTGTGTGTGTGTGTTTGTGTGCATGTTTTTGTGAGTGTGTGTGTTTGTTTGTGCATTTGTATGTGATGAGTGTGTGTTTGCGTGTGTGTGTTTGTGTGAGTGTGTGTGTGTTTGTGTGTGTGTTTGTGTACCTATTTTTGTGTATGTGCCTTTGTGGTTTGTGTGTGTGTGTTTGTGTTTGTGTTTGTGTGTGTGTGTGTGTTTGTGTGCGAGTCTGAGTGTGTGTTTGTGTGTGTGTGTGATTGTGTGCATGTGTATTTGTGTGTGTGCATTTGTGTGTGTGTGTGGTTGTGTGTTTGTGTGGGTGTATTTGTGTGTGTGGGGGTGTATTTGTGTGTGTGTTTGTGTGGGTGTGAGTGTGTGTTTGTGTGAGTGTGTGTGAGTGTGCATGTGTGTTTGTGTGTGCGTGAGTGTGTGTGTGTGTGTGCGTGTGAGTGTGTGTGAGTGTGTGTGTGTGAGTGTGTGTTTGTGTGTGTGAGTCTGAGTGTGTGTTTGTGTGTCTGTTTGTGTGTGTACGTTTGCGTGTGTGTTTGTGTGTGGGTGTATTTGTGTGTGTGGGTGAATTTCTGTGTGTTTGTGTGGGTGTGAGTGTGTGTTTGTATGTGAGTGAATGTGAGTATGTGGGTGTATTTGTGTGATTGTTTGTGTGTGTGGGTGAATTTGTGTGTGTGTTTGTGTGTGTCTGTTTGTGTGGATGTGAGAGTGTGTTTGTATGTGTGTGTGCGTTTGTGTGTGAGTGAACGTGAGTGTGTTTGTGCTTTTGTGTGTGTGTGTGTGTGTTTGCTTGAGTGTCTGTGTTTGTGTGAGTGTGTGTCAGTGTGTGTGTGTGTGTCTCTGTGTGGGTGTGTGTGTGTGTGCGTTTGTGTGTGTGTGAGTGCATGTGTGAGTGAATGTGTGTGTGTGGTTGGGTGTGTGTGAGTGTGTGTGTGTTTGTGTGTGTATGTGTGGGCTGTGTGTGTGTTTGTGTGTGTGCATTTGTGTGTGTGGGTTTGAGTGCATGTGAGTGTTTGTGTGCGTGTGTTTGTGTGCATGTGTTTGTGAGTGTGTGTTTGTATGTGTGTGTTTGTGTGAGTGTGTGTGTGTTTGTGTGTGTGTTTGTGTATCTATTTGTGTGTATGTGTGTTTGTGGTTTGTGTGTGTTTGTGTCTGTGTGTGTGTTTGTGTGTGAGTGTGTGTTTGTGAGCGAGTCTGAGTGTGTGTTTGTGTGCGAGTCTGAGTGTGTGTTTGTGTGCGTGTGTGATTGTGTGCATGTGTATTTGTGTGTGTGCATTTGTGTGTGTGTTTGTGTGTGCGTATTTGTGTGTGTGTTTGTGTGTGCGAGAGTGTGTGTTTGTATGTGTGTGTGCATTTGTGTGTGTGAATGTGAGTGTGTGAGTTTATTTGTGTGTGTTTGTGTGTGTGTGGGTGAATTTGTATGTGTGTTTGCGTTCGTGTGTGAGTGAATGTGAGTGTATTTGTGTGTCTTTGGGTGTGTGTGTCTGCTTGTGCGAGTGTGTGTTTGTGTGTGTGTGAGTGTGTGTCAGTGTTTCTGTGTGTGTGTGAGTGTGTTTGTGTGTGTCTGTATGTGTGTGAGAGTGTGTTTGTGTGTGTGTGTGAGTGTCAATGTGTGTTTGTGTGAGTGTGAGTGTGTGTTCATGTGTCTGCATTTGTGTGTGTGTATGTGTGTGTGTTTGTGTATGGGTGTGAGTGTGTGGGTGTGTGCATTTGTATGAGAGTGAGTGTGTGTTTCTGTGTGTGTGTGTTTGTGTGTGTATTTATCTGTGTGTGTTTCTGTGTGCATGTGTTTGTGCATGTGTGTGTTTGTGTGTGTGTGAGTGAGTATATGTTTGTGTGTGTGAGTGTATTTGTGTGTGTGTGTTTGTATGTGTGAGTGTGTGGTGTGCATTTGTGTGTGTCTGTTTGCGTGTGAGTGTGTTTGTATGTGTAGTTGTGTGTGAGTGTGTGTGTTTGTGTGTGTGTGAGCGAGTGTGTGTGTGTGTTTGTATGTGTGTGTTTGCGTGTGTGTTTGCCTATGTGTGTGATTGTGTGTGTGTGTGCGTTTGTGGTGTGTGTGTTTGTGTGTGTGTCTGTGTATGTGTGAGTGTGTGTGTTTGTCTGTGTGAGAGTATGTTTCTGTGTGTGTGTGTGTGTGTGTGTGTGTATGTATTTGTGTGTGTGAGTGTGTTTGTGTGTGCATGTGAGTGTGTGGTGAGTGTGTGGATGTCTGCTTGTGTGTGAGTGAATGTGTGTTTGTGTGTGAGGGTTTGCTTGTGTGTGTGTATTTGTGTGAGTGTGTGTTTGTGCATGTGTGAGTGTGTGTGTGTTTGTGTGTGTGAGTCTGAATGTGTGATTGTGTGCGTTTGTGTGTTTGTGTGTGTGCGTTTGCATGTGTGTTTGTGTGTGTGCTTGTGTGGGTGAGTGTGTGTTTGTATGTGAGTGTGTGTTTGTGTGTGAGTGAATGTGAGTGTGTGGGTGTATTTGTGTTTGTGTGTGTGGGTGAATTTGTGTGTGTGTTTGTGTGTGGGTTTATGTGGGTGTGAGTGGGTGTAGTTGTGTGTGAGTGTGTGTGTGCATTTGTGATGTGTTTGTGTGTGTGTGAGCGAGTGTGTGTTTGTGTGTGTGTGTTTGTATGTGTGTGTGTGTGTTTGTCTATGTTTGTGTTCGTGAGTGTGTGTGTGAGAGAGTGTGTTTCTGTGTGTGTTTGTCTGTGTGCGTGTATGTATTTGTGTGTGTGAGAGTGTGTGTGTTTGTGTCTGTGAATGTGAGTGTGTGTTTGTGTGTGTGTGAGTGTTTGCGCGTGAGAATTTTGCGTCTGTGTGTGTTTGCGTGTGTGTGTGTCTTTGTGTGTGAGTGTGTGTGTGTTTGTGTGTGAGTTTGTCTGTGTGCATTTGTTTATGTGTTTGTGTGGGTGTGAGTGTGTGTTTGTGTGGGTGTGTGCGTTTGTATGCAAGTGAATGTGTATTTCTGTGTGTGTGTGTTGTGTGTGTTTGTGTGTATATTTGTGTGTGTGAGTACATGCGTTTCTGTGTGTGTGTGTATGTGTGAGTGTGTTTGTGGGAGTGTGTGGTGTGCATTTGCGTGTGTGTGTTTGCGTTTGTGTGTGCGTGTATTTTTGTGTGTGTGTGTTTGTATGTGTGAGAGCGCATGTTTCTATGTGTGACTGTCTGTGTGTTTGTGAGTGTGTGTGTGTTTGTGTGTGTGAGAGAGTGGGTTTGTATTTGCGTGTGTATTTGTGTTTGTGTGTGTGTGGGTATATTTGTGTACGTGTTTGTGTGTGTGTGGGTGAATTTGTGTGTGTGTTTGTATGTGTGTGTGTTTGTGTGTATGTGAGTGTGCGGGTGAATTTGTGTGTGGGTTTGTGTGTGTGTTTGTGTGGGTGTGAGTGTGTGTTTGTATGTGTGTGTGCATTTGTGTGTGAGTGAATGTGAGAGTGTTAGTGTTTGTGTGTGTGTGTGTTTGTGTGTGTCTGTGTGTGTATGTGCGTTTGTGGTGTGTGTGTGAGTGTGTTGTGTGTGTGTTTGTGTGTATATTTGTGTGTGTGAGAGTACGTGTGTTTCTGTGTGCATGTGTGTGTTTGTGTGTGTGTGAGTGTGTTTGTGTGTGTGTTTGTGTGAATGTGTGGTATGCGTTTGTGTGTGTGTGTTTGCGTGTGGGTGTGTGTTTGGGTGTGTGTATGTGTTTGTGTGCATGTGTGTTTGTGTGTGTATTTGTGTGTGCGTTTGTGTGTGTGTGTTTGTGAGGGTGAGTGTGTGTGTCTGTTTGTGTATGTGTGTGAGTGTGTTTGTGTGTGTGCCTGTATGTGTGAGTCTGAGTGAGTCTGAGTGTGCGAGTGTTTGTGTGTATGCGTTTGTGTGTGTGTGATTGTGTGGGTGTGAGTGTGTGTATTTGTATGTGAGTGAGTGTGAGGTTATGTGTTTGTGTGGTTGTGTGTTTGTGTAAGTGTATGTTTGTATGGGTGTGTGTTTATGTGGGTGTGAGTGTGTGCATTTGTGTGAGTGTTAGTGTGTGTTTGTGTGTATATTTGTGTGTGGGTGTACGTGTGTTTCTGTGTGCGTGTGTGTGTTTGTGTGAGTGTGTTTGTGTGAGTGTGTGGTGTGCATTTGTGTGTGTGTGTATTTTTGCGTGTGTGTGTTTGTATGTGTATGTTTGTGTGTGTGAGAGAGTGGGTTTGTATTTGCGTGTGTGTATTTGTGTGTGTGTGTGTGTTTGTGTGTGTGGGTGTATTTGTGTATGTGTTGGTGTGTGTGTGGGTGAATTTGTGTGTGTGTATGTGTGGGTATGAATGTGTGTTTGTATGTGTGTGTGTGAATGTGAGTGTGTGGGTGAATTTGTGTGTGTTTGTGTGGGTGTGAGTGTGTGTTTGTATGTGTGTGTGCGTTTGTGTGTGTGTGTTTGTGCGAGTGTGTGTGTTTGTGTGTGTGTCAGTGTGTTTCTGAGTGTGTGTGTGTTTGTGCAAGTGTGTGTTTGCCTGTGTGTGTGTTTGTTTGTTTGTGTGTGAGTGTCTGTCTGTGTCTGTGTGTGCTTGTGTGTGTGTGAGTGTGTGTTTGTCTGGGTGTGTTTTGTGTGTGTGTGTTTGTGTGAGAGAGTGTGTTTCTGTGTGTGTTTGTCTGTGTGTGTGTGTGTTTGTGTGTGTGAGAGTGTGTGTGTGAATGTGTGTGCGTGTGGTTGGGTGTGTGTGAGTAAGTATGTGAGTGTGTTTGTGTGTGAGTGTGTGTTTGTGTGTGTGAGAGAGTGTGCTTCTGTGTGTGTTGGTCTGTGTGTGTGTGTGTTTGTGTATGAGAGAGTGTGTGTGTTTGTGTGTGTGTGAATGTGTGTGCGTGTGGTTGGGTGTGTGTGAATAAGTATGTGTGTGTGTTTGTGTGTGTCTGTATGTGTGTGAGAGTGTGTTTGTGTGGGTGTGAATGTGTATTTGTATGAGTGTGTGTTCATGTGTGTGTGTTCGTTTGTGTGTGAGTGTATTTGTGTGTGTGTGTTTGTGTGGGTGTGAGTGTGTGTTTGTGTGGGTGTGTGCGTTTGTATGCGAGTGAGTTTGTGTTTCTGTGTGTGAGTGTGTGCATTTGTGTGAGTGTGTGTTTGTGTGTGTGTGAGTGTATGTGGGTTTATTTGTGTGTATGTGGGTGTATCTGTGTGTGTGTTTGTGTGGGTGTGATTGTGTGTATGTGTGTGAGTGAGTGCAAGTGTGTGTGTGAGTGTGTGGGTTTGCTTGTGTGTCTGTATTTGTGTGAGTGTTGTGTTTGTGCATGTGTGTGTTTGTGTGTGTGTGGATGTGTGCGCGTGTGGTTGGGTGTGTGTTTGAGTGTGTTTGTCTGTGTCTGCATGTGTGTGTGTGTGAGTTTGTCTGAGTGTGTGTGAATGTGAGTATGTTGGTGAATTTGTGTGCGTGTTTGTATGGGTGTGAGTGGGTGTTTGTATGTGTGTGTGTGTATGTGTGTGAGTGAATGTGAGAGTGTTTGTATTTGTTTGTGTGTGTGTGTGTTTGTGCGCGTGTGTGTGTGTTTGTGTGTGTCAGTGTGTTTCTGAGTGTGTGTGTGTTTGTGCAAGTGTGTGTTTGCATGTGTGTGTGTTTGTTTGTTTGTGTGTGAGTGTCTGTCTGTGTCTGTGTGTGCTTGTGTGTGTGTGTGGTGTTTGCTTGTGTGTGTGTATTTGTGTGAGTGTGTGTGCGTGTGTGTATTTGTGTGTGTGTGTTTGTGTGCGTTTGTGTGGGTGTGTGCGTGTTTGTGTGTGAGTGGGTTTGTGTGTGTGTGTTTGCGTGTGTGTTTGTGTGTGTGTGTATTTGTGTGTGTGTGTTTGTGTGCGTGTGTGTTTGTGTGTGTGTGTGTATTTGTGTGTGTGTGTGTTTGTGAGGGTGTGAGTGTGTTTGTGTGTGTGTGCCTGTATGTGTGTGTGTGTGTTTGTGTGTGAATGAGTGTTGTGTGTGTGTGTGTGTTTGTGTGTGTGTGTGTGTGAATGTGAATGTGTATTTGTGTGAGTGTGTGTTCATGTGTGTGTGTTCGTGTGTGTGTGAGTGTATTTGTATGTGTGTGAGTGTGTGTTTGTGTGGGTGTGTGCGTTTGTATGCGAGTGAGTTTGTGTTTCTGTGTGTGAGTGTGTGCATTTGTGTGAGTGTGTGTTTGTGTGTGTGTGAGTGTATGTGGGTGTATTTGTGTGTGTGTGGATGTGGGTGTATCTGTGTGTGTGTTTGTGTGGGTGTGAGTGTGTGTATGTGTGTGAGTGAGTGCGAGTGTGTGTGGGTTTGCTTGTGTATGTGTATTTGTGTGAGTGTGTGTTTGTGCGTGTGTGAGTATGTGTGTTTGTGTGTGTGTGGATGTGTGTGCGTGTGGTTGGGTGTGTGTGTGAGTGTGTTTGCCTGTGTCTGTATGTGTGTGTGTGTGAGTTTGTCTGAGTGTGTGTGAATGTGAGTATGTTTGTGCGTGTGTGTATTTGTGTGTGTGTGTGTTTGTGTGCATTTGTGTGTGTTTGTGTGGGTGTGAGGGTGTGCGTGTTTGTGTGTGTGTGTTTGTATGTGTGAATGTGTGGTGTGTGTTTGTGCATGTGTGTTTGTGTGTGTGTGTGTGTGTTTGTGTGTGTGTGTTTGTGAGGGTGTGAGTATGTGTGTGCGTGAGTGTGTGAGTGTGTTTGTGTTTGTGCCTGTATGCGTGTGTGTGTTTGAGTGTGAATGAGTGTTTGTGTGTTTGTGTTTGTTTGTGTGTGTGTGAGTTTGGGTGTGTGTTTGTGTGTGTGTGAGTCTGACTGTTCGAGTGTTTGTGTGTGTGTATTTGTATGTGTGTGGTTGTGTGTGCGTTTGTGTGTGTGTGCGTTTGTGTGTGTTTGTGTTTGTGTGTGTGTGTGTTTGTGTGGGTGTGAGTGTGTGTATTTGTGTGTGAGTGAGTGTGAGGTTATGTGTTTGTGTGGGTGTGTGTTTATGTGTGTGTGAGTGTGTGCATTTGTGTGAGTGTGTATTTGTGTGTGTGTGTGTGGGCGTATTTGAGTGTGTGTTTGTGTGTGTGTGAGTGTGTGTGTGTGGGTTTGCTTGTGGGTGTGTTTGTCTGTGTCTGTATGTGTGTGTGTGAGTTTGTCTGAGTGTGTGTCTTTGTGTGTGAGTGAGTGTGAGTGTGTGTTCATGTGTTTGTGTTTGTGTGTGTGTTTGTGTATTTGTGTGTGTGTGCTTGTGTGGGTGTGAGTGCGTGTTTGTGTGGATGTGTGTTTGTGTGTGTGTGTTTGTGTGAGTGTCTGTGTGTGTATGTGCGTTTGTGGTGTGCGTGTGAGTGTGTGTTGTGTGTGTGTTTGTGTGTATATTTGTGTGTGTGAGAGTACGTGTGTTTCTGTGTGCATGTGCATGTTTGTGTGTGTGTGTGTGTGTGTGTTTGTGTGTGTGTTTGTATGTGTGAATGTGTGGTATGCGTTTGTGTGTGTGTGTTTGCGTGTGTGTGTGTGTGTTTGGGTGTGTTTGTGTGCATGTGTGTTTGTGTGTGTGTGTGTGTATTTGTGTGTGCGTGTGTGTGTGTGTGTGTGTGTTTGTGAGGGTGTGACTGTGTGTGTCTGTTTGTGTATGTGTGTGAGTGTGCTTGTGTGTGTGCCTGTATGTGTGTGTGTGTGTTTGTGTGTGAATGAGTGTTTGTGTGTGTGTTTGTTTGTGTGTGTGAGAGTCTGGGTGTGTGTTTGTGTGTGTGTGAGTCTGACTGCGAGTGTTTGTGTGTGTGTATTTGTGTGTGTGTGGTTGTGTGTGCATGTGTGTGTGTGTGTGCGTTTGTGTGTGTGTGTTTGTGTGGGTGTGAGTGTGTGTATTTGTGTGTGAGTGAGTGTGAGGTTATGTGTTTGTGTGGGTGTGTGGTTATGTGGGTGTGAGTGTGTGGCATTTGTGTGAGTGTGTATTTGTGTGTGTGTGTGTGTGTGTGTGTGTGTGTGTGTGGGTGGGTGTATTTGTGTGTGTGTTTGTGTGTGAGTGAGTGTGAGTGAGTGTGTTTGTGTGTGTGGGTGTGTGGGTTTGCTTGTGTGTGTGTATTTGTGTGAGTGTGTGTTTGTGCATGTCTGAGTGTGTGTGTGAGTGTGTGTGTTTGTGTGTGTGAATGTGTGTGTGTGAGTGTGTTTGTCTGTGTATGTATGTGTATGTGTGAGTTTATCTGAGTGTGTGTCTTTGTGTGTGAGTGAGCGTGTGTTTGTTCATGTGTTTGTGTTTGTGTGTGTGTTTGTGTATTTGTGTGTGTGTGCTTGTGTGGGTGTGAGTGCTTGTTTGTGTGGATGTGTGTTTGTGTGGGTGTGTGTTTATGTGGGTGTGAGTGTGTGCATTTGTGTGAGTGTGTGTTTGTGTGTGTGTGAGTGTATGTGGGTGTATTTGTGTGTGTGTGGATGTGGGTGTATTTGAGTGTGTGTTTGTGTTTGAGTGAGTGTGAGTGTGTGTTTGTGTGTGTGGGTTTGCTTGTGTGTGTGTATTTGTGTGAGTGTGTGTTTGTGCATGTCTGAGTGTGTGTGGGTGAGTGTGTGTGTTTGTGTGTGTGTGTGAATGTGTGTGTGTGCGGTTGGGTGTGTGAGTGTGTTTGTCTGTGTGTGTCTGTATGTGTGTGTGTGAGTTTGTCTGAGTGTGTGTCTTCGTGTGTGAGTGAGTGTGAGTGTGTGTTCATGTGTTTGTGTTTGTGTATTTGTGTGTGTGTGCTTGTGTGGGTGTGAGTGCGTGTTTGTGTGGATGTGTGTTTGAGTGTCTGTGTGTTTATGTGGGTGTGAGTGTGTGCATTTGTGTGAGTGTGAGTGTGTGTTTGTGTGCGTGTGAGTATGTGTATGTGTGTGAGTGAGTGTGAGTGTGTGTGTGAGTGTGTGGCTTTGCTGTGTGTGTATGTATTTGTGTGTGTGTTTGTGCATGTGTGAGTCTGTGTGTGTGTTTGTGTGCATTTGTGTGTGTGTGTTTGTGTGGATGTGAGTGTGATTGTGTGTGTGCCTGTGTGTGTTCATGTGTGAGTTTGTTTGTGTGTTTGTTTGTGTGTGTGTGAGTCTGAGTGAGTGTGAGTGTTCGAGTGTTTGTGTGTGTGCGTTTGTGTGTGTGTGTGATTGTGTGTGTGTATTTGTGTGTGTGTGTTTGTGTGGGTATGAGTGTGTGTATTTGTATGTGAGTGAGTGTGAGTGTGAGGTTATGTGTTTGTGTGGTTGTGTGTTTGTGTGAGTGTGTGTTTGTGTGGGTGTGTGTTTATGTGGGTGTAAGTGTGTGCATTTGTGTGAGTATGAGTGTGTGGTTGTGTGTGTGAGTACGTGTGTTTCTGTGTGCGTGTGTGTGTTTGTGTGTGTGTGAATGTGAGTGTGTGGGTGAATTTGTGTTTGTGTGTGTGTTTGTGTGTGTGTTTGTGTGGGTGTGAGTGTGTGTTTCTATGTGTGTGTGCATTTGTGTGTGAGTGAATGTGAGAGTGTTTGTGTTTGTGTGTGTGTTTGTGCGAGTGTGTGTGTTTGTGTGTGTGTCAGTGTGTTTCTGAGTGTGTGTGTGTTTGTGCAAGTGTGTGTTTGCATGTGTGTGTGTTTGTTTGTTTGTGTGTGAGTGTCTGTCTGTGTCTGTGTGTGCTTGTGTGTGTGTTTGTCTGGGTGTGTTTTGTGTTTGTGTGTGTGTATGTGTGTTTGTGTGAGAGAGTTTTTGTCTGTGTGTGTTTGTCTGTGTGTGTGAGAGTGTGTGTTTGTGTGTGAATGTGTGTGTGTGAATGTGTGTGCGTGTGTTTGTGTGTGTGAGAGAGTGTGCTTCTGTGTGTGTTTGTCTGTGTGTGTGTTTGTGTGTGAGAGAGTGCGTGTGTTTGTGTGAGTGTGTGTTCATGTGTGTGTGTTTATGTGTGTGTGAGTGTATTTGTGTGTGTGTGTTTGTGTGGGTGTGAGTGTGTGTTTGTGTGGGTGTGTGCATTTGTATGCGAGTGATTTTGTGTTTCTGTGTGTGTGTTTGTGTGAGTGTCTATGTGTGTATGTGCGTTAGTGATGTGTGTGTGTGAGTGTGTGTTGTGTGTGTGTATATTTGTGTGTGTGAGAGTTTCTGTGTGCATGTGTGTGTTTGTGTGTGTGTGAATGTGTTTGTGTGTGTGTGTTTGTATGTGTGAATGTGTGGTGTGTGTTTGTGTATGTGTGTTTGTGTGTGTGTGTGTTTGTGTGTATTTGTGTGTGTGTGTTTGTGTGTGTGTGTGTTTGTGTGCGTGTGTGTTTGTGTGTGTGTGTTTGTGTGGGTGTGAGTGTGTATGCATGAGTGTGTGAGTGTGTTTGTGTGTGTGCCTGTATGTGTGTGTGTGTTTGTGTGTGAATGAGTGTTTGTGTGTGTGTGCTTGTTTGTGTGTGTGAGTCTGAGTGTGTGTTTGTGTGTGTGCGAGTCTGAGTGTGCGAGTGTTTGTGTGTGTGTGTATTTGTGTGTGTGTTTGTGTGGGTGTGAGTGTGTGTATTTGTGTGTGAGTGAGTGTGATGTTATGTGTTTGTGTGTGTGGGTGTGTGTGGGTGTATTTGTGTGTGTGTGGATGTGGGTGCATTTGAATGTGTGTTTATGTGTGAGTGTTTGTTTGTGTGTGTGGATGTGGGTGTATCTGTGTGTCTGTTTGTGTGGGTGTGAGTGTGTGTATGTGTGTGAGTGAGTGTGAGTGTGTGGGTTTGCTTGTGTGTGTGTATTTGTGTGAGTGTGTGTGTGCGGTTGGGTGTGTGTGTGTGTGTTTGTCTGTGTCTGTATGTGTGTGTGTGAGTTTGTCTGAGTGTGTGTCTTTGTGTGTGAGTGAGTGTGAGTGTGTTCATGTGTGTTTGTGTGTGCGTTTGTGTGTATGCATTTGTGTTTGTGTGTGTGTTTGTGTATTTGTGTGTGTGTGTGCTTGTGTGGGTGTGAGTGCGTGTTTGTGTGGATGTGTGTTTGTGTGGGTGTGTGTTTATGTGAGTTTGAGTGTGTGTTTGTGTGTGTGTGAGTGTATGTGGGTGTAGTTGTGTGTGTGTGGATGTGGGTGTATTTGAGTGTGTGTTTGTGTGGGTGTGAGTGTGTGTATGTATGTGAGTGAGTGTGAGTGTGTGGGTTTGCTTGTGTGTGTGTATTTGTGTGAATGTGTGTTTGTGCGTGTGTGAGTGTGTGTGTGTGGTGTGCGTTTGTGTGTGTGCATTTGCGTGTGTGTGTGTTTGGGTGTGTGTGTGTGTGTTTGTTTGTGTGTGTGAGTGTGAATGTGTGTTTGTTTGAGTGTGCGGTGTGCATTTGTGTGTGTGTGTATTTTTGCATGTGTGTGTTTGTATGTGTGTGTTTGTGTGTGTGAGAGTGCGTGTTTCTGTGTCTGTATTTGTCTGTGTGTTTGTGTTTGTGTGTATATTTGTGTGTGTGAGTACGTGTGTTTCTTTGTGTGTGTGTGTGTTTGTCTGTGTGTTTGTGTTTGTGAGTGTGTGTGTGTTTCTGTGTGCGTGTGTTTGTGTGTGTGCATGAGTGTGTTTGAGTGTGTGTGTTTGTATGTGTGAGTGTGTGGTGTGCATTTGTGTGTGTGTGCTTGCGTGTGTATGTTTGTGTGTGTGTATGTTTTTGCGTGTGTGTGTTTGTGTTTGTGAGAGAGTGCGTTTATTTGTGTTTGAGCGTGTGTGTTTGCTGTGTGTTTATGTTTGTGAGTGTGTGTGTTTGTGTGTGTGGGAGAGTGTGTTTCTGTGTGTGTTTGTCTGTGTGTGTGTTTGTGTGTGTGTGCGTTTGTGTGTGTGTGCGTTTGTGTGTACATTTGTGTGTGTTTGTATTTGTGTGTTTGTGTGTGTGTGTGGGCGTATTTGTGTGTGTGTGTGTGGGTGAATATGTGTGTGTGTTTGTGTGGGTGATAATGTGAGTGTGTGAGTGTATTTGTGCGTGTGTTTGTGTGTGTGTGTGGGTGGGTGTGATGGTGTGTTTGTATGTGTGTGTGTGTTTGTGTGTGTTTGTCTGTGTGTGTGTGTTTCTGTGTGTGTGTGTGTTTGTGCAAGTGTGTGTTTGTGTGTGTGTGTTTGTATGTTTGTGTGTGAGTGTCTGTCTTTGTGTCTGTGTGTGTGTTAGTCTGTGTGTGTTTTTGTGTTTGTGTGTGTATGTGTGTTTGTGCGTGTGAGAGAGTGTGTTTCTGTGTGTGTTTGTCTGTGTGTGTTTTTGTGTGTGAGAGTGTGTGTGTTTGTGTGTGTGTGAATGTGTGTGCGCGTGGTTGGGTGTGTGTGAGTATGTGTGTGAGTGTGTTTGTGTGTGTGTGTGTGTGTGAGTGTGAGCATTTGTTTGTGTGACTGTGAGTGTGTGTTCATGTGTGTGTGTTCGTGTGTGTGTGTGTGTTTGTGTGTCTGCGTTTTTGTATGTGCATTTGTGTGTGTGTGAGTGTGTGTGTGTGTGTGGGTGTGTGGGTGTGATTGTGTGTTTGTGTGGGTGTGTGCATTTGTATGTGAGTGAGTATGTGTTTCTCTGTGTGTGTGTGTGTGCATTTGTGGTGTGTGTGTGTTTGTGCATGTGTGTGTTTGTGAGCGAGTGTGTGTTAGTGTGTGTGTGTGTTTGTATGTGTGTGTTTGCGCGTGTGTTTGTCTACGTGGGTGTGTTTGTGTTTGTGAGTGTGAGTTTGTGTGTGTATTTGTCTGTGTGTGAGTGTGTGTGTTTCTGTGTGCGTGGGTTTGTGTGTTTGTGAGTGAGTGTGTGTTTGTGAGCAATTATGTGTTTGTGTGTGTGTTTGTGTGTGTGTGTGTGAGTGTGTCTGATTGTGTGTGTGTGAACGTGTGTGCGGGTGGTTGGGTGCGTGGTGAGTGTGTGTGTGTTTGTGCGTGTGTGTGTCTTTGTGTGTGAGTGTGTGTTTGTGTGTGCATTTGAGTGTGTGTGAGTGTGTGTGTGTATTTGTGTGTGTTTGTTTGTGTGGGTGTGAGTGTGTGTTTGTGTGGGTATGTGCATTTGTATGAGAGTGAGTGTGTGTTTCTGTGTGCATGTGTTTGCGCGCGTGTGTGTCTGTTTGCGCATGTGTGTATGTTTGTGTGGGTGCATTTGTGGTGTGTGTGTGTTTGTGCGTGTGTGTGTTTGTGTGTGTGTTTGTATGTGTGTGTTAGCGTGTGTGTTTATCTATGTGTGTGTTTGTGTTTGTGAGTGTGTGTTTGTGTGTGTGTTTGTCTGTGTGTATGTTTGTTTTTCTGTGTGTGAGAGTGTGTGTGCTTATGTGTGTGAATGTGAGTGTGTGTTTGTGTGTGTGTTTGTGTGAGTGTTTGCATTTGCGTGTGTGTTTGCATGTGTGAGTGAGTGTGTGTGTGTGAGTGTGTGTGTGTGAATGTGTGTGTGTGTGGTTGGGTGCGTGGGTGAGTGTGTTTGTCTGTGTCTGTGTTTGTGTTTGTGCGTGTGTGTGTCTTTGTGTGTGAGTGTGTGTTCGTGTGTTTGTGTGTGTGCATTTGTGTAGTGTGAGTGTGTGTGAGTGTGTGTTTGTGTGGGTGTGTGCATTTGTATGAGAGTGAGTGTGTGTTTCTGTGTGTGTGTGTTTGTGTGAGAGTGTGTATGTGTATGTGTGTTTGTGGTGTGTGTGTGTGTTGTGTGCGTTTGTGTGTATATTTGTGTGTGTGAGTACGTGTGTTTCTGTGTGCATGTGTTTGTGCATGTGTGTGTTTGTGTGTGTATGTGAGTGAGTGTGTTTGTGTGTGTGTGTTTGTGTGTTTGCCTGTGTGTGTGTGTGTTTTTGCATGTGTGTGAGAGAGTGTGTTTCTGTGTGTTTCTCTGTTTGTTTGTGTGTGTGTTTGTCTATGTGTTTGTGAGTGTGTTTGTGTGAGAGTGTGTTTCTGTGTGTGTTTGTCTGTGTGTGTGTGTTTGTGTGTGTGTACGTTTGTGTCTGTGTGAGTGTGTGTGTGTATTTGTGTGTGTGTGTATTTGTGTGTGTGTATTTGTGTGTGCGTGTTTGAGTTTGTGTGTGGGTGAATTTGTGTGTGTGTTTGTGTGGGTGGGAGTGTGTGTTTGTATGTGTGTGTGTGTTTGTGTGTGTGTGAGAGAGTGTGTTTCTGTGTGTTTCTCTGTTTGTTTGTGTGTGTGTTTGTCTATGTGTTTGTGAGTGTGTTTGTGTGAGAGTGTGTTTCTGTGTGTGTTTGTCTGTGTGTGTGTGTTTGTGTGTGTGTACGTTTGTGTCTGTGTGAGTGTGTGTGTGTATTTGTGTGTGTGTGTATTTGTGTGTGTGTATTTGTGTGTGCGTGTTTGAGTTTGTGTGTGTGTGGGTGTGTTTGTGTATGTGTTTGTGTGTGTGTGGGTGAATTTGTGTGTGTGTTTGTGTGGGTGGGAGTGTGTGTTTGTATATGTGTGTGTGCGTTTGTGTGTGAGTGAATGTGAGTGTGTTTGTGTGTGTGTGGGCATATTTGTGTATGTGTTTGTGTGTGTGTGGGTGAATTTGTGTGTGTGTTTGTGTGGGTGTGAGTGTGTGTTTGTATGTGTGTGTGTGTTTGTGTGTGTGAGTGTGTGTGTGTGTTTGTGTGTGTGAGTGTGTGTATTTGCCTGTGTGTGTGTTTGTGAGCGTGTGTGTGTTTGTGTGTGAGAGAGTGTGTTTCTGTCTGTGTGTTTGTGTGTGTGAATGTGAGTGTGTGTTTGTGTGTGCGCGTTTGTGTGTGTGTGTGTATTTGTGTGTGTTTGTGTGTGTGTGTTTGTGTGGGTGTGAGTGTATGCATTTGTGTGTTTGCGTGTGTGTGTTTGTGAGTGTGTTTGTGTGAGTGTGTGCTTGTGTGTGTGTGTTTGTGTATGTGAGAGAGTGTGTTTCTGTGTGTGGTTGTCTGTGTGTGTGTTTGTGTGTGTGTTTGTGTGTGTGTGTGTTTGTGTGTGTGTGTGTGTTTGTGTGTGTGAGCACAAGTGTGTGTTTGTATGTGTGTGAGTGTGTCTGTGTGTGTGTGAAGCTGTGACCATCCCCTGAGTTTGAATGTATGAATAAACAATACTTCTGATTTAACTCTGAAGACATTTTGCTGTGAGCCATTTTAAAAATTGGCCTCACAAACAGAGGGTTTGGGGGAACCTGCCATAGCCTATTTCAAAAATTGAAACACCTCTGCTAACGGATGGACAGCAGGAAAATAAAAGAGTTCAGGTTTGCCTCTCCCCTGTCTGTAACACCACCAACTAAAGGTAGAGGCAGTGACACCAAAAGACTTAGAGGGGGAAATAATGAATAACACGATAATGAGAGCAGGACAATTTAGTTTTAAATTTTTTTATTGAAGATTAAAGGCGCTGGAATAATGGAGTTGAACCGTATTTATAATTATACGCGAGTGTTCTAATAATCCCTACCATTATTCAACAGCCTATCATTGTCTCCAATGCTAAGGGGATTTGACTAATTCACTGAAATGCTCTAATGATTTGAACCACTGCTGCCATGGTTTATGACCCCAACAGAGTTTGTTTGTGTTATTGTGCCAGATACCCTGTTCTATAAATAATCCTCTCATGTTACTCGGAGCTCAAATGCATTTAACTGAACAACAGTTGTTGGCTTTGCCATCAAGGCAACTGAATCAAGGCTTAAAGGTGGTGGCAGGGATGACAGCTGCCATTTGCCCTGGTAAAGCTCACACCATATTTTTGGTGACTAGAGCTGCATTGTGTAAAATTTCTCCATTTGTGTTTCTAGAAGGATGGGGTTGAAAAGTGGAGAAGTCATGTTAAATTTGTACAGGGACTTGTGTGGATCATGCTTGGAGTACCAGTCCAGCACAGTCCAGGGCTCCATATTATATAAAAAAAATATAGAGGCAATGGAGACGGTGCCAAACAGATTTGCAGGTTGATACCGGAACTGAGGGGTTATAACTATCAGGAAAGATTGAACAGGCAGGGGTTCTCTTGCTAGAAGAGAAGGCTGAGGAGTGAAGGCCGATAGAGATCTTTAAAATTATGATGTAGTTTGATCGTGGAGATGTAGAGAAGATGTTTCCAAAACTAGGGGCTATAAATGTAAGATAGTCGCTAATAAATTCAATAAGGAATTCAGGAGAAACTTCTTTATTCAAAGAGTGGTGAGAATGTGGAACTTGCTGCCACAGGGAGTAGTTGAAGTGAATGGCATGGAGGTATTTAGGAGCAAGTTAGACCATGTTAGGCAAGTTCTCCTGCTGTTTGGGTTGGCACAGTAACAGCATAGAAACAGCATTAGCTCCAAAATTAATGAGGGTTTGAATTGTTCCAGTGCTATTGTCTGCGATGGTTGAATAATTCCTTGAGCGTGACATGTCCTTTGTATCATTGTATTGGGTAATGAGACTTCTTGATTGCATTAGTTGATGGCAGGTAATGACATTTACCTGGTATCATTGTTCCCTTATAGCAGTCAGTCATGTCCAAACCGTTTTAATGAGTCACGGTGTTTTCACTCAATGTCCGAATGAATCCCTTCCTGCCCAGCCCTGTACTGCTGACTGCAGCTTATCTTTTTGAAATTTATAGTTCCATAAATTTCCCAGTTGGAGGATATTTCAATTCTACAGAACTCAAGAAAATTACAATCTCCAGGGAAGTGGTACTAAGCAAATTGTTGGTGCTGGGGGTGGGGTGACAAGTCCCTGGGTCCTGATCGACTTCATCCTAGGGTCTTAAAAGAAGTGACTGGTGGGATAATTGATGTGTTGGTTTTAATGTTCCAAAATTCCCTAGATTCGGGGAAGGTTCCATCAGGTTGTAAAACAGTGAATCTTACACCTTTATTTAAAAAGGGAGGGACAGAGAAAACTGGAAACTTCAGTCCAGTTAGCTTAACATCTGTCATGGGGAAATTTTCAAAGCTTTTTTTAACAGGTCTATAGCAGGGCACTTAGATAAATTCAAGGTAATCAGGCAGAGTCAACATTGTTTTTTGAGAGGGAAATTATGTTTAACTAATTTATTGGAGTTCTTTCTAGATGGTATGCACTGCTGCCTCTGTTTGTTGGTGGTGGACGGAGTGAATGTTTGTGGATGGGGTGCCAAACAAGCGGGCTGCTTTTTCCCAGATGGTGTCAAGCCAATGGATCAGATCTAAACTCTGCAGTCCTGCCACATCATTTTGTGAAAGATGGTGGACAATTAAACAACTCACTGGAGGAGGAGGCTCTATAAATATCCCGATCCTCAATGATGGGGGAACTCAACACATCAGTGCAAAAGATAAGACTGAAGCATTTGCAACAGTCTTCAGCCAGGAGTGCCAAGTGGATGATCCATCTTGGCCTCATCTGGAGGTTCCCAGCATCACAAATGCCAGTCTTCAGCCAGTTTGATTCATTCCACGTGATATCAAGAAATGGAAGGATCTCCTAGGAAACAGTGACCATAATATGGTAGAATTTAGCATTCAGTTTGAGAGTGAGAAAGTTGGGTCAGAAACAACTGTGCTAAACTTAAATGAGGGTAATTACAATGGAATGAGGGCAGAGTTGGCCGGAGTGGACTTGGAAAGCAGTTTAGCAGAAAAGACAGTTGATGAACAATGGCAGACATTTAAGAAAATAGTTCATGACTCATAACAAAGATATATCCCAGTGAGGAAGAAAGATTCAAGGAAGGAGATAAACCAACCATGGTTAACCAAGGAAGTTAAGGACAGTATCAAATTGAAAGAAAAAACATACAATGTGGTCAAGATTAGTGGTAAGCCAGAGGATTGGTAAAGTTTTAAAAACCAACAAAAGATGACCAAAAAATAATAAAGAGGGAGAAAATAAACTTTGAGTGTAAACTAGCAAGTAATACAAAAATGGACAGTAAGAGCTTATTTAAATATATAAAAAGGAAAAGAGAGGCCAAGGTGAACCTTAGAGAATGAGGCTGGGGAAATAATAATGGAGAACCAGGAAATGGCAGAGGAACTGAATAAATACTTTGCATCAGTCTTCACGGTAGAAGATACTAATAGCATTCCAAAAATACCAAATAATTAAGCGGCAAAAGGCATGGAGGAAATAAATACAATAACTATCACTAGAGGAAAAAGTACAAGGGAAACTGATGGGGCTAAAGGCTGATAAGTCCCCTGGACCTGATGGGTTGCATCCTAGGATATTAAAGGAAGTAGCTACAGAGGTAGTGGATGCACTGGTAGTAATCTTCCAAGAATCTTTAGATTCTGGAAAAGCCCCAGGGGATTGGTGAATGAAACACCCTTATTCAAAAAGGGAGGCAAAACAACAGGTAACTATAGGCCAGTTAGCTTAACATCTTTCATTGGGAAAATGTTAGAGTCTATTATAAAGGATATAATAGCAGAGCATTTAGAAACACATAATCTAATCAAGCAGAGTCAGCATGGCTTCATGAAGGGGAAATCGTACCAAACAAATTTATTAGAATTCTTTGAGGAGGTACCAAGCAGGATAGATAAAGGGGAACTAGTGGATTTCCAAAAGGCGTTCGATAAGGTACCGCACATACGGCTACTTAATAAGATAATGGTGTTGGGGGTAGTATATTAGTATGGATAGAGGATTGGCTAACTAATAGAAGACAGAGAGTTGGGATAAGAGGGGCATTTTCAGGATGGCAACCTGTAACTAGTGGAGTGCTACAGGGATCAGTGCTGGGGCCTCAATTATTTACAATATATATTAATGACTTAGATGAGGGAACTGAATATACTATCACCAAATTTGCAGATGACACAAAAATAGGTGGGAAGGCAAGTGGTGAGGATGACACAAAGAGTCTACAGAGGGATATAAACAGGTTAAGTGAGTGGGCAAAAACTTGGCAGATGGAATAGAATGTGGGAAAATGCGAGGTCATACACTTTGGCAGGAAGAATAGAGGAGTTGAATATTATTTAAATTGAGAAAGATTGAAAAAGCTGCAGCACAGAGGGATTTGGGAGTCCTTGTGCATGAATCCCAAAAAGCTAACATACAAGTTCAACAGGTAATTGGGAAGGCAAATGGAATGTTGGCCTTTATTTCAAAGGGAATGGAGTATAAAAATAAGGAATAATAAAATTGTTAAAACTATACAAGGCACTAGTTAGACCACACCTAGAATACTGTGAACAGTTTTGGTCCCCTTCTCTAAGGAAACATATACTGGCATTGGAGGCAGTCCAGAGATTCTGGGTTGATACTGGGTTTGAAGGGATTTTCTTATGAGGAGAGGTTGAGTAGGTTGGGCCTGTACTCATTGGAGTTTTAAAAAATGAGAGGCGACCTTATTGAAACAAATAAGATTCTTAGGGGAAAAAAGCAAAAAACTGTGGATGCTGGAAATCCAAAACAAAAACAAAAATACCTGGAAAAACTCAGCAGGTCTGGCGGCATTTGCGGAGAGGAACACAGTTAATGTTTCGAGTCCATATGACTCTTCAACAGAGCTAGGTAAAAATAGAAGAGAGGTGAAATATAAGCTGGTTTAAGGAAGGGTGGGACAGGTAGAGCTGAATAGAGGGCCAGTGATAGGTGGCGATAGCCAAAATATGTCATAGACAAAAGAACAAAGAGGTGTTGAAGGTGGTGATATTACCTAAGGAATGTGCTAACTAAGGGTAGAAAGCAGGACAAGCAAGGTACAGATAGCACTAGTAGGGGCGGGGTAGGGTATGGAATCGAAAAAGGCTAAAAGGTAGAGATAAAACAATGGATGGAAATACATTTAAAAATAATGGAAATAGGTGGGAAAAGAAAAATCTATATAAATTATTGGAAAAAAAAGGGGGGGATCGGAAAGGGGGTGGGGATGGAGGAGAGAGTTCATGATCTAAAATTGTTGAACTCAATAATCAGCCCAGAAGGCTGTAAAGTGCCTAGTCGGAAGATGAGTAAGGGAATCAAGGGTTATGGGGAAAAGGCAGGAAAGTGGAATTGAGGATTATCAGATCAGCCATGATCTCATTGAATGGTGGAGCAGACTCGATGGGCCGAATGGCCTACTTCTGCTCCTATGTTTTATGGTTTTATGGCTAAAAGCATTGGATATTGAAAAAGCTATGGGCCCTGACAATATTCCGGCAATAATACTGAAGACTTTTGCTCCAGAACTTGCCGTGCCCCTAGCCAAGCTGTTCCAGAACAGCTACAACGCTGACATCTACCCAGCTACGTGGAAAATTGCCCAGGAATGTCCTGTACACAAAAGGCAGGACAAATTCAACCAGCCAATTACTACCCCATCAGTCTACTCTCCTTCATCAGTAAAGTGATAGAAGGGTTCATCAACAGTGCTAACGAGTGGCACTTGCTTAGCAATAACCTGTTCACTGATGCTCAGTTTGGGTTCCACCAGGGTCACTTAGCTCCTGACCTCATTACAGCCTTGGTTCAAACATGGACAAAAGAGCTAAACTCCAGAGGTGAGGTGAGAGTGACTGCCCTTGACATCAAGGCAGCCTTTGACCAAGTGTGGCATCAAGGAGCCCTAGCAAAACCAGTGTCAATGGGAATCAGGAGGAAAGCTCTCTGCTTGTTGGAGTCATACCTAGCACAAAGGAAGATGGTTGTGGTTGCTGGAGGTCAATCATCTCAGTCCCAGGACACCACTGCAGGAGTTCCTCAGCTTAGTGTCCTAGACCCAACCATCTTCAGCTGCTCCATTAATGATCTTCCTTGCATCTTAAGGTCAGCAGTGGGGATGTTCGCTAATGATTTCACAATGTTCGGCACCATTCACAACTCCGCAGATACTGAAGCAGTCCATGTCCAATTGCACAAAGAACTGGACAATATCCAGGCTTGGGCTGACAAGTGGCAAGTAACATTTGCACCACACAAGTGCCAGGCAATGACCATCTCCAACAAGGGAGAATCTAACAATTGCCCCTTGCCATTCAATGACATTACCATTGCTGAATCCCCCACTATCAACATCCTGGGGGTTACCCTTGACCAGAAACTGAACTGGATTTGCCAGAAGACTATTTTTAAAATTCTTTCATGGGACCTGAGCGTTGTTGGCTAGGCCAGCATTTATATTGCCCATCCCTAAATGCCCTCGGGAAGGTGGTGATGAGCTGCCTCTTGAACCGCTGCAGTCCACCTGGTGCAGGTACACTCACAGTGCTCTTCGGAAGGGAGTTCCAGGATTTTGACCCAGAGACAGTGTAGGAACAGCGATGTATTTCCAAGTCAGGTTAGTGTTTGGCTTGGTTGGGAACTTGCAAGGTGGTGGTCCTCTCCGTGAGTGATTACACAGTGAATGTTTAGAATTTGGAATGCGCTTCTTAACAGGGTGGTAGACACAGATTCAATCTTGGCTTTTAAAAGAGATAAACACTCGGGGGTGGGGACGGGGGGGGGGTGGAAATGTGTTACGTGCAGGAGAAGTGGGACGAACTGGATTGTCCTTTGAAAGAGTTGGTGCAGACTCGATGGGCTGAATGGACTCCAGTTGTGCTGTACTATCCTGTGATTAAATATTCTGTAGACTTTTAAAAAAAAATAGCTGGTGCCTTTGCTGGAGATTAAAGTGTTTCATGCTGCTCAGGACATATTGAATAAAAATTTGAGCTGTATGAGCTGAACCTTTATTGGGAGGAATGTTGGACAGGACAAAAAACCCTGTAAATAGCACCTGGTCCCCCCAGGTTTGGAAAAAAAAAATAACCTGTTTTGATTTACTGTGGGCATCGGGGGAGAGGAAGTCCTACCTTCTTCGCTGCCATTGGTTCCAACAGGAGAAAAGACACACAAAGCGTGCCAGTGATTGGCTCAGCAGCCTGTCACAGACCCTTGATCTTGCTGGGGAAATTAATGCCACAAATAAATACCAGGGGCCATATGCGCTGAATGAGAGATTCAAATGCTGAGGTCGCTTTTGGGGCCGCAAGTGCCAATGGATTTCCCTCCATATTCGCCTCTCCCACTGAGTCATGTTTCACAGAGACGCACCTTAAATAACTGTAGCCAAAGCCGGCGGTGATGTGCGGGTGAGAGGTCCGTGTGGGAAAGGGCTAATCCCATAACAGGACATTCTGACCGGGACGCGGCGTTAGCTGCACCTTTTGGGGGAGGATACAGCCCCGAGTGCCGGGGAGCCCAGATGCACCAACAACTGGACAAAGCTGCCCCGCTGCTGGTCTCAGTCTCAGTCTCAGGGATTCTCGCTTTGACCTTCGCTGTGAACAACTGATGTGCCTTTATTTGTCGGGCAGGGGGGTGGTGGTGGTGGGGGTGGTGGGGGAAAGAAAAATCCCGTTTGGATTAAGAAAACAAGAAACGTTTTAATTTTGCCCGGTGCATTTCCACAACCCGCCTTGATCGCTATGGCCCGTTGCATATGTACCTTGAGATTAATGTTCTTAAGCTTTGGGCTTCTGGTTTTCCTGTCTGGGATGGTTGTGGTGAATTTTGAAGAGCTGCTTCATTACAGGTATGTAATTATATTTCCAACAACAAAAAAAAAAGCAGCTCCTTTCCGCTGAATGCGGGTTAGGTTTACAATTGGGACTTTTGGATGGCAGGGACGCATCGTCATGTTCTGCAGTCTGCGCTGGGCTGAAGTTTTGGAGAATGTGTTTTGTACCCAGGGGGGTTGAGGATGCAGGTAACCTGTCTACATGGAGGATGCATGGGGTTTGCAGTTAAGGTATAACTGCGACCCCGTTACAAGAATGTTTCTCACTCACTGGCTCCTGTGGGCCACTGAATATTCCGACACAGACCCCACCAAGTCTCGTTAATCGCGATCCTTTTCCCCGCAGCCCCAGTTTTCACTTTCCTGGAACTGTTTTAGGAAAGTTTGGTTTGTACGATCACCCCTGCGCTCTGTTCTCTCCTACTTCTTTTTTTAAAAAAAAGCACCTGGCCCTCGGGAGCTCTTTTTAGATTCTGCTCCTGAGTTTTGGATTAAGATTTCTAATAAAACCAAATGTCCTGCTTGGGGGTGGAGGGGGTGGGTGGTGATTGTGGGGACTACTTTACTGCTTTCTTTAGCGGAACTGCAGGGGAAGCTGGTGTGTGATGCTGTGCTACTGGCTGTTTCTGACCTTGACTATTCCATCAGCAAAGTGAGAGAGCCTCGGGCAATTCTCCACATGATAAGAGACAGATTTAGCCTCCATGGGAACCTTCTTGTACGTATCCTAGTAATTGGGTTACTGAGCAACATTAAGCAACATCCTGGGAACAGGATAGCTGCCTGTTATCTCAGGCAAGCCTTGACATTTGAGTTTGGGAGGTCTAAATGCAAAGAGAAAATTAATTATATTTTTGTTTATAAAAAGACAAAGGGGCAATTGCTCAGTATCGCAGAGTGATAGCCTCTCATCCCCACTTTGGCCATTAAGCAGGACCTGCAACGTTGCAAATGCCTGTGTATTCCCTGATGACATGTTTTCTAAAATAAAATAACATATATTTTCCATGTTGGGTGAAGCAGTACTTTGTATTGCACATTGTGGTAAAGGATATTTCCTGCTGACTAACCCCTCACTAGGGAAGTTTTGTGTTTGAATGCTAACACTGAGTAACTCTCACTATCCAATGATACAACCCTGAATGAGGCCATTTGGCCCATCATGTCTGTGCCTGTTCTTTGGTAGAGCTATCCAATTAACCGCACTCCCCTGCACTTTCCCCATCACCACATCATTTTATTTCGCATCAAGCATTTAATCTAGATATCTGTCTCATGAGTCATGTGCCCTACTTTATGACTTGTGTTACAGTTTGTTAATAATGTGTCTCAAATATAAAGTCTAGGTATGTAACTATTATCTGTAGTATGTGGGTGTGTCACTATAATGAAGAAGGTCCCCTCTCCAATCCAGCAACTACCACATAGGCCAGTTGAAGAGGAGAAGTTACAATCCCCGATCACACAGCAACCACAGAGACTCAGGCTTCCTTTAACCAGTTTTATGCAAAGCCCCCTCTTTGTCTAATGTATGTCCTCCCATATCTAAACTAAAAGCATCTGCCCCATCCCTATCTGAGAGAGGAGTACACTTAATCCAACTTTATGCCATGTTTTATGTCCAGTCCAGCTCTCAAGGCTTCACCGCATCATTGCACCACTTGAATTGTCCTGCCTGTTACTGGACATTAGCTCATCTCTTGACTTATGTGTAAATCACACAAAAACTCAAAGCCTCTTTGTGTGCAATGTCCATCTGCTTATCCTCAACTGTTAATATTTTTAGCATCAATGGCTGCCTGGAGTTTTTAAGTATGTTCAGCAAATTCTTACTGTGTTCTCTTTTTTTAATGTATATATTTAATTCCCCCCTAACAATAACTACTAGACACGATGTATAATATTGAAAAATGTAGCCATAAATTTTGAATCTGTTAACAGCTGAATAGAGGAGTGTATATCTCAAAAATGACATGTAAATGCAGGTCATATTTGAAATGCAAAGAGGACAAACAAGCAGGTCTATTGTTTCTCAATTTAGTTGTTATTACAATAACCATAATTTACAAAATAGTAGAATACTGGCTTACTATGAAAACCAGATTTGATTCACATGGACTCACTCATAAATCCTGTGAACTTGTAAAACAAGGAATGCAAGTTCAGCATCGTATTATAGTACTGATCACGACGTAATCTGTTTAAAAATTATTTCCTGGAATATGGTCATTGCTGGCAAGGCCAACATTTGTCCCTTCTCCACTTGTCTTTGAACAGAGGCTTGAACAATCCCCATCCAACACCACACTCCCCCACCTTCCCTCACTGAACAATTCCTCCTTTAACTTGTTTCACTTCCTCCAAATAAACAGGTGTGGCTATGGGTACCTGCATGGGCCCCAGTTATGCCTGTCTTTTTGTGGGGTATGTGGAACATTCCTTGTTCCAGACCTTGCTCAAGCCCTCTCCCACAACTCTTTCTCCGGTACATCGATGAATGTATCGGTGCCACTTCATGCTCTCGTCTGGAACTGGTAAAATTCATTAATTTTGCTTCCAATTTCCACCCCACTCGGTCCATCTCTGATACTTCCCTTCCTTGACTTCTCTGTCTCCATTTTTGGTGATAGGCTGAATACCAATTTTCATTACAAGCCCACCAACTCCTACAGTTATCTCGACTACACCTCCTCGCACCCTGCTTCCTGTAAGGGCTCCATTCCATTTTCCCAATTTCCCCATCTCCATCTCATCTGTTCTGATGATGCTACCTTCCACAGTGGTGCTTTTGACATGTTTTCCTTTTTCCTCAGCCGAGGTTTCCTCCCTATGGTGGTTGACCTTTTCCCTCAACTGTGTCCAACCCATCTCCCGCCCTTCTGCTGTCACCCCTTTCCGCGTGCGCCCCCCCCCCCCACCCCAGAATCACAAAAGGGTTCCCCTTGTCCTCACTTTCCAACCCATCAGCCTCCGTATTCAAAGGATCACCCTCTGCCACTTCCACCAACTCCAGCATGATGCCACCACCAAACACATCTTCCCCTCATCTCCTCTGTCAGCATTCTGAAGGGACTGTTATCCCTGTGGCACCCTGGTCCAATCCTCCATCACCCCCAGTTTCTCATCCCCTTCCCATGCAATCACAGGAGATGTAACACCTGCCCCTTTACCTCCTTGCTCCTCACCGTCCAAGGCCCCATACACTCCTTCCAGTTGAAGCAGTGATTTACTTGCACTTTGTTTAATTTAGACTACTGTATTCGCTGCTCACAATGTGGTTTCCTCTACACTGGGGAGGCTAAATGCAGACTGCGTGACTGCTTTGCCGAACACCTTCACTCAGTCCACAAGCATGACCCCAACCTTTCTGTCACCTGCCATTTCAATTCACCATCTTGCCCTCATGCTCATATTTCTGTCTTCGGCCTGCTAAATTGTTCCAATGAAGCCAAATGCAAACTGCAGGAACAGCACCTCCTCATTTTCTGATTAGGCAATTTACAGCCTTCTGGACTCAATGTTGAGTTCAATAACTTCAGTCCAATAACTCAATTTTCACTTTCCCCTCGCCCAGTGCCAGTCTGTATCTTGTTCTCATGTTTTGCTTTCAGACAGTGCTTATTCTTTTTCTGCTATTAACACCTGCTTTAGTCTTTAATACTATCATTACCACTCTCTTTGTCCATGACACCTTTGTCACTTAATCTCTTCTGCCCTCCGACCTATCCCTCACCTTCTATTTTGCCCCTCCTGCCCCTCCCCCCTTTTCAACAACATAAAACCCATCACATTTATTCCTCTCCCCAGTTCTGATGAAGAGTCATAATTGGAGTCAAAATGTTCCTCTCTCCACAGACCGTCTGAGTTTTTCCAGTATTTTCTCTTTTTTATTTCAGATCTCCATCATCCACAGTATTTTGCTTTTATCCTAATTTCCCTTGAACTGAGTGGCTTGCTAGGTTATTGCAGAGGGCAGTTAAGAGTCAGTCACACTGCTGTGGGTCTGGTGTCACATGTAGGCCAGCTTGGGTAAGGATGGCAGATTTCCTTCCCTAAAGATTGTGAATGAACCAGATGGGTTTTTATGACAATTGATGATAGCCTCAGTAATGGTGATCATGAAACTATCTTTATGTTCCAGATTTTATTAATTGAATTTAAATTCTACCAGCTGCCATGGTGGGATTTGAATCCATGGCCCCAGAGCATTAACCTGGCCTCTGGATTACTAGTCCAGTGACATTACCACAATGCCACTATCTCCCTTTAACAGCCTCTCTAACAGTAGGAATTTTAGCAAAATGATTTAAGACTATCACCTAGAAATTACTGCTGACAATATCAGTAGATAACGGGTGGTATAACAGGTTGGCATAGCAACCTTTCAGCTTTCCGGATGTGGTTTCCAATCTTGCTCATACTGATGTCAGGATGGTTGCCATGTGCCACTTGTGAGAGTCCTATGTAGAATAAGTTTGAACAGTTTCAACCCAAATCTATGTGGGCACATATTATTACAAGGTATCTCTGTATTGCTGATATCGTTTAGAAATGACTACTGAGAGAAATAAGAGGAAACCACACTGATGAAATACTATGGTGCTAAGGTTGGGAGTTGACACAAATTCGAGGCATCTGTACCTGAATGCTATAGCCTGCAAGTGCTTCTAGAAAACATGTTCAGGTCACCTCTGACTGACATCCTTTAATTTACATATATCTATCATAAATTGCACAAAAAGTGCATAACAAAATCCGGGACTCAGTGATCCATTGTTTTTCACACAACCACTGGTGACTGGTGAAAGATATAAAATGGTACATAACTCGTTCTTAAAGCTAAAGGTCCTAAGGTGTTCTACTATTTGGTGTTCTATTATTTGAGAGTAGTTTAGGTGGAAGGCCAAAAGCATGGCTTGAGAGAAAGGCTTTGCAGAGGATTTTGGGGAGAAAATCGAAGTCTTGTGTGGTTTAGGAGTGGTTTGGGGATATTTTGGCTGACATTACTGCAACCAAAATGGAGGAGTGGGCGGCAGACACCATAGACCGCAGTGGAGGGTGAGTGCGGTGACATCAATTTGGAGACTCCTGAGGGACTGTGGAGCAATTTGAGGATTTTAAAGATCAGGAGGGGGTAAGGGAGTACATTGGAGGAATCAAACATACAGATGGTATTGGAGGGTTTCAGTGGTGGCATTGAGGTAAAGGTCAGGGGCACGTGGTATTGTGAAGTTTTTTCCACACATTTTTAAATTCAATTGACCTTGAACTGAGTGGCTTGCTAGGCCATTTCAGGGGGCAGTTAAGAGTCAACCACATTGCTGTGGATCTGGAGTCACATGCAGGCCAGACCAGGTAAGGATGGAAGATTTCGAAGGGCATTAGTGGTAGAGATGGGTTTCTACGACAATTGATGATAATTTCATGGTCACCATAATTGAGAATAGATTTCAATTCCAGTTTTTAAAAAAATTTATTGAACTTAAATTCACCAATTGCCATGGTGGGATTTGAATTTGTTTCTAGGGCATTAGACTGGGTCTCTGGATTACTAGCCAAGCGACATTAATATTACACCTCCATCTCCCCAAAAGTGGAGAAGTAGGTGATTTTGCTGAATGGCTTGATGTGGGTATTGAAGTCCAGCTCCAGGTCAAGCACAATACTAAAGTTGGGTGCCACTGAGGTCAACATCAACTGGTTTCCCTGAAGAGGAACTGAATCTTCATCTAAAGTGCTGAATTTCTAGTGGGAAATGAACAGGATGTTTGGGTCTTGCTGATGTTGGCTGCTCCATGATTCATTATGGAGTGGGGAAAGTAAATGTGAAAAAAAAGAGTACAGGGTCTTTGCCAGAGTATCTAATTCCTAAGCAAATGTACAGGCAATAGAAGGAAAGGAACAAAAGAAGACATGTTATGAGGTAAAACATGTAAGGATTAATTTAGCATTGTAGGTCTACCTACACCACACGGACTGTAGGAGTTCAAAAAGGCCGCTCACCACCAACTTCTCAAGGGCAATTAGGGATGGGCAATAAATGCTGGCCTGGACAGAAATACTCACATCCCAAGAACAAATGGGAAAAAAAAACATATTTGGACTAATTCAGATTTAGGTTATACATGTTTGATGCTTCTTCTACATATGGTTGCTGTTGGTTCCTGGATGTGAGTATAATGTTGTGGCTACCTGGCTTTATGCTTTTTGATATCCATTTATAATGGTGTTGGCAGCTTGGAGGCTGATGCGTGAAGACACGTAGTGATTTAGTACATGTGTGCTTCTGACTCCTTGCAGTTTAGTGCAGGATACAAGTTATTTCACTAATAGCTAGGTGCCCATCAAGCCTAAGGCTGCTGAGTGCATCTTTGGTCTCTAGTTCTCGAGTTTCAATGCCAATATGTGTCTGTTCTTGATAGTCTTGTGATGGCTATGAAAGAAAGGATGAAGAACAAACCTGCACTTTTGTCTTTCACATGATTAGAACATCCCAAGGCACTTCACAGCCAATGAAATAATTTTGAAGCATAGTCACTGTCCTGAAGTAGACGGTCACTGATATTGCAGCAGTGGAGCCTAGCTGGGTGATGGAATGGAAAGGATGTTTTTTCCCAGCCCTCTGACTGTCCTGGAAAACTCCTATATCAAACTGCTTTCCAGGACATTCTAATTTTGGACATCCTTCCTGAACCATGTTATACTGCATTCATTGTTTTACCCTTTGTACAATTTGTGGGGATTATTTGAGCCCTTACATCATCCACTATGGGCTATCTGTTTTAAAAAGAAAAATGAACAGGAAAAGGAAGAATTGTTCTATGACAAAGAAACATGTAGTATTTAACAACAATGCACATCAAATGATTTTATCTTATAAATGTCTCAGCTTTTAAAATTCTAATCCTCCCAAGTCCTTGCCATTCCCTATCTCTGTACCTTCCTACAACTCTCCAAGATCTCTTCGCTCTGCCATTATCTTGTGTATCCCCAATTTTAATTGCTGCACCATTGCTGGCTGCGCCTTTGTCTGTCTGTACCCAAAGTGAAATCTGTCCTATTCCCCCTCTAAAGCTCTCCACTTCCTTGGCTCTCTCTCCACCTTTAACATGTTCCTTTTACAACCTACCTCTTCCATGTCTTAATATCTCTTTATGTAGTTTGTTATGTAGCAAATTATGTTTGATAACACTCTTTTGAATATTTCAGATTCTAGCGCCTCCAGTTGCTTAGGCCCTAAGTTCTGGGATTCCCTCGCTACATCTCTGCATCTCTCTACCTTGTTTCCTTCCTTTAAGACCCTTCTAAGCAAATTTTGGTCATCTGACTTAATATCTCCTTATGTGGCTTGGTGTCATGCTTTGTTTTATAATGCTCATGTGAAGCACCTTGGGATGTTTCTTTATGTTGAAGGCACTATATAAATGTGAAGTGTTCTTGTTCTTATACTATGTTAAAGGTGTTGTATAAATGCAAGTTATTGTTGTAGCTGTTGTGTTTTATTGTTGTCTGTGATCAAAATGTTTTAATGTGAGAAGATAGTGTGTTTTCTTACCCTTGGTGATTTGTCCCAAGTTAAATAATTTCTAGCAGCAAGCTTTCGTGAATTTAAAAATAAAGGAGATTTTTTATGAGCATACATTTATCCTGGAGATTTAAACATGACATTATACACACACTATTACACACACAATGACTAGATACAGATGAAGAGAAAAACAGTACGGTTCCAATCTGAAATGATTGCAGTTTCATTCGTAGCAGGGTTGTAGCTTCTTGGATGAATTGATGAGTGGAGGTCTTGTGAAAGCAGAAGATTCTCAGTAAGCTGTGAGGCTTCTTGTAGTTGAATTCCCAGGAGGTCATCTCATCTCACGGGTATAGCTGTTTACTAAATTGGCTGTGTAGTTATCTGCAGCTGCTTTGTTGGCTTATTTCTGATGGTATCTATTTTAGAATAGCTTCTACTGTTATATTTTCAAAAGCAGGTAACAGACATGGCTGTCTTACCCATGTGACCATCGACAACTTCAAAGTCCTTTTCCAAATAAGATGTTGTGTTAGATCGTTAACCTTCCTGTGTTGTGGCTTTTCACACGCTGAGAGTTTCAGACAATCAAAGCCTTTGTGTTTGAGATGTGGAGCCAGAACAACACACTGAAAGGTCGAAGAGATCCATTTCATATTCGTCTAACACCCATTGGGTTATGATGTCTCTGTTGTCCATGGTCTTGTCTGTTGACGCAACCTCCTTAACAAAAGGGATGGGTGAATTTCACAAGTGGCTATGACTGCCCATATATATTTAGATATTTGCTTGCATTTCAGATATGCCTGGATCTGTATGCTGCCAAGTCACAGGATATGCTACAGCTGTCTTAAACAGCTTTTGGTATCCACTTCTAAAAAAATGTATCTTTAAAATTTGGAACATCTTCATGTCTGTACTGGGCATGACATAGTAAAGAAACCACAGTAAGAAAACCATTGTGTCCATTGTCACTGATGCTTTGTTGCTGTTGCTATCGGCTTGGTGGCTGTTTTGTCTTCCAGGTTTACACAGCGGCTGTCAAAACTGAAGCTTAATTATGTGTTTGGTTCAAGGTTACAAGTCAATGACACTGAAGGAAAGAGAATAAATTACAGTCAGAAAAAAGCAGGTGACAGAGACTGCGACACCTGTACTTACAGGTAAGAAGCTGGGTTGAATTTCTACAATTGTTTCCACTGATTATTGTCATAACTTGGCAGAAGACCCCTGGAGAAATGGCAAAAATTCAATCCTAGTGGGGTAGAGTTTGGGAGAGCTGACCATAGAACTGATAGTTAGAGAGAAAGTTTTGAAGGAGATGGAAATGAGTAGAAAATTTATTGATTGAACAATAATCTGTTCAGTAGGACAGGAGACTTAAGCACATAAATGAAAATGTAGGAAGGAACAATGTTCAGTCACCTCATTCTACTATTTCAAATGCTGTTTCAAAGTATGTTGTGACTATCTTTCATTTTTTTGTTTCCCATAATACATGCATACTTCTACTCCTTTCGTGAAGTGACAAACTGGTTCAGTTTCCTTTCAAATGCATCAGCTGCGCTAATGTTTATTGCTTGACTCAGTTATCCATCTTACAGGGTAGAAATTTGGCTACACAATCCCCATGTTTCTGGTGCTTAATGGCGTCTTAAGCCTCTAATATGGCATCCAGGAAGCAAATGCTTACCATGAGCTGGAAGTGGACCAAAAAATTGACATGCATTGTCCACACCTGAAAAAGGTGTTTAAACTCCTTTTGAATATGCAAATAAGGGGCCATCTGCCTCTTTGAAGCCCCCTGCTGCATGATTGATTTTCCCTGGGGAAAACCAGACCATAACCAACATGATGCATTTTTGGAACATACTTAAGATGAGCAGGAATGCTCTCTAGATGTTCCATAAATTGCATTCTTAGACTGTGACTGATCCTTTAACCATATTGTCTGGTTCCTCAGATCTGGATCTGCACAGGGTAATGATCTGTAGATCCATGATCAACTACTTTCATTATTTTAAGTCTTTGGATCATGTTCATCTTTCCTTAACATTTTTCCCCATTTTCTTTAATCTTGAAATCTCTCTGTGCCCCACTCATTCCAGAGTCCAGTAGACAACATGGTGGCCAGTTTTTGGGTGTCCCATTAGAACCACTCCCTGGAGATGCCAAGGGTATCCTTGGAGGATTTGCCTTCTATCCCTACCCTAACCGATGTTTCCCTTGCTCCCACAAAGGGTGCTGGATCCTATTGTTACTCCAGCTCAGATGAGAGTAAAAACAGGAGCATTTTCAGGAAACTCAAGAAAACCTCAGTTGACTCAGTGTTCTTCTAGTCATTCGTGGAATGTGGGTAACACCGGCAAGGCCAACATTTAATCAATTTAATACATTTTGATGAATCAATGCCAATGTCTCAATGTAATCTTCAAACAGGTGCTCCTCATTGACGGACTACAAATTGGAAAATTGCAAAGTTATTTTCTTGTTCTTTTCTTTCAATTACCTCGGTGTTTTTTGATGAAACATTAATGCATGTGAATGACACACACTGTTTATTAAGCTGCTGACTAATTTGCACATTGTGCTGAGGAAGAGATGCCCGTGAATTGTGAATCATGAGAAGTTGCCAGATGATTTGTGCTGCCTCATGAACTTTACAACAGCAATGTCTTGTCCTCAGTCTCCGCATGATTTTCATGAATTTACTGCATTTGCACATTAGTTGTCCATTAACCTCACCACAGAATGTTAGGGCTAGTAAGTAATAGAGTAAGTACCCTTTGAACAATATAATGATTGCCAATCAACTTCCCTGGTCCAGAAAGTGACTAGTTCTTCAGGCATAGAATTGTTACTGGAGATTTCAAAAATATAAAATATCAAATAAAAAATTTATTTTTGTTCTTTTCCTTTCTATTCCTTCTTCTGTCTCTTAATACAACATTTCTTTCCCTCTCTTGATTTCTCTTTCTTGATTTGACATTGAATTCCCCCACTCTAATTCACCGTCTTTCTCAGTTGTCCCTCTGTTCTCTTAATTCTCAATTCTTAAATCTCACTGGTTAAGGAGCTACACTGTTAATCTCATCATTCATCAAGATCACATACCTCTTGCCCCTGCTACCCTGTCATCAGTTCACACTTTCAGCAGCTTCGTTATGGCACAGTTGATGGTAATAGCTGAGTTGTTTAAATCCCAGAGGGAAACTTGAAATAACTACCACAACTAATTTTGAAATTTGTATGTTTTGAGATGAGGGCTTTGAATTCAGTAGTAAGAAGACCACTAAGTCTTATAGGCTTTTACAAAACATTTATTAATAAGAGAAATGATTTTAAACACATACATAGATCTACAAATTACTACTATGATCACTTCTAAATTCCCTATTTAATCTGACCCCCAGTTACACTTTCATTAAGGCAACAGTTATACAGATAGATTTTAAAAGACCCAGGCAAGTAACACACAATATCCTGAACCAGTCGAATTCAAAGTGAGTTTTCTTAACTTCAGTTCTTTGAAAACAGCAGCTTGAGGCATAGATGCTGAAGGCTTTTCACACTTGTTAGATCTTAAAAATGCCTATCCTTACACACAGCGTTCACTCCTTTATAGGTATTTTCTCCTTTGAACGCAAATTCCCATTGTTTCACTATGTCTTTGGACTTTATCTTTCTGATAATAAAGCTATCTCATAGCATTAAGTTTTACCAGTAATCTTTGGGAAAAATAAACACGCTGTTTCTAAACATCACCTGGCTCGGTGACACATTTCACCCCTCCTTTGAAAACAATCTAATCTGGTTTATTTGAGAATGCAAATGTCCTTTTACATCTTTCATTCTAAACCTCCCCCATGTTTACATCAAAGCCTTCAGACCAGCTGCTTATAATCCAATTAAGTCTCACACACACACATACAAACACAGATACCACTATTTTACAATAAATTCCAATAACTGTATGAGAATTATTATATCTTCCTGACACTTCAAAGGCAAAACATTTATGAGCTGAAATGTGCAGGAAAATGTCTAACCAATCGGGAATGCCACATAATAACCCACTCTAGCAAATTCTGGCTTGTTAATAGGCAGCACAATTTTCCTTGAGTGTAGAAGATTGCAGGTAGAGACTCTCTAAGCCTAGCAACACCTACACAAGTCCAGTACTGCCAACTCACTTGAACCAGCCTCTTTATTACCATCTCTCAGAAAAGGTAAGGGTTTTTAAAATAAACTGATTAGCAAAAAATAGTGAATTCAACTGGGGAAGGTCCCAGTCAGAAATCCATTAAGATACCAAAACCCATAAATGTATTAAAACTTAAGGATGTTGAAATTGGACATTGGCGGAGATGCAAAGGAGACAGAATCACATTCCTCATGTGTTATAGACCCTGCCTAACATTCAATTCCATTGACTTTGTTCAGTGTTTGTTCAATTTCACCTGCTATAAGTCTGCTCATTGCAAAGCATTGAATTATTTTAAATCTATGGACTATCACTATGGTATTAGATGACACACTAAGCAGGGGCAATATGACATTTTACAGCTTCATTAGTGGCCCATTTAATCCTCTTGCCTTTTCCTCTCCAATTTATTTCTCCTAAAGGCACCGATCTGTATTGGGGAACAGCAGTCCCAGTGGCACTTGCTGCACTCTGCTACCACCTCCAAGTAGCCATTGTTCTTACTGCTGTCTGGCTGAAATTAGCATGAAGTGGCAAGTTATGCAATGGGCTCTTAGAAACATAGAAACTAGGAGCAGGAGTAGGCCATTTGGCCCTTCGAGCCTGCTTTGTCATTCATTATGATCATGGCTGATCATCTAACTCAATAGCCTGCTCCTGCTTTCTCCCCATACCCTTTGATACCTTTCGCCCCAAGAGCTATATCTAACTCCTTCTTGGAAAACATACAATATTTTGGTCTCAACTAGTTTCTGTGGTAACGAATTCCACAGGCTCACCACTCTCTGGGTGAAGAAATTTCTCCTCATCTCAGTCCTAAATGGTCTACCTTGTATCCTCAGACTGTGACCTCTGGTTCTGGACTCCCCCACCATCGGGAACATCCTTCCTGCATCTACCCTATTTAGTCCTGTTAGAATTTTATAGGTTTCTATGAGATCCCCCCTCATTCTTCTGAACTCCAGCGAATATAATCCTAATCGACTCAATCTCTCCTCATATGTCAGTCCCGCCATCCCAGGAATCAGTCGGGTAAACCTTCGCTGCTCTTCCTGAGCTTCAATGATTAAATACCAATAGTAAGGTGCAGAACTGTTGTTGTTTAACCGTAACGTGTTACAAAGGATTCTTCATGGGAGAATTGTTATTTATATCAGATGGTTCATTCTAGATGCAATGAGCTTTTGAGGCAACGTGTTGGTCACTGCAGAGAGCTTGTGCCTCAACAAATGTTATCACTGTCTGATTGAAGCACAAACATTTACAATGAAGTGGCCTTTTTCTTAGACATTTATTATCACTCACCTCCCTTTCTCCGTTCATCGAAGGTTATATCACGTAACTGATGGTCAGCTGACCTATTTCTGGTTTTCTAGCTTTGCCACTCTTAGGCCAATCATTAAGGTGCATGTAAGAGTTTCCACAGTCCAATGTTCTTCTTGACCCTCTGAAGGACTCATTTTGTGCTTGTTAACTGCCCATTCCATGTAATCCAAGATGGCAGAGGAGTCTCCTACAAGCCATCCAATGGCAGAATTTATGAAGCATTGAATCATCGTCAATCCTTCCTCTTCACTGCATTCCTAAAATAGCCCTGCCAAAAATCTGGACAATGAGAGAACTGGGTTATATTTTATAATATAAACTCCATAGAATACTATATGTACCAAGTTAGTGATTACATACTTACGACACAGTTCTGCAGTTAATGACACTTTTTTGTTTAGTCAGGTGCTGAACTTCTGGCAAAAGCAATTAACAAGATGTGCGAGGATTTACAGGGAGATTGCATCATCTCCCATTCAAGGGTGAGACTTCCTTTAATAATTTCTTAACACCCTGCATTCTTGCAAGCAGTCTCCAAAAGGAAATGCTGATTAGATTCACAACTGACATGCTTATCTCTGCGAAGTTTCCAGTTATATTTCTGTCCTACCTCATTGATTGTTACTTTCAGGCTAAGTTCTACAGCTCATGACAACGCACAGGTGAAAGGGTGGGTAGGGTGCCCTGCTCCTATTGTTGCTCTTTGACTGCCAATGAGGTGATGTACCAGAGCAGCAAGGGCATAGTGGAGGAGTCCACACTTTGTTTTAACACTGTTTCTTGGGCCTGGCTTCCATCCAGCAGCCTTCCATCTCCAGATGGCCAGGAAGCAGAACTTAAACTCTGTCACATCCCAAAGCATTCTGTATTTCCATTCATAATTCTTCCTTTCCATAAACATGCCAACTTCCTCTCGCTATCAATGTGTATCATTATCGTCATGACGATTAGGGCTCTGTAACTCAAACATGCCGAACAGCTCATGGTAGGAGAATCCCAACATAAATGGCCACACTATTACACCGAACATTACTTGAAAGACAAGAAAGTGACATAGAGAACCTAGGAATTGCTGGATGACAATGAACCAAAGTTCCACCTTATTTGCCGTCTACCATCCTGATTGGCACATGATGCAATGATGAATGACTTCTTTTGAAAAATGTAGTTATCAACTGGTCTACAGCAGACTCAAAAATGACAAGCGGAGAACTCCAGTGGTGGAGAGCTTTGGGCATCATAGGTCCAAAGTCCCCTTTTCCCGTCCAAGTGTGTTACACTCACCCACACAAGAAGGTTATTGCAATGGGCATCAAGCTGTTTATCAGGGTCAAAATCCTGGAACACCCTCCCGAACATCACTCTAGGTGTACCTACACCACAGGGACTGCAGCGGTTCAAAAAGGCAGCTCACCACCACCTTCTCAAGGGCAATTAGGGATGGGCAATAAATGCTGGCCTGGACAGCGACGCCCACATCCTGTAAATGAATTTTAAAAATCATTTTACATTCCAACTACTTGGAGAATGTGGTATCATGTTCTGTTCCTGTATCACATTAAAGGGACACCGACTACATAAAAACAGGGTTTGACAATCTGTTCTTTATTGATTTCCAAACAAGCACACTGCTAAGATGTCAAATGGAGGAGTGCTACCATGGTACTTGTTGATGACACCACGGCGAGGTCAGTTTTGCAGAGGCTCTTTATTCTCTCTGGATGATAAAAGAGTTCACCCTAACTTGGCTATATCATTCTGAAAAGCCTTTTTAAACAAAAAGACTTACCTTTATATAGTGCCTTTCGTAGCTTCAGGACATCCCAGACCCCTTAATAGTGAATAAAGTAAATTCGAAGCATAGTCACTGCTCCAATACAGGAACCAAGGCAGACAATTTGTACACGGCAAGTTCCCACAAACATCAGTGTGTTAATAACCAGACAATTTGTTTTAGTAATGTTGATTGAGGGATAAAAGTTGGACATAGGTTAACTCCCCTGCTCTTCAAAATAGTACTGTGGGATTTTTACATCTGCCTCAGTTTAATGTCTCATCTGAAAGATGACTTCTCCGATCGTGCAGCACTCACTTTGTCTGCACTAGAATGACAGCCTAGATTTTTGTGGTCAAGTTTCTGGAGGGGGACTTGAATCTACAACCTTCTGACTCAGGTGAGGGTGCTACTAACTGAGCCATGAATGACACATAGACAAACTTAAGGGTAACTGATAAGGAAGCAACGATTAAAAATTCACTTCGGCATGAGGTGCCATTTTCTGGTTTGGGATAAAGAAGATATCTAGGGTCCAGTCAAAGGGTTTTAGTCTGTAGCTGGCTATCTTATGGCAGTGCTTGACCAAGCCAGAGAAAAAAGTTCTACTGACCAGCAAAATAAGTGCAAAATAGGCCAAATCTTTTTCAATGCAGATGGTGTACACTTCAAAGTGTTTAGTAGAGAGACAAATATTCTAACAAGGTAGTAGATGCATTAGTGCTAATTTTCCAAAATTCCCTAGATTCTGGAAAGGTTCTATCAGACTGGAATGTAGCAAATATATCCCCTCTATTCAAGAAGGAAGGGAGGCAGAAAACAGGAAATTATAGGCCAGTTTGCTTGAAGTCTGTCATGGGGAAGGTGTTAGAATTAATCATTAAAGAGGTTATAGCTGGGCACTTAGAAAAACACAAAGTAATTTGGAAGAGTCAGCGTAATTTTGTGAAAGGAAAATCATGTTTAACAAATTTACTAGAGTTCTTTGAAGGAGTAACATATGCGGTGGATAAAGGGGAGCCTGTAGATGTACTGTACTTGGATTTCCAGAAGGCATTTGATAAGGTGCCATATCAAAGGTTATTGCAGAAAATAAAAGCTTGTGGTGTAAGGGGTAACATATTAGCCTGGATAGAAGATTGGCTTGCAGGCAGAAAACAGAGAGTATGCATAAATGGGTCTTTGTCTGATTGACAGGATGTGATGAGTGGAGTCCTGCAGGGGTCTTTGCTGGATCCTCAACTTTTTACAATTTATATCAATGACTTAGCTGACAGCAGTGAAGGCATGGTAGCTAAATTTGCAGATGACACAAAGATAGGTATGAAAGTTTCTTGTGAAGAAGACATAGGGAGTTTGCAGACGGATATGGATGGGTTCAGTGAGTGGGCAAAAATCTGGCAGATGGAGTATAATATGGGAAAATGTGAAGTTGTTCACTTTGGCAGAATGAATAAAAAAGCAGAGTATTACTTAAACGGAGAATGACTGCAGAATTCCGAGGTGCAGAGGGATCTAGGTGTTCTCATGCATGAGTCACAAAACGTTAGTATGCAGGAACAGCAGTAATCAAGAAGGCTAATGGAATGCTATCCTTTATTACAAGAGGAATTGTCCAAAAAAGTAAAGATGTTATGCTTCAGTTATACAGGGCATTGGTGAGACTGCATCTCGAGTAGTGTGTGCAGTTTTGGTCTCCTTATTTAAGCAAGGATGTAAATGCATTGGAGGCGGTTCAGAGGAGGTTTACTAGATCGATACCTGGAATAAACGGGTTGTCTTATGAGGGTAGGTTGGACAGACTGGGCTTGTTTCCACTGGAGTTTAGAAGAGTGAGGGTGAGTTGATTGAAGTCTATAAGATCCTGAATGGTCTTTTGACAAGGTGGGGGTGATGATTCTAGAACTAGGGGGTACTGTTTTAACATTAGAGGTCACTCTTATGGGACAGAGATGAGGAGAAATTTTCTCTCCGCGGGTTGTGCGACTTTGGAACTCTCTGCCTTAGAAGGGCAGCGGAAGCGGGGTCACAATATTTTTAAGGCAGAGATTCTTGTTAGGCAAGGGTATCAAAGTTTATTGGGAGTAGATGGGAATGTAGAACTTGAAACAGAAGCAGATCAGCCATGACCTTATTGAATGGCGGATCGGGCTTGAGGGCCGAATGGCCTACTTCTGCTCTTATTTCGTATGTTCATATGAGATGAAATCCTGTCTTTACATCGAGGATATCCTCCATCGTGTTGTGTGGCATTACCGTCATGCTAAATGGGATAGATTTCAAACCGATCTAGCAACTAGAGACTGGGCATCCATGAAGTGCTGTGGACCATCATCAGCAGCAGAATTGTATACGCCACAATCTGTAACCCCATGCCCGGCATATCCCCCACTTTACCATTACCACCAAGCCGGGAGATCAACCCTGGTTCAATGAAGAGTGCAGGAGGGCATGCTAGGAGCAGCACCAGGATACCTAAAAACGAGGTGTCAACCTGGTAAAGCTACAACACAGGACTACTTACCTGCTAAACAGTGAAAACAGCATGTGATAGACAGAGCTAAGCGATCCCACAACCAATGGATCAAGTCTAAGCTCTGCGGTCCTGGCCACATCCAGTTGTGAATGGTGGTGGCCAATTAAACAACTGATTGGAGGAGGAGGTTTCACAAATATCCCCATCCTCAATGATGGGGGAGCCCAGCACATCAGTGTAAAAGACAAGGCTGAAGCATTTGCAACAATCTTCAGCCAGAAGTGTTGAGTGGATGATCCATCTCAGCCTCCTCTGGAGGTCCCAGTCAACACAGATGCCAGTCTTCAGCCAGTTCGATTCACTTCACGCGATATCAAGAAACAGCTGAGGGCACTGGATACTGCAAAGGCTATGGACACTAACAGTATTCAAGCAATACTACTGAAGATTTGTGCTCCAGAACTTGCTGCGCCCCTAGCCAAGCTGTTCCAGTACAGCTACAAACTGGCATCGACTAGGCAATGTGGAATATTGTCCAAGCATGTCTTGTCTAAAAAAAGTAGGACAAATCCAATGCAGCCAATTACCACCCTGGCAATCTACTCTCAGTCATCAGTAAAGTGATGGGATTGTTGTTGGCAGTGCTACCAAGTGGCACTTACTCAACCATAACATGCTCACTGACACCCAGTTTGGGTTCCGCCAGAGTCACTCAGCGCCTGACCTCATTACAACCTTGGTTCAAGCATGGACAAAAGAGCTGAACTCCAGAGGTGAAGTGAGAGAGACTGCTCTTGACATCAAGGCAGCATTTGACTGAGTGTTGCATCAAGGAGCCCTAGCAAAACTGGAATCAATGGGAATCAGGGGGAAAGCTCTCCGCTGGTTGGAGTCATACCTAGCACAAGTGGCTGTACTGAAACATTTAAGTTATGAAGAGAGGTTGGATAGACTTGGGTTGTTTTTGTTGGAGCAGAGAAGACTGAGGGGCGACCTGATTGAGGTGTACAAGATTATGAGGAGCATGGACAGGGTGGATAGGGAGCAGCTGTTCCCCTTAGTTGAAGGGTCAGTCACAAGGGGACATAAGTTCAAGGTGAGGGGCAGGAGGTTTAGGGGGGAATGTGAGGAAAAACTTTTTTACCCAGAGGGTGGCGACAGTCTGGAATGTGCTGCCTGGGAGGGTGGTGGAGGCGGGTTGCCTCACATCCTTTAAAAAGTACCTGGATGAGCACTTGGCACGTCATAACATTCAAGGCTATGGGCCAAGTGCTGGTAAATGGGATTAGGTAGGTAGGTCAGGTGTTTCTCACGTATCGTGCAGACTCGATGGGCCGAAGGGCCTCTTCTGCACTGTGATTCTGTGTGAAAGGAAGATGGTTGTGGTTTTTGGAGGTCAATTATCTCAGTCCCAGGATGTCACTGCAAGTGTTTGTCAGCGTAGTGTCCTCGGCCCAACCATCTTCAGCTGCTTCATCAATGACCTTCCCTCCATCATAAGATCAGAGTGGTGGAGGCACCCACATTCTATTAATGAATTTTTAAAAAATTCTCTCAGTGAATACCATACATAATTGAAAGCGGTCATTCATCTCCGGGCTATTCTGTACTGATGTCAGCCCTCATTGTCACCGCACCTGAGACTGTTTCACTTGACACTGGTGGTCTTATGAAACACTTTGAGACTTCTGGATGTGATAAAGCACTACTTAAAAATAATTCATTGAATATAAAGCATGGTGATCGTGAATGGCGCTACATAAATGTAAGTCTTCCTTCCTTTCTCTGGTATATGTAAGGCTGCATTGAGGATTTTCGGGCTCAGTATGTCTGTGGTTGTATAGCAACTCTTTCAAAAGTGACAGCATTTCTCCAGGCTTACAAGAGTGGGTGCTGCAGAATAGAATTACAAGAAGCACAAGATATTTATAAAAGTGAAAATGTGCTAAAGCTCTTCGCAAATAGATGTAAGGAAGATGAATATTCTATTCCAGATAGCCAGTTGGTGAAGGACAGAACTTGAGCCAATCTTTACACACTCTTATAAGCGTTTATTTACAGAGCCACACATCACAAGTGTACACCTTCTAAGTCAATAATCTCAGTTTCAGTTTGTGATTATTCTGTGTCTATTTATAGGGGCACAAATGAATCCACATTACCTGTGTACAATTAAACGCAAGTAGCAATGAATGATGACCTAAGAGGGGTGTAATTGAAATCTTGGCCCAAGAAACAGGTCAAGCTTTTTAAAGGTAGAAACAGGGGTGGAAAGATTTAAGGAGAGAGCTCCATATAGAGTAGAATTTAGCTGGCAGAAGGCTCTGTCATCAATAGTAGGACATAAGGAGGTGATGGAATGCAGCTAAGGAGGGCTTGTAGAGGGCTGTCTGAGATTGCAGAGGTCGAGTAGACAAAGACCATTGAACAATTTATGGACAAACATTTTTAAAAGTGGTCTTTTTGGAGTTTGAGAGTCAGACTAAGTCAGGACAGGTGAGTGGGTAATGGAACATGTGCAGCAGAAACAAAGAGATATGCTTTCAAAGCAAACTCATATATGGGCCCAAGACCACCACTTCCAGCCCTGAAAAGTGTCCAGTCTACCTCAGATTACCCTGAAAGTGTAAGGTGTCTCAAAAATTTGAGCAACAGGTGATGTTCGTTGTTTTACACTGTTACTATGTGGAGGAGTACGAGTGGTATTCTACACCAACAGGATGCTGCCATCAAACCAAAAAGACATTCTACCTCTCACACAAATGAATAATGTGGTATTTGAATTTCAGTGCTGGTGTGATGTCAGGTATGTAGGTTGTACATCCCAATGACTGGCAGATCATATCAAACTTTGGCCGTTTGCAATAGACAAAGTATTGACTGTACCCAACCAGCCTGTGCTTGCAAAACTCAAAACAGTTTCCAACATTAGATGTGATTCCATGATTGGGCAATACTTGCTAAACAGCCCTGATTGTGCTAAGGGTTACACCGAAACTCAATTTCAGATTATCAGTTATGCTTGCAGTGTAACTCACTTATGTGTGCTAGAAGCTACAGATATTCACACACAGGGCCCTACCCTTTACAGACAGAAGGAGCACATTCACACATTATGCCTTTTCTAACTAAACAAAAGCTTGGCGGACCGCCATTCCCTGGTTCCTTCCCCATGGCAATGCCTTGACCAATCAGACTTGACCTACCTGGTTTGAATTTGAAACAAAAGCTTGGCAGTTAACTGTTCTCTGCTGTATTCTCCATGGCAACACCATTACCAATCAGAATTCATTTGTCAACCAATCAGCATTCTCTTCTCATGCAGTACAAACTGTTGTTCCCTTTACTGTTGGTTTATCCTCCGTAGTTATCCTGATGAGTGCAACATGAAAAGCTTCGACCGCATGTCTCTTTTATCAGCAATACGGAAGCTCTGTACAACCAAATGACTATGTGTAGCAAGTTTTGCACAAGTTGGTGTTCATGGAGGATGGAGAAGGGGAGTTCAAGAACGAAAGCATCAGAATAGTAAACTCTGGGGGTGGAAATGGTACGGATAAATATTTTGGTGGCGGAGGAGTTAAGGAAAATGTAGAAGTGGACAATGTTCTGAAAATGGTGATGTGGCAAAAAGGGTGTTTTTTTTAATTATTTCATGGGATGTGGGCATTGCTGGCTAGGCCAGCATTTATTGCTCATCCCCAATTGCCCTTGAGAAGGTGATGGTGAGCTGCCTCCTTGAACCGCTGCAGTCCATGTGGTGTAGGTACACCCCCAGTGCTGTTAGGGAGGGAGGTCCAGGATTTTGACCCAGTGACAGTGAAGGAACGGCCGATATATTTCCAAGCCAAGATGGTGAATGGCTTGGAGGGGAACTTGCAGGTGGTGGTGTTCCCATCTGCTGCCCTTGTCCGTCTAGGTGGTAAAGGTCACAGGTTTGGAAGGTGCTGTCGATGGAGCCTTGGTGACTGGCTGCAGTGCATCTTGTAGATGGTATACACTGCTGCCACTGTGTGTCAGTGATGGGAGGGAGTGAATGTTAAATGGCATGCCATCCACAAACAATCAAGCAGATTTTTTTGTCCTGGACGGTGTCAAGCTTCTTGAGTGTTGTTGGAGCAGCACTCATCCAGGCAAGTAGAGAGTATTCTGTCACGCTCCTGATTTGTACCTTGTAGATGGTGGACAAGCTTTGGGAAGTCAGGAGGTGAGTTACCCTCTGCAGAATTGCCAGCTCCTGACCTGCTCTTGTAGCCACAGTATTTATATGGCTGGTCCAGTTCAGTTACTGGTCAATGGTAACCTCCAAGATGTTGATAGGTGTAAAGTTCAGCTCTGGGTTAAACAGAAATTCAGTTCAACCTGAGACAATGGCTGGGATAGGGGGGAATGGAATCATTTAAGGGAGTGAAGTTTGTTGCTTTGATTTTATTGAAGTTAAACTTGTCGAACTAACTTGATGTTGGACAATCAGCACAAAGGCAATCAAAGCATTGAGACGGGAGGAAATAAGAACAGGAAATACTGGAAAAACTCAGCAGGTTAGGCAGCATCTGTGTAAAGAAAAACGGGATATGGCTGAATATTGCACAAGTTTCAGCTTTTGTCAGGGGACAGGTATAGGATTTTTTTATGGATGATGGGATTGATGGAATGCAGGAGAACAGAACATTTAAGCAAGATGCTGAAAACCTGGGAAGAAAGTCTGTTAAAGTCGATTGGAAAAAATTTTGAAATCTTAACATTGGGCAAAACAAACATCAGTAAAAGACAAAAAGGAAAGAATCTGCCATCCTGACTCTACACTGAGGTAGGAACTCGATGCTACTTCTGATCCTTTCCGCATTCTTTCATAAGAATAGAACAAGGACCCATCAAGCCCACTCCTTCCAGAGGCCAGTTACCGCTGACCCTCTCAGTGACTTTCCTCAAAATAATTCATTACCTTGGGGGTAACTTGTGATTAATACTCATGGACCACCGAAGGGGATCGAGGAAAATTCCCAAAAATTAATTCGTGCTTGCGTCTCCATGACTCAGCCTGGCCTGTTGCACTTTGCAGAACTAAACCCCATCCAGCAGCACAGAATCTGTGGTAGCCATAAATAGGATCCTGCAGCACCAGAGGAGGCTAGTGGGCCCATCGTGCCAAAGCTGACTCCCTGAAGGAGTCATCCCAATTAATCCCACTCCCCTGCTCTTTCCCCTTGGCCCTGTAAATTTTCCTATTCAAGTATTTATCCGCTTCCCTTTTGAAAGTTACTATTGAATCTGATTCCACCATCCAACAGAGTCTGCATTCCAGATCATAATAACTTGCTGCATATATATATATATATATATAAAAAAATTGCCCCCTCACCTCTCCCTGGCTTCTTTGCCCAATTATCTTAAATCTATGGTGTCTGCTTACTAACTATCCTGACTTGTAATGTTTGAGCTTCTAACCCTATAATTCTTCCTGTAACCTGCAATCACAATCCCAACTAGCTATTTATCCAAAAAGAAATCATCAGCTCCACCTTGGCTGCTTTTGCTGAGAGTCTATCCCACATTCGCAGAAATAAAATGCAAGTCGGGGGAAAAAAGCACTTTTTTGGAAGTCATTGGAAACTTGTCCACTTGAGACTCTTCTCACTCTTCTGTTGCTGACAGCCTAAGTCAAATAAACTGCTTATATCATCATGTACCTCTGCGTTTTGAAGAAATCAATAATTCTCTTTTCTCGAAGCCCCTCATCTGTTTTTTTTTTCCTCTTACGTTCAATTGCAGGCAGACTGAAGAGGACGTTATTAAAAATATCACAGAGCTTCAGAAATGCCAGTGGCGCAAACAGGAGCTAGCAACTGAAGAATTCAGGTACCACCCCAGGGCTCAAAGGACAAGTGAAATCTTTAAGATCTTTTTTTGGAGTGTTACACATTATTTATCATACAGAGCAGGCCATTTGGTTTGACAGGTCCATGCCAGTGATTTTTATGCTCCATACATTTCTCTTCCTATCCCTCTCCAGCTGACCTCATCATCATATCCTTCTATCCCTTTCTACTTCATCCTTATTTAACTTTGCCTCGAATTCATCCAACTCCACAACCTTTGAGATACCCGTGCTGCCCTAATTCTGACTTCTTGTACATCCCCAGTTTTAATTGCTCCTCCATTGGTGGCGTTGCCTAGGCCCCAAGCACTGAAACACCCTCCCTACACCTCTGACCCTCTAGCCCGCTTTCTTCCTTTAAGACCTCCCTTAAAATCTTCCCCTTCAACCAAGCTTTTGGCCATCTGACCTAACATCTCCTATGTGGCTCGGTGTCAAGCTTTGTTGTATAATTCTGCTGTGAAGTGCCTTGGGACATTTCATTACGTTGAAAGCGCTATTTAAATATAAATGGTTGTTGAATTCATCCATGCTATTTGCCTCCACCACTCCTGCTGGTAGCAAGTTCCACATTCTAACCACTCTCTGTGTAAAGGGGTTTCTCCTGAACGACACATTTGATTTACTAGTGACCATCTGATATTTATTGCCATTAGTTCCGGTCTCACCCGCAATTGGAAATACCACCTCAAAGGATATCCTATCAACCACTTCCATAATCTTAAAGATCTCTCTCAGATTAATCCCTTCTCTACAGAAAAGACTGTCAGCCTATTCAATATTTAGTGAAATGGTTACCTACAGAACTCTGGACCACCAAGAAGAGTGTTGTTCACTGTTGAGAACAGTGAACAGTAATTATAAGCATAATAATCCATAATAGAGGGGGCATCTGAACTGTAATCTTAAATAGATGCTTCTGAATTCCGATAGAGGGTCCCAGCCTGAAACATCCACTTTGTATTTTCTCGTTTCACATGTTGAAGAGCTTGCTACACTTTGTCAGTATTTTCTATTTTCAATCACGTCCTTCTTAGAAATGTTATGAAGTAAGAATTTGGAAAGGAGGAGCTATGCTGAAACTATTAATCTGTTGGTGGGGGTGGGTTAGCTTGGATGGCTGGTTAGTGACACCAATCAGCGTGGGTTCAATTCCTGTACTAGCTGAGGTCATCCATGAAGGCCGTGCCTTCTCAACCTTGCCCCTTGCCAGAGTGGTGACCCTCAGGTTAAACTCACCACCAGTCGTCTCTCTCTAATGAGAGAGCAGGACTAATGTGACTTTCAAAATTTGTTGGCAGGCCCATACAAATGTCTGGCTCGCTGCACCAACTAGTTTAACATGTTAAGTGAGCTCATGATCTAATATTAAAACATGGGTATTAAACTTGATCCCACGTAGAGTCATTGAATTTCACGGTGCTGAAGCAGGCCATTCAGCCCAACAAGGTTGTGCCAACTCTTTGAAAACAGCAATCCAATTAGTATCATTCTGCTGCTCTCTCCCTACAGCCTGGATTTTTTTTTCTCTTAAAATATTAAATAGTTCCCTTTTGGAAGTTATTATTGAATCCACTTCCACCTCCCTTTCAGGCAGTGTGTTCCAGATCATCAGAACTTGCTGCGTTTAAAAAAAAACCCTCCAAATCTCACCTCTGGCTCTTCTGCTCGTTGCCTTAAATTTGGTTACTGACCCTCCTGCTAGTGGAAACTGTTTCTCCTTATTGGCGTTATTAAAACCTTTCATAATTTTGAACTCCTCAATCATATCTCATTATGTTCTACACTCAGGTGTCCATTTTACTGTCCATTGAAGGCATTTACTTTGCAAGAATGCAACACGTTAAAATTCTTGGAGTTGAGAATGCTATTATTGGACCAAGTGTTCATTTGGCGTCACTCCAGCTTCCTGAGTTGGAAGGTTGTGTTTTCAAGGCTCACTCCAGGGCCCAAGCACATAGCTAGGCTGATACTTCAGCACGACTGTAAGGTAGTTCTGTATTGTTGGAGGTGCCACCTTTTGAATGAAGCCTCTTGAAGACCAGTACGTAAGCGTGAGAGACGTGGCTGGAAGGTTTAAGATGTCTTCAGGCAGAAGTGTTTTTTTTTTAAAAAAAAAGCAAAAAACTGCAGATGCTGGAAATCCAAAACAAAAACAAAAATACCTGGAAAAACTCAGCAGGTCTGACAGCATCTGCGGAGAGGAAGACAGTTAACGTTTTGAGTCCGTATGACTCTTCAACAGAACTAAGGAAAAATAGAAGAGAGGTGAAATATAAGCTGGTTTAAGGGGGGGCGGGGTGGGACAAGTAGAGCTGGATAGAGGGCCAGTGATAGGTGGAGATTGCCAGAAGATGTCATAGACAAAAGGGCAAAGAGGTGTTGACGGTGGTGATATTAGCTAAGAAATGTGCTAATAGGTGACATTAAGGGTAGAAAGCAGGACGAGCAAGGTACAGATAGCCCTAGTGGGGGTGGGGTGGGGGGAAGGGATCAAAATAGGCTAAAAGGTAGAGATAAAACAATGGATGGAAATACATTTAAAAATAATGGAAATAGGTGGGAAAAGAAAAATATATATAAATTATTGGAAAAAAGGGGGATCGGAAAGGGGAGGGGGATGGAGGAGAGAGTCCATGATCTAAAGTTGTTGAATTCAATATTCAGTCCGGAAGGCTGTAAAGTGCCAGTTTTATTTATTCATGCCTAATTGCCTTTGCTTAGAGGGCATTGCTGTGAGCCTGGAGTCACGTGTAGCCCAGACCATGTAAGGACAGCAGATTTCCTTCCCTAAAGGACATTAGTGAGTCCAATGGGTTTTTAACAACAATTGGCAATAGTTCATGGTCATCATCAGACCAGATTTTTATTGGATTTAAATTTCAATATGCGCCATGGTGGGATTTGAACCCAGGCCCCCAGAGCAATACACTGGGTCTCTGAAATACCAGTCCAATGATACTAAGAGGCAGCTGAGCACATACATGGCTGTGGGCCCTGACAATATCTTACCGGAAAAGAAAAATTGCATTTAAATATCATCTTTCACACCCTCACAATGCTGTAAAATACTTTACAGCCATTGGATTACTTTGTGTAGAGTAAAAGTTTAACTCTCATAAGAGCATACTCAGCATGTGCAAATGAAGCTATGCTGCAGTGATGTCACTCACAGAGAGGGTGTCTGTATAGCAACTTAGAGGGCATCTCTATTTATATGTTAGTCTTATTTAACCTTTGTAAATAGTTAGCATGTAAATAAATGTTTTTTGAACAAGCACCATTGCCTCCAGTGAGATCTCTTCCAGACTAAGAGGCTAACAAATCCCAAGACATCATAACCGACTTTGGAACTTTTGTGCTGTAGGAAACCCAGTGGCCAATTTGCCTATGGATAATGACCAGCTGATCCATCTTTTTTCCTAAACTGATATTGATTGAGGGATAACTATCGCTCAGGATACCAGGGAGAATTTTCCTGCTCTCCCTTGAAGTAGTACCATGAGATGTTATATATCCACCGGAGGGAGAGAGCAGATAGCACCTCGGTTTAACATCTCACCTCAGAGATGGCATCTCCAACCCTCCCTCAGCACAGCACTGGAGTGTCAGCTTAGCTGTTGTGCTCAAGTCTCTGGAGCGGGACTTGAACTCACAACCTTCTGACTGATAAACGGATCCCAAGCCAGATGGTGAAGTATCTTTCTCTTGATAGTCCCTTTATTTACAGAATGCAGCTTTACCGATGTCTCGGAAATTCACTAACCCAATGTCCTAGCAGTCTCTCCTTATACTCTGAGTAAAACAAATCAAATTGACTAATTCAGAAGTTGACAGCCCCTTAAAAGGGGCACTGTAACAAAAACCCAAACTTTAGAGGAAACTTATATAATTTAGGTTAAGATAATGTTTTGGGGGAGATGATGCACTTCAGCTCCTCTGCAACAGTCTCTCTTCGTACTCTTTTTTGAGTACCAGTGGAAAAATAAACTACTTAGCCAATAAAGAAAAGCCAATTAAACCAAGTGATAGCCCTTTAAGGGGCCGTGTAATTAAAAGAAAATTTAAAGGAATCTTACATAATTAAATAAGAATATTGTTTCGGGGGCTGATAATGCACTGCAGCCCCCAAAACCCATTGCTCATTGGTTGTGGAAGGCCTGAAGTGTTCCAGGAGACCCCGTGCGCTCCCCCTCCAAGGACACCCAGCCGTGAACGTAGCTGTGGAAGAAGGGGCAGACAGTCGGGCCGGGGGTCCCCACTGCTTGGACCTATTAATGGCCAACTTGGCCAGGCCCAGGAGCAGGCTTACAAGGAGGTCCTCCCCTCTTCACACTCCCCACCCCCACCCCCACCCCCACCCCTTCCCCTCCCCTCTGCACCAGGTGGCCAAAGGTCAGGAGCATGGGGCTGAAGTGCAGCCAAAACTGGAAGAGCAGCCCCTTCAAAAAGAAGCTAAAGAGAGGCTGCAGGCTCCTGCACTCTGGGTAAGCATGGAACATAGACCTGCCAAGGCCACAGAACCTACAGACAGCCTGAGAGTCCATCAACCATCATAGCCTATGGTTGTATGGGACAGCCTCTCTCTATATGCTCTTTTAAACAAAACCATAAATCAGTAAGATAAACTAAAAGAAGGGGTGACAGCCCCTGATGGGACACTATAACAAAAACAAAAGCTTTAAAGGAAACCCACATAATTAAATGCAAACGTCATTCCCGGGACGGACGATCCACTCCAGTCCCTGTGGTGCCCACTGGCCGCAGAAGGCCCCAAATGTACCCAGAGGACACCGCGTGCTCCCTCTCCAGGGAGACCCGGCTGTGAACACGGCTGCAGAAGAGGGGAAGTCAGGCCCCCTCAACCGCCTGCTGCCTGGGCCTGTTAATGGCCACCCTGGCAGGGCCCAGGAACAAGCTCACATAGAGGTCCTACTCCCTCCTCACCACCACACACCACCCCCCCACCGGGTGACCAAAGATCAGGAGTGTGGGGCTGAAGTACAACCAAAATTTGAGGAGCAGCCCCTTCAAATAGTCAAAAAGGGGCTGCAACCTCTGACATCGTTTAGATATGGAACACAGACTCTAGGGCAGCAGAAAATACAAGCGGCCTGGGAGTCCGTGAACCATCTTAGCCTCCTATTGCACAGGACTGTCTCTCTTTATACTCTTTTCAACACATCAGTTAAAAAAAATGGGCAAATTAACAAGTGCATTAAAGTGATAGCCCCTTAAACAGGCACGCTGTAACAAAAACAACACTCCAAAGAAAACTTATCTAATTAAATCAGAATGTTGTTTTGTGGGCTGTTGAAGCACTCTAGCCCCCGTGGTGCCCACTGGTTGCAGAAAGCCTCAAGCCTGCCAGCGGACACCGCGTACTCCCTTTCCAAGGACACCTGGCTGCGAACATAGCTGCAGAAGAGGGGCAGACAGTCGGGCCAGACAACTCCCTCAACCCAGTCTCTTTTCACATTCTTTTGAGCTCAAATTATATCAGGTGGGCAAATTAACAAAACAAATTAAAGTGACAGCCCCTTTAAAGGGGCACCAAACCCTCTTTATACTCTTGAGCGTATCAAATAAACAAAAGGTCAAATTAACAAGTTACCAAAGTAATTTAAAGTAATAGACCCTAAAGGGCACAGTAACTAAAGAAAAAATTCAAAACAATTTTACCAAATCAAACTAAAATATCATTTTGGGGGCCAGTGACGCACTCCAGCCCCTGCGTTGCCCACCAGCTGCAGAAGGCCTCAAGCCACAGGACACCGCATACTCCCTCTCCAAGGATATCCGGCCACAAACGTAGCCATGGAAGAGGGGCAGACAGACAGTCAGGCTGGCTGACCCCCTTGACTGAGTCTCTTTATATATGCTCTCTTAAGAAAACAATAATCAACTAAATAAACTAATGAAAGGGGTGACAGCCCCTGATGGGCACTGAGTTTCTCTTTATATGTGCTCCAAGTACTTAAACTATGCCCCTCACCTGTGTATCATAACAATATAATTAACATACCATTAACACTGACTCAGTGGCGAGAGTGCTGCCTGCTGATCATGATTGACCCTATAAAAGGCCTTGACACCAGAAGTAACTGTTGCCCTAGACAAGCTGTTCCAGTATAATGATGACACTGTCATTTACAAAATAATGTGGAAGATTGCCTACAAGAACAAAGACTGATCTAAAGTTATTGCCCTTTTTACACTCCTGTTAACTGACCCAGTAAACTGATGCAAGGTCTGCTATTGTTGGTTTGTCTCTAAAGACATTGTAGTAAGAGATCGAGCTATAAATAAAGTTCTTTCCTTATAAGTACTTTTACTTACATGACTCACTACATACAAGATTGCAGAACATCAAGACAGAGCTACCGCTCCTCGTAAGTTCTTTGCACTGATCTCTCTCTGAGCGACATCATCATGACTTGGCTTCCTACGCACATACTCAGTAGCTATTATTAGAGTAGTGTTAGACTTAAACCTTTACTCTACATCTCCCCCAAATCTTTATCCCTACATTATCATATACACGTCCCCCTACACCTCTCCCAAAAGCCTCTATTTTTAAAGGGATAGTCTCCTTGGTGGTTTCACCAATCTCTCTGAATGTGTTCAGGGCTCTTTCTGAGGTTGTTGTCGATCTGCTCACTCCAAACTCATTCCATCAGAATGGCCACTCCTTGTTTCCCTTGTTAGTGCTTCTTCAGGTGTGACGTCCTCCTGAGGACCAGGATATGCAGCCCATCCTGTTCATGGTTTCCTGTTTATTGAAATCAAGGCACTCCTGTTTCTTTGGATGACACCTGTCTCTGTCTGGCCCAGATATGAACTTGGTTGTTGTAATTTCTCCATTAGGATACCTTCTCACAGCTGGCCTCCAATCCACACCATCTCTCCCTTCTCAGAGTGGGAATGTCACGAACCCTGTGTTGTAGGTTGAAAGTGTGGGCTCAGCCTGCTCTATGACTTTCTTCCTTTTGCCTGGCACGGCCAAGGTCTTCTAACATGACGTCTGGTTTCAGTGTGTGGGGAAGGAAAGGAAGTTGACCTCTTAGCCTGCGGCCCATCAAAAGTTTGCCTGGGGTGAAGCAGTTCTGCAACGGTGTAAAGTGATAACTGAGCAGGGCTAATTCAAAACCATTGTTTTTTCTGAGGAGGTCTTTAATGGTATGTACCCCTCTCTCAGCCACTCCATTGGTTAAGGGTACTTTGGCGAATTTATGACGTGGACAAATCCAAATGATGCTGCAAAGGATTGGAAACACATGTTTGTGAATTGTGGTCCACTGTCAAAGACAACAGTGTCCGGAATGGAACGGGTGGAAAAGATCCTCTTCAGAGAGGTTATAACAGCCTCAGAGATGAGGCCAAGTAGCTTTTGCAGCTCTATCCAATGGGAATAATAATCCACAATGATAAGAAATACTTTCCCTTTGATTTCAAATGGATCCATACCAAGGCAATCCCGTGGCCTGGGTGGGAAAGACGAGGACAGAAGTGGCTTTTTCTGTTCCCATTTGTGAATGGTGCAGGTGTCGCAGTCGGAGATCGTGTCTTCCATTGAGCTGAGATACTTGGGTCACATTACAGACTGTTGTGCCCTGGCTCGACACTTGGTAACACTAAGATGTCCTTGGTGAATCTTCTGGAAGGCTTCCATACAGAGAGCCTGTGGTACCATCAACCGCTCATCATAGACCAAGAGGTCGTCTATGATGCTAATATGGTGACGTTGTTCAAAGTACTGCCTCAGGACGGGGTTGCTAGCAGTGTACTGTGGCCATCCATCAAGGCAGTATGTGCTAATACGCATACGTTCTTCATCTTGCCTTTGAGCCCCTCAGTTCTTGCAACCTCCACCCTGCGCTGGCAGGTATTGAGTGATTAAGGTCATGAAGGCCTTGACTTCCTCAATGACAGTTTTACCCTCTTGTTCATTGACTTCACCTACTTTAAGGATTAAGTTCAGACCTATACCTGTTTTTCTGCTCAACAAAGAGCGTTCCTGATCCTGAATGACATATCGGGTCTCAGACATTTTTCTATCTTTGTATTTTAATGTTGCATCGGGCTGACCTTTGAGGCTCAGCTTGATTCCTCCTGGACCATGGAGTTGGAGTGATGAAGGTAGCAGAGTGGTTTTTTTGCAGCCACTGAACTCTATCATATAAAACTGAGACTCCAGCTCCTGTATACAATTTAAATTATGTATGATGTCCATTGACTTCTAGAACCAGGGGTCACTGTTTAAAAATAAGGGGTCGCCCATTTAAGACAGAGATGAGCAGGAATTTTTTCACTGAGGGTCGTGAGTCTTTGGAACTCTCTTCCTCAAAAGGCGGTGGAAGCAGAGTCTTTGAATATTTTTAAAGCAGAGCTAGGTAGATTCTTGATTAGCAAGGGGGTGAAAGGTTATCGGGGGTAGGTGGGAATATGGAGTTGAGGTTACAATCAGATCAGCTGTGATCTTATTGAATGGCGGAGCAGGCCTGAGGGACTGAGTGGCCGACTCCTACTCTGAATTCGTATGTTCGTATGTTCAAATATTAGCACTCCAGTATTGGCTTTTATTTTCTTCTGTTTCCCCTAGAAAGGTGATTTCCTGGTTGTTTGGTTCCTGTATTTCATGGAGAGGGCTTCTTTGAAAAGACTTTGCCTTTTGGTTTGCTTTTTTGAATGACGTACTTTTTTAAAATGACCAACCTTGCCACACCCGGGGCACTGTGCAGTTCAGACGGGTCATTCATTGAGCCTGTGGACCTTCTTCCTGCCACAGCTGGGATGTTGGAAAATGTCGGCTCTTTCACTGCACTTTCCCTGATTGCTGCTGCGACGCACTTTCAGTTTTGCACCCGACAAACTGAATGACTTCATTGGACTGTTCTTGAGGGCTTTCTCTCTCACCCCTTACAAAGACCTGATTTTACCTTTGCTCTTCGGCCTGCCTAGCCAGTTGTAGAGCTTTGCTCAGTGTCAAATCTTCTCGAGATTGTAGAAAGTCTGACATGGTTTCTTCTAAAACACCGACCACTATTCTGTCTCTTAGCAAGTTGTCTTTCAATGTTCTGTACCCACAATTGTCAGCCAAACGGTAGAGGCCATTTATGAATGAATTGATTCCTACACCTGGTCTTTGGCTTCATTGATTAATTTTGCCCTCTCTATTATGATCTTTCGACGGAGACCGAAGGCTCCAATGACATCCTTGTAGGAAGCTGTCTCTTCATTCACCCCTGGTCTGGCCAGCACAACATTTGCGTGCTACCAACAGCATTTAACAATGTGCTAACCTGGTCCTTGTTATTCTTACTTGCAAGGCGCAAGTCATTGCAATAATGAGTGAAACGCCTTCTCCAGTTTTGCCATTGTTCAGCCTGTCTGGGGTCCTCTACGTTCTGGAACGATTCTGGGAGAGATAGGGTAGAAGTCATTGCTCACCCTGGGTCAAGGTTCCCATTTTTCACGCTGCCTTCTGTGCTAGTTGCTGGGCTGTTCTCGTGGTTTCTGACCTTGGTGGCCTTGAGGCCTTGAAGTCCTTCATCCGCTGCTCTCTGCTGCTACTGGGCTTCACTTCAGGCTGTTTCCTGCCATTTTGTACTGTTTCTGTGTGGGTGTAGTCATTGCTGCTATCTGTTATTGTTGGGTGGTTTCAGAAGACAATCCCCCTGAGATCTGGCAAAGACCTTTCCTTAAAAGTACTTTTATTTACATAACTAACTGCAGAAACAGTTTGTTTACATGAGAGCTTCTGTGGCTGCTTGTATCCAGCCAGCCCCTCATACAGTCATCTTTTTTAATAGGAAACCCCCTCCCTAGAATTTATTCCCCTGCGCTAGCCACACATTGGTTGAACAAATCATTGACCCCTACTCAGGTGAACTGATCTTAAAGTGACAGTCATCACACTAACTGTGTACAAGTTTGCAGAACATCAGAACAGAGGTCCTGCTGCTCTCTTAGGGAGAGATGAGAAAGAAGAACCTGAGTGACATCATTACGACATCGTTCCTCATGCACATGCTCAGTAGCTATTCTTAGTGTTAGAGTTCATCCTTCACTCTACACAGGGAACTATATTTCTTTCCATTAAACAATACCAAGCCTTCAAACCAGCTGGCACAAAGGCTCAGTTTGGGTTCTGCCAGAATCACTTGGCTCTGGCCATTGTCACAGCCTTGATCCAGACATGGACACAGAGCTGATTGCCAGAGGAGAGGCAGAATAGGGCAGAGTGAAATGCCAAGGAGACTTGTAAAATTGAAGTCATTGTGCATTAAAGAGAGAAAAACTCTCAAGTTGGTGGAGGCATAGGGAGTGGGAGGTGGCCCTTGGCAATTAATTGCTTCAATTGGCTCCCACCACTGGCAATACATCATGGCAACAGGAAAATGTCAAGCTCCCCTCCTGACACCTTGCCCTGCCATATTGCCAGACCTCCTTCCTCCCAGCCGACCTCCAAAGGGCTGAGAAAATTCAACCCCTAGTTGCTGTTTTTCCCCCTTCTTAGCCATGCAATACTGAAGGTCCCACAGCCGCCCTTGTTGACGACAGTTACTTCAACATAGTGGATCAGTCTATGGTACTGTGCCCACAGCGAGAGTCAGAACCTTGAGGGGTGTCACAGTACCATAGACTGACCCACTACGTTGAAGAAACTGTTGTCAACAAGGGCGGCTGTGGGACCTTCAGTATTGCATGGCTAAGAAGGGGGAGGAACAGCAACTAGGGGTTGAATTTTCCCAGCCCTTTGGAGGTCGGCTGGGAGGAAGGAGGTCTGGCAATATGGCTGGACAAGGTGTCAGGAGGGGAGCTTGACATTTTCCTGCTGCCATGATGTATTGCCAGTGGGGGGAGCCAATTGAAGCAATTATCCTCACACCATCCTGACCCAGACTGACCCCCCCACCCTTCATTAAGTCTCCCTCATTGGCAGCGCCAATGGCTGCATCTCCTTTATTTGCTGCATTCAAACGACAGGAGAGGGTAAAACATTCAGGGTGATTGTCCTGGTTTCAGTTCAAATTACTGCTGCTTCCTGGGCTACGGTTGCCAACCCTCCACGATTGTCCTGGAGACTCCAGGAATTAGGAACATGGCTGTGAGCAAACCCAGGAGAAAGATCACAGGAGATGGGGCGAGGGGGAGGGTGGTTAAAAATAACGTGGATTCCCTTTTCAATTTCTTTACCAAAATAAAAATTGGTGCTGGGTTAAAAGAGATGCCCAATTGGGTAGAGCAGTCAGAGACAGGAGATCATTTGATGAAACGTCCCAGAATATGTCCAACCAGAGTTAGGAACCTTACTGGAGTCGACAGGTAGAAGGTGTCTGTAGGTCAAGGAGGAGTAATGTCCTCGAGGAAAGGAAAAATAGAGTTTAAACAGAGGCCACATCTTGGGCCCAGCACCTGCCCATTGTATTCCTCAATAGAGGCTTTGATACAGTCTCTGGGGTGTGTGTGTCTGTGTGTGTGTGTGTGTGGCCTGAGGAGCTAAATGGCCCCCTCCTTCTCTTCCCATTTTTTTAAATGGAAAAGGAGAGGCCTTCCAAAGGTAAGTAGGAATGTGCCTCCAGGGCCTGCAGAAAATCATCTACTACCCCAGGGCTCCCACCTACCACCTATGGGTCCCCCACAACTGATCTCACTGACAATGGCTCCAGATCAATTTCCAGTCTTTGACCTGGCTTTAACCCACATCAAGATACCTCTCTACGTGCTGCAAAGGATCCTACCCGCAGGGAAATTTAATTAGTATTGAGTTACTAAAAAAAACAACAATTACAGACAATTACAGATCAAAGAGTCAAAATGTTATTTCCCCTCTAAACTCTGCTCAGCACAATCCTGATCAACACATCTTGTTCAGACTTGCGCAAAAGCAAAATGATTGGAATCTGAAATAAAAAAATGTAAAACGGTGGAAACTCTGAGGGAGTGTCAATGGAAAAAGAAACGGAGTTAACATTTCAGGTATCTGACCTTTCATTGGAAACAAAAGTTAGAAATGTTTTTATGTAAGTACAGAGTCCTTTTGTCTGTGACATCTCTTGGCAATCTCCACCAATCACTGGCCCTCTATCCAGCTCTACCTGTCCCACCCCCCTTTAAACCAGCTTATATTTCACCTCTTTTCTATTTTTCCTTAGTTCTGTTGAAGAGTCATACAAACTCAAAACGTTAACTGTGTTCCTCTCCGCAGATGCTGCCAGACCTGCTGAGTTTTCCCAGGTATTTTTGTTTTTGTTTTGGATTTCCAGCATCCGCAGTTTTTTGCTTTTATTGGAATGAGTAAAGATGGTCCGGGGGAAGTGTAAATGGTTACAGCAAAACCATTATTAGCACCTTCTGACCGAGAAAATGAAAGCAATGGTTATGATTTAAAGTTGTTGAAGTGAATGTTTAGCCTGGAAGGCTGTAAAAGTGCCCCATCCAAAAGTGAGATGGCGTTTCTTGAGTTCGCATTGATCCTGGTTGGAACAGTGTTGGAGACCAAAATTAGAATCAGAATATTAGATAGGAAATTAAGATGACTTTTTTTTGTTTCTGTTTTTGTTCTGACCTCCCTGCATCTCCCCTGTGCCAAGATGATCACGGGCACAGAGATCTCGCACGTTAGTGACATTGGTACTGGTTGAATAGTCACTAAACTGTCTGCCTTTCAGATCAGAACTGAAGAGATGCTGTAATGCTGCTTACAACTGCCTGGTCACTCAAAAGAACACGCCAGTGGGGACCGAGTTAGCTTATGATGCAGAGCCCAAGAAGAAAATAAAAATCACTCATCAGATTTTTACTATTTTTCCCAAGGTAAGTGCTGTGCATTTAGACTGCACACCATTGTTCTGCAATTGGCTTGAGTTTCTTTCCCTATGAAACGTTGCTTGCAGTGTTGAAAATCTTTCCTGTGCCTCTCTCAACATGGTTGCTTGTCTCACGGCAAGAATCCAAGGTTGCATTTTTTTCTGCCCAGGTATGACAGTTTGAGGGCTGTTGAAACTGCTCTCATCTGACCCTGTGTTGTTTCAGCTTATCAAGCGCACATTCCAAAGCTGACTTGCCCAACCTTTTCGCTTAGGGGAGGTGGAGGAACACATTCCCATTCTTTTCTCACCCAAGGGGCCGATGAGCCAATTTCGGAAAGGCAAGGTGCAGCACCACTTTAAACTGAATTTCAAAAAAAAGGTTGTGGTATTAAGAAAAGAAACAACATGCTGAGCAATAATGAAGCAATGTCTAAGCAAAAAATTGTTCAGTTAAAAGAATAGTAATTAATAAAAATGACCAGAGTGTAAGAGGGTCAGAGTGCGTGTGCCATGCTCACTTCCAGTTTCAGGGCGCCCACACATTCACTCCCTCACCCCCATCCTCTTTGTGAGCGTTTGTTGCTGTCTGGTGGTGAGTGTGAGTGAGAAACCTGAGACTGGGAGTTAGGCAGGCACACAATAACACTCTCACTCACTCTCTCAGTCCCACAGGCAGATAGACACACACACGCACTCACCCCCTCACTCCCACAGACACACACGCACTCACCCTCTCACTCCCACAGACACACACGCACTCACCCTCTCACTCCCACAGACACACACGCACTCACCCTCTCACTCCCACAGACACACACGCACTCACTCTCTCACTCCCACTGACACACACGCACTCACTCTCTCACTCACTCCCACAGACACACACGCACTCACTCTCTCACTCCCACAGACACACACGCACTCACTCTCTCACTCACTCCCATAGACACACACGCACTCACTCTCTCACTCACTCCCACAGACACACACGCACTCACTCTCTCACTCCCACAGACACACACGCACTCACTCTCTCACTCACTCCCACAGACACACACGCACTCACTCTCTCACTCCCACAGACACACACGCACTCACTCTCTCACTCCCGCAGACACACACGCACTCACTCTCTCACTCCCACAGACACACACGCACTCACTCTCTCACTCCCGCAGACACACACGCACTCACTCTCTCACTCCCACAGACACACACGCACTCTCTCACTCCCGCAGACACACACGCACTCACTCTCTCACTCCTGCAGACACACACGCACTCTCTCACTCCCACAGACACACACGCACACACTCCCACTGTCACTCCCACAGCCACACATGCACTCACTCTCTCACTCCCGTAGACACACATGCACTCACTCTCACTCCCACAGACACAAATGCCCTCACTTTCTCATTCCCACACATGGACACACACACAGACTCACTCTCTCCCTCCCACACATGGAAACACACATACTCTCTCACTCCCACAGATACACACGCACTCACTCTCTCCCACACATGGACACACATGCACTCACTCTCACTCCCATAGACACAGACAAACTCTCATTCCCACACACACACACACACACACTCACACGTACGTACACACTCACTCCCCTCAGTCCCGTACACACACATCAATCTCTCACACCAGCCAGCCAACCTCTTCCCCACCCTCCCTCCTCTGATCCCAAGCTCCACAGCATCTGACTTCCAGGTCTCACAGCCAGCCTCCCTTTCCAAGGCCCCAGCGCTCTCCTCACCCACTGCCCATGGCACTCTCCTCACCCACTGCCCATGGCACTCTCCTCACCTACTGCCCATGGCACTCTCTCTCTCTCTCTCTCTCTCTGGTCCGTCCTTCCAACCCACCTGAAAGAAAACCTCTTTACCAGCAAACCCACGGCCGCTGGTGTTCACCGCTCCTCCAATCACCGACTCTTTCTCTCCTGCGTTCGCTTCTTCACTAGCGAGCCCATTAGCAGCAAACAAGGGAGATTCCTTGCAGTATCTTCCACTTACCTGTTTGACCAAGCATTTTGAAAACTGGCTCCGGGGGCTGTGTAGAGGGGCTTTGGGGGGCCGGATGCAGCTGTGGGATGATGGTTGGACAGACCTGTTCTAAAGGGATCTGACGTGCCCTCTCAGCGAAATGCTTCCACATAAGGAAGATGGGAAAGGCCGACTGGTCCATTTTTTCCTGGGCCAATTCCCTCAGTCTCAGGAGCCTAGGCCCTAACTGGTTTTGGCCAAATTTATTAGCTGGGGCTGGGTGGCCTGGGATGAGTTAATCAGCAAAATACATTTAGCTCTGTATTTCTTTTGGAGCAAGGTTCTTCCCTCTCATTTCTGTGCATTGGACTTTGCTCCTTCCCTGGTCAGTTTTTATGTTTACATTGATAAAAATGAATTCCTCATCCTCGCATTTGTTATCTCTGGACCTGGCCAGCCTGCATTTCTCCACCCTGTATATACCTGAACTCATCCAAAGCTCTGCTGCCAGTTTCCTCAGTCTCACCAAATCTTGTTCCCTCTTCAGCCCGGTGCTCACTGACCTACGTTGGTCCAGCAATGCCTTGATTTTAAAAATTCATGTCTCTGCTTTCAATTCCCTCTGTGCTCTTGCCCCCTCCCCCCTCCCTGTCTCCCTGTCTCTGTAACCTTCCCTGGCCTCCGCAGAAATCTCTGCGCTCCTCCAATTCTGCCCCCTTGTGTATCCCTGAGATTCATGGCTCCACCATTGGTGGCTGTGCCTTCAGCTGCCTGGGCCCTAAGCTCTGAACTTCCCCGGAAGGAAACCCTAAAAGTCTCCACCTCTCTTCATTCAAGGTGCTCTTCAAACTCTACCTCTTTGTCCAAGCTTTTGATCACCTGTCCTTGTGTCTCCCTACGCGGGGCTTGGTGTCGAATTTTGTTCGAGCGCGCTCCTGTGAATTGCCTCGGGGTTGCCTTATTATGGTGAAAGGTGCTATCTAAATATCAGCTCTTGTAAGGGGAAGCACTGAATCACTTTCCCTGCTTTGATGTCTTGTTCTTGGTTTGCAGGAATCTTCCTTCAGCAGCTGGCAGTACAAGCGATGTGCAGTCATTGGCAACGGCGGGATTTTGGTCAATAGCAGTTGCGGGGCTGAAATTGATCAGGCTGATTTTGTTTTCCGGTAAATTTTTCACAGAAACAAACAAGGCTTTTCTGATGGGTCCTGTCAGCTGAATGAGTCCATTCACCAGGAAAGGAGATTAGGATCCAGAGGAGGGGAGGGAACAGGACCAACAATCAAACTGAGATGTACAAAATAAACAGCAGGATCCTGCTGTACCAGCATGTTACTCATCCACTTTGCATACAACGATTCTCTGTATTAAAATCAGAACTAACTCATTTTTGCCCCAGGACTTAAAACTGTGAAACTCTTGAGTAATTTTGTTTTTTTTGTGATAGTGTAAAATGGGAGAGGGAGAGAGAGGAGAGAGAAAAGAGAGAGCGAGAGAGAGAGAGAAATTGGCCTTTCACAACCTCAGGTTATCCCATAGTGCTTCAGGGGAAGATGCTGGCTTAGTGGCCATGTCATTGGACCAGGAGCTCAGGCTAATGCTCTATGGACAGGGGTTCAAATCCCACCACAGCAGCTGGTTTAAATTTAAATTCAATTAATAAATCTGGAACATAGGCCGGGATTTTCTGGCCCTGTCACGGGTGGGACCTGCCGTGGGGGAGTTGGCTCCCCCCAGCCTGAAGTCCATTGACCGGAAGATCCCGACAGCGGGTGGATCCGGAAAACCCTGCCCGTCGTCTCAGTAATGGTGACCGTGAAGCTGTCATCTATTGTTGTAAAAACCTATTTGGTTCACTAATGCTCTTTGGGAAAGAAAATCTGCCATCCTTACCTGGTCTGACCTACATGTGTAACCGTGCTCTGAAATGGCCCATGGCCCAGCAAGCCATTCAGTTCAAGGGCAATTAGGGATGGGCAACAAATGCTGGCTTTGGCTCGGTCACAGTGGATAATCTGACAGAGCAGATTTGGCCTCAGTTTAACATCTTATCCAAAAGATGGCACCTCCAACAATGCAGCACTCCCTCAGTGCTGCTCTGGAGTGTCAGGACGTGAGGGGAAAATGACTACCCTTGACATCAAGGTGGCATTTGACCGAGTGTGGCGTCAAGGAGCCCTAGCAAATTTGAAGTCACTGGGAATCGGGGGAAAACTCTCCATTGGTTGGAGTCATGCCTAGCACAAAGGAAGATGGTCATGATATTTGGAGGTCAATCACCAGGACATCACTGCAGGAGTTCCTCAGGGTAGTGTCCTCGGCCCAACCACCTTCAGCTGCTTCCTCGATGACCTTTCTTCCATCATAAATCAGAAGTAGGGATATTTGCAGTTGATTGCCCAGTGTTCAGTACAATTCGCGATACTGAAGCAGTCTGTCCCCATATGCAGTAAGGCCTTAACAATATTCAGGCTTGGCTGGTAAGTGGCAGGTAACATTTGCACCACACAAGTGCCGAGTAATGACCATCTCCAACAGGAGAGAATCTGACCATTTCCCCTTGACATTGACTATTGCTGAATACCCCCACCATCAACATACTGAGTATCACCATTGACCAGAACTGAACTGGACCAGCCATATAAAGACTGGATACAAGAGCAGGTCAGAGGCTGGCAATTCTATGGTGAGTAACTCACCTCCTGACTCTCCAAAGCCTGTCCACCATCTAGAAGGGACAAGTCAGGAGTGTGATGGAATACTCTCCACTTGTCTGGATGAGTGTGGCTCCAACAACATTAAAGAAGCTTGACACCATCCAGAGCAAAACAGCCCACTTGATTGGCACCCCATCCACCATCTTCAACATTCACTCCCTCCACCACCAATGTACAGTAGCAGCAGTGTGTACCATCTACAAGATGCACTGCAGCAACTCACCAAGGCTCCTTCGACAGCACCTTCCAAACCCGTGACCTCTACCACCTAGAAGGACAAGAGAGATTTTTGATTGCCCTGGGTATAAAAGGATATGGAGGCAAGGATGGAGTTAAGATAAGATCACCCACCATCGCATTGACTGGCAGAACAGGCTTGAGAGGCCAAATGGCCAATTTCTGATCCTGTAATTATAATTAAGCACTAAGTACAGTTTTGAAATTGTGGAGGGTGGGGTTAGGGCGTTGGTAGTGAGAAGTGGGGCAGATTGCTTAATATCCAATAGCTCTGTCTCACCCTGGGTCACATTCCCACTCTGTGAAGGACCAGGACTGAAAGATTCTGGTGGCACTAGTGGGTATTGATGGGACACTGGTGGAGAGGTGAATGTAATTTTACAGTTTGTGCAAGTCATGGTACCAGGCTCCCAAGTATGAGCCCTTCTGTGGAGTTCTTGAACTGAATGATCATGTTCTTTTCCAGGTGCAACCTCCCTCCCATAGGTGGGGAGTTCAGCCAAGACGTGGGAACAAAAACTAATTTGGTGACAGCAAATCCAAGCATAATCGCGGAGAGGTGAGTGGACGCCTCCACCAGCTGCCACATTTCATATACTTAAACCTCTCTAGTGGGCAAAGGGGGAATTAGCGGTTTGTGGAGATGGGGCAAGGCAACACCGTGATTCCTTTAGGGAAGGAAATCTGCCGTCCTTGCCTGGTCTGGCCTACATGTGACTCCAGACCCACGGCAATGTGGCTGACCCTTAACTGTCCTCTGTAATGGCCCTAGCAAGCCATTCAGTTCAAAGATTAATAGGGATGGGCAACAAATGCTGGTCTTGCCAATGATACCAACATCCCATCAAAGAATAAAGAAAAAGATGTTTTCGGTTGCATTAGGGTGTTGGGGATGACACACCAGAGAAATGGCAACTTAACCCATAGGGAAACATTGGGGATAGTCTCAAATGCTCCTCTATTATTCAAAATTGATGCATACTACTGCTGTCACCATGATACATTGTATTATTGCTACCCTTGGTGGATACTGCTTGGACACAATGAAGCAGTCTTGTATAAGCTGCAAGGAAGTCTTTTTTTGCAAAAATACACTTTATTCATAAAATATCTGAAAGAATATTACAAAACATTTCAAAATGGCCATCACAGAAAGTGCAATAATATTCAAGTTTTCCACATAGGTGATGTCACACTCCGAGATGCTTCAGTACAATCAAGGAACATTACAGACATTTCAAAATAGTCATAACAGACAGACGGTGCAATGGTATTTAAATTGTCTCCATAGATCATGTTGCACTCTGAGGTGCTTCAATACAATTGTGATACATGTAATATTCAGTGCGTGCATTCACAGTGTGTCATACAGCCCGAGGGGCCTATACAATTCCCAGCCCCTCGGTGCACAATGACTGAAAGGTCTCAGACAGCCCGTAGAGCACAGAGTCCTGCGTCACAGAACTGCTCAGGATGAACCTCGACAAAAACCATTGCATCTCTCTCCAGACCGTCTTTGCAAAGGCTTGTTCCACAAGGAATTGAATAACGGTCTCTTCCCCACCACAGCCACCTCGAGGGCAGCGTACGGAGGGGGTGAGACTCCTGGTGTGTAGGAAGGATCTGATGGGGAGGGCCTTTCTCACCACCAGACAAGCTACGTCTTGGTGCTCTTTGGAGAGATCTGGTGATGAGGCATTCTGCCAAATGACTTTGACAGTCTGCTCGGGGAACCATCCGACAGTATCCACCCTCTCCTTTTCCCGCAGGGCCTCTAGGATGTTATGTGCCGACCAATGCTTGATGGACTTGTGGTCAAAAGTGTTTCTCTGCATAAATTTTTCCACCAGGGACAGGTGGTACGGCACGGTCCAACTACTTGGAGCGTTCCGCGGCAGCGTGGCCAGACCCATCCTTCACAACACTGGGGACAGGTAGAACCTCAGCACGTAATGACACTTGGTGTTTGCGTACCGAGGATCTACACAGCTTGATGCAGCCGCACACAAAGGTGGCCATCAGTATGAGGGCGATGTTGGGCACATTTTTTCTCCCCTTTATCTAGAGGCTTGTACATTGTGTCCCTGCGGACACGATCCATTTTCGACCTCCAGATAAAGCGAAAGATGGCTCGGGTGATCGCCATCGCGCAGGAGTGAGGAATGGGCCAGTCCTGCGCCACGTACAGCAACAGCGAGAGTGCCTCACACCTGGTGACCAGGTTCTTACCCGCAATGGAGAGGGAGCATCACTCCCACATTCCAATATTTTTTCCACCATGACTACTCACTCCTTCCAGTTTCTAACGCATGCGCCGGTCCCTCCGAGCTACATCCCCAGCACCTTCAGGCTGTCTGACCTGATGGTGAAGGGAACAAAGGATTGGTCAGCCCAGTTCCTAAAGAACGTGGCCTCACTCTTGCCATGATTTACTTTGGCTCCTGAGGCCAGTTCAAACTAGTCACAGTTGTTGATCAGTCTGTGCATCGACAGTGGACCCCAGCAGAAGACGGCGACATCGTCCATATACAGGGAGACTTTGACCTGAGTGCCTCCACTGCCTGGGATTGTCACTCCTCTTATGCCCAGATCCTTCCTGATGGACTCAGCAAAGTGTTCTATGCAACACGCAAACAGGACAGGAGAGAGAGGCAGTCCTGCCTGACACTAGATTTAATCAAAGTTTTCTGATTCCCACCCATCGATTGAGACTGCGCTACTGATGTTTGTGTAGAGCAGTTGGATCCAATTCCCCATTCCCTCCCCAAACCCCATTTTGGAGAGCACATCCACCATGTAGGTGTGCGATACTCTGTCAAAGGCCTTCTCCTGGTTCAGGTTGTTGAGGCAGGTGTCCACACCTCTGTCACCTACATCGGCAATTGTATCCTTGAGTAGCGCAAGGCTGTCAGAGATTTTCCTGCTGGGTACAGCGCAGATCTGGTCAGGGTGGATCACCAACTCCAGAGCAGACTTGACCTGATTGGCGATGACCTTGGACAGAATTTTATAGTCCACATTCAACAGTGAAATGGGTTACCAATTTCTAATTTCCTCCCTTTCCCCTTTCCGTTTGTAGATGAGGGTGATGATGCCTTTCCTCATGGATTCTGACATGCTGCCGGCCAGAAGCATACTCTTGTATACTTCTAGCAGGTCTGGGCCGATCCAGTCCCACAGAGCCAAATACAACTCCGCCGGTAAGCCATCGCTTCCGGGAGTTTTACTCTTCTTGAAGGACTCAAGGGCCTTAGTCAGTTCATCCAGAGTTAGCGGTTTATCCTGACTCTCCCGTGTACAGAATCTTTATTAAAATGCTTAACTGTGTACATATTTACAGTAGGTATGGAGTGGACTCCATATTAGGTCCTTACACATTGCTACTCATCTCTAGATAGGCCTAGCTCTCAGTCATGTGCCTTCTTACCTCTCATTGTGGGCAGTACTGTATTCATTCTCATGTTAACCCTTTAAGTACCAGGCCCTTCTACTACAAAAGGGTCAAACCAAAGGATGAGTCACTGTATGCATTGCCCAGTGGGACGACTTGCAAGGAGGGGCTTATGGGTAGTAGGAACCCATGAAGAAATCACAAGTCATCTTTCGATTGGTGATTGGAGCCAGAAACTCAGAAAGAGGAGTTGGATCTACTCCATTCAGTGATCATTTATTGGTCATTGTTTATGTGTAATATTCCATGGAATCATTCAACTTTAGCATTCCAGGCTGGTAGAAAAGTAGAGAAAATCTCAACAGTGATTAAGGGCTTCAAAACATTGTTAAGTAAATGGTTAAGTAAATGGGCTTGTATCTATATTACATCCTCCAGATGAAGTTGAATTTAAAGAAAGAGACAGCTCCCTTGTTCTTCTTTGAATTGTGTTACAGGATCTTTCACATATTTATGAATAGACAGGTAGGGACTGAGTTCAATCTCTCATCTGAAAGATGGTCCCTCTGAAGTTGTTTGCAAGAGGCCTACACGGTGGTCAGTGTACAGAACAAGAATCACTTTCTTAGCTGTATCCAATATCTGACTGAATAGAGGCTTAGGAATAGTTGGTATTGATGTCACTTTGAGTTTGGAATGATCTTTAAGGTGGTTGGGGTTTGGTGGGGAGTGTGGGGAGGGGTGGTAGCTACATACTGAATTGGTAAAAATGTTGTGATGTACCAATGGATGTTTTCTCTGATAGGTATTCAGAACTCCACGCCCGGAGACGACCATTTTTCACAAACTTGCTTGTCTACAATGATGCCCTTCTCGTTTTACCTGCCTTCTCTTACACCATAAACACAGATCGCAGTTTCAGGGCTCTATACACTCTACAGGACTTCCAGGCCAAGCAGAAAGTTGTCTTTTTCAACCCAGTGTACTTGAAGCGCTTGAACGAGTTTTGGCGTGCCAAGGGAATTCAAGTGAAACGTCTCTCTACGGGCATAATGATCGTAAGTCTTGCGCTGGAACTTTGTGAAGAAGTGTGGATTTATGGGTTTTGGCCCTTTGGGAAAAGTGCTGAAGGCAATGTCATACCACATCACTATTTTGACAATCGGCTGCCCAGGGCAGCTGTCCACTCAATGCCAACAGAGTTTCACCATCTTCTACAAATGCACAGCAAAGGAATTGTCAAACTTCAGATGACTCAGTGCCCGGTGAATCCAAAGTAAATAGGCAACCTGCACATTCAAGTTTAATAACATTAGATTGCTGTCAATAGCTGGGTTAAATGAGCAATGAAGAGCTCGACTTTCAATCAGTAGGGTTTTCAGGTCCTTGGTTGTCCATCGCTTGAGTTCACTTGTCTCAGTTGGTTGGGTATGTCTGGTTTGCTTTGTTTGGAAACATTTATATTTTGGACTGTAGCTAGAAGTAGTGACATGGCCATTGACAATTAACCAATCAGAAAAGTAGGATCATCAACAAATGCCAACCTCTTGCATTGGAAATGGGGCAGGCCCAATAAACAGCTCCAGGCGGGAAGGATAATCCTAAAGCACAATAACCAAAGAAGCAGCTTAGAAACCAAATCTATCTTGCTCCTTCCCCAAACCTCATGCTACTCCGGTCTCATCGTTTTTTTTTTACCCATTCAACTCCTCATTCCTAATGCTTTCTGCCAGTTCCTCTTTCAGTTTGGAATTCAGATCAATTTGATCTGTAGATTTGAATTCTAGATTAATTGAGCAGCTGGCTGGATAAAAATGTGCTGGCTACTTACTGATTATAACTTGATCCTTCTGACTTTTAACCTGCAAGTGGCTGGAACACCCACCTAAAGTATATAGGTGGGAGCACATGAATTAGGCGAATCAGGAACTTCCTACATCATTAGGACTCCGATTTCACCTTAGCTGGGGCCTTGAGTGGGAAACCAGGCACATGTTTCTGCCAGACTGAAACAGGATGGTAGCTGATCTGGAGAAAGAAAACTCTCCAGTATAGGTGTACAGCTTCCTTTATGGAGTCAGGAGGGGCAGGAATGCTCCTTCACAACTCACAAGGTAACCCCCGAACTCCACTCCCCCAGACTCCCTAACCCCTTTCTGCTACCCTGCCACTTTCTTGAGGTCTGGCATACGAGTGAAGACTGTACAATCTTTCGCTGTCGGCCGCCCCTCTGTACCTTTCTCCTGCCTGGAACAGCAGGAACGGAGACATTTAAATGAGGCACGTTGGTTAAAATCACTATGATGTCACGCTTTTGCTGGTGGGAGGGGGAGGAATTCATCAAAGCGGTTTGCTGATGGAATGTCCATTCCTGGCTTGGAAAGCCGATGCTGAACATGTAACTGTACAAAATGCCACATCCACGATGTACTCCCTTTTTTGTTAATGAGCTGCTAGAAAAATCAGGAGATGTCCCACCTTCAATCTGTGCATTGTGTTGAGAAAACCAAATTGAACCAGAGCAGTAAAGAAAGCAAAAACTTACATTTATATAGCGCCGTTCATGTTTTCAGGACATTCCAAACCATTGAAGTACTTTTGTTGTGTAACTGTTGTAATATAGGAAAAACACAGCTGCCCATTTGTACACAGCAAGCTCCCACAGACGGCAATGTGATCATCAGATTATAGGTGATGGAGGAGGGATACATATTGAGCTGGACACAAGAAATTCCTTTGACTTTTTTTGAAGTATTGCCATGGGATTGATTACATACGCTTGAGGGGGCAGACAGGTTTAACATCTCATCTGGAAGATGGTATCTCCAACAGTGCAGCACTCCCTCAATACCGCTCTGCAAGCAGCAGCCTAGATTTTATGTTAAAGTTTCTCTGGTGGGACTTGAACCTACGACCTTCTGGTTATAAGGCAAGCATGCTACCAACTCGACTAAGGGTGACAAACTTTTAATACATTTGTGTGACTCTGTCTGGAGACAAACCCATTTGTCTTGAGGTCACCGCTAAATCCCCAAAGGAACATCACACGATTGCATTAAAGGTTCATCACTAACATTATCAATAGTACAAACAGAAAGAAAATATCGGCCCTGGTAGGATGCAATGCCAATTCACTAGAATAACTGAGGTGAAAGGGTTAAATTATGATAACCAGGTGCAGAGGTTTGTATTCTTTTGTGTATAGAAGATTAGGGGTGATCTAACTGAGGTGTTTAAAATCATTAAATGTTTTGATAGGGTAGATTTAAAAGAATTATTTATTCATGGGGTGTGGGCATCGCTGGCTAACCCAGCATTTATTGCCCATTCCTAATTGTCCTCGAGAAGGTGGTGGGTGAGCTGCCTTCTTGAGCCGCTGCAGTCCATGTGGTGTAGGTGTACCCACAGTGCTGTTAGGCAGGGAGTTTCAGGATTTTGACCCAGCAATAGAGAGAAACTATTTCCTCTCGTGAGGGAGTCCAGACCAAGGAGCATAACCTTAAAATTAGGGCTGTACCATTCACACAAAAGGGTAGTAGAAACCTGGAACTCTCTCCCTCGGAAAATGGTTGAGACTGGGGGTCAATTGAAAATGTCAAAACTGAATTTAATATGTTTTTTTATTAGGCCAGGCTCTTTGGGGTTAGGTTACCAAGGTGGGTAAGTGGGGTTAAGATACAGGTCAGCCATGATCTAATTGAATGGCACAGAACAGGCTCAAGGGACTGTTACCCTGTTCCTACACGAACTATTAATGCACAGATTTATTACCCTGGCTAGTGCAGCATGGTAGAGAGATTTCAGTGCTTGGCTGGTGCTATTTCACAAGGGGTGACAAAATCCTTTTACTCACCAGTACACGCCTTTGTCTCTTGCTTTGGTTATGACATTTAATGGAATTCTAACTCCCACCCCACCCCTAACCATCCCTGTCAGCTGCTCACCACCCCCCCCACCATAACTCACGGTCTCTCATATATCATGTGTTTAGAAAGCTGCTAACTCGGGTTCTGCTGGAAGTTGAAACCCTTCACACCAAAGTGTTCTCAGGCTCTGGGAGTGCTGACCCCTTTCCCTTTACAGAATGATAATCTGCTCCTGACGTAGCCTGTCATTTCGGGAGCAGAGAAGGAATCAGCTCATGTTCAGATGTCACGGGATTTGCTTTGGATCGGAAACTTATGCTTGGCCTCCAGAGAGCTTCAATATGACACTAATAGCAGACTTGGATAGACTTCTAACTACAGCTTATTTTTGTGTAGTTTAAAAGAGGAAAAGTCATTGAGAATCTTTAGAGAAAGATTATTTCCAAACAGCAGCAAAACTTTCATTCGTTTAAAGGCACTTTGGAAAAAATCCAACTCGTAACCAGCCGCTGAATTCGCTGCAGCCCCTAAAATTGGCCTCTTAAAATTGTGTGTTCTATTTGCACATGTTTGTATTTGTCTGCGTGTCTGCAGGTATGTGTGTATGTGTCTGCGTGTTTGTAAGCGTGTGTGTGTGTGTGTGTGTATGTGTGTGTGTGTATATGGGGGCCATTTTAGGAAAACATGTGAGTACAATGTTAAAATTGACCAAGTTATTTACTTGCCCTGGGACTGTAGAGAGTCAACAGGATTGTATTTTAACCTGCAGGGGGCAGGGATTTTTTACATGTACATGTTGCATCCAGATAATGTCAATGTCAATGGAAAGTCCCAAACAGGAAAAGGCAGTGAGTTTCTTGCCAGGCCAAAGCAACAAGAAAGCAGCTTGGGGCAAAATTTTGGGTTTTGGGTCCTTTTGGGTCCAGGAGGGAGCAGGATTGTTATGCCAAGGCCCACAAAATAGGTTTGGACCCCTCCCCAAACAAACCCCTGATTGCAGGACATCCTGTGGCCATGGGATTACCTGGCAGCTGATCATGCCACTTGCCCACTCTTGGTGAGCGGCCTCCCAGCCACACAGGATTTTCTGCTCCTGCCCAGCTATAACAGGTGGCACAGTGTATGGTGAGATTTAAAGGTGGTCTAGGCATTAAATTGTCTGGTCTGATTCTGCACTAGAAAACCACTGGACTGGACATCAACCCCGGGAATGTAATTTTAACTTGATTTGTTCAATTCCCTTTCAATTTTTAGTTCACGTTATAGTTCATTAGTGGGGCTGCTTCAAGAAGGGGGCATTTAATTGATTCTACCGCCTGTCAATCATTGAAATGAAAGATTTAGAAAACCACTAAAATCCAGCGTTATGAGTATGGGTGTGTTCTTGCGTCATATTGATTTGAGAGCACATCACTGCCAAGGCCAGCATTTGTTGCCCATCTCACCCTTGAGAAGGTGGTGGTAGATCTATGTCTTGAACTGTTGCAGGCTGTATGAAGATATTCCCACAGCACTGTTACGTAGGGAGTTCCAGGATTTTGACCTAGACACAATGAAGTGTGCATATGTATATATCTTACATATGTGTACATTATATAATGTGTATATAGGTCTGTGTGCACATGTGCCTATATATATATATATATACATATACATATGAAATATGTATATATGGTATATGTGTACATATGTTTACTCATCTGTGTATACATATGTATGTAAATCCATCCACCATTTGTGTAAATACTGGGAGAAAATGTACCACTGCACTGGTTTGTAAATAATAGTGTACTGTACAATTTTAAAAACAAACGCTTTTTAAAAGTAAAATCTCTATCCTTATGAGAGGGACTGATTATCACAAATGAATTTCTACAATGACAAATAGTGTATTTGTGTTTTTTTTTGTGTGTTTTTCCTTCACACCAAGTACCAATGGCCCTTGGTATTACTGCAGCTGTTAAATTCACCCCGTTTACACTTGCACACCGATTCTGCAGCAAGAAACACAATTGTACATGTGTAATTGTTTAAAAGTTGCAATAGAGATCCAAAACTCTAGAAGGCTCTTATGGCAAATCCTGGTCAAACAGAAGTTGAAGCTGAAGATGTAACAACAATAACTTGCACTTAGATAATGTCTTTAACATAGTGATACATGCCAAGCCAGGTCTTGTGGTGCAGTGGGCAACACCCCTACCTCTGAGCCAGAAGCTTCGAGCTCCAGGATTTGATGGCTATTGAAGGTGCGCTCATAACTTGACCAAACGGGTCGATTATCAACCTGTAAATCCTTCTCAATATGTCTGTGGCAGGCAAATAGAGTGGGAGGGTCTCCTGGTCACAGCCAGAACCAGTAGCTGCAGTGCAACAGCCACCCCATGTTAAAAAACTCCCTGTGCAGGTTCTTATCATGGGCTGCAAGCCCCATGGGTTCATGGACTGCAACTGTTCAAGAAGGCAGCTCACCACTCCTTCTCAAGGGCGATTGGCGATGGGCAATAAACATTGATGATATAGATGCCATAGATGAATTTTTAAAAAAGTGTCTTCTCTACCTTGAGGGACTGCTAGAGAGAGAGAGAGAGATCCCAGGACAAAAGCATGATCAAACAAAATGTGACACTGAGCAATTTGAAGAGATATGAGGCCAGATGATCAGAAGCTTGGTTGTAGTTTAAGGAGTGTCTTAGAGGAGAGAGATAGCTGGTGAGGTTTAGGGATGGAATTCCAGACGACCAATATAGTCCTGGTTTTCGGACTGCACTGCAGTTTTCCAAGGCTGCACTCTGCAAATGTAGCCTTGCTGAACTTATTTAGGGACTGGAGTTTTGCTTTCGTTGCTTGGACTTAAAGTGTCATCTTAGTTGATCGCAGAGAAGAAAATTGGCAGACAGGTCTGAAGTGGAGCCTATCCAAATTTCCTCCCATCTCAGATATATGTTAGCCCACTTAAAATCAAATAAGTGAGCTAAAGCTGTGTTAAAACAGCAGACAGAGAATTTCAGACAATTCACACATTTGTAATGCAAAGCAAAATTTCAGAATGCAGAGTTGAATGTTCTAACCCTTGTATAGATGCCTTGTCCTAAACAGCTGCCTGACTTGAACACAACAATTTGATTTCACAATAGATATCCTATAAGTGGAGCCATAGATCTACATTTGTAAATGAACCTCGTGTTCCCTACTGTTTGGAGTGTGCCTTTACCTTCGACATTTGCGTGAATGATAATGAGACCTAGAGATTGAACAGAGAATTTTGCCACTTTTCTCAAGGTTACAGTAAAACTCCACCTGATTCCCCTCAACTTCAGGAAACAAATTAAATAAAATGAAACTCAGGCTATAAGCCAATGTACCAGATACATTAACTGAATTCTGGCCAATGGCCATAGAGTCAGAGTCATAGAGGTCTACAGCACAGAAAAGGCCCTGCGGCCCATTGAGTCTGCACTGGTCAAACAAGTACCTAACTATTCTAAGCCCGTATTCCAGCACTAGGCCCATAGCCTTGAATGCCATGGCATCGCAAGTGCAGATCCAAATACTTCTTACATGTTATGAGGGTTTCGGCCTCTACCACCCTTTCAGGCAGTGAGTTCCAGATTCCCACCACCTTCCTCACATCCCCTCTAAACCTCCTGCCCCTGACCTTAAATCTATGCCACCTGGTTATTGATCCCTCCACCAAGGGGAAAAATTCCTTCAATCTCTCCTCATACCTAAAACCCTCCAGCCCAGGCAACATCCTGGTAAATCTCCTCTGCACTCTCTCTAGTGCAATCACATCCTTCCTATAATGCGGCCTAACCAGTGTTTTATACAGTTCCAGCATAACCTCCCTGCTCTTTATTCTATGACTCGGCTAATAAAGGCAAGTATCCCATACGCATTCTTACCCACCTTATCTACTTGTCTTGCTACCTTAAGGGACCGGTGGACATGCACACCAAAGTCCCTCTGATCCTCGGTACTTCCCAGGGTCCTGTCATTCATCGTGTATTGCCGTGCCTTGTTTGCCCTGCCAATGTGCATCACCTCACACTTATCCGGATTAAATTCTATTTGCCACTGACCAGCCCGTCTTTATCCTCCTGTAATCTAAGGCTATCCTCCTCACTATTAACCACCCCACCAATTTTCGTGTCATCAGCGAACTTACTGATCAACCCTCCTACATTCAAGTTTAAATCGTTTATATATATCACAAACAGCAAGGGACCCAACACTGATCCCTGTGGAACCCCACTGGACACAGACATCCAGTCACAAAAACACCCCTCGACCATCACCCTCTGCTTCCTGCCACTCAGCTAATTCTGGATCCAATTTTCCAAATTGCCTTGGATCTCATGGGCTCTTACCTTTGTTGTCAGTCTCCCATGCGGGACCTTATCAAAAGCCTTGCTGAAGTCCAAGTAGACTAAGTCAAATGCATTGCCCTCATCTACACACCTAGTCACCTCTTTGAAAAATTGAATCAAATTGGTCAGACATGACCTCCCCTTAACAAAACCATGCTGACTGTCCTTGATTAATCCCTGCCTCTCCAAGTCTAGATTAATTCTGTCCCTCAGAATTGCTTCCAATAGTTTCCCCACCACTGAGGTTAGACTGACTGGCATGTAGTTCCCTGGTTTATCCCTCCTTCCCTTCTTGAATAATGGTACCACATTGGCTGTCCTCCAGTCCTCTGGCACCTCTCCTGTGGCCAGAGAGGTATTGAGAATTATTGCCAGCTCCCCTATCTCCTCCCTTGCCTCACTCAACAGCCTGGGATACATTTCATCCGGGCCTGGGGATTTATCTACCTTTAAGCCTGCCGCCAGACCACTTAGAACCTCCTCCCTTTCTATGATAATTTTTTTAATTGTACCACAGTCCTTCTGCCTGATTTCCATACCCATGTCACCCCTCTCACTTGTGAACAACGACACAAAGTATTCATTTAGAACCCTACCTACATCCTCCGGCTGCACACACAAATTACCACTATGGTCCTCAATGAGCCCTACTCTGTCCCTAGTTACCTCTTACTCTTAATGTACTTGTAAAATAACTTTGGATTTTCCTTTATTTTACCTGTCAATGTGTTTTCATGCCTCCTTTTTGCTCTCCTAATTTCCTTTTTAAGTTCCCCCCTACACATTCTATACTCCCCCACCGATACCTCTACCACTTGCCCGGCTTATTCCCTAAAATTAAATCCTACCGCCCACTTTCTTGTAGGACCTTCTACGCACTGGCTTAAAAAGCTCTCCTGGATGCATTTTAAAAATTCTGCTCCCTCTAAACCTATCACACTATGACTAACCCAGTAAATGTTGGGGAAGTTGATATCCCCCACTATTATTACCCTATTATTTTTACACTTCTCTGAAATTTGCCCACATATCTGCTCTTTTATTTCTCTCTGACTGTTTGGGGGCCTATAGTACACTCCCAGCAATGCGATTGCTCCTTTTTTGTTTTTCAGTTCTACCTATTTGGTTTCATTTGAGGAGCCTCCTGAGATGTCATCCCTCCTTACTGCTGTAATTGTTTCCTTGATCAATATTGCGATACCCCCTCCTCTTTTACCTCCTTCCCTGTCTCACCTGAAGACCCTATATCCTGGAATATTGAGCTGCCAATCCTGCCCCTCTCTCAACCATGTCTCTGACAGCAATGACATCATACTTCCATGTGTTAATTTGTGCCCCCAACTCATCTGCCTTATTCATCAGACTCCTTGCATTAAAATAAATACCATCCAACCTTGCCAAACTCCCCTGTGCCTTATCTGGCCTATAATTTCTATATCTTCCAGACTCACTTGCTGTCTTCTAATTTTGGCTGTGCATCTCCCCCTGCTGAACCTCCTCTCAGGATCCCAACCCCCTGCCAAGTCAGTTTAAACCCTCCCCAACAGCACTAGCAAACCTCCCCGCAAGGATGTTGGTCCCATTCCAGTTCAGGTGCAACCCGTCCGCCTTGTACAGGTCCCACTGACCCCAGAAATGATCCCAATGTCCCAGAAATCTAAAGCCCTCCCTCCTGCACCATCTCTCCAGCCGCGCATTCATCTGGACTAGCCTCCAATTTCTATACTCGCTAGCGCATGGCACCAGAAGTAATTCAGAGATTACTACCTTTGAGGTCCTGTTTTTCAATCTGCTTCCTAGCTCCCTAAATTCTGCTTGCAGGACCTCATCCCTCTTTCCACCTATGTCGTTGGTACCAATATTTACCACGATCTCTGTCTGTTTGCCCTCCCCCTTTAGAATGCCCTGCAGCCGTTCAGTGACATCCTTGACCCTGGCATCAGGGAGGCAGCATACCATCCTGGAGTCACATCTACAGCTGCAGAAACGCCTGTCTGTTCCCCTTACTATCGAGTCTCCTACCACTATTGCTCTTCCCCTCTTTTTCCTCCCCCTTGTGCAGCTGAGCCACTCACAGAGCCATGAGCGTGGCTGCACTCCCCAGAGGAACCGTCAGTCTCACTGTTTTCCAACACAGAGAAATGGTTCTCAAGCGAGATGCATCCTGGGGATTTCCTGACTACCTGCCTGACACCTTTCTTCTGACTGATGGTCACCCATTCCCTCTCTGTCTGCACTTCTGTAAGCTGTGGGGTGACCATGCCTAAAAACGTGCTATCCACAAAACGCTCAGCCTCTCGGATGCACCTCAGTGCCTCCAGCTTCCGTTCAAGCTCCGATACTCGGAGCTCAAGTAGCTGCAGCTGGTGGCACTTGTTACACACGTGGTTGGTCAGAGCGCAAGCAGAGTCTAGGACTTCCCACATGTTGCAGGTGGTACATAACATGGGACTGAGCTGCCCTGCCATGCCTCTAGTTGAAAGAAAACCCCTCACTTTAAGTTAAATACAGTAAAAAAAAAGTTAAATTATTCATCTACTTTAAATAAAAACTAGAACTCTTACCTTTCCTTAGCTTAATCTATTTTAAACTGGAGAAAAAATTGGAGAAAAACACTTATCCACTACTCATCAATCAGCTCTCATCTTTGTGCTGACGTTACTTTTTGAAGCTTCCCCGCACTTGCGCTGGTTCTGATCTCTCTGCCACTTTCTCGTGCTGTCTTGTGATGTCACTCTTGTTATTTTCAACAAGAACTGACTATAGGACAATCTTCCCAGACTGCTTCACAGCAATGCTGACTGCAGAACACTCTTCCCAGACTGGTTCACTGCAATGCTGACTGCAGGGCACTCTTCCCATGCTGCTTCACCATGGTGCTGACTGCAGGACACTCTTCCCAGACTGCTTCACAGCAATGCTGACTGCAGGACACTCTTCCCAGACTGCTTCACAGCAATGCTGACTGCAGGGCACTCTTCCCAGACTGGTTCACTGCGATGCTGACTGCAGGGCACTCTTCCCAGACTGGTTCACTGCGATGCTGACTGCAGAACACTCTTCCCAGACTGCTTCACAGCAATGCTGACTGCAGGGCACTCTTCCCATGCTGCTTCACCATGGTGCTGACTGCAGGACACTCTTCCCAGACTGCTTCACAGCAATGCTGACTGCAGGACACTGTTCCCAGACTGCTTCACAACAATGCTGACTGCAGGACGCTCTTCCCAGACTGGTTTTATTGTAATTTATAAAGTTTCCTAACCACCTTGATTTAAAAAAACAAATTCTTTCATGGGACGTGGGTGTCACTGGCAAGGCCAGCATTTGTTGCTCATCCCTAATTACCCTTGAACTGAATTCATTGCCATGCCATTTTAGAGGACAGTTAAGAGTCAACCACTGTGGGTCTGGAGTCACATGTAAGGCAGACCGAGTAAGGATGGCAGATTTCCTTCCCTAAAGGACACTAGTGAACAGATGGGTTTTTACAACAATCAATAATGGATTCATGGTCATCACTGTTGAGAGTAGCTTTTCAATTCCAGATATAGCAAAACAATAAGGAAATTACCCCTGAGCACCTTTCAACCTACAACAACTTGCATTCATATAGTGCCTTTAACAAAGTTTTCCAAGGTGCTTCTTACATTGAACCTGAAGAATTGATACTATCCTTGCTGCCGAGCTGAACCAGGACAAAGGTCCCATGGATTTAAACACCGAGGTTTATGTGGATCAGAGAAAGTCCAATGAATTGAAGCATATTGCCAAATGTGCAAAGTCAGAACCTTTCCATGGACCGTGCATAGTGTAACAATCCTGGTTCAGCAAGTGACTTCTACATTTCAGCAAATGAAGACCAGGTTCATTCATGAGATGCGGACGCAACTGGGCAAGGCCAGCATTTGCTGCCCATCCCTTGTCGCCCTCGAGAAAGTGACAGCGAGCTGTCTTCTTGAGCTGCTGCAGTCCAAGTGGTGTCGATACACTCACAGTTAGGGAGGGAGCTCTAGGATTTTGACCTAGTGACATTAAAGGAATGGCAATTTTTCCAAGACAGGATGATTTGGAGGGAAATCTGGAGTTGTTGGTGTTTCCGTGCGCCTGCTGCCTTAGAAGTCTTGACGAGTTGCCACAGAGAGATATTCAGGACAGAGGGAACCAGAGTTACACACAGGAACAGATAACACGACAGCCACATGAAGACAGGCAATGAAATTCACAGGCAGAGAGGGAAAGAGCAAATATGAATACAGGGACAGAAGCAGAGTCACAGATAGAAACGTAGGAAGACAGAACGAGATCCATATATACACAGGAAGACAGAGGAAGCTATTGACCCACAGAAGGAGAGTCAGACATATAGAACAGAAGTGGGAGAGAGTCATAAATACTGAGGGAGAAAAAGAATCACATAAATGCAGACATGGACAGTACAAGCCATAGACAAGAGACCCACAGAGACACAAAAGGACAGAAAGAGGGAAAAATATTACAGGCACAGATAGTAGTGGCTGACCAAATGTGGCACAGAATCACACAGTGCAGAAGAGGCCCTTCAGCCCATCGAGTCTGCACCGACAAGTGAGAACCATCTGACCTACCTACCTAATCCCATTTACCAGCACTTGGCCCATAGCCTTGAATGTTATGACGTGCCAAGTGCTCATCCAGGTACTTTTTAAAGGATGTGAGGCAACCCACCTCCACCACCCTCCCAGGCAGCGCATTCCAGACCGTCACCACCCTCTGGGTAAAAAGGTTTTTCCTCACATCCCCCCTAAACCTCCTGCCCCTCACCTTGAACTTATGTCCCCTTGTGACTGACCCTTCAACTAAGGGGAACAGCTGCTCCCTATCCACCCTGTCTATGCCCCTCATAATCTTGTACACCTCGATCAGGTCGCCCCTCAGTCTTCTCTGCTCCAATGAAAACAACCCAAGTCTATCCAACCTCTCTTCATAACTTAAATGTTTCATCCCAGGCAACATCCTGGTGAATCTCCTCTGCACCCCCTCCAGTGCAATCACATCCTTCCTATAATGTGGCGACCAGAACTGCACACAGTACTCCAGCTGTGGCCTCTCCAAGGTTCTATACAACTCCAACATGACCTCCCTACTTTTGTAACCATGCCTCGATTGATGAAGGCAAGTATCCCATATGCCTTTTTCCCCACCCCACTAACATGTCCCTCTGCCTTCAGAGATCTATGGACACACACGCCAAGGTCTCTTTGTTCCTCAGAGCTTCCTAGTGTCATGCTGTTCATTGAATACTTCCTTGTCAAATTACTCCCTCCAAAGTGTATCACCTCACACTTTTCAGGGTTAAATTCCATCTGCCACTTATCTGCCCATTTGACCATCCCATCTATATCTCCTGTAGCCCAAGACACTCAACCTCACTGTTAACCACCCGGCCAACCTGTGTGTCATCCGCAAACTTACTAATCCTACCCCCCACGTAGTCATCTATGTCGTTTATATTAATGAGGAATAATAGGGGACCCAGCACAGATCCCTGTGGTACGCCACTGGACATTGACTTCCAGTCACTAAAGCAGGCTGAGGAATATTCATCTCTGTTGGTATATGGTCAAGTGCCAAACCACAATGCCTGATTACAGACCAATATTAATAGTGGATTATGACAAAGAACTAGATTAATATTGGATAGTTTAGAATGTTTACTGCTGCAGCACCCAAATGATATATGTGAAGGTTGTAAATCAAAAGGGCTTTGCAATGGATGTGATTATTTACTGGATTTGGTGAGAAAATTTACATGATTGGCATCCAAAAAGGCATATAATTACATTGCTATTAGAAATCATATTCCACAGGAACTTTCAATGAACATATATTTAAAGAGGACTAATTTGCAGGCTTATGGGGAAAGTTTAGGATGTAAGACAGTAAATTAGCATATTTAAAAGTTATACTAAATAAGTAGTATATTCATGGCTGTTTTTCAATATATTTGGGAATATATTCCAGATGGATTTTTGATCTCTCAGGGAATCAAGGGATATGCAGGGCAGGTGGAAAAGTGGAGTTGAGGCATAAGATCAGCAATGATCGTATTAAATAGTAGAACAGACTCGAGGTGTTGTCTATTCCTGCTGCTATTTGTTATGTTCTTAAGTTGCACAGAGATTCAGCACAGGCATGAAGGGCTGAATAGCCTCCTTCTGTGCTTGTAAGGTTCTAAGGAAGGACCAAAAGCAACTACAGCAGCATTTGACAGCACTGGCATTAATTGGAATTATACTGAATGGGTGAATAGATACTCCACTGACATTGAATGAATGGGAACATTTATTGAATTGGCTTTGAATCAATGGGATAATTCACATTAACGCCGGAGATTTAATAAAACGAGTGAGTAACAGATCAGCAATGTAATACTGATCCTTTGCAGGAGGATGATGAAATACATTTGGATGGAAGAGTAGAGGAAGGAGGTACAACTTAAACAGTAATATTTTAAGTAGAAGGGGGGCCTTGTTTTGTTGATATCTATGTTTACAGAGAGTAAGTGAAGAATACACAGAATTACCAACATCATCTCATGGGAATGTATTTTGTTAGCCAATCTCGAACTGAAGTATACAACCAAACAGTCCTGAACTCTAAGCTATCAACATGAACAAAGCAGCACATAGGTAGGTCACGGTATAAGGTCAATGAAACAGGAAGCATGCTGGAAGACACAGATATTCACACACACAGCCCTCTCTGCAGACAGAAGGAACATGTCCACGCGTTGCACCTTTTTCATCTAAACAAAATGTTGGGGAACAGCCATTCTCTGCTTCATTCTCCAAGGCAATGCCTTGACCAATCAGAGTCGGTTTGAATTTGAATAAAGTTGGGCAGTGAACTGCTCCATGCTGCGCCCGCCATGGCAACGCTTCCACCAATCAGCACTCTCTCCTCATGCAGTATAAAATTGTTGCTTCCCCCGTTACAGTTTGTTAACTTCTTGTGAGGTATCCTGATGCGTACAAGATGGAAAACTTAGATAATAAGTCCCTTACTTGAGAAAGGATGTAGTTGCACTGGAGGCGGTTCAGAGGAGGTTCACGAGATTGATTCCAGAGATGCGGGGCTTGTCTTATGAGGAGAGATTGAGCAGTTTAGGCCTATACTGGCTAGAGTTTAGAAGGATGAGAGGAGATCTAATTGAGGTATATAAGATGCTAAAGGGGATGGACAAAGTAGGCGTGGAGCGGATGTTTCCCTTTGTGGGGCATTCTAGAACGAGAGGCCATAGTTTTAGGCTAAGGGGTGGCAGATTTAAATCAGAGATGAGGAGGAATTACTTTTCCCCAAAGGGTCGTGAATCTGTGGAATTCACTACCTCAGAGTGCAGTGGATGCCGGGATGCTGAATAAATTTAAGGAGGAGATAGACAGATTTTTAATTAGTAACGGGTTGAAAGGTTATGGGGAGAGGGCGGGAAATTGGAGTTGAGGCCGAAATGAGATCAGCCATGATCGTATTGAATGGCGGGGCAGGCTCGAGGGGCTGAATTGCCCACTCCTGCTCCTAGTTCTTCTGTTCTTATGTTATGTTTTCTCAGCAATACTCAAGTCAATGAAACTTTTCGTTCAATATGCAGAAATATAGAATATGACATCACCTGACATTTATATAATGCCTTTAATGTAGTAAAATGCCCCCAGGCATTTCAGAGCAGCATTACCAACAAAATTTGACACTGAGCCGCATAAGAACAAACATGAGGACAGATAATCAAAAGCTTGGTCATAGAAATAAGTTTCAACGAATATCTTGAAAGAGGAGAGGGAGGAGAGAGAAGCGGAGGGATTTTGGGGGGGGAGGGGGGGGAGGGGTGCAAAATTGCAGAGTTTAAACTGCAGGCAGCCAAAAGCACGACCGCCAGTGGTAGAACAATTAAGACAGGGGGTGTGACATTAAACTTGTACAAAATCATAGTTAGCGCTTAGCTGGATACAGTCATGACATCCCATTACAAGAATGATATAAAAGCAATGGATGAATTGCAGTGAAAGTTAACAAGTAATGTTACCACCGTGGAGAAGATACAGTTGCATAGAAACATAAGAAGCTGAGAAAGCTGGGGGGAGACATTATCTTTAGCATTATAATAAGCAGTGACAGATTGTTCTCGCTGGTCAATGGAACAGTAACAAGGGGGCACAGATATAAAATAATCACAGGAAGAATGAACGGTTAGAAAAACATTCTTTGCTCGAAGGGAGTACAGGCGAAGGTTAGAGAGCAGATTTATTTTCCACAAGCCATTGTTCAATGTAGAATCCATGAACGGTGTCAGCAGCTACATTAGATCGTGGCTTGGAAAGAAGGATATTAAAGGGGCTGGGGTGTAATTTAAACTAAACTAGTGATTACTGTTCTGCTGAAGGCATTTTTTAAAATTATTATGTCAACTGCCTTTTCAACAAGCTGAAGGCTTCATTCCATCAGCATCCAGCAGGTGGCAGTGCTCCCGTGTTTAATGTACTCCCAAGGCTGATAAATTCAAGGCATCACCATATGAATTGATTGCTAAACAGAATGTCTGGCTTGCAGACTTATATTTGTGTGGAATAAGCAAGAATAATTGTGAAAATACTTACATTAATAAAAAATGTTCAAATCTCCCTTTTGGTTAACCTTGCTCAGGAACGATGTCAATAAAACCTATAATCTAGGTCAGTGGCAAAGCCGTCAACTAAATACTAAGTACCTCAGTGCAAATGACTCTCCAGTAAGTGAACTTAATAGGACAAACTATCTAACCATCTCCCCTTGACATTCAATGACATTACCATCACTGAATCCCCTACTATCAACATCGCCATTGACCAGAAACTGAACTGGACTACCCATATAAATACTGTGGTTACAAAAGCAGGCCAGAGACTTGGAATTCTGCTGAGTGTAACTCACCTTCTGACTCCCCAAAGTCTGTCCACCATCTACAAGGCATAAGTCAGGTGTGTGATGGAACACTCTCCACTTGCCTGGATGAGTGCAGCTCCAACACTCAAGAAGCTTGACACCGTCCAGGACAAAGCAGCCCACTTGATTGGCACCACATCCACAAACATTCACTCCCTCCACCACCGATGCACAGTAACAGCAGTGTGTATCATCTACAAGATGCACTGCAGGAGTTCACCAAGGTTCCTTCAACAGCACCTTCCAAACTCACGATCACTACCACCTAGAAGGACAAGGACAGCAGATACATGGGAACACCACCGCCTGGAAGTTCCCCTCCAAGCCACTCACCATCCTAACTTGGAAATATATCACCGTTCCTTCGCTGTTGCTGGGTCAAAACCCTGATACTCACTTCCCAATAGCACTGTGGGTGTACCTACACCACATGGACTGCAGTGGTCAAGAAGGCAGCTCACCACCACCTTCTCAAAGGCAATTAGAGATGGGTAATACGTCCCCAGCAACACCCCATCCCGTGAAAGAATAAAATCAAGAAAAAAGCACCACTTTGCCCTATGAGATGCGCAAAATTCAAAATGTAAAGTTGACTGGCTTAATGGAACAAACATTGAAATGCTGGTATCAGGTTGGAAAAGAATTATTGCCCTCCTCCACAGTTCAATTTAAAGAGGCAACCTTGTGTTTGAACATTATGTCAGGAGTTGCCAGGAGTTTTGATAAAGGTTTCAGTGGTGGTGTCGGTAGATTAGGGCTGGAAGCAGATATGACAGAGTGATCGCCGTGACGGACAGAATATGGAGTTTGAAGCTCCTCTGTGCTTCAAAAAGAATGTCGGAGTTGCACATGGGGAATAGAGTCAGTGACCAAAATTTTTGTCAGGTTTTGGTCTTCCTGATGTGCGATTGGAGTAAATCCTGGCCCCATCTATACAATTGAATATCAGACAGACAGCATACAGCACAGAGGCGCATGCATGGTCTAGGAAATTGGAAGAGAAATTATAGCTGGGTGTGAAAGCAAAGGGAAACATACCGACATGGGCGTGTTTGTCTGCTTGCTGTCTGTGATACTCCTGAAATAAATGTCATTATCTCGCAAAACTGAAGGGCTAAATATGGAACTGTCCTTACGGAAAGGTCCTTTGGTTTGGGAAAGGAGAGACTGTTCACATCATTATCCACATGATGGTGGCATCAAGTGACCTGCTAATGTGTTTAACAGCACTTTTGTGTGTTTATGTTTTTAAACAAACTAAAAGCTTTTGCCAAATAAAAATGCGATGTTCCTTTAAATTATGTTCTTCACTGCAATTTAAATAAAAGTTTTATTTTATAATCAAAATGGAAAGTTTAGCACCAGCAGCATCTTGAATTTTTCCATCGTCTCAATTCTTTGTGCCTTGAAGCTTGATCGAATGACAGGCTGTCTGTGCCTTAAGAGGTACATGCTGACTTGTTTATGAGGCTTACATCAGCCTTTGGGCTTGGCATAATAACAGGTTTGAAACATCACCATGTATAAATAAGAAACACAACGCTAAAGCTAGAACTGTACAAGACACTAAGGTGGATAATATAGCTGCTCTTTTTCACTTTTACACTCCCAGCCCATCATGGTGTTGGATCCCCATGTTTCTGACAATCAGATTTGATCAATAACTACACAAAATTTGTTTATAGGTAACTGTAATCGAAGCAGCCAAGCATGATAGCTAAGGTTGTTCACAAAATATTAAGATTATAACAGGACTCGTGTTATAGTGCAGTTACTCAGCCCAGCAGTTGTAGAAGGGGAGGTGAGATTAGATGGCTGAGTTAGAGTTCTCTAACCTGGATTGTATGTGAGAGGGAGGTCAATGGCATCCTTTTTGATTCTTCTAAATGAATATCTATGTATTCATTTGATGTAACTGCAAGACACTGATGAAGATTAGCTGAGTGTTAGAATGTGCAAACATGACAAGGTGTATCTCTACCTGTTAGTGTGTGGCTCAAGAAGGGACTTAGACCTTTGAGTAAATGTTGGAAAACATGTTTTTTTTTCCTTTACAAAAACAAAAATACCTGGAAAAACTCAGCAGGTCTGACAGCATCTGCGGAGAGGGATACAGTTGACGTTTCGAATCTGTATGACCCTTCATCAGAACTAAGACATATAGAAATGAGATGAAATATAAGCTGGTAGAAGGGGGTGGGACAGGAGAGCTCGATAGGGGGTCAGTGATAGGTGGAGGCCAAGAAAAGACTGCCAAAGGTGTCATAGACAAAAAGGCAAAGGGGTGTTGACGGTGGTGATATTATCTAAAGGATGTGCTAATGGGGACATTAAGGGTAGCAAGCAGGACAAGCAAGTGGCAAATGGGTGGGGTGGGTTGGGGGGAAGGGATCGAAATGGGCTAAAAGGTGGAGATAAAACAATAGATCGAAATAAATTTAAAAATAGGTGGGAAAAGAAAAAAATATATAGTTGTTAAAAAATTATAAATTATTGGAAAAAGGGGGATCGGAAAGGGGGTGGGGATGGAGGAGAGAGTTCATGATCTGAAATTGTTGAACTCAATATTCAGTCTGGAAGGCTATAAAGTGCCTAGTCGGAAGATGAGGTGCTGTTCCTCCAGTTTGTGTTGAGCTTCACTGGAACGTTGCAGCAAGCCAAGGACGGACATGTGGGCATGAGAGCAGGGTGGAGTGTTGAAATGGCAAGCGACAGGGAGGTCTGGGTCATGCTTGCGGACAGACCGAAGGTGTTCCGCAAAGCGGTCACCCAGTCTGCGTTTGGTCTCTCCAATGTAGAGGAGACCACATTGGGAGCAGCGAATGCAGTAGGCTAAATTGAGGGAAGCGCAAGTGAAATGCTGCTTCACTTGAAAGGAGTGTTTAGGCCCTTGGACAGTGAGGAGAGGGGAAGTAAAGGGGCAGGTGTTGCACCTTCTGCGGTTGCATGGGAAGGTGCCGTGGGAGGGGGTTGAGGTGTAGGGGGTGATGAAGGAGTGGACCAGGGTGTTTTTTTTTTCCTTTTCTATGTTTAAACAAGTGATACTAATAAAAATGTGAAATTGTGGAAAGTGGTTGATGCCAGCAGATATGTGAGGCTGAGGTAGTCTGAAAAAGGGAAAGAATAGGAAACATGTATGGGGCTTCCGTGTTGGCCCAGACCATAGCTATGGATAACTGATGAGGTAATCTTGGCTCAATCATGCCAACTCGAGACAACGATAGCCTAATATGGCTTAAGGGGTTCTCTGGACAGGGTAAAAGGGAGAGAACCTTAGACATCATTGGCATACCTCAAGAGAAGATGAGACTAGAGTCATAGAAGTCTACAGCACAGAAAAAGGCCCTTCAGCCCATCGGGTCTGCGCCAGTCAAACAAGTACTTAACTATTCTAACCCCATTTTCCAGCACTAGGCCAATAGCCTTGTATGCCATGGCATCGCAAGTGCACATCCAAATACTTCTTAAATGCTATGAGGGTTTCTGCCTCTACCACCCTTTCAGACAATGAGTTCCAGATTCCCACCACCCAGTGGGTGAAAAAATTCTTCCTCACATCCACTCTAAACCTCCTGCCCTTTACCTTAAATCTATGCCCCCTGGTTATTGATCCCTCCACCAAGGGGAAAAGCTCCTTCCTGTCTACCCTATCTATGCCCCTCATAATTTTATACACCTCAATCATGTCCCCCCTCAATCTCCTCTGCTCCAAGGAAAATAACCCCAGTCTATCCAATCTCTCCTCATAACTAAAACTCTCCAGCCCAGGCAACATCCTGGTAAGTCTCCTCTGCACTCTCTCTCTAGTGCAATCACATCCTTCCTATAATGCGGATTCCAGAACTGCACGCAATACTCTAGCTGTGGCCTAACCAATGTTTTATACAGTTCCAGCATAACCTCCCTGCTCTTATATTCTATACCTCGGCTAATAAAGGCAAGTATCCCATATGCCTTCTTAACCACCTTATCTACCTGTCCCGCTACCTTAAGGGACCGGTGGACATGCACACCAAGGTCCCTCTGATCCTTGGTACTTCCCAGGGTCCTCCCATTCATCGTGTATTCCCGTGCCTTGTTTGTCCTGCCCAAGGACATCACCTCACACTTATCTGGATTAAATTCCATTTGCCACTGATCAGCCCCTCTGACCAGCCCATCTTTATCCTCCTGTAATCTAAGGCTACCCTCCTCACCATTTACCACCCCACCAATTTTCATGTCATCCGCGAACTTACTGATCAACCCTCCTACGTTCAAGTCTAACTTGTTTATATATACCACAAACAGCAAGGGACCCAACACTGATCCCTGTGGAACCCCACTGGACACAGGCATCCAGTCACATAAACACCCCTCGACCATCACCCTCTGCTTCCTGCCACTCAGCCAATTCTGGATCCAATTTTCCAAATTGCTTTGGATCCCATGCGCTCTTACCTTCGTTATCAGTCTCCCATGCGGGACCTTATCAAAAGCCCTGCTGAAGTCCAAGTAGATTACGTCAAATGCATTGTCCCCATCTACACATCTGGTCACCTCTTTGAAAAATTCAATCAAATTGGTCAGTCATGACTTCCCCTTAACAAAGCCATGCTGACTGCCCTTGATTAATCCCTGCCTCTCCAAGTCTAGATTAATTCTGTCCCTCAGAATTGCTTCCAATAGCTTCCCCACCACTGAGGTTAGACTAACTGGCCTGTCATTCCCTGGTTTATCCCTTCCTCCCTTCTTGAATAACAGTGCCACATTGGCGGTCCTCCAGTCCTCTGGCACCTCTCCTGTGGCCAGAGAGGTATTGAAAATTATTGCCAGCACTGCTGCTATCTCCTCCCTTGCCTTACTCAACAGCCTAGGATACATTTCATCTGGGCCTGGAGATTTATCTACCTTTAAGCCTGCCGCCAGACCACTTAGAACCTCCACCCTTTTTATGCTAATTTCTTTAATTGTACCATAGTCCTTCTGCCTGATTTCCACATCCATGTCACCCCTCTCACTTGTGAACACCGACACAAAGTATTCATTTAGAACCCTACCTACGTCTTCTGGCTCCACAAACAAATTACCACTATGGTCCTTAATGAGCCTTACTCTTTCCCTAGTTATCCTCTTACTCTTAATGTATTTGTAAAATAACTTTGGATTTTCCTTTATTTTACCTGCCAATGTTTTTTCATGCCCCCTTTTTGCTCTCCTAATTTCCTTTTTAAGTTCCCCCCTACACATTCTATACTCCTCTGGGGATTCTGCTGTTTTGAGCCCTTGGTATCTGCCATAAGCCTCCCTTTTCTCTTTATCCAACCCTGTATATCCCTCGACATCCAGGGTTCCCTGGATTTGTTGGTCCCACCCTTTGTCTTTACTGGAATATGTTGGCCCTGTATACTGCTTCTTTCCTTCTTGAATGAGTCCCACTGCTCTGACGCAGATTTATCTAAAAGTAGCTGCTCCCAGTCCACTCTGGCCAAATCATATCTGATCTTACTAAAATTGGCCTTCCCCATCTTTGTCCTATTCCATAACAAACTTGAATCTAATGGAGTTATGATCACTATCTCCAAAATACTCCCCCACTGATTCCTCTACCACTTGCCTGGCTTCATTCCCTGAAATTAAGTCCAGGACCGCCCCCTCTCTTGTAGAGCCTTCTACATACTTGGTTTAAAAAGCTCTCCTGGATGCATTTTAAGAATCCTGCTCCCTCTAAACCTATCACACTATGACTAACCCAGTAAATGTTGGAGAAGTTGAAATCCCCCACTATTATTACCCTATTATTTTTACACTTCTCTGAAATTTGTCTACATATCTGCTCTTCTATTTCTCTAACTGTTTGGGGGCCTATAGTACACTCCCAGGAATGTGATTGCTCCTTTTTTGTTTTTCAGTTCTACCCATTTGGCTTCATTTGAGGAGCCTTCTAAGATGTCATCCCTCCTTACTGCTGTAATTCATTCCTTGATCAATATTGCGATACCCCCTCCTCTTTTACCTCCGTCCCTGTCTCACCTGAAGACCCTATATCCTGGAATATTGAGCTGCCAATCCTGCCCCTCTCTCAACCATGTCTCTGTGACAGCAGTGACATTGTGCTTCCGTGCATTAATTTGTGCCCTCAACTCATCTGCCTTATTTGTCAGACTCCTTGCATTAAAATAAATACCATCCAACCTTGCCAAACTCCCTTGTGCCTTAACTGTCCTATAATTTCTATGCCTTCCAGACTCACTTGCTCTCTTCTAATTTTGGCTGTGCATCTCCCCCTGCTGAACCTCCTTTCAGAATCCCATCTCCTTGCCAAGTTAGTTTAAACCCTCCCCAACAGCACTAGCAAACCTCCCCACAGGGATGCTGGTCCCATTCCAGTTCAGGTGTAACCCGTCCGCCTTGTACAGGTCCCACTGCCCCCAGAAACAGTCCCAATGTCCCAGAAATCTAAAGCCCTCCCTCCTGAACAATCTCTCCAGCCATACATTCATCTGGACTAGCCTCCAATTTCTATACTCGCTAGCGCATGGCACCAGAAGTAATTCAGAGATTACTACCTTTGAGGTCCTGTTTTTTAATCTGTTTCCTAGCTCCCTAAATTCTGTTTGCAGGACCTCATCCCTCTTTCTACCTATGTCGTTGATACCAATATGTACCACGATCTCTGTCTGTTTGCCCTCCCCCTTTAGAATGCCCTGCAGCCGTTCATTACATTCTTGACCCTGGCACCAAGGAGACAACATACCATCCTGGAGTCAGATCCACAGCCGCAGAAATGCCTGCCTGTTCCCCTTACTATCGAGTCTCCTACCACTATTGCTCTTCCCCTCTTTTTCCTCCCCCCTGTGCAGTTGAGCCACTCACAGAGCCATGAGTGTGGCTGCACTCTCCAGAGAAACCGTCACTCTCACCGTTTTCCAACACAGAAAAATGGTTCTTGAGGGAGATGCACCCTGGGGATTTCCTGACTACCTGCCTGACACCTTTCTCCTGACTGATGGTCACCCATTCCCTTTATGTCTGCACTTCCGTAAGCTGTGGGGTGACCACGCCTAAAAACGTGCTATCCACGAAACACTCAGCCCCAGACTACAGTCAACAGAACTCAGGAGACATGCAGGATTACGTGCTGAGGGATCCACTAAAACTTGGGGCAGCCGCCGCTACAGGGAAAGGTCGCTGTCTAAGACCTTTCTGCCATAGTGCACCGAGGGGCTAGGAATTGTATAGACCCCTCAGGCTGTATGACTCAGAAGCAATGTATACAGTGAATACAACATGTGTCACAATTGTATTGAAGCACCTCAGAGTGCAACATGATCTATGTAGATAACTTGAATACCATTGCACTCTCTGACTATCTGAAGTGTCCACATTGAGATGTCTGTAATGTTCATTGATTGTATTGAAGCACCTCACGATCTATGTGTAAAACTTGAATCTGATTGCACTTTTTGTGATGGTCATTTTGAAATGTTCTTTCAGATATTTTATGAATAAAGCATATTTTTCCAAAAAAAAACTTAGAAGACACGCCCCAGTGACTTTGACAGCAAGGGCCAGAGTCCACTGTCACAACTACTGCCATTGTTAGGTATTAATTTTCAGATATTAATTGAACTTAATAAACTTGTGCTACTAATCAAATACTCAGTGTCCATAACTGTTGGATCAAGGAGTGGTTAAGATCCTAATGCCTACCTCAAATCTTTACACTGGACTGGAAGTTTTCTTATTTTTATGTTCCAATGTTCCTTCACAGATTTTTTTGATAAACTATTGTCAAATGCATTTGGTAACACAAATCAATGATTTTAATTTAATATCACACCAACACCACACAGTCAACTACAGCTGTTAGACTGGTCTAGCAAGTAGCAATTCACTTAAATCACAAGTTTGTGGATTCAAACCTTAATTCTAAGCATTTGATATAGAATAACATTCCTGTGCATTACTCCAAAGGTTCTACTTTTCAGATGGAATTTTAAAGCAAGGTTTTACCCTTTCAGGTAGGCAGTAGATCCAATACACAATTTGAAGAAAAGAAGCTTCTCCCAGAATGCTGGCTAATGTTTGTTCCTCAATCAACATCACCAAAAATAGATTAACTAATGATTCATCTCATCTGCGGTCTGTGGGTCTTGCAAATTGGCTAATATATTTGCCTGAAGTGAGTGATGACTGCGCCTCAGAGGTTGTAAAGTACATTGGAATATCAGATTATAATTAAAAATCCATAATCTCTCTTATTTGGTATAATGTTCATTGTCAAACTCATTATCGTGATGTGATTTTTGTACACCCTGTGCCTAAACTCAACTAGTTGTGCTAATATCCACTTAAGTCATCACAACAGACTGTAACAAGGGTGCGAACAGGCAGTTAGTTTTGTCCAATTGAATTACTACGTGATTCTATTGATATCAGAAAGTATTTTTTTCATATAAAGGAGAGGCTGAGGTGTCAGCTGTGGCTCAGTTCATAGCACCCTCGCCTTTGAATCAGAGAGTTGTGGGTTCATGTCCCACTCCCGGAAAACCAAGAACTGTGATTGTACTCAAAGAGTTGCAATCTGTGACTGTTGATAACTCGAAAGAGTATAAAGGAGAGGCTGCTCTGTGAGCATTGTTATGATGTTACTGGACCAGTAATCCAGGACCCTGACCTAATGATGTGGAGAAAGTGTTTAAATCTCACTGCAGCTGGGGAATTTAAGTTGTTAATTAAATAAATCTGGGATAGAAAGCTAGTCTCAGTCATGGTAACCATAAAACTATTAGATTGTTGTTTAAAAACCCATCTGGTTCACTAATGTTCTTTAGGGAAGGAAATCTGCCATCCTTACCTGGTCTGGCCTACATATGACCCCGGACCCACAACAATATGGTTGATATTCTTTCGAGTTATCAACAGTCACAGATTGCAACTCTTTTGAGTACAATCACAGTTTGTGGTTTCCGGGAGTGGGACATGAACCCACGACCCTCTGATTCAAAGGCGAGGGTGCTATGAACTGAGCCACAGCTGACACCTCCCAACAATATGGTTGATACTCTTTTTGAGTTATCAACAGTCACAGATTGCAACTCTTTTGAGTACAATCACAGTTCGTGATTTCCGGGAGTGGGACATGAACCCACAACCCTCTGATTCAAAGGCGAGGGTGCTATGAACTGAGCCACAGCCGACACCTCCCAACAATATGGTTGATGCTTAACTGCCCTCTGAAATGGTTTAACGAGCCACAATGTTGTATTCAATGTCCCTCATTTACCCCTTTATCAAGGGCAATTAGGGATAGGCAATAAATACTGACCTTGTCGGAAATGCCCACACCCTGTGAATGACTAAAGAATATTAGTGTACCGAATAAACTTCCAGGGAGAATATTGATGGTGGAAACTCTGAAATCATTTAAGAAACAATTGGATTTCCCAATGTTGGGCTGGAGGTCTTGTGGTGCAGTGGTAGCATCCCTACCTCTGGATCAAAAGTTCTAGGTTCAAGTCCCACTTCAGAACTTGATAGCCATAGAAACTGTGTTCATAATGTGGCCAAACAGGTTAATAATCAGCTTACAAATCCTTCCAATATGGCAGGTGGTAAGAGTGGGAGAATTTCCTGGTCAGTCATACTGCAGAAGGCAACAGCAAACCACTGCAGTACTTTGCCAAGCATCATCATGAATGCAATCCAATCAAAGTCCATGGTTGCCAATGCCCTCTTAGGGCATGGTACCTGAAGGAGGATTGGTGGGGTGGAGAGATTGCAAGGTGCTTCTGGATGGATGAAAGGACTGAGATCTTTCTCACCTACAGCTATCTTATAATTTTTGAATGTTGAACTAAGTGAATAGTTTGCAAGCTGCAGGATTTGATCGCTCCCACAAGTTGCATTTCTCTGTAAACAGGGATGTTTGGCAAAATGATCCATTCAAATGCATTGTGGGAGAATGACAAATTTTACACCGATTTGACATCAGAAACATCACAAGATTGATTCAGGTGAGATGCTGTTTTAATATTCATTGCAGGCCATGATAAAGTTAAAACAAAAATATTCTGAAATGAATTTACATCTCACCCAAAAAAGCAACTCTTTCTCAAACAATCCCAGGATAGAAACATAGAAACTAGGAGCAGGAGTAGGCCATTCGGCCCTTCGAGCCTGCTCCACCATTCATTATGATCATGGCTGATCATCCAACTCAATAGCCTGCTCCCGCTTTTTCCCCATATCCTTTGACCCCTTTTGCCCCAAGAGCTATATCTAACTCCTTCTTGAAAACATACAATATTTTGGTCTCAACTACTTTCTGTGGTAACGAATTCCACAGGCTCACCAATCTCTGGGTGAAGAAATTTCTCCTCATCTCAGTCCTAAATGGTCTACCTTGTATCCTCAGACTGTGACCCCTGGTTCTGGACTCCCCCACCATTGGGAACATCCTTCCTGCATCTACCCTGTCTAGTCCTGTTAGAATTTTATAGGTTTCTATGAGATCCCTCCTCATTCTTCTGAACTCCAACGAATATAATCCTAATCAACTCAACCTCTCCTCAAATGTCAGTCCCACCATCCCAGGAATCAGTCGGGTAAACCTTTGCTGCACTCCTTCTATAGCAAGAACATCCTTCCTCAGATAAGGAGACCAAAACTGCACACAATATTCCAGGTGTGGTGTCACCAAGGCCCCGTACAATTGCAGCAAGACATCCCTGTTCCTGTACTTGAATCCTCTGGCTATGAAGGCCAACATACCATTTGCCTTCTTTACCGCCTGCTGCACCTGCATGCTTATCTTCAGTGAGTGGTGTACAAGGACACCCAGGTCTCGTTGCACATTCCCCTCTGAATTTATAGCCATTCAGATAATAATCTGCCTTCCTGTTTTTGCTACCAAAATGGATAACCTCATATTTATCCACATTATACTGCATCTGCCATCTCACTCAGCTTGTCCAAATCACACTGGAGCATCTCTGCATCCTCCTCACAGCTCACCCTCCCACCCAGCATTGTGTCATCTGCAAATTTAGAGATATTACATTTAATCCCCTCATCTAAACCATTAACATATATTGTGAATAACTGGGATCCCAGCACTGATCCCTGCGGTACTCCACTAGTCACTGCCTGCCATTCGGAAAAAGACCCATTTATTCCTACTCTTTGTTTCCTGTCTGCCAACCAGTTTTCTATCTATCTCAATACACTACCCCCAATCCCATGCGCTTTAATTTTACACGCCAATCTCTTACATGGGACTTTGTCGAAAGCCTTCTGAGAGTCCAAATAAACCACATCCACTGGCTCCCCCTCATCAACTCTACTAGTTACATCCTTGAAAAATTCCAGTAGATTTGTCAAGCATGATTTCACTCAGAATAATTCCAAGAGGAATCCCATATGGGGAAGCAATGGTATAGTGGTGTTACCACTGCACTTGTAATCCAGAGACCCAGGGTAATACTCTAGGGACTGGGGTTCAAATCCCACCATGGCAGATGAATTCAATATGGAATTAAAAGTCTGACACCAATATCCTATCTGCTGGTCTATATGTGATTCCAGACCTATATCAATGTGGCTGACTCTTAAATGCCCTGTGAACATGGGCAATAAAGGCTGGCCTAGCCAGCAACCCCCACATTCCATGTATGATTAATAACAAAAATTGTTGTAAAAACTGAACAGCATCTGTGGAGAGGAAGACGGAGTTCACGTTTCGAGGCTGTGATGAAAATGGTAAACAGCCTCCTGATCTTAATAGAGGAAGGGGCTTTAAGAATATTTTGTGCAGCTGTCCGAAGGTTTCTGATCATGAATTTTAATCCGGACAGATTAACTTCCACGTGAAAAGTTCCTGACCCCACAAACACCGCCTCTTTGTCTTTCAAAAACTGACTATTACCTACCACACACCGCTTTCAGTTCTAATCTACTCAGTAGATCCTTGTTTTATCCAATTGTTGGAGTGGAGTGGAGGTACAGCTGTGCTTAACGTCCCGCTGACTCTGTAAATGCATAAATAACAAATGTTTGCAGGTTCTCTCTTAGCTGGAGAGGAGGATGGAGGTTGAGGATAACTTATTAAAGCCTATCCCCTGTGACCACCCAGGCTGTCTGGCCACGTTCACCAGGATTTGGAAACTGCAGCAACATCTGAGTGTCCACACGGGACAGGTGAGGCGTCCATTGAACGCGAGTTTCTTTTTGAAGTCGTTATTCAAATTCTCTTAAGTCAACAGACTTAAAAATTCTCTTTGTTAGAAGCCTTACAAGTGTAATCAGGAGGAATGTCAAAAGACTTTTACCCGAAAGTCTCACCTGCAGCGACATACTCGCCAACATCTGGGACAGAGACATTTCAGGTAAGAACTGGAGGGTTGAGGGTAAACTGGGCACTGAGTGTGGAGCTAGTGGGTAGTTGAGGTTTGTTTGAGGAGGGAAAGGGGACAAATTGAGTTAAAAATCTCTGTGACTCTGCTCTTACCCAGTGTGTGTGTTAAAGCTTCTTTGTTGATTAGCCAATCTGAAGGAAAAAAACACACACAAACTTTATGAACAGACTTGTGATTCTGGGTCTTAAGCCATTTTGATCTGGTTACAATTAAAAGTTGTAACCCACCCACGGTCTAACTGAATAGGAAATAGACAAAGGGAAATCCAACACCCACTGCAAATATCCATGAGGCCCGAATTTAGTGGTAAAGATAAGATACATTCCAAACGTTCTAATTTTAAAGTGTGTAATAATATCTGTTGGTAAAAATGGCTATAAATAACTCTGACCATGAAGTGGATTATTACCGGCTAATTCCATCGAATTTGGGATGTAACAGCAAGTTTTTGTTTGCCACTAGATGGAACTATCTCTGCACTGGAGAATGTAGAGATGGTCGCACCTAGATTGGGAGCGTACTGAGCGCTCTCATTGCCTGAGGTGTAAATAACCCTCTCTTCGGCTCATTTCCTCTCTTCCCAAAGAGATAATGAATAAAGAAATAACGAGCATTTGTACTAAAACTGCAATCTCCTGTAGTCTCTAACATGAATTATAAAATAAGTTACAAATTTGTCTATCAAATATTAAAAGAGCAGAATATAAAGCTTTAGTCCTTATGTAACAAGGTAAAGACTCGGTGCCTTTCATTTCCAAACATTTAACGCACAACTGGGCCATAACCTGATGAGCATGCCCATGCAAGCTTCCTCCTCACCCCCCACCACCCTCTCACCTTATCAACATCTCTCCCTCACCCACTTCAGCTTTCCCCTCCATTGGGGTAACTTGGTAAAATGAGAGCTGCCTTACACAGGGCAAGGGTCCCATGAACAGTGACAATGACCTGATTTGTTTTGGTGATGGCTGAGGAATGAAATGTTGGCAGGATACAGAGCCCGGGAGCCTTCACATCCAGCTGAGGGGGTCAGACTGTTTAATGCCTCATCTGAAAGACGCTGGTGTGCCAACTGGGAATCTGAATTATTGACTAAAGTCGTGAGTGGAATTTGAACCCATTTTCTTTGACTCAAAAGGTTGACGTCCATGTTACTCTTGTTGCACTAAACAAACTGCCCTTTTCGTAGTTGAGAATTTGTTGTCTCCTATTGACTGCCTCAAACCATAAATTCAAAATTGGACAACCCAGATTCTGAGCTTTGTGTGAAGTAGCCAAATCACTTCAGCCACTTCTCAATAGGAAATGTACCTTTTCTTTAAAAACGTGGTGATTTTTCTTTTGCAGGTGTACAGCGGAGGGTTGCATAGGAACTTTTGTTAGCAGTGACCGTTTAAAGAAACACCTGAAGTATCGGCATGGAAACAAAGAATACTTCAAGGCGAGGAAGTAAAATCATTTAAAATGATCAGCTTCAGTCAGCATGACTGCATTTATCGTGCAATAGCTGTTGAGGCTTTTCAGATTTCATTGTAATGCATATGCAGCAACTATAATGTTGCTTTAGAACAAAATGTGGCCAAATTGGAATGATTCAGATTTTTGTCCCTACATTTTTGTGATTTATTGTGGATTTTTATGGGTAAGCTTTAACTTGGGATTTCTGAACTTGCTGAAACAATGGAGCTTTACTGTTGTGGGGGGCGGAGTGGGGGTGTTGGGGTGTGGAATGGAGCAGGGGAGGGGAGGGGGGGGTGGGATTACCCCAACCTGGGGGAGGGAAGAGCTTAGATAAACTGGAACAAAAACAGAAAATGCTGGAAAAACTCAGCAGGTCTGCAGCCTCTGTGGGGAGAGAAACAAAGTTAATGTTTTGAGTCCGCCTGACTCTTCAGAGCTAAGGGTCATACGGACTCAAAATGTTAACTGTTTTTCTCTCTCAGCAGATGCTGTCAGACCTGAGCTTTTTCAGCATTTTCTGTTTTTGTTTCAGATTTCCAGCATCCGCAGAATTTTGCTTTTATCTCGGATAAACTAGGTTGATTCTTGGTCTCAACTTGTTCTTCCCCCTTTATTCCCCTGCCTGGTCTACAATTCTAGCATGGATTACCTGCCTTGCTTCCATAACCTTTAATATCCTTGCCCATCAGATCTATCATTGTTGGTCTACCTGAGCATGCCTGGCCAGTGACCACTTGGGTGTTGGGCAGGATTGCTGAGCTGTTTGTGCGTAGGGCTGTGTTCATAAACCTGGTGGTGGACCCATGCTTTGGCACCTCCCACTGAACGTTCCAGTTAAGAATTATCCTTCTAAGATGAAGGGAAGCATTAGGGTCTCTTGGAGGGTGGTAAAGCACTAGTTGGCATACACACCTGGCTGGCGAGATCCCACCTACGGGCCTTATTGATAATCCTATATTGAGGATTCTTTGAAATGCTGCTGGCAAAAGTTTGCCGCTCCATGACCTGAATAATAACTTGGCTGTTCATCCACCTGTAAGGACATTTCTGTTCAAGGTACCTGTCTTTAGGCTTATTCTAGCAAGGACTCATCAAACATGGTCTAGAGCCACTTGCCCTTGCTGCAAAAGTAATGGTGTTGGGACACTGGAGAGTGGGGATGAATGTTGTCAGATGTTAGCTGCCTGTGTTCTCTCCTATAGCCCATGCTATCCAGGAGCTAAAATTGTCACACACACACACACACACCCCCCCCCACCCCCCCCACCCAACATGGTGCAATTGGATGTATTAAGGGCAGTTAGATGTGTTGAATGGCTTCATCTGATTGAGTTGTTGGTGCAAAGTCCTAATCTTCACCTCGTGGCTGCTTGAACTGGAACGTTCTTCCTCTGTAAAGGGGATTTTTTTTTCTTCTTGCCTTAAATTTTCCATCTTGACATTATGGTTGGACATCAGACAGCTCAGCAGGGTGGGAGTGGTGGAGAGGGAAGGCAAGTTGCCCAGTAGAAATTCTGGAGTTCTCCTTATCAACTCTGGGGCCCTGGGTTGGGAGAGCATTGCATAGTGCGGTAATGTATATTCAAGCTACTATTTCAAGTCTGGTTACAAAATTTAACATCCCAGAAGGAATAATACAGTTTGGATCAGTAATCTTATTTCCCAGTTTTTACTGCTTTTCCTTCTAGGATAGCTAGGATGAAGTGATTTCAAAATTTACCATTAGAAGTTGCAGCCCCCTTTATAGAAGCTCTTCCTCTCAACCTTGGTTGCATTTCTCACCCATGTTCTTTATTCACCCTGCGTGTGAACCAGGGAGAAGATTATCCACCGGAATTTCTGGGAGGGTATTGATTGCGTGACTGGAGCATTGGCTAATGTGATGCCCACCAGTGCACTAGAAGCTTTGTAATCAGAGGGCAACATGCCACAGATTCAAATGATCAAGCTTAAATGTATATGTAGTCTGAAATGGAGTAGGTCCTAAAGGGGGATTCATGGGATTGAAATTTGCCAATCATTCCATGAATTTTTGTGCTGCATTTTCTTGCAGTGTTCTTCTGAAGCTTGTGGAAAGACCTTCAAGAAGCGTCGAGATTTCCAGGTCCATTGTTACGAGCACAGTAAAGAGCCTGCTTTTGCGTGAGTGCAAAGATATATGTTCTGAAATACAATGTGCTTGTATCCTCTTCCACGTTCATGCTTAGCATGGCTGATTTTTTTTTTCTCTCGAAGGCATTTGATGCAAAGTTAGTATGTTCTTGGTATTATTCAAGTAATACAGAATGCATAATGAGACTGCGGAGGCACATAAAGGCACTAGCTTTATTGGAACACATCTTGCTGCTGTTGCTACATCTTACCATGAGCCTGCACGAGACCAAATCTGTTGCATCACTTCTGTGATGTACACAGTATATGATTAGCATAGAATCGTAGAGGTCTACAGCACAGAAAAAGGCCCTTCGGCCCATCAAGCCTGTATCAGTCAGACAAATACCTAACTATTCTAATCCCATTTTTCAGCACTTGGCTCATCGCTTTGTGCCATGGCATCGCAAGTGCACATCCAAATACTTCTTAAATATTGAGGATTTCTGCCTCTGCCACCCTTTCAGGCAGTGACTTCCAGATTCCCACCACCCAGTGGGTGAAAAAATTCTTCCCCACATTCCCTCTAAACTTCCTGCCCCTTACCTTAAATCTATGCCCTCTGGTTATTGATCCCTCCACCAAGGGGAAAAGCTCCTTCCTGTCTACCCTATCTATGCCCCTCATAATTTTATACACCTCAATCATGTCGCCCCTCAATCTCCTCTGCTCCAGGGAAAATAACCCCAGCCTATCCAATCTCTCCTCATAACTAAAACTCTCCAGCCCAGGCAACATCCTGGTAAATCTCCTCTGCGCTTTCTCTCGTGCAATCACATCCTTCCTATAATGCGGATTCCAGAGCTGCACACAATACTCTAGCTGTGGCCTAACCAGCGTTTTATACAGTTCCAGCATAACCTCCCTGCTCTTATATTCTATACCTCGGCTAATAAAGGCAAGTATCCCATATGCCTTCTTAACCACCATATATCCCTGTGGAGTATATTAAACAGAATTAACTCATTACACTACAGTCACCTTGTGTTGGAGGAAACTTGGGTGTGGAAGGAATGAAATTGAGAATTGCATGTCAATCTTTGCCAATTTAAAATTGATAGTACAATGTGTATGTTGTTGGAGTCTGCAGTCAAAGGTCAACAATGGCATTTGGAAACTTAGCAGTGCAGACTCCACTCCAACATTAAAGTACCAATTTCATTTAAGAGCTGGCTGAACTATCAACCAATTTATTTCTTTAAATTTGGGCTTTTGAATAAGACTGGCAGTAAATTCCATACATGCCTGATGATGCCCTTGTTTCAGGACAAGACTTAAATACAGTGAACTTTGCTTATTGGGAGCAATCTGTAACCAGGCCAAGGTGATGGGGGGGATTAAAACAAGAAAATGCTGGAAATGCGCAACAGGTCAGGCAGCATTTGCGGTGAGAAAGTTTCAGGTCTGTGACCTTCAGAAGTGAAATGTTAACACTTTCGCACTCGGATGAATTTCAGGCATTTTGTTTTTGTTACTGGCATTGGAAATCTGAATTTTACCCTGGAGCCAAAGGGCACTTTTGGTTTTATTGCATGCTACTGTGTATATTTACTGGTATGTCCCACTGATCTTGCCTGTTGTAATTGCTACTCGCTGTAATGGGTGAATAAATCTTGCCAAGGAAATTAGAATCTGCCCAATTGTTTTCTGCACTAGGTGCCAGAAGGATGGATGTGAAATGAAGTTTAAGACCCCAAATGAACGCAAAATGCATGAAAGAAAACATAATGGTAAAGGGATATAGTTAAATTAAACAACTTTGTGAAGTAATCCTATGGTGAGAGTTCATATACGTATGCTAGTTTTCACAGCCTGTTTTCCATTTGCTTGTAACTTGCCAGCATCAGCCATCTGTTTCTATCCCGTATCAATAATTATTTCTGGATCCTGGCTTTATTTTCGTGCTTGCCAATTGCTTTTAGTGAAGAAAGCTTAAAAACTGTCTCAAAGGTTCCCATCCTATTGTCACACTGTTGTTGAACTCGCTGGAACAGGATTTGAATCCGCAACCCGATTTGAGTATTATTGCCCACTGGAAAACAGCTGATAACTCTTAACCAAAATGTTTCCACCTCCCTTCACTTCCTTCCCAACCATGAGGGGGTGTTTTCACTTTAAATTTTCCAAAGGAAGTTGGACTAATTAAACCTAGGTTTTTATACACTGAAGTATTAGAATCACAAGCCTTTAAAAATAGTTTATGTAACTCTGGCAGTATTTTCTTTTTGATTTTTCCCCTCAGGTTACTCTTGCAGTTTTAAAGAGTGCCAGTTTGTTGCCACTGCATGGACACAACTACAGAAGCATCTGAAAACTCATCCAAGTAAGAGATTCAGTGAACTGGAGTTTTTATTTGTATCTGATTTCCAGCTCAATGAACCTTGCCTATATTAAAAAAATACATTGTAGCTTCTAAATCTTGACTAAAGCAGAATTATTAACTACTTTCTTGACCAGATTTTTGCCCTGAAACTTGTAGATGAATTTTTTTGATGTGAAAATTTCTTTCAGTGAAATATCAAGAATAATCTGGCTGGAGTGCACAACATCTTTGTCTTTGATTTAACCTGCTGACATCTTGGATAAGCTCATGTTTCCACTGAGTTTAGTGTTTATTTTTTATTCTCCTTTTGGCTTGTATAAACTTGGGGTATTTTATTAGAAGTTTTGCTTTACTCCAGTTTTAAATTGAGTCCAACCTCTGGCAAAAATGTGAAGCGTTTTCATGTATTGTGGCTGAGACACTTGATTAGAATGGAAAAATGCACTTCAGGTAACTTGATGAAGGGTGTCCTGCCTCTGCACCCGCCTCCCCCTTCCCGTGCTATGACCAATTATAGCAGCAGTACTACTGAAACTGGCTAACTTGACACAGACCAGCTGATACAGCCCACAATCTGGTTTGTGATCTATTGCTGAGCCATCATGAAGAGATTGGGTAAACTCCACTGTTGCCCTATTGGCCCTTTTCAAATTAGTCTGAGCCACTGAAGCTCAAATTCCACTGCAATGAGTCTTAATAGAGAAGAACATTTCAGTTGACTTGTTGACTTTAATTCCTTAGCAATAACCTCTCTTGATTTGGGGCACAGGAGAATTAAACTTCAATTTACTGTATGCCTACACAAGTGCACTTGAATTCACTGGCTATAAAGGTTGTCCGGTGCTTGGGGATATTGAGGACATAAATGCTATATAATGACAAAACCAGTTCTACTATAATTGGAAATTTACTTTTTGAACAAGTGCCAGACTGGAATATTTGGCCACTTGTGTTTTAGCAGTCGAGTGATCTATGCAAAAAGTGCAACTGTTAGGTTAGTGCACCCGAGAGTTAAACATCTGGTTTATCTGCCCCATCTGGCAAGAAACAGTGGGAGCAAATAAAATAATGCAAGCCACTCAAACCCCCACAACCCTTCAATCCTGCTATCGGGGTTTAACCTTGGCAGGCAGGTAACGTGCAAGTCAAGTCAGAATTCAGTCTGCAATTTTGATCTGTGCAGTGGGTGCAATTTTGATCTGTGCAGTGGGGGCGGTCAGTCAGTCAGGCAAACCTGTCAGGAGCTAGTTGCTGAGCCAGAGTTTATGGTAGGTAGCTCCTGAAGCCAGGCTAATTTTTTTTTTGCCTTCGCCAACCCCCCCCACCCCCCCCACCCCCACCCACATGTCCCTGACAGCAACCTCCAACTTCTGGATGCATATTAATAGGTTTATTGAATTGGTCTAGCTGTGGTTTTGAGTAACCTTTTTTTTTAATGGGTCATTATAAGGTTAAACTGACAGAATCTGCATTGATCATGCTTGCTGAACTGTCTGCCTATAGTTGAATACAGCTGTACCTATTGTGAAAAGAAATTGAAAGGCTCGAGTGCCCTCCGTAGACACAAGCGGACCCATATGGTGCAGGGCTCTGAGTGGGCATGTCCAATGGACGATTGCAAACTGAATTTCAGAACTGCCTTTAACTTGGAACATCATATCCGAAAAGACCATTTCAAGATCCTGGAATACAAATGCAACTTCCCAGACTGCCAGAAGGCATTTGCAATGAAAGTAAGTATTCCAGGGTGGGTATGATGGTCAGTGAGGGAGTGGGGCATTAATTAAAGCAGCATTTAAAATAAGCAGGTACAGCCTCTTTTTTTTTAAAAAAAAAGCTTATAATCTTGTTAGTTCTTAGTGGATTTGATAAATGGTATTTTGAGGGTTGAGGCAGTGAACTGCTCTGTGTTGTAGAGACTGTCAATGTGAATAGGTTGACCTGGAATAAAGCAGGGTCAGAGAATTGCGTACTGGTGTGGATAGATTAGTTGGGCCAAATGACTTGTTTCTACATTACAATTTCTGGGAGTGGCTGACATTTCTTAAGATTTGATTTTTTTTGAAATCATGAACTGCAACCACGCCCCCCCCCCCCTCGGAAACTTCATCAAACTGGACAGAAAATTGAAAAATGCCCATTTGAGTTGAGATGGGATTTTTCCTGGGTTGGGGAGGTGTTTGGGGACATTTGCATGACAAACCTGCCTGATTAGTCACTCATTGACTTGGCACTGAAGATGCCATGCCCTCTGCCTGATCCATCAGTTAGTGAGAGCATGGCTGATCTTCCTTAACTCCACTTTCCTGCCCTACCCCCATTCCTTTAATGTCCCAAAAAATTTCTCTTGCACGTACTCAAAAACACAACATTGAGTCCTCTGGGTTAGAGAATTGCAAAAATGCAGAGAATTCCAAAAGGTCATGTGCAAACGTCAGAGTGTGTCTTGATTGTCCCATAATGCACCTTCAGTCCTTCCATGTTTGTACTTCCCAACTTCAGAATATCCTCCTCATAATTTTACTGGAGTACTTTAATGTAGTGTATTATGACTATGTATTATGTGTATTATGAGTAAAAAGTGAGTAGCAGATAACGATAATGCCCTATACACCCTAAAATGAGGGAATAATTAAGGAAATTTACTTGTGATTGAACATTACTCTGGAGCTGCCAAAAATTCATTCCTCAATATTGATGAGTTAATGGCTCTGCCATTTTATCTATGTATAAGAAATCTTACCTTGTCCAGGTTGTTGGGCTGTTATTCTGCAAGGAATTAAAGTTGGGAGTGGGAGATATACCAAAGTGACATCCACTAATGCAGTTTGCATTTTAATCAAGTCAAATTACTGATATTTAAGTGTTGCACATTGCAATGAGCTAATGTGCATTTATCCAATATCCTTTCTTTAGGAAAGTCGTCTCCGCCATCTTGTGGTGCATGATCCAGAGAGGAAGAAACTGAATGTAGGTCACAAATTTTGCTTGGATGAAGCTTTTGCAGCTGTTGGTTATGTTTTGGGGCTTGACATTCACACGTTAAATGCCAAGTTCACATTCCTTAGAATGAAGTGAGCTGTGTGGATTGGGTCTTCATGCTCCTTGCAGGAGCTTTGAAAATCTTAGATGCCAGGACTTCAGCTTGATGGATTTTGCTGTCACCTGGTGCCTGGACCTTTGGAGAAAACTTCTGGCCTTTGATTTGCTGCCTTAACTTCATTCACCTCCTGTCCCTTGGTGCTGCATTGTGCAGTCAGGATTTTCCACACTCTGGCTTTCTTTGTAGTTAATCTTTGCTATTGTATTTTGTGTGAACTCTGATGCTATTAAACCCATTGCATTTGAGAACAAATCCAATGATCCTGCTATTTTGTTCTGTATCTTCCCCTGCTTCAATCCCTCACTGAAGTAATTCTCTCTCTGGAAAAGCATCCTGTAGATCTCAAAACTAATTACTAAATTGCCCGCTTATTACTCCCATACATGGATAAATTGGGGAAACATTTAAAATCTTTCATTTTAGAATCTATTGATTTTTAATTCCAAGGAATGCTCCTTTTTAACCTTGACACAAAGCATTCTTACTACTATTTCCTCCTAAAATGATTTGTTCCCTTAACCTGTGCCTGTAGTGCACAGATATCTTTGTCACTGAGATTGAGACCATTCGACTGGCTGCCTCTGTCACCTCCACTCACCTCTCAGAACAAATGTCCTCCAAACCTACTGCCCTCTTGGATGTCCCTATTCCCACTAAACTGCTGACCACTCCATTTCTCTTTCTGACTGATGGTTTCTCTTTCAAATCTTTCTTCTTTCTCGGGATGCGGTGGCAAATCCAACACTTGCTGCCCATCCCTAATTGCCCTTGAATGGAATGGCTTGCTAGGCCTTTTCAGAGGGCAGTTAGGACTCAACCACATTGCTGTGGATCGGGAGTCGCTTGTGGCCAGATCAGGTTAAGGATGGTAGATTTCCATCCCCAAAGGAACCAGATGGGATTTTACAAGAATTGATAGTTTCACGGTTGCTATTATTGAGTGGAACTTTCAATTCAAGATTTATTAACTGAAGTTAAATTCCACCAGCTGCCATGGTGGGATTTGAACCCATGACCCCAGAGCATTAGCCTGGGCCTCTGGATTGCTAGCCCAGTAACATTACCATTACGCCATTGTCTTCCCTCAAGTCTGTTGAAATCAGCCTTCTGTCCTTGCAGAATATCTCCCAAATCCACCCATCTTTCCAGAACTCCTGCTCTGTGGGGTGAACGGCCCCTTCAAATGTTGTAAATATGCAAATAAATGTAAAAGGATCTGATTTGTGTGCAGCCTGTATGGGACTTTTCAGGTTGCCACTCATTAGCTCAGTACCACAATAGCCCTTATCGTAGTCACAAATGATACCCTGTGTGGCTGACTGAAATAAACTATCCCTCCTTCTTCTTGACCTATCTGCAGCCTTTGAAACACCATCATCCAAAGCCTTTCCTGCCTCATCCAGCTGAGGGAGGCTGCATTTGCCTGGTTCCATAGAATTGTGTGCAATTCCTTCTCTTCCTGCTCTTCCACCATTAGTTCCAGTGTCCCTAAAAGGATCTCACCTTGTTTCTCACCCCCCCACCCCCTTTCTCACCTACATGTTGCCCCTCAAAGTCATGCAAAAAAACACCATCCGTTTCCAAATGTTTGCTGAAGATACCCAACTTGACACTACTGCCACCCCTCAACCTTCACTGCCTCCAGATTGTCAAACTGCTGGTCAATATCTAGTGCCAGATCAGTAGAAGCTTCCTCCAACTAAATATTAAGACAACTATTTCTCACCACTTAATGACACCATTCTAACTGCAGCTGAATCAGACTTTGACTTAGTTGAGCTTCCAACCATATCCGGCACCATCTCCGGCAGCTTCCTTATCACCTGATTCTGTCCCAAGTCCCCATTCATGCTTTTATCTCTGGCCTTGACAATTCTATCCTCAAACATGGAAGTTATTCGAAGTTCTGCTCATCCCACTCCCTCCCACCTCTCCCTGCCCTGCCCCCACCCCCCAACTATGCTTGATCTACATTGGCTCCTAACTTTAAAAAAAAAAAGCACTTCTAAATTCTCATCTTTCTTTTCAAATCTCTCTGGCTTTTCCTCTCCATATCTCTAATCTCCTCCAGTCCCAAAACACTCCCAATATCTTTGCTCCTTTAATTCTGGATTTTTGAGCAGCACTACTTACTATTGGTGGCTGTGCATGTGGAATTTATTTTTCTATTTTAGACACTCCCTAAAAATTTTGACCAAACCTTTGGTCACTGGTCAACTGTGGCTGAGAATTTTTAAATGCTTCTGTGCACCTTGGGACACTGGTATTTAAATATTGAAGTTCTTCCTGTCTCCATATAGTTGAAGACCACACACAACCCCCTGACCCCACCCAAAACAGTGCTATGGAATCCCTTAAGTCCCAGTGCAATGACTCTGGGGAATTGCCCAGGAAGTTTGAAGTTTGGACAATTCTCCTGTTCTCTGGGACTCTCCCAAAGTGTCCAGTTCAAATTTACCTGAATTGTTCCCCAGGAAATGCTACATTAAAATCTAGTCTAACACCTGGGTAACTACAACTGATAGTCACATCAGTCTCCCCCACCCCCAAAAAAAACCTCCAATCACTCACTGACCTCCCCCAACTCTCCTCTCTAAACCTGGACTCTCCTTTTTAGTCCCCCCCCTAACCACAAAGCCAGACCTCGCCATCACAGCAACCCACCCCACCCCAGTCAACCGTGTAGCTTTTCAAAAAACTAGAATATGGCAACTAGTGCTGTAAGAACAGTATGGATTGAGTGGACTGCTCCCTCTTGAGGTTTCTGCACTGACAGTTCTGCAGGATCTGACTGTGGGAAGATGGCCCTGAAAAATCACAGGAGGCTAAGTGTGTGTTTTTTTAGCTTCCTCGGTCAGAGTCCAATCCTGAAGTTTTGGGCCATTGTGTTCCCTACAGTAAATCAGTGACCATATGCACTTGTCACTCCTGCATTTGCTTATGGGTGTATTCCTAGATGTGTGCTGGAAAATAGTACTAGTATTTTGGGACCTTGAGCATCTGTAAACAGCAGTCTGTAGTCCTGTACTGTACTTAATTGGTGAGTTCAATAGGGGAAGAAATGATGGCCCTATCCATTTGATTCTGGTTCATTTAAGCTTGTTTGGGCCTACTGTATAATTCAGAATAACTCCTTCATTGCAGATCAATCATGACTGTAGACAAAAACGACGCCAAGGCCGGAAGAACTTGGTTATCGAAGAGAAGCTGACTAGGCTCTTCAATGAGAAAAAACTCTTCAAATCGAAAAGTAAGATTGAGAGTGATCTCTCTGGTCTCTTCAGTGAACGTAAAATTACACATCCTGTGACTATTGAAGTCAATCTGAAACAACTGTTTGAAAACCAGCTGTTTCTACCAGAAAAATAGCTTATGGTAACTTTGTTTTACAATGGATGAGAAGATGTGATTTATTTTAATTTGTAACCAGCTGAGCATTCAGCTTGATTGGATAGTTCCCTAAGTTTAAGTGCTAATTTAATTTCTAAACATTTTTTAATGCTTTTTGTTCAGTTATCTGGTTAGCTAATTTGAGATGCTGGGATTTTGATTTGGAAGTTTTTTAAAAAGAAAAAAGTTGAGTCTTGGATCTGAAGTGTAGAGTATTGATAACTTGACAGTCTTGATAACTTGACAAATAATTCAGTTTTGGAAAACTGGTTTTGAGTTTGGAATTAGTCAAGAAAGCTGTTGCCAGTACATTTTGTGAAATGAGTTTTGTTTAACTTTCTGAAAATACAGCAATGTTCAGATTTGCAGGAATGTCTGCTTAGAACTTCAATGTTGCTCTTGCATCTCTTCTCCCACCTCCACCGCCCTGCACCCCCAAATTGTCAATCTTCCTGGCCTGTAGTTGTAAGCCATCTTCTTGGTATGTGCAAAAGACGAACGTTGTAAAATTATCTGCAGAATTGCCTGACAAGCAGGGGTGTGCCTGGTAATATATTTTTTGCTTAAGTTAGCTCCAGTATGAGTGTATCCCATGAGCTGAAGATGCACTGAAATGTAATTGGCTCTAGATGTGTATTTAATTCTCAACTTCCATTGTTAAAGCTTTGTCAGCTTTTTGAGTAGAGGGAACGCAACACTTTTTGGGAAGAAGGATGCTTCATGATAAAATACTCCAACGACTGGGCTTTTAAAGATCTTTCTTTGATCATGGGATGTGGGCATCATTGGCAAAAACTGGCATCAATTGCTCATCCCTAATTCACCTTGGAAGGTGGTGGGTTGCTGCCTTTAACTTGTAGTCTGTGGTATGTATTGGACCTACCAGTTAATTCATCAGTGGTGGAGTTTGGTGCTGTGGAGTTGTTGATATGTGGCTCGAATTTGCAGCTGGGCTGCATCTATTATTATTTCAGGATGTAGTCTTCAGTTGTTGCATGTTCCAATGAGGCTATGGACAATGAAGGCTAAATGTCAGAGGTTTCAAACTGGTTAACAGGTCCAAGAGTGCTGCCAAGTACATTTTGTTAAGCCAAGGTGGTTTGATTTTATTTTCTGTAGTAAAACTCTGCAAGTGATGTGTATTGTAACATGTGCTCCTGTGTTAATAAACATGCAAACTACTTTACTGTGTTCAAGTGACCTGGGCTGTGTGCATTTTCTTTACCTCTTGCAAATCTCCATTCCTGGATGTTTAACCTTGTGTGCACAGTACGGAACACTCAAAGCCTGGGCCCATGGTGCTGAAACCTGACAATGAAATGTACACCAGGCTAGGAACTTGACAAAGCTTCATCAGTCAAAGCACTGCCTGACTATTTAATTCTGGATGTTCTGCCTTTGAGCCTGGAAGACCTCTGGCTAGGGTTTTGATGTACTTTGGAATTAAATTCAGTTCTGACTATAGTCCGCCCCATTTATAGTTTTTTTTTTGTGCATCTGTGTGCTATGGAAAAGGGACAACTTTCCAACTGTGGTAATTTGCTGATCTGATTCAGAAAAAAATATCGCAGTTGTTAGCATATATTAAACCATTTGCTTTATTAACTCATACAATGGAATAATTGAACTTTTTCTCCTAAGGGGCTAATCATTACCAGTGCTCCTGATGCCTTGGGGGATTATGGGCTAGCTTCTATATTGCTACTTGAGCAGTGAGCAAGATCAATGTTAATTAACTTGGGGTCCTTGCTACTAATCAAGAGGCCTGAGCTAACAATTTGGAGAGGGGTCCCAGCAAAGTTATTCCAAAGCTAACATTTCTGGACTTGAGTCAAAATTTAGAAGCTGTCAGAGCAGTTAAGCAACAGCCTTAAAAGACATACTTGGGAATAAACATCCTAGATTCTACCAGAAGGAAAAACCAGTTCAAAATTTTCCAAATTGATTAAATCCGTAATACTGAAGTTTCTTTTTGAGGTACAAAAGACCAGTTTGGACAAGTTTTACTGGTACCCTTCATTTCCAAGTTTTTGATTTTTTTTTTTCCTTTTCTCACTTATGTACTTGTCTGCACACAAGGCAGACCCACCTGAAGGGGCAAGTCGGTGTGTCCCTGGGTAGTAGTATTGATTAGAGCTTCGTTTGCCTCTTGGCTGTGCAGGTTTCTAACTTTGGTCTACACAAGCCAGTAGAGGGGGCTACAAGGCCATTACTGTAGGTAAATTTGTCTGCAAAGTATTGATGGTTGGTGGGGAATGTGTAGCAGTGATCAGCCTAACCAATGTTTTAATGCCTTGCCTTTCCCGCACTGCTTCTTGAAGCTTGCTTTTGATGTATCTAATTTACAAATTCGCATGAATGTGTTTATATCTAATGCAGTGATTCCCAAACTTTTCTGGTGTGACCCCATTTTAATGCCTCTGACCCTTGAGACCCCAAGGAGTGACGGTTTTTGGTGTGGGGGGTGGGGGGGGGGAAAGAGAGGAGATGTGTTATGAGAGTTGTTGAATGGGTTGGGTGTGGATGGAATTGGGCAGTTTTTCCAAACACTCCCCTATTCATGGGCTGCTTTGTTTTGTATTTGGGCCTCAGAGCAGTCTATTAGGTCACATTCATCAACAAAATGTGGATTTAAAGGGTCCTCCCAGCTGTCAAATAATTGAGCTCCAAGGCAGCCATTGCTCCCTCAGCTTGTGACCTCAGTGGGGGCCATGACCCAGTTTGAGAAGACCTGATCTAATTGCTGTGCCTGTACACTATCATTTTTGACACAAATAACGTAAATTCGCTCAATTGAAGTTTTGGAATTGTTCTCCCATACCACTTAATGAATGACTGAAGCCATTGTGAGCATTTTCTTCAATATGTATAAACTATACTACCCACCTGTCATTTTAAGTCTGTGTACTTGCTGGTTTTGTAGTTGAACCCTGGTGCAGTTTAGAACCCAAAAGGGATGGAAATTATTTTCCTGGCTTATTTTGAAAGTTACCTACACTAGTTTATTGTGGACTTGATTTGACAGTGAACCTTCTCCCTCTTGTCCTCTTACTCCCTCCCCACCCCCAATGTTTCTGCTTTAGGTATCAGTGGGTTGATTTTTTTTAAACCTCCCAATGAATTTAATTTAGCCATTCAAAAGACTTCTAACTTTCAGTCCTGCTCTGTACAGCTGTCACTTGGTGGTTCATGGATAGAAGTGGGTTGGGTTTGCTAGGTGAAGTACAGCCCTGGGATTTGATGGGATCTAAAGTAATTTTTGTTGAGGCAGCCTTTGAATTGCTATTGATTTCTTTCACTTGCCCTTTCCTCATCTGTTCAATACAATATTTGCAAGAGTTCTCCATTGGCATTAATCATCTGTGCCCTTGAATCATCAATTGAGGAGTAATGGCACAGACCTGACAGTTGCAGTCTGTTATCTCTAGCCTGTGATCTGGGTTCAGATTGGCATTGTACCTGCTTCATCCCACACTGCACGCATCCTATTGATAGCTTTATTTGGGCTGGGGGTGAAACACAAGACCCCAGTGAGAATTCTTCCTTGTGTTTCATTTTTTTCTTAAAGGAAAAATGGGACAGGTGAATTTATCAACTTGTATAGAATAATGCAGATACTAGAAATACTAAGCAGGTCAAGTGACATCTAGGGTAAGGGAAATGATTAATATTGGGTCTGTCTAGTGCATACCTTCTGTTGCTACGTGCTAAAATACTATGAACCCAGGAGGAAACCATTTGACCCATTCTGCTTCTGCCAGGTCTTTGAAAGAAGTATCCAATTAGTCTTGCATCCTAATTCCATTTACCCACTTTCCTTGCATCCCAAGGTATATCACTCAGGTGTAATGCTAGGTCAATTGTTAAAGTAAATTGCTGGTTCTAAGTTCCATCCTTCTATAACCATTTGCATGTAAAGTTTTCTAATTTCTCACTGAAAGGTTAGTTCTAATTTTTTGGGCTGTTTAAAGCACCAGAAAATTGATTTTGTTTTCCACCCAAGATTAGGGCTAGAGCTGCTAATTCCAGGAAATATCATACAAATTAGGATTGTATTTCCTTGTAATTGGCCCTTGAGTCCAAATGGACTTTAATGTTCACTCTCTGCTTCGTAAGGTTCAAGTCCATTCGAGACTTGAGGACGCAGCCTAGATTATCAGAGCAGCGCTAGGGTGTGCTGCATGTCCAAGGTGCTGTCTTCAGACAAGATCCTAAACCAAGACCCCATCTGTGCTCACATGGATATGTAAGACACACTGTTTGAAGAGCTGTTCTCCTTGATATCTTGGCTAATATTTATCTATTCCTCAACCAAACAGTTTTATCAGATTGTTGCCACATTGTTGGTTGTAGGAGTGTTTTTTCATTCAAGGGATGTGGGCTTCACTGGCTAGGCCAGCATTTATTGCCCATCCTGAATTGCCCTTGAGAAGGTGTGGTGGTGAACTGCTGCCTTGAACAGCTGCAGTCCATGTGGTGTAGGTATACCCACAGTGCTGTTAGGGAGGGAGTTCTCAGATTTTCACCCAGTAACAGTGAAGGAAGGGTGATAGTTCCAAGTCAGGATGGTGAGTGGCTTGGAGGGAAACTTCCAGGTGGTGGTGTTCCCACCTATCTGCTGCCCTTGTCCTTCTCGATAGCTGTAGTTGCGTTTTGTTCAAACAGTTGTATAAAAAGGAACCAATACAGCAAAGTACTTCATTAGCGGTAATATACTTTGGGGCACGAGGTTGTGAAAGACTGAATGCAAGTTCTTTACTTGAATCTTCGATATGTGATTTGCTACTTAAGGTTTTTGTGATGGGGGGTGGGGCCTCTTGGAAATGCCCAACTGACAACTGGGTGTGGGTCAAATCAGCCTAGACTTGAGGGAATTATCCTATTGGTTTAGCCTGGGGGCCCTTCAATGTAAAATTAATACAGTGGGAATGAGCAGTATTTTTAGAGGAAAAGTTCTTGAACTTGAAGCATCTTGGTTAGGTAGATATCCATATGAATAACTAGTTGCTTATCAATGTGTTATTTTACACTCCAGGTTGCTGCCACCTGCTTAAGCACTTCCAAGAATTTCCAACAAAATTGGTCATATGGAAATTGGAAGGGGATGAAGTGACTGTCCTTGAACATTAAATCTTAACTGTTTAAACTGGACCATACTGACAAACTTACAGGAACATTTGGCTTTGAAGCATGGAATTTAGGATTGTGACTATTGGGCTGCTGGTTAGAAAGAAATGAAGTTTCCACCTTTTTCTGACCTCCCCTGGCATCTGTCAATTATCAAGACTGAAGTGGTTATTTTCTAACTGATAATGCAAACACTGGAACTGCGTTGCGTTTTTTCCAATTCAAAATGCAATTTGAATTTTGAGAATTATCGTTCCAGGCATCAAGCATCACATGATAGCAATGCTAATTTGCAAAATCCACTCTAATGAGGAGGAATATTCTGTAAGCAATGAAAAACTACTAGTGACCATCTTGTTGGATTTAACTACTCTGCTGGTTTCTCAAATGGCAAGTTCACAATTGGTCATAAAACACCTGCAAGAGATGGGCCTTGCCTAAAAATATTTACTTTGTCTTGGATCATGTATGTGTGGCGTATTTAATTTTTGTCATGTAGAATTTAAAAAAAAAAGTTTGCTGGGTAAAAATGCATAGTGGCCATAGTATGTGCAGCTACATAAAAAGCCACTGCAGAAACCTTCCATGCTTGTTCCAGTAACATCTCTCTGCCCAATCCGTGATGTTACTATCGCCTCCCAAGCTCCTGTGTCTTGCACCATTTTGATATGCACATCCATTAAAATTGGCCTGTGTTTCATCTGGTTTTTCAATTCTCAGATTGCATTTTTTTCCATCTTTCATGGGATGTGGGCATCACAGGGGAGCCAGCATTTGTTGCTTATCCCTAATTGCCCTTGATTTGGGTGGCTTGCCACACCATTTCAGAGGGCAGTTAAGAGTCAACAATATTGCTGTAGACCTAGAGTGGTATGTAGACCAGACCAGACAAGTGTAGCAGGTTTCCTTCCCTGAAGGGCATTGCAGTTGAAGATTGTTTCATGGTCACTGTTACTGTGATTAGTTTATGTTCCAGATTTATTAATTGCATTTAAATTCCATCAGCTGCAGGGGTGGGATTTGAGCCCATGTCCTCAGATCCTTAGTGTAGGCCTCTGGGTTACAAGTCCAGGTGACATTACCACTATACCACTGTCTTCCCCATACACTGGGGAGTAATCAAAAGATATTTTCATTTAATGGACCAAAATATCTTTTCCCCTCTCGCTATTGATCATGTTCCTTCAGTTGGGCCACCATCCTACGATTCCTCACCTGACAATTGATGTAGGACCTCGAACCAGTCAAGGAGACATCCCGCTACCGCTAACTTCTCCAACCAGCGATGGATGGATCAGTGTGGACTTGCCAGTACTGCACAGCCTAAGAAGCTTCCCTTTTATAAAATAAGATGCATCTTCATAACTTGTGAAGGAAGGTTGAGAAGCTGGGGCTTTACTGTCTGGAAAGAAAGTAGTAGGGAAGAGGAGGCATTGTTGAAAGCAAATGATAATGGTGTATGTATAGGTCAACCCAAATCATTGAAGTACAACAGTAATGCTGGATAGCAGAATATAATTTAATGAAAAGCTAATTTAGAACAAAAATACCAGGAACAGCTTCTGTTCCAAGTGATGGTTTGCAATCAAAACATCCACAAAAGTTTTCTCACCTCTGATCTTCTGTTTTATCCCACTCTGTATTTTCCATTTGGCACTATTATCCAAATGCTGTTGCAAAGGGCCCTCTGCTTATATCTAGCTTTAGTATGAAAATTCATATGCTGCCACATTCAGTGGGCTGAATGGCCGCCTCGCCTTCCGTGCTGAAATGACTCTCGGACCTGTATGCCTCTTTACTTCCTTTCTAGAAATCCAGGTGACGTTTGGACAAGATGGAATGATACCGCTGAACGCAAGATTTTGACAATTTTGGGGGAGAATAAAGAGCAGAGGACTTTAACCTTTTCCAAATGTGCTCACTCTCTTATCTACTTCTAGCATAGCCAACCCCGTAGTCTTGCCTGTGTAATTATACATTTCACCAGCTACTTGAAATATTTCTGGGATTAAAATGTGAGGTGTACAATTAGACTTTATTGCATCATTTTTGGAAGAACAATTGGTCCCTGTTGCTTGCTTTCTTGCTGCAAAGAATTGTCTCAAAAGTTAATTTTTGCACTAGAGACTTCTCTCTCTCTGTGCTGATGATGGAGGCTGTGAACTGAATGCTGAAAACCAGCTGATGATGCTAGTGCATAAATTTAAGTAGAGTTGAAGAATGATTGGTTGAGATTTTATTTTTTTCAGTCTCCTCTCCCCACTTTGCCTTTACACCAGGGGTGGGGAACCTTTTTCTTATCAAGGGCCACTCACACAGACAAACTCAATTGCGGGGCGCCACACAGCAGAAAAGACAACTTAATTAATTTTTTTCTAAGAGGGAATAGAGAAACGTTCAACTCACCCACTGCTTTAATGTGATGGCTGCATTTGCTTTCCCTTAATGAGTAGCACAGCTTCTGTGTCTCAATCACAGCACGTCTAAAATTCAGCTCAACTTTTTGCTTGCTTTCCTTTCCCATTCTCTCTCTCTCTCTCCTTTCTCATGTTCTGTGCCTCTCTTCTCTCCCTCCTTCCCCACTTTGTCTGTGTCTCTATTCTCTCTCCTTTCCCGCTCCGTCTATCTGTCTGTCTCTCTCTCTCTCTCTCTCTCTCTCTCTCTCTCTCTCTCTCTCTCTCTCTCTCTCTCTCTCTCTCTCTCTCTCTCTCTCTCTCTCTCTCTCTCTCTCTCTCTCTCTCCTTTCCCATATTGTCTGTGCCTCTCTTCTCTCCCTCCTTTCCTGCTCCATCTATCTGTCTCTTTCCTTTCCCTTTCCTGGCTGGAGGTTTGCCACCCACACTTTACACTGACCCCCCCCTCCACCATCCCCCACACCCCCACCCCCCAAACAAACTCTGCCCCCAATCTTTCTCCAAATGCTGCTGTGCACTAGGATAAGATTTCTATAATGACCGCTGGCTCTCTCTCTAATAACCTCACCCAAGGGGCTATTCTTTGAGTGGACATTGACAACCTGTATTTATATCGCATCTTTAACATAATGCAATCCATCCCATGGTGCTTCACAAGAGCTATCAGGCCAAAATGTACAGAGCCAAAGGAGACTTTCTAACAGGTGATCAGAGCTTGGTGAAAGATTTTAAACAGCTCCTTGAAGGAGGTTTGGGAAGGGAATTTCAGGGCTGGAGGATAGCTGAAGAAACAGCCACCAATGATGGGTCAAAGGAGGTGGCATTGCACTATTGGCCAGAGATGGAACAATGCAGATTGTTCTCAGAAGGTTGTGGGGTTAGGGTGTTACAGAGATGGGGATGGTGAAACCATGGAGGGGTTGGAACATCATTTTAAAATGGAAGTGTTGTTAGATTGGGAACCAATGTTAGTCAGAGAGTATGGGGATGAACAGAATGTGATCTGGTGCAAGTTAGGAAGTGGGTAACAGAAGTTTCAGTCAGATGTTTGACTGTGGAAGGGCCCTGGGTGGGAACACTTTTTATTTGGAGTCTATTCCTGAAATTCTGGAAGGGGTTTTAATTTTCAAGTCTTGCCTTGTTTATTGACCTATTTCCCATATCACATGACCATGAATTTGTGCGATGCATCATGTCTACTCGTGCACTCACAATTCCCCAGACTATTCTCTCTATTCACTGCACGTAAAGCTTATTGAAACCTATTGTTGAGATGAATTGAAAACGTTGTCACAGATGTATGAATGTCTATTGCTCCTTACAAATTCTTCTCTTCCCTTTCAACCAGGATGTGAAACCTCTGTTACAGAAAGAGAGGTGTGTGTGTGTTTAGTATTCATATAGTGACGATGCCAATCATTTTTACCTGATTCTTATTCAGATAGTTCAAATGGTTGCTCATGATTCTTTCCCCCTTTTATAGCTGAAATGCCCAGGCAACAACAACTTGAATGTATATGGCACCTTTAATTAATAAAATGTCCCTAGGCACTTCACAGGAGCATTCTAAAACAAAATATGACTGAACCATAAAAGATGATATTGGGGTAGGGGGCCAAAAGCTTGGTCAGATGTAGGTTTTAAGGAGCATCTTTTAAAGGAAGAAAGAGGGAGGTTTAGGTAGAGTATTCTAGAACTCTGGGTCTAAAGGCAACTGAAGGTACGGCCACCAATGGTAGAGCAATTAAGATTGGGAATGTCCAAGAGGCCAGAATTAGATTGGTGCAGAAATCATAGCAGATTGTGGTACTGGAGAAGATCACGGTGATGGAGTGGGGAGGGGAAGCTATGGAGACACTGAAAAGAAGGAAGCATTTAAAATTGAGGTATTGCTTGACATGGTGCCAATGTAGGTCAGTAAGCACAGGGGGTGATGGGTGAACAGCACGAGTTAGGTGGTGGACAGCAGAGTTTTAATTACCCCAAGTTTATGGAGGGTAGAATATGGGAGGCCGGCCAGGAAATCCCAACATTCAACCTATGCTAATTCTCTTTACGCTTGGCTTATTAATCTGATCGCTGAGATGGCTAGGAAAACCGACGTTTTTTTTTGGTTAGCAGCATCGGGAAGGCTTATAGGCTGAGTGAAAGCTAACGTTTTAGAAGCTCTGGATGTAAACAATATTCAGAAGATATTTCATTCTGTGTGTTTTGCAGTGGCCGCTTCGAGGATACACAAAACTCTGAAACCTGGGGCAGAAATTTTCAGCTGGCGAAGTTGGGGCGGGCCCGACATGTCAACACGTAAAATGACGTGCGATGACATCGGGCGTGCATCCTGACGTCGTCACGCAGTCCCACGCCATTTTGTTCGGCAGGCGCGTGCCAGAGTCGGCTGTGCATCCGTTGAAATGTAAACGGCCTATTAAGGCCATTAACAAAGCAACTATTGTAATTGTTAATGCTGCCCAACCTTAAGGTAGGCGAGGCAGGCGAAAAGCCCAAGCGGCCTTCACGTTTTTTAGGAAACCTCATCCACGAGCGGGATGAGGTTCCCTAAAGCTTTTATTAAGTAAATTTAAACATTTTCATAAATATAAAAAAACATGCCCCAACTCATGTGACACAGTCACATGAGGGGACATGTTTTAAATAAATTTTTAAACCTTTAATAATTTTAATATCGATTCAATTTCCCTGAGGCAGCTCCGTGCCTCAGGGAGATTGAAGTGCTCTTTAAAGAGCTCTGGCCCCGACTCTCCCTCCTCCCCCTGCCCGCACAGGTAGCGCTGAGTACTACTGCTCGTGTCTTAGGGCTGGGCGTGTCTTAATTGGCTCCCGCTCAGCCTGCCCGCCATATGAAAAATTCTGCCCCTGGTTTCTATTCTTGACATATTGCAACATGTTGGAAACTCACTTCATGCACCTTAAGCACTAATTTTCACTTTTGTTCCCTGCTCCTGTGCAAGTGTTGACTCCTTGTGGTTCCAGGAGCGCTCTATTGGGCTAAAAGTTCAGATGTTAATTCTGGATTTTAAGAATGCTGCATCGTCTCAAGGCAACTTGGAATGGTCAATAAATCAGTAGAACCCATTCCACCATGGAGGGAGGAGGGCATCGGAGCTCAACCTGATCCTACCCTCACTTAGCACCCACACGAGTCCTTTCCCACAGGTACCGCTGACTCAAGCAGGAACAGGGGTGCCGATAGGGGTGCAACTAGGCCATTGGAGTTGCAACTGTGACCTGTGACTAATTCAGCAGCGACTGGGATAAGAGCATGGGTGGGGGTGGGGGTGGGGTGGGGGGGTTTGCGGTGGAACTATGTCGAAAGAGCTGGGGACTGGCACTAATGGGATAACTCTTTCAAAGAACTGGCACAGGTGTGATGGGCTGAATGGCCTCCTCCTGGGCTGTATGATTCTAAAAATATGGGCTCATCTTGGTGGGTGCCTCAGTTGCACTGTGGACACTGTATTTGTGAACTGAGCCAATACACCTAGACAGGAGGCTCCATGTGCAACGTGTATTGTTTAGTAAAAAAACGCCACAGTTGGATTCACCCACTGAAGGTGTCGCTGGCCTCTTGCTGTTGATTTGTTGCAGAATCCAATGCACAATTGCACACAAGTAAATATGGTTTTAGACTTGCTGTTTCTAGAATTATGCTGTAATAGATCGAGATTACAGGTTGCCATCCTGGGCCATTTCTATTTCTTTATAATGAGCTATTCGGTTCCCAAAATAATCAGACCAGTGGGAACATAGTGCTAATTGTAGAAGGTATTATTAGGGATCTCTGATGAAGCACATTAAGGCAGATTTATGACATTACAAAAGTAAAGTCTTATTTTTAAACTGAGGCAAAATTAGATATCAACTTGGCAAAGAATATAGATGCAATGGCTTATAGACCATTGAGGTAGAAACTTGTGCTTTTAGTCTGTCCACAATTAAACCCCTTCAAGTCTCACAAGTTCCCTCAAAGAGGAAACTGACTCAATAACTAAACCTGCCCTGTTCAATTGTCCTGACATCTGGAGTGGAATACCACCCATGGAATAGTATTTTGGAATCATATGCAGGTACCGATTCTCTGCAAACAAAAAGAATATGTTCAAGCCTTGCACCTTGTTTGAAATGCCCTGAAGCGTGGGGATCCTATAGTTCCCTGTTTCTTTCTCCATGGCAACACCTCAGCCAATCAGAGTCGACTTGCTAATGACTCAGCACCCTTTTTCCCTGTAGTATAAATTGTCGTGATCATTTGAAATTTGGTATTCTTGTGTTTGTCCTGATGAGGGCAGGATGGAAAGCTTCAGCAAAATGTCTTTTTTTGCAGCAAGAATCATATTTTCTTTCTTTACCTCCTTACTGCACGATCTCTCTCGCGTGTTCCCTTAACCACGGTTAGCTTAAAAAACATTTCCCTTTCCTTTTCTCCTTGTCTTTTGTGGAAGTATTAACTGATGCTGGGATATGGTTCCATAGGCACCAGCTGCCCTCTGGCACTTTGCCAGGAGTCGATACTTCAAGTGTAGTCCTGGAACGCGTGTATTAGCAAAGTGCTGACCAAAGGTGAGTGGACAGGACATGTCCATCCTTGATGTTCCCTTCATTCTGGATTCACACAAATCTCCATTCCAACAGGGGCCACTGATTAATGATCAGCAGCAGGAATTTGGACTGTTCTCTACACCACCCCTTTCCCCACACAAAGGATATTAAAGAAAGAACTCATATTGTACAGCGCATTGAAATGTCCTGCAGCACTATCGTGGTGTGGTCACTGTTGTAATGTAGGAAATGCAGCAGCCAAATTGTACACAGCAAGCTCCCGTGCATAGCAATGTGCTAATGACTATATGAGTTGTTTTAGTGATGTGAATTCAGTGATTTAAAATTGGCCAGGGCACTAGGGTGACTTTGAAACAGGATTTTGAGATTTTTTGGCATCTACCTGAGAGAGCAGGTGTGACCTTGCTTTGATGGCTCACCTTAAATAGAATTAAGGCCATTGTAGTAATTCCATAATCCCTGCTCCATCTAAAATCAGAATGGAATGGGATCGAACCTGGTTTGTTTATAATGGGCCATAGATTTAACTGTTGATTCACCAGAGAAGGACTAGAAGTTAAATAGTGATTGGAATCACAGAGGCCACAGGAAAGCTGGGATGAGAAACTGAAAAATATCACACGGTAGCGACCGGAGATTTAACTCCGCTGTATAACATTGTGACGGGACCTAGCTAGAGTGGGGAGGTCTTGTGGTGCAGTGGGTAGTGTCCCTGCCTCTGAGCCAGAGCCTCTGGGTTTGAGTCCCACCCCAGGACTTGATGGCCAAGGAAGGTGTGTTCATAATGTGGTCAAGCAGGTTGATTATCAACTTATATATCCTTCCAATATGCCTCTGGCACTAAGAGTGGGGGAGTCTTCTGGTACTGCTCTGTTAGGGATCCTTCCCTGCTCCTTGTTAGCAGATGATAGGAGCCAGGACTGATGATAGAGGCTTGATGACCCTTCTTTCACATGTTAATTAGACCGCACTGGCATTTCTGTTCAATGCAACTTCTTCATGATCAAATCACTAGCTGCAGGCCCCAAACTGGGATGAGTCACATTAAAACCATTCAGGCTCTTAAAATTTTCCAACAAAGGGTTTCTTTTATCTGTTTAAAATATGTCTTGCAAATCATAATTTTTGGCAGCTTTTCCATGACTTTTAAATAAAGCTTTTTGGGAATTAAGCATTGTGGGTCAGTACTCCCTGGTCAGATGTATCCCTGGAAGCAGTGTAAACCTCCCTGTAGTCTTGGTTGGTAGCTCTTTGGCCATTGAATCTGAAGGGTGTTGGTTCAAATCCCACTACAGGACTTTGAGTGTATACTCCAGGCATGAAATTCTGGTATACTGAAGGAGTGCTGCACTATCTTGAGTGGCCATCTTTTGGATGCCAAGACAGATGGATGTAAATATCCCATGGCACCATTTTTGAAGAAGAGTAGATGAGTTCAGTCTGATATCCTAGCCAGTGCTTACACCTCAACCAACACCTAAAAACGGGCCACCTGGTCATTTATCACACTGCTGTTTGTGGCAGCTTGCTGTGTGAAAATTGGCTGCTGTTTTACCTACATTTCAACAATAACCTCACTGATTATAAAGAGTTTTGAGATGTTCTGAGGTCATGAAAGGCAATATATAAGTCTGTGTACTATGCTGCAACCATCGGCCTTAATTATTACATAGAAACATAGAAAGATTCACAACACAGAAGGAGGCCATTCAGTTCACCATGTCCGTGTTGTTCAAAAAAAATTTATCCAGTCTAATCCCGTCTTCCAATTTTTGACCTCTAGCCCTGTGGGTTATGGCACCTCAAGTGCATAACAAAGTGTTTTTTAAGTGTGGTTTAAGGTTTCTACCTCAACCACCCTTTTGGGTAGTGAGTTCTAGACCCCAGCACCCTCTAAAATGAAAAAATTCCCCAACTCCCCTCTAATCCTTCTACCAATTATTTTAAATGTATGTTCCCTGGTAACAGAAAAAGATCTATCTATCCATCTTTTTCACTCTTGTTTACTCCTGTGTCTAAGATGAGGCAGATAAAAGGTGTGGCTAGCTTTTTCTGGAACTGGTTGCTAGAGGCTATAGCTTGAGGGACACCACTCCACAGCAGGAGATGCTCCTGCTCTTAATATCTACTGTAGGCACATTGGAAGGATATACAAGCAGATAATCAAACTGTTTGGACACATCATGGACATACCTTCCTTGGCTATCAAGTCCTGGATTGGGATTTGAACCCAGAGCTTCTAGCTCTAAGTCAGGAACACTACCCACTGCACCACAAGACCTCTTCACTTTAACCCCCTGTCATAATTTTATACAGCTCAATTAAATCTCCCATCACTCCTGTGTGATATTTTTCAGTTTCTCAGCCCAGCTTTCCTGTGGCCTCTATGTGATTCTCAATTTAGTAATGCACTATCTTAATTAATTTCTTTTATATTACTGGGTGATGAAATACAGATAACAGAATTTGAAAGGAGTGTGGGTGAATGAATATCTATTGTGGTTTGCACAGCTGTTAATCGACAAGTACATAGCCCTAATTCACATAGCTTTGTGGGTTTTCATTTTTTAAAAAAATAATTATATCTGAGCATCGCTTTAATGTAAATGATCAGCAGGCTCTGTCACAGTCAGCAGTGGAACTCAGTCATCTGAAACTAACCTTATTCTCTGTGTCGCCTGCTCCTCTCGATTAATAACATCTAATTATCTTTAATTTCACAGAAAAATTGCTGATGTCATCCGCTCGCCCAATGTTCCCGCCTGGGTGGAAATGTAGGAATTAGCATAAATATCTTTGCAAATTGGATTCAAAAGATATGCAGCCTTGCTGAGTTGCATGTGATTGGAAGTGGGGAGGGAGAGAGGAGTTTACTGTTTCTACCTGCAGTGTGCAAAATGCTGCCCTACTCTTGTTCAGCTTCTTGCATGGACCGATGTCTTATTCTCGTGAAAACTCTTTGCCTCAAAGAGAGAGTACTCCACCAAAAGCATGTAAACAAAATTGCTATTGCTGATCTCTGATTTGACTGGAATCTTACAGCATAGCAGAAATATCATTTGGTCCCTTGCACCCCCTGCTGGCTCTTTGATAGACCTTATCCAATTAGCCCCACACCCCATCGCTCTATAAATGTTCCCTTTCCTAATATGTATCCAATTCCCCACTGAAAGTTATTACTGAATCTTCCTCGTTGACCATTTTGGGCAGAGCATTTAGATCCTAACTTGCTGCATAAAAAACTCTCATCAACTCTCTGGCTTTTTTTGGGCAATTATCCTAAATCTGTGTCCTTTGGTTGCTGACCCACCTGCCAGCATCTAAACCCTAAACTGTGGAATTCCCTCCCTAAACCCCTCCATTTTTCTATTCTCCTTTTAAAACACTCCATAAAACTATTTCATTGAGCTTTTGGTCACCTGTCCTAATGTCTCTGTCTGTGGCTCGTTGTCGAGTTTTTCCTGTTCATGCTTCTAGGATGCTTTAATAATTTTTGTTTTTCTATTTTTTTAAAAATTCATTCATGGGATATGGGTTTTGCTGGCTGAGTCAGCATTTATTGCCCATCCCTAGTTGCCCTTGAGAAGGTGGTGGTGAGCTGCCTTCTTGAACCGCTGCAGTCCATGTGGTGTAGGTGCACCCACAGTGCTGTTAGGGACGGAGTTCCAGGATTTTGACCCAGCGACACTGAAGGAATGGTCATATATTTCCAATTCAGGATGGTGAATGACTTGGAGGGGAACTTCCAGGTGGTAGTGTTCCCATGTGCTTGCTGCCCTTGTCCTCCTAGATGGTAGCGGTCGTGGGTTTGGAAAGTGCTGTCGAAGGAGGCTTGGTGAGTTCCTGCAGTGCATCTTGTAGATGGTATGCACTGTCGCCAATGTTCATGGGTGGTGGAGGGAGTGAATATTTAAGGTGGTGGATGGGGTGCCAACCATGCGGCTGCTTTGTCCTGGTTGAGTGTTGTTGGAGTTGCACTCATCCAGGCAAGTGGAGAGTATTGCATCACACTCCTGACTTGTGCCTTGTAGATGGTGGACAGGCTTTGGAGAGTCAGGAGGTGAGTTACTCGGTGCACGATTCCTAGCCTCTGACCTGCTCTTATAGCCACTGTATTTACATGGCTAGTCCAGTTCAGTTTCTGGTCAATGGTAAATCACTGGATGTTGATAGCGGGGGATTCAGCAAAGATAATGCCATTGAATATCAAGGGGCAATTGGTAGATTCTCTCTTGTTGGAGATGGTCATTGCCTGACACTTGTGTGGCACGAATGTTACTTGCCATTTGCTTGTGCTTTACCTGGAAGCAGAGACTCAGCTGGACGGAGGAGTGTTTTTTTTTAAACCTGGAAATTGTCCAGGTCTTGTTGCATTGGACATGGACTGCTTCAGTATCTGAGGAGTTGCGAATGGTGCTGAACATTGTGCAATCATCAGCGAACATCCCCACTTCTGACCTTATGATGTAAGGAAGGTCATTGATGAAGCGGCTGAGGATAGTTGGACCTAGGGCACCATCCTGAGGAACTCCTGTGGTGATGTACTGGAACAGAGACGATTGATCTCCAACAACCACAGCCACCTTCCTTTGTGCTAGGTATGATTCCAACCAGCGGAGAGTTTACCCCCTGATTCCCAGTGATTCCAGTTTTGCTAGGGTTCTTTGATGACACACTTAGTCAAATGCGGCCTTGATGTCAATGGCAGCCACTCTCACCTCACCTCTGGAGTTCAGCTCTTTTGTCCATGTTTGAATCAAGGCTATAATGAGGTCATGGGCTGAGTGACCCTGGCGGAACCGAAACTGCTCATCAGTGAGAAGGTTATTGCCAAGCAAGTGCTGCTTGATAGCACTGTTGGTGTCAGCTTCCATTGCTTTACTGATGATGGAGAGTAGACAGATGGGGCAGTGATTGGCTGGGTTGGATTTGTCCTGCTTTTTGTGTACAGGACATGCCTGGGCAATTTTCCACTTTTCCAGGGAGATGCCAGTGTTGTAGCTATACTGGAACAGCTTGGCTAGGGGCGCAGCAAGTTCTGGAGGACAGGTCTTCAGTACTATTGCTGGAATATTGTCAGGACCCATAGCCTTTGCAGCATCCAGTGCCTTCACCAGTTTCTTGATATCACATGGAGTGAATTGAATTGGCTGTCCTTACCTGGGACTCCAGATTGTTGAGAATCTAAAATGGTTTAGTAAGGCTCTCATTCCATTGCATTAAACTACTGTGAAGCCTAAAAGGAATGAAAATGGATAGACATCTGGGCACTGGAAATGACAACAGCAAACTCAGCCCTGTTGACCCTGCAAAGTCCTCCTTACCATCAGAGGACTTGTGCCAAAATTGTGAGAACTGTCAAGTAGCTGCCTGATGATTACCTTTTTACAACCCCACCACCACCAATGCTTCTTCCCCCTACCCCCTCCTCCACTCTCCCATCTCAGCTGATAAATCAGTACTCCATATTGAACACCACTTGGAGGAAGCACTTAGGTGGGCAGTGTAGAGTGGGGGACTTCAATGTCCATCACCAAGAGCAGCTGGGTAGCACCACTACAGACTGAGCTGGCTGAGACCTAAAACACATAGCTGCTAAACTGGGGAACCAACAAGAGTAAAAAAACATAATTGGCCTCATCCTCACCAACCTGCCTGCCACAGATGCATCTGTCCATGACAGTATTGGTGGGAGTCACCACCACACAGTCCTTGTGGAGACGAAGCCCTGCCTTCACATTGAAGATACCCTCCATCATGTTGTGTGGCACTACCATATGCTAAATGGAATAGATTTCGAACAGACCTAGCAACTCAAGACTGGGCATCCATGAGATGCTATGGGCCATCAGCAGCAGCAACCGCAATGTGTAACCTCATGGCCCAGCATATCTCCCACTCTACGATTACCACCAAGCCAGGGCATCAACCTTGGTTCAATGAAGAGTGCAGGAGGGCAGCACCAGGCATATCTAAAAATGAGGTGTCAACATGGTAAAGTTACAACACAGGACTACTTGCATGCCAAACAGCATAAGCAGCAAGCAATAGACAGAGCTAAATAATTCCACAACCAATGGATCAGATCTAAGTTCTGCAGTCCTGCCACATCCAGTTATAAATGGTGGTGGACAATTAAACAACTCGCTGGAGGAGGAGGGTCCACAAATATTCCCACCCTCAATGATGGAGAAGCCCAGCACATCGGTGCAAAAGATAAGGCTGAAGCATTTGCAACCATCTTCAGCCAGAAGTGCCGAGTGGATGATCCATCTTGGCCTCCTCCAGTGGTCCCCAGCATCACAGATGAGGACTTTGCAGGGTCAACAGGGCTGAGTTTGCTGTTGTCATTTCCAGTGCCCAGATGTCTATCCATTTTCATTCCTTTTAGGCTTCACAGTAGTTTAATGCAATGGAATGAGAGCCTTACTAAACCATTTTAGATTCTCAACAATCTGGAGTCCCAGGTAAGGACAGCCAATTCCCCAAATGGGCAATCCCCCAATGGTTAGACTTTTGATTCCAGGTTTTTATTGAATTCAAATTCCACCATCTGCCAAGGTGGGATTCAAACCCGTGTCCCCAGAGCATTACCCTGGGTCTCTGGATGACTAGTCCAGTGACAATGCCAATACGCCACCACCTTCCCTTGTAAATGCAATTTTGTTGACAGACAGCAAGGTAGTTGGAACATGTTGTGGTGCATTGCAGAGTTCCAAGAGATGGCATCTAGCCCTGTTTCACCCTCCTGCTCAATGCGCCAGTTTTTCTGTACATAAACACAACCTAAGTGAGGCTTAGGTTGCAAAGTTGCAAGATTGAATTGGCTAGCCTCTCTTCATGCTCCAATTCGCTGATATTCCCAACAATCTTGGGTGAATGCCTGTCAGCCCTGAACCAATGGAAGAATTGTATAGTTTTAAACATTTATATTACACCAAAAGACTTCTTGCACCATTAATTAAATTTTCTTTCAAAATAGGTCAGCCATAAATTGTGCAGTTGCAAGCAAGGCTTTATTTTTTTCCCAGTGCTGTTCTGTAATTTCCCCTTCAACCTCTTGACAGAATTAAACCTTTTAGCCAAGAAAGAATCTCTTGCTGTTGTGGGGAAATGCAATCTTCAAATGGGGAAAAAATAACAATACCCCAGCACTTGAAAATAAGTTGCTAAGAAATAGGGATATTGCAAAATGCATAATTTCAAGACACACATCTGGCCTCAGTGCTCAGTTTTTTTGCTCCTGATCACTGTGCAGTGATGAAGTTTGCAGTTTAAGTACCTTGGGGTGGTTTACTATGGTGATGACACTATATAAGTGTAAGTTGTTGTTGAAAAGTTGTTTGTGTTTGGATGTTGGATGAGAACAGGATTGGACAGGTATCATTGACCAGAGGGTAATCATGGAATTGTATCACTACAGGAGCCGTCAGAGAGAAGAATGAAGCAGGGGGATTTGGGGTGGGGGGATGGGTGAGTGGAATGAGTGACTTGGACAAAGGAACCAAATTTATGGTGGCTAAATTTGCTGTTGATACAAAGATATGTAGGAAAGTAAGTTGTGAAGAGGACTAGGGAGTCTGCAAAGGGTAGAAAAGCATCACGTTATTTAAGTGGAGAGAGATTGCGGAAGGATCTGGGTGTCCTGGTACATGAATCACAAAAGGTTGGTATGCAGATACAGCAAGTGATTAGGAAGGCAAATGGAATGTTATAGTTTATTGCAAGGGGAATGGGATATAAAAGTATAGGGATGTTTTGCTGCAGTTGTATAGGGCATTGATGAGATCACATCTAGAGTACTGTGTACAGTTTTGGTGTTCTCATTTAAGAAAGGATATAAATGCATTGGAGGCAGTTCAGAGAAGGTTCACTTGATTGATACCTGGGATGGGGGGGTTATCTTATGAGGGAAGGTTGGACAGGTTGGGCCTGTATCCATTGGAGTTTAGAATAGTGGGGGGGTGATCTTATTGAAACATAAAAGATGCTGATGGGACTTGATAGGGTGGATGCTGAAAGGATTTTTTCCCCTTGTGGAAGAGACTAGAACTAGGGGACACAGTTTAAAAAGAAGGGGTCACTCATTTAAGACAGATGAGGAGAAACCTTTCCTCTCAGAGGGCTGAGAGTCTTTGGCCTCTCTTCTGCAGTGGAGGCTGGGTCATTGAATATCTTTAAGGAAGAGGTAGATAGATTCTTGACTAACAAGGGAGTCAAAGATTATCTGGTGGTAGGTGGGAATGTGGAGTTGAGGCCATAGTCAGACCAGCCATGATCTTATTGAATAGCGGAGCAGACTCAAAGGGGCCAAATGACCTACTCCTGCTCCTATTTTGTATGTTCATATGTATGTATGTTTGTAAATTAACTGCCAGGCTGATGGATCACTGATGGTGGGAGTGCAACTGGCCCGATAGATCGATGGATCATAGTGTCATACTTCCCCGGGCAGCCATTTGTAAAACACATTCCGTGACCACCGTGTACAGACTGCAAGGAGTTCATATTTAGTTTTTTCGGTGCTGCTGGAGAATTGGTGGGATCTGGCTGCAGACCAGTGACTTTCTTGTTTCTCGCACTGCTTACCGTATTTTTTGCTAGAGGAGAAAACATGAGTGAAAGGGAGAGGTGGAGGCTCAAGGGGTCATTTTCACGATAGTGTGGTCGTGAAGCTATGTTGGAAGGAAACAGTTGCTAATGTTGGTTGCTTTTGGCTAGAGGATGGAGCCTCATCCCTCACCATCCCTCATTCCCCCTCCACCCCTCACCTGTCGTTCCTTCCCCTCCTTTCCTGAGGTTCTGGTTTATTTCAGGATGTAATTTCACAAACGTTGGAACGTTTCTATGTCCGGTCTGCGCTCCTTTAGTTACAGTTGGAGGGAAGCAAAAAAAAAGAAAAACCCCAAGGCTGAGAAGAAATGGCTTCAATGGGTTAAAGAGTTAGATTCTTGGAACTCTCGTTCAGTCATCCACCTGCTTCCTGACACCTAAGCACATACTGCAGGAAGTTACTGAGACAGCAACGTTAGGACTCTAATACACATCCCGAGTATGAATTTATATTCTTCAAGATATGATAATTGGGATGACAGCCGACATCTGTATGGTGCCATCTTGAGAAAGAAATGAGACATGAGCAACATCCATCAATTAGAAACAGGCCTGAATTAATGGGAGGGAAAGAAGGATGGTTAGTTTCTCTTTTAGTGAATTTAATGACTCATTAAGGAGAAAGCTTGGCAGAAATAAAAGAAACTGATGAATATGTGCAAGGTTTTTAGGTGTGATAGTGCTTCAGCTTTTGTTTCTTTCAAACGCTTGTCGCTTTTGATCCAGAAGGGGCATGTTAGCGGAGGTGGAGTGGCTGCATGTACAGACCCTGGAGCTGGGGGAGCGGCGGAGTTAGAGTCGGTATCAGCGCAAGGGAGGACTGCTTTTGTTCACATTTAACCACATACACTGGAACCTTAATTGGCCACTTATTTGCTTCTGGTCAGCTGATCCAGGAAGCAATTGAAGCCACAACGTAACTCCAGGCAGCTGTTTTACTGTTGGTCAGCTGCTCCCCTGGGCCATGTCCTATTGAACGTGGAATCCAAAAGTTGGGATGCGTTGGATTAGGGTTAGGCTGATGAGTCATGAACCTGTGGTTGGGACGTGCTGATGGCTGTGTGCTCTTAGGCTAAGGCTGCTGCTTCCCAGATCGAGCAGCCCGATTTCCAAGCTGCTAGGTGCAACCTGCCCTGTTAGGGTGGCACCATGGCTGATGTTGGAAGGCCAGAGGCGTGTCTGATGCGACTGCCTGAAGCGGGGACCGAAAACAATGGCTTCAGTGTTCCCAATATTTAACTGGAGGGAATTTCTGCTCATTCAGTTCTGGATGTAACAGTTTGATAATTTAGCAATAGTGGAAGAGTTGAGAGAGGTAAAGCAATAAACATGTGACAGGAGCCATGACGTCTGTGGCTCAGTTGGTAGCACTCTTGCCTCTGGGTTAGAAGGTTGTGGGTTCAAGTCTCACCCCAAGTCTTGAATGTGCAAATGAAGGCTGATGACCCAGTGCAGTACTGAGGGAGAGCTGCACTGTTGGAGTTGACATCTTTTGGCTGAGATATTAAACTGAGGCCCAGTCTGCCCCCTCAAGTGGATGTAAAAGATCCCATGACACTAATTTGAAGGGGGGGCAGTGGTTATTCCTGGTGTCCTGACCAGTGGTTATTCCTTGATCAACATAACAGAAACAGATTATCTGGTCTGGCCATTATTGCATGGCTGTTTGTGGGATCTTGCAGTGTGTAAATTGGCTGCCTCTTTCTGACAGCACAGTGTTCATTTTCACATGTATGTTGAGACCCGGCTTTACCTTATCATCACCTCTCTCAACTCCCCCACTGTTGCTAAATTATCAGGCTGTTACATCCAGAACTGAATGAGTAGAAATTTCCCCCAATTAAATATTGGGAAGACTGAAGCCAATGTTTTTGGTCCCCACTCCAAACTCTGTTCCTTAATTACTGACTCCATCCCTCTCTCAGGGAACGGTCTCAGACTAAACTGGACTATTTGCAACCTTGCTGTCGTGTTTGACCCTGAGATGAGTTTCTAACCTTATATTCACTCTGTCATCAGGACTGTCTATTTCCACCTCCGTAACAACCCCTCTAACTTCACCCCTCCTCATCCCATCTGCTGCTGAAACCCTCATTCGTTCTTTTGTTACCTCTAGACACGACTCTTCCAACAAACTCCTGGCTGGGCTCTCACACTCTACTCCCCATAAACTTAAGGTCATCCAAAACTCTGCCCATGTCTTAACTTACGTCAAATCCCATTTACCTGTCATTCCTGTGTTCACCGACTTATATTGGCTCCCAGTCAGGCAACATTATCCTTGGGCAGAAATTCCCCCCCTTAGTTGGGGGTGGTTGTGCAGGGGTGGGCGCGAACCCGATTGGCGCCCCCGATTGGGGACGGGAAAATGCTGCCCCTTGTTTTCAAATTCCTCCATGGTTCATCCCTTCCCATCTCCATAATCTACTCCAGCCCCACGGCTGTCCAAGATACCTACACTCATCTAATTCTGACCTCTTGAGCATTCCTGGTTTTAATTGCTTCAATGATGAAAACAAAAAACTGCGGATGCCGGAAATCCAAAACAAAAACAGAAACAGAAATACCTGGAAAAACTCAGCAGGTCTGGCAGCATCGGTGGAGAGGAGCACAGTTGACGTTTCGAGTCCTCATGACCCTTCAACAGAACTAAGTAAAAATAGGAAAGGGGTGAAATATAAGCTGGTTTAAGGTGGGGGGGGGGGTGGCGGGGAGAAGGTGGGGGGGGTGGGGCGGGGGGGTGGGGTTGTTGGGACAAGCAGCCAGTGATAGGTGGAGATAACCAAAAGATGTCACAGACAAAAGAACAAAGAGGTGTTGAAGGTGGTGATATTATCTAAAAGAATGTGCTAATTAAGAGTGGAGAGCAGGACAAGCAAGGTACAGATAGCTCTAGTGGGGGTGGGGTAAAATAAGACTAAAAGGTATAGATAAATGATGGGTGGAAATACATTTAAAAATAATGGAAATAGGTGGGAAAAGAAAAATCTATATAAATTATTGGAAAAAACAAAAAGGAGGGGGAAGAAACAGAAAGGGGGTGGGGATGGAGGAGGGAGTTCAAGATCTAAAATTGTTGAACTCAATATTCAGTCCGGAAGGCTGTAATATTCAGTCCGGAAGGCTGTAATTTCTTCAACATTGGTGGCTGTGTTTTCAGCTACCTAGGCCCCAAGCCCTCGAATTCCCTCCCTATATTTCTCCTCTTTCTACCTCGTTTTCTTCCTTTAAGGCACTCCTTAAACCCCACCTCTTTGACTAAACTTCCGGTCACCTGACCTAATATCTCCTTATCGTTATCGTGGCCTGAAGTTTCAGCTCGGCGGGCAGGCGCCATCGGCAGGCCTGGGATCGGCTGGGGAACGGACCGCCGATTGCAATTGGCCCCCCAACCGCAATTTCACGCTGGCTGCCCGTTAATTGGCCCTCCAGCGTGAAACACGCGCTGAAAAAGCTCAGCATTGCTGAGGGGGTGGGTGGGGGCGGGGAGGGAAGAGGGCGGGCGACGATGTCAACACATCCGCGGGCCAGCACTGGCCGAAAGGCAGAGAGAGCTGCCTCAGGGAGCCGGAGACCAGAAACACCAAAACTAAAGGTTTCAGAAACTGAAACAAAAAGTGTCCATGCATCATAATCAATCACCTGAAAATTTAGCTTATGAGGATGCTGCCCACAGAAATTTATTGATATTTTATTTCATTATGGAAATCTCACCCCAACTCGTGGATGGGGTTTGCTGATAAACGCAAAGGCCACCTGGCTGAATTGCCTGTCCGCCAACCGTGAGGTTGGACTGGCTATGTAAAATGACAGACAATTGCGCCATTCATATTTTGTTTCACCTTGGGACATTTTCTTACATTAAAGGCGCTATATAAATGCAACTTTTTGCTCCTATTGATGTATCATGAACTCTGCGAGCTGTAGTATGGATGGAACTCTGCAAGCTGTAGATCGTTTATGGGTGCCTCTTTAACAAAACAGTTTTTAACGAAATGCTCTTCTGAAGCACCTTGGGGTGTTTTATTGTGTTAAAAACGTGCTATATAAACATAAGTTGTTGTTATTGAGCTGACAATATGGTTGGACATTTATTCTTGAATATGTGGCATTGAAAAATGCAAGCACTAAATGGATATAATCATTAGTGATTGAAGTTATTAATAACTGTAAAATTAAAGCAAAATATTAATTAGAAAACACTCAAGTCCCTGATGCTACAAGATATAAAACCAATTAAATATTAAGCATGCAAATCTCTCCGGCTTGTCAAATTGCTCAATTGCAATATTGCTTACAGGCACATCAAAAGTCCGACTGATCTGTGACCTTTTTTTGGATTAATAACGTTGCTTATACATTTTAAGTTTTAATCAAAGTATTTTAAAATCAAAAGAGCACTATTTTAAAATGAGAGATATATCATCACTTAAACTTCTATTCAAGAAAAGAAATGTTGGGCATTACACAAGGGTATGTTCATTCGCAGCTATCCACTTGAAATTTCAATTCGTGAGAAAGGGAAAATGTCGTTGAGGTGAACTCCCAGGTGGATTGTGGAAAGTCATCTGTTGGGGTACATGCCAATTTCCAGAATGTTCCCAAGAATGAACAAAAAAAAAAGTCCCAGAGGTCCTTCAACAGAATTCTCACGCAGGCTGCTGCGAAAGCTTAAAATAATAGAAATTCAAGATTTAAATAAAAATAAATTACCTGAAGGGAAGAAAGGAAAAGAGACTTTTTCATTTATGCCGCTCTTTTCGTGACTTTGGGATGTCCCAAAATGCTTTAATTAATTCATCAATGAAGTACTTCTGAAACAAAGGCCAGTGTTTTCCGGTCTCCACCGTGATGGGATGGAAAATTTGACGGACCAGCCAAAGGTCACTTGACCTCAGGCGGGAATTTCCGGCCCCACGGTGGGTGGGAGGGGAAAGTCCGGCTGCGGTCACTGCTGCAATGTTGGGTATTTGGCAGCCATATTGTGCACAGTGAGCTCCCACGAGCAGCAATGTGATTTTAGTTTGCGAGACAAGTATTGGCAGAGATGCTGATGTTTGTTATTTTAGGGTGAGGAATATTTAGGGTGAATATTTAAGGGCAGGCGTACGGTTCCTAATCCCTAACGAAAAATTGGGTTCAGATACTCAACATGAATCGGTTAAAATTCCGCAGATTCTTGTGTACTAGGGAAGGACCATTCAAGCCAGGAGCTGCCAGGGGCCTAAAGAAGAGGCGAAATATATTCCATAAGTGTATGGAACAGCGGTGGATGAAATCTAAGCAGACAGGTGAAACTACACTACAAAAATAGCCATAATATTTATACCATGGTGTTTGTAGAACTAGCTAAAGTTTAAAGTTGAAACTGCTTTGGGGGTGATGGTAGACTTGAAAATTAGCATGTTATTATCTCTGTGGAGCAGCAATAACGAATTTATGCAGCGCTTTTCATGACCTCGGGGCTCTGGAAGTGTAGTCACTGTTGCAATGTAAGAAATGCTACAACCAATTAGCATACAGCAAGCCCCTAATTATCCCAGTGAGGTATATGACCAGCTAGTCTGTATTTTTTATTCTTACACAGGATGTAAGCATCACTGGCCAGGCCAGTATTTATTTCCCATCTCTAATTACCTTTGAGATGGCGAGGTGCCTTCTTGAACTGCTGTAATCCATGTGGTATAGGTACAGCAATGGTTGCTGTTAGGAAGGGAGTTCCAGGATTGTCACCCAGTGACAGTGAAGGAACGGCAACATAGTTGCAAGTCAGGATGGTCTGCGGCTTGGGGGGAACTTGCGGGTGGTGGTATTTCCATGCATCTGCTGCCCTTGTTCTTCTAGGTGGTAGAGATTGCAGGTTTGGAGGGTGCTGTCTAAGGAGTCTTGTTGAGTTGCTGCAGTGCATCTTGTAGGCAGTACACACTGCTGCTACTGTACGTCGGTGGTGGAGGGAGTGAATGTTTTAGGAGGTGGATGGGAAGCGGGCTGCTTTGTCATGGATGGTGTCGAGCTTTTTGAGTGTTGTGGGAGCTGCACTCATCCAGGCAAGTGGGGAGTATTCCATCACACTCCTGACTTGTGCCTTGTAGATGGTGGACAGGCTTTGGGGAGTCAGGAGGTGAGTTACTCGCTGCAAGATTCCTAGCCTCTGACCTGCTCTTGTAGCCACAGTGTTTATGTGGCTAGTCCAGTTCAGTTTCTGGTCAATCTGCTGGAAGGGTTGTGTATGTGGGTTTGTTTGGAGGCTAGTACGCTCCCTCCAATGCTCCGACTTCGCCTCTGCATGTTCCTGACAAAATCTCTCAATGTGTTCGGTGACTTCCCGAATGGCCTCTTGGTCACAAGCCAGAGTCCCCCATGAGTCAGCAAGTACATTTTAGACCTCTTCAGGAATGCCTGGAGGACATCCCTGAAGTCTTCCCACTGTTCTGCTGGGAGTCTCCCGCAGGACCGAATTCCGAGTGGAGCTGCTGCTTTGGAAGCCCGATGTCAGGCATAAGAACCACATGAAAACAGAATTACCTGGAAAAACTCAGCAGGTCTGGCAGCATCGGCGGAGAAGAAATCAGTTAACGTTTCGAGCCTTCATGGCCCTTCGGCAGAACTGGAGCATAGTTAGAAGAAGGGAGAAATATAAATTGGTTTAAGGTGGGTGGTGGGCGGGGGGGGAGGAAGAGACACATTGAGGATGTGGTGTGATTGTGGAGATGAGCAGTAATCAAAAGATGTCACAGACAAAAGGGTCAAAGAGGTGTTGAAGGTGGTGGTCTTTGTCTGAGAAAAGTGCTAATTAAGAATGGAAGACAGGATATTCAAAGTACAGCTCTAGTGGGGGTGGGGTGGAAAGACTAAAGGTTTTAGTCTTAGATTTAAAAATAATGGAAATAGGTGGGGAAAGAAGAATCGATATAAATTATTGAAAAAAAAGCGGGGGTGGGGGGGGGAAAAGAAACGGGGTGGGGATGGGGGGAGGGGGAGTTTAAGATCTAAAGTTGTTGAATTCAATATTCAGCCCAGAAGGCTGTAAAGTGCCTAGTCGGAAGATGAGGTGCTGTTCCTCCAGTTTGCGTTGGGCTTCACTGGAACAATGCAGCAAGCCAAGGACAGACATGTTGGCAAGAGAACAGGGTGGAGTGTTAAAATGGCAAGCGACAGGGAGGTTTGGGTCTTTCTTGCGGACAGACCGCAGGTGTTCCGCAAAACGGTCGCCCAGTTTGCGTTTGGTCTCTCCAATGTAGAGGAGACCGCATTGGGAGCAACGAATACAGTAGACTAAGTTAGGGGAAATGCAAGTGAAATGCTGCTTCACTTGAAAGGAGTGTTTGGGCCCTTGGACGGTGAGGAGAGAGGAAGTGAAGGGGCAGGTGTTGCATCTTCTGCGTGGGCATGGGGAGGTGCCATAAGTAGGGGTTGAGGAGTAGGGGGTGATGGAGGAGTGGACCAGGGTGTCCCGGAGGGAACGATCCCTACGGAATGCCGTCAGGGGGGGTGAAGGGAAGATGTGTTTGGTGGTGGCATCATGCTGGAGTTGGCGGAAATGGCGGAGGATGATCCTTTGAATGCGGAGGCTGGTGGGGTGATAAGTGAGGACAAGGGGGACCCTATCATGTTTCTGGGAAGGAGGAGAAGGCGTGAGGGAGGATGCGCGGGATATGGGCCGGACAAGGTTGAGGGCCCTGTCAACGACCGTGGATGGAAAACCTCGGTTAAGGAAGAAGGAGGACATGACAGAGGAGCTGTTTTTGAAGGTAGCGTCATCAGAACAGATGCGACGGAGGCGAAGGAACTGAGAGAATGGGATGGAGTCTTTACAGGAAGTGGGGTGTGAGGAGCTGTAGTCGAGGTAGCTGTGGGAGTCGGTAGGCTTGTAATGGATATTGGTGGACAGTCTATCATCAGAAATTGAGACAGAGAGGTCAAGGAAGGGAAGAGAAGTGTCAGAGATGGACCATGTGAAGATGATGGAGGGGTGGAGATTGGAAGCAAAATTAATAAATTTTTCCAGGTCCCGACGAGAGCGTGAAGCAGCACCGAAGTAATCATCGATGTACCGGAGAAAGAGTTGTGGGAGGGGGCCGGAGTAGGACTGGAACAAGGAATGTTCCACATACCCCATAAAGAGACAGGCATAGCTGGGGCCCATGCGGGTACCCATAGCCACACCTTTTATTTGGAGGAAGTGAGAGGAGTTAAAGGAGAAATTGTTCAGTGTGAGAACAAGTTCAGCCAGACGGAGGAGAGTAGTGGTGGATGGGGATTGTTGGGGCCTCTGTTCAAGGAAGAAGCTAAGTGCCCTCAGACCATCCTGGTGAGGGATGGAGGTGTAGAGGGATTGGACATCCATGGTGAAGAGGAAGCGGTTGGGGCCAGGGAACTGGAAATTGTTGATGTGACGTAAGGTGTCAGAGGAATCACGGATGTAGGTGGGAAGGGACTGGACAAGGGGAGAGAGAAGGGAGTCAAGATAACGAGAAATGAGTTCCGTGGGGCAGGAACAGGCTGACACGATTGGTCTGCCAGGACAGTTCTGTTTGTGGATTTTGGGTAGGAGGTAGAAGCGGGCCGTCCGAGGTTGGGCGACTATCAAGTTGGAAGCTGTGGGAGGAAGATCTCCAGAGGAGATGAGGTCAGTGACAGTCCTGGAAACAATGGCTTGATGTTCTGTGGTGGGGTCATGGTCCAGGGAGAGGTAGGAGGAAGTGTCTGCGAGTTGACGCTCAGCCTCCGCGAGGTCAATGGGCCAGACAACGACAGTACCACCCTTGTCAGCGGGTTTGATGACAATGTTGGGGTTGGACCTGAGAGAACGGAGTGCAGTGAGTTCAGAGAGAGACAGATTAGCATGGGTGAGAGGAGCAGAGAAATTGAGACGGCTAATGTCACGCCGACAGTTCTCAATGAAAAGATCAAGAGAAGGTAAGAATCCAGAGGGAGGGGTCCAAGTGGAGGGAGAATATTGGAGGTGGGTAAAAGGATCCGTTGAACGGGGAGAAGACTCCTGCCCAAAGAAGTGAGCATGGAGACGAAGACGGCGGAAGAAGAGTTCAGCATCATGCCGAGCCCGAAATTCATTGAGATGAGGGCGTAAGGGTATGAAACTAAGTCCTTTGCTGAGCATTGAACATTCAGCGTCGGAGAGGGGAAGGTCAGGGGGTATAGTGAATACGCGGCTGGGGCTGGGATTGGAAGATGGGGTGAGGATGGAGGGACAAGCAGGGGTGGAGGGTCCCAGATGGGTGTTGGAGTCGATGAGTTGTTGGAGCTTGCGTTCCTTAGCACTTGAGAGAAAGAGAAAAAGTTTCTTGTTGAGGCGACGGATGAGGCGAAGAATAAAATGAAACTGGGGGCACGCGCAGCTTTGAAAAAGGGTGTGGCGGTGCTGCTGGAGGGACAGGTCGAGTGTGTTCATATGGCGGCGCATGGCACTGAGTGTGGATCTCAGAATGCGACGGGAACAGCAGTCCGAGAAACGTTTTATGTCCCGGAGATACCTGTAATCCTGGGTGGGTTCGAAACAAGAGGGATGGAATTTCAGTTGAAATCCACGTGGGGTGAGTCAGAGACGGAGACAGTCACTGAGAAAGGAGATATGGCTGTGAAAGCGGGTTTTAGTAAACACCTTGTCAAACACCAGGAGAGAAATGGAAAGCAATGAAGGTGAGCAGGGCAGAAGAGACAGTCGGAAATCTTGTCGGAGGACAGAACCATACTTCTTCAAAGAGGGCATTTTTTGAAGAGAGGTGGCAGTCAATCAAACACAAAGATAAAAACAAAAAGCTAAAAGCTACTGCGGATGCTGGAAATCCAAAACAAAAACAGAATTACCTGGAAAAACTCAGCAGGTCTGGCAGCATCGGCGGAGAAGAAATCAGTTAACGTTTTGAGCCTTCATGGCCCTTCGGCAGAACTGGAGCAGTTCTCTGAACTCTTCCCCCTCCCCCCACCCACCTTAAACCAATTTATATTTCTCCCTTCTTCTAACTATGCTCCAGTTCTGCCGAAGGGCCATGAAGGCTCGAAACGTTAACTGATTTCTTCTCCGCCGATGCTGCCAGACCTGCTGAGTTTTTCCAGGTAATTCTGTTTTTGTTTTGGATTTCCAGCATCCGCAGTAGCTTTTAGCTTTTTGTTTTTATAAGAACCACATGTCCTGCCCAGCAGAGCTGGTTTTGAGTGATTAGTGCCTTCGATGCTGGGAAAGTTAGCTTGGGAGAAGAAGCTGCTATTGGACCACCTTTCCTCCTATTGGATTCGGAAGATCTTGTGAAGGCACCACTGTAGTACTTTTCAGTGCTATGAGGTGCCTCCTGTAGGTTGTCCAAGTCTCCGAAGCATATAGGAGCTCAGGGATCACTGCTGCCTGGTAAACCATGACCTTAGTCCCAGTCTTGGGATCCTGGTCCTCAAATAGCCTTTTCCTCAGTCAGCCAAAGGCTGAGCTGGCATACTGGAGACAATGATGATCTTCATTGTCTATGTTTGCTCTCGTCGACAGGAATGAATGCATAGGGAACGGCCACAAAGCTGGAGCATTGAGTTAGGAGGGAAGGCTGAAGAGACTGGTGTCTTTTGGTTTTGAAAAGAGGTGGTTGAGCTAATTGGGATTGATGGTCAACCTTTCAGACCTGAAGAGCCAGAAAAAAATAATTGTATCTGATAGACAGTTGGTATTTTGCATTCTATTGAGACGGTGTCATTTATGTACAGCAAAGCCAGAATATTGTACCTGTAATTGAAGGCAATCTATGTTGGTTTTAAAAAAAAAACTGTAAACCTGGCCTACAGCATGGTTTCCCACACTCGTCTGTCTCTGTGCTGTTTACCATGGAGTTGCTCCAGGATGTTCCCTGCAGTTCATGCTATCAGAATGCTTTGGCAAGCCAGGAGATCTGGCTGGTTAGAAAACTGATGTTTTTCAACAAAAAAGTTGTCCTTTTAAGTGTTTATGTGCCACAGCCTAGGTCTGGAACTAGGACTGCAGCCTCAGGCTCGGACTCGAGAACAAATCCTTTTCTATTGCCAGTCTTCCTTCCTGCTCATTCAGTTCTTTACTTTATTATACAAATTAGTTTCAATAAACATGTCCTTTCTAAATACCTTCCATATGGAATTATTTAACTGACGCAACAATTTCTCGTCACTGGCTCCAGGCTGCCCACATCTCTCCGCTGTATCTTGATATCGGAGTGCTGCCGACCCACACTGGACACCGTTTCTCGCTCCCTGCTGCTACCCTCTTGGCTCTGCTTGGCCTTCGCTTCGCAAGGATTGGCTCCGGCTGCACAATCAGTAACGGCCACATTCTCGCTGATTTGACAGGCACACTACAGGCCATTTGAATTAGGGGGAGAATTACTTTTCAGTAATAGGTCAGAGCTGGATAGCAGGTCATGTGATGGTCACTTGTTTTGTTTAGAAGTGTATAAAGTAACAACAGTTACCGCTCAGAAGGGGGCCATTCAGTCTGTTGTGCCCACGTCGGCTGTTTGCAAGAGCAACTCTCCTGGTGCCACTCCCCTGCCTTTTCCCCGTAGCCCTGCAAATTTTTTGTCTTCAGATAAATATCCAATTCCCTTTTGAATGCCTCCATTAAATCTACCTCCACCACACTCTCTCAGGCAGAGCATTCCAGATCCTAACCACTTGCTGCGTAATAAAGATTTTCCTCATGTTACTTTTGATTCTTTTGCCATCACCTTACATCGGTGCCCTCTGGTTCTTGAGCCTTCCACTAATAGGAACAATCTCTCCCTATCTACTCTGTCCAGACCCTTCATGATTTTGAACACCTCTATCAAATATTCAAAAAAGAAATTAACAAAATAAAATAGATGAAATGAAGCTGGAGCACTACTTCAAGACAGGTCAAGATACCAAAACAAAAATGCATAAGAGAAAACTGGTGAAAGACCAGGACTAATGTCAAAAAGAACATCTTCTTTACACAAATCATTAATAACCCAGGATACGGCAATGGAGGAAAATGACATTAAATGTATTTGGTTATATAACAGTTATATAATGTGATGGGAGGAGAGAACAGTAGTTTATTTTCCTTCTTGGTTGGTGAGCTAAGATGGGTGATGTGTCTTCCTGTAATTTACTTCAATTGAAAAATTGCCATCCTTGTTTTCAAATCCCTCATGGCCTTGTCCCCCCTCCTTATCTCTGTAACTTTCTTGAGTCATACAGTCCTCGGACCTCTGCACTCCTCCAGTTCTGGCCTCTTGAGCATCCCCATAATCTCTCCATCATTGATAGACGTACCTTCAGCTGTCTAGGGCTTAACTCTGGAATACTTTCCTCTCTGTCCCTTTACCCCATCTCCTCCTTTGAGAAGCTCTTTAAAATCCAACTATTTGGCCATGCTTTTGGTCACCTGTCTTAACATCTCCTGTTGTAGCTCGGTATAAAGTTCTGTTTGATAACATTCCAGTGAAGCACCATAGAACGTGTTACAATGTTGTTGTTGTAGTCTTACAGATAGATGTTACATACCAGTGGTGTGGATGGAGCAACTTGACAAGCCTTTCGCCTCTGAATTCAACTCCAGCTCAACTTGATGGAATAAAAGTCTCACCTCTGTTTGTTGACCGTTAATGGTTCTCTGGCCTTAACCCAGTTCTCAGTTGGTTTGAGCATACAGCATGGAACCAACTTCTGACTCTAGACTGGAAAACTCACAAGAGAGACCATGATGGATGATGTGACATATAGAAAAATGTCATGCTTGGTCGTATTATTCTGAATTTGGGCTTGTGTCGCATTGTTGCGGCAAACTAGAAGGAGCATTTTTCTATATCTGTGTTTGATCTGGAAGATAACAGATGACAATATTGCTCCTTCATACTGACACTGGGTGCCTGAAATGGAAAAACATTCAATACACTATAGCGAACCTCTCAGCCTGATAAGTACAAATTCACTTACACAAGTAGATTGTGAGGAGTAGGAAGAGTGTATGCGTGTTTGAAAGCACGGGAAAATGACATAGCAAGTTCAGTGGGGCAATGACCATTATAGCATTGATTAATAACGGAAACATGTTAAGGTTGTAATGGTGATTAAAAAGTTAGAGGCTAACAACTGAGAGAATAATTGCATGGTAAAATAAGAGAAGGTTCAGAAGGCCATATAAAGGAGGTGGATTAAACTGATAGAATTGGAGAGCATAGAAAGAGTTCATTCATCCCATAGTACATGTGCTGGCTCACTGAAAGAGCTATCAAATAGTTGCATTCCCCTGCTCTTTACCAATAGCCATGAAGTTATCTCCATTAGAAGTAGAGATCCAATTCTGAATTGAAAGTTACTGATGAATCCATTTCTCCCATCTGTTCAGGCAGCACATTCCAGATCACCATAACTCACTGAATAAAAACTATTTTTTATCTCCCTGTCTTTTGCCAATGATTTAAGATCTATGTCCTCTTGTTACTGATCCTCCTGGAAACAGTTTCCCCCCGTCTACTCTATCAAAACCACCCATCATTCTGTTAAGTCTCCCCTTCACCTTCTCTGGTCTAAGGGGCACTATCCCAGCTTCTCCAATCTGTCTACATGACTGCAGTCCCTCATCCCTGGTACCATTCTTAATAAATCTCCTTTGCAAGCTCTCTAATGCCTTGAAGTCCTTTCTACAGTGCAGTGTCCAGAATTGAACATGATACTCCAGTTGGGGTCTAGCCAGTGATTTATAAAGATTTGGCAAAACTTCCTTGATTTTATACTTTATGCCTCCTGGGGAGGTAGTGGCCTTTATGCTGCCTAGGGGAGGTGGTGGCATAGCGGTATTGTCACTGGACTAATATTCCAGAGACCCAGGGTAATGCTCTGGGGAGCTGGAGTTTGAATCCCACCACGGCAGATGGTGAAATTTGAATTCAATAAAAATCTGGAATTAAAAGTCTGATGATGACCATGAAACCATTTCCAATAGTAGTAAAAACCCACCTGGTTCACTAATGTCCTCTAGGGAAGGAAATCTGCTGTCCTTACCTGGTCTGGCCTACATATGACTTCAGACCCACAGGAATGTGGTTGACTCCTAAATGCCCTCTGAACAAGGGATGGGCAATAAATGCTGGCCTAGCCAGCGAAACCCACATCCCATGAATGAATAAATAAAAAAAATTGAAGTGAAGTATCCTGCTTGTTTTTTTTATAGACAGTTTTATCAGCCTTTAAAGATTCATCAATGTGAATAGACTTAGGGTCTAAAATTCCATGTTCCATGTTCCATGTTCTGCTTTACTGCTGGAAGCATGATGAATGGGGACTTGTGGCTGCCAGTATATCACAGACTATCACAGGTCCTGGGTCAGAGTTGTTTGCACTGGGGGTGTGGATGGGGTGCCTGGGTGGGGGGAAGGGGTGTGTTGGTAGCCCACATCATAGGTGCATCACTGATGTGGAGATGCGGCAAATTTCAGATTGACAGCTTGATACCAGGTTAATGGGCCAATTGTTTCGGAAAAAGATGATTTTTTTTTGAAAAGACGACACTAGTTCAAAGTTACTACTTTCCCAATGACCACTGTGATTGCCCTCCAATCACTGTTAGGAATCTAGCATTTAATGTAGTTGTAAGCCCCACTTCCACCAGAATTTGGTTCCAACATATGCAGGCATGCTTACCATTGTGGCTGCTGTGGGCAGCACTCAGGGTATTTCTATCTGGAATGGTACCTGCCTGTTCTGCTGACTCCCTGTTCCCACAGGGGCAGAAGCTTGGAGAGAGGACACCCAACCCTCCACTCTGGAGCTATGCAGGTTAGGTTGCTTTGCACTCTTAACCCCAACCCAACCTTCCTTCAGCCTGAGACCAGGAACTTTAGGCCTATGATCTTCATAATGAGTTGAGGGCTGTTGAAAAACATAGAAGTGTTTAGTACGAAAGAGGAGAGTGGCTTGAGTGTGAATTTGACGTTGGTGGGAATTTGAGATGGCACATTCAAGATCAGGGGAGATGGTAAGGCCACAAATGCTTATAGATGAAAAGGGATTGAGGGCAAGTTATCAGAATGATAAATGACAAGCTTTTTTGATGGGACTTTCAAGAGTTGTGAAGGAACTGTCACTAAAAAATTGAAACCTGCCAATACTGCCATAAATATGGAATTCTTCAGTTGCACACTGAAGAACCATATTTATATTTTTCATGTATGAAAATTTCAGTATGTTATTATTGGGTGCCTCAGTGAATTACAAGATAGGAATCTAGTTTCCGATCTCAGATAATGTTATTGGAACCTCTCAATTGAATCATTACATTGTAATTTGCTGGGAGGCATTCAATTTTCTCGACAAAAGCAAAGAGACGTGGAGTTGCATTGATTCCCACCAGCGTAGGCTGAAAGATAATTTGTGGTGATTGAAGGAAACCATTCAGACGAGCAGAGATTTCCTCCAAAATATTGTGAAATAAAATTCAGCCTGTTCTGTTTCCTCTTGCTTTGGAAACAGTGGATGGCTTTAGAAGTTGCGATTTTAAAAGAAACTGGAATGACAGCAGCCCAAGAGCCTCCCTCAGGATGTTGGTAAATTAGAGATCAGAGAATTGCAGATGTTTCCAGGTGTTGAACGGATTGTTTGACAAGGGTGTGTGCCAGATAGCTGCACCTGTCTGTTTCTTCCATTTATCTGCCTTGATCAGAGGTTTGTCTAATTTACTTCCTATCTGATCAAACTTGGCAAAGAAAATGACTGTGATAAACTGTTCATTGATTCTTTGTTAGATTGTGTCTATTTGAAATGGCACAAAGCACCTCTGGTAAATTCAATCCATTTTACTGCTATTTCACTGGAAAGGACTAGCATTTACTGGTTAATCTGCTCAAAAGAGAGTCATTCAGTATCTATTGGGATTTTACTCAATTTCTAGTTTTGTTTGAGTTGCTCAGCAAGATGAAGGACATTAATGCTGGAGAACACAACTTTCTAACTAGGGCACGTCACAGGAACATAGGAAATAGGAGCAGGTGTAGGCCATTCAGCCCCTCAAGCCTGCTCCGCCATTCAATTAGCTTATTGCTGACCTTCTCCTTCAACACCTTTTTCTTGTACTATCCCCATATCCCTTGATGTCTTTAATATTTAAAAATCTATTGAGCGCTGTCTGCCGGGATTGCAGGAGAAGAAGAAGATCAAGGCCCATGGATCCCCGGAGCAGTTAAGTCCAGGGTCTTGGGCTGGGAGGGTTTGGGTAGGTTAGGGAGAGGGAGTGGGTAGGAAGGAAGGGGGGTTTTCAAACTAGGTGGGGGCTGCCCTGCGATTGGCAAAGGGCAGGCCCTGAAGAGCCATCCCCATTTCTTCCCACCCTTTAGACATTTAAGCAAAAAAACCAGGCTTCCTGCCCCTGTCTGACTGCCCACGCCAAACACTTTACGCTTGATAACAAGCCTAATTGACCCTTGGTCACTCATTTAAATATGGTGGGCAGGCTGCCGATTTTGTTGCTCACTTGCACTAGGTTAGGGGTGGGTGCCTGCCTATTTTACATGCAGCCTGTCTGTGGGAACCATGCCTACCGGGGGCATGTAAAATTGAGCCTTATGTCCCTTGGTTCTAGACCCCCCCCCTAGTCCTGTAAGAATTTTGTATTCTCTCATTCTTCTAAACGCTAGAGGATACAGGCCCAGTCTCCTTAATCTCTCCCCATTGGACAATCCTGCCATCCCAGGAATCAACCTGGTGAACCTTTATTGTACTCTGGCTATGGCAAGTATATCCTTCCTTAGGTAAAGGGACCAAAAGTGTACACAATACTCCAGGTGCGGTCTCACCAAGGCTCTATATTTCAGCAAGACCTCTTTATACCTGTATTCAAATCCTCTTGCAACAAAGGCCAAAAGGTCACATTAGCACCAAACATCTCTTGATTGGGTGTGGTTAGAAGCAGAGTAAAGCTCTTGCTGTCTCAGCTGCCTCAGAGCTAACCCTTCTGGCACCAGTTAATCTTTGATATTTTTCCATCCCTTTCACGGTTTCTCAATGGGATTTCCAATCAGAATCGTACGCTTTGGGCCCATGTCCCGTGGGGAGTGTAATTCAGAATGCTTAAACTCATTCAACTGAATTTCAAGAGGGTTTTTGTAGGGCTATAAAGCCTTTAGTCTTTGGATGGAGCCAGCCAAAAAATGTCTATTAGTGCCACATGGGTTAAAAGGTTGTAGTGCTGTACTGCCCACAATTAAGCATAAAGTGGCAGGTTTCGGTTTGTTGAATTGAGTTGAAATCATCTCGTTATCCTAGTGGGTCCCTTGTAGTCACCAGAGAAAGGAAGCCTTCAGTACACTATCCTCAGATCACAGAATCACAGAATGGTTACAGCAGGGAAGGAGGCTATTTGGCCCATCATGTCTGTGCTAGCTCTGCGAAAGAGCAGTGCATCTACTGCCACTACCCATAGCCCTGCACGCTCTTCCTTTACAGATAATAATCCAGCTCCACCTTGAATGCCTCCACCACTCTCTCAGGCAGTGCATTCCAGGTCTTAACCACCCGCTGTGTGAAAAAGTTTCTTCACACGTCTCCATTGCTTCTTTTGTCCATTACCTCAAATCTGTGCCCTCTCGTTCTCGATCCTTCACCAGTGGGAACAATTTTTCATTACTCTGCCCAGTCCCCCTCATGATTTTGAATACCTGTCCTGGACTAGATTCAAGCCCAGATTCCAGAGGTAAAGAAACGTTGTTGGGAGGGTGGGCAAGAATGCTGGGATTAAGCCACAAATTAGTAGCTGGGCGGAGTGACAGGAGGAAGAAAGTGACGCACGTCTGCTCAATTGTCCAGACTAAGTGACCGGGAGGCGGTGAAAAGCCTGGGAAGTTGATTACCAGTAAGACACAAGCTGGAACTGGGAACCAGGCGGGAATACGCCTGTTACACCTACCCCCATGTGACCTGTGAAAGAAGAGTAATATTAATTGATACATGAATAAAAGTGAAGGAAATTCTGCAGCATAATGCTCTCAAGCCAAGCACCAATGTTGGCAGTGGAGTATTCCATGAACTGGAATATATACCTGGAAGGGTGGTGGAAGCAGATTCAATAGTAACTTTTTAAAGGGAATCGGATACATATTTGAAAAGAAAACATTTGCAGGGCTATGCGGGAGCGTATGATTGGGACTAATTGGATAGCTCTTACAAAGAGCTGGCACATATACAGTGGGATGAATGGCCTCTTTCTGAGCTGCAAGACTTTATGGACACTTCTGTTTTATGCTGCTACTTCCCAATAACGTGGGTACGGTCATTCTGGTTTGAAACAATATGGTGCAAAATGGCTGATAATGACTTGAATGGAAATCGAAACTAGGAAATATGTCCAATCTTGCCCAAGCTTAAAACGATCACCCTGTTGACATGTTTATGTCAAGGGTCTGATCTCGTCTCTATTGTTAGTGATTTTTTTTTGTTGCAAAGTTGGGTTTTGCTCCAAGCTGATTTTTTTAATCTCGATAATTTCACTTTTATCTTTACAGTCCTGCTGGTTGTCAGTGTTTCAAAACGAACACCACATTTTCCTGGACATATCATCCATCATTTTCTCTTGACGTATCAGTCTAATGCAAATGTTGCCCAGCTGCTACTAAATGACAGGTTGGGAATCCAATCCTGACACAATTGGAGCATCTGTCCCTGCCAGAGTGAAGTGACTGATTTTGATTGAAAGCTGTTCTATCATGAGATGGTTTGATGGACGGTGGCACCTTGCGTTAGACACCTCAAAAAAAACAATGTCACTTTGGCGCTGGGTCACAAAACGCTTCCCCACTTCAGCTGGGACTCGAACAAAAATATTTGACTGTGTTATTAAAACACATTAATAAACTCCACTCAATAATTTACATTGTGGAATGACTGTTCTTTAAAAATTCTATCATGGGATTCGGGCATCGCTGACAAGGCCAGTGTTTGGTTGCCCATCCCTAACTGCCCTTGAACTGAGTGGATAGAGGGCAGTTAAGAGTCACCAACACTGTGCTGTGTGGCCTGGAGTCAAATGGAGGCCAGACTACAAAAATCGGTGATGGGTGTCATGGTCACCATTACTAAGACTAGCTTCATATTCCAGAGTTATTAATTGAATTTAAATTCCACCAGCTACCCTAGAGGGATTTGAATCCATGTCCCCACAGCACTAGCCTGTGCCTCAGGATTACTAGCTCGGTGACATTACCACTACACAGCTGTGTCCCCTCCAGGTAGAGCCTGTCCCAGCACTGTCCCCCAAATAAGGGCCAGTTAATTTGTTAGCAAGGATACCTGCTCTATTTTGAAGAGTGACATTGGTAGCACTATACCTCGGTCAGAAGGTTCTGGGTTCAAAAAGCAGAATGCTGTGGATGCTGGAAGTCTGAAATAAAAACAGAACATTCTGGAAATCTCAGCAGGTCTGTGTAGAGAGAAACAGACCTCAAGGGCAGAATTTTTCCGTTGGTGAGCTGGGGGCGGGGCCCGCTCGCCGACGCGAAAATGATGTGGGACGACATTGGGGGGAAACCCTGACATCATCCCGCCCCATTTAACTATTCAGGAAGGCGGGCGGACAAAGCAATCAGCTGTCTGCCCGCCGACCTGTCAATGGCCAATTGAGGCCATTGACAGGATAATTAAGCCAATTAAAGGCCCTGTCTGTCCAATCTTAAGGTTGGCGGGCAGGCCAGGAGCCCCAGAGGCAAATAGAGAAAACATGAAACCTCATCCAGCGGCGGGATGAGGTTTCATGTCTGTTTTAAAAACTTTAATAAAGTTTATGTGATATTTATTAACATGTCCCATCTCGTGTGACATTGTCACATGTGGGGGACATGTTAATAATTTTTTTATTTTTCTATTTTTGAAAGTTTATAAAACTTTCAACGCTCTCCCTGAGACAGCACTTAGTCTCAGGGAGATGTGCGCTCTTTCGTGCGCATGCGTGAAAGAGCGCACTCTGACAGTTGGGGAATCCCTCCCACTCTGCACAGGGAGCGCATAGCACTTCCTGTCGGGCAGGCCGCTGGGTGGGTCCTAATTGACCCGCCCACTCAAAATGGCGGTGGGGCCCGTTTCGGCGGCGGCGATCGGCTGCCCGCCCACCACCGAGCCGGTGGGGCCCGCCCGCCCGCCCACCAAGGGCAAAATTCTGCCCCAAGTTTCAGATTGATGGCCTTTCATCAGAACCGGGAAATGTTAGAGATGTAATAGGTTTTGAGCAAGGGGTGGAGGGAACAAAGGCAAAAAGGTCTCTGACAGGGTGGAAGACAGGAGAATGGCAGAAGTTCCGACAGCGCCAAAGGGAATGGAGGTGGGGCAGATGTGCTGTTGTCTGAAAGCAAGAATAATACAGAAACAAAAACATGAAAGAAAAGGAAACAAAATTATTTGGTGGGGGGGGGCGGCGGTGCGGTGGGCGGGACAGAGTTTATGCTCTGAAATTGTTGAATTCAATGTTGAACCCAGAAGGCTGTAAGTACCTCATTGAAAGATACGTGCAAACATATGAGTTAGGGGCAGGAGTAGGCATTTTGACCTCTGGAACCTATTCCGCCGTTCAGTAAGATCCTAGCTGATCTGATCTGGCCTCAACACCACATTCCGCTCTCCCCTCAATAACCTTTGACTCTCTTGTTAGTCAAGAATCTACTTAAAGCTATTCAATGACCGTGGGGAAGAGAGTTCCAAAGATTCGTGGCCCTCAGAGATTTCCATCTTAAATAGGAGACATAGCTTATGGGGTGTGGGCATCACAGGGCAGGCTAGCATTTATTACCCATCCCTAGTACAGAGGGCATTTAACTTACGTAAATAAGAGAGGGTCAACCATATCACAGATTAAGGACAGCAGATTTCCTTCCCTCAAGGGCATTAGTGAACTAGATGGGTTTTTACAACAATCAGCAATGGTTTCATGGTTGTCATTAGACTTTTAATTCCAGATTTTTATTGGATTCAAATTCCACCATCTGCTGTGGCGGGATTTGAACTCAGATCCCCAGAGCCAGTTACCCTGAGTCTCTGGATTACTAGTCCAGCAACAATACCATTACACCATTGCCTCCTCTAGTTGTAGTCTCTCCCACAAGGAGAAACATCCTCTCAGCATCCACCCTGCCAAGTCCCCTCAGGATCTTAGATGTTTCAATAAGAGCATCTCCCATTGTTCTAAACTCCAATGGATACAGACCCAGTCTGTCCGACCTTTCCTCATAAGATAACCTCATAGATGAGGTGCTGTTCTTCAGGCTTACGTTGAGCTTCATTGGAACAGTACAGCAGGACAAGGATAGAGAGGGCAAAGTGGAGCAAAGTGAGAGCAAAGTGGAGAATTAAAGCAGCATGTCACTGGAAGCTCAGGGTCATGTTTGCAGACTGAGTGGAGGTGCTCTGCAAAGACCTGCATTTGGTCTCCCTATTGTACAGGAGACCATATGGTGAGTAGCGAATAAGCTAAATTGAAAGAAGTGTACATAAATCACTGTTTCACCTGGAAGGACTGTTTGGGTTCTGGGATGGTGAGGAGACAGGAGGTAACAGGGCAGGTGTCAGATCTCCTGTGATTGCAGAGAAAGGTACCACGCGAACGGGATGGAGCATCGGGCGTGATTGAGGATTGGACCAGGGTATCATGGAAGGAATGTCTCTTTGGAATGCCGAAAGGAGAGGGGAGGGAAAGTTGTGTTTAGTGGTGGCACCTCACCGGAGAGGGCGGAAATGGTGGAAAGTGGTTCTGGGTTCAAGTTTCAATCAAGGACTTGAGCACAAAAATCAAGACTGACTCCTAAGTGCAGTACTGAGGGAATGCTGCACTGCAGAGGTGCCGTCTCTCAGATGGCATGTTAAACCGAAGTCCCGTCTGCCCTCTCAGGCAGATGTAAAGTACCTATTTCAAAGGAGAGCAGGGGAGTTTTACCCTGGTGCCCTGGCCAATATTTATACCTCACTCAACATAACAAAAAACGATTATTGAATGCTGTTTTTGGGAGCTTACCGTGTGCAAATTGGCTGCCATGTTTCCTATTTTACAACAGTGACTATACTTCAAAAATACTTCATTGGCTGAGAAGGGCTTTGAGATGTCTGGTGGTTGTGAGATGCGCTATGTAAATACAAATCCTTTTTTTCAAGTAAGAGAAAATGGAGAGAAAATTAGAAAGATTCATGTCTAATTCCTCCTCTTGTGCATTCTATTTGCAGATAAGAGTAACAGTAATAGATGCCTGGGAGCTGGCTGCCTGCCATATCTTTTGTATACATAAAAAAGAACCCTTCCATCTCATCCTAGAGAATACATTTAGACGATGAATTCCAGAGATTCTCCCATATATAGAATCCCAGTGATGTGACTTTGTTCAGTTACAATTTGCTTAATCTTGTACACCACCAAGTTATAAGTATAAATATTTAGATAAAATAACTCGGCACTCATTCTGGTTTTAATCTAGTTAGCCAAGTGTCCAACGTGGTGGTGTAGTGACTGCGCTATAACAGAATAATAAAATATTGGGCTAGCAGCCCAACGTTCGCTAATTCAAATCCCACCATAATAAGCTGTTCAATCAACTTAGTGATTTGTGGGGTGGCCCTCAGAGGAAAATAATGACTGCAAAAGCCACTGTTTTGTTGGTTAACAACCAAATGGTTCACCAACATCCTTCAGGGAAGGGAACCTCTCCATCCCAATCTGAGCTCTATTCAATAGTGACTTTCAAAAAAGAATTGGATTAATACATGAAAAGGGGGCCTTTGCAGGGCTGTCGACAAAGAGCACAGCGGCGGAGCTAATTGGAAAACTTTTTCAAAGACATGAGGGGCTGAGTGCCCTCCTATTGTACTGGATGGTTCTATGAATTCATATGATTCTATGTGACTCCAGTCCCACATTATTAGATTGATTCTTAACGTCTGCTAAAGGGTCATAAAAATGAATGTAGAAACCACTGGCTTCTATGAAATCCACATGGGAACATTTCCATTCTCCTGACATGAAGAGCATAGCCCTGACCTGTAGGGATATTCCCCATTTATCTCAACCCATAGGAATTAGGATTGAGTTTACTGGTCTACTGGTCTAGCTGCAAGCACATTTCTCACTTTCAGGGTTATCTGTAGCTGAGCAGGAAGAATCTCAGCTCTCACTGACAAGAATTTATGAAATAGATACATCAACCAATGCTGTCTCGGAATACAAAGGAACTGCTGCCCACTCACACATGTTAAAATTCCACTCCCAATCCTTCTCTTAGCTTATTAGTAAGCTCAGCAGTTTCCATAGGAGTGAACACAGGGACAGGAGGGAGGCCATTCAGCCCCTCAAGCCTGTCTGATCTGTGTCTTAATTCCATCTATCCACCTTCATTCATAGAAACTAGGAGCAGGGGTAGGCCATTCGGCCCTTCGAACCTGCTCCGCCATTCATTATGATCATGGCTGATCATCCAGCTCAACAGCCTGCTCCCGCTTTCTCCCCATGCCCTTTGATCCTTAATGTCTGTGCTTAACAGTTGACAATCAATCTCAGTTTTGAAATTTTCAGCTGACCCCCAGGTCTTAGCAGATTCTTGTGGTGGGGGGGGGAGAGTTCCAGATCTCCTCTGCCCTTTGTATGAAGAAGTGTTTCCAGACATCATCCCTGAAAAAACCTAGCACTAGCTCAGATTATACCCCCTTGCCCTGGCCTCCCCGACCAGAGGAAACAGTTTCTCTTTCTCTGAGTATAAAATTTAATCACCTTAAACACCTCAATTAGATCACCCCGTACCTTCTACTCAAAGGACTAGAGCCCTTCTTTACGCAAACTGTCCTCATAATTTAACCCTTTTAGCCCTGGAATAATTCTGGTGAAAAATTGGTTTGCATTTCCTGCAAGTGTCACACTTTCTGAGCAATGCCACAGGAGGCTGGCAATCAAGGAAAGAAAAAAGCTGGTTCAACTAGAACAATCCCTGTTGCTTTACCTGTCCCAAAGGTTATCGTACGTTTGCGCAAATGTCCTGTTCAGAAGCAGGAGGTGCATGAAGACTCCTGTGCTCCAAGGGGTTCATTTAGCAGAAGTGGTGGCTTTGCTTTGCTCCATTCAGCAGTAAAATGATCAAATATGACAAATTGAAAATTGCTAACAACTACAGCAACAACAACAACAACAACCTGTGTCTTTCTCATCGGCAGAGGAGCAAGATGTTGCCCTTGGGGAGCAGCTGGTAGTGGAATTGTTGTGTAATCACTGCTTGGGGAGTTCGGCCTACTTTATATATTCAGTTGTGTCCCATGGAGAGAGAAAGAGATAAAGAAACCTCCCTGGGGTGGGGGGGTGGGGTCAAAGTCTTTTTCCTCTGAAGAAATCGAAAATGAGTTTGAGATCCTTCCTTGGGGGTGAGGGGATGAAGAGAATCTCACAGATACTATTTACAAATCAAAGGGAAAATATAATGTAACCTGCCTTTTTAAGAATTAATTTACAGGATGTGGGCTTGGCTGGCTGGGCCAGCATTTATTGCCCATCCCCAGTTGCCCTCGAGAAGGTGGCGGTGAGCTGCCTTCTTGAACCGCTGCAGTCCATGTGGTTTAGCTATACCCACCGTGCTGTTAGGCTTTGTAGCAGTTTCATACAACTGAGTGGCTTGCTAGGCCATTTCAGAGGGCATTTATGATTCAACCACTTTGCTGTGGGTCTGGAGTCACATGTAGGCCAGGCCAGGTAAGGACGGCAGATTTCCTTCCCTCAAGGACATTTGTGAACCAGATGGGTTTTTACAAAAATGGCTCCATGGTCATCAGTAGACTTCTAATTCCAGATTCTCATTGAATTCAAGTTCCACTGTGGCAGGATCGGAACTTAGGCTCCCAGAGAATGACCCTGGGTCTTCCAGATTACTGGTCCATCAACAATACCATCACCGACACCATCACCTCCCCTAATAGACTGGGCACTGTTTCTAGTTATTGGAAGGTTGAGAGAAGGGGCTAGGAAGGTTTCAGTCTTTTCAATATTGTCCTTGTTTGGTATTTAATCACCTCTTTATCTGTCTGTCTTTCCAAAATCTCAGGCTGGGGACTTCCTTGTCAAAGAGAAATTGGGGACTAATTCCTTAGTTCCAAGGACTGGTGTAGGTCTGGTTGAAACTGGCTTCAACTCATACTCTCATTCCAATTATCATTCACGGACAGCCTCTATTTGTTAATGTTTTTTCAAACCGAAATTGAATGGGAAGCAGCACAGAGGAGGAAAACATCCCAAGATGCACATTCTGCAACTGTGCAAATTAAAAACCAAACAAAACCTGAAAGAACTTGTATTTATATAGTGCCTTTCACATCCTCAGGGCATCCCGGAGCACTTTACAGCCAATTAAGTACTTGGAAATGTGGTCACAGTTATCATGTAGGTGATGCAGCAGCCAATTTGTGCGCAGCAAGGTCACACAAACAGAAATGATCAGATAATCTGAGGGATAAATATTGCCCGCAGGATATTATTGCTAATGCTCCTTGTATTAAAAATACTGATACTGAGAATTAGTAATGTTTGGCTATCCACCCTCAGTGGAAGAGGTGTTGTGATCTAGCACACTGAGAGTGACGGAATAATTTTACATATTTTGTTTCACAGAAAGAAAAATGAACAGAAAACCTGTACATTTTGAGTATATTAAAAGGGCAATGTAATAATTAAAGGTTTTGCCAAGCCTCTATATATATATATATGGGTGTCCAACATCGCGATATTAGAGCATAAGCTGTAATTTTCCAGCCCCTTACGCCAGTGGGGTCTTCCGGTCCCACTGATACGAGCAGAGATTTCAATGGCTCCATGAGGCAGGAGCTGCGGCAGGCGGAGGGTGGGGCTGGGAAATTCCAACCATAATTTACTTCAAAGTTAAAATGCTGTTGTGGTGAATGACATCTCATCGAGTGAGATCTTTTAACAAAATGTTTTTCAAGTAACCAGAGAGGAAACAGTTTAATGTTAGTACGCCCCAAATAACTGTGATCTTAATGATCTCCAGCTGACAGGATAGTGTGTTCCAATGTCAACGTGCTGTAGATAATTCTTAAGTTTGGGAAGAGACCACTGGCCGAATGTTCCGTTCGATGGGCGGGCCTGGGGTCGGCCTGGGGCCCGTGATCAGCCCCCGATTTCACGCTGATGGGCCAATTAAGGCCTGCCTGGCATGAAACATGGCTCCCCCCTGGTTGGGAAGGGCGTGTGTGGGGGGCAGGGGCCTGTCAGCTGCCAGGTCCAATAGCAACCCAGTGGCCGGTTTAAGAACCATGGAAGAATGTCTCTCCTGTCTCTCGTTACCTAACATGATGGAGTCAGGTACGGCTGGAGATGCCAGATGGGAGGGCAGATCAGATGGGCACTTGGCCCTCCGCTTTTCGGATGAGTGCCTCACGGTCCTACTGGAGGAGGTGGCTGCAGGAGGGACACCCTTGTCCCCAGAGATGGGAGGAAGAGGCCACTGCAACTCACCAAGAGGGCATAGGAGGAGGTGACAGCAATGGTGAGCAGCCATGACGTGGTGCGGTGCACATGGGTGCAGTGCTGGAAGTGCTTCATTGACCTGCTGAGCTCAGGAGGGTGAGTACTGTGTTGGTGTGGATCAGTGTGCAGAAGTGTAAGGTGTGGCTGTCCCCTCATGGAGATAGGGGTGCTAGAGCCTAAGTGCCAACTGTCAGTGATGCTGGAGCTGTCCAAGGGGGTGAGTTCTGGCTGCTTGGGCTGAGTGTCTTGTGGCTCTAGGGTCACGAATCAGCTGAGCCCTGTGAGGTGTTTCTCAGTTGGCCAGGCTGCAATGGCGCTGCAGGGAGAAAGGGGACTAATCAATGCTCCTCTCTCCTTTCAGGAGAAGATGAGCTACATCCAATCAGAGAGATCATGTACAGACAGAGGCCCACCCAACCTGCTGCTGCTGACCAGATTCGAGCGGGACGCCCTAGAGTTGGAGAGCTCGGCGTGCAACCGGGCGTGGAGGGACGGGGGTGCCAGGCGAATGTAAGAGTGCAGTGCACAGAGGTGAGAGTTTCAGATTCTAGTGCAGTCTCTTCATTGATGGGAGTCCCAAACCTGGAGCCCCATTGATCAATGAAAGACGATGGCACCATGATGCAGATTATCATTATCTCACCAGGGTGCCTGGCATGCAGAGTGACAGTGTGATGATTTTAACTAATGACATGTCCTTGTTCTGCCTTAGATTCACCAGCAAGCACTCGCTCTCTGGACCCCGCAGGGCTATCCCTGACACCGGAGGACCACCAGGCATCATTTGCACCTGCATGACACCTGCTCTCTGAACCAGGCACCAGCGCAGATACCAGCATCTCGGTGGGCATTAGATTGGTGGCTAGAATGTCGGCACACAGCAGTGAGGGCACTTCACACTCACTTGAGGTGCAGGCGGAGGCAGAGAGTGCCCAGGGCGCCAGCAGTCGGAGGACTGCTGGGACCAGGATGATGCTGAGTTGAAGGCTGATGATTAGCCTCTAGAGTCACCCATTAGATGGCAGATGCTGGATGGCCAGCAAGATGTGCGGGAGGATCTACCAGAGATCCATGAGGGTCTGCATGCCATGGTCTCCATTCTGGAGCAGTCCATGCAGAGCAAGAGCACTACGATGACTCTCATGACCGAGCGCAATGCCTCCTCCATTGAGAGAGTGGCAACTGTCATGGAGAGGCAGCTCCAGGGATGGAATCAGGGGTTCCTTGGGTTGCGCTCGGATCTGCAAGCACTCACACAAGCACTGACCTCAGCTGATCAGTACCGGTGTGGGAGATGGATGAGGCACCCAGTATCCCAGCCAGGTGAGCAGGAAGGTCAGAGTGACCTCACGTTAGCGCACGAGCTGCTCCTCTCTGCGAGCTCCTCTCAGGGCACTCTAGATGATGGCAGCAGCTCCTCTGCCCCTCTGCCAGTGACTGTGGCATTTGACTGGGGAGATGCCAACCAAGGCACTGGCCGCTCCCTCCCAGGTAGGCACAAGCTCCACTGGCCAGAGGGTGACTGCCAAGGTCATCAAGGCCAACAAGACAGCAGAGTGAGCAGCCTGTCTCCAATGCTGGTGCCAGCGAGTGTGGGGGAGACCAAGATGCAGCACCCACAATCGTAAGTTTAAGGCACCATGAGCACAAGACAGCAGGTCACAAGTGATTTTCTATTCATTTATGTTTGGTTTATATGTCTGGTGGTGTGGACATCAACACCAGTAATGGTGATGTCATTATGCATCCAATGTGGCAATAACATTAAATTTGCTTTTGTTCTGATGGCCTGAGTATGCTTCAGCATTCTTCTTCTGGTGCGGGGTACAGCAGTGTAATGCTGGACCTGTGCGGCTCGATACTTTATTGCACAGGCGCTGAGTGGATTTTTGGATCTCCGGGGTGGAGACGGCAGCCCTAGCATGAGGTGGTAGTGCACATTTGGCAGCCTTGCTGAAGGAGCGTTGGATCAAGACATCCCTGGTGTCCCTGCCTCCCTGCAGGTTACCGAGGTTTGCCTCCACACCCTCAGCGTTCTCCTCACCATGCTCCTTTTCTGACTCACTACTGGATTCATCCTCTCTGGCCTGTGGAGCTGCGTCAAGATCATCTTCCTCCAGTGGGTTCCCCCTTGCCGGTGTCAGAATGTGGAGAGCACAGCATGCAACCACTATCAGTGACAGTCGCTCTACTACTGTCAGTGTATTGTAGTGCACTCCTTGAACAGTCCAGGCATTGGAAGCACATCTTGAGAAGACCTATGGTCCTTTCTATTACCACCCTTGTGGAGGTATGAATCCTATTATAACGCTGCTCTGCCTCTGTTCTTGGGTGGTGGAGAGTCGTCATGAGCCACCTTTTCAAGGGATAGCCCTTGTCACCCAGCAGCCATCCATCCAGCCGGGCTGGAGCACTGAAGAGCCCCGGCACCTGGGAGTGTCTGAGGATGTAAGCATCATGGGAGCTGCCTGGGTACCTTGCACAGATTTGCAGAATCTGCATCCTGTGGTCACATACTATCTGCACGTTCATGGAGTGGAAGCCCTTCCTGTGGATGAAGGCACCCGGCTGACCCGCTGGCGCCTTGATGGCCACATGTGTGCAGTCGATTGCACCCTGGATGTGGGGGAGCCAGCAATTGCTGCAAAGCCTCTGGCTCGCTCAGCCTGGCTGGCCTCATCTGTACAGTAAAGAATAAAGGTCATTACCCGCCTGAAGAGAGCTTCGGTAACTTGCTTGATGCAGCTGTGGACACCTGATGGGGAGACTCCACACAGATCTCCCACTCACCCCTGGAAAGAGCCGGAGGCGTAGAAGTTGAGGGCCACTGTGACCTTCAGAGCCACTGGCATGGAGCGTCCACCCACACAGTCGGAGCTGATCTCAGGCCCAATCATCTGACAAATGGAGGTCACTGTTTCTCTTGAGAGGTGGAGCCTCCTTTAGCACTGCACCTCAGACATATCGAGGTAGCTGCATCCTCGCCTGTAAACCCTGGCAGCAGGATAGTGGCATCTTATGCGGTCCCTTCCGCCTTGGACTACCTGCTGGCCCTGCGCACCTTATGCCTGCGCCTCTCCTCCCACAGGGCCCTCCCCTGGAAGCTGAATAGGGACTCCTGGCCTCCTCCCACTTCTGCCCCTCTCTTTGTCCTCAGAGGAGGTGCCATCAGTGGGGACCACAATCCCCATTATCAGCGTACCTGGAAGGGTCCATACAATCTGAATCCTTTGGGGGCCTTGGAGACACCAATGAGTCCTGAAATGAAGCCTGGAAATATTAATAATGAAGCCCCAGAGAATAAGCTGCCAAGTCTCTATAAGCCACCAGCAGCAAAATATCTCCAAAACTTCCCACCACTCACACTGGCAATGCTGCTGACCCTTTTAATCCCACCCTTGGATGAGGTTTAATAAATTGTCAGCTGCCCACCCGCCCATTTTGCCTGCTTGGTGAGCGCAAAATCACATGGGCAATGTAAAATCCAGCTTATCTGTCCTTTTAAGGGCCTTAACTGGCCTCGTATTTGATGCCAGGCAGAGCTTGGGCTCCCGAAGCCCGCCTGCCGATGGAAATATTGCACGAGTGCACGATGATGTCAGGACGCTTGCCTGACATCACTGCGTGTTATTTTACGCTCGAGTGGGTTGGGTGCGCGCCCGCACGCTCAGTGAAAAATCCTGCCCTACGAATGAAACCAAAATTGGTTAAAGTATCCTGCTTGTATTGTGGATTTTACCCTGAGTTAATAACAATGGTACACTATAGCAAAGAGGGGCTTGTTGAGTTTGAAATTTGCTGTTGCCAAGTGCTTGCGTGCCCATTCAAGTTTTTTTGTTTTATTATTAAACTCAATCCCTTTTACAAACGTTTGAATCATTTGGAGCGTTTGTATTGATTGCACTGAGGAAGAGTGAAACAGGGAAAAGGGTGAGATGTAGAGAAAAAAAGAACAAAGGAATGAAAAATAGTTTCTGAAGGAATATGCCTCCCGATTCATCCAGCAGTAGCAGAGTTGCCTGATTCTCCCCTACCACACAGTGAGGGAACACGACAGAAGATTGATAATTGCGACTTCCACTTGCTCCTTTACTTGTTATAATACACTCACCATATTCTGCTCAGGAAGTTGGAAATGTCTGTTGCCAATATTAGACAATGAAATTCAGTGCTTTTGCACAGTATTGCCCATTATTTTACTTAATTGTTACAAGATCCAACTGACCTTATCGCCAGGCAGAGGTCAGGAGCTCCAAGTTCCCACAGACCTCGGGATTTTCTGTGCAAGTATGGATCAGGAGTGGGCTGTGCCTGGGAGTTCTCAGGGTGCCTGCAGGGCACCTTGCAGCCATACCTGGACAATATCCAGGCTTGGACTGACAAGTGGCGGGCAACATTGACGCCACACAAGTGCCAGGCAACGACCATCTCCAACAAGAAAGAATCCAACCATCTCCCCTTCTGGTCAATGGTGTTACCATCACTGAATCCCCCATTATCAACATCCTATGGGTCACCATTGACCAGAAACTGAACTGGACTAGCCACATAAATACTGCGGCTACAAGAGCAGCTCAGAGGCTAGGAATCGTGTGACGAGTAATTCACCTCCTGATTCCCCAAAGCCTGTCCACCATCTACAAGGCACAAGTCAGGATTGTGATGAAATACTCTCCACTTGCCTGGATGAGTGCAACTCCCACAACACTCAAGATGCTCGATACCATCCAGGACAAAGCAGCCGCTTGATTGGCACCACATCCACAAACATTCACTCTCTCCACCATTGATGCACAGTAGCAGCAGTGTGTACCATCTACAAGATGCACTGCAGGAATTCGCCAAGGGTCCTTTGACAGCACCTTCCAAACTCACGACCTCTACCATCTAGAAGGACAAGGGTGGCAGATAGATGGGAACACCACCACCTGGAAGTTCCCCTCCAAGCCACTCACCATCCTGATTTGGAAATATATCGCCGTTCCTTCACTGTCGCTGGGTCAAAATCCTGGAACTCCCTCCCTAACAGCACTGTGGGTGTACCTACACCACGTGAACTGCAGCAGTTCAAGGTGGCAGCTCACCACCACCTTCTCAAGGGCAACTAGAGATGGGCAATAAATGCTGGTTCAGGCAATGAAGCCCACATCCTGTGAATGAATAAAAAAAGAAAAACAGAAACAAGAAAGAGAAAGTGGCGCAAAAACCCCAAACATGTAACCCGAAGAGTGGGGGCACCATAATCGGAAAAGTGTCCCGGACAGGGAGAGTGGACAGGGAGAGGTCACAAAGGAAGTCCCAGACAGCAGACAGTGAGAGGGGATAGGGAGAGGTCCCAGTTAAGAAGAAAGCAAGAGGAGCAGAGAAAGAGGTTCCAAGCAGAATAAGGGCTGTGCTTGGTTGGCTTTAAGTATTGGGGACTTGGGAGAAGCCCTGGCGATTGAAGAAGGCAGTGGAAAGTTGGTGATTCCATGCTGTGGGTTGTTGGGGCAAAGGTGCCCCTTGGAGCAGCAGCATTTTGCTCGGTGTCGCGCAAGAGCTGAAGTGGTGCTTGTGAGTTGGTGCTGGAGTGAAGACTCGGGAATCCAGGGGAACGGAGTCCTGAGGGACGAGATGGAAACCCTGCGACATGGGCTTTTGTTGAGGCCGTCCGAGTTGGAGCGTCTTTTGGACAGAATTCCAAGGTGAGGTCTTCGAAGGTGAAGTCTGAAGTCCCGCCTGAGAGAGACAGAGTTCCAACAACGTTGGTTGACTCACAATGTTTATTGGCACCTGGGTGAGTTGCTGACAAATTCCGTGGGATCTGCCTTGGCTGCATTTTCTATTTTGTGTGCAGTGCGGTGCTTTCAACCAGTTTGCCTATTAATTCACGTGTACTTCATGTTAACCCTAAATTTTAGAGTATAAGATAGATCTTGTAAATGTTTTATCTGTGTGACCTTGTACAGGAAAGCTTATTTTGTTTGTTCAAAAACCATGGAATCTTGTGGCTTTCTCCTCTTAGTAAGTGCTTGAATCTCAAACTTTGTCTACTTTAAAGAGTTACTGGTCCCTTGACTGAATCATACCAATCATTTGGTGGGTCTGATCCAGGATCATAACATAAATTGGGGGCTCGAGTTGGATTTTAAATCCACAGGCAGGTGTGCGTGCTGGTACTTGCTGAGGTTGAGGTTGATGCAATTTCCACGGTGAATTTTACTATACTGATGGAAAAGCAGAATGGCTTTATCAATTGCTACAACTTTTCTGGAGAGCGAAGATTATCCCTGAATGATTTGCAACAATTAACCAAGGCAAGTTTAAGCACATTAGCAGAAAAGTTGAGGTCAGAGTTAAAAGCAGGGGCTAAGAAAGCAGACATAATTGAGGTAACAGCACAGCATTTGGAATAAGCAGGAGAAGTTTGACACAGGGTATAACACAGAAACAAAAACAGAAAATGCTGCAAACACTCAGCAGGTCTAACAGCATCTGTGGAGAGAAAACGTTAACTCTGTCTTTCTTTCCACAGATGCTGTTAGACCTGCTGAGTTTTTCCAGCACTTTCTGTTCTTGTTTCAGATTTCCAGCATCCACAGTATTTTGCTTGAGTTAGCTAGAATTCAGTTGCAGGTGAAGCAAAAAGAAACAATGAAATTAAGCCGCTTGAGATAGACTGGGAAAGAGAAAAGCGAAAACTTGAACCTCAAAAAGAAAAGGAAATGAAAAAGCTCAAATTGGAAAAAGAAACAGAAATAGCAGAGGAAATGGAAACGTGAAAGCTTGAGCCTGAGTTTCAGAGAGAGAAAGAAATCAGACGGCATTAACTGGCTCGAGAAAAGCTGAGGTCACAAAGTGAAAGAGAGTCTCTTTGCCTGGATGAGGAATCAGGTTCCATTCCGAGCTCTGACATAACAAAGAGTCTTCGCACAGTGTCTAAATTCACTGATGGTGGAGCTGAGGTGGCTGTAAAGGTGGCCACAAAGCTAAAGTGGCCAATGGACACATGGACTCATTTTGCAAAGCGTTCTGATCAGGGAGGCTGTGGATATGTATTCTCACCTTTCGGAAGAGCAACCCTCAGATTATCAGGTAATTAAAACTGTGGTACTTAATGTTTATGAGCTTGGCCCTGAAGCATATCAGTCGAAATTTTAGACGTTAATGAAAAGAATGACTGAAACGTCTGTAGAGTTTGCTAGGGAGAAGGAAATCTCGTTTGACAGGTGGCTTTGAGCAATGAAGTTAGAACAAACCTTTGAGAAGGTGAGGAGCTAATAACACTGGCAGAATTTTGAAACCCAATTGCTAGTAGGTCACACTTGGGGTTGCGTTTTACACGCCTGCACCAGGCATGTTTTTAGTGGTGGGGGGCATGCAGAAGGTGATCACCCCACCACCTTCCCACCCGCCCCCGAGAACCCCCAAATCAGCAGCCCACATGTCAGATTTAAAAAGGATAATCAAGGGTCAATTAGGCTTGTTTTTCAAACAAATTGGCCCTGATAGTGCGCTGTCCAAGCCATAAAACGTTTGGCGGGGCCAGTTGGGTGGGAGTGGGCAGCCTGATTTTAAAAAATAATTCTTCAAAGAGCGGGAAGGAAGGGGCAGGCTTTATCCTTGGGGGCTGCCCTTTGCAGATCAGGTGAGGGCCCTCCTAAGATAGAACACCCCGTTTCTTCCTACCGCCTGCTGCCTTAAGCCCAGCACCCCCACTACCTGCCCCCTTCCTAACCTGCCCAAACCCACCTCCTGCCCAAGACCCCGGGCTTACATGTTTCCCGGAATCTATTGGCGCTTCCTCTGCTTCCTCGTCGCAGTCCCGGCAGTGCCTACCAATGAGCTCTTGGCACTGCCAGGACTAATGGAGCTGCTGGCTAATCATATTGGCTGGCAGCTCTCAAGGGCGGGACTTCCTCCCCGGTGAGGGGCAGAAGTCCCATTCGTGCCCCTGTTTAGCCAGCCGGCATTGCGTTATGGCTGTAGAGCGTGTTGGTGTGGAGTGGGTTGCTCCACGCCAACTTTGCTTTGGGGTCCGGTGGGTGGGCGAGTCATTTGCCGCCACCCCACCCCACCCCCACCCCCACCCCACCCCACCCCACCGCCCATCATATTCTACCCCTGGAAGACCATAAGGTTTCTAAGATACAGTTAGCGGCAGTTCTGGCAGATGGGTATGATATATCACATAGGCAGCTAGGAGGCTATAGATCTCCATTTGTAAACCCACAGGGAAGCTAGAGGAATAGAGAAATGTCCAGCTTTTGCGAGAAGCCTTTAGCGGCCTCAATAGGCAGCGGAGTGAACAGGTTGACCATGGACCTTCCCGCTCAGAACTTAATTCTAGTGGAGGTGGGGAGGTGGCAGGATCCTTCTGCTCTTGCTGGCAGTGAGCTTGGAGGCAGGATGGGCAAGTAATTAGGTGGGATGGTGAGGTACCAGAATCCTGCCACTCTCCCACCTCCACTAGAATTAAGTTCTGGGCGGGAAGGCCCATGGTCACCCTTTTCACTCCACTGCCTATTGAGGCCCTTAAGAGGCCAATTAATGACTCATTTAAAGGCCTCATCCTGCCGCCAGTGGTATTAGCCCAGGTGGGCTAGCCTGCCGACGTGTGGTGTGTACAACAGGTAAAACTGTGGCCAGCTTGTCACGTCCGGGGGTGGGGATCCCTCTATCAAAGGCACTTTAGAGAGAAGGCTGGTGCGGTTCCTGTCAATAGAACTGATATTGTAGAAGATAAAAGTGATGTAAAGAAACCAGTATACTTTTATTAACATAAGACAGGGTATCTCAAAGCCAATTGTTGGAAGCTGAATGGTGAGTCGCTGGCAGTAATGGGAACACTTGAGGAGTCTTCAGAGGAGTCTTCAGAAAAGGCTGTACTAGAAAAGGAAATGGGTGTTAAAACAGTGAAAATGGTACAAGTGAAACATGTTCTCTCAGATCCAACTAGAATGGGGAATGCAGTTCATGATAGTCAAGCTATATCAGCTATAAAACGCTGGTTAGGCCACAGCTAGAGTGTTGCGTGCAGTTCTGGGATCCCCATTATAGGAAGGATGTGATTGCACTAGAGAGAGTGCAGAGGAGATTTACCAGGATGTTGCCTGGGATGGAGAGTTTTAGGTTTGAGGGGAGATTGGATAGACTGGGGTTATTTTCCCTGGAACAGAGGAGATTGAGGGGGGACATGATTGAGGTGTATAAAATTATGAGGGGCATAGATAGGGTAGACAGGAAGGAACTTTTCCCCTTGGTGGAGGGATCAATAACCAGGGGACATAGGTTTAAGGTAAGGGGCAGGAGGTTTAGAGGGGATGTGAGGAAGAATTTTTTCACCCAGAGGGTGGTGGGGGTCTGGAACTCACTGCCTGAAAGGGTGGTAGAGACAGAAACCCTCATAGCATTTAAGAAGTATTTGAATGTGCACTTGCAGTGCCATGGTATGCAAGGCTCTGGGCCTAGCGCTGGAAAATGGGCTTAGAATAGCTAGGTACTTGTTTGACTGGCGCAGACTCGATTGGCCGAAGGGCCTTTTTCTGTGCTGTAGACCCCTATGGGCTGCATTTTCCCCCCATCGGGTGCAAAGTTGAATTCGGGGACGTGGCGCCATTTTACGTGGGCGGGCCAATTAAGGTCCACCCAGTGTGACATCCACACAGAAGCGATATGTGTTCCCTCACAGGGCGGGAGGGGGGGGAAATCCCAAAATCGAAAGTGAACTCTATTGCGCATGTACACGAAAGAGTGCACTCATCTACCTGAGGATAAGTGCAGCCTCAGGGAGATCGGCTCTAAATGTTAAAAACCTAAAAATATAAAAATAAAATTTCCCTAACATGTCCCCTAATGTGACAATGTCCAATATTTTTACAAAAGCTTTATTAGTATTTTTAAAAACCTACATGAAACCTCATCCTGCCCGTGGATGAGGTTTCATGCTTTCTCTAATTCCCGCTAGGGCTCCTGGCCTGCCCACTAACCTTAAGGTTGGATGGGCAGGTCCTTTAATTACTTAATTGACTCTGTCAATGGCCTCAATTGGCTATTGACAGGTCGGCGGACGCGCAGCTGATTTCGCTGCACCCCCGCTTACCTGAAAATTTAAATGGGGCGCGGTGATGTAGGGAGTTCCGCCCAACGTCACCGCGCGTTATTTTACGCATCGGTGCCACCCCCGCTCGCCCGATGTGTAAAATCCTGCCCCATGACTCTATGGGTCTATGGCTCTAAGTAAATTCTTCCTTGAATACTGATAAAGTGAGTGAGGTAAGTGGACGTTCTAGAAGTTTAAAGAAAGGGTGTAAGAGAAAAGGAAGGTTCTGAGTTATGATCATTCTATGATGTTTAAATCCTGCTAATCCTACTTGTTACATGTACTTGCTTTGTTCTGGTTAAGCCTTTATAACTGTATAATACCAGGTGTGTAATTGTGGAACAAATTGAGAGGTTTATCTATGCAGAATGAGATAAGTAATTTTTTAGAGGTTTGATGTTAAGCGCTTTGTCTAAAGAAATGATAAAACCATTGTAAAGGAACCTTCACTATGGTGAAACTCCCTTTCTCCCAAGGGGAAGCTGTTACGAGATCCGTCTTACCTTATTATCGGACAGAGGTCAGGAACTCCACCACCCGACAGACTTCGGGAGTTCCTGTGCAGGCGCGGACTGAGAGTGGAGCACAATGTTTGGAGCGTTCAGGGCTCTGCATGAAGAAGAAAGAAAATGTTGCGTAAAAATCCTGATCATGTGACCCAAGAAGCTGGGCACCATAAATGGAAAAGAGTCCCAGACAGGAGACAGGGAGAGGTCCTAGTTAAGAAGAAAGAGGGAGGAACAGAGAAAGAGCTGCTGTTGTCAGACTTTAATTGTTGAGGGATCAGGAGAAGCCCTGCAGATCGGAGAAGGCAGTCGAAGGGTGGTGATTCCGTGCTACGGGGCCGCTGGGGCAAAGGTTCACCTTTGGAGCTGTAGTCATTTTCTGGGCAGAGCTGAAGACCTGAAGTTGTGCTTGTGAGTTACAGCTGGAGCGCAGGCTCAGAAATCCAGGCAAATGGAATTTCGGGAGACAAAAATTCAAACCCTGTGAGGTGGGCCATTGCTGAGGCCTCCTGAGCGGGAATAACATTGGGGAGAATTCCAAGGTGAAGATTGGAATCCCTTGTGAGAAAGACAGAGTTCCAAAGACATTGGTTGACTCAGCGTTTACTGACACCTGGGTGGATTGGCGACAAATACATGGGATTTGTCTTGGTTGCGTTTGCTATTTGGTGTGTAATGTGGTGTGCTTGACTGCAACTCATGTGAACCTCATATTAACCCTGAATGTTAGCGTGTAAGATATATCTCTTAAATTGTTTTATCTTTCTAACCTTGTGTAGTAAAGTTTAATTTGTTTGTTGAGAAACTGTGGAATCTTGCGGCTTTATTCTTTTAGTAAGTGTCCTGGATCTCAAACTTTGTCTACTTTAAGCAAACAGCTATTGGTTCCTAACTGGATTGTACCAAACGTTTGGGAGTCTTGTCCAGGATCAGACACTAACCAGTGCAAAATAAGTGGATGAACGCTTGCATTAAAATAGTGGAAAGGGAAATGTCACACAAATGGATTAGGTTTTCACTGCTAATATCACCAGCGTTCACTTGTGGGCTTCTGTGAAATCTAGGTTCACTTAACACAGGCAGAAAGTCAACTATACCGACCGCTCCTCCATGGGGCCTGAGCTGTGTACTGCCCCAGTGTCCCAGATTGTTTCTGATGAATGAACCCTGCTCCAGAGTTACCATTTCTAATACATACACAACCACCGAATGGGAGGGCCTCCTGAGATGACAGGCTTTTATTTAACAAATATCCACTGGTAAATTAATGTTTTGCTTGTCGAAGGCGCACTGTAAATTAAGCTTAAGCGGTGAAATCGAATACAGTGACTTTACAGTAAACCCACATCAAGTCCACATGACAGAGATAAAGTAAGACTCAACAAATGCTTCAGGCAAGTGTTCATCAAGCAATTCCTTGCTTAAACAATTGAACTCACTGAGAAAATCATACAACTTAAGTTGAGTATCGTATCTGATTAAAATGATTTCCAGCAAGTTTTGTTCAAGTTTTTTCTATAAAATATGTAGCTAGGAGGCTGTTGGAGTTTTGTCAGTGATGAACCACTAAGATTGCTAAAGGCGGTGAGGAAGAGAAATTGCAACTGTTTAGAGCCAGATAAAGCAGCAAATCAGCTCTAATCTCCTGCCAGTCTGGTAGAGAGGCTAAAGATGGCCAACTCTAGTTAATGTGCATGCACTTGATGTCATGTTGTTTTCTTTCCAATCCCAAAGGCGTTAAGGCTTTTCTACTGTACAGCTTCATGGTCACTAGCTAGGAGTGTTGTATATTTCATATCTTGGATCTATGCAGAGATGACACTAGTTTCTGTTGGCAGAATCTTCTGCTCTTGCTGGCGGCGAGCTTGGAGGCAGGATGGGCAAGTAATTAGGTGGGATGGTGAGGTACCGGAATCCTGCCACTCTCCCACCTCCACTAGAATTAAATTCTGGGCGGGAAGGCCCATGGTCACCCTTTTCACTCCACTGCCTATTGAGGCCCTTAAGAGGCCAATTAATGACCCATTTAAGGGCCTCATCCAGCCGCCACTGGTATTAGCCCAGGCAGGCTAGCCTGCCGACATGTGGTGTGCACAACAGGTAAAACTGTGGCCAGCTTGTCACCTCCGGGGGTGGGGGTCCCTCTATCAAAGACACTCAGTTCCTGATCGCGGGACTGGACACCAGAAAGGGCTGGGCCCTCTGAGAGCCATCCCACTGCCCTTGCTGTCGACCCCACAACACCCCTCCCCCTGCGACCTCCACCCTGTAAGCCCTCCATGCACCCCCTCCCCCCCACATTACTTACCTGTGGCCAGGGTCGCTCCACAATCCTGGGACAATGGTAGAGATTTTCCTGCAGCAGCCACCAATTCCCCTGTGGTTCTGCTCTCTGTAGGCAAGACATCCACCCCCGGGGTCTTAATTCCAGGGGAAGGCCCGTCGCTGGCTTCACCACTGCCTGATTGCCTTGTGGTTCAGTGGGTGTTCCAAAAAGGAGGCAGTGTGGGTCTATCTCCAGTTCTCCAACCACAGGCAAGACACCCAAAACCTCAACAAGATTCTACCCTATTCATATAACAGGGTGTTTAAAAATGTCAGCTCTAGTTTCCAGCTCTTTCTACAACTTTGTTTAGTTTTCTCTGAGTCCACACCCAGGCTTAACCAATCAAGCACAGTGAGCATTAATAGTAGCAGACTCACATAATCAAAGACAGAACAATTGAACACTATAAGGATCATCTTTAAGAAAGAGATAGAGAGACGGATTGATATATTCAGAGCTCAGGACCCAAGGCAGCAGAAGGCACACCTGCCAATGTTGGAGCAATAAAAACTGAGGTTGTGCTAGGGTCCAGAATTGCAGAAGCACAGAGGGTTGTTTAATTGGTGGAGGTCACTGAGAAAGGGAGGGAGGAGGGTTTGAAAACTAGAAGAAGAATTTTGCCATCAAGGTCCTCCCAGAGCTGGAGGCCATTTGTAGGGTAGTGTGTATGGGGGTGATGGGTGAGGACTTGGCGCCAACAAGTAGGCACTATTCCCTTGTCGACCATACTGCTACACTGTCATGTTTCATTAAATGTTTGTGTACATCACTGCAGTACTGGCAATGCCACTGAAGCAGACCTGCTTGTGATTCACTTGTCAAATGTCAGTAAAGTCGTTTTAGTGCTCGAGAAAGCATTTATGTAGCAGCTCCCCCACCCCCTCCCTCTCCTTTCTCGTGTGAAAGCTTGTGTTTGGCTCTGCAAATTTCCCGACCTGACCCTGTTCTGTGACGGGCAGAAAGGGAAAGCTGCTGAGAACAGAAGGGTGGAAGATTTGATTTACTCCGGGAGGCTGGGAAGAAAATGAGTTCTCAGCGGGCATCATCTGCATTGACTCACTTCGGTGAGCGTGTTGACATGCTGTACATTTTTATTGCATCCGACAGCCCTCAGATTGAATGATGCCGCCGCTTTGATTTCATTACCTGTGGAAATGCGGCTCAATGTGACAGGAATTGCTGAAGCGATCTTCACTTAAAACCAAAGGGGTGGGAAGTAAAAAGAAAAACTTCGCCTGTTCGTTATTTTCCTGGACTTGTAAAACCAGACATTTTCAGGGTTGCAGCTCCGCTGTTAGGCTCGAGTTATATCGAGCTGTCTGGCCTTCACCGTACTCGCTGCTCATATAATAAATAGAGCATACATTTATATCTGACCCATCACCTGCACTGACAGTTGGCTGGGCGTGATAGACTAGATTGCAGCATTTTCCTAGCTTGTGTAAACTCTGCCATTCAGCAAAAAAAAGAAAATCCTTTAATTTGGCATTGCCCATGGTAGAATTGATCAGCATACAGTTTAAAATTGTCGATAAAGATTATGTAAGGAGCAGGTGCAGGAGCACATAATTTGGCTCTTCAAACCTGCTCCACCATTCGGTTAGATCAGGGCTGATCTTCCCCCTCATTTTGACTTTCTTAATTGTTCTACCACAATATCCCTTAGCCTCCGCAAACCTATCGATCTCAGTCCTGAATGTGTTTAATGATTAAACATCTGCAACTCCCCTGGGGTGGAGAGTTCCAAAGATTCACAGCCCTTTGAGTGAAGAAACTTCTCCTCATCTCAGCCCAAAATGGCCGACCCCCTTATCCTGAGACTGTGACCCTTAGTTCTAGACTCAGCGGTCAGTTTGATACAACCCCTCGGCACCGGTATGTTGTCGAGTAGAGCAGCGCTGCTGTGTGATACTAGCACATCTCCTGCCATGTTGCTGAGTGGTCGGGGCTGTGGGAGAGTGGAGCTCAGACAGGACAGAGACGGGCTGATATATCAGGAAGAGTGAGGGCTGGAGATGCGAGAGCAAGCTGCAATGTAAATGATGGCCAACGCCTGAGAGTCGATCAAGGGAACGGGCGGGAGTAGAAATGGGATTGGGGGTGGGGTGGGGGGGGGGAGCTGCCCAGCTAAGGAAAGGCCAAGATAATGCCAGCAGATACTCGGGGGTGGGAATTTCTGGTCCCCCCCCCCACGCTGTTGGGATCACCCGTTCCCACTGAAAGTCAATGGACTTTTGACTGGGCCACCACATCCCCTGTGGGGGGTCCCACCACAGCGGGGGCCACAAAATCCCGGCTTACAGGGTCTTACGCTCTTCTTCAGCTCTTTGTTTTTTTTCACGTTTTGATGGGTGATCAGTGGAGATTATAGTCAGGTCGGCTGAATGAAAATTGGGCCACGTCCCCAGTGGGACGTTTCTTATTCTATTCACAGCTACGCATAGCCCAAAGGGCGGGATTTCCTGGCCCCGCCCACCGCCAGGATTGTCCGGTCCCGCCGAAAGTCAATGGGCTTTTGGCTGGGCCGCTGCCTCGCCCGTGGTGGGTCCCACCCGTGACAGGGCTGGAAAATCCCTGCCTTGGTCTCAGTTCACAGGTTCCACTTGTCCAGTCACCAAATACTGGACAGCCAGGAATTCTCAGGAATGTTTGCTGTATAATTTTGTCACATCCACAAGCTGAAATAATTCTACCTATCAAACCCTTGTCAAGATCAATAAATATTGTACACAGGAGCTGCAGGGGCTTCCAGACTGACCATGGGTCGTGCTCTGGCCAACGGGTCTCTTGCCACCTCACTCACTCTCTGTCTTTTTCCGAGCATTTAGCAGGTTAATAATTCAGCTCAATGTTCCTTTGGGCTCACCCCAATAGTTCGGCATCTCCTTCCATAGTGGCTTCCAGTTCTATCTGAAGGGGCGTGCACCAGTGAGGAATCAGTTGGAACTTAACAGTGGCACGTGGCTCCTTTATATTCAACACAAGGTGCAGTCAGAGCCATTTTGTGGGTTGCACATAAGGAATGGAATGCGTTGCTGGCTGGTGCTGACCCTCGTTCTCAAGAGGGAGATGAACTGGTTCCTGACCAGAGCAGAGAGTGCATCCTATAGAAAGCAGCTGGATTAACAAACAACACATGGTCCTTGTGATCTCCTGGACTGATTTACATCACCCGAGGGGGTTGGAGAGAAATTTTCTAGGCTAGTTTCCCTGTTATCGATCCTGTGTTTCTCTCTGTCATTTTTCCTCTTCCCAGGAGGGTCCAATGGCTGGAGGGGAGGAAGGTGGGAGGCTTCAGAAGAGTCTAGTCATGATGTTCGGTCCCCCATCGCTGTAAAGCAGGTTCTGCTCAACCCCATGGTCTATCCTGCCCCTCATTTACATTTGTTCGTTCGAATGACGTTAGAGACAAGGGGTTGGGATTTTGTGGAACGGGCTGGATCAGGCAGGGTGGTGGATGGGCAGGGAAATTTGTGTGGGAGGCTTCGTGTCAGAATCTCAGTGGCGTAAGCAATTAAGTCAGCAGTGAAAGGTAACAAAACAGCTCTTTCCTGTCAATTGCCATTTCAACACTCCACCTGCTCTCATACCCACATGTCCGTCCTTGGCCTGCTGCAATGTTCCAGTGAAGCTCAACACAAACTGGAGGAACAGCCCCTCATCTTCCGACTAGGCACTTTACAGCCTTCCAGACTGAATATTGAGTTCAACAATTTCAGGCCATGAACTCTCTCCTCCATCTTCACCCCCTTTTTAATCCAATTGTTTATTTTTATTTATTTATATCCTTTTTCCTCAACCTTACTCCCACCCCCCACCCCACCCCCGCAGGGCCATTAGTCACTGGTTTCTATGTTGTGCTTTCACAGAGTGCTGACTCTTCTTCTGCTATTAACACACTCTGCTCCTACATTTATGCCACTATTGGCACCTTCTTTAGCCGTTAACACTCCCTTTGTCTTGTGTCCATGACATCTATGTCAAATCTCTCCTTAGCTCCCACCTATCTCTGACCTTCTATTTTGCTCCATCTGCTCCATCCCCTCTTAAACAGTGTAAATTCCATCACATTCCTACTTCTCTTTAGCTCTGAGGAAGAGCCATATGGACTTGAAACGTTAACTTTGTTTCTCTCTCCGCAAATGCTGCCAGACCTGCTGAGTTTTCCCAGCATTTTTTTGTTCTTATAACAAAACAGGAAACTTGCCTGGTAATGGCGGGGAGCTCATTAATAAGCTTAATTGCCCAATTGCATATAATTTAGATCCAATTCAACGTGATTTAATCCTGCCTCCCAGGTTTAGTGAAAACCATACATGGCTCTCATGCCTCCAGTGAAGGCTGCTGACTTCCTTGACTTACTGTGAGCATCCTTTTGACTTCCAGGAGAGTAGAGTCACAAGTCATTGGATTGATCTTGGAGACATTTTCCCTGCTGAGCTGACACTCTGAGCAGCGGAGCCTTGGGCAGAACTCAGAATCGCTAGGCCCAAAATTTAAAGGGGCAGCGCACAGCTGAGGTGCAGAGGGGCCGTACCTAAGTGGCATCGTGGATCTGAGCCCCTGAGGGAAGGACACTTTGGAGGGTGCCTGTCGGGAAAGGGTGAGGTAGTGGCAGCATGGGAATCATGTACCCTGTCTTCATCTTTGAGCGCTGGAGGGAATGCGCTGGCTGGACTGTGACACCTCAGACCTTAGTTGAACCTATTGTTGCCACCAAAAGATCTTGTGTGATGGTTGAGGAATCTTCTCCCTGGACTTCAGGATGTCTGCGCTGACATAACAGAAATTCAGATGCTGGAGATTTAAACTGCAGACCTTTCTTAAAAAGCTCACAAGGTCATTTCCAACTCTAACACTGAGCTGGCTGCGCTTTAGGTAGAGTGATCCCGTGTCAGAGCCGCCTCCTGCCACCTGATCTGGTGGCAACCCCGCGCCACCTGCGTTCACAATCTTGCTGCCACATAATTGGGTTTGCCTCAGACCCACGTCAGATCCCTGATGAGTTCTGGGCCTGCCGACAGCTGCCGTGATGGTGGGATTGAATCCAGGCCCCAGATGTAAGATGGAGATCGATTTTCCAACAAGAGACAATCCAACCATCTTGTCTTGACAGTCAATGGCATTACCATCGCTGAATTCCCCATTCCTCAGATACTAAAGCAGTCCATGTCCAAATGCAGCAAGACCTGGACAATATCCAGGCTTAGGCTGACAAGTGGCAAGGAACATTTGCACAACACAAGTGCCAGGCAAATACCTTCTCCAACAAGAGAGAATTTAACCATCGTCCCCCCCACTCTGGCATTCAATGGCATTATCTTCGCTGAATCCCCCATTATCAACATCCTGGGGGTTACCATTTACCAGAAACTGAACTGGATTAGCCATATAAATACTGTGGCTACAAGAGCAGGTCAGAAGCTAGGAATTCTGCAGTGATTAACTCACCTCCTGATTCCCCAAAACCTGTCCACCATCTACAAGGCACAGATAGGAGTATGACGGAATAGTCTCCACTTGCCTGGATGAGTGCAGCTCCGACAACTCAAGAAACTTTACACCATCCAGGACAAAGCAGCCCACTTGACTGGCATCACATCCACAAACATTCACTCCCTCCACCACCGATGCACAGTAGCAGCAGTGTGTACCATCGACAAGATGCACTGCAGCAAGGCTCCTTTGACAGCACCTCCCAGGATCTGTGACCTATACTGCCAAGAAGGACAAAGGCAACAGACACATGGGAACAACGCCTCCTACAAGTTCCCCTCCAGGTCACTCACTATCCTGACTTGGAAATATATTACCGTTCCTTCACTGTCGCTGGGTCAAAATCTTGGAACTCCCTCCCTAACAGCACTGTGGGTGTACCTACATCACATGGACAGCAGCGGTTCAAGGAGACAGCTCACCACCACCTTCTCAAGGGCAATTCGAGGTGGGCAATAAATGCTGGCCTAGCCAGCGATGCCCACATCCCGTGAAAGAATAAGAAGATGTATGCCGGCTTGAATTGAATGGGGAATTTCAGATGAAAAAAACGACTTCAAATCTGATTCTGTAAATCAAATTGTGATAAAATAAGCTATTTGCACAAAGATCCAAACCACCCCCTAGGCTGTATTATATGTCCAAAGCCTTGTATTTGATTGGTCCATTTGTAGGGTAAAGCTGCTTCCAAATCCCAAGCAGCTTCTTAGAGGAGACATAGTTTGTGGAGTGATGCCCCAGGTATAATACCTGCTTGCAGTGCAGCTCCTCACTTAACGTCAATCCTGGTGTTCAAAAAATGCACTTTCAAAGCTAAGCAATTTGTGCAAGATTAGGTTGTGAAATCTTGATGGGAAAGGGTCGGGAATGGTCACCTTGGGGTGAAATTCTCTTAATAAATCCCCCATTAAAAAAATTTAACGTGAGTACAACCAGCATTTCTGATTTTTGGGGAGTAAATGTATTGACAAGAGGGGATGTGAAACATCTTTGTGTCCTTACGTTGAACGTACAATGGGGCAAAACTTACTTGGCGGGAGCACTAGGGGGGCTGGGTTAGAGGGAGTTGTGGAAAATTCATCTGATTGTGCTCCTTGGGCGTTGGGGGTCAAAGCAGAAAGTGATCGCACACCAGGGGTAAGAATCAGGGACAGGGGGCAAAACGTGGACAAGCTGACAGTCCCACTCTGCTCTCCTGCTCCCTGCCAAGGCCTCAAATGAAAGAAAAACACTAGAGAGATTCCAGAATTATTATTTTCCTTTTCAGTCCAGGGCATAACTGCTAAGAAGACAACATTGCCAGGAGGGAAATTTGTGAACAGAGTTAGTGAGACAGATGACAAACCCCATTTAAATCTAAAAGGCTCCAACTATTTTTTTTGGGGGCACAAAGCGAGGCATTACTACTGTGAATGAAAGAGTAACATAGGCTTTGGCACCGTAACCTTTATTTCCTAGTCCAAGTAGGACAGGATGATAATGATTTATATCTGACTGCCACTGTTGAGTGTGTTAAACTGCACCTCAAATCTTTTCATCTTGACTCAGCTGGAACATGACTAAAATGATATTGGAAAATGATATTGGAAAGTTCCTGGTGTTCTAAATTCTTTTTCTCCCTCTTGCTCTCTCCGCGGAGGGAAAAATGATTTCGTACTGGGGAGAAATGCATAATCATGATTCATTCTTTAGGACGAACAGCAGGTTGAACTTGCACCAGAAAGGACAACGTGTTGCCGATTATTCTGCTAGTAACTGCTTTGTGTGGTTTGAATGCATGACTCCTTGCAGTGACAGCCACCACTGACTTTTATTTCCAACTGTGTGGGACTGTAATTAGAAAATTACAAAAAAAAAATCAAAATGACAAGTCCCGTTTGTGCAGGACATCCACCAAAGTTGAGAAGAACAGGAGAGATTAGGTAACTTAAAATGTAGCCATTAGATGATGCCGACCGTCTGGGTTTTAATAGGCTGCGGGCTGTAGGAGGATGATAACACCAGGGAAAGAGAGTATCAAATCCAACAATTACAGAACAAGATGGTGTGATGTATTTTGATTTGAACGCAGTGTGATAAATAAACTTGAAGCCCGCATTTATTTAACTCTCTATTATGTCAAACATCTCTGAGCACTTCACACGATGGCTGACTTGAAGTGCAATGGCTGTTAGGTAGAGAGGAGAAAGAGTGTGTGAGGATGGCATGCTTGAAGCTTAGGAGCAACACAGCAAGGAAATGTGAAGCAGCAGATTGTAGGCACTGGATCTGAAGGTGAGACTAGGATCGTTTATCAACAGAGCTGATGAAAGGTATAAAAGCATTACACCTGCAGGGCTATGGGGAAATACTAGGGCAGTGAGCCTAATTTGCTAACTCTTTCAAAGAGCCAACACAGGCACAATGGGCCAAATGGCCTCCTTCAGTGATGCAAAATGCTATTCTCAGCCCTAAGATTAAAGCTTGCGAGTTACATACCTGCAGGTAGAGTTTTCTTTACTGTTTGTTGTTTGAGTTTAGGGTTATATTCTCCACAATGTAATGGGGATTTGTGCATCCTTGAGGTTGATCTGTTTGATAAATAAATGGTTTAAGTTCAAGATTGAAATGTTAGCTTATATATATTAATCCTTTTACGCACTTGAGTTTTATGAAAATGGGCTATTTAAGTGCAATAATGCCTTTGGAAATGGGGATTTGTCAGAACAAAGCATCAATAATTAATATTCATTTCAAAACATTGTTGGGAATTATTTTAATTAACTGCACACAGAGGACAACCCAATGTAATTCCATTTAACTTGGTACTTGTAATGATGTGGAGCACGAATGAAGTTATATAGCAAGTTGTCAGAATATATTGCAACTTAAAATTAATTGCAATATACTGTAAAATTTTACCAGGTGCTTCTAATAACATTTGGTTGAATCTGGGATGAGGAAATTAGAAATCTAGCTCCTGCAAATTCTAATCTGCTACAGGGGCTTTCTTCTCCTATCAAGGGTCTAATTGTCTTTGAGTCAGATGCACTGGTGTTTATATTGCACTAAATTTATATAATGTGCATGTGAATTTACTCGATGTACATGGAACTCAGTTGCACCGCAGTTGATATTATGAGAGAGTATTTCAAGGCTTATCTTGCAATGACGACTCGACATTTAAAGTTGGCCTGAGAGCGGGCAGAGGGTGGATTAATACCAAAGGATTAACATGGATGTGGAGTTTCAGCATCTTACAAACCGGCGTAGTGCGAACCGGTGTGGAGTGAGACAAGAGACGAAGGGTCACACAGACTCGAAACGTTAACCCTGTTCCCCTCTCCAAAGAAGCTGTCAGACCTGCTGAGTTTCTCCAGCATTTTCTGTTTTTATTACAAAAGATGTGAGGCTCCCTTCTCCGGGAGCCTTATCCCACTTCGTCCCAGTGCCAGGTGAGTTCCTGACTCTGGGTTTAGGCTCCATTTATACTATCGCAGCAGCATCAGTAGGAACACAGAGAATGCAGTTACACTGTACTCTGGCTATTGTTGAGATTCTCCAGTTGAAATCGCTCCTCGCCTACCTCACTCATCTAAGCATTGGGGATGATTCTACGGACCGGCTATTGTCCACCTAAAGGACTTGCAGGCTGAAGGGTGGGGATTTGAAATTCCTGTACCTGCATTGGGTACAGGTGCAGAGCCCCACTAACTATAAGTTGCCACTGTCAATATGACTCTTCTTTGGAACTGGAGTCAAAAAATCTGTTTCTCTCTCCACAGAAGCTGCCAGACCTGCTGAGTTTTTCCCAGCATTTCCTGTGTTGATTTCAGAATTCCAGCCTCAGCAGTGTTTTACTTTAACCACTGTGTTTGCTGCTCTCGATAGTTCAGTGCACTTTGTGATTGTGGTGCTAAGCTACAGAGATGGCCCATGTTCCACCTCTGGTCTGTGCTGCTTTAGGGCTTAGGCAGGGTCCCCACTCAAGTTTGGCCGGGATTTTCCGGCCCCGTCGTGCGTGGGACCGCACCACCCACCCCCCCACTGCCCCGTGGGCGAGGCGGAGCCCCACCCAGAAGCCCATTGACAGGCAGTGGGACCGGAAAATCCCGCCGCAGGATCATGATCTGGTCAGACCTGCAGGAAAGTGTATGACTTTGGACATTAGGTGAGAGGAGGAACGAACTGAGGTCAGGTGTGATGCCCCTCCTGGTAAAAGAGCATGGGGGAGGGGGAGGTGGGGGGCAGGAAAGGCCACTCTTACAGCAGAGTTACCTGCAGCACCTTAAAGGGGCAGGTTGCCTCGGAGTTACGAAAATGGTTGAGGTCTCAGATAAAAAAGGTTTGAATAGGTGCCTCGTTGCCCTGACGATACTGACCCCAAAAACTTTGGGCAAGTTCTCTCTTCCCTCCTCTCTCTTTCGTTCCAGCCAGCATCACAGGATAGCAGTCAGGACCGGGAACTCTGAACAATTTCATATACCACCCCCCCACCCCCTGCAGAACGAGGGAAATTGAGGCAAATTGTCGTATTCCAGCAGAGAACGACTAAGACGGCACAGCAAGAGGCATTTTCAACTTTAATGTCTTTCATATTTTTGGCATTGATTGCAGGAAGGGCTGCTGTAAAAATTGTTCCTTAAATGCTCTCAAAAGGTCTCAGCAAGCATTAGCCTAATGTTAATGCTTTTTGGGTGAGAATCATTTAGCTTCTAGTATAGTGGAAGAACTGTTGTGATTTAGAATTAGTTTCAGAATGTGCAAATGCTGCAACTTACCAATTTGTTATCTTTGGGACTACAGGATGCTGATTCAAGCAGAACGCTGTTTGGCAGATGCTGTTTTGTGCTTATCAAGTCCTTGCCAAACTGTTTGCTTGAGAAGCAGATACAGATTCATTAGTGTAATAAAATGGCCTAATAAAAAAAACAAGAAAATGCTGGAAGTGCTCAGCAGGTCTGGCAGCATGTGTGGAGACAGAAACAGAGGTAAACGTTTCAGGTTGATGACCTTTCAGGTTTTACAGATTCAGCTTAGAAAACCAGGCTAATTCTCTTGTATGTGGGGGTGGGGTGGGGGGATGAATCAAAATGCAGGGTTATTTAGCAATTTCCCGTGTAACAGTCTCTCTCCCTGCTCCACCCTGGGGCATAATGAATCAGGCTGCAGTGAGTTGTGAAGTATCAAGTTAGTGCGGGTCGTTAGTCTTTGGAGTTCTCTCCCCCAGTGAGCAGGGGTCAGTGAATGTATTCAGGGCTGAGTTTGACAGATTTTTGGTTGACAAGGGGGTCAAGGGTTGTGGGGGGGGTAGGTAGGAAAGTGGAGTTAAGACCACATCAGGTTAACCATGATCTTATAACTAGTGGAGCAGGGCTTGAGGGGTCGAATGACCTAAACCTGCTCGTATTTCTTATGTTCTTATGTTCAGGTACCTTTCTGAACACTTCATAGTGGCCTGTCACTACTGAAGGGTGTACCTCATAATTGTCAAAGTATGAAACTCTTTCGAGTTATCAACAGTCACAGATTGCAACTATTTCGAGTACAATCACAGTTCTTGGTTTCCGGGAGTGGGAAGTGAACCCACAACCCTCTGATTCAAAGGCGAGGGTGCTATGAACTGAGCCACAGCTGACACCTCAGAGGGTGAAACTCTTTCGAGTTATCAACAGTCACAGATTGCAACTCTTTCGAGTACAATCACAGTTCTTGGTTTCTGGGAGTGGGACATGAACCCACAACTCTCTGATTCAAAGGCAAGGGTGCTATGAACTGAGCCACAGCTGAAGGTGCAGAAGGATAGCATCCAATAACAATGATTCCTGCATTTATACAATTTTCTCCTTTTATCTCTCTCTTGGCCTGATTACTCAATCTGAAAGTACCTGATTGCTCTTGCAGCTGGCAGCTTGATTAATTGGCCATTGTTTCCTCTGAAAATGATCACAATTAACGACCACCACTTGACTGCACGATGTTCCTGCTGAATTCACGATTACGTGGGTTTCCTTGGATTTTGTGCCATTTTAACTGGTTACTAAGAGCAACCCTCCCCTGCTACAACAGTCTATGAAATCATTTCCACTGTACAAAGCAGGATTGTCTATATTCAGCTGCTTCTCTCTGTGTGCTCGGCAGGTTACAGGACCATACATCAAGCAATGAAGGTTCAGGTCAAATGGTGGCGTTGCCAACCCTCCAGGATTGCCCTGAAGTTTCCAAGAATTACAGATGGATGTCCATCTCGAGCAACTTGAGAGAAGAATTGGGGATAAAAACCTATTTGAACCCTTTTGATTTCTAGTTTTATAAAAATGAGGGGAAAAAATGGCTGCTTGACTGACAGCCAAGAATCATCCAATCAAACAGTGAAGGGTCTGTCTGCTTTCCAACTGGCTGGGAAAGCAGTGTGGTATGAAGGGTGCGCAAGCTGGATGACCAATGGCAGGGTGTGGGGGCGGGATGGTTCGAGACAGGAGGTCATGTGATGACAGCTCCAGGGATATGTCCAAGCACAGTTGGCAACCCTATTAAATGGGGGACTGGAAGATTCCATTTGCCCACATCCAGCTCACCAAGGCTTTCCATTCTGTTGACGTAATGATGTAAAAACAATCTTCCACAGCTCATCCCTCCCCTCACCCCTCCTCACCCCTATCGGCAAAAGCTTTATTATACATTAAAAATCTATATGGTGTTTTAAAAATCTGTGCAGGTGAGTGAGAGGAAAGTCTTCATTTTCAATTCCCTGTGTTTGTTTTGGAGTGTTCATACTTGTGAGTACACAGCAGATTAGACAGGAAAAACAGCACATGTAGGGAGGGAAAGAGCCCTTTGAAGGGGAAAATCTGATCATCAGAAAAGAATTAGAATTTCCATTGAATATTACATATCTATATTTTGTTGTAACATAAGCTGCCAGAAAGTGATACACAAATAAGAACTTTATTTTCTATACTTGTAACACGATCACCTCAGTTACCTCCCTTTTCCTCAATGTTATGCTGCATGAACTATTTCCCCTTGTGTAAAATGTTATCACCATTTTGCAAGTCTGTGATTTTTCACATCTGGGTTTTTAACCTGTCCCTATTACACATCAGAGCCCAGACCAATAAAATCATTGGCTCAGCAGAGAATCTGTTTTGAACGGTGAAGTGAATTGTTGACTTTGCTGGATTGACATTTTTAAGCGGTTAGAATAAGTTCTTTCTGTGATCTCTTTTGTCAATGTTTCAATGGTTATTTGGACAAGATTGATATGTGTAAAGTGATTGAAGCTTCTTATTGATACATTAATGGTCTGTCTAATTGACACTTTTATAGCATTGCAGGAACAGCAGTTTTTTTTCCAAAGTGACATTTCTGAATGTGTGTTTTTTTCCCCTCAGCAGTTTCACACTGTCACTGTTATTATTTGGCTCATTGGTTATGTACGTACTGCACACTGGGTGAATGAGCATGGAAGGGGTAGGAGGTTGTATTGAGTTAGGATGGAGAGTATGAGGGGCCATCGGGAGTTGCTGGGGGTGCACGAGTTGGCATAGAGTTGGCATAGAGCACGTGATGGGCCTTGGGGAGTGGCTGGAGGTGCATGGTTAGGCCTTTTGAACTTATCTCTCAAATGGTTCCTGAATTCAGACTATGGTTCATGACTCCTCGGAAGGGCTATGAGTTATGAGTTATGGGAAAGCTGGACTGACTACATGAAAATTGTGGGTGGGGGGGGCTAGGAGTTGCCTACCCCCATAATGGAGCTGGGTCAGGTCAGGAGTGTAGAGCATGGGCTCGCTACCCACAACCTTAACCTGTGCCAATGAAAAATGGTGACTTTGGGAATGGGGGAGGACATCCTGGAATCGGCTCCTGCCCATTATTTTTAAGTGACTCTGGAGCTGTCCGGACTCTGTGAAAATCCAGCCCCGAGTGTTTGGTACCTTTTGGTCTATTGACCAGAACAATAAAATCTTGCAATCTTAGAATGATTACAGTTGAGCAGAAGGACATTCAGCCCTTTGAGCCTGTGCTGGCTCTCTGAAAGAGCAATTTAGCTAGTCTCCCACCCGCTCCCCATAGCCCTGCAAATGCTTTCCCTTCAGAAGCTAATCTAATTTCACTTTGAGAATCAAAGATACATATACAGCTTGAACCTTGCACTTCAAGTCTTCCAATTCAGCTTTGAGGTGAACATTTTCCTGTGGAACCTTTTCAGGTTTTGTTGCTTTTGGGCTAGATCAGATAGCTTTCCTTCATTCACAGCCATCTGCTCGCTCTGCATTATTGCAGTTTGGGTAATGTTTTGGCATTTTCAAAAAGTTTTATGTTTAAGCCTTTCAGTGAATTTTGCTCACCCTTTTTGTGATCTGGCTGGGGCCTTTGACTCTGTGTTAAACAGGTGTGGCAACAGACCTCCAAGTGCTCTGGTGGAGTCCTTTTCAGCTGCACCATGGATTTTCCTTCTGTCCTTCAGCCTCCATGCCTGCAATGGAGCTTTTTTAGGTGATTTCCAACTGTGCCTTGGAATTAGGTGTACTTCACTCAGGTCAAACCATTGGTTCTTTACTTTTTCATTCTCAGGAATTTTGGGGTCCTTCACCTGCTGCCACCATGTTGTAAGGTTGTTTGGTGTTTCTCTAAGAGGTCTGGAGACTTGTGTGGTTAAACATAAACTGTTTATTGTTAGCACACAATTATATACATACCTCCAAGGGATAGCCCTGCCTAGGTGCCGGGGCGGGTTTAGAATGAACCACACTGTGCCGTGACACGGGGCCTCCAAACAACACGGGGGCCCAAAAACAGTAGGTCAGATAAAAATATTACGTTTAAAACACAGTGGAGTTGATATTTGTGAAGATACATTTGAAATATCAGAGCATTTTCCAGTCTGTATTTGAAGCATATTTGATGTTTCAGGTTTCACATGAACTCATTAATGACGGACTGTACTGTTCTGTAGAGTGCAACATTTGCTTGATATTTGTTTACCAGTAAACTTTTCCATCTTAGCACTAGAGGCGATTAAAGCTGTCTTCGATGAAAGAAAAAAGCTTCAGAGACCCAACAAAAACCTTGCTTTGCAATAGAGTTCCTATTTTCAAAATGGCAATCGCTTCAGGTTTGAAATCCCTGACTATGTTAATTGTCGTTTCTCCTGTTTTATTAAATAGTTCATCTCGGGATAGTTGCTAACCAGGATGCTCATTGGAATGTGCTTCCAATACACTGGGTACTGATGTCTCCTGACTTTGAACGTTACTGAAAACTGGAAGTACTTTGTTAGACAAGTAACTACAACTATATAACCAATTGCAAATAAAAACAAAAAATGCTGGAAAAACTCAGCAGATCTGGACTCAATTGGCCATTGACAGGTTGGCGGACGTGCAGCTGATTTCACTGCGCTCCCGCCTTCCTGAAAATTTAAATGGGGCGCGGTGACGTCGGGAGTTCCGCCCGATGTCACCGCGCGTCATTTTACGCATCGGTGAGCTGGCTCCGCCCCCGCTCACCGACGTGTAAAATTGTGCCCAATGTTTTGAGCCTGTGTGACTCTTCTTCAGAGCTAAAGCGAAGTAGAAATGTGATGGATTTTTACACTGTTTAAGAGGGGGTGGAGCAGGTGGATAGAAGGTCAGGGATAGGTGGGAGCTAAGGAGAGACTGACAAAGATGTCATAGACACAAGACAAAGGGAGTGTTAATGATAGTACTAAAGACTAAAGGAGGTGCTGATAGTGGCACAAAGATAAGATAGCAGAATTTGTTAATAACAGAACAAGGACTAGTGCTCTGTGAAAGAACAACATAGAAAGAAGGGACAGATGGCCCTGTGGGCTGGGGGTTGAGGAAAAAAGATAAAAAATGAATAAATAAATAAATAAAAATAAACGAATAACAAATTAAAATTAAAATAAAAAAATGTTTTATTAAAAAAGAGGTAAAGATGGAGGAGAGAGTAACCAATCGCAAAATGTGTTTCGGTCATAATGATACAACACGTGACATCTAGATTGCAATTCCAAAATTTAAATTTTAAAGTCCGAACATGATGCTTACCTCAGGGACAGTGCTCAGCCTTTCATTGAAAGTTCAGATCTTTGCCTTTTGAAGCATGGAATTCGAGTTCATTTCTTGTTGATTCCATGTATGTCCCTAATATCGTGGGTTAAATGGTCGTCTTCTTATCGTGTCCACGGACAGTCTATACACGGCCCAGCCAGAACTGGATACGTTTTTGCGCCTTGTTGTTGAATTTGATAAGATCTGCAACAGTGCAGGGTTCCTCTAGCGATAGGCATTGCAGGAGATGTTGCATAGTCTGTGGCTCAGTTCCACATTCACACGTTGGGCTGGTTGTATATCCCCATTTGCTTAGTGACACTTTTGAACGACCTACCCCAGTCCTAAGTCTGTTAAGGCACTTCCAGATTGCCTAGTTGCAATTAGCTCCTGGGGGAAGGCTTTCATCCGGTAGAATTTCCATCATTAAATGGTGCCAACTAATGATGCAGGAGGTTGACAAAGGCCAATACTTGGACTTGGCAACTGGAATTCATGGAGAAAAATGGACTCGAACCAAAGCAACTGATGCAAGAAAGCACATCTTAGCAGAGTCATGGCAGATGGTTATGTGCCTGTTACAAATGGAATGGGCTCTTCTTAAATGACACAGATGAACAGAGACTAAAACATACCAACAATTAGTTTTTTTAAAAACTGATCTTGTGAAGCTGTTGGTGAAAGGTTTGTGTGGCTAGATATCAATGGTTTGAGAGTAGAGATTATGGAATAGCTTTATGATGGAATAGTCAACAGTCAAATGCAGGAAGGACAGACAAGTCTTGTAGATTCATTGTAGAGACAAACTTAGCAACACTAAAATAGTGACCAGGGCTGCCTGTCACTTAACATTGACCAGTCTCATTTCACCTCTTTTCCTAATATTTTTGTTACAAACGGATGATCTCAGATCTTTTTAAGTTTGCAGTGTTCTAAAATGTTGGATTTTTGAAATTCCCATCAGTAGTAAAATAAACAATGTGATAATGACCAGTTCAGGTCCTGGAGGCGGGATGTGGGGTGGGGGGTGGGGGGGTGGCAGAAATGAAGCTAATCAAGGGCCCTACTCACTGTAAGTCCATCACTGCTGGGTGCTGTCTTCTTGCAAACTTCTCTCAGACTCTGTCTACATAGAATCTATCCTCATTTGACTCTCTACATCCTAATGTGGGTGATACTGTTTCCCCAGTCTGTTAGGACCGGGATGGGAGGAGCGCACTACTTAGCAAACTCTACTACTCCATAGGCCGTACATTAATTTAAATATTTAATTTTCTCACCAAAATGGCCAATTGTTTACCTTCACCTTTAGCACCCAGAAGAAAAGAGACTCTGACCAGCCTTTTTTTCAAAAACTCAGAATTATTAATTTATTATAAAACAAAACTCCTTTTAAACAAGTTTCAAGAACTGGTTAACACACAATTGTAATCGGAAAGTACAACTATCTATCTCTTCCTAAAGAATTTCCCCAGCACACAGACAGACACATACACGCAGGCAAACAAATGCCAAACAGATAGAGCCTCTCGGCAGAGATGGGCTTTGGAGGATGGGCGTTATAAAGTAAAGGATAAAGTCCGCAGGCTCTCGACGCCATCAACCTGGAGTTCCCTCGTGTGAAGATGGGCTGAATGGTTCTGGTGGATGTCTGAAAGTTCTCACCAGCTGGTCTCCGCTTTGCAGGTCCAAATGCAGACTGGTTCCGCTCAGGTGAGGGTTCGCTGGCTATAGGTTGATAGGCACACACAATTTTAGGCAAGGTAGAGAGAGGGAGCCTGTTAGGGTAGCCCTCCTTCCTCAGCTTGTTTTCCAAAAGGATGCCTTCAAAACAAACAGGTTCACAACTTAAGTATTTTCCCTCTCACCCAGGCGATTTCCAGCAAGTTACCAACCATCCTTTGTAGCTTTTTTGTTCTCCATCAATTAAAGTGATTACAGTTCAAAACAAACAACCAGGACTTCCTCAAGTACCATAAAGGTCAGGTAATTTGTTGGAAGGGGTCTGCTTGTTGACAGCTCCAAGGTGAATTTATGACCTTTTAAAAATAAATCCCAGGTTTACATCCAAATGTCCGGATCATGTCATGTCCTTCCATTTTGTAAAAGAAAAATTCAGACTTGAGGGAAATGATTCTAACGAGTCCCACATTAACCTTTACTACTGTAATGTAATGTTTGTGACTATTTGAGGGCTGAACATTGTAAATCATGTAGCTATTTTCATTGAAGCAACCCCCCACCACCCAAAAAAACTCCTTAAAGGTGCGCTAGGTCCCTTTACATCCCTGACCAATGACCCTTGGCCCTCTAACCAGTTTGATCAATGATCCTTGGCCCTCTAACCAGCTTGACCAATGACCCTTGGCCCTCTAACCAGCTTGACCAATGACCCTTGGCCCTTTAACCATCCTGATCAATGGCCCAGGCCACTGTATCAACCCTGATGCTAAAAGGTACAGATGGATATGGGAGGCCAGTCAGCCCAGCCTTAACTGTTCTATTCAGAAGGAATCTACATAAAATCATAGAAAGGTTACAGTGCAGAAGGAGCCCATTCAGCCGGTTGTGTCCATTCTGGGTGTCTGTAAGAGCTATTCAGCTAGTCCCACTGCCTTTGCCCTGCCCTGTAGCCAAATTTTTTCTCTTCAGTTTGTTTCAGAGTGGTTTCTCTAAAAGTTTACTAAATTTGTCTAGGAAAATCTCCTTGACATTAGCCCCTTACTAGTTTGAACCTGTACATCCTTGTTTTATCCAGGTCGCTCAATTTAAAGTTCCAAATTTGCCTATTCTGTATTATTTGCCAATTTAACGAACTCTATGGAGTCGGCACCTCCTTCCATGGCTAGGGAGAGAAAGAAGGGGAGTGGGACTAACCGGTAATTCTTCCAGAGAGCCGGCACAGATGTGATGGGCCAAATCGCCTCTTCCTTTGTTGTACCATGAGTTCTAATCGTGCCATTGGACAACCTAATTGGGGCGAGTTTTAAAACTTGCTGCCCGGGTGTGAATCTGATGTTGTGGATCATCTGCCAGTTAGAAAAAAACACCCATTTCTGTAGTGTCGGCTTTCTATAATACGCAGCTTATCTCAGTGCCAGTTTTACATCCAGTGGCTAGTTAAAGATCTACTCAGTTTTATCATAACGGCACTGAAAAAATGCAGAGGCATTTAAACCGGCTTGTGAGGTAGAAATTTGTTGTGTTTGGTAGCACAAAGTGGGAAATAGCGATTCAGTGACCCCGCCTTTTCAACCGCCCCTGATTTCCATTGCATGGAATGGCTGGTTCACGATCGATGGGTTCCCCTCTCCAGTTCTAGAGCAATCTCCACCCTCTGTGATTTTCTAATGAGGGGGTGTGTGTGCATTTGGGGTTCTCACCACGTTTGGGGTTCACTTTTGACGCATGGTGCAATTCTGTAAGGATGCTGTGTATTGATGCATTTTATGTTGCATTACAGCAGGATGCAGGAAAACAAGCACCATCTTCCCAAGCCGTGAATTCCTGACCGGTCACGAGGTGGTGCAGCGCCTTATCGGCACTAAGCGGAGGGGGGGGAACAGAAAATGTGAGGGAGCGAATTAGCCCCAATCGTTTTGGACTGGAAATTATCAAACTGTGATGACAGTGGCCCGGGACTGGGGCCCGGGAGCAGAACTGCACATTGCAGACAGCTCCTCTTAAAGGTCCTTCAAGGCCAGAGAAACAAAAACAGAAAATGCTAGAAAAACTCAGCAGGTCTAACAGCATCTGCGGAGAGAGAAACAAGAGTTACCGTTTCGAGTCCGTATGGCTCTTCCTCAGAGCTTTCGAGTCATACGGACTCAAAACATTAGCTCTGTTTCTCTCTCCACAGACGCTGTCAGACCTGCTGAGTTTTTCCAGCATTTTCTGTTTTTGTTTCAGATTTCCAGCATCCGCAGTATTTTGCTTTTATCTTCAAGGCAAGAGTACCGATTAGATTGAGGCCCCAGTTACTGCATTACTCCATCTCATGTAAGTGACGTTGTTAGTTTAAAATCGGTCAAACTATTTAAAGTTTCACACTGGGGAGAATTTTCTCCCCATCAAGTGGGCTGGTCGGGAGCGGGTGCAGGTGGGCACGGACAGTGTCACATGAGCTGGGACATGTTTGTGAATTTTGAGAAAATTTTTTATTTCATTAATAAATTCTTCATGAAACCTCATCCCGCCCCTGGATGAGGTTTCATGAGAAATGCAAAGGCCGCCTGGGCTCTTCGCCTGCCCCCCAGCCTTAAGGTTGGACAGGCAGCTCTGACAATTACTTCAATTAGTTCATTAACATGCCTTTGACAGTTTGGCAGGTGCGTGCCCGCCAAACTGAAGATCGGAATGACGTGTGGTGACGTCGGGATGCACGCCCAACGTCACCGAGCGTCATTTTACGCATCAGCGTTCTGGGCCTGCCCCTGCACACCGAACAGAAGATTCTGCCCATTATATTTTTTTAAATGATGATTTTCAGCCATACCCATTTCACTGCTTAGTCAAGGTCTGTCTTTTGAAGTGAGACCATCTCATTCAGACAGGTTTCTTGCCACTGGAGTAGCCGCAGTTTATTTTCCAAACTAAAGAGAGTTCTGTCATGTGTATAACAAGACTTGCCATTACTTAGGTATACCTTTTTAATTTTGGTGGGGTGATTCTGTCCTCATCAGAAGGCAGAATAGAATAGTTTCAATTTCAGGCACCCAGTGTTAATGCCAAACACTCTCAGGTGACGTACAGCCTGGGTAAGTCTCCAACAACGTGTCTGAGATCCAACCGCTGAGAAAAGCCTGTCTTCCTGGGCCATTGTGCTATTTCCATTTTCCCACACCAGCCCACCCTCTGCCTCTTTTGAATGATGTGACTCAGTTGGTAACATGCTGGCCTCTGAACCACAAGGCTCTGGGTTCAATTCCCACTCTAGGGCTCGAGCAGAAAAATCAAGGCTTACACTCCAGTGCAGTACAGGGGGGAGTGCTGCACTGTTGGAGATGCTGTCTTTTGGATGAGGTGTTAAACCAAGGGCCCACCTGCCTCCTCAGGTGAATGTAAAGGATCCCATTGCACTATTTCGAAGAAGAGCAAGGGAGTTATCCCCGTGTCCTGGCTAATATTTATCCCTCTGTCAACATCACAAAAACAGATTTTCTGGTCACGTTGTTAACCACATTCATTTATAAATGTTAGTGGAATACAGCTGTTAGTCTGTGGTGCCAACACAACCAAAGCAGGATGGTGATTAGTGCCAAATTAGAAATTTTGGGCCCATGACCCTAACAGCGGTTGGTTTGAGCTAGTCCAAACTCTTTACATATTGATTCACAGCAGACAGAAGGCTTTCACAGTATCAGCCTGGGCTGGATAGGAATGCATGTCCGAGCAGTTAAAAACCAATGTGTGACCCATTGTTAAAAACAAAAAGCTAAAAGCTACTGTGGATGCTGGAAATCCAAAACAAAAACAGAATTACCTGGAAAAACTCAGCAGGTCTGGCAGCATCGGTGGAGAAGAAAACAGTTGATGTTTTGAGTCCTCACGACCCTTCGGCAGAACTGAAGTAATATTAGGAGAGAGGTGAAATATAAAACACCTGCGGTCTGTCCGCAAGAAAGACCTAAACCTCCCTGTCGCTTGCTATTTTAACACTCCACCCTGTTCTCTTGCCCACATGTTTGTCCTTGGCTTGCTGCATTGTTCCAGTGAAGCCCAACGCAAACTGGAGGAACAGCACCTCATCTTCCGACTAGGCACTTTACAGCCTTCCGGGCTGAATATTGAATTCAACAACTTTAGATCTTAAACTCCCCCTCCCCCCATCCCCACCCCGTTTCTTCCCCCTCCCCCTTTTTTTTTCCCAATAATTTATATAGATTCTTCTTTTCCCACCTTTTTCCATTATTTTTAAATCTAAAACTAATACTTTGTTAGTCTGTCCACCCCACCCCCACTAGAGCTGTACCTTGAGTGTCCTGCCATCCATTCTTAATTAGCACTTTTCTTAGATAATATCACCACCTTCAACACCTCTTTGATCCTTTTGTCTGTGACATCTTTTGATTATCTGCTCCTATCACTGCTTGCTTATCCCCACAACCACCCCACCCTCAACTTCTCTCTCCCCCCGCCCCCCACCTTAGACCAGCTTATATTTCACCTCTCTCCTAATATTACTTCAGTTCTGCCAAAGGGTCGTGAGGACTCGAAACGTCAACTGTTTTCTTCTCCACCGATGCTGCCAGACCTGCTGAGTTTTTCCAGGTAATTCTGTTTTTGTTATGTGACCCATTGTACTATCCCGTCTCCCATACATATTGGTGCAAATATTTTGTTGAATAAGCTAACACAGTGATTTCTGAGCAATGTGTCATAGGTCTCTCTCTCCATTTCCAAAACCAGCCACACTCTTTAGACAGGCATCAGGAGTCACTAATTTATGGATAGTCTGATGGACCTTCAAAGGATTGTAGAGTCATAGAATCATTACCGCATGGAAGGAGCACATTCAACCCATCAAGCCCATGCCAAAGTTATTATTACTGATTCCAACAAACCCAGACCTACTTTGCAGGAAGAATGACATAATGAATCCTTAACGGTGGAAACATTTAGAACATTGTTGGTATGTTACAGTTCACTCAACACGTGTCAACATGCACTTTTTACCTGCACGTTGTAACCTGGATAGTGATGTTAGAGGCTCCAACATACTTTTCATCATATGGCTGATCAGGGATCTCTCCCACTTTCACCACTTGTCATTGGCATGTGTTGGGAGGATTTGCAGGTTGATAATCAGCCTTTTTGGTCCTATCATGAACGCCTTCCTTCCTTGACCATCAAGTCCTGGGACGGGACTTGAACCTGGAGCTTTTGGTTCAGGGACAGGTACATTACCCACTGGCCACAGCATCAAAGGGGAACTAAATCAAAACTGCAAAATCGTTATCAATAAATTCAATAGGGAAATTAGGGAAGGTTCTGAGAGTGGCTACCACGGGAAGTGGCTAAGACAAAAAGCTTAGATGCTTTCAAAATGAAACGAGACAAGTACATGAGAGAAAAAGGAATAAAACAATCGGCTGAAAGGCTGAGATGAAGTAGATTGAGTGGGAGATTTATGTGGAGTATAAACAGCACAGACAAGTTTGGCCTATTTTTGTGCCCTATATTCGATGTAATTCTAGGTAATTAACTTTTATATAATGCAGTGAAATACCTCTGAAGTGTACTCACTGTTGTAATACAGGCAAAAGCGGCAACCAATTTTCACACAGCAAGGTCCCACTAACAGCAATGCGATAGATGACCAACCATTTGGTTTAATGTCTCATCCATGTATGTCCGGACTCTCCGTTAGCTGTCCTGATTTCACGAATCACAATGCTCTATAGGTTATCCTTTGAACATATTTGCCCAGAATGACCAGGTCACCTGGTTTGAGCTATCATTTAATAAATCATCCCCCCTTTACCAATCCAGGGTCAAAACAAGGACAGAAATAAAACAGCTCTCATGCCATGCAACTCCTAAATGTCTGCTTATTTTATGGATCCTATGCTATCGCCAGTTTAAGGGCATTTGACTCCCCTGTTGGCCATTCTATATTAGACTTTACCATCTGTTTAGGAACTGAAGCCAGTAACTTGGTGCTGCTTGGCAACCTCGCTGGCTTAACTCTGTATAGATGCTTTTTACATCCTATGTGAGAATCCAGTGCAAGCAATTCCAACTAATTACCATGCAGATTTTACACAACCTCTGAGCAGAAGAAGGAATTAATTTTATCGTTGAGATACTTAGATGAAAGGTAAAGGTTCATGATTTTTACCTTGGCTTAGTGGTAGCATTCTTCCCCTTTACGCAAAAGGTCATGAGTTCACTCATAAATTTGAGCATATAATCCAGGCTGTCGCCTCATGGCAGTATTGAAGGGGTGCTGCACTGTCGGAGATGCTGTCTTTTGGATGCAATGTTAAGGCCTGTTACCTGCTCAGGTGGGCCTAAAAGATCCCATGGTTAATGTTGAAGAAGAGCAGGGAGTTGTCCTGGAAATCTGGCCAATTATTGTCCCATAACAAAGACTGCTGAAGAAGAAAAAAAGACAAAGGATTACCTGATCATTGTGGGAACCTGCTGTGTGCAGATTGGCTGTAGTGCTTCCCTGCATTACAATAACTACACTTCAAAAAGCACTTCATTGTACATTGAATGAAGATGATGAGACACTGAACAAGCCAAAATATAGATGCCTGGTCCTTTTCCATCGCAAATGCTACACGTTCCTGTTACACCCCAAGATTATGTGAGATGTGCTAATGTCTGTAGCCATGAAATGACTTCACTATAGGTATGTTTGGGTGACAATCTATTAGCTATCTCAACTGGGGCGTTAGCATACTTCATCTAAATGGGTTGATGCCCTCTATTAGAAGAGTGGCGAGAAGACCACCACATGTTAAGCGTTTGTCCACTAATAATGTGCATTGCTTGCATCTATGCAATTCAGACAGTACAGACTGCATGTCATTTTAAGCTCAAGGCAGCTCTCTAAGCTGGGACCTCACCTGAAATAGAGATGTAGACAAAGGAGGTCATTCGTCATGTTATAACATCCTGTGAAACTTGCCTGAATTAAGAAGGACAAAGCTACCTCTAGTGGGCCCTCAACTCTAAGCATGTGCAAAACCTGGCAACATCCACAGGGGAAACAGTAACTATTAATATTAATGACAGTTTGGATATGGGCCTAAAGGAAGGTTATTTATGTCACCCTCACCATCCAGGAAGAAATTGTCCTTTGTTAAATTATATATCACGGTCACCTTTAGTTTTATGAGGCTAATGTACTTCCACATCACACTGTACAATTTTTATGTCAAGAGCTTTCACAAGGACTATTCCAGGCTGTGGTATCTTTTCAACTCTATTAACTAATAATAAAAATCAATTGCACTCAACTGCCAGTAATTTTTAATTGTCAATGATCTGGCATCTTTGAGGAGATTACTGGCAGACTCAAGGGCGCCAGTTCTATTTTTCTTGATTCTGGAATCTATCCCGTTCTAGGTTAATCAAGGAAAAAAAATGAATGAAGCTGGCTTTAATGTTTATTGAGGTATGAATGTGAAGGCCAACATGGCCTCATTCCATTGTGGTGCACTGACCCAAGTTCAATCTATGCAGCCAATTGGACTTCAGTGCCTGTTGAAAACCTCCCAGTGACTAATGGGGAAGTATTGTTGTGTAATTACAACTGTGCTGTGCTTTCATTGTTTGGGGAGGGTGGGAGTGGTGGTGGTGGGGGGCAGGTGGGGGGTGGGGGGGGTGGTAGGGGGGTGAGGCAGGGGGAGCAGGCCGAATGCTCAATAGAATTGTGATCGGGGAATCGATCCTATTCCAGTGGGACAATGGCTTCATTCAACATGTTGTGGGACTCATATACTCTACAAACCAGGAGAAGTCTTGGGATATCTCAGCAAAGGCAGTGGTGCAGGTACATTAGGATTTAATGGGCCCAAATTGGGGAGTGTGGAAAAACGTTCAACTGCAGTTCCCACTCCTGCTCACTCTCTTCTGGGAGCTTTGAGTATGGACAACAGCTAAAAACAGGTTTAGGCTGGACTGGTGGAACACTATCCTTGGCACTGTTCATCCCGGCTCAAAAGTGGGAATATTCGCTAAAGGGTTGTTGACGTCCATGGCTGCCCATCCCTGGTTTCCCATGGGAAGGTGGCGATAAGTCAACTTCTTGAGCTGCTGCCGTCCACATTTGCTGTTAATTCCAGCATTTTGACCCAGGGATGATGAAGAAATGGTTATAAATGTCCAAATTGAGATGGCGTGTGATTTGGGGGGCGAAATTTGGACCTGATGGTGCACCTGCTACATTTGTGCTTCTATTTGTTGGAGGTCCCACATTTGAGAGGGGTTATCAAAGGGGTTATTGCATTCCACAATGCAACCTGGAGATAGTACTCACCACAGACACGGTTCATCTTTGGTGGAGTAAATTTTAAGATTATGGTCAGGTGAAGTAAATTGCTTTGTTCTGGATAAGTCACTGCCTTGTAGAGAAACAGGGTAAGGAGAAGAAATTGGATTGGGCAAAGTTAATCAATGGATAGTAACTAGCTTTTAGAATCGATTTTAAGTTTTTATTCACCTCAGAGAAATAGTTTTATGGTCTTGACATTGGGGAAGTTGACTCAGTATGTGTGAACTCGAGTTGGTATGTTGCCTGAGAAGTCCAATCCTGATGAATGAGCTTATTCGTTACATCTCCATATCTTGCACAAGCCATGTTTTTAGGCTCTCTTGAACTGTCATCATCCTCTGTGTTTGCACAATGATTGATGCCCTTAGCACTGATTCATAGACAGAGAAAGATGGATAGTTTTTAAAAGTTTCCATCAATAATGCAGTAACAAATTGCTCCTGTTTAGAGACAATTTCTATCAATTATTTCATGTTGTCTGTTAAACTCAGTTTCTGGAGGTACGTGTCGGACACTCCCAGGTGTTTGGCTGCTGCCTAGTGCAGTTATTTGTTAGAGATAAAGGTTATCAGCTGCTGGCAGACTGTACGACAGACATGAAGAACTGAAGCTCACTTTTGTTCATATGATGGGGGGGTGGTGTGGCTGGTGGGAAGTGTTGCTACTTACGTTTGTTTATGTCAAACAGGGCAGCTAATACAATACAGCTTGTTTAGCACTAATGTTCAAAGTACATTCTTACGCCAGAATTCGCTCTCGAAACCCTTCCCAAGACAATTAGGAGTTACACAGCTGACCTCTTTTCTGCTTACTTATTTTATTCCTGCCTCACTGCTCTCCCAATGTTTTGGACCCAGGTCTGGGTTTGTTCTCTTGACTTAAGTCTTTGAAAATCTATATTGGTCTTTTGCACACCATACAACCATACCTCAGCATTTTGAAGATCATTTTTACAGGTTGTTCAATCAATTAAAAATAAAAAGCAGTTCCATCAGCACTTTCACAAATCTGGCAAGACGCCTTTAGCTAAGAAAGCAAAAAAATATAGGTGAATACCTGAGGCCGGACCCTTCACTAAGCAGTGTTTTATTCCTACTTTGTGAAGTGGCTTTAGTTCCGTGGGACAAAATCTTGCATTTATATTACACATATTACATCTTCAGGATGTCACAAAGTACTTGACAAGCAATAAAATGCTTTGAAATAAAGTCACCATTGTTTTACAGGGAAGCATGACAGCCAGTATATGCATAGCAGGATCCCACAAACCACACTGAGAAACATGGCTAGATGATCTCTTTTCATGGTGTTGATTGTGGGATAGGTGTTGGCCAGGGCACGTGGAGAACTTACATTCTTATCTTCAAATAATGCCGAGGAATCTCTTATGCTCAAATGAAATGGCTGATGTTGTGAGTTTGAACCGTACAAATCAGGAGACCCCAGTTTTGATCCCCAATCTGTGTAGTGTTAACCGGTGGGAGCCAAGGCAGTAAGTGAAGTGCTACTGTCGGCCTCAAACCCCAAGCTCGGAGAAGGGAGTCAACCTAGATTACTGCTTCTGATTGCTACCCAGTGTTGTGAGCTGGTGTGTGCATTGGTGTGTGTACATGTGAGTGCATGTCTGTGTGCGTACACGTTCTGGTGTTGGGTGAGGTCTGCCATTGGTGGCTGTGCCTTCAGCTGCCATGGCCCTAAGTTCTGGAATTCCTTTCCCAAACATCTGTGCCTCGCTTTCTTTCTTTTAAGTTGCTCCTTAAAACTTACCTCTTCGACCTAGTTTTTGGCTACCTGTCCTAAGATCTCCTTCAATGGCTCGGTGTCATTTTGTTTTACAGTGCTCCTCGAGAGTCTCAGATCATGTTTTTTTTTATAGGCGCTAGATAAATACAAGGGGAGGGTTTGGCAATGCAGCAGGATCTTTTCTCTTGAATAAAGAAGGCTGAAGGGGCGAGATCATAAAAGTGTTTAATGTTATGAAAGGTTTTGATAGAGTGGATACAGAGAGAATGTTTCCTCTTGGGGGGTAAAGCATAACTAGAGGCCATCAATATAAGATAGACGCCAAGACATCCAATAGGGAATTCAGAAGAAATTTCTTTCCCAAAGAGTGGTGAGAATGTGGAACTGGCTACCACAGGGAGTGGTTGAAATGAGAAGAATAGATACATTTAAGGGGAAACCAGGAAGTACATGAGGGAGAAGGGAATAGAGGGTTGTAGTAGATTTAGACGAGGAGGCTCGAGTTGGGCATAAAGACTGGCATGGATTGGTAGGGCCTAATGGCCTGTTTCTGTGCCCTACATCCTATGTAACCCTTTTGTGATTGCTTGGCCTGGCATCACTAACTCATGCATGACGAATGAACATTTGGATGAGCTACCAGGGGGCTGCTGATGCCCATGGAATCAGAGCCCGGGGTAAGTCAGCCCCTGAAGGGGGTTGGTGATGAAAATGTTGGGGGTTGGGGTGCAGAGAGAAAACAACTAGTCTGCTCATTGCACCAAGCAACTGCGGTGAAGAAAACTGCTATTTCAGCAGCACGCAGTGTCTTACCAACAGCAATCAGGCTTACTACACCACTGCTTTTTCATGTTGATGCCTTAAGTGTTGTACCTTATTGTTCAGTTCTTCAATCCCCTTGACAGTGATCTCACGTGATGTCAGCTGACTGCCTGTTCTGATATCTAACCTCGCTCTCTAAAGAAGGTTTCTCAGTGTGCGAGTCAAAAATGCTGTTTGTCAACAACAGAATTGCTTACCACCTCTTCCCTTCCCCTCCCCCAAACTCCTTGCCGGCTGCACTCCGAATCAGAAGCAGCCGGTTTTATTTTTTGGAAACACGACGCTTTTTGTTCCACCCCTTTCTTTCCTCTCCTGATTCCTTTGGTCTCTTTAGATCATGGCCCACCTGTGTGAATATTCACAACAGCTTGTACCTGGTACATTTGCAAATATCGTGCTGCAAGGGAATATAGCTCCTGGCGCATTGAAGGTGTCATCAGCTGCTAAAGGTGGCAGAGATTGGTGTGAAATTGAAACTGTCAAAACAGGCAGACATCTACATCAGATGATGCAGCTAACACCAGCAGTCAGAGAGCTCTGACTGAAGAACATTTCATGGGATTTTTTTGAAATTGTTTTTGTTCGAAGCCTATTATCTCTCTTACACAGTAGGACATGAAAGAGAAAGTGTTCCTTTGATGAAGCTGCAACCTCTTTTATCAGGGCCCAGCTTCACAGCCCCAGAAATTTCCACAGTTTGTAATAATGAACTCTTTTTTCCCCGAGCCTATTCACCCTGTGTTGGCCAGTGTCTCCTGCCCAGTCACTAAGGTTACAAGTGAGTTTACTTTCAAAGTTTAGGAAAATATTATTAGGCTTGGAGCACAAGTTTTGAAGTGTTTGCAAAGCCGCCAACGCTGGGCTGAATTTTACCTTTCGAGGCGGGCTGGTAGGAGGGAAGGGTGGTGGAATAGTTTTGGGAGAGAAGCCTGACATGTTCCCACCACCAGGGAGTATTTCCAAAGGTGGGAATGGTAGCAGCTCACCCACCCGCCAATCAGAGCATAACGGCCAATTAATTGAAATGAAGACAGAAAGAGCTGGAAATACTCTGCGGGTCTGGCAGCATCTGTGAGGAGAGGAACAGAGTCAACGTTTCAGGTCAATGACCTTTCGTCAGAAAAGTTAGAGATGTAAAAGGTTTCGGGCAAGGGAAGGTTGTGGAAAAAAATAACAAAGAGAAGGTCTGTGTGACGGGATGGGAAAGAGGAGAGGTTAGATGACAGAAGAGTTAGGAAAAAACTTTTTTACCCAGAGGGTGGTGACGGTCTGGAATGCGCTGCCTGGGAGGGTGGTGGAGACGGGTTGCCTCACATCCTTTAAAAAGTACCTGGATGAGCACTTGGCACGTCATAACGTTCAAGGCTATGGGCCGAGTGCTGGGTAAATGGGATTAGGTAGGTCAGGTGTTTCTCACGTGTCGGTGGAGACTCGATGGGCTGAAGGGCCTCTTCTGCACAGTGTGATTCTGTGATTCGGTGTGCAGGGTCAAAGAGACTGGTGATGGGGCTGGCAAAGAAACAAAAGATGTGCCTAGAAGAGGTGTCATGCCATCCAAAAACAAACGCAAGGGAAGAACCGAAACGTGCACAGGAAAGGAAACAGGAGATTCGAGTCTGAAATTGTTGAACTCAATGGGCAGAATTTTAAGTCTCGCGGGCGGGTGTGCACCCGACCCGACCGGGCGTAAAGTCACGCGAGATGACATCGGGCGAGCGTCCTGACATCGCGCACTCACGCGACATTTCGCTCGGTGGGCACACGTGGCAGTTGAAAGCCCGTCAACAATTAAGCCCATTAACGGTGCAGTTGAACGTGATTTTCCGTGGACCGTCTGACCTTGCGGCTGACGGACGGGCCAATCGGCCAAGGGGGCCTTTACATTTTTAACAAAACCTCATCCAAGGGCGGAATGAAATCTCTGTTAGGAAATAAAATAAAAATAAATACCTGGGGACAGCATTTTTGTAAGGTATGCTGCCAGGTGCTCGATTGTGCTGCATAGACATTTTTTTGCAGCGTTTTTGTTATTTTATTATTTGCAGCTCTGCAGCTCCCTGAGGCAGCTGCCTGCCTGCAGGAAGGTCTCTCACCCGCGCCCGCAGTGATGTCACTGCCCACCCCCTTCCTGCCCCCTTCCAGCCACCTTCCTGCCCCCTTCCAGCCCCCTTCCCGTCCCCTTCCTGCCCCCACCTCGGCAGCGCTGAGCTTTTCAGCGGCGTTTCATGCCGGCTGGCCGTTGATTGGCCAACCAGCGTGAAATTGCAGTCAGGGGCCGATCGTTGTGGGGAGCCCGTTTCCTGGCCGCTCCCTGACCCACCCCGATCGCGGGCGCCCAACGAGGGAAAAATTCAGTGATGAGTCCAGAAGACTGTGAAGTGCCTCATCGGAAGGTGAGGTGCTGCACCTGAGCTTCACTGGGTCACTGCAGGAAACCAAGAACGGAGAGGTCAGCAGGGGGGCAAGTTGGATCTTTAAAATGACAAGCGACTGGAAGCTCAGAGTCACACTTTACAGACTGAATGGCGGTTTTCCGCAAAGTGATAACCCAAACTGCATTGGTCTCCCCAATGTAGAGCATTGTGAGCAGCAAATACAGTATACTAGTTCAAGCAAATCGCTGTAGGAGCATTTGCAGCCTTGGGACATTGAGGAGAGAGGAGGCAAAAGGGCAGGTATTGTATCTCCTGTGTTTACAGGGAAGTGTGCCATGGAAAGGGGAAAGATGCTGCCAGAGCTGCTGATCAGCAATACTCAATGTCCATCAGTATCCGACTACACAATGCACGACTCCCCTCTTGAAGTTGCTAAAGAATTGCCGTTACTTAGGAATCCACACCCAACATAATTTAAAGTGAAATGTACAAAGTCAGCAAGTGGTCTCCAAGGCATCCAAGGTGCTTGAGGTCTTGAGACAGAACTTCCATCACTCTTCACCTGCAGCAAGGGAAATGCTGTACCAAACACTAGACCATATCCTCGAGTATTGCATTGCTGCTTGGGACCAAAATACTGCTAAATACTGCTAAAAACATTGCCCTCCTTGAGAAAATTCAAAACTGTTACAATTACTCGTGAGATACCAGCGTCTCCCCGTTGGTCATGTCGCTAGGCAGGACCAAAGGAAGGTGCACTGGTTGACATGCCTGCATAAAATTTTGAATGGAAAATTAAATATTTCTAAGTAGTATATCAAGCCCAAAAGTGGCCAAGCTCAAAGAGTTCACAATCAATGTCTCCAACTGTACACACCGCAACTTGCTTCATTTGCTAACTCCTTCTCCCCAAGAACAATTAATGACTGGAACAACCTCCCAAAAACCTTAATCTCCAAGTACTAGGTGCTCATTTATGGGAAAACTGTTGAACTGTTTTAATTAATGCAGCCGTCAATTACACTCATTGTGTACCTCCTGTGAAAATTCCTCAATGGAAGACTACGGGGGGGAACCTTCCAGCGTTTTCTGCTCTTATGTCAGATTTCCAGAATTCATAGTGTTTTGCTCTTATATTAATCCAATCAGTTGGGCAGTTGGCAGCCATTTTATGACTCTGCCGGGATTTTTCGAGCCTTGGGATGCACCCCCTCCCCCCACCACCCCCACCTTCCCGCAGCCTCATGGTGAGCCTGCCAGCTGCAATGGGTAGCCTTCCAGAGGCTTCCCAGGTTGGGAGGGGCATTCGTTTTCGGAGGCTTCATGACTCCTCCCCTTTCCTCCGTCGGCAATGGCCGCCCCCCAGGTCACACAGGCCTAGGCTCAGTCTCTGTTCTGTTCTGCATGAAGTGCTCTCAATTCATCATCTTAATCCCCAAATCAATTCCCCCAACTCGACTATCCTCTAATGTGTAGCACCCCAGTTCCTTGAGCCTGTCTTGCTAACAAGCTGACGGGTGACATGATAGAAGTCTTTAAGATAACGAAAGGGTTTGATACAATAGGCATGGAAAAAAATGTTTTCACTTGAGGGGGGGAGACAAATACTAGAGGCCACAAATATAAGATATTCGCTAAGAAATCCAAAAGGGAGGTCAGGAGACACCTCTTTACCCAAGGAATGATAAGAATGTGGCACACGCTACAACAAGGCACTTTTTAGACAGACAACATTAAGTGGAAGTTGGATAAGTACACGAGGGAAGAAAACAATGGCAAAGTTTGTTGATAAGGTTGGATGAAGAGGAGAGGGAGGAGGCTGGTGTGGAGCACAAATGCTGCAAAGACCAGCTGAACCAAATGACCTTTTCTGTTCTGTAAACTGAATGTAAAATGCTTTAAAATAGCAATCTATAATATTCTATACTGTAGTATAAATCTACCCTAGCAAACAGAATGATATTACCGATCTGATAAAAAACTCATGATTCATGCCATGAGGTAAAAGTTAGCACATTTATAGCGCTAGGATGTATTTATTGGACAATTCACTATAAAGTCAAAACATGCTATTTGCAAAGCCTTAATGAAGCTCAGTTAGATACTATAGTTCAGTTCTAATCTCCTCGCATGTTGGGTGATATTAACGTTTTTATGAAAGGTTTCATTGAGGGTTACAAAATTAATTCTCTGTTTAAAGCACCTTTGTTACTAAAATAAGCTCAAAGAGTTGGAACTCGACACTTTAGAAGTGTAGATTTAGGGGTGGTTTGATCAAGGTGTATAAGATGATGAAGGGTGTAGGTTGTATTTGTATATAGTTTGTTCCACTTAAATAGGCTTAGGAAAGCCAGGGGTACAATCTCAAGCCTGCCTTCCTGATGGGAGCCCAGCTAGCTCAGTGAGTAGTGCATGAGACTCTTAAACTCAGGGTTGTGGGTTTATGCCCCACATTGGGCACCATTGTTGGGGGGTTAGTTCAGTTGGCTGGACAGCAGGATTGTAATGCAGAGTGATGCCAACAGTGCATGTTCAATTCCTGTACCAGCTGAGGTCATCCATGAAGGCTGTACCTCCTCAAGCCTGTCCACCTCCTGAGGTGTGGTGACCCTCAGGTTAAACTCAGCGTCAGTCGTCTCTCTCTAATGAGAGAGCAGCCTTTGGGACTACAGTGACTTTAATTTTGTTTCATTCCTGTTGGCCACCTGTGTATGCAGCTGCATCAAGCTATGTGTATACCCTTGGTGCCACTATGCGCAGAGGTATGTTCTATTTGTCCCTGATGTTGTGTAGGGTAGGTTTGGAATGCTCCAGCTTGTTGGACAGTGCTGCATCATCTACCCCTCATGAAAAGGTCTGTACAGGAAAACACCTTTGACCACAAGTCCATCAGGCAGTGGGCTGCACATAATGTACTTGAGGCCCTGAAGGAAAAGGAGATGGTGGATCCTATTGGGTGGTTCCCTGAGCAGATTGCCTCATTGCTAGAGCTTTCAAACAAGCATCAAGTGCTAGCTTGGCCGGTGATGAGAAGAGCCCTTCCCATCAAATCCTCCCTGCATGTCTGGAGTCTCACCCCCTCCACATGCTGCCTTCAAGGTGGCTGCAATGGGGGAGAGGCCATTGTCAACCCTCTCCTGGAATGAGGCTTTGCAAAGCAGGTCTGGAAAGAGATGCAGTTATTTTTGACAAGGTTCATCTCAAGCAGTTCCATAAAGCAGGACTCTGTGCTCTGTGGGATATACATCACCTGCTGCTGAGGGGGGCAGCAACTCAGTGAAAGATGCTTTTTGGTCAGCCCAAAACCTGTCAGTCTTCCAGTGCAAAAAACTGTCGAACACCAAGGCCAACATTTTCCCCCCGTTGCGGGGCGGGGGGGGGGAAAGCGGGACCGGATGTGGGCAGTCGGGCCTCTGATCCGGGGCGCATCGCCATTTTATGTGGGCAGGCCAATTAAGGCCCGCCCAGCGTGACGTCCACCAGGAAATGCTATACGCGCGAAAGAGCGGACAGATCCCCCTGAGTCAAAGTGCTGCCTCAGGGAGATCGTCTCCGATTTAACACTTTAAATAAAGAGGTTTAAAAAATTTCCCTGCCATGTCCCCTCATGTGACACTGTCACATGAGTTGGGACGTCATAACTTTTATTGAAACCTTTCGTAAAAATTTAAAGACCCTCATGAAACCTCATCCCGCCCGTGGATGAGGTTTGATGCTTTTCCCAAAGCCCGCCAGGGCTCCCGGCCTGCCCGCCAACCCTAAGATTGGACGGGCAGGTCCATCGATGAGGTTAATTAGTTTGGTAATGGCCGTTGACAGTTCGGCGGGCACACAGCCGATTTGGCTGCGCGCCCACCGAACTGAAAACCTAAATGACATGGGGTGTCGCCGGTACCCACACCTGATGTATACCCGCGTCATGTTACGTGTCGGTGAGTGGGCCCTGCCCCCGCTCGCCGACCGGAAAAACCTGCCCCAAGCATTGCAAACTAACACGCTCCAAGGTCCAGAACTATGTGCTGAGGGATGGCCTGGAGCTTGGTGCAGGTGCCACAAAGGCTTAGTGGGGAAAGGCCACAGTCTAGGCCCCTCCCGCAGTAGTAGACCAGGGGCTGGAACCTGTGTAAAACCACTCCTGCAGTATGTTTGACATTAAATGAATATAACCTGTAGCTGCAAGTGTAGTGAGGCACCTCAGAGTGCCACACACTGTAAGGAAAGAAACTGATCTCTACTGCACTTTATGGAATGTTAAATTTGAACAGTTGTGTAATGTACCTTTACAAATTTTATGAACAAAGTATATTTTTGGGAAAAAAATGTCTTTCATTTTTCATATGTCTCAGAATAGAAATGTATGCAGATGTCGGATGAGAAAGAGATTTGCCCCACCTTTCCACTGTTAACCTACCAACATTTCTCTTCCACACAAAAGCTAATGAAGGTTTGTAAGTGGACAAGAGGATGCATCACAACATGAACCACGGGAGAGGGAAGATATAAATTGTTAATCTGTCTCCTGCAATAATTGGATAAAGTGAAGAAGGATGAAATGGGTCTGTTTTCATTCCTCATGGTTAGGTAATAAGCTCAAGTGAAAGCTACCAAAGAAATTATCTCATTCCATTATTGTCACAAGGGAGCAATGTACAATTTTAATGTATCATGTCATTAAGAATAAAAATGAAAAATAAAGTCCATTCTCAGCTCTGGTGAAATTCTAACTTAGTTTCATGTATATTAGACTGAATACTCATTGAACTAATGCTTATTAATTAGATTGGGAGCTTGACCTTTCCAGCTTTTGTATAAAAATGATGATATGGAGCTGCATTAGAATGAATCAGTGTATAATTGTAAATATGCTAAAGGGAGGAACCATAAATGTGGAGAGTTAACCAAGTCAAATCCATTCACCATTCATAATATCATTGAAATAGACCTGATACTGAGGCATTCAATTACATAAAATTTTACAACACAGAAACAGGTCAACCAACACAACTGGTCTATGCTGGTGCTTCACATGTGCCTCCTCCTAACTTACTTCATCTAACCCTATCAGTATACCTCCCTATTCCTTTCTTCCTTCCGCACTTCCCTACCTGCCCCTTAAATGCGCCTATGTTAATCACCTCAACTACTCCATGTGGTAGAGAGTTCCACATTCTCACCATTCTCTGAGTAAAGAAGTTTCTCTTGAATTCCTTATTCAATTAATTAGTGACGAGCTTATATTTAAGATCCCTAATTTTGGTCCCCCTACACAAGTCAAGGTATCTTTGGGGAGAGGGTAGCGTAGTGGTAATGTTACTGGACTAGTAATCTAGAGTCCTATGCTAATGGTGTGGGGACATGGGCTCAAATCCCACCATATAGCCTCCTTTTTAAGAGAATACATCCCCAGCATGGTTAGTCTTCCCTAATAGGTCTACCTTCTCAGTTCAGGTATCATCCTTATAAATCTGTTTTGCATCTTCTCCGGTGCCTCTATATCCTTGTTGTAACATGGAGCTCAGAACTGTTAAGTGTGGTCTAACCAAGACTCTATACAAGTTTAACACTGCCCTCCTCCATTTCAAATCTATTCCTCTGGAATTATCCTGGTGCTTTATTTGCATTTTTATGTATGCCAGAGAGTTTTCAGCAAATGTCTGCTTGCAGGCTGTCTTGTTTGAACAATTTAAAAGCATAAAATCTCTAAACAAAGAAAAGCGAGAGGCTCTGGCAGACTTACAGATCTACTCTGAGCAATGAGATTCTTTGATAATTCGGGTGAATATGGTTCCTCTTTAATGAGCAAATCGCCCTCTGCTACTTGAAAGGAGGTTGATGGGGCTGCAGTGTGCCATCGGAAGAAATCTGCCTTTGCAGATCAAAGCAGGAAAGACTGCTTCTGACAAATCGAACCTTTAGGGTTTGTTAATGCCCATGTAATTAACCACATTCTCACTGATGAAACCTTGTGAAGGAATGGATCGCTGAACAAACAGTGGCTCACGGTGCAATGTTAGTATGCCAGAATTGTTCAAGAATGAGCATCCTTCACCATGTAGGATGGCTGTCAGTTTGCCAGGAACAGTCATCTTCTGCATATTCTCTAGTGGAATAAAACATGCTCTACTGGAACATGATTTTAATTACAAGGTGATGACTAAGACGGTGTGATTGTTACATATGGAATGAAAGGTCAAACCTCTAAACAACAACAGCTTGTATTTATATTGTGTCTTTAATGGAGTAAAACATCCCAAGGCACTTCAGCATTTTTCATATTGAAATGAGTGCAACACATCGTAGCTGTCCATGTTATACCTGCAACTCAAAACAAGTGTTTCCGGCACTCTGTTGGAATTTATATTTACTCAATGAGCTGCTTCTTGTGGAAGGATCCTCTCTAGTGTAGGGTTGCTGACTCTGGTGGGGTGTATTCCTGGAGAGTTCATCACACGCACCCACCCCACCCCTCCCGACCTCCAACCACCCAACACTCATGGGGATGGGCAATAAATGCTGGTCTTGCCAGCAACGCCCACATTGTGTGAATGAAGAAATAAATAATTAATGCCCATCCTTGTGGTACTTTACCTTCCACACCATTCTGAAAGAGAACAGGCTCTTCATTACCGAGTTGGATTGCCAGTCAAACAGCCTTGTCAGGCTTTGGCTTGTATACTGCTGTGGAATTGAAAGTAGAGTTGTTGGGTTGCAGTAAAATTGACCCCACACCCCCTGCAGCCCCTCCCCACAGCCCCCATTCCAATAAAAGGAATCTGCCTAATTTATCCTGAATTTAGAAATGAGGTTCAACAGCTTTTTTTTGTGGTGGTGATGAAGGTGGTGATGAGCTGCCTTCTTGAACCGCTGCAGTCCATGTGGCGTAGGTACACCCAAAGTGCTGTTAGGGAGGGAGTTCCAGGATTTTGACCCAGTGACAGTGAAGGAGTGGTGATATTCCAAGTCAGCATGGTGTGTGGCTTTGAGGGGGACTTGCAGGTGATGTTCCCATGCATCTGCTGCCCTTGTCCTTCTATGTGGTAGAGGCCACAGGATTGGAAGGTGCTGTCGAAGGAGCCCTGGTGAATGAATTTTAAGGATGGTACACAATGTTGCCACTTTGCAGCGGTGTGGAGGGAGTGAATGTTTAAGGTGGTGGATGAGGTGCCGATCATGCTTTGTCCTGGATGGGTGCCACTTCATGCTCTCATCTGGACCTGGAAAAATTTATCAACTTGCTTCCAATTTTCACCCCTCTATCACTTCACATGGTCCATTTCCGACACTTCCCTTCCCTTCCTTGACCTCTCTGTCTCCATTTCTGGTGATAGACTGTCCATCAATATTCATTACAAGCCCACTGACTCCCACAGCTACCTCGACTACAGCTCCTCACACCCTGCCTCCTGTAAGGACTCG